>NC_085139.1:70766033-73188141 GCF_024139115.2 Armigeres subalbatus | reverse complement strand
TTTAACTTCCTTCCATTTTCCAGTTCTTCCAGTTTTTTTTCAGTTCATTCAGTTCTTTGTTTTAGTTTTGTCTTTTCTTTTATTTCTTCTAGTTCTTTAAGTTCTTTGTTTCATTTCTTTCAGTTATTTTATCTATTTCAGTTCTTTCAGTTCTTTCTTGAAATTTATTTCAAATTTTCTCAGAAATTTGTGTTCCTTCCGATAAAATATTTACATTTCACCCATTTGGTTCTGTCATTTGTTTTGGTTATATTTTTCGATTTATTTCCCGCTTTTTCATTTTATTCAATTTCACCCAATTTCGAGTGCTGTTTCTCCCACTTGCATCAGATTTCGCTCTCTATAATTCCATCACGTTTTAACATTAAATCATTTTGAAATAAATTCGCTTTTTGTTTACTCGCGTAATCACGGTGATTGAAAATTCTAAACGCTACGAGTTTCCATTGCTTCTGCAAATATTTCATCAACCTACAACTCGGCACCGGAAGCGCAATCATCCATCCAATAATCCTTCGCTTTTCTCGATCTGAGACTACGAGGAATTCCTTATCCGCACCGTTTCGAGAGCGGCAGCAGCAGCACTTCCTACGAATCCAATGCTATTATCGAAGACACTGCTCCGCTCGACATGAGATCTGAAAGCAAACCCATCACGAGATTCGTACCAATTGTGTATGAGAGGGAGAGTAAGAAGCCAAACCACCGTACCGCTGAGTGACATGTGAATATTTTTTTGTAGACCTATTTATTCTTGGCTTGCTCACGTTTTTTTTTCTCGAAACGAAGATTATTTGCCAACCATATCTCGCGCATAAGATGTTCTCTCTACTGTCTGCTATTTCTATCCTGCAGTATATCACCATGTATGAGCGCCAAGTTGTTCCGAAGGAAAAATTGGCGTAATAAAAAGATTCCATTGCTCAGGAGGTTGGCTCGTTGTCCCGGAAGGAATGGGGAGGAACCGTTCCCGAAGAAAGCGAGCGAATGGTTACATAGTGAGTACATCTTCCGTTGCTTTCATGTTCTATCTGTTGTTTGATATGGAAACATTTCTACGGATAGATAATCTTAAGGAAGGCTACGGAAGAGAAAAGGAATCTAAAAATCTTTAATATAAAAACATTAACAAATTTATCGAAATTAAGTTATCGCTTCGAAAAGTTGGAATTTCAGATGTGGATTTGTGAAATATCCGCGATGATAAATAACTCAATTATCATACTGAAATTTATCGCAAGCCAATACACAGCAACCAATCCAAGAGATAGAAAACAATGGAGCTTGGCCCTTCCTGCCTCCCATCGAAGTTTCATTCGAGAAAGCCAAACGATGTGGGAGAATTTAAGAAAAAAAAATCAAAAAAAAATATTTTGCGCAAAATCAATAAAAATATGAAATACTGTTTAAGTTCAAGTAACTATTAATTTGTATTGGTATAGGAAAACAAAACAGACAAATGTCAACTAAACAAAAGGAAGTAAATTGAAAAAATAAAAAAGTTAAAAACAGAAAAATTTTAAGAACAAAACAGTAGAATAAGTAGGAAACATTGAAAAGGATTCGGTGGCAACATTCAGCTTATTTTTTCGAATTTCAAATCTGAAGAAAACGTTTTCCATACTCTGTGTAAGCTTCACTTCCTGCATAGACTACGGTAGACATTTCAGAAATAGACAACGACTGCTGCAACATACTCGCAGCATAAAAGTTTTATTCTTTCAATTTATTTTTCCATTATGTGTCGACCCGACGCGACGCGGCGCGACGGAACGGAAGCACGTGAGAGGATGAAACAAACTGTGGAGCTTACCGGAGCGCGCGTGCGGTGCCGAAAAGCGGGATACGGATCCCACCTTTTCGGTTCTCGGCTCCCATCCCAATAATCCTTTTGCGACGGTGATAATGTGCATATTAGAGGGGTGCCACGTGTAGAGAAGTGGATATGGGGAAACGCCACGATGACTACATCGTTTTGAGGTGGAGAGAACAGTTGATTCCTCGGGGTATAGAAATATGTACCGGGAACGGAAAACCAGCGAACTTTCTCTTTGCTGCGGAAATGTTGGAAACTTTTCTGCATAGTGGTTTCTGGGTGGGAAGCGGATATTTTTAGAAGGAAGCATTTTAAACTGTCCATTAACAGTCTAAGGCATGGAGGTGATTGCATATGCAGTCGGAAGTCATCCCGGGAAGAAGTATTGCCCTCCGAGGAATTGGCTTTTGATCTGCAAGAAGTATTTTTTCTTGCTGGTACAGTAGCAAGATAGAATATTTATCTGAAGTCAAGTTGATTTCCTTAAGAACGAAAGAGTTTTATTGAATTTCATATTTAGGTTGACCAGGCGAAGAGTATAACTAACTCACATCACAGGTAGGAATATTTCATTTTCTTGCTTACCAAAACAACGAATACATCGGTCGTTATTTTGCGACTAAATATGGACACAATTCAAACATTATTCGCGATCAACAATCGAAATTGAAATTTTTCATGGGTTTTAAATGTCGTTTTGATTTGAAGAAAAGGGCTCACATATTATCTTATCTGAAAACAATGAAGACTGGGATAACACTCTAACTGATCGTGAATTGTTCGTTTCAAATAGCACTTATAATCATGCTCTATACTTTCGTTGTGCTGAATCTCGAAGCACCACAAATAGTTTATTACCAGTTCAAAGTAAATTAAACTTATAGCTTCCAATGATTGTCCACGTTCGCTGACATTACTTATGTTTATTTTAAAATTTTGATTTTGTTTATTCTAAAAGAAAGAAAATCATTTAATGTTTATTTTTTTCGAGTGCAAGTGTATGTTTTTCAAGTTTTCAAGTCAAGTTCCATATCTTTGTCAATGACATTTGCATTGTGGTACGAACCTTGTAGAAGAGGGTTTCAGTAGTTGGAGTAAAAGACGCTAAGCGCGGATTGGACTGGTAATCAGATAAGTGAGCTGAGACCTGCCGTCGAGTTTCTATCGGTTGTAATTGAAACAAAGAGGTGTAAAATAATATGTGACTGTCGACATAGGGACCAGTTGAGAAATTCCATCGTGGCAGGTTTCCGAAAAAGCATTTTGATCGAAAGAAATGCGTCTCAAAAAGTTCTTATCAGACTGAAGGTTCTCTACAAACCACAATAGGAAAAAAAGAGGTATTTTTGGCCAAAATTATAATTCCTGCAATAAATGGTGTATTCATCATAAAAACAAAGATATAAAAGAAAATATTTTTTCTGAGGTTTCAATTGGTAGGAGCAATTTTCGGCATAGTATCGATTTTTGTCATATTTTATAAAACCCACGGAATTTGACCACTTTTTGGCTTGCAATGAGCCTGTTCGATGCTGGATAAAATACTAATGATCATATAAAGGTTTAGCTTTACATTCGTGTCACAGACAAATGGACGCAACACAGATTTCCTAAAATGATCAAAAAAGCACAGTTAGTAACAACGGAAGGTAGATTCAATTAGCGTCTTATAGTGACATCAACGAAATATAATTTCATTTATTTGATATTTCATTAAGATTTCTTTCATAACTATTAAAAGGTATTATGGCAAGGAGTTATTTAATATTCAACCAACACGTTATGGTTAAATCTATAAATCGCTTCTATTATGTAGTAATGTCAAAATTGTGAATTTTGAACCCCTTCTCTTCTTACTGCGTAACGCTTTTTATATGATAGATGATTTTTTTCTTGAACTAGGCGCAACGTTAAGACTTAATCCTCCCCTCAAAGTGTTATGTAAATTGTGTTCGTCGACAAATTCAATTAAAGTGGCATTAGATGAAAATTGAAAAAAAAAAGAAGTTTGCCAAAAAACCTGATTAATCCTCCTAATGTTGTCTTTCTCGTGCATTATAAGAAAATGTATTTTGGTCATTAACATTATTAGCCCACAGTCCGATCCAGCCTTCGATTTTTAACTGGGAATAATGGAACAACATTCTCTGTCGAATGAAACTTGTTGCGAGTAAATCGGTTTAGGGTAAATACCTAAAAAAGAGTTAAGATCATTTTTGCTCACACGCATACAGACACCTACACAGAGACAACACTATGGGTGTTCGGGCTTCTTTAAAATGCTTTTGAAGCGATTATATAGCTTCTACGTATACTTAGTATAGAAGCCAAAGACGGAAAAATTTTCAAATTCCTGTATCTTACAAATTATGAATTTGGGCAAAATTTTATTCATGGTCCTCAAAGTTTAAGAGTGCTGTATAGTGCATGATGTTTTACTGCGGGGTATTGCGGGGTACCAAACTGTTTTGTTCGTTAAATATTGCGTAAAAAAATATTTTACCAAACTACTAGAAACTAAATTCTGGACTATCTGGAGCTATTATTACTTTATCAAGCCTATTGCATAGATCTGTTTAAGAGCGTTGTAACGATATATATGTAAATATTAGACCTCTTCATGTTTTCAAAAAGTATCAAAAAATCAACCGGTCAGCCCTAATTCGGATAATATTTGGAGGTGGCTCAAATAAATTTAGTGTTTTTGGGCTATTTTCAATTTTGAAAAAATAATCTTACAAAAAATATAAACGCCGAAAACCATCGCAACACCCTCTATATGGACATGTTAAAATGATTTTCAAGCTTTTAATTGTTTAAAACACTGTTTCTCCTAAAAGTCGTTGTTCTACAAAGTTCTTGAATTTATGACAAACCATTGCTAATTTATAATACTTATTTTCCTTTTTCCCTGGACATTTCAGGTATATAATGTTCGATCTACCGTTAAATTCTTAAAAACCAGAAGTCATCAATTTGCACGTTGGGATTTCGTCAAACAAGTTGTTCGAACAATTTATTTTATTTATTCAGACTAAGGCCAAAGTGGCCTGTGCGGTATATAAGAGTCTTCTCCATTCGGCTCGGTCCTTTGCTACACGTCGCCAACCACGCAGTTCTCACGGAGGGTCCGCAAGTCATCTCCGCTGCGCACCTCGCCTTCTTCTTGTGCCTGTCGGATCGTTGTCGAGAACCATTTTTACGCTGGTTATTGTCCGGACATTCTGGCTACAAAGTGCCCGGGCTCCACCGCAGTCGTCCGATTTTCGCGGTGTGAACGATGGATGGTTCTCCCAACAGCTGATGTAACTTCGTGGTTCATTCGCCTCCACGTACCGTCCGCCATCTGCACCCACCATAGATGGTACACGCAGCACTTTCCTTTCGAAAACTCCAGAGTGCGCGTTGGTCCTCCACGAGCATCGTCCAGGTCTCGTATCCGTAGAGGACTACCGTTCTAATGAGCTGTTTTGTAGATTTGGTGGGTTTGGTACGGCGGCGAACTCTATTCGATCGGAGCGTCTTGCGGAGTCCAAAGTACGTACGATTTCCAGCCACTATGCGTCTCCGAATTTCTCTGCTGGTGTCATTTTCGGCAGTCACCAGTGAGCCCAAGTACACAAATTCTTCTACCACCTCGATTTCGTCACCACCGATGCAATCTCGCGGTGGGTGGCTCACATTGTCTTCTCTTGAACCTCTTCCTATCATGTACTTCGTCTTCGACGTGTTGATGACTAGTCCGATCCGCTTAGCTTCCCTCTTCAGTCTGATGTAGGCTTCCTCCATCTTCTCAAAGTTACGTGCCATAATATCTATGTCGTCGGCGAAACCAAATAGCTGGACGGACTTATTGAAAATTGTACCACTCAGTGTTAATCCCTGCTCTTCGTACACCGTTACCTTCCAAAGCGATGTTGAATGGCGAACACGAAAGACCATCACCTTGCCGTAACCCTCTGCGGGTTTCGAAGGGACTCGAGAATGCCCAGAAACTGAACTACGCACATCCACCGATCCATCGTCGCTTTGATCAACCGTGTCAGCTTTTTCATCCAGGAAAACATGTTCGTGCATTAGCTGCCATAGCTGGTCCTGATCGATTGTATCATATGCGGCTTTGAAGTCGATGAATAGATGATGTGTGGGCACGTTGTATTCCGCGGCATTTGCAGTAATTGGCGAATGGCAAACACCTGGTCCGTGGTGGAGCGTTCGCCCATAAAACCCGCCTGGTACTGCCCCCACGAACTCCCTTGCAGTTGGTGCTAGTCGACAGCATAAAATTTGGGAGAGTACCTTGTAGGCGGCGTTCACCCACGATTGCGCGGTAGTTGCTATAATCCAGCTTATCTCAACTCTTTTTGTAGATGGGACACACGACACCTTCCATCCACTCCTGCGGCAAAAGCTTTACTCTCCCAAATCTTTGGTAATATTGACCCAGTGCAGCGCTCTAGCCAGTGCCTCACCACCGTGTTTAAATAGCTCTCCTGGTAGTTGGTCAACCCCAGGGGCTTTGTTGTTCTTGAGCCGGCCAATCTCCTCCTGGATTTCCTGAGATCCGGAGCCAGTAGAATTATGTCCTGCATGCGTGCTCCCAGGTCCATCACCATACCGCCATCTTCGTCTGCCACATCGCCATTCAGGTGTTCTTCAATGCTGCTGCCACCTTTGGATCACCCTCACGCTCGTTCGTAAGAAGGTTCCTATTTATGTCCTTACACATATCAGGCTGTAGCGCATCAGCCCTTACGTGAACGGTTTAACTTCCTCATAGAACTTTCGTGTATTATTAGCGCTTGGTACAGTTGCTCCGTTTCTTCACGGTCTCGATCTTCTCTGCTGGCGCTTTTTCCTCCAGAAAATCGAGTTTTGTCTGTTCCGTCGCCTGTTTATATCGTTGCCTCGTTCGCCCTCGTGCGGTGTTGCAGCAATCTGGCCCATGCTGCATTCTTCTCTTCCACTAACTGCTGCTCACATTCGCCGGTCATACCAGTCGTTTCTTCTGATCCGGGGGCACCGTGCCAAGTGCAGCGGTTGCGGTGCTAACCAATGGCGGATCGAATATCTCTCCAGCCATCTTCAAGAGATGCTGCGCCTAGCTGCTCTTCCGTTGGAAGTGCCATTTCCAGCTGCTGCGCGTATTCTTGGGCTAGTCTACCGTCTTGCTTAGCCGCCCAATGTTGCTGCGGCGTTCGACTTCGACGCGTGTTGCAATACAATCGTCGAGAGTTTTGAGCGCAGGCATACCGCAACGAGGTAGTGGTCGGATTCAATATTTCGCACTGCGGTAAGTGCGGACGTTCGTGATGTCGGAGAAGAATTTACCGTCGATTAGAACGTGGTCGATTTGGTTTTCCGTTTCTGGTTAGGTGATCTCCATGTGGCCTTGTTTTGGATATTTTGCAGTGGAAAGAAAGGTGCTTCGGACATTACCATTCCGCGGGAGGCTGCGAAGTTTATGCATCGTTGGCCGTTGTCATTCGATACGGTGTGTAGACTCTCCGGTCCGATGACCGGTCTATACATTTCCTCCCTTCCTACCTGTGCGTTCATGTCGCCGATGACGATTTTAACGTCCCGCAGTGGGCATCCACATCGTATGTCTGCTCCCAGGCTGTGCGTAGAACGCTTCTTTTCTCGTCGTCGGGTCTCCCTTCGTGTGGGCAGTGCACGTTGATGATGCGTATAGTTGAAGAAACGGCCTTTAATCCTCAGCTTAGCACATCCTTGCGTTGATTGGCTGCCACCCAATCACGCGTTGGCGCATCTTACCCAGCACTATGAAGCCGGTTCCCCAGCTCGTTGGTGGTGCCACAGCTTTTGGTAGAAGGTAGCCGCTCGATGCCCGCTTTTCCACACTTTCTGTCCTGTCCAGCAAATCTCCTGCAGCGCCACGACGTCGAAGTTGCAGTGGGATATAATTCATCGTAGATCATCCTGTCGCAACCTCGTGGCGAAACCTAGCGACTCGAAACTCCATGTTCCAAGCTTCCAATCGTGAACCTGGATTCGTCGCCTAGGTCTTTTGCTGATTATATCGAGTCGCATTATCTCTTATATTGTTCGTAATGATTATTTTCTAGGCGGCTTATTGGGCCTGCGCCTTATATCTCTTACCGGGTGAAATAAAAAAGCATCACCCGGCCCCCATTTTGTTTACTCTCTTCCGTCAGGGCCAAAGCGGTGTATTGGTGATGCTTCCTTCTGCGATATTCATCCGACGGCAAGCGACTGAAGCGAATGCAGTGCCGTTCGTTCACGCCGAAATGTGCTTGCATAGCGTCCTCACGTACACCAGCTGCGCTCCCATACGCTGGATTAAACGCCACAAAAATAGCTGCCACGTAAGAAGTTCACTCGTATATAGGGTATGCGAGCGCCATGATAGCAAAAATAATAGAAAAAATGGGGCCTGATTACGTTTAGTAAAGAGAAACGTTATTAATTATTGAACAGTTTTCTTCGTTAGAGGTAACCCAAATAAACACTTATAGGGCGATCATGCCTTCAGTGAAGACAATGGGTTCTTAATAATATTGTTCATCATTGCATTTCTTATCGTTTGCTTTACTTGAAGCGACACGTTGTAATTATGCTATTATGAATACTAACTGAAAACAATAATATCCCCAACAAATTGGCTTTCTTCTATTTAGACATTGCCGCTTGCAAGCGTAACTGTTCCATATTTTCTTCCATGCAAAATCAATACTGGACGATTATGTGCTTGCGACGGCGAAGTATAATGGATTTTATTTACCTCCAAGAAATTTAGATTAATTATCGAAGCGAAATGAATCCAAATTTCATGTCTAGCAAATTCAAAGTTTGTCTATCAGTTAATGCATTACAAACTATCAATTTAGAACCACTATTGATTTTATCAAATATATTTTCTTTCATTGATTCAATAATACTTCCCAATATTGGTACCGTTACCTAGCAGAGTGAACTCTGTGGCTTTGAAAAGAAAATGAACGTATACCAATTTGATGAATACTGTACAACTTATATTTATTTCAAACCATATGTGTGTCCTTGATGGTTTTTGTGGTATAGCAAGCGCTTTTCCACCCCAAAGGTCAGCAGTTCGAATCTAGGAAAATTCAGTGTAGAACATTTTGCTGTTTTTTTATACGCAAAAACAAAGTTTTTCAGGCCATAACTCCAGATTGCGATCAAAGGCTATTGATCTAATTTTCAATAGCAAACAATGGGACTGAATTCCGCACGTCGACTGCTAACTTGTTCCGAGGAAATCGGACAAATGGGAAGTTCAAAAGTGTGTCTACAAAATTTGTACACATACACACATACACACATACACACACACACACACAATATGCTACATCCACACATACAGACATCATCTCAATTCGTCGAGCTGAGTCGATCAGTAGATAAAAATCGGCCCTCCGGGCCTCCTATCAAAATTTTGTTTTTGAAGCAGTATTATAGCCTTTACGTACACTTAGTGTAATGAGAAAGGCAAAAAAAAAAAATACCAAACAAAATTTAAAAATAATGCTTTTTGCGGAAGACATTTTTTTAAGGGTTAACGATGGTCCTTAAAAGGTTAAAAAAAAGTTCTTAAATATTCCTGCACATAAATCCCTGGAGTAAAGTCTTGTGGCTTGCTGGTGTAGCCAAAGGTCTATCGTAAAAATTTAAATGCACAATCGAAACGTACACTTGAGTCCCTTAGTTATCCAAGAACAAAAAGTTGTTGCTAAAATAATTATTTTTACACAAAAAATCACGTATAAAAGTGTTACTCATTTTTTTGGCTCCTATCTTCAACCGATTTGCTCGCAACAAGATGCTTGCTTCACAGAATTTCGTCCCTTTATTTCCTATCATAAATTGGCCGAATAGGACCATTTAGGCCAAATGACCTATTCGGCCAAATGAGTTTTTCGGCCAAAAGGCCTATTCGACTATATGACTCTTTCAGCTTAATGGTTTGTTCGGCCAAACAACTTTCGGCCTAGTGACCTTCGTCCAAATGTCATTCGCCTGCTCGGTATTGTCTGTTTAAAATTGGCCAGGTCGCGCAATGGGCTCGGATTGTCCCGAAACATCTTACCGTGGTGTGTTACGAAGTAAGATCTACCACTCTGTGATCTAGTTCTTACTATTCTTTTTAATACTTCTGAGTGATGGTCGGAACAGTATGGAACGACTATAATTTGCTTTTAATTAGATGACCCACCAATTTTACCTTTTAAGTGTAGTCAATGGAGGAAATTATAAAAATGCAACTCAATCAACCTTAGGCTGGCTTTGAAGCTAACGACATGAATTCCCAAGCTCCAGAGCGCTTATCAATTCGGAATGAAACGGATACGATTTTGGTAGATATGTGAAACACTCTGTGGAAATGTGAGATTCCTAAATGCCAAACGCAATGAAATCAGATCTCTATACAAGAACGAATTCGGACCTCATAAGAAGAAGCAACAATATGGTTGAACTTCAGTACCGATGCATGGTCAAATTAATATTATCTGACTTGGTACATGCTTTTTGTGATCCTTAGAATAGAATGTGATAACTACATATGTTCTGCGTTATCCAAAAAACCTCATAAGTAAGGCCTTGGATTCTACATGCGTAACCGAAGATCTATCCAATAGGGCACTGCACGGACTGCTTTGTCTCTTTCTCGCTGCAAAAACGAAAGAGAAAGAGATGTTTCCCTATAGGTTCTGGTGTAAGACCACAGACAAACAGACATAACACTCGAGAACAATGTTGTGCTGAATCATTATCGGACGATAATGATTGCAATTTCCATGTGAAAATTTTTCACGTGAAAACAGTAGTTAGCACTCAAACGAAAATAAACACAGAATTTTCATTCAAACATTAATCTTCACTAATATCAGCTAATTGTCAACAGTCCCGTTATATCTTCTACTAGTTGACCCGGCAGACGTTGTCCTGCATATCAGACGAAAACGCGCGGTGAACTGCCCATGCGAAATTTCCTAACGAATCTTAATTTTAGTTTTTCACGAAGTTTTTTCATCAATGCATCATTTTAGGTGCTGTTTTAGGATCCAATGGAAGCAACGATCGGTCTTATTCCTTCGCTGCTGATTAGAAATATTATTGACCTTCAAGGATTATCGGCTACCAGCTGGCTGGGCGACGTGACGGCTGATGACGTTGTGGCCCTTGAAAATGAAGTGCGGAGCAACGGAGGAACTATTGTAAAGCAAGTGATGTAAATCAGCCACTTAGCGAAGAAGGTTATGCCGACAATCCTGACGAATTTCGTTTTGACGTAGAATTACGTCCTTCGGTAAGATAGGGGGGTCATTCCAAAGTTTCGAATTTAAGACCGTCACGAAAAGAGGTCAGGAAGTAAAAGCCAATAACTCAGCCGTTTTTCAACGGATTCCGGAGATCTTAGTATGAATCGATCAGTAAACTCTCTAAGATTCCATATAACTATTGTACACAATTGATTCAATGCATTTCATTATTGAAAAGTTCAATTTCGCCAGCCAATTTTGAAATTCCACTTTAACAGTAAATTGTCTACATTTCGGCTAAAAGCCATCCGGCATAAAATGTTGATGATCAAATTTCGCATCCAGTATCGCACTATACGTAATTCTACGTTCAAATTAAAGTCGTACCTTTGACACAACACTCTACTTTTCTCAATCTCGGAGAAGAAATGTATTCAAGCCATAGTTGCTGCAGTAAAACGGCACAGCAACTTATTTCTTCATTAGTGGAAATGATACGAAAAAAAATCTTGGGGTTGTATACAAGACACGACCGCTCGACGTAAACTATGTAAAACCTATAAATACAGTACACCGAACAAATCATTCCGCTCTATATATAAAAGAAGGGACCATCCCGCCGACACTACTACCCAGTTTTAGCAGGTCTCGCAGGGACTCCACTGTCTTACAACTGGACCACCCCAGTTCAATAATTGATAATACCCCAAGAGTAGGCAATTACCAAGGATAAGGAACACGCTGTATAGGAGATGCATGATGCATAAAAGAACTAAAATTTTCAATAGTTTAGCGTTGGTAATCAAAAGTATCAATACTACTGGCAAATTGGTGGAGAGTTTGCGAATCGATTGATATATAAATCTTTAAAATCCATTGAAAGGTAAAGGACGTATTAATGTTACAAATCTTACATGATTTCGTGACGGTTCCCAATTTTGAAATTTTCATTTTACACCCTGTATCCGAGTCTTCCCCTTAGACGTAGTTTACGTCAAAAAGAAATTCTGAGAATGTTATGGCACCTGCTGACCTAAGGGAAAATGTAGTGTTGACCGACAGAATGAAGAAATATTTCAAGAGGTAAGCTTGTATAATTTACTTACTATACTTTATTATATGACTTTATTTTTTAATTTGACTGATTCCGTGTCGGGTGACGTATTGAATAACCTCCGAATTCGTAACGCGACAGGATCTGGAAAACTAGTAGCCTTTGTTACTTGTCCAATTTGCGAAAGCGAGATAAAGGTGGTGAGATATCTGCCTCATTATTGACCGGTGTCGAATTTCGCACAGCACATTCACACACATGAAGGGTACTCCCGTAAATCACAGGGAGGGAAGCAAAAAGCCCTGTCAGCATTTTCTTAAAATCAAGCCGACAATATTGCAGGTGGTACGGCGACGCCATCCGCATCCCATCAGCGCAGAGATCTGTCATCGAATTCTCTGGGATTCTACTACAGGTGTGTATTCAGAAAATTACGGATTTGATCACAGTTTGTCTAATATTGTACGATAGGAACGATTATAATTGTGAATATTGTGCTACTTCTTTATAACTTTTTGGTAATTTTTGGTACTATTTTGATTTCAAGAGAAATTTTTAAAAACGAATTATCTGCTTCCAAAAACGTCGATTTGAAGAATCTGATAGCACAACCACGCAGACAAATACCATCAATAGGTAGGTGAAGGTTTCTGCTTCTGAATAACTATCCGACAGTAGTTATGTTAGTAGAAGATGGCACCCGAGCTCTGCTGCAGCAGGTACAATACGATGCTAGAACGGACACGCTAACGGGATGCGATTCTCCGTTAACTGAAAACGGAATTCCGATTCAACGTTATTTTGATGCCGACGATGCTTACGTAGTCGCAGACCATTTAAACCATTATAAATTGGCTGATATTGTCTATCTACAACTGGCATTGCCAATGGCGATCGGTGCTGCCCCATTCGTGTTATACTACGTTGGAATCGATAATGCGTTCCGGTTCACTGATACAGCAACCACGCTGACGATCACTACCGATGCTGATCATATTCCGTTGGGGACGCCATCGGCGCCTTTGTTGCTGCGCTGCTGTGTCCGTCTGCCGCGAAATCTTGTTCGAGCTAAGCCAAACCCACAAGCTGTGCGATTTTGATGTCTGTGCTTGCGATGCACAAACGTTGTTGGTTGGTTTTACCAATTTCTAAACTATTGTACAATTATCGATGATAACTATTTAAAAACCAATATTTTAGAAGGCAATATAGAAGCGTTGACTCTTCTTTGATTAAATGGTCCAAAAAAATGAAAATCTGAGTTATTAACATTTAAAGTCTATTATATTATATCCGACCGCATGTCCAAAAAGTTTCGTTGAAATCTGACAGGTGAATGACGATGAATGCGTGAACCACGTCTTCATGAATCATTGACGACATGTTCCGACATACAAACTGCTTCGAATGGCATTACACAGCATCGAAGGTCTGGTGTAGAGATTTATACTTTCTTCATATTCGCACTTGTGATCCTCCTAAAAAGAAGATAATTCATTTGGTTGAAGCAAAAACTAATTTGTTTGCTGATTGTTTGTCAACAGCAAGCTCAGTCAACGAATAAACATATGTTATTAGACACTGCTCAAATTTCCTATTCGACGACATGTTCAGCCTTCCTCGAAGACTTCTTCAATCCTTCCAATGAACTTTTTTGACTTGCTTTTGACACTTCTTTTCAACATATTTCAAGATTCACTCCTCCTTTTTTATTATAGTCCCAACGGTATACATATTTCACGGATGAATGATCTTGACCTAGTGAAAATCAAGTCTTCGTGCTACAATAGAATCGAGCAAGCTCAAATCGATACATCAGAAAGAATGATTTTTCGTTGCCACGTTGTCATTTATCATAGGAATCCTCCGGGCCGGGTATAAATCAAGCAACGCAGCAGGTCTCAGTAATACACAGTCTGCCGGTCAATGCCAACGTCTCGATTCACACCCGCGCGGCGACAAACGCGCGGCGACATAAAGATATCAGTCAAGGATCCCTTTCCGAAGAATATAATCACATTAGATGTTTTGCCCTTTTTCACATATTTCCTCTTCCGGCAGAAACGAAAGCGAGGAAATTGTCACTTACTGACACCGTCAAGGACAGGAATCTCTTCGAATTTGACACACCAACAGAGCTGATAAGAGCTCCGAAATAAATCCCCCGAAGGGACACTCCGTCCAACACATTGCAAAGAGGGTCCTTCGAAGGCACCCGACCCAACCATCGCTCAAAAGGGCTTCCGAGTAAGCGTCTAAGAATAACATAGTCTTCCTCTCCAGTCAAACATTCTTACAAACAATGATCAAAATTACTCACCCCGAGACCGGTTACAATGCCGATCCAACCAGCGCGCAGCACAAAGGAATCCCCCTGGCCGCTGGCTGCTGTCGCTCGACGGTCTCCAGTGTGTAGCGCAGCTACCGACACATAAACTGGAAACCTTCACAAAGTGCGGCGCAGAAGAAAGCAATCACAATTCCCAACAATCAGTGGATAGCGGCGGTGGCCACGACGACCGTCAGCAGATGAGTGGGTTGACGGCATGCCGGATGACTCGAAATCGTAGAATTTCCGGGCTACCAATGTCTCGGAGGATAATGGTGGGCCGGGGTAAATTAATGGGATTTAGGGTGTCCAAGAATTGTTGGCCGCGTCGGATTTTTAGAAGTTCTCTTGTTTTGCAAATTTTGTAATGGTAAAATCGAAAACTTTCTAGGTACCGAAGATTAGTTTGCATAAAATTGAATAAAATTCCAGTTTATTCTTCTTTGTTGCTGACTCGCGGCAAGCCAGAGCCTGGCAACCCTATCATTATCCATTATTCTCACCGCTGTGTCATCATCCATCCAACGAGGCCGCCAAGCGAGAGGCGTCAGAAAAAGTCAACCCTGATTCTTCACCGAATCGCGCCGCCGTCCCCTGAGAAAGGAGCAGCAGCGAAAAGTGTGAGAGACAAAACGTCTGAACAATGGCGCAAACAAATCCTTTTGCCATTGGGGACACACGTCGGTCGGTAGACCTCCCGCAGGACCTGAAACTGCCGGGAGATGATGGTAGGGTCGGCCGATGGCAACTACACAACAATACCAATAATAAACCTGTCACTTTATTTGCCCAAACCTTTCGCACCGGCTGACAAGTGTTCTTCGTCTGCTGCTTACGCTTTTACTGGGTTCGGTTGGACGGAGGCGAAGTGGTGCCAGAGGTCGTTAGTTCGTCCCTGTTGTGTCGCCTCTGTACGGGTTCGGGTTTCGCTTTCATGGATCCGGGTTGCTGATAAGGTTCGAGCTGGTCCATGCCTCCTGCAGCGAACGGCGGAGAGGGGAATTTGATTTTGATGTTGTGCGACGTGTATGTGTGATTACCGAAATTAATGTCCTTGGCAGATGTGCGTGTGGATTCCTCAGTTGATTAACATGAATAATTCCGGATCCTTGGGGACGACTGACGCAGGAACGGAGTGATTAATTGCAGGGTTTCGGTGTAATCGCTCATCCGTTGATCGAATTTAACAGAAGCGGGTTTCCAGGAAAGATTTATTGGACTGGATTCTAATGATGTTGCTTCGGAAAGCAAACAGAAACAAAGATTGCAAGAGATGGCCAAAGGCAGAAATCAACACCGGACGCAAGTGCCACGTCCGGAGTTTCAAACAAAGATTCGGAGGCATTGAGGCGCATCCGGATGCGAAAGTTTGCGTCGCTTTGGATCGCTTTTTTTTTCTAATATCGACCGAAGGGCTACTATACGCAGAACGCCCCGACGGAAACGAATGGGAAGATATGCTCCACTATTTGGTCCACATATCTGTCGGGCAACCAAAGAGAAGAGGGAAATCATTCCGATACCCGAGCATCTTGTTTCCTTCACGGTTCAACGCTCCATCTGAGCTGGTACGTTTTTCTTCGTGAATGTGGGAGGAACTTGTGTCCTGTTTCGAGTCCGAGTCGTTCAGTTGCAATGAAAAGCAAAAAATATGATGAAGTCAGAAGCGTAGTTAGAGTTTTTTGTTTTTATAAAAAACAATCTTTCTTCGGAAGGAAAACCTCCCTTTCATAGACTAACGGTTACAAAGCAAGACGATACCTAGTAAAGGAAAGGAAACTGATTTCGCTTTCCGGGCTGCTGTAGGAAAATTTCTTGTTGGAAATTAAATTATCTCCCATATCATATACAAATGCAAAAGAAGTAAATTAATCGGAAAAAATCGAAAATATTAATTCAAGAAGTGCTTGATAACCACAAAACTGAGAAGCTGTTAGAAATTTCTACAAAAATTGTAGGAATTGTCAAAACGAAATTGATTGGAACATCAAAAATAAACTGTCGGACTTTCCAGAGAAATTTTCGTAATTTACAAGGAAAATCTTCGCAACTTCCAATAAAACTTTCCTGGATTTCAGCGGAAACTCTCCAATTTTCCAACAGAATTTCTAACGGTTTCATTACAACTTTGGTGAAATTTGGAGTCTTCCGAGCCTCTTAAGGTCACTCCTGACGGAATCCAAGTTTGAAAGTTCTCGCGTTTTCGGGGGCACACCACTCGATACGGAGGCGGCGCATAACTGTCATTTTTATTATTTCACGCATGCTGCGACGCAGCAAAGCTAAATCAACAAAAATGACAGTTGTGCTCCGCCTCCGTATCGAGTGGTGTGCCCCCAAAAACGCGAGAACTTTGAAACTTGGATTCCGTCAGGAGTAACCTTAAATAAAGGCTTCCGAGTTTCTAAAAAGAAAGCTCCAGAGTATCTTGAAAAGAGGCCTTCAAGCCTCTTGAAAGAATGTTTCCAAACCTCTTGAAAGGATGCTTCCGAGCCTCTTGAAAGGAGGCTTCCGAGCCTCTTAAAGGAGGCTTCCCTGAAAGGAGGCTTCCAGCCTCTTGAAAGGAGGCTTCGAGCCTCTTGAAAGAGGCTTCCCAGCCTCTTGAAGGAGGCTTCCCAGCCTCTTGAAAGGAGGCTTCGAGCCTCTTGAAAGGAGGCTTGAGCCTCTTGAAAGGAGGCTTGAGCCTCTTGAAGGAGGCTTGAGCCTCTTGAAAGGAGGCTTGAGCCTCTTGAAAGGAGGCTTCCAGGCCTCTTGAAAGGAGGCTTGAGCCAGGCCTCTTGAAAGGGAGGCTCCAGGCCTCTTGAAAGGAGCTTCTGAGCTCTTGAAGGAGGCTCGGGCCTCTTGAAAGGAGGCTGAGCCTCTTGAAAGGAGGCTGAGCCTCTTGAAGGCTTCCAGGCCTCTTGAAAGGAGGCCAGGCCTCTTGAAGGCTTCCAGGCCTCTTGAAGGAGGCTGGGGCCTCTTGAAGGCTGGGCCTCTTGAAAGGAGGCTGGGCCTCTTGAAGGAGGCTTCCGGGCCTCTTGAAAGGAGGCTCTGGGCCTCTTGAAGGAGGCTGGGCCTCTTGAAAGGAGGCTTCCAGGCCTCTTGAAGGGCTGGGCCTCTTGAAAGGAGGCTGAGCCTCTTGAAAGGAGGCTTCCGGGCCTCTTGAAAGGAGGCTCTGAGCCTCTTGAAAGGAGGCTTCTGAGCCTCTTGAAGGAGGCTTCCGGGCCTCTTGAAAGGAGGCTGGGCCTCTTGAAAGAGCTGAGCCTCTTGAAGGAGGCTGAGCCTCTTGAAGGAGGCTTCTGGGCCTCTTGAAAGGAGGCTTCTGAGCCTCTTGAAAGGAGGCTGGGGCCTCTTGAAGGAGGCTTCCAGGCCTCTTGAAGGAGGCTGAGCCTCTTGAAAGGAGGCTGGGCCTCTTGAAAGGAGGCTGGGCCTCTTGAAGGAGGCTTCCAGGCCTCTTGAAAGGAGGCTTCCGGGCCTCTTGAAAGGAGGCTTGGGCCTCTTGAAAGGAGGCTTCAGGCCTCTTGAAAGAGCTGAGGCCTCTTGAAGGGCTGAGCCTCTGAAAGGGAGGCTGAGCCTCTTGAAAGGAGGCTTGAGCCTCTTGAAGGAGGCCGAGCTCTTGAAGGAGGCTGAGCCTCTTGAAGGAGGCTGGGGCCTCTTGAAAGGAGGCTTCCGGGCCTCTTGAAGGGGCTGGGCTCTTGAAGGCTGAGCCTCTTGAGAGGCTTCCAGGCCTCTTGAAAGGAGGCCTGGGCCTCTTGAAGGGCTGAGCCTCTCTTGAAAGGAGGCTTCCAGGCCTCTTGAAAGGAGGCTGAGCCTCTTGAAGGAGGCTTCTGAGCCTCTTGAAGGAGGCTTCCAGGCCTCTTGAAGGAGGCTGGGCCCTCTTGAAAGGGCTGGGCCTCTTGAAGGCTGAGCCTCTTGAAAGGAGGCTGGGCCTCTTGAAAGGAGGCTTCCGGGCCTCTTGAAGGAGGCTGAGCCTCTTGAAAGGAGGCTTCTGAGCCTCTTGAAAGGAGGCTTCCAGGCCTCTTGAAAGGCTGAGCCTCTTGAAAGGAGGCTGAGCCTCTTGAAGGGAGGCTTCCAGGCCTCTTGAAGGAGGCTGGCCTCTTGAAGGAGGCTTCCGGGCCTCTTGAAGGAGGCTTCCAGGCCCTCTTGAAGGGAGGCTTCCGGGCCTCTTGAAGGAGGCTGGGGCCTCTTGAGGAGGCTGAGCCTCTTGAAGGAGCTGGGCTCTGAAGGAGGCTGGGCCTCTTGAAGGAGGCCAGGCCTCTTGAAAGGAGGCTCTGAGCCTCTTGAAGGAGGCTGAGCCTCTTGAGAGGAGGCTGGGCCTCTTGAAGGGAGGCTTCCAGGAGGCTTCAGGCCTCTTGAAAGGAGGCTGGAGCCTCTTGAAAGGAGGCTTCTGAGCCTCTTGAAAGGAGGCTTCCGGGCCTCTTGAAGGAGGCTGGAGCCTCTTGAAGGAGGCTTCCAGGCCTCTTGAAGGAGGCTTCCGGGCCTCTTGAAGGAGGCCTGGGCCTCTTGAAAGGAGGCCCGGGCCTCTTGAAAGGAGGCCTGAGCCTCTTGAAAGGAGGCTTCCTGGGGCCTCTTGAAAGGAGGCCTGAGCCTCTTGAAAGGAGGCTTCCAGGCCTCTTGAAAGGAGGCTCTGAGCCTCTTGAAAGGAGGCTTCTGAGCCTCTTGAAAGGAGGCTTGAGCCTTCTGAAAGGAGGCTGGGGCCTCTTGAAAGGAGGCTTCCAGGCCTCTTGAAAGGAGGCACCGGGCCTCTTGAAGGAGGCTTCCAGGCCTCTTGAAGGAGGCTTCCGGGCCTCTTGAAGGAGGCTGAGCCTCTTGAGGAGGCTGAGCCTCTTGAAAGGAGGCTTCCAGGCCTCTTGAAGGGGCTTCCAGGCCTCTTGAAGGAGCTTCGGAGGCCTCTTGAAAGGAGGCTTGAGCCTCTTGAAGGCTTCAGGCCTCTTGAAAGGAGGCTTCCAGGCCTCTTGAAAGGAGGGGCCTCCAGGCCTCTTGAAGGGAGGCCTCCGGGCATTTTGAAAGGAGACCTCCATACCTCGTGAAAGGAGACCTCCATACCTCGTGAAAGGAGGGCCTCCAGGCCTCTTGAAAGGAGGCCTCGGAGCCTCTTGAAGGGAGGTCTCCGCGCCTCTTGAAAGGACGCTTGCGGGCCTCGTCAAAGGAGGCTTCCAGGCCTCTTGAAGGAGGCTTCCGGGCCCCTCTTGAAAGGAGGCTTCCGGGCCTCTTGAAAGGGAGGCTTGAGCCTCTTGAAGGAGGCTCTGAGGCCTCTTGAAGGGAGGCTGGGGCCTCTTGAAGGAGGCCTGAGCCTCTTGAAAGGAGGCTTGAGCCTCTTGAAGGCCAGGCCTCTTGAAGGAGGCTTGGGCCTCTTGAAAGGAGGCTTCCGGGCCTCTTGAAAGGAGGCTTGAGCCTCTTGAGAGGAGGCTTCAGGCCTCTTGAAGGAGGCTGAGCCTCTTGAAAGGAGGCTGGGCCTCTTGAAGGAGGCTGAGCCCTCTTGAAGGGAGGCTTCCGGGCCTCTTGAGAGGCTGAGCCTCTTGAAAGGAGGCCTGAGCTCTTGAAAGGAGGCTGAGCCTCTTGAAAGGAGGCTGAGCCTCTTGAAGGGCTTCCGGGCCTCTTGAAAGGAGGCTTCCGAGCCTCTTGAAAGGAGGCTTGAGCCTCTTGAAGGAGGCTGGCCCTCTTGAAAGGAGGCTTCCAGGCCTCTTGAAGGAGGCTGGGGCCTCTTGAAAGGAGGCTTCCGGGCCTCTTGAAAGGAGCTGGGCCTCTTGAAAGGAGGCCCGGAGCCTCTTGAAAGGAGGCTCTGGGCCTCTTGAAAGGAGGCTTGGGGCCTCTTGAAAGGAGGCTTCTGAGCTCTTGAAAGGAGGCTTCTGAGCCTCTTGAAAGGAGGCTTCCGGGCCTCTTGAAAGGCTGAGGCCTCTTGAAGGAGGCTGGGGCCTCTTGAAAGGAGGCTGAGCCTCTTGAGGGAGGCTGAGCTCTTGAAGGAGGCTGAGCCTCTTGAAGGAGGCTCTGGGGCCTCTTGAAAGGAGGCTTCCGAGGCCTCTTGAAAGGAGGCCTGAGCCTCTTGAAGGAGGCTGAGCCTCTTGAAGGGAGCTGGGCCTCTTGAAAGGAGGGGCTGAGCTCTTGAAGGAGGCTCTGAGGCCTCTTGAAAGGCTTCCAGGCCTGAGCCTCTTGAAAGGAGGCCAGGCCTCTTGAAAGGAGGCTTCTGAGGGCCCTCTTGAAGAAGGGCTTCCAGGCCTCTTGAAAGGAGGCTTCCAGGCCTCTTGAAAGGAGGCTGAGCCTCTTGAAGGCTTCCAGGCCTCTTGAAGGAGGCTTCCGGGGCCTCTTGAAGAGAAGCTTCCAGAGCCTCTTGAAAGGAGGCTTCCGGGCCTCTTGAAAGGAGGCTTCCAGGCCTCTTGAAGGAGGCTGGAGCCTTCTTGAAAGGAGGCTTCCGAGCCTCTTGAAAGGAGGCTCTGAGCCTTCTTGAAAGGGAGGCTTCCTGAGCCTCTTGAAAGGAGGCCTGAGCCTCTTGAAAGGAGGCCTGAGCCTCTTGAAGGGAGGCTTCTGAGCTCTCTTGAAAGGAGGCTTCTGGAGCCTCTTGAAAGGAGGCTTTCCTGAGCCTCTTGAAAGGAGGCTTCCTGAGCCTCTTGAAGGAGGCTTCTGAGCCTCTTGAAAGGAGGCTTCTGAGCCTCTTGAAGGAGGCTCTGAGCCTCTTGAAAGGAGGCTTCTGAGCCTCTTGAAAGGAGGCCTCCAGGCCTCTTGAAAGGGCCTCGAGCCTCTTGAAAGGAGGCTCAGGCCTCTTGAAAGGAGGCCTGAGGCCTCTTGAAAGGAGGCTTCCGAGCCTCTTGAAAGGAGGCTTCTGAGCCTCTTGAAAGGAGGCTTCAGGCCTCTTGAAGGAGGCTTCCAGGCCTCTTGAAAGGAGGCTTCCAGGCCTCTTGAAAGGAGGCTTCTGGGCCTCTTGAAAGGAGGGCTGAGCCTCTTGAAAGGAGGCTTGAGGCCTCTTGAAGGAGGCTGGAGCCTCTTGAAAGGAGGCTGAGCCTCTTGAAAGGAGGCTTCCAGGCCTCTTGAAAGGAGGCCCGGGCCTCTTGAGGAGGCTGGGCCTCTTGAAGGAGGCTGGGGCCTCTTGAAAGGAGGCTTGAGCCTCTTGAAAGGAGGCTTGAGCCTCTTGAAAGAGGCTTGGAGCCTCTTGAAAGGAGGCTCCAGGCCTCTTGAAAGGAGGCTTGGGGCCTCTTGAAAGGAGGCTTCCGGGCCTCTTGAAAGGAGGCTTGAGCCTCTTGAAAGGAGGCTGAGCCTCTTGAAGGAGGCTGGAGCCTCTTGAAGGGAGGCTTCCGAGCCTCTTGAAGGAGGCTTCCAGGCCCTCTTGAAAGGAGGCTTGAGCCTCTTGAAGGAGGCTTCCGAGGCCTCTTGAAAGGAGGCTGGAGCCTCTTGAAAGGAGGCTTCCAGGCCTCTTGAAAGGAGCTTCCAGGCCTCTTGAAAGGAGGCCCGGGCCTCTTGAAAGGAGGCTTCCAGGCCTCTTGAAAGGAGGCTTCAGGCCTCTTGAAAGGAGGCTTCCAGGCCTCTTGAAAGGAGGCTGAGCCTCTTGAAGGAGGCTTGGAGCCTCTTGAAAGGAGGCTGGGCCTCTTGAAAGGAGGCTTCCAGGCCTCTTGAAGGGAGGCTGGGCCTCTTGAAGGGCACCGGGCCTCTTGAAGGAGGCTGGGCCTCTTGAAGGGGCTGAGCCTCTTGAAGGGGCTCAGGCCTCTTGAAAGGAGGCTGGGCCTCTTGAAGGAGGCTTTCCAGAGCCTCTTGAAGGGGCCTCCGGGCCTCTTGAAGGAGGGCCTCTTGAAGGGCCTGGGGCCTCTTGAAAGGAGGCCTCCAGGCCTCTTGAAGGAGGCCTCCAGGCCTCTTGAAGGGGCTGAGGCCTCTTGAAGGAGGCAGGCCTCTTGAAGGAGGCTTCCAGGCCTCTTGAAGGAGGCTGAGGCCTCTTGAAGGAGGCTTGAGCAGGCCTCTTGAAGGAGGCTTCTGAGCCTCTTGAAGGAGGCTTCCGGGCCTCTTGAAAGGAGGCTTCCGAGGCCTCTTGAAAGGAGGCTCAGAGCCTCTTGAAGGAGGCTGGGGCCTCTTGAAGGAGGCCGGGCCTCTTGAAGGAGGCTTGAGAGCCTCTTGAAGGGCTGAGGCCTCTTGAAAGGGAGGCTGAGCCTCTTGAAAGGAGGCTTCTGAGCTCTTGAAAGGAGGCTTCCGGGCCTCTTGAAGGAGGCTCTGAGCCTCTTGAAAGGAGGCTTCCAGGCCTCTTGAAAGGAGGCTTCTGAGCCTCTTGAAAGGAGGCTTCTGAGCCTCTTGAAAGGAGGCCTGAGCCTCTTGAAAGGAGGCTTCAGCCTCTTGAAAGGAGGCCCGGGCCTCTTGAAAGGAGGCCTGGGCCTCTTGAAAGGAGGCTCTGAGCCTCTTGAAAGGAGGCTTCTGAGCCTCTTGAAAGGAGGCTTCCGAGCCTCTTGAAAGGAGGCTTCCTGGAGCCTCTTGAAAGGAGGCTTCCTGAGCCTCTTGAAAGGAGGCTTCTGAGCCTCTTGAGAGGAGGCTTCTGAGCCTCTTGAAAGGAGGCTTCCAGGCCTCTTGAAAGGAGGCTTCTGAGCCTCTTGAAAGGAGGCTTCCAGGCCTCTTGAAGGAGGCTGAGCCTCTTGAAAGGAGGCTTGAGCCTCTTGAAAGGAGGCTTCTGAGCCTCTTGAAAGGAGGCTTCCGGGCCTCTTGAAAGGAGGCTTCCAGGCCTCTTGAAAGGAGGCTTCCAGGCCTCTTGAAGGAGGCTTTGAGCCCTCTTGAAAGGAGGCTTCCAGGCCTCTTGAAAGGAGGCTTTGAGCCTCTTGAAGGAGCTGAGCCTCTTGAAAGGAGGCTTGAGGCCTCTTGAAAGGAGGCCTCTGAGCCTCTTGAAGGGAGGCCTCAGGCCTCTTGAAAGGAGGCCTCCAGGCCTCTTGAAGGAGGCTTCCAGAGCCTCTTGAAGGAGGCTTCCTGGGCCTCTTGAAAGGAGGCTTCCAGGCCTCTTGAAAGGAGGCTTCTGAGCCTCTTGAAAGGAGGCTTCCAGGCCTCTTGAAAGGAGGCTTCCAGGCCTTGAAAGGAGGCTTCCGGGCCTCTTGAAGGAGGAGGCCTCTGAAGGCCTCTTGAAAGGAGGCTGAGCCTCTTGAAAGGAGGCTTCCTGGCCTCTTGAAAGGAGGCTTCCAGGCCTCTTGAAGGAGGCTTCCAGGCCTCTTGAAAGGAGGCTGAGCCTTGAAAGGAGGCTTGAGCTCTTGAAAGGAGGCTTCTGAGCTTCTTTGAAAGGAGGCTTGAGCTCTTGAAAGGAGGCTTGAGAGCCTCTTGAAGGAGGCTTCCAGGCCTCTTGAAAGGAGGCTTCTGAGCCTCTTGAAAGGAGGCTTCCAGGCCTCTTGAAAGGAGGCTGGGGCCTCTTGAAAGGAGGCTTCTGAGCCTCTTGAAAGGAGGCTCTGAGCCTCTTGAAGGAGGCCTGAGCCTCTTGAAAGGAGGCTTCCTGAGCCTCTTGAAAGGAGGCTTCTGAGCCTCTTGAAAGGAGGCTTGGAGCCTCTTGAAGGAGGCTTCTGAGCCTCTTGAAAGGAGGCTTGGAGCCTTGAAAGGAGGCTTCCTGGAAGGCCTCTTTTGGAAAGGAGGCTTCCAGGGCCTTGAAAGGAGGCTTCCCCTGAGCCTCTTTGAAAGGAGGCTTCCCTGAGCCTTTCTGAAAGGAGGCTTCTGAGCTCTCTTGAAAGGAGGCTTCTGAGCCTCTTGAAAGGAGGCTTCCCAGCCTCTTGAAAGGAGGCTTCCCAGCCTCTTGAAAGGAGGCTTTCCAGGCCTCTTGAAAGGAGGCTTGAGCCTCTTGAAGGAGGCTTCCAGGCCTCTTGAAAGGAGGCTTGAGCCTCTTGAAAGGAGGCTTCCTGAGCCTCTTGAAAGGAGGCTTGAGCCTCTTGAAACGAGGCTTCTGAGCCTCTTGAAAGGAGGCTTCCGGGCCTCTTGAAAGGGGCTTCCGAGCCTCTTGAAAGGAGGCTTCCAGGCCTCTTGAAAGGAGGCCTGAGCCTCTTGAAAGGAGGCTTCCGAGCCTCTTGAAAGGAGGCCTGGAGCCTCTTGAAAGGAGGCCTGAGCCTCTTGAAAGGAGGCTTCCAGGCCTCTTGAAAGGAGGCCTGAGCCTCTTGAAAGGAGGCCTGAGCCTCTTGAAGGAGGCTTCCGAGGCCTCTTGAAAGGAGGCTTCCGAGGCCTCTTGAAGGAGGCTTGAGCTCTCTTGAAAGGAGGCTTCTGAGCCTCTTGAAAGGAGGCTCTGAGCTCTCTTGAAAGAGGCTTCCTGAGTTCTTGAAAGGAGGCTTCCGGGCCTCTTGAAGGAGGCTTCCAGGCCTCTTGAAAGGAGGCCTGAGCCTCTTGAAAGGAGGCTTGAGCCTCTTGAAAGGAGGCTTCCAGGCCTCTTGAAAGGAGGCTTCCAGGCCTCTTGAAAGGAGGCTTCCGAGCCTCTTGAAAGGAGGCTTCTGAGCCTCTGAAAGGAGGCTTGAGCCTCTTGAAGGAGGCTGGCCTCTTGAAAGGAGGCTTCCCAGCCTCTTGAAGGAGGCTTCCCAGCCTCTTGAAAGGAGGCTTCCAGGCCTCTTGAAGGAGGCTTCCAGCCTCTTGAAAGGAGGCTTCCGGGCCTCTTGAAGGAGGCTTCCGAGCCTCTTGAAAGGAGGCCTGAGCCTCTTGAAAGGAGGCTTCCTGAGCCTCTTGAAAGGAGGCTGAGCCTCTTGAAAGGAGGCTTCCAGCTCTTGAAAGGAGGCTTCCGAGCCTCTTGAAAGGAGCCGTCCCAGCCTCTTGAAAGGAGGCTCCCCAGCCTCTTGAAAGGAGGCTAGGCCTCTTGAAAGGAGGCTTCCAGCCTCTTGAAAGGAGGCTTCCCAGCCTCTTGAAAGGAGGCTTCTGAGCCTCTTGAAAGGAGGCTGAGCCTCTTGAAAGGAGGCTTCCAGGCCTCTTGAAAGGAGGCTTCTGAGCCTCTTGAAAGGAGGCTTCCAGAGCCTCTTGAAGGAGGCTTCTGAGCCTCTTGAAGGAGGCTTCCTGAGCCTCTTGAAAGGAGGCTTCTGAGCCTCTTGGAAAGGAGGCTTCTGAGCCTTGAAAGGAGGCTTCTGAGCCTCTTGAAAGGAGGCTTCTGAGCCAAAGAGGCTGAGTTTCTTGAAAGGAGGCTTGAGCTCTTGAAAGGAGGCTTCCTGAGCTCTTGAAAGGAGGCTTCTGAGCTCTCTTGAAAGGAGGCTTCTGGAGCCTCTGAAAGGAGGCTTCTGAGCCTTTTGAAAGGAGGCTTCTGAGCTCTTGAAAAGGAGGCTTCTGAGCCTCTTGAAGGGAGGCCTGGGCCTCTTGAAAGGAGGCTTCCAGGCCTCTTGAAGGAGGCTTCCAGGCCTCTTGAAGGAGGCTTGAGCCTCTTGAAAGGAGGCTTCCAGGCCTCTTGAAAGGAGGCTTCTCTTGAAGGAGGCTTGAGCTCTTGAAAGGGAGGCCTGAGCTCTTGAAAGGAGGCTTGAGCCTCTTGAAAGGAGGCTTCGAGCCTCTTGAAAGGAGGGCTGAGCCTCTTGAAAGGAGGCTTCCAGGCCTCTTGAAAGGAGGCTTGAGCCTGAGCCTCTTGAAAGGAGGCTGGGCCTCTTGAAGGAGGCTTGAGCCTCTTGAAAGGAGGCTTCCAGGCCTCTTGAAGGAGGCTCTGAGGCCTCTTGAAAGGAGGCTTCCGAGCCTCTTGAAAGGAGGCTTCCGAGCCTCTTGAAAGGAGGCTTCCGGGCCTCTTGAAAGGAGGCTTGGAGCCTCTTGAAAGGAGGCTTCCAGGCCTCTTGAAAGGAGGCTTCGAGGCCTCTTGAAAGGAGGCTTGAGCTCTTGAAAAGAGGCCTGAGCTCTTGAAAGGAGGCTTCCGAGCCTCTTGAAAGGAGGCTTCCGAGCCTCTTGAAAGGAGGCTTCCGGACCTCTTGAGAGGAGGCTTGGAGCCTCTTGAAAGGAGGCTTCAGGCCTCTTGAAAGGAGGCTTCGAGGCCTCTTGAAAGGAGGCTTCCAGCCTCTTGAAAGGAGGCTTCTGAGCCTCTTGAAAGGAGGCTTCCTGAGCCTTGAAAGGAGGCTTCTGAGCCTCTTGAAGGAGGCTGGGGCCTCTTGAAAGGAGGCTGGCCTCTTGAAGGAGGCTGGGCCTCTTGAAAGGAGGCTCTTGAGCCTCTTGAAAGGAGGCTTGAGCCTCTTGAAAGGAGGCTTCCGAGCCTCGTGAAAGGAGGCCTCCGAGCCTCTTGAAAGGAGGCGTTCAAGCCTCTTGAAAGGAGGCTTCCAGAGCCTCTTGAAGGAGGCTTCAGAGCCTCTTGAAAGGAGGCTTCAGGCCTCTTGAAAGGAGGCTTCCGAGCCTCTTGAAAGGAGGCTTCTGAGCCTCTTGGAAAGAGGCTTCCGAGCCTCTTGAAAGGAGGCTTCCGAGCCTCTTGAAAGGAGGCTTCCGAGCCTCTTGAAAGGAGGCTTCCGAGCCTCTTGAAAGGAGGCGTCCGGGCCTCTGGAAAGGAGGCGTCCGGGCCTCTTGAAGGAGGCTTCCGGGCCTCTTGAAAGGAGGCTGCCGAGCCTCTTGAAAGGAGGCTTCCGAGCCTCTTGAAAGGAGGCTTCCGAGCCTCTTGAAAGGAGGCTTCCGAGCCTCTTGAAAGGAGGCTTCCGAGCCTCTTGAAAGGAGGCTTGCAAACCTCTGTGAAGGAGGCATCAGAGCCTCTTGAAAGGAGGCTTCCGGGCCTCTTCAAAGGAGGCTTGAGGCCTCTTGAAAGGAGGCTTCCTGAGCCTCTTGAAAGGAGGCTGGAGCCTCTTGAAAGGAGGCTTCCAGACCTCTTGAGAAAGGAGGCTTCGAGCCTCTTGAAAGGAGGCTTCCGAGCCTCTTGAAAGGAGGCTTCCACGCCTCTTCAAAGGAGGCCTCCGAGCCTCTTGAAAGGAGGCTTCCGAGCCTTTTGAAAGGAGGCTTCCGAGCCTCTTGAAAGGAGGCTTCCGAGCCTCTTGAAAGGAGGCTTCCGAGCCTCTTGAAAGGAGGCTTCCGAGCCTCTTGAAAGGAGGCTTCCGAGCCTCTTGAAAGGAGACTCGATGGCTTGGAAAAACTCCCTGGTTCGGCTTTGCGCGGGAGAGTAAATTAATTATAAAGCAAAACCTTCAGTGCGCGTTTGCTTGCGTTTTATATTGGGATTCTCTAGATATTATAGCATTTTGCTCATTCACCTCTGTCTGGCTTAGTTGTGTGCAAGGTATTTTATCAAATTGTGGTACTTACACAATCCAAGTGTAGAACATTACATCAAAAATTAATCGCAATTGCACTACTAAGATCCAAACATTATGCCAAACACAATGCAGGCCGAAGAAATTCAGAAAACTACTAAAACTCGAATGAATCCATTAAATGACATATTTTCGTAAAGGGACGACAATATACTGCATACCTTAGAAGCGAATGTGGAAAAGCTCACGGAAAGCTCGCAGCTGTTCGGCGCATGGGACCCGGCGCGTAACCAGTGAGCCAGTATGCTAATTTTAGAAAAGAATCGCAATATTGGACGCAGAACGATCGCGCAGTCATCGTGCTTTTTTGTTCTACTTAATGCAGTTGATAAATCTACCCGGTTGTATGTATCATATTTTACCTAATACAGATTACCAAGACAAAAAATATTACTTTCACAATTAGCTCTAATTTTCATCTCTTAGATTAGTGTGTTTGCCATTTTGTTCCAAAGTTTGGACAAAAGTAGAAATAAATAAAGTTGAGCTAACTTCCATCCATGGAGAGTTTATGTCACTCGGAAATTCCTTCGACAGTCCCCAAATACACCACCGTTCGAAACCATTTTCTCCGAAAGCATGTTCGAGCACAAACATGCACGAAATTAAATTTAGCTCCCCGTAAGATCTCGGGTGAGAAAGCGTCCCGGGACGGATCCCTAATAAAATATCCTGTATCATGGACAGTTCGAAAAATGGCTCTGTGCAGTAAACCAGTCCCCTATCTACTGTTTCCTTTTACGCCCTCGCCCCAACCCTCACCCGTACAAAATTTCAAATCTCCAGAAACTAAAGAAACGTACAGACCATACACCCGCTCCCTCGTCCCAGTACCCAAAGAAACTGATTGCAGCCGTAGTGGTTGGTACTTACATGTCCGAATCAGGAACCCAATCGTTAGGAGCGGTATTAAAACTGTCCATCGCTGCTGCTGCTGCTGCCGATGTTGGGCGGAGGCTATCATTGCTGAACGGCGGCTGCTACGTCGCCCGGTCGTCCTCAGAGCCTCACTCGGCACCGATCTGCAAAAAGAAAACCGGAAAGGGAACGAAATTATTGCCACGCTGTTGAACTTTTCCGAAGCAAACACATTCATTCACACTCTTTGCCTTTGAACTGAACCGAAAGGGTTCAACGGTACGGGGCATGAAGGACGATTCCAGCTGCGGAATGTGTCTGCGCGCTCGCTCGCTTGTCGTGTGCGGCGGGGCGGGATGGGGTGCGGTGAGGTGAGCAAGAAGCAATTAGATGCCACTCGCAGCGTACCTCACATCCTTCCTCCGGCACCGGGAATCGAAAGAATAAATAGACAAAGCTTAAAAGTTATTATGACTCAGGATCTCCGGGACAAGTCTGTTTGTCTTGTCGGTTCCATGCGATGCGGCTTGGTTCGAATTGACCTACCGCGTGTGGTGGGGGAAATGAAGGGCTTCTGCAGAAATTGGATCGAAAGGCGTGTTTCCCCTCTTTTTTCCTGCCCGGTAGTAGGTGGACAGAGAGAAGAAACATGATTGCTGGTCTGGTTTACCGCCGTCCGTCGTCGTCGTGGTCGTTGTCGTCGTCAGTAACCAAACCTTCTGGTATCTAATAGTCACGAATCGGGAGGATCTGCCGTGCCACGAGTGGTGATAATTACTGATAAAAGGTCAGTAATTAAGGTGAAGCAACGAGACGCTAGGGAGAGTATTAAAATGGTGTTTGCGGGCTTGGAGAGATTTGTAGCGCAGTTAGGACGTGACCATGGAAGATGGTTTCAGGCAGAATGGAGTGAAAATGGAAATCGGTAGCACAAGGAAATTTTCTCACCTAAAAGGCATTACAACTTTCACATGAAAGAAATGAGAGAGAAAGCAATTACAGTTTTATTGAAGTTTATAGGATTGTAAAATGCTATTGAAGTATGATTGTCGTCCTATGGTAAGCTTTGAGAGCCATTAGCATATTCATGACACAGCTGTGATCAACTGATCACTTTGTTTTTATGATGTTATCGTCCTATCAAACTCGATATGAGAGGCCCAAGTTATGAAATTTTGAATCGCTTCCTATTATGTCGACCAATTTCCTTCAAGCTTTTTGATTTTTTGTGAGTGCTCTAATTTTTCAATCACTAAAAATCGATAAAACTGCAGTCAAAAAGTATTGACAGCAGCATAAAATTTCCATAAAAAATAACATCACATCACACCATCAAAAAAAACTATGTTATCATATATAATCGACATAAAATCAGTAATTCGCACGAAATTTTTAATGATATCTAGTATAGAACGATAGTTCTCAATTTTAAAACGATGTGTGTAACAAAGGCATCGAATTTGTTTTCTATCCTACCAACACAAAAAAACACAGTCATAAATACCGTCCCCGAAGCTCATAAATCCATCTAGCGACTAGGCGGATTAGATGTCATTTTTCCAACCCAACTCATCTCGCGCTGGTCGCCCAAAATCAAGCAAAAACTTTCACTCGGTCTGACGTTTCGCCAGCACTCATAAATCTTCAGTCAGTTCTAGTTGTCTTCCTTACGGCGGTATGCCGCACCGCAGCAGCTATGGCAGAGCGGGGGATGTAATGCAACATCTAGAAGCTCATCATTTTCGCCTCGGTGAATTTCTTTTTCGGGTAGCAAATCACGCTCAAATTTCAAAATAAATCTAGAAATGATCCTTAGACGGAGCGAAAAAAAGTAGATGGTGACACTGACTGAAGTAGGAAATCGGTCTTTTCTACTGAAGTGTTTCAAAAATCAATTTAAGAATTAAACCCAGATCTTCAATTCAATCACTTCATTATTATTAACCACATCTAAAAGTAGATAAAGGATTTTTGGTTCGAATTTTAAGATATAGCCGATATATGATGGGACATTTGGACTTATGGAGCTTAAAGAATTCCTTCCATTAGATGTTATGTATACTTAAATATGCAAAATTGCTATTTTGTGCAACACCTGATGGAACGACGAAACCGTCCGATTGTGAGCATTCAATGCTCCCCGAAGCCCTTCTAGATAGATGAGATCTTAACCAGCAAACATTCGCAGAAGACATTTCTAACTTCTCAAGCTTCTTTAGAATAATTGCAAAACAGACATGATGCGGAGCAGCTTTGAAGTCTTATAGAGCCGTATAACAAACTGCCGTCCATGGAACGATAGCCAATAGAGGAGTGTACGACCAGGTTTGTTTTGACAGATCTTCTCGGACAAAATGTTGTATGTTGTAAAAAATGTATATATGTTGTTGCTCAATTTTTTATTTGTTACCAAAGCTTGGTTTGCTAACTGTTCGATAAACGGCAACTCTTTCTAGAAGTCAAAACTTCCTTCAAACGTTGAATGTGAAGCTCAATGTAGTTGCCATGGAGTTTTTTTTTTGGAGTATAATTTTTAAGCTTAGCGGTTCCCTGTCCAATATCTGCAAAACTATCAAACTGCAGTTGAAAAGTGTTGCAGTTTAATGACTTTCAGCTGTTGATCGTCTTGTGTATAGAATTTTGTTAGAAAATACTTTTGTTTGTAGCGATAGAAACAATGATATCGCACCTCAAAAATAACCTAAATAACTTTTTCCAAACCACCTATCAATAGTAGATACTGTGATTATGAATTAATTAGATCATTTTTTTCCAAAAGTATAGTAGAAGCCTAAACCTTCAGGAATATGGTCCACGGTTTCCAATTTATTTCCAAACAGGTGATATCTGCTCAGAAAATCAAAAATTCCGTCCCATTTCAGATCGCTTGCGATTCTGCAGGGAGAGCATCCTGCTTGAGTTTTGCATGCAGAATCGCATCGTTCCGCTTATTTGCCGAAAATGATTTCAAAAGCAGTAAAACCCAATGAAAGCGTATTTTACTTCGTATTTTATGTTACCAATGGATTTATTTTCCATTGTTTTAAGCAAAGAAAGTATATTTGATTAATTCAACGGAGAATAACACGTAGAAATCAAGCAATGATGCAAACCGCGAGTCAAATCATGAACGATTCTCTGTGCCATGAGTCGGGTGGTGTTTGACTCATGCTCGATTTGCAACACTGCTATCGGTAGCCAATATCAACACAGTCTTTTCTAACTGGGTTAGATTTTTTACAAGATTTTGGTCCGCATGGCAAATAAATGGAGTGAAATTTTGGACGTTCCGTGTCGAAATCCAAGCAATTACGCAGCAGGAAATACATGGAAGCAAAATTTGCTTACAAGATTCCCAGGGTATAAGGCTTGGGTAAAATAAACATTATTCAGAAAATTATCTATCTAGTTGAATGCGGGACGTTTCGCGGGACGCTTTTCAGCGCGGGACAAATAGTGAAAATTTGGGACTGTCCCGCGTAACGCGGGACGTATGGTCACATTAATCAAACCCGAACCCGACAATTTTTTTACATTTCTCGCTTAACTTTTCAAAAGGACCTAAGTAACATTTTTTCATAATTTAATTTGAATAGTGCAATCAACAGACTTCTGATTCCGCTTTTGATTCCGGCAATCAAATTAATTCATGAAAAAATGTTACTTAGGTCCTTTTGAAAAGTTAAGCGAGATTTGTAAACCCGTACCCCCCGAATCCGAATTAATTTCATTATTTGAATTATTTTTTCACAGAAATTTCAAGCTAGATATTTTATATTTCGTTTTACATTGGAAAGGATGTAAGCCCAAACCACAAACATGCCTCAAAATTATCTGAAACGGTTGAAAACTATTCGGTACTTTATTTCTCAAGCCCATACCCTTCCCGGACCCGATATTTTACATCTCACTAACCCATACCCGACCCGAACCCGACATTGCACTAATTTTCCAAACCTGAACCCAAACATCGGCAGGTTTAGTTATCAACGTCAACAAAACCAAATCGTTGGATGTAAACACGGTGACTCCTTCCTGTTTCACAGTAGCCGGGCAACCAGTGGAGAATGTTGAAAGCTTCCAATATCTTGATAGCCAAATGGCGTCTGACGGCGGTACCAAGATCGACATAGGCGCACGGATCAAGAAAGCAAGGGCTGCCTTTGCGAGTTTAAGAAATATCTGGAAAAACAGGCAGATAAGTGAACGCACCAAAATACGAATTTTCAACTCTAACGTGAAATCTGTGCTATTATACGCTAGCGAAACATGGTGTGTATCAATGGAGAACACTCAACGGCTGCAGGTGTTCATTAACAGATGCCTGCGGTATACAATTCGGGCCTGGTGGCCTCACAACTGGATCTCAAATAACGAGCTCCATCGTCGTTGTCACTAGAGGCCGATAGCAACAGAAGTTCGGGATCGGAAGTGGGGCTGGGTCGGCCATACTCTACGTAGGGGCGGAAACGAAATCTGTAAACAACCCTTAGACTGGAACCCAGCGGGACATCGCAGCAGAGGCAGACTCAGAGGCTCATGGCGGCGAAGCCTCAATAAAGAAATAAAAGAAGTCGACCGAAATCTAACCTGGCAACAGGTTAAAGCGATAGCCGGGCATCGCTCAGGATGGAGATCTTTCAAGTCGGCCCTTTGCACCACCGGAGGTGTACAGGATCCATAAGTAAGTAAGTAAAGAACCCAAACATCTATTTTGCGTCTATTTATGAGGTCGAGATTTGAACACTCGGAAAGGGGTCCGCGACGTTAAACATGAGTGAGTACGTTAGGCATAAAAACGTAGGGCATAATGGACGTTAACCATAACGTTCTTATGACTAACGTTCTTATGCCTAACGGGGTACACCCCGAAAAAGCACTTTTGAAATGTTGAACGAACTTTTTGTATTTTTCTGCATATTTATTAAAACATAAGTCATGTAAGTTCATTGACGTTGTGTAAGGCATTATTTACGCTTAAAACAGACAAATTCCAGAAATATGTTGGGATCTTTTCATACACTTCGTTGCATTCTGTCGATCTATATTCTTTATGAAGCAGCTGGTTAAGGGCAAGCCTACCGGAATTCAATACTTAATGCACTTGTGTTTTCAAAAGCACCCTATTCAAAATGGAAGCCATACTTAATTTTCATTTTTATCATTCTAGCTTTGCTGCGTAGCACCATGCGTGGAACAATGAAAAATGATAGTTGTGCGTCTGTGTTGTACTTAATCTAGAATTAAAAAAACCAGAATAATCCACCTAGCGGTGATGGTGCCTTTCTCGTGTATTATAAAATGTAGCAAGAAAAACACATAAGAGAGGTCAAAATTGCACTTATTGCATTCCGTTATTTCCATCAATTCACATTTATTTACGTTCAATTGAATGCATTGCAGCAGTTTTTGAAAAAAATTTGAAACAATTTAAAAAAAATCCTTTGAAAAAATGGGAAAAAAGTAATGTTTTTTTTATAACTTCGGAACGCAATGGCCGATTGTGCCAATTTTCAATAGCGAAAAATTAGGAAAGATTCCGCGTTGAATGCAATTTGTTGCAAGCAAATCGGATAAGGCTAAATACGAAAAAGTGTGTCTCACATTTTTTTGTACACACACACACATACAGACATCACCTCAATTCATCGAGCTGAGTCGATTGGTATATAACACTATGGGTCTCCGAGCCTTCTATCAAAAGTTCGGTTTCGGAGTGATCCTATAGCCTTTACGTATACTTAGTATACGCGAAAGGCAAAAACACAAAGTTCAAAGAAAAAAAGATAGTTGTGCGTGGCTTCCGCGAGTGGCATTTGAACAGTTTATTTGAGAAAATGCATATGTAACATTTTAGGCCAAAATGAGATTTTTATATATTCTGAGTCTCCACCCCAAAATACATATACTGGCAAAAAAAATCGACCAAAAAAAATTTTGTTTGTTCGGGATAGTATGAAAAAAATAACGTTTGTTTGAGAAACTACATGAATCATTTGTTTGAGAAACTGCATAAGTCCATTTTACAATATTTCGAGAAAACAACAAAAAACTGTTTTTTAACAAATTTGCACCGAATTTTTCGATTTCTTCGATACAGATCAATAGTTTTTGGCAAAACTCGGCACCCTGGGGCATTTTCAGTGCAAATAATGTAAGCAGTACTCCACAATTGCTCTTCAAAATACGTGGACATATGTAGTTTCTCAAACAAACGAAATTTTTTTCATACATTCCTGAACAAATTTTTTTTTTCGGATTTTTTGCCAGAATATGTATTTTTGGACGAGGATTCAGAATATATAAAAACCTCATTTTGGCCAAAAATGTTACATATGCAGTTTCTCAAACAAACGGTTTACATATGTGTACGCAATTTGAAAAGCAATTATGGAAAACTGCTTACAGCAGCGATTCTCAACCTTTTTCATGGGAGGTACCCCTTCGAACTTTTGCATCAATTGAGGTACCCCAAATTTTTTGGTGTGAATAAAAATAAGCGTAACTGAAAATGGACCTGAAAACTAACGGCATATATCCGATAGTTAACTAACATCATATATCCCTAACAGCTCTCCATAAAGTAGGCTGACATTTTTATTATTCCGTGCAACTTTTCAATTCACATTAAGTTTAACCATCAAGCTTCCTACAGAACTATTGGAGGCTTCTGAACCCCGAACCCCTTGAAAGTAGGCTTCTGCACCTTTTGAAGGGAGGCTTCCGAACCTCTTGAAATGAGACTTCCGATCCATTTAAAAGAAGGTTTCCGAGCCCTTGAAAAGAAGTTTCCGAGCCTCTTAAAAGGAACCTCCCGAGCCTCTCGAAAAGAACCTTTTTAACTTTTTGCAAGAAGACTTTCGACCTCTGAAACCAACCTCCAGCCGACCAAGCCTCTTGAAGAAAAGCAGCCAGGTCACTTAAAACGAGGGTTCCGGGCCTCTTGAAAGAAGGCTTCCGGGTCTCATGAAAGTAGACCTCCATGCTTCTTGAAAGGAGGCTTCCGGACCACTTGGAGAAGGCTTCCGAGCCTCTTAAAGGGAAGATTCCAATCCTCTTGAAGGAACCTTCTGAGCATCTTGAAAGGAGGCTTCTTCCGACCATCTTGAAAGGAGACTTTGGAAGGAGGCTTCCAAGCCTTTTGATAGGAGGCGTCCGGGCCCCTTAAAACGAGGCTTCCAGGCCTTTTGAAAGGAGGCTTTCGGGTTTCTTGAAAGGAAGCATCCGGACCCCTTAAAACGAGGCAACTGGGTCTCTTGAAAGGAGGCTGTCGGGCTTCTTAAATGGAAGCTTCCGAGCCTATTGAAAGGAGGCTTCTAGAAAGGCCTTCGAGCCTTTTGAAAGGAACCTTCCGAGCCTCTTGAAAGGAGGCCACCCGCCCCTTAAAATGATGCTTCCAGACTGCTTGAAAGGAGTCCTCCAGGCATCTTGAAAGGAGTCGTCCAAGCCTCTTGAAAGGCGGCCTTCAAGTAGCTTGGAAGAACGCTCCAGAGAAGCGTAGAAAGATGCTGCCAATCCTCTTGCAACAAAAAAAAAACCTTCATGCCCCTTAAACGAAGGCTTCCGAATTCTTGAATTCTAGATTTTGATTAAGAAGCATAATCCTAATATATTCTTCAACATTTTGTTTCGATTTCGAAGTAGACTACATAGAAGAGTTTTTTTTTTAATTTGTTCATTCGTTCAAGCTTTTGTAACCGTAGCCCTTGGTTGTGGAGGTCAGGATTCAATCGTCTTCGCTATGCATATTATGTACAAGACAATGTTTTGAAATAACAAAATGCATAATTATCAGAACATTATCAATATTTTGATTGGAATGTACTAAGTCCGCCATTACGCATTTTTGTCCGAGGTACCCCCTGGGGCTAGCAAAGGTACCCCCAGGGGTACATGTACCCCAGGTTGAGAATCGCTGGCTTACAGTATTCGCACTGAAAGTGCCCCAATGTGTTGAGTTTTGCTAAAAACTATTGATCTGTATCAAATAAATCGAAAGATTCGGTGCCAATATACTCAAACATAGTTTTGTTTTGTTTTCTCGAAATTGTGTGAAATGGATATATGCAGTTTCTCAAACAAATGATTCAATTAGTTTTGATTTCCGGGAGGCTTGTCATATAACTAAATAAGACAAATAAGATCCGAATATTCCTCCAGGAATTCGACAGGATATTCATCCATGAATTCTTTCCGATATTTTCCCAGCAATTCGTCCGAATATTCCTCCAGGAATTCACCTTGGTATTCATCCAGGTATTTCTCCGGATATTCCTCCACAATTTTTTCCGGATACCCCTGCTGGAATTCGTCCGGATATTCATTTAGGAGTTCGTCCAGATATTCCTCAAGAAATTTTACCTTCAGGAATTCCTTCGGATATTCTTCAAGAAATTCATCCGAATATTCCTCCAGGAATTTGTCCGGATATTTCTCCAAAAATTCCTTAGGATATTCCTCCAGGAATTCCTCCGGATATTTCTACCAGAATTCCTCCGGCTATTCCTCCAGGAATTAATCCGCATATTCATCCAGAAATATTCCTTCGGATATTTAGATTACGGTACTCTTTAGATTACGGTACCACTGTTTATATCCTTCGAGAAATGTCTTATACCAACTCTCAAAGGCCCATCAATCAGTATCTGCTTCAACAATAAATAGGATAATAGAAAATTGACCATGCATCGGTACTGAAGCTTAAGCATATTTTTGCATTTTCTTATGAGTTCCGAATTCTTTTTGTACGAAAATCTGATTTCATTGCGTTGGCATTTCGGAATCTCACCTTTAAACAGAGATCTAATCAGTCAGAGGGTTCAGCAGATTCACCAAATTCGTATCCGCTTCTTTTCTAACTAATCAGCGCTCTAGAACTTGGAGATTCATGTCGTCGGCTTCGAAACCAGCCTGAGATTGAGTTACTCTTTTATAATTTACTTCATTGACTTCACCGAAAAGGTGGGTCATCTAAAAGCAAATTATAGTTGTTCTATACTCTTCCGACCATCACGCAATACCAATAGAGGAATAGAAGTATGAGGTGCAATCTACCAACGGAATAACGGAAACGTAAAAGAGAACTGCAGATTCCCACGGAACTGCCGAAACAAAATCAATTGACTCTCAGAGCTTCAAGTTCAACAATTTTATTAGTCTACCACTTCATTCGGGTTGGACGGAATTTCTGTACTAGCTAGGGGGAAACAATTTCATGGCCATGACTGTATAAGTTTCCACGTAACTGCGCAGGATTTTTGGTAGCGATGACGGGTTCTGGCGGGTGCCGAAGACGGAAGACCGGAGGAGTGCCAAACGCTGCAGACTTTCCGGCGGGTGCCGAAAACGTAGGCTTTTCCGGCGGGGTGCCGAAAACGACGGTTCTTCCGGACGAAGATTCTTCCGGCGGTGTGCCGAAGACGCAGTTGTCGCGATGGCGTCGTGGTACCGGCGGCTTGCCAGTGGGCGTTCGATGCTACACACGATGGCGGCGTGAGCTTGTGTCAAAATGGCCGAGCTAAAGATGCGGAGGGAGTGGCGGCTGGACGGAAGAATTCCGATTTGAAATCGTCGAGAGCGTCCGGAATAACCGTTCCCTTGAACTAGTAGCCCACTTTCCCTTACGACCCGGCTTCACGTACCTTTCCGATTCACCGGGCGAGGACTAAAAGAAAGCTACTAATTCTCGGTTTGGGTTCGGTTCAACGTACGATAATTTGCGACGTACGTTAAAAGGATAAAAACGTCAAAGCTATTAATTAATTAAAAATAATAATCGAATTTCATAATATATTTGGTCGGGGTTCGACCAAATCGCACCAAGCGCCAAAAAAATTACTCATTTTTCTATTCAAGTTATCGTTTGGCAGATTTAGTTGATCATGAATCCACATAATGAATCGCATTGGATATCCCTCAACCCCATAACTGAGAATATCCTACAACAAATAAATGAATGAATTGATATGAAATGATTCCCGTTTTCCTTGTACGAACAAAATATCACAAGCCAGTCAAAAAGCCGCTTGGTGCGTTTTGGTAGAACCGCGACCATTTACAAATGATTTTGCTTAAAAAGATAAAAACGTCTAAAGCTTTAAGCAAATCCAATAAATTATTCCGAAAAATTCACACAACGTTACATATTGTTAGCTTTAGTGTTGTACCGAGCCTGGCGATATGACCGGATTTACACTGTTACGCACTACCTCAGAGTATCCATATCCCAGCGTAACAAGAATCCGGCTATTTACTCCAAGTAATCTACCGAATATTCCTCCAGTAGTTCCTCCGTATATTTCACCAGGAATTCGTCCAGATATTCCTCCTGGAATTCATCCGGATTTAACTCCAGGAATTCCTCCTAATGATCTTCCAGGAATTCCTTTGGATATTGCTCCGGACATTCCTCCAGAAATTCCTCTGGATGTTCCTCCATAAATGTTTTTGGTATTCCACCATGAATTCCACTGGATATTAATCTACGAACTCTTCCAGAAGAATTCCTGGACGAATATCCGAGGGAATATCCTGACCAATTCCTGTAGGAATATCCAAAGCAATTTCTGGGGAAATATCAAGAGGAGCTCCTGGAGAAATATTCGCATGAATTCTTGGATCAATATCTGGACGAATTCCGGAAGAAATACCCGGAAAAATATTTGGAGAATATTCGACGAATTCCTGGAGAATATTCGAAGGAACCCCTGGAGGAATATCCGGTAGAACTCCTGGAGGGACAAACGTTAGAATACCAGGAGAAATATCCAAAGGGACTCCTGGAGGAATATTCGAACGATTTCCTGGAAGCATATCAGAAGTAATTCTAGGACGAGTATTCGGACGAAATCCTGGAAGAATATCCGAAGGAATATTCGGAGGAATATTCGTTGCAATTCCTGGAGCAATATCCGGATAAATTCCTGAATGAATATTCGAAGGCATTCCTGGAAGAATATCTGGACGAATACCTGGACGAATATCCGGAAGTATTCCTGGACGTATAGCTGGAGGATTACAGTTTAACCTTTATGAGTCGATGTTCTATGACTCGTTTATGCCATATTTTCTGGGTTACTGTGAAGGTCCCTTCAAACAACTTCCCAAGGATTTTTCATTCCACATCTCGATATTTCCATGAGTCGAAGATCCCTTAAATATCGACTCATGGAGGTTTGATTGTATCAGGAAATAATTATTTAATTTATTCGCCTTATTTGTTTTATTTGTCTTATTGTCTTTTTTGTCTTTTGTATTTCACGTGTGATTTTCTCTCTCAAAGAGGTCTACCACGTGCTTTTTTTTAACGAAAACACTTCCCTCAGACCTTAAACACTCGCGTTATATTGTCATCTGATTATCTGTTGTTGAAGGGGATCGAAGATGCTATGTCGGACCTGGTCAGGGCTGATCCGGCTACGATTGAAGCAAAATAATGATTGGATGAGCTTTCCGACGAATTATCCGATCCTCTTGTGAACACCTGCATTGACGTCCGATGGACAGTCGAAATGCCGGAATACGGTATAGCACCGGGTCCAATAACGCGAGATGCAGTGCGGTCGTAAATTATGGCCGAGGAAAATAATTCCACTGCCGGAAAATATCCTATGGAGTACTTCCTGGGGTAGGACCTTCGACCTGAGTCCGGGTTATAGTGAGAAATGAGAAATTCCAAGTAAGTAGTAAGTAATAAGAAGGTTATAAATACATAAATAGTAAGAAGTCAGTTAAGAGGAGTGAGATGTGATACATTAGATGTAAAAGGCTAGGAATAAAAAGTAAGACATAAGAAGAAGCATAAGAGGCGAGTGATGAGAGATGATAATTGGGAAGTGAGAAGAAATAGGCGAAAAGCTAGTGCTACGCGCGCGAATTGCCTCCCTGTGCGAAGGTCCAGGCTGAACGAGACTTTTCTCCACGCGCAACGGGATATTAGCAAAAGACTTGTGTCGAAGCGGACCAACTCTAATAGATTTCACTCGGGATTCTCGATCCTTGCTAGTTGCCTTGCACTGAAAGCCTATGCGATGGAACCAAGAAGAGAGTTTCATCTACTCGAGACTGAACTACCGTGTGGAAATACTTTCCGTCCTAATCTTCCCGCTAGTATACTTTGCTCAGAAAGTCTATGCTGCAGAAGAGTGGAAGTCAGTTTTTCCTTACTGGATGTCAGGGAATTTTTCGGTCTTAATCAACGGACAGTCGTCTTTAGACTAAATCGAATGAATCATTTTCATTGTTTTGGGTACATCGGCACGCGGCAGCGTCGTTCGTTTGGGATCTGATTTCTGTTGTGATTGTTGCGTCGGTAACAGCTAGACTTGAAAAGTTACTGGTGGAAAATGATTTAAATGGAAAAAAAGAAGGACGAAAAAACAGGAAGAACGAAGAAAAAGAAAATAAGAGAAAAATAAGAAGGAGGAAATGAAAAAATGATTTAAAAAAACCTGAAGAAAGAAGAAAAACATAATGAACAAGGAAGAAGGAAAAATGAAGATGTAATAAGGAAAAAAAAAGAATGGAAGAAAAAATAGTGAAGAAGGAGAAGGACAAAGGAATGAAAGATTAATTTTTTACATATGAATTCTTTTTCTGACTTCTTATTCCACTGTTTTCAATTCCGAATACTCACCTCATTTCTCACTTCATATTTTTGTTATATGTCTCATTATTCACAACTCACTTGTCGCTATTTACCTCTTATTTTTAATTTACCGTTTCCAACTTCTTATCTTCTTATTTCTCTTATTTCTCCCTTCTAACTTCTCGCTCTCGATTTTCATTTATTATACCACCTCTCAGTCCTCACTACTGACGTCTTCTTACTACTTACTTTTCTTTACTTAACTTTTACTTCTCACTTCACATTTTACTGCTTACACTTCATTTGCCATTTCCGACATCTCGCTTTCTATTTCTAAAGAGATTTGAAATGAGAAATTGATCATTCTTCATTTCACACTATGCATATTCCACTACTCACCTTTAATTTCTTATCTTTACTTCTCATAATTTGAGAAACTTTTCCAACTACCGTGGACACCCGGTAATATGACCGTTTTTAATATGAACACTGTTCGTTTGTACATCGTTCAAATTAGAAATGGTACAAGTGGTTGTGTTCAGTGGTTGAAAAAAATCACAAAAATTAGAAACAAATCAAATTCTTTTAATTGCTTTGTTTTTCGTGGAATGAATATCAGAGCTATTAGATGGAGTTCAGAAGCACTAACCCTATTTCCCAGAGGAGTAAAGAATATTGTGGAGAAATTAATCGTTATATGTGTATCAACATCAAAAAAGGTAAAAAAAAAACTCCGATGGGTATCGCGACGAGTGCCTTCGGAAACTCCTTCTGTTCTGCAATCTCACCGAGATGAAGTCGCCGATGTCCAAATTCTGACGAGAGATTGACGTTTACAAACTTTGATATTTTTAGCAAATTGAATATAAATTTCTCATCCTGATTCTAATCTGATACATCTTTCGCCGAATAGACGAATACTAGGTAATGAATTGTTCCAACGTCAGCATCTTTACTTTATAATCTACTACTATTTTTTTAATCGATTGTTTATTTTTTTACGGAGGCGAAATCATGTTTTTTTAAATAGAGTTTTTCATAGATTAATGTTATACAATAATGTTAGTTTTGGAGAACCTAAAGACTCGCGGTTTGGTCGAGGTTAGGAAATACAATAATACAGTAGTACAGGAAGGGAATTTAGGGAACTTACAAATTTCAATAATCTACTTCTGATTATATTTTTTCGATCGGATGCTTTTTTTCGACTGACAAGCATTTCAGTAAAATGTAATGGAATCCTATAGACATACCTTTGCTTTCAGCCATAAGTGCTTTTTCCTGAATGGAGACTGTGACATGGATTTGAAATCTGAACAGTCTCTAAAGTGGTGTTTTAAAATTTTCGAATCAATTTCTGTCCAATAAACGGATAAACTCGTTAAACAACACTCTCCCGGACCACATAACAAGGCACGAATGAAAGCTTCACACCCAAAGTTCGACTCATAACCCCATTCCGAGCATGCACAATCGAACCACATTTGACCGAGTTTCCTTCCGAGTGATCCTTTCTAATTCCTCCACCCTTCACCCTTCACCCTGCAGGGATATCTACATAGTGCTGCGGTCGAGCACGTGTTTCCTGCCAATAAAATTAGTATAAATATTGGAAAAGTTTTTTCGCCTTTTGAACCGGCTCTGCCTGGAATTCCCGGCCGTATCGGCCGAACGGAGAAAACGAAGAAGGAAGAGGTTCTGCACAATCACTGCCAAACTCTATGATACTCATGCCCAATTTTCCACCATGTATACGAGTCTAAAGCCGACATTATATATGCTCAAATGTGCGGAGGAATAGATCGATACGCACATTTCAGATTTTTTAATGACGTCTGATTCTTTTCAACTCTTGAGTACAAATTTAATAAATTCGTTAATAAAGTTTTGATAATGTAGAAATTTAATAAACATGTCGTTCCAATAAATTTTCACCAATGATTAGGTTTTGGTTTGACGAAATTTTGATGTTTTGAAGAGATACAGTGGAGCAATGAACTAATTTAATGAACAATTAAGTGGGAATCCTAAAATAAACTTCCGACAATGACGATAAAAAACTCTTATAAGTAGATGAGTGGGAAAACTGGCGTGAGAATTCAATTCAAGAAAATGTACAACGGTAGAGTTTTCTTGATTGATTTCTGTTGAAACATAAGTTGAGTTCATGAATGGGATTCTGATTAACCCGTGTAGTGGATTCTAGTTAATTCCAGAAATAGATTCTTTCAAACCTCTGTGACGGACATCATGAAATCTGTGATATGATTTCTGTGGAACTTGTACGTTCAGATCGCGTAACTTCTCGAGTGGGAATACGATGAGCTTCTGTGTGAAATTCTGATGAATTTATCCCGGAAAACTTATATCCCAGATAGATTTCTGGGAAGGATTTTGACATATTAATGATTGGAGTGAAACCATGGTTGGCATTCAATTTCCGAAAGCCATTTCTGGTGAAACCAAGAATTGAATTCCTAAGAACCCATGAAATGGCTTTCGAATCGTACGTTACTGCGCATTGTAGACCATTCACTCCTACATGCAGGAAAAACTCACTGCACTATGTATTAGGTTTGCTACAATCTGACGAGACGAGGCCTCCCGAGGCACGGGCGGTGCTGTAGGAACATTCTAATATGAGATTTCTGCCCGTCTTGTTGTGATTTCTTCCGTGCACACTTGCCAGACACAAACACACACACGCGCACACCCACATCGAAAGTATACTCATTCGACTTTGAGACACGTAAACATTTCACTTGAAACCAGATTGCGAGGGGAAGGATGAGGGAGCCCACGGGATCAACGAGTCGCTCCACAAATTGGCTTTGTTTAAACTATATGGAGCTCGGTAGCAAGAAGGAAGAACAAGGGAGTTGCAGTTGAAACATTTGAAGCAACAGCAGTAGCAGTTATTCGCTTGATGGGAATGATGTTGATGCCCATACATAGTAGTAGGGCTTGTTATTATGAAATGGAAACCTACAGGTTGTTGCGGGGGAGTGCTAGTTTGCTGTTAGAGCGTTTGAGTGAATGCAACCGGAAATGGGGAGCGAACAATGAGATAGCTTTTCATTACCAGCACACCATTATTATTGTGCCAATTAGGAAATTCTTGGCAAGTACTTTTGGGTAATTTACATTAAGTTTTCGAAAAAGAATACGAGTAAGTGAAATGAAATTCGAAAGTACTTCTAAAGTAAGTTTGGGAAAGTTTCTTAAGGATCGTAAAATTGGAAAAGAAAAATTTGAAGCATATGATTGAAAAATTCGGAAGAATTTGTCCCTGATTCCAACAATCCTGGTCTCATTTGAAACTGCTGAACTACATAACGACACCCAGATGTTGAAAACATATTTTCAGTTGCATACAGACAGGAATACTTCTTAAGTATCATCGGTTCATAAGATGCAATCAATAGAAGGCTTTTGGATTCTTAATTTCACTTTCAGGTTAAAACAAAAACATACCAAACTTGATTACGGCAAGAATACATCTATATGCGGTTGGCTGAATAGAAGGAATTCATTCCGATCGAAGATCTCCATTCTCTGACCAGATTTGTTAGGATTGTATTACTCGAAAGAACTTAAGGTATCGACAGTAATCAAATCTACGCTTAACCTAAATGTTTCGATCGGCCAACGGACTGAATACCTTGTTATTAAAACTAAAAATAAGTAACCAGACGCCACGGATTATGCGGGACAGACCTGGATTACGCCTACTTGTCCCGCCTTGCCAGGTGTCCCGAAAAACGTTCCGCATTCCATGAGTCTGTGAAGGCTATAAATAATCCGTAGGAAATGGGATGTCTGAAACTGTAACAGATCCAAATAATCAGAAGAAATGGCAATCTAGAGCGTCAACTGACCTTAAAGAATGAAGGTATAGTTGATTTGTCAGATTTATGTCAGTTAGCGCTCAACTTCTGAGCGAGGAAGACGCGTTTATATACAAACTCCAAAGCCGGTTTCTTTTCACGAGTTCTTCGAGAAGTTTATCCATTTCGCGCCCGCGTGTTCGTTTCAAAACGGCTCTGGCATCGTGATGAACCGTCGCGAGAATACTTTTCGCATCGAGTACGCCAATGTACCCGAAAAACCATCCTTCGAGGAGCTACATAATTTCATCGGTGAACAGCTGGGCTTGAAGCGAAAAGAAATACAACGCATTCAGTGTAGCAAATACCTTGACTGTGTGTTTGTAAAAACTAATGAATTTCAATTGCCCAACGAATTGTGGACAATCACGATGGTAGACACGAACTTGTTATCGACAATAAGCGCTATCCAATCCGCATCCGGATGAAAGATTGAGTTAAATTGTACGACCTATCCGAGGACATACAAGACCAGGTAATTATCGATTTCCTATCAAGCTTCGGCTATGCACTGTCGATTCGTGACCAATCATGGGACGATAAATACTTGTTCCGGAGTGCGCGTGGCAAGAATGATAGTTAAACGAAACATTCCATCTTTCGTCACTATTGACGGTGAAACCACATGCTTGTCTTTCAATGGCCAGATTACCACGTGTCGTCACTGCAGTGAGTCCACCCACAATGGCATATCCTGCATTCAAAATAAAGAGCTGCTTATCCAGAAACTGGCAGCTGACCAAGCAGATCCGTCTTACGCAAACGTTGCGAAGAATCCAGCACCTCCCAGAAAACACACATCCAATCTCCCAAAAAGTGGCGGCTCAGCTTCATTACCATCGATATCAGCAACATCATCTTCTGCAACTAACACATCGGCATTACAACTCAACAATGACCCGGCTCCGCCGGCAAATGAGATGCAAACTCACAGCAACACAACCACTTCTACATCAAGAACAGAACCGAGAGCTATTCTAATGCCCCCGCCGGCGTTCCCATCATCAAGCAAGATGCCTTCCACAACACTCGTACCTGAATCAACAAATCAACATCAGCAACATCGTCTCCAACAAACACGACCTGAAGACTCTCAGCGTGGCGACGGTTACGATACGGACGACTCAACGACATCCAGCAGGCGTACCCGTGGGCGACCTCACGCAAAAAAAAATGCGGCATCTACCCGAACACGGTTGCACTGACTCAATATAAATAATGGAGAACACTAGCTACAACCATGCAACTATAAACATCAACACAATATCAAACGAGACTAAAATAAATGCACTTCGCTCTTTTGCGCGTACCATGGACTTGGATATTATCTTCATCCAGGAGGTTGAAAACGGACAACTCAGTATCCAGGGCTACAACATCGTCAGCACATAGATCAAGCACGTAGAGGCACTGCAATTGCACTAAAAGAATGCATCAAATTCTCCCATGTAGAGAAAAGCCTTGATGGTCGAATAGTAGCGGTTCGAATCAATAACACCACACTTGTTAGCATCTACGCACACAGCGGAACACAACTGCGCAGCGAAAGAGAAAGACTGTTGAATGACACACTCGCATATTACTTCCGACATGACACCCAGAATACGATCCTTGCTGGTGACTTCAACTGTCGATACAACAAGTCGATACTACGGGTAATAACACTAGTCCTGCCTTTCGGGTGGTTGTACAACAGTTGCGACTTTACGATGTATGGGAGAAACTACATCCACGGACGCCAGGTCATACATCCATCACCTTAAATTCAATGTCAAGAATCGACCGTATTGTCGTATTCTCGCCTTCTACTCTTCCAGGAATTCAGCTGATGTCCAAAACCTAACTTTTCAAGGAGCAGTAATTTTCTCAACTTTAGCTTGCAAAAATCGTTTACAAAATGATCTCCTATTTTTTTCATTTCCGGGTTTAAATTCTGCGTTTCTAAAGTTTCTTTGCGTTTTCCTTGTTCCTTCTGCGTTGTTTACAACACCCCTTCAGAAACATTCATTCATCTCACCCTACACGTCAAATATAAGGTAACTCGTAGACAATTCTCATCGTACCCAATATTACTTTGTTCCAAATATATTCATTATAAAATGCCTAGAGATACTTCAACATTCTCAACATAGATTCAAAGCATTTAAAATACTATTTAAACATCTCATATTACTCATATAATTATCTTTCACGCTATGCAATATAAGTACGTACTCCATATTGAGTAGATTCAACTCATTACCTAAATCTCTTACTTTATTTTCCAGTGTTGCTATAAAATGTCCATTCACATCTTCACTAAATGATTTCGTTAATGGCATATTTTTGACATTTCGTCTTTATGTTGTTCACAACAATACGAGACTGTAATTTGTTTAAACCGGCAGTCAGAATCGTGTTGTGCCGTTCATCACCATGTAAACATAAAGTAAGTATGAAATTATAACAAGCATTTTAATATACCCGCTGATTTACCACATCTTTTCCCACCTGTACTCTCTGGTTCCATAACGTAATAATAATTCTTTTCGTTATTTCAGATTATGCGAGAAACTTATACGTTCCCAAGAAAACGCTCCGGGAGGCAGATCAAAAAGCCTCGGAAAAAGTGGAGCATTTACGACGGTCCCAAACATATCCGTGTATCCGCCGTATAGAATAACAGAGACAAGGCTGGCGCTCCTCAGAATGTGTATTGTTCAGTGTTTGGTGTTTGCAGAACATACTTTCATTGGATGGACGACAAAACAGGGACACAAATCATCCAAAGCGCCGAAATCAAGCTCATGACCAATTTGACAACCGGATTCGTAGAAGCAGTCCCCTCCGATTGGTCATGACAAAACAATTTGTTTCCGTTCTACTGGCGTTGGACATACATTGTTCTCCATACTCACAGTTATGATAAACAAAATTTGTAATAAAAACATTGTGGCTGAAACAAAATATAATGAATAACTGAAACTTTTCTTCCTAACTCTGTGCTGTTTAAAAAAAGCGTTTTCGTTATTTGGTGGATGTTATTTAGTTTATTATGTATGTATATATTCTAATCAAAATCAACTAAAAACAGGGTAAACCATGAGTTTTTTTCTCTTTAGGTTTCTAGAAGTTCTGGTTTCCATGGTATTCGAAGAAGTTATTTTTACACTTGAGAAAGTCATAAAAATCAGTCAGTTCTGTGCCAGCTAGTGAAACACACGGTACACGAACTTTTCATCAAACCTTGATGGTCGCTTTATAGAGTTTCGATTGCGAAGTGTAGGGTCAGTTGAAACAGAGCCGCCATCCTTCGAAGTCTCCTCGTTGTCATCAAAATTTGAAATTCCGTCATCATCCGCTGGGTTATCAAGATCATCGTTAGCAGATCGCCGAACTATACCGAAGTCTGGAGCTATTTTCACTTCCCGTACATTTCGGGCATATTGCACTCCTGTATTACTCATAATTACCACCTTTGCTCCCTCTTTAGCTATCACTCTGTAGCGCTCGGATGAAAACGTTGGGTCCGTCTTCGATCGCTTCTGATTAGCTAGCAAAACCACATCACCGATTTCTATGACGGACTCTTTTGCACCTCTCATTTTATCTGCATACAGCTTACTCGAATGTTTGGAATCTGCATCCCTATCCGCCACTTCCTCTCGGTCCAGTTCTGCGTTCAGGGAGTTACTCCACAGACTGGGGAATGTGCCGCGATGCTTCCAGCCTACCATCAGCTCAAATGGTGTAACCGCAAGTCGTGAATGAGGAACCAATGTATTGTGACGGTAGACATATTCCTGCAGAGCATTGCGCCAATTTCGACCGTCCAATTTGGAAGCCGATAATGCTTTCAAGATCCCCTGATTCTGCCTCTCGACGGAACCGTTGGATTGTGGACTTAATGGTATGGACTTCCTAACGTCAATCCCTTTATCCTTCCAGAACTCGACAAATGCTGCACTTTGGAAGGGTGGCCCATTGTCTGTTTGCATTATTACGGGAAGCCCCCATGTCTGAAAAACTCTGCACAAGGATACATTTGTGCTCTCCGCATCCATTGACTTCATCTCGACAACGTGAAGATATCTGGAATATGTGTCAATAACAACGAGAAATTCTCCTGAACCAAATTGAGGAGCCGACAAGAAATCAATTTGTAGGATCTCCCATGGTCCATCAGGTAAATCCCTTGATGTGATTGGAACAGGAGGATTACGTTTTGAAAGAAGCGTGCATGTTTCACAACCTTTAACAAATTTAGATATTTCAGCCGACATTTTAGGCCACCAAAAAAATTGACGCATTATGCGTTTCATGGCTACTACTCCTACGTGTCCCCCGTGAGCTGACTCGAGGGCTTTTTGGCGGAGCGATTGAGGCAAGATTGCCCGCTCATCCTTGAACACCAAGAACCCTAGACAGTGTAACTTTTTCTTCTGACCTTCGTAAGCTTTGATCTCAGCGACCCATTTCTTTCCCTTAAGCGCCTCTCGTACTAACATCAGTACTGTATCATCTTCTGACTTACTTTCAATTTCGGTCCATGTAAGCTCCATACACCCCGAATCCAACGAATACAAGAAATGCTTCTCTTCATCCTCGTCAAACGGTTTGGTTTCTTGCGTCTCAGGTACCAACCTGGATAAAGCGTCCGCTACATTTTCGTTGCCGGGAATACGTTCAACGGTAAAGTCGTAAGGCTGCAGTCAAAGGCCCATCCTTCAGCGCGTGTTATCGCTCTTCTACCCAACCGGTGATTCGTGTTAAATATATACTGGTTGGCTTCTGCATCCGTTCGGATAACAAATGATGTGCATAGCAGGTAGTAACTGAATCGCTCTACGCCCCACGACAGCCAGAGCCTCCTTCTGTGTTTGAGGATAGCGTTTCTCGGTAGCAGAAAGAACCTTGGACGCACACGCGATGATTCGAGGACGTTCATCTTTGTCATATTGCGCTAACACCGCACCAAGACCCGTAGGGGAAGCGTCTACAAACAGCTCGATGCGGTCTGCCAGGTTGAAATATCCTAGACGCCTAATCCTCTTCAGGGCTTCTTCTTTAAGGTTAGAGAACTCTCGATCTTCGCTGTCAGTCCAGTAAAATGTTTCCGAAGATGCCAATGCTCGCAACCGTTCAGTTTTAGAAGCTCTGTGTATTATAAACTTGTCCACGAATGTCATCAAGCCAAGAAAGCTCTTCACTTCTGAACAGCTCGTCGGAGTGCGGAATTGCTTGATAGCCGAAACTTTCTCTTCCTCAATCATCCAACCTTCAGGCGTCAACGTAAATCCCAGGAATCCTACAATCTGGCTGCCGAAAACACACTTGCGTTCGTTGAGCTTAACATTGTGGTTGGCCAAGCATGCCAAAACTGCCTCCAAGTTCTGATCATGTTCTTGTTTTGTTGACCCGAACACTAATACGTCGTCCTGATAATTCTTACACCCTTTACATCCTCCGAGTATTTTTCGTTGTAAAGTTTCCTGAAACAAATCAGGAGCATTACAGAGCCCGAATGGTAGCCGCACGAATCGATACATCCCGAACTCAGTAAAGAAGTTCGTTAAGTGTCTGGAATCTTCATGCAGCTCTATGTGGAAGAACGCATTGGAAATGTCGATGGTAGAGAACCAGGTAGCTCCATCTAGTTCAGCGAGAATTTGTTCCAGAGTTGGCATTGAAAACGGTGTCCTATGTACATACCGATTGGGTCCACGCAAATCAATTACCAGCCTGATATCCTCCTTTCCTTTCGGAACCACCAACATAGAGGAACAAAATGAAGTGTCCATACCATCCACTACCGGTTCAATGATATTCGACTCTATCAGTTCTCTGATTCGTTTCTCAACTAGAGGCTTCACAGCTAACGGGATGTTGAGAAAAATATTTCTGCATGGCGGTTTTGACTTATCGTAGTAGATCCTCACAGGTGGTACATTGAATTTGGGAAAAATTTTGTCTGCAGAGATCACTGCGACTTGTCCAATTACCGACTGTTGACCTTCAATTCGATTGGAATGTACTGGAACCTTTAGTCCAAGCATAAGTATACTGTACCTCGAAGCCGTTGTTCTTCCTAAAAGTGCACGCATTTCTTTCACTACATAAAATTTTTCCAGGAGGACCGGTCTATCATTTGTGATGACAAGATATGCATGAAATGTTGCAATTACTTCAATGTTTCCTACTGATGCATACGCTTTCAGTGGCTTGTCCGACTGGCTGTTAACATCGAATACTTGACTGCTGTGCATAGGGTCTGACATCAACTTTCGGAATGAGTCCTCGGTGAATGTATTGACCGCCGCTCCAGAATCTATCAAGAACGGACAACGTAATCCAGCCACCACTGCAAATATTATTCCTTCCTCTGATGTTTCATTCAGCGTTTCCGATGCTGGTGTAACAGGATTTCGGGATGGTCGGTTAATCTAATAGTGCAAAAGTTATAAGTATCTAGTCATAACCAATTACGTAACTCCAAAATTACCAATACTTACAAATCTAATACTTTTAGCATTAAACTCATTACAAGTCGTTTCAGATTTCACGATATTGAATTCAGATGACCCAGCAAGAAGCGACTCGCCTGTCTCTGGCAGATCGGATGAGACTGATACCTGATCTGATTGAACCACATCAAACCTAGTCGCGTGTTGGAGATGAGGACTGGTCCAAACCAACTCCTGATTGTGATTCGTTTCCTATGTGATAATAGAAAGTGTTTCTGTTTGTTTATATATTCCTTTTATTTTTCTTAAAATATCCAAATAACAAATAACATTTTAAATTAAATGAATCAGTTCCGATTTCAAATTCTTCTTTCTTAGAACGTAAATTAATCTTCCGTAGTTGCACTTACCATGCCTTCATCGACCTTGACCTCCTCAACTTTCTCAACTGCCGCAATCTTGGCTGGAGTCGTTTCCATTTCTTGAGCCGTGCGTTTAGGTCCTCCGAACACACATGCCCGCCGGATGTGACCAATAGATCCACACCTGTTGCATACTTTATCTTTCGCTGTGCAAATGTTCGCCGAATGGTAAACGCTGAAGCAACGCCAACACCTTTCTCTACCCTGTGGTTGATTCTGAACGCCTGACGAAGCCTGTCTGCCTCTAGGAGTATACCAACCGCCTCGCCGAGACGGATATCCACGATTTGTCTTGTTTCCGCGAGTAGAGCGATTTGACTCCCAGGATCTCACTGGAGCAATCAAAGCTGGTTGATCAGAACGTTTTCCGTGTTTTTGCATTACATACTCTTCGTTCAGTTGTATTGCCTCTAGTTCACGTACCTTATCGACCAATTCAGTAAAACTACCCTTACGGCTGAGCATTTTTAAAGCAGTTGTCCTTACTTCTCGACTCCTGGCGTGTTCGGCAACTGTGGCAACTACTTCTTCGAACTCCTTATCTTCTTCGAATTGACATAAGCGTGCTGTTGATCCAACTCTTGCGATGAAGTTCAAGTCAGATTCATCATGTTTCTGCACCATCAGCGCCAGTCGGCGCCTCAAAAGCATGATATCCGACCCAGAGCCAAAGTACGACTTCAGGCGATGCAATGCATTAGAGAATGGTTCAGAATCCGGATTCGGTGCGCCAACATCAGAACTTGTATTCCTAAAAATTTCCAACAAACGAGGTCCGGCCTTGACCTTGAAAACCGTGTACATCGTAGTTTCGTCTTCAATGCCCGCCAGTTTCAGTGAATCGACCAGCAAATCTTTCCACTGCTCGAAAGTTTGCCGATGTATTTGTTCGCCGTCAGTTGCTCTGCACTCCGGGAGATTGATCGATGCCACTGATAACTGGTTCATGGAGCACAAAAATCGAGATTCCTCAAAACTGTGGTTTGTATTGGCCGAAAACCCCATGTGCCGAGTGCTGCTGCATCCTGCTCGGAGTTCAAAATCCATATTGTGGTTATCTGGACAACTTGATGTATCTCTCCCTGAACGACTAGCTCGTAATTCTTCGATTTCCTTACGAGACTGTTCCAGTTCACTTGCCAGAGACGCTCTCATTGAACGCTCTACTGCCAGCTGATTCAACAACTCTGCCGATGAAATTTCTTCTTCCTCCATGCTCGGAGCACGTACATACTTTCCTATAAACAGAGGTCGAAAATTGGAGAAATTTTTACATTTGCACTCTACATAGTAGCCTGCCTGCTCTACGAATTCAAAACAAAGCCAGGAGAATGGGATTGCTTCCTCTTATTTTCTGCAGCGGCCTACACGCTTTAGAAACTCCATAATTCATGAAAGAAAAGTCGGGATTTGAGATCGTCTCGCTCCTCTCCCGTAGAGACCTGCTCGCTCTACGAATTTATGACTTTAAAAAATGGATTTGGAGACCTGCTCTCTCCTTTCCTGTAGAGACCTGCACGCTCTACGAATTTCATGGTTAAATGAGAACATAACGGATTGGAGACCTGCTCGCTCCTTTCCCGTAGAGACCTGCTCGCTCTACCAATTCCATGATTCATAATAATAATAAACTGGGATTGGAGACCTGCTCGCTCCTTTCCCGTAGAGACCTGCTCGCTCTACAAATTTCATGGTTAAAATAGGATTGGAGACCTGCTCGCCCCTTTTTTTTTGTGGAGACCCGCTGACTCTACGACTTTCAAGGTTATAGAAAATGGCGACCTTCCCGCTTAGCATTTTCATATTTTCTGCCTTTTTTTAAGTCTTCAAGACTGCTTATGCTTACCTGCCGACTGTGCCATGTCGTATTCTCGCCTTCTACTCTTCCAGGAATTCAGCTGATGTCCAAAACCTAACTTTTCAAGGAGCAGTAATTTTCTCAACTTTAGCTTGCAAAAATCGTTTACAGAATGATCTCCTATTTTTTTTCATTTCCGGGTTTAAATTCTGCGTTTCTAAAGTTTCTTTGCGTTTTCCTTGTTCCTTCTGCGTTGTTTACAACACCCCTTCAGAAACATTCATTCATCTCACCCTACACGTCAAATATAGGGTAACTCGTAGACAATTCTCATCGTACCCAATATTACTTTGTTCCAAATATATTCATTATAAAATGCCTAGAGATACTTCAACATTCTCAACATAGATTCAAAGCATTTAAAATACTATTTAAACATCTCATATTACTCATATAATTATCTTTCACGCTATGCAATATAAGTACGTACTCCATATTGAGTAGATTCAACTCATTACCTAAATCTCTTACTTTATTTTCCAGTGTTGCTATAAAATGTCCATTCACATCTTCACTAAATGATTTCGTTAATGGCATATTTTTGACATTTCGTCTTTATGTTGTTCACAACAATACGAGACTGTAATTTGTTTAAACCGGCAGTCAGAATCGTGTTGTGCCGTTCATCACCATGTAAACATAAAGTAAGTATGAAATTATAACAAGCATTTTAATATACCCGCTGATTTACCACACGTATCTACGTCAACACAAATCTGCAACAGCATATTCAATCGGCAGGCACACATGTATGTTCTTTTACAGACCACAAAGCTGTAACAACACGATTATTTTTACCAAATCTCGGAAGAGAGCCCGGCCGTGGTTTTTGGAGCCTACGTCCTCACTCGCTAACAGCTGATCACATCGATGAGTTCCAACAACACTGGCAAAGATGGACTCGAGAACGGCAAAACTTTCCGTCGTGGATCTCATAGTGGATAACATTTGTAAAGCCAAAAATAAAATCTTTTTTTGGATGGAAAACAAAACTAGCTTTTGACCACTTCCACGATCAATATCAACACCTACACGCACAGCTTCGGACTGCGTATGACCAATATTACGCAAATGCAGCAGTACTGACGACAATCAATCGCATCAAAGGACAAATGCTGACCTTGCAACGTAGCTTCACTCAATTGTTTGTTCGCATCAACGAAACCCACGTTGCAAGAGGAATTCTACCAAAGAACCTTTGACACTATTCACAGGGAGCTGAATCTAATACTAAACGAAGCACTTGCAGGTAACTTTCCTCAAAAATTCGTCAACGGAGTTGTGGTGTTAGTAAAAAAAAAGGTTCAGACGACTCTCCCCACTCGTACCGTCTGATTTCACTACTAAATTTTGACTACAAAATACTCTCACGGATACTGAAGGCGCGATTGGAAAACGTAGTACGAGTCCACCAGATTTTGAGTGACAGTCAGAAATGTTCCAATCCGAATCGGAACATATTCCAAGCCACTCTTTCTCTAAAAGATAGAATAGCTCGACTAAAACAGAGAAAGCAAAGAGTCAAATTAATTCCCATCGATCTGGAACAAGCCTTCGATCGTGTTCATCGCCCTTTCCCTCATCAAACCATGTGCACACTCGGAATAAACCGTGGACTGGTAGAGCTACTCTCGCGAATAGCTACTCTCTCCACCTCTCGGATACTAGTCAACGGTCATCTTTCATCTACTTTTTCCATCCAACGGTCTGTTTGTCAAGGGTGCCCCTTTAGCATGCTGCTCTTCGTGCTTTACTTACATCCACTGCTTAGTAGGCTCGAGAGAATGTGTAGAGAAGATCTCGCTGTTGCCTACGCAGACGACATTACCGTAATCAGCACATCGATACCAAGGATTCACACCATGAAAGAACTTTTCGATCGCTTTGAGCATGTGTCCAGCGCAAAGCTCAACATACAAAAGACACACTCTATTGACGTTGGATACATCGACGGGAACCCAATGAACATCCCATGGCTCCGCACTACCAATACAGCGAAGGTTCTAGGAGTGATTTTTTTCAAAATCGAATCGACTGATGGTAACGTTAAACTGGGAAGAAGTGGTAAGAAAATTCTCTCAACTCACTTGGCTCCACTCTATGCGATCTCTAAATCTTTGCCAAAAAGTGATCTTACTGAACACTTTCATATAATCAAGAATATGGTATGTTGCCTCCAAATTGAGTCCATTTGCGGTCCACACTCCAAATGGGTACATTTCTATGGTGTAGAATCCCAGCACGCGTGCCGATTCTCCAGCTAGCACGTGATGTTTCCAAAGGTGATTTAAAATTGGAGATCCCTGCTATAAAATGTCGTTCATTGATCCTGAATCGACATCTACAGGATATTGAATCTATTCCGTTCTACAAATCCTACATTTTTTTGGTTAACAATATCCAGACACCAATTCCTGCAGATCTTACAGACCTCAAATTGATAAAACAACAGACTACTCCCAGTAGAAATTCTTCGTAGTCCATCAAATGAACAAATTCATCGGTTTTTCCTAGAACAAACAGATACACCCAGAGTGGAACGGAATAGTCCACATACCAACTGGAATCGCATCTGGCTTAACGTATCTACAGGCAAATTAACCACTGCAATACGGAGTGAACTGTTCCTGATCGTGAATGAAAAATCAGAACATCGTCAACTATACCATCACATCGGGCGAGCGGATACAGAAAATTGCAACCATTGCGGAGCGGCTGTTGAGACTTTAGTTCACAAATTCAGCGAGTGTCCAAGAGTTGCGGATGCATGGACCTTTTTGCAGAACAAAATATCAGCGATTTTAAATGGCTGGCGCCAGCTCAGCTTCAATGACCTACTGAGACCGGTTCTTGAAAACATCAGTCCTCACAACAAAATAAAATTGTTAAAATTGTTTACTCTTTACATCTCCTAGGATTAATCCATTTGTGTGATTTTTCATGTTCCCCTGTGAGGAAGTATTCTCACATAACATTTTTATCCAAATAGAATGACGGGTGATAAGTTCGTGAGCGCCGGCTCGCCAGATAATTTGATTTTGCTCCACCGAATTTTCCTTATCGTCGCTTCTCCAGATAAATTTTACAACCATATTTACAAAAATTTAGGACCGCAACGGGATTCCAACCCAAAACAATTTTAAAATGTTCAGAGCACCCACTAAAACCACGCCACCACATGAATTGATTGAAAGCGAAGGGAAAAACTGCTGTTTTGAACCTTCTACTTATCGTTGCGCATCGTCAAATTCGATTAGTTTGGAGAGGCAAAGTAAGCAGCATTTGATGTTGGCGAAACATATGGGATGAGGGATAAGACTTTTGTGCACCATTGCTTGTACCGGAGTTTATCGCACTGTAATGTATCTGGATAAAATGAATAAACAGATCTATTGTCGCGTGAGTGACTGAGAAAGCCGAACCCTGGATCTGAGTCAGCTCAAGAATCTGAAGAAATGGAACATCAGGAAATGTTTTAAATCTAAAACATTCGTAAATTTACAAAAATATAAAAATCTGAAAAATTTAGGAAAACGCCTGGATAACCTGAAGATTGAAAAAGTCAATTTTATTGTCTGCAATAAGGCCGGTAAAACGATTACCCCCTGGAAAAGATCAATATTTTTTCTAGAGTTGTAGAAAAACCTTCGCACTAGAAGTCCGCCATAAAACACATTTTGAAATTCCGCTTCTGGAATGAGTTATTGACAAACTACTAAATGATCGAATGCAAATTACTAAATGATCGATAACACTGTGTTACTATGTTTACTGTGTTGTGAACCAATTCCTTCTTTAGTGATTAATGTTTGATTGTTCTTTTTTCCGGTCCGCTGCAGGCAGTGCCGTGAAATCTCAATGTTATTTGAACTTTTTGACCCGAATGTGAACATAGCCTACGTAGAACTCAATTGAATACAGAGATGTCAATTGAGTAAATTGACTTTTAGTGCCTATCTTACTAACTTATGGGGCCTGTACCTCCGATGGTGCACCCTGACCGATGTCCAGCTATCGCTTTAACCTATTGCCAGGTTAGATCTCGGTCAATTTTCTTCGTCTTCTTGCGAAGGCAGCTCTTGTTTTCTTGATACCAAGATGTCGATCTTGGTACCGCCGTCTGACGCCATTTGGCTATTGGAAGCTTTCAACATTCTCCACTGATTGCCCGGCTACTGTGAAACGGGAAGGAGTCGCCGTGTCTACATCCAACGATTTGGTGTTGTCGACGTTGATGACTAAACCTGCATGAGTATATGATAGTGCCGTTAAGCGAGGCATACAACGTCGTCAGCCAATTTGAAGTCGTTTAGGTGCTCCATGGTTATAGGCTGCCATAACAGCCCGCGGTTTGGTTGAGGAACAGTTACGGTGAGAAAAATACATCTTTGCCTCACACCAGCTACGGCCCGAATAGAGTCGGACAAGACCACTTTGTACAGCACTCTACCCGAGAAAGCCTTGTACTGTGCCTTGATGAGGCCGCATAAACGTCGTGAGATATCGTAGAGGAGGCGAATGTTGCTGCGACTCTCACTCTTTCATCGGCCAGAGAGTTCGCCCACGCTCGCTTGTCCCGTCGACATGAATGTCGTTGACGGGCTAAGACTTTGGCTCCTCTTTGTATTTGTTCGCTCCATAGTGGCTTTCGCTTTTCTATCTTCCTTCAGGTCTCATTGGTGATCCATTGTTTTCTCTGGGTGCGCAGTTCGCCCAAATTATTCTCGCTGGTGGCGTTTAAGGAATTCTTGATGGCGGTCCATTGATCTTTCACGCTGCCACCTTCCGGAATATCTGCAGCTTGTGGGCTTCGTGGCCGTGCGGATAGCAGCGCCAATCGTCTAGACGCATGTGCATGTGGGTTCGATTCCCGGGGCGGTAAGGAGGAAACTTTTTGTGATTGAAAAATTCTCCACTGGTCCACTGGGTGTTATGTGTCCTTGTCTGTTGTCTCATGCTAGATGTTAAGTGTTCAGTCTGTACGACCTTTGGTCCTGTCTTTTTTAATCTCCAGTTCTTCAACGAAGGACCGTTCCACTGTGGCATCTTCCAGTCGGCGTGTGTTGAACCGTCGTCCAACTCTCTCCCCCTGTCGACAAATCCGCGCAATGCGCTAGTGTATTTTGCCGATGAGGAGATGATGATCAATGATCATACCGACTAGAAGGTCATATCAAAATTATATCATCATATGTTATTATGTTATACAAAATTTTTATAACAAAATTTGTTAGAAATATGGTGCAGTATGTTGTTAAAAAATCTAAATTTCTATCAAAAATTACACTACTCGAAACAAAAAACTATCAAATTTTGCTACAATTTTATCATAAAAATAACATATTTTGTTAGAAATTTACAACAGAATCAGATACAAAATATAATGTTTACTGTGCAGTTACAGGTCGTGATAGGACTCCAGGTTGTGATCAACATTCAGAAATATTAGTTTTTTTTTCTGAACAAGAATATTTTTCAAGAACATGAAACTAAGAACATTACAAATTAGACATTTTTTTCTAATTATATCAGCGTTTGTGATATATATGGCAGGAGACTTTGCTACATCTATTTTAGTTGCCTACTGTTGGGCAGTTCGGTATTAAGCATTTTTTAAATCTAATTATGTTAAAATGCTGTTACAACATTTGCAAGATAATGGCTACTAAGAACAAAATTGTATGAAAATAAGTTATAAAGATCACAATATGTTAAAATTGTGTTAAGTTTTAGTTATGCTCTTCTAGTCGGATACATCATGGATAGAAAGCTGGTACACTACCACGACCAGGTATCTGGCAACCCCAATCCTACCCACTACGTTTGACAATAGCCAACATCTTTGAGTTTCCCATTGTTCTATTTAAATTGGGTTTCCCACTGACAATTCTATTTTGTAAACAAACCACTATTCCGAAGTGATTTTTTCCAATTGGACGTAATTATTTTTCATCATTTTTCAAGAACTTGTGCGAAAGTATGAATGCGAGGTGTGTTTCAACAAGAATATTGATGTCTTTAATAAATTTTCATATTTAAATCGGCACCAAGCGCTCTACTTCGCCAAAATATCATGATATTAAAAATACATTTTCAATGGCAGGTTTCAACGATTATGATTACGCCTTCGTATTAAATTAATCGCGATTTTGATGCTGGCATCTGAAACATGGCCGCTTCGCAGACCCCTGACCACGACGAATTTCCATCCATAATGTAGGCAATTAACGCTCAAGACTCCATCACAATGTTTTGAAAATTAATGACTGTATCGCTTGTTTGTAATAGTGAGGCAATTGGTACGGAAAACTGCAGCAGCGATAAATAAATTTTGTTTACAACTGGGGTGAGTGGAAATGGGGTGTTAAAAATATGCCAGCTGATGTATAATGTTGCCAGACTTGACGAAATTTTTATTTTATATCATAACACATGTTTACGGTGTATCAAATATATGGGTTTTTACCGGTTAAAATTTATGTATACACCACTTGGAATGTAACAGAAGCTTACATAACATGTTTAAATATTTATTTTTGGTTTATTTGTTCAATCCGACAAACAGCAATGATTTTCTCCAATAAATAAATCTGGCCACGGTGAAGAGATGATTATTTTCTTGTGTATGCACACCTTTGTTTGCGTGTTGGCGTGGACGTGGCTGGCGTATACTTTGTATTGTTCGGATTGAATGGCAAATAGCCCCAAAATATTGAATTTAGTTCAAAACTTTATTAGTGTTAGTGCGGATTCGAATAAAAACATCATCATCATCGGATTGATTACGGTTTATAGAGCCTTAACTTTGTTCCAGCTCCAGCTTTGTTCCAGTTTATGCATTAATATCGAGCGGGTTCATGTTATACTGAAGGTGATTACGTCCGATTCTGTTTCCAATGTCTACAAAAAATGTAGGCAACTATTTTGTGAAAATAATCCTAACTAATGTTGTTATGATTTTGATATGAAATAAAACTGGCCAAAGACACATTTTTATCGAACTATCTAATTATAACACACCTTTTTTTAAATAACAGCCATTGATTTAATTGAGATATAATTTTGTTATGCATTCCTGATCGGGTATTGTCACTACGTTTATTCCGTACATCAAGAGGGCTCCGTTTACATTTTCGGCTGACGCAGATGTAGTCAATTTGATTTTCTGTAAAGCCATCACGGGAGACCCACGTGATCTTGTGAACCGGTCGATTAGGGAAGAGCGATGCCCCGATCACCAATCCGTTATTACAATAGAATTCGGTGAACAGCTCTCCGTTATCGCTCAGTTATCCGAGACCAGGGCGTCCCATAATGCGCTCATGGTTCGAGCTATCGGATCCGATCTTCGCATTGAAATCGCCCGTACAGATCTTGATATCAACCTTCGGAATTCTATATAAGACGGCATTGAGTCGGCTGCAGAAGTTCTCTTTGTCTTGCATAATGGCACCATCGGTTGGCGCATAACATTGGATTATTGTGAGGTTCCCACTTCATAAGCGCAGAATGTGCCTGGGCACTGAGTACGAAACCAACTCCGCGATGCCGGGGAGCATGTTCACATCGTAAACCAGAGTTTAGCTAAATTTGTCCCGACGGCATTATGTGTTCCAAAGTTTGGCCAGCGGACTACACTCGGTCCCACAATCTCAAGCTTCATGTGGCATGCCTCATTGGCAAGTTATGCCAATTTACCGTGCTGGGCTAAGATTGAAACCTTCCATGTTCCTATTCGTGTTCGTTGAGTCGTTGCCGTAAAATCAGTCCGTATCCTTTTTTCCTTTCTTGTACACAAAGTATACGTAAATGCAATATGTTCGTTCCAAAAATGAACTTTTTATAGGAGACCCGGAGACCCATAGTGTTATATACCAATCTTTTTTAGTTGGACAAATTGATGTTTTGGGAGCAGTAGGTTGTTGGCCCAAGGTTCCCTATCCACCGAGATTTCATACTTATCAGCCGGATGTCAGAACAGGACTAGGCTAGTGCGCTTTGGGCGGCAAACGGTTCTTTGATACAGAGCTCACTGTCAAACCACACCACAACCTATGCAGACCCCACAGGACGCACCTTGTCACTCTAGCTAATGTCAGAAGGATAACAGTGCCCAGACTGCACTACCAACTAAGTACGCAACACTGAAACGGCGTTTGATTGTCATTGGAAGACCCGTGGAAGCGTGGGTATTGGAACTTGTGAGGACCAGAGCCATAATAAGAACTCCTTCCTGAATGTCAATTCACCAGTTTTAAAATTTACAGTGAATCAATTTAAAGAGCAATCTTTGCCACAATTGGCCTACATATTGATTTGACTTCAATAATACATTTAAAAAATAAGAAACATGTTTTTCTTGCAATTCCCCTTTTTAGACCACCAGTCATTTGAATGACGTGTATCCACAATTAATAGAATATAATCATTCTATTGAATTGCGTTTGAACGCAGCGTTTAAATAACTTAAACTGGCTTCAATCCTTTTTGTTTATTTCATTAGGAATGACCTAACATTATACAAAATGAAAGCAAAAATAGACAACGCGTATGGTTACATAAAAAAATTTCTATTTGTGCAGAATGTACGCTGAGCTAGACCACCTTACACCATCTACATTGTGAAGTTCCATCATGACGGGTGAAATTGATATACGACCACCAAGATGAAAAATGAAACAATAGATGAAAATACTGCGCCACCCGATGATGGGACAAAAAGAGCCACAACTCGAAGTGTTTTGTTATTATTGTCGAAGGAAAGTACTAAGCCATCCCCACCTCACCTTCCCAACTCGACTAGCTCAAAACGAAAGCGCATGTGTTTGTGTGTCGCGATATGTGTGCGCGTGTTTTTACCAACTTTGTAAAACTAGAAGTATAGCATCCAAACCCCCACTTCCACATTTGGATTGGTGCTATTTTGCGCCAAAGTGAAAAACTTCTATGCTTTCTTTTTCATTTCACAGCCACCATCACCCCTGCCTTTCCTCTCCATTTGCACCCATTCGATCGTTTAAGGAACTTTTCTTTTTACTCCACAATAGTGGCAACAATAACAACACATTTCTTTCCTTTATTTTCCCCGTCAAAGGTTTTCCATTTTCCCGAACAACTGGTTCCGTCACACTCACACAGACACACCCCCCGACTACAAACATTGTGTTTTGATACTGACTTTCTGAGGGCGAAAACTACTTGCCGGTGCAGTTGAGAAACTCCAAGAGCACTTTCCACCGTAACCGGGGAAGTGCAACCTCAAAGCTCTATGTTTCACGCGCCAGGAAAAACTTTCCACTTCCGGTTTTGACTTTTGCGCGATTGTTGCAGCAGCAGCAGCCGTGCCTTTTCCCAACTATGTCAAATGACGATTATTATTTACCTGTTGTTTTTTCGTTGAGTTCCTAAGATGTTTAATGTTTACTCGCCAATTGATATGTTGTGGGAAAGTTTATAAATTTCTTGTTGTTATAATTAGTGTAGACTGAAAATGTACCTTCTATTTTTTTTCTCATCTAAATTTCAACGAGAATATCTTCAAGTTATGATATGAATATGACATATGCACGGTGTTGTTGAAGTTAAAAATATTCCCCCAAAAATATCAATTCTGATCAATTTTGCTTTATCCGAACTTCCAAGGAACAACACATCCAATTACTTTGACACCCACGTCTGAGATTCCCCTTTCCACCTGTCGCCACTCCGCACACGGAATACTTCCCTTTCCGGATCGTGACTAGTGAAGCGTGAATCAAAAACATCGCACTTTGCCCCGTCACAAAATGTGTGCTGCCGGGAAAGAAAAGTGCGACCTTCAGCGAAAAAAAAGTCACTTTCCCTCGGAGAAGATAAGCTCTTGGTGCGGCGTTCTTGGTGCTTCTGTTCGGGGTTGGCTTATGGGTTGCTGGCCGGAGTTTATGATGGCAAAGAAGAGAACATCTCGGTTGACACTTCCCGGGAAGATGCTGTGTGTGGTGTGGCACTCGGCGCACAAGTTTTCGAACTGGCTTTCATGGTTTCGGGAATCGGGCCCGTGGGATGGGAAGTGTCAAAATAAACGCATAAATCATTCCCCGATGGCAATATTTTTCGCTTGTTCGGGATTTTACTTCCCGTTGGGTTTCTTATGGCTTCTCGCTGGCGAACCGGAGAACGTACAACCATTATTGGGTAGGATACGAGATAGTTACTTAATGAAATTTAATGTACGTTGACGAATGTGGTGGCACTGGGATTCATATTTGATAACTCGTCCAAATCGCACCCAGATGTTTATCAGAATTCCACTCAAGGATGGATCCGAATACCACTGGAATCATAAAAACCTACTCTTATTAAATTTTATATGTTGGAATTGTACTAACTTGTGATTTGAGAGGCAGTGTTTAAATCTCAATCATCAAGCTCTCATGGGCGAGAACTCGCTTTGCAATTCTGTAGGTAAGCATCACGCTCAAGCTCTGCATAGAAAATCTTTCACATCCAGAATCACTAAAGATCATTCAAGACGAATTTGTTGCTATCTAATGATGCGCATTCTCGTTTATGCCAGCGAAATCAAATGGGGAAGTAATTCGAAAAAAATCCTCAATATTTTTCTGCGTGATGATTTTTTTAGCATTTGACACAAAGCATCTAGAAAAAACTTTTATAAGAATTTGTTGATATTGTATGTTATAGGATTTTGTTCAGATTTTGAATGGTTCATGAGGAGAGTTATGGGATGGTCTTAAGATCGCTGTTTTGGTCAACAAACAAGGACCGCATCACAAATACATCAATTTCTAACAGTTCGAAATAAATAATTAAAATATCGGTATCAGAACAGGAATGTTTGCTCCAGCTTCGAAAACATATAGTAGGGCATCCATTACAATGATCATAAGCATAAATAAGTGGTCCTTACATACCTAGAAAATGAAACCACAGAGAATCAGAAACCTCACTCACATATGTTCCATCGTTCACCTTTTCAACGGTGGATTCAATTTTTGATAGGCGGTTGATTGGCTACCAATGGCGCTTCCATCAATTTTGCTTGTGTTTGATGTTTACACACTACCACCATCTGGTTGCCGATTGTCCACTCACAAAAGGCTCGGAAGCCTCCTTGCAAGAAGCTCGAAAGCCTGCTCGGGAGCCTTCTGTCAAGATGCATGGAAGCCTCCTTTCAAGGCGATCCGAAGCCTCATTTCAAGAGGCTCAGAAGCCTCAATTCAAGAAGCTCAGATGCCTCATTTCAGTAGGCTCGGAAGCCTTCTTTCAAGAGGCACGAAAGCCTTCTTTCAAGAGGCTAGGAATCCTCCTGCCTAGAGGCTAGGAAACCTGCTTTCATAATACTCGGAATCCTCATTTTAAGAGGCTCGGAAGCCTCATATCAGGAAGTTCAGAAGCCTTCTCTCAAGAAGCACGGAAGCCTACTTTCAAGAGGCTCGAAAGCCGCCTTTCAAGGGGATCGAAAGCCTCCTTTCAAGAGGCTCGGAAGCCTCCTTTCAAGAAACTCGGAAACCTCCATTTAAGAAGCTCGGAAGCATCCTTTCAAGAGACTTGGAAGCCTCCTTTCAAGAGGCTCGGGAACCTCCTGCTAATAAACTTGGAAGCCTCCTTTCAAGAGGCTCGGAAACTTTCTTTCGTGAGGCTCGGGAGCCTCCTTTCAACAAACTCGGAAACCTCCATTTAAGAAGCTCGGAAGCCACCTTTCAAGAGGCTCGGAAACCTTCTTCCAATAAGCTTGGAAGCCTCGTTTCGAGAAGCTCGGAAGCCTCCTGTCAAGAGGCTCGGAAAATTATTTTCAAGATGCTCGGAAGCCTCCTTTCAAGAGGCTCGGAAGCCTCCTTTCAAGAGGCTCGGAAGCCTCCTTTCAAGAGGCTCGGAAGCCTCCTTTCAAGAGGCTCGGAAGCATCCTTTCAAGAGGCTCGGAAGCCTCCTTTCAAGAGGCTCAGAAGCCTCCTTTCAAGAGGCTCAGGCCTCCTTTCAAGAGGCTCAGAAGCCTCCTTTCAAGAGGCTCAGAAGCCTCCTTTCAAGAGGCTCAGAAGCCTCCTTTCAAGAGGCTCAGGCCTCCTTTCAAGAGACTCAGAAGCCTCCTTTCAAGAGGCTCAGGCCTCCTTTCAAGAGGCTCAGAAGCCTCCTTTCAAGAGGCTCAGGCCTCCTTTCAAGAGGCTCAGAAGCCTCCTTTCAGAGGCTCAGAAGCCTCCTTTCAAGAGGCTCAGGCCTCCTTTCAAGAGGCTCAGGCCTCCTTTCAAGAGGCTAAGAAGCCTACTCTCAAGAGGCTCGGAACCCCTCTTTCAAGAGGCTCGGAAGCCTCCTTTCAAGAGGCTCGGAAGCCTCCTTTCAAGAGGTTCGGAAGCCTCCTTTCAAGAGGCTCGGAAACTTTCTTTCGTGAGGCTCGGGAGCCTCCTTTCAACAAACTCGGAAACCTCCATTTAAGAAGCTCGGAAGCCACCTTTCAAGAGGCTCGGAAACCTTCTTCCAATAAGCTTGGAAGCCTCGTTTCGAGAAACTCGGAAGCCTCCTTTCAAGAGGCTCGGAAAATTATTTTCAAGATGCTCGGAAGCCTCCTTTCAAGAGGCTCGGAAGCCTCCTTTCAAGAGGCTCGGAAGCCTCCTTTCAAGAGGCTCGGAAGCCTCCTTTCAAGAGGCTCAGAAGCATCCTTTCAAGAGGCTCAGAAGCCTCCTTTCAAGAGGCTCAGAAGCCTCCTTTCAAGAGGCTCAGAGCCTCCTTTCAAGAGGCTCAGAAGCCTCCTTTCAAGAGGCTCAGAAGCCTCCTTTCAAGAGACTCAGAGCCTCCTTTCAAGAGGCTCAGAAGCCTCCTTTCAAGAGGCTCAGGCCTCCTTTCAAGAGGCTCCAGAAGCCTCCTTTCAAGAGGCTCAGAAGCCTCCTTTCAAGAGGCTCAGAAGCCTCCTTTCAAGAGGCTCAGAAGCCTCCTTTCAAGAGGCTCAGGAAGCCTCCTTTCAAGAGGCTCAGAAGCCTCCTTTCAAGAGGCTCAGAAGCCTCCTTTCAAGAGCTCAGAAGCCTCCTTTCAAGAGGCTCAGAAGCCTCCTTTCAAGAGGTTCAGAGCCTCCTTTCAAGAGGCCTCAAGCCTCCTTTCCAGAGACTCAGAGGCCTCCTTTCAAGAGGCTCGGAAGCATCCTTTCAAGAGGCTCGGAAGCCTCCTTTCAAGAGGCTCGGAAGCCTCCTTTCAAGAGGCTTAAAAACCTACTTTCAAGAGGCTCGGAAGCCTCCTTTCAAGAGGCTCGGAAGCCTCCTTTCAAGAGGATCGGAAGCCTCCTTTCAAGTGACTCGGAAGACTGCTTTCAAGTGACTCGGAAGACTGCTTTCAAGAGGCTCGGAAGCTCGGAAGGCTCGGAAGCCTCCTTTCAAGAGGCTCGGAAGCCTCCTTTCAAGAGGCTCGGAAGCCTCCTTTCAAGAGGCTCGGAAGCCTCCTTTCAAGCAGCTCGGAAGCCTCCTTTCAAGAGGCTCAGAAGCCTCCTTTCAAGAGGCTCAGAAGCCTCCTTTCAAGAGGCTCAGAAGCCTCCTTTCAAGAGGCTCAGAAGCCTCCTTTCAAGAGGCTCAGGAAGCCTCCTTTCAAGAGGCTCAGAAGCCTCCTTTCAAGAGGCTCAGAAGCCTCCTTTCAAGAGGCTCAGAAGCCTCCTTTCAAGAGGATCAAGCCTCCTTACAAGTGACTCAGAAGCCTTCTTTCAAGTGACTCAGAAGCCTCCTTTCAAGTGACTCAGAAGACTGCTTTCAAGAGGCTCAGAGCCTCCTTTCAAGAGGCTCAGGCCTCCTTTCAAGAGGCTCAGAAGCCTCCCTTTCAAGCGGCTCGGAAGCCCCTTTCTAGAGGCTCTGAAGCCTCCTTTCAAAAGGCTCAGGCCTCCTTTCAAGAGGCTCAGAAGCCTCCTTTCAAGAGGCTCAGAAGCCTCCTTTCAAGAGGCTCAGAAGCCTCCTTTCAAGAGGCTCAGAGCCTCCTTTCAAGAGGCTCGGAAGCCTCCTTTCAAGAGGCTCGGAAGCCTCCTTTCAAGAGGCTCGGAAGCCTCCTTTCAAGAGGCTCGGAAGCCTCCTTTCAAGAGGCTCTAAAACCTCCTTTCAAAAGGCTCGGAAGCCTCCTTTCAAGAGGCTCGGAAGCCTCCTTTCAAGAGGATCGGAACCCTCCTTTCAAGTGACTCGGAAGACTGCTTTCAAGTGACTCGGAAGACTGCTTTCAAGAGGCTCGGAAGCCTCCTTTCAAGAGGCTCGGAAGCCTCCTTTCAAGAGGCTCGGAAGCATCCTTCCAAGAGGCTCGGAAGCCTCCTTCCAAGAGGCTCGGAAGCCTCCTTCCAAAAGGCTCGGAAGCCTCCTTCCAAGAGGCTCAGGCCTCCTTCCAAGAGCTCGAGCCTCCTTCCAAGAGGCTCAGAAGCCTCCTTCCAAGAGGCTCAAGCCTCCTTCCAAGAGGCTCAGAAGCCTCCTTCCAAGAGCTCAGAAGCCTCCTTCCAAGAGGCTTGGAAGCCTCCTTTCAAGAGGCTCAGGAAGCCTCCTTCCAAGTGGCTTGGAAGCCTCCTTCCAAGAGGCTCAGAAGCCTCCTTCCAAGAGGCTTGGAATCCTCCTTCAAGAGGCTCAGGAAGCCTCCTTCCAAGAGGCTCAGGCTTCCTTTCAAGAGGCTCAGGCCTGCTTCCAAGAGGCTCAGAAGCCTCCCGTCAAAGGCTCAAGCCTCCTGTCAAGAGGCTCAGAAGCCTCCTGTCAAGAGGCTCAGAAGCCTCCTGTCAAGAGGCTCAGAAGCCTCCTGTCAAGAGCTCAGAAGCCTCCTGTCAAGAGGCTCAGAAGCCTCCTGTCAAGAGGCTCAGAAGCCTCCTGTCAAGAGGCTCAAGCCTCCTGTCAAGAGGCTCGGAAGCCTCCTGTCAAGAGGCTCGGAAGCCTCCTGTCAAGAGGCTCGGAAGCCTCGTGTCAAGAGGCTCGGAAGCCTCCTGTCAAGTGGCTCGGAAGCTTCCTGTCAAGAGGCTCGGAAGCCTCCTGTCAAGAGGCTCGGAAGCCTCCTGTCAAGAAGCTCGGAAGCCTCCTTTCAAGAGGCTCGGAAGCTTCATTTCAAGAGGCTCGGAAGCCTCCTTCCAAGAGGCTCGGAAGCCTCCTTCCAAGAGGCTCGGAAGCCTCCTGTCAAGAGGCTTGGAAGCCTCTTTTCAAGAGGCTTGGAAGCCTCCTTTCAAAAGGCTCGGAAGCCTCTTTTCAAGAGGCTCGGAAGCCTCCTTCCAAGAGGCTCGGAAGTCTCCTTTCAAGAGGCTCGGAATCCTATTTCAAAAGCCTCGTAAGCCTCATTTCACGAGGCTCGGAAGCTTCTTTTCAGTTGGCTCGGAAGCCTCCTTTCAAGAGGCTCGGAAGCCTCCTTTCAAGAGGCTCGGAAGCCTCCTTTCAAGAGGCTCGGAAGCCTCCTTTCAAGAGGCTCAGAAGCCTCCTTTCATGAGGCTCGGAAGCCACCATTCAAGAGGCTCGTAAGCCTCATTTCAAGGGGCTCGGAAGCTTCTTTTCAAGAGGTTCGAAAGCCTCCTTTCAAGAAGCTCGAAAGCCTCCTTTCAAGAGGTTCGAAAACCACCTTCCAATAGGCTCGAAAGCCTCCTCTCAAGAGGTTCGGGAGTCTCCTTTCAAGAGGCTCTGAAGTCTCCTTTCAAGAGGCTCGAAAGCCTCCTTGCAAGGGGCTCGGTTACCTCCTTTCAAGAGGGTCGGAATCCTAATTCAAAAGCCTCGTAAGCCTCATTTCAAGAAGCTCGGAAGCTTCAAGAGGGTCGGAATCCTAATTCAAAAGCCTCGTAAGCCTCCTTTCAAGAGGCTCGAAAATCTCCTTCCAATAGGCTCGGAAGCCTCCTTTCAAAAGTGTCGGAAGCCTCCTTTCAAAAGGGTCGTAAGCCTCCTTTCAAGTGGCTCGGAATCCTATTTCAAAAGCCTCGTAAGCCTCCTTTCAAGAGGCTCGTAAGCCTCATTTCAAGGGGCTCGGAAACTTCTTTTCAAGAGGCTCGAAAGCCCTCCTTCAAGAGGCTCGAGAACCTCCTTCCAATAGGCTCAAAAGCCTCCTTTCAAGAGGCTCGGAAGCCTCCTTTCAAGAGGCTCGGAAGCCACCTTTCAAGAGGCTCGGAAGCCTCCTTCCAAGAGGCTCGGAATCATATTTCAAAAGCCTCGTAAGCCTCATTTCACGAGGCTCGGAAGCTTCTTTTCAGTTGGCTCGGAAGCCTCCTTTCAAGAGGCTCGGAAGCCTCCTTTCAAGAGGCTCGGAAGCATCCTTTCAAGAGGCTCGGAAGCCTCCTTTCAAGAGGCTCGAAAGCCTCCTTTCAAGAGGCTCGGAAGCCTCCTTTCAAGAGGCTCGGAAGCCTCCTTTCAAGAGGCTCGGAAGCCTCCTTTCAAGAGGCTCGGAAGCCTCCTTTCAAGAGGCTCAGAAGCCTCCTTTCAAGAGGCTCCTAGCCTCCTTTCAAGAGGCTCAAAGCCTCCTTTCAAGAGGCTCAGAAGCCTCCTTTCAAGAGACTCAGAGCCTCCTTTCAAGAGGCTCAGGCCTCCTTTCAAGAGGCTCAGAAGCCTCCTTTCAAGAGGCTCAAGCCTCCTTTCAAGAGGCTCAAGCCTCCTTTCAAGAGGCTCGAAAGCCTCCTTTCAAGAGACTCAAGCCTCCTTTCAAGAGGCTCAGAAGCCTCCTTTCAAGAGGCTCGGAAGCCTCTTTTCAAGAGGTTCGGAAGCCTCCTTTTAAGACGCTCGGAAGCCTCCTTCAAGAGGCTTGGAAGCCTCCTTTCAAGAGGCTCGGAAGCCTCCTTTCAAGAGGCTCGGAAGCCTCCTTTCAAAAGGCTCGGAACCCTTCTTTCAGAGGCTCGGAAGACTCTTTTCAAGAGACTCGGAAAACTCCTTTCAAGAGGTTCGAAAGCCTCCTTTCAAGAGGCTCGGAAGCCTCCTTTCAAGAGGCTCGGAAGCCTCCTTCAAGAGGCTTGGAAGCGTTGTTTCAAGAGGCTCGGAAGCCTTCTTTCAAGAGGCTCGAAAGCCTCCTTTCAAAAGGCTCGGAACCCTTCTTTCAGAGGCTCGGAAGACTCTTTTCAAGAGGCTCGGAAGACTCCTTTCAAGAGGCTCGGAAGCCTCCTTTCAAAAGGCTCGGTAGCCTCGGAAGCCTCCTTTCAAGAGGCTCGGAAACCTATTTCAAAAGCCTCGTAAGCCTCATTTCAAGAGCCTCGGAAGCCTCCTTTCAAGAGGCTCGGAAGCCTCCTTTCAAGAGGCTCGGAAGCCTCCTTTCAAGAGGCTCGGAAGCCTCCTTTCAAGAGGCTCGGAAGCCTCCTTTCAAGAGGCTCGGAAGCCTCCTTTCAAGAGGCTCGGAAGCCTCCTTTCAAGAGGCTCAGCCTCCTTTCAAGAGGCTCAGGAAGCCTCCTTTCAAGAGGCTCAGGAAGCCTCCTTTCAAGAGACTCAGAAGCCTCCTTTCAAGAGAATCAGAAGCCTCCTTTCAAGAGGCTCAGAAGCCTTCTTTCAAGAGACTTATGAACCTCCTTTCAAGAGGCTCGGAAGCCTCCTTTCAAGAGGCTCGAAAGCCTCCTTTCAAGAGGCTCGAAAGCCTCCTTTCAAGAGGCTCGAAAGCCTCCTTTCAAGAGACTCGGAAGCCTCCTTTCAAGAGGCTCGGAAGCCTCCTTTCAAGAGGCTCGGAAGCCTCTTTTCAAGAGGTTCGGAAGCCTCCTTTTAAGACGCTCGGAAGCCTCCTTCAAGAGGCTTGGAAGCCTCCTTTCAAGAGGCTCGGAAGCCTCCTTTCAAGAGGCTCGGAAGCCTCCTTTCAAAAGGCTCGGAACCCTTCTTTCAGAGGCTCGGAAGACTCTTTTCAAGAGACTCGGAAAACTCCTTTCAAGAGGTTCGAAAGCCTCCTTTCAAGAGGCTCGGAAGCCTCCTTTCAAGAGGCTCGGAAGCCTCCTTCAAGAGGCTTGGAAGCGTTGTTTCAAGAGGCTCGGAAGCCTTCTTTCAAGAGGCTCGAAAGCCTCCTTTCAAAAGGCTCGGAACCCTTCTTTCAGAGGCTCGGAAGACTCTTTTCAAGAGGCTCGGAAGACTCCTTTCAAGAGGCTCGGAAGCCTCCTTTCAAAAGGCTCGGTAGCCTCGGAAGCCTCCTTTCAAGAGGCTCGGAAACCTATTTCAAAAGCCTCGTAAGCCACATTTCACGAGGCTCGGAAGCTTCTTTACAGTTGTCTCGTAAGCCTCCTTTCAAGAGGCTTGGAAGCGTTCTTTCAAGAGGCTCGGAAGCCTCATTTCAAGAGGCTCGGAAGCCTCCTTTCAAAAGGCTCGGAATTCTTCTTTCAGAGGCTCGGAAGACTCTTTTCAAAAGGTTCGGAAGACTCCTTTCAAGAGGTTCGAAAGCCTCCTTTCAAGAGGCTCGGAAGCCTCCTTTCAAGAGGCTCGGAAGCCTCCTATCAAGAGGCTCGGAAGCCTCCTTTCAAGAGGTTCGGAAGCCTCCTTTCAAGAGGCTCGGAAGCCTCCTTCCAAGAGGCTCGGAACCCTGCTTCAAGAGGCTTGGAAGCGTTCTTTTAAGAGGCTCGGAAGCCTCCTTTCAAGAGGCTCGGAAGCCTCCTTTCAAGAGGCTCGGAAGCCTCCTTTCAAGAGGCTCGGAAGCCTCCTTTCAAGAGGCTCGGAAGCCTCCTTTCAAGAGGCTCGGAATCCTTCTTTCAGAGGCTCGGAAGACTCTTTTCAAGAGGCTCGGAAGACTCCTTTCAAGAGGTTCGAAAGCCTCCTTTCAAGAGGCTCGTAAGCTTCCTTTCAAGAGGCTCGGAAGCCTCCTTTCAAGAGGCTCGGAAGCCTCCTTTCAAGAGGCTCGGAAGCCTCCTTTCAAGAGGCTCGGAAGCCTCCTTTCAAGAGGTTCGGAAGCCTCCTTTCAATAGGCTCGGAAGCCTCCTTCCAAGAGGCTCGGAAGCCTGCTTCAAGAGGCTTGGAAGCGTTCTTTTTAGAGGCTCGGAAGCCTCCTTTCAAGAGGCTCGGAAGCCTCCTTTCAAAAGGCTCGGAACCCTTCTTTCAGAGGCTCGGAAGACTCTTTTCAAGAGGGTCGGAAGATTTCTTTCAAGAGGCTCGGAAGCCCTTTTCAAAAGGCTCGGAAGCCTCCTTTCATTGATGGTTAACCAGACTGGTGAAATAATATTCAAAACACTCGTGTTTGGTTTATTTTTTTCCATTCAATAGAATTAATTCAATGAAATCAAACATTTCATGATTTTTGAGCATTTAGAAACATTAAAAAAAATGTTTAATTTTTTCATCAATTTTCAATGAAGAATAAAATTTTCCCTTGTCCCACGGCCAAAAAATTTCAATTTGAATTAACTTTATCTTAAATTCGCGAATTATTCGTCTTCTTCTATGGCTTTACATTCCCACTGGAATTTGGCCTGCTTTTCAACTTCTAAGTATTAACTAATAAGTATTCTATTAGCACTTCCTCAGTTATTATTTGAAAGCATTTTTCTATGCCCGCCATTGCACGAATATGTGTCTTGAGTTCCATGTGCAATGGATTCACTATGCCCAGGTGAAGCGAAGTGGAAATGTCCCGAGCGGAATATTAAGACGCTTCTACCACGATATATGAAGTGTTCGGGGCCGACGGCGCGGCACTGGTTTTTCGGGTTTTTAGTTCAAACACTCAATTACGGTTAGAATAAAACTTTATTATTTATGTATCACTTGTTTGTACATTTTTAAATTTTTTTTTTTTACATTTATAAACTTTCATTACACTCATTACAATTAACACTTTCGTATAATTATAAACTCGAATATTTTCGTTTTTCAAACTTTTGCACTATTTCCCGTATGACAATGTCTTTCCCAGAGATACTAACACTTTTTATTTATCGATACTTATTCTGAGACTCTAACACCGATTCTCGATTTTACCGCGACGGACATTTAACTGTTCACTTTTATCTTTTTTAAGGAAGTTATTTAATTTAACTTAGCTCTCGATTCGTGCACTAGTCACGAGTGTCGAGGTGTCTAAGGGACAACCCTGATTCAATTGGAGTGTTCGGTAGGCCGGCTAGGGAAACCTAGAAAGCGCCGAATTCCAATAAAGGTGCTGCTGAATATTTGGGACTGACCCCGAGCTTGGAAAAGCGCACGGTATTTAAAGTCAATCCGAGTTCTGAATTTCATAATAATTTCATGAATTGCTTCAGATTGGACTTTGGACCCCACGAAAGGTCCAAGAATCCTTAAATAACGTAACCATTTTCCTCATCCCACATTTATCTATTCAGACTATGTGGTTTTAATTTTAACTTCGTAAATATCCTCGATTTTGAGGTTCCATTCATTACTCAACTTTGCATTCTTTATGGATGCTCCCTAAAGCTCTTTTGCACGAAACGCTTCATCAGCTTATTTGAAAAATCCATAAATTCCGAAACATCTTCCTTTTTATTCCAAATTTTTTTCAACAGTTATTTAATTTCTTGTCATAGATTACCCAATTCAGCCTTAATATTGGACTTCCATACTTTACGAAACTTTGCCCCCTTTTTGGATGTTCCCTTTGAAATTCTGTTGGAAAAATTCTGTTCTCTTTTCACTCTCTAAAACTCTCTTATTTCGAGCACACATTCAAGTGGCTACTTCAATTTACTAATGTATTAATTCATATAATTTTTTGTATAAAATGAGTATCTCTAAGGTCCTGCCCCTTTCTTTACACTTAAACTTGAACATTGCTGTCTCACAGAGTAATGTTCAACAAGTCCCAAATGTTTCATAATGCATGATACTACTAAACCAACGGAGTTGTGAAAACATTCACTTAAAAATCTGTATTCGAACCCAGCATGGGTTCTTTGTAAAACAGCGCACCATACCGCCGGGCTATTAACAGCTACCGCTTGTATTACTCTTTGATTTTAAGTATGCTCTTAAAAATCAATCAATCAATATTTTTCTCTTTCTTTCAACTGGGCTTTGAATTAAATTCCCCTTTCCCTAAAGAATCATTACCCCTTCGGGTCGGCTCTTCCTTTTCCCGAACCACTAAGACCCCAATATCAATATTTCTTTTCAAGTTTATATTGGTAAGAACAAAATCATGTTCTCTCTGTTTTTCATACTGTGCACTCAACCCCCTTCAATCAATACACCTGTATACGTGTATGTAGATTCAATGAAGACTCTTATTGTCTCTATCATTTTGACTAAGTTATTATTCCGCGCTCCTCACCCAAACAAATTCTTTCCTTAGTGTCCTATACATATACGCCAATGCATCATCATCAATGACGATCGCGGCTGTGCACCGCTATATCGTACACTGTCCAATATGTGAGCACGTTTGAACATGTCAATCCACCGCGCTCCAGTTAAGTAAATCTGACTAAGCTGTTTTCGCCGGTTTCGCCAAACCGTGATAAGGGTATGCGATATTTCACATAACTTTTAAATTGATGAAAAGTAAATTAACCCAACAATTCCTACATGCAACATTTTTAATTTATGTTGATTGCTTAAATTTCTTTGCGTTGAGTAATTGAATATATTCGGCCTTGTTTTTATAATGCCATCAGTATATAAAATTGTTTTAGGAAGGTGTCGGCACATAAGACTGTGCACAGGGAGTCTATGCCCAACTTTCTAGGCCGGATCAAAAATCGAACTCGTCATCCCCGGATTGGCAATCCTACGCCTTTGCTCACAAGGCTAACTGGAGACCCAAAAATTCACGAGTTAATACATAGATAATTTTGTATTATTGGCAAAACGACATTGCTTTTATTGGGTTTCTGGGCTGGATTCCATTTACGCCATCAACATCAACGGTTGTCACAAGACACGTGAAAAGAGGTGTGAAACAACGTTGAAAAGCCACAGATTCCTGAGGGCCATATTTGCCGTCTCGTGCACCTGCCCGGTCGTTGATTGTCGTTGATGTTTGTGCTTACGTTGTGTATCCGCAGGACCCACAACACCGGTACCAAATGGATCCGACCATGTCAGCTTGGATGCTATTCGCCAGGACTATCCACTTGGTACCAGCCAGCCGAGCCTCAATGTGATACATCTGGCACAGCCAGCAGTAGAAGACCAACAACCTAGGCCATTCACCGCAACGGCAGCAGAGCACCACCCGTGGAGGTCGAGCTCGCCGAGCGTGAGCACAGGTCCCACAATCCTCTGCTAATGAATTTTCATGTGGTATCATAATAATTAGAACAATATTATGGCCAGGTCTGCTGGCTAGCTTGCTAGGAGATTAGTGCGAGAATCGTGTGTGTCCCGTTCGGTGTTTCCTCGCATGTCGCAGAAATGTCAGTTGCAGTCAAATATGTGGGAAACTGCCGGTCGTGGGTGCTTGAGTGTTATTTACTGAGCAGTTGGTTGGGTGACATAAGGAAGCAGACAATTTGGCATACACTGAGTTAGATGCTTTTAGAGAAAATGAAAAAGGTTTGTGGACAAAATGAATAAATATGCCTCAGTTAAGTTATAGTTTGGTTGTAATGCTTCTCACCAACTATCACATCTCAATTATCACTTCACAGTAAAAAGTGAGATGTAAAAAACGGAAAAAGGATAAGAAACAATAAGAAGAATAAGAAACAATTAGAAAAACAAAGAAAGGGAGAAAAGAAGATAATGAAAAAAATAATAAAAGAAAGAATAAAAGAAAAATAGAAAGAAAAAAAGCATGAGGTGGGAAGAAAGAAAAACGAACAATAACCCAGATTAAAGCACCTCGTATGAGAGTGAAATAAGAAAACCGCATTAGAGAGATCAAAAAAGCACTCTAGTGAGATAGATTATTTTCATTGGATAGCATATGTTTGCAATCATTTGTAAATATTATCGATATTCTTGTAACGTCAAATGAGCAAGTAGTCAGTGTCAGAGATACATTTCAAGCAAACTCAAGGTTCAAAACCTCGTATTATATCATCAGCTTGCACTGCTGATGATTTGCCACGGCATTATGTGGAATTGATTCTAATAACGTCCCAGTTAACCCCCTTAGGATGGAGCGCACGAATGACATTCAAGATAATTAGCCGGTAAATGAAAACTGAGCCGAATGGGGATGATTGCGATTATCGTAAAAGCGACGCCATTCAATAAAGTGGAAGCACAAAGGATTTTTTCACCTCGCTTGCTCGCTTCACTCGTTCGCCCAGTAGCGCAGAAATAAGATGAGATTACATGAGATTCTCGTATGCCCTCCGGCAGAGCATTTCACTGCCATATTGACGCGCGGTTTACTCTTGCGTTTTTATGACAAAGTAACGACGATGGTGACGACGACGACAACGTCGGCAGCGGCACTCTGACAAGAAGTAACGTTTACGGTCGAGTATTCTCGTCTAGCGCGCCGTCATTATGGTGCTTTTAATTATCACTCATTCTGGGGCTTTTGCCTCATATTCCGTTGGAACAATCCTTTGAGTGGGGGGTGGGACGTGGAATTGCCATAAGAAGATTGAGTTTAGCAAAAGGTGACAGTGCGGGATCATCAAAATATAATCATATGGAGATAAATATACTTCCTGTAGGATGAACTGAACCGAGCAGTTGCCGATGATTCTTACCTGAAAAGGAAAAAAAAAGAATAATAATTAATATGATATAAATGGAAATAATGGAATACTTAATGAGGTTCAAATATTTTTTTATAGTTTTTAGTTATTTGGTATAATAATGGTATACAGAAAACGTGATAGGCTCGTAGGAAAAACGACACAGATTAAGTATCGCCTAATTTATCGCCACATGTTGGAGTACATAACTACAAAAGTGGGCATGCTGAAACCACCTGAAACCGCACTAGTACACTATCATCTTTGTTCAAATTGTTCGGAAATAGTAGTGACGTAACATGTTCAAATTCAAACTAAATGCAAGGTAGAAAAGGTATACAAATGAAGGTAATATTGTCGGGTTCCTTCCCGACCGAGAACTACGTTTTCTACCAACAACAACACCAGTGAGCTCCCACTCCCGACACAAACAGTGTCGTTTTTTTATTGGTATCATGCGTGCTCACTACTCAAAACATCACAATAATAAGGCATAAATAAATTTGCTCCCAATTTCTTCTATTTCGATTGTTATTAACACGTACGTCCCCAACCCCCATTTTACGACAAAACTCAAAATTTAAAACCACGCAGCTCAGCCAATTTCTAACGGATTTTCAAGCAATCTTCTGGAATCGATCACAAAATTCCTATAGTTTTAGGAACCGAGGTCAATTTTTGTGCAATGGCCATGGTTCCGGATATATTCCGGGGAGTACTGGGGTTACCTCCCTCCCGGAAAAAATGGTCACTGGCAGATCGACTTCGAAATCCATCGTGCGACATGTCAAACTTCTTGATGTTGCAAAACAAGTACACTGGAGTACATTTCAACGACTTTCGATTGAATTGGCCACCCTCCGGGTGCTTCCAGGGCCTGGTTCCCTAGGAGAAGTGGCCAATATCCGTCCAATCTTGGAACCCATCTTGCGACATGTCAAACTTCATGATTTTGCAAAAACAAGTATACTGGAGTACATTTCGGCGATTTTCGATCGAATTGGCCACCCTTCGGATACTTCCTTGGAGAAGTGGCCAGTTTTCGTTCAATTTCGGAACCCATCTTGCGACATGTCAAACTTCATGATTTTGCAAAACAAGTACACTGGAGTACATTTTGGCGATTTTCGATCGAATTGGCCACCCTCCGGGTACTTCCAGGGCCTGGTTCCCTTGGAGAAGTGGCCAATTTCCGTTCAATCTTGGAATCCATCTTGCGGCATGCCAAACTTCATAATTTTACAAAACAAGTACACTGGAGTCCATTTCGGTGATTTTCGATCGACTTGGCCACCTTCGGGGTACTTCCAGGTAGGCCTGTGCGCTGATTGAAATTTTACCGGCGGTGGCGTGATAGATCATTTTCAGGCGGCGGCGTCACGCCGTTGGTGATCAGCGCACAGTGTTTTATTTCGTCATTTTCACGATCGAAATTCAAAAACTCGAAAAGTGTTGATTTTGGATATAGGGTTTGTTCACAGAAGTTTCAACATATTTAGGAGCGCATCTTTCGATAAAAACAGTTTGATGATTAATCCCCCTAAAAGTGAGTTAAGAAAATTATTTTTCCACCAGAATGAGATAGACACGTAGTGTCTTCCGCAAAGTTGTAGTAAATGTTAATACGAGCAACTTTGCTGAACATCCCGAGTTTCTATCTCTTATATATAACAAACTTAAGTCGTTTTATGTAAAAACCCCATTAAAATCTTATTTTTCATTCGAACTCTTTCCAATGAATTTTCCCATTTTCCGTCTGTTCTACAAAGTTGTTAAACAAGCAAAATTACATGCTTTTGCTGAGCATTGTAACATTCCATCTAACATACAACAAAAGTTATCTTTAAATTATACAAATTCTTAGAGGTATTTCCACTTGTGATTACTCCTTATGGAGGGGCCCTCCTTAACCGTGCGGTAAGACGCGCGGCTACAAAGCAAGACCATGCTGAGGGTGGCTGGGTTCGATTCCCGATGCCGGCCTAGGCAATTTTCGGATTGGAAATTGTCTCGACTTCCCTGGGCATAAAAGTATCATCGTGCTAGCCTCATGATATACGAATGCAAAAATGGTAACCTGGCTTAGAAACCTCGCAGTTAATAACTGTGGAAGTGCTTAGTGAACGCTAAGCTGCGAGGCGGCTCTGTCCCAGTGTGGGGATGTAATGCCAATAAGAAGAAGAAGAAGATTACTCCCTTAATTGCAAAAAGTCGCAAATTTCTTCACGATATGCTTAAAATCGCTTATTTCATTTTTATACTGACATTGAAAACTTTTGTCGACAAGAGTCTTCTCGAATGCTGTGTTAAAAATTTGTAAACCTATGAAAAATCACAATATTTGAATAACTTTTGTTTTATAAGAGATAGAAAGTTACAATGTTCAGCAAAAACATGTAATTTTGCTGGTTTTACAACTTTGTAGAAGAGACGGAAAATGTGAAAAATCATTAGAGTTAGTTTAAGTTAAAAGAATGATTTTAAGGGGATTTCCTTTGTAGAAGAGACGGAAAATGGGAAAATTCATTGTAAAGAGTTAGAATGAAAAATAAGATTTTAATGGGGTTTTTACATAAAACGACTTAAGTTTGTTATATATAAGAGATAGAAATTCGGGTTGATCAGCAAAGTTGCTCGTATTAACATTTACTACAACTTTGCGGCAGACACTACGTGTCTATCTCATTCTGGTGGAAAAATAATTTTCTCAACTCACTTTTAGGGGGATTAATCATCAAACTGTTTTTATCGAATGATGCGCTCCTAAATATGTTGAAACTTCTGTGAACAAACCTCATATCCAAAATCAACACTTTTCGAGTTTTTGAATTTCGATCGTAAAAATGACGAAATAAAACACTGTGCAGCGGTGGCGTGGATCGTTCGTCAAGGAATTCTTCCAGAAGTTCCTCCACTAGTTTTTTTAAAAGATCGTCAAGAAATTCCTTTGGACATTCCTCCGTAAGTGCCTCTGGGAAGTACCTCCAGAAACTCCTCCCGGATTTCGTCTGAAAGTTCCCTAAGGAATTTCTCTGGAAGCTCCTTCAGGAATTCATCTGGAAGTTCCCCTAGGAGTTTCTCCGGAGGTTCCTGGAATTTCTGAGGATTTTCCGGATGAATTCCGGGAGTAACTTCCGGAGGAATTCCAGGAAAAAATTTCGGAGGAACTTCCGGAGGAATTCCTGGAGGAACTTCCGGAGGAATTCCTGGAGGAACTTCCGGAGGAATTCCTGGAGGAACTTCCGGAGGAATTCCTGGAGGAACTTCCGGAGGAATTCCTGGAGGAACTTCCGGAGGAATTCCTGGAGGAACTTCCGGAGGAATTTCTTGAGGAACTTCCGGAGGAATTCCTGGAGGAACTTCCGGAGGAATTCCTGGAGGAACTTCCGGAGGAATTCCTGGAGGAACTTCCGGAGGAATTCCTGGAGGCACTTCCGGAGGAATTCCTGGAGGAACTTCCGGAGGAATTCCTGGAGGAACTTCCGGAGGAATTCCTGGAGGAACTTCCGGAGGAATTCCTGGAGGAACTTCCAGAGAAATTCCTGGAGGAACTTCCGGAGGAATTCCTGGAGAAACTTCCGGAGGAATTCCTGGAGGAACTTCCGGAAGAATTCCTGGAGGAACTTCCGGAGGAATTCCCGGAGGAACTTCCGGAGGAATTCCTGGAGGAACTTCTGGAGGAATCCCTGGAGGAACTTCTGGAGGAATTCCTGGAGGAACTTCAGAAGGAATTCCTGGAGGAAATTCCGGAGGAATTCCTGGAGGAACTTTTGGAGGAATTCCTGGAGGGAATTCCGGAGGAATTCCTGGAGGGACTTTGATTCTAGAGCTTTGCGCAATGTGTTGATATAGTTTGTACGGTGTTTATAAAAAATGTGAAAATTCACAGAAAATTATAATTTTTCTGAGTTTCCATACAATTTGTATGAAGTGAAAAAATATTGAAAACCTTTGCACCCATTTTTATCAAAACTTACTTTTTGCCACTTACATCGCTTTGCGTTTGGCCCCCTCAAATATCCTATTCTGCCAAATAACCCTTTCGCCCAAATGGCCCTTTCGCCCAATGACGCTTTTGGCCAAATGACCCTTTCGGCCTAATGACCTTCCGAAGACTTTCGAAATGGACATTTTTCAAAAGCAAAGAAAATAGGACGTGTGCCCCATCATACTTGATGATAAAATATTTTTTTTATAAATCAATGAAATGAATTCTGTTTTTGTGGCTCATAGGCCAAATCAGGAGCCAAATTAGGATCAAAACTGCTTATCAAATTTCAAGCCTAGTCTAGTCGGACTGTCGCAAAACGCTCGATAATCATGTTTTATTGATTGTAATTTTTAGTACTTAATGATATTAACAATATAAAATTTCTCTTGTTAAAAAACAAGATTGTACTATTCCGTTTAATTCCACTACTTTATTGTACCTTTGACAGATACGTATTCCGACCTCAACAGAGTCGGTGTGTATTAACGAGACTTTCGGTCCTCGTCCGGCTCATGTCGTTTCTGGAGAACTTCCTAAGGAAAATTTCGAAGGAACGCTAATAATATCTTCTTAGTTTTCGAAGAGATGTCTTGAGAAATTACTGAAATAATCCTTAAAACATATTCTAAAGAAATTCCTCAATTAATTTGCAAAGTTATTCCTAAAGAAATTTTGAAATGATTTCTCCTAAAGGAATTTTCGAAGATGTTCCAAAAAAATCCGTATGTATTCCTAAAAGAATTTCCAAAAGATTTTCTAAAATAATTTCTGAAGAAATTCGTAAAAAAATCGTAATAGACTTCCCGAATTAATCAATGAATCATTTTTTTTTTGTTAATAATTCCCTCTTCGAATTTTCGAAGGAATATCTTGATGGATATTCAAAGAAATTTCTAGATTTATCTCCGAAGTAATTGCTGGAGGATTTTCTGAAGAAATCCCTGGTGTAAATTCCGAAATAATTTCTGGGGAACGTCCATAAAAAATTCTTGTGGAAATTTAAGAATATCGGAATCTTCAGAATTTAATTTGGCAATTCCGTTCGGAGTTTTAAGAATTTTTTAAAGAGTTCCTATAAAAATTTCTTAAAATATAGCTAAGTAAAATCTTTTGGAAATAGGGGGAAAGACGGCTTTGGCAGGTTTTGTTCTATTATTGGCAGGGGGGTTTTTTATGACTGACTAGGCTCAAATTTGGCCTAAACATTCTTTGCATAGAAGAAGAATATTGTAGCCAAATTTCATAAAATTTGGTCGACAAAAACCCCCTGCCAATAGTAGAATAAAACCTGCCAAAGCCGTCTTTCCCCCTACCGAATTTTTTTTTTTATTTGTTTGAATAAGTTCATTTTTTCGAAAATTACGTTCGACTTTTTTTTAAATTGCTACAAAAAATATTTCGGGAATTCCTCCAGGGATTCCTTCAAGCATTCTCTTACGAATTCATTTAGGATTTTCTTCGAAAATTCTTTTTAAATTCTTTCAAAAATCCTTTTAGTGGTCATTTGTAAACACTTTTGGAAACTTGTTTAAAATAACAACAAAAAACCCTTCGGAAATTCCATTAGGAAAACCTACCGACATTGTTTCAGGAAAACCTTCCGGAACTCATTTTATGTATTTCATTCTGAATTACTTTGGAAATTGCTTCAAAAATTACTGTGGAAATTGAATTAGGAATACCTTCAATTTTTTTTCTAGGAAACACTTCCGCAATTATTCCAACTTTTTCTCAAAGAAATTCTTTCAGTATTTTTTCAAGAAATTATTTCTGAAACTCTAAGAACAAATTTTTGAAATTTCTTACAAACTCCTCTTTGGAACGGCTTCTGAAATTCATTAAGGAATTCGTTCGGAAATTCCTTTGGACATTCCTCCGGAAAATTAATTAGAAATTCTGAAGACCTTCGCATAGAAATGGTTTTAGTTAATTTAGTTAATCACTTCAGGAGTTCATTCAGAAATTCTTTTAGGAATCATTCGTAAACTACTTTTTAACTAGTTTTTTAGTATATTTCATCTGGAAATTCCTTCGATATTTCCATTAAAAACTATTCCAAATTTTTTTTTTTGGATTTCTTATTTCATTCTTTCTAAGTTTCCGTAAAAATTCTTTTAATTTAATTTTTATAATAATTCCTGCAAGAATTCGATTTGGTAAGTCACGTGCCACATCGTGCCCCAGCTTAACTCCGCCAATGGTTGTGAGCAAAATAAAATAAAAAAATTATATAAAATAAATACGTCATCAGTGCACCTTTTACAATACAGCCATACTTAAACTGTCTAATTTTCACGGCATAATCACCATATTACAATAAATCTAATTTAATCATACTAACGTTTCTGGAAAGGGGTTTCGTTTCGTGGAGGAATAGCTATCAAAATATCATCCAACTTAATGTTGAAGCCACAAACAAAGCTTTTTTACCCTTGGTCGAGACCAAGCTGCATACTTGTCATAAATGAGTTACCGTGCTGTGACTTATGTACGACCGAATCCAGTCATTTATGAGTTGCTGCAACCAAAACGGTTTAAATTGTGCTACTCGGGATGATGTTCCAGCAGCAGATTTGGCCGTTCAACCGCTTCATGAGCTCCAGGATGAGCAGACTATCCTAACTCGTATGGTCTCGTATGGGAGCCGAGAAAGGACGTACTACGGTGCAAAGTTATCTATCACCGCCGGGCATAGATCTCACAAAACGAAAAGTGATGTCTTATATCGCACAAAACATCGATCCTTTTTTCACATTTTTTTCTTGCAGTGTTTATGGGCACTGAATCAGAGTAGAGATGCCTGTGAGTGGGATACAGTTCTCGCAACAAATTGGGAAACGCTTTATTACGATGTCATTTTTATCATTACAGATAATTTTGAATTATTGTGCTTTGTGCTCTGAAAAAATATAGCTTTTGGTCAATGTTACGACAAGTTAATCAAATTTTGCGAGGCTGTTAAATAAAATCTATGAGAATCCAATACACACAAACCGTCCTGTAGAATTAGAATGATTGTCTATCAAACAATGAATTACCATATAATGATAATTTGTCTGGAGGATCTAGGTATACACAAAATTGCCTAGAACAAAAGCTTCTTTGATTCTCGGTAGAACATGGGGTCAACAGGGAGTAAAACAAGTCCCACCTTCTTCTATATCTTGTTAAGTTAGGACGCAATCACCTATTTGCACAATTGAACAATACAAGACCAACATCTGATTTTTTCAAAATAGTTCAGTGTGAAAAATTGATATTATCAGATGTTTCAACTGTTTCAACTTTCAGTAGATGTCTATCTAAGCTAAGATCATAACTTGTGGTTAATTTTATTGGATCCATTCAAGTTCATTGTAACAATATTAAACATCATACTTCACAACGAAGACTTATAAAAGTAACAATTCTATCGGGCACCATATTGATTTCACCGGAAAACCGTATTTCGCACGATCAACTGTGCACGAAAATTTCAACAGCTTTTACTACCTAGGAAAAGCCTTTGTCTCTTGAGCATCGCCGTTCCGTACCCAGATAAAGCGAACGTGAATCCACCTTGAAACATCCGTTGACCCCGTTTTCTCGAGTAGAATGGAGATGCAGAGGCAAAACTTCATCGTCACACAATCCCCTCTCGAACTCGTCCGTCCGTGTCGGTAGCGCGCTACCCGGAGTGAGTGTTTTTAATACTGTTAATTAAACCAGGGAGGAAAACTTTCCGCTTGCTGAAATCCCCGTATCACAACTTTCTTGGGGCTGAATCCTTCCCCATCTGCCGTCGTCTTCATAATCACGATGGAAGTTATCCCCCAACCCTTTCCGACCCCGACTGGTCCCCTTGGAATTTTTTCCCCACCTAGGCGGAACGTGCTTCCGTCAGCTCCTTCTTGATAGAGGGAACGTGTACAGCAGAACCTCTTCGATGTCCTCTTGGTGGAGGATGCAATCTTGCCCGTTTGCGACGCAGAGAGGCCACACCGACCATCGGAATTAGCGGCGGGGAAATCCACGGCCCATGCTCACAGCACTGCGTAGACTACGGGCGCCGGAAAAGGTGAATTCATTAGACGTTATCTGACGAGGGGGGCCCATCTTCACTCCCTTAAGAGGTGTTCCCGTGCACATTAATGGTACACATTGGTACCAGCAGATTTCCATTTCAGCATCAGACGGACGGAATCTCGGATTTCAGCAGTATAATAATCGTGCTTGTCCGCTGCCGGCACCGCCACCTCCTGTGTCGCCGAATTGTCTATCACTGGAAATGCGTTAACAAGATATTGTACTTAGAACCAAATGGGGGAAAGCTTTCGCCTGAAGCACCCACATTCCTAATTAAAGCCAACGCACACAATTGAGTTTTGCAGAAATATTCTGCACTGTCATCATCCACAGACAGCGTAGAGCGCCCTGATCGGTCGTAGAAATTGGGTTTAGCGTAAAGCCAGATGAGAGGTTACTTTTTGAGTTTTGTTCGAAAAGGTTTTGAATCATTTTGTGCCAATATTATTTTAAAAATATATATAGAATACGAGAGCTCATAGCACTGAAATTATCTTTTGCTTAAATTTCCTATGAGCAATCGAGCTCGATTCAATAAAATGCAAGTAGTTTCTGTCAAATAGGATAATAACTTTAATAATCTTTGAATTATATTGCATTCATCGATTCAAGCACTGCATTTAAAAGATATTAAGAAGGTTCACAATGACGCAATTTTATTCGATTTTCTCAGAAGTTTCATAAAGTTGTATTCCATAAGACACGTAACATCACCCGATAGGTAAGTCCAGCGCAACTGGATTGGACCAAAATACACTCGGTGCTGACTTTGCACGAATGTCTCGCCCGAGCTCAGCATTAGTACCCAATTGGTTCCCAACAACTGGAAACAAGTTTCTCTTTTTTGCCGCTTCCTAATTGGTCGATTTTGCTACTCGAAATGGAAAGCGGTGGTGACCGACAAAGTTTGAAATCATACCTCGATCGGTTATTGAATGTAATTGTAATGGCGCCGTTTGCTGGGGGAGTGCAGAATTTTGTAAACGACCGGGTGGTTTTCCTGATGCCGGTAGTAAAACGGATCGTTGCAAATACAGATATAATGGTTTTGATGATTACTTTTGATGGGTATGATGGTGCGATTCGGGTTTGATTACAATCGTGCCTTTGCAGTTTGTTCCACGGAAAGGATACTTTCGCTTGCATGTTTTAAATTTTGTAGTTTATTTCATCGAAATACAGAGAAATCAGAATAAAAGCAATTTTTAAGCATAAACATTCTATGAATAGCTAAAATTTTTTGTGGACATATTAAAACTACATATACATACAAAATCTCCATAAATTAATTTAATAGCAACAAATAATTTATAAACAATATTTTTTTTTGTCAAATATCTTAGCTGTGCATATGCACAGCACATGTTTAGAAATGGACAAATTAATATGAAATTTACAAAAAAAAACAAGTGTTTTGGAGGGACTCGAACCTTCAACCTCCTACTCTCTAGATAAGCGTGATAATCCCTACACTGAAAGCCAAAACTATCCAAAAGTGGGTTGTTTTCACTCAAAACCGTAGTTTGAGCCAATAACCCAAATTGAAGTAAAATGACTTTTCTGGCACTAGGTAGTTTGCCTTATTATTCACATGTAAACAATTTATCCAGAGCTGAGTGTAATTTATCCAAAGTGGACCTTGATCAACTCAAAATTGAGAATATTGAATTTACTCAGATTTGGGGGCTGAGTAACCCCGGTGAGGTTCTTGCATCTTGCTCTAGTTTTGACAACAATTACGGGAAAGTAATAATTTTTATTTTTTTTACAATATACTATTTTGGGTTGATTTATCTGTCCGTGTACACTACAAGACCACGTATACGTTACGTTTGCGCAAAAGTCATCAGAATCCGAGTACCAACCTGCACCGGAATTTTGTTCTTACTGTATTAAGGAGTAGAAATTTTTAGCATAATGGTTCTGCTTGATATCTAATAACAAATTCTGCATCTCCTCTTCACGATACATACATAAAACTCAAATACACGACGTTATTTGTTGAAATTAACATTTTAAAGTCTGACTGAATTCGCCCCTTAGTAGACCCCCTGGAGGCCCATAATAGGAAATTGCTTCCCTATAGTCGACACTTCATTTGATTTTCATGTTTTGTTTTGGGACATTCTTCTTCCCTATTGAGTACCCCCCCAAAAAAATATTCCTATAGTGGACACTCCTGTGTTTATTTTTTATAAAACTGTAAAAATCATCTAATTTAACTTTGCACAGCATTTCCTATTGTAATCAAATCATAGGACTGTAAGGCAGGTTCTCCCGATGGAATTTCATAGCAAAATATTTACATTGTGTTGTAATAATGCAAAAACGGCTGGAGGGTCCACTATTGGTTGGGGGTCCACTATTAGGCACTTTACCCTACGGTTGTAATTTTCATATAATTAAGTTATTGAGAAACGAAAAAATCGATGAAGAGAAATCAATGGATTTACGCCCTTATGAAACTAAGCGCAAGACTTCAAAAGCTCAAGTCGCTTAATATCTAGACACACTGTTTATTTACTTCTTGCGTTTCTATTGGTATGTTTTTATTTTTTCAACAGTAAAATGAATGTGAAGCTCTTCTCTTTGAATGATATTTTTTGTTGTCGAAATCTGTTTAAATTTTAGGAAAAAGTTATGACAAATGAAAGCCGAAAGAAGACAATCAGTTTTGAATACACTTTCGTTAGCTTGAGTGGCGATTTTATTTTCCTTAATATTGATTTCTATATCATATCGTGAGAAACTTTTGCTTTACATCTCATCATTTCGATTCGAGACAGCATTGCGTACGGACGTGCTTTTTGCTCGCACATTTTTCCAAGTGTTTTGTTCTCATTCGTTCGCTGTTTACGCTTTCGCTTAATCGCGTTCACGCTAAACCTGAGCTACTCAAAATTGAGTCGAATTCGACTCTTTTTTGTTAAAAACGGGACAACCTAAAAATTGAGTAAACACTATTTTACTCAATTTTGAGTAAAGCGTTATGAACGGCATTATGAGTAAATGATGAGTAATAGATGCTCAGTAGCACCTACTTTACACGAAAGAACATCCGAAAGCACACCTGGAGACACCCAAATGGTGAAACTTGCAACCAGATAGACCATGTTCTGGTGGATGGGCGCCATTTCTCGGATGTTATCGATGTGCGGACATTCAGAGGGCCGAACATTGACTCTGATCACTACCTCGTTGTCAGTAAAATTCGATCACGGTTGTCAACTGTATCGAACGAAAGATCACAGCGAACGATGCGTTACAATATCCAGCGATTGTCGGCGGAAGGAGTATCGGCTGAGTACCGCCAGAAGCTCGACGAACGGATAAGTGCAATCAACGTTAGCGACAACATCAACGATCTATGTGATTCGATCCATGGAGCGGTGAGCACAACAGCACGAGAAGTGGTAGGCACTGCACAGAGGCGACCCAGGACGGGTTGGTTCGATGTGGAGTGTCAGAGAGTGACAGGCGAGAAGAACGTTGCCAGAAGCCGGATGTTGGTGTCAGGTACCCGATCGAATATAGATCGGTACAAGGAAGCAAGAGCAGCCGAAAAACGAACCCACCGCAGGAAGAAAAAAGAGTACGAGGAACAAGTTATTAGTGAGGCGCAGGAAAAGCAGAACGATATGCGGAGGTTTTATGAGTCTGTCAATGGCGTGCGGAGAAAGACAGCGCCATCTCCCGTCATGTGCAACGACCAACAAGGGAATTTGCTGACAGATAAAACTGAAGTGGCTGCCAGGTGGAAGCAACACTTCGAGACTTTGTTGAATGGAGGAAGTGAGGGTGCATCGGTGAACAGAATAAATATTAGCGACGATGGACAAGCTGTGGAGTCACCTACACTAGATGAGGTTGAAAAAGCTGTCAAAGAGCTGAAAAACAATAAGGCTGCGGGGAAGGACCAGCTCCCGGCTGAACTTCTCAAACATGGCAGTGAGCAGCTTTATGAAGTTCTGCACCATATTATGTCGAAAATATGGGAAGACGAGGAAATGCCTGCTAGCTGGTTGGACGGCCTCATTTGCCCTCTCTTTAAGAAAGGGCACAGACTGGAGTGCGCAAATTACCGAGGAATAACCGTCCTTAATTCGGCGTACAAAATTATGTCCCGTATTCTGTTCAACAGATTGAGACCGCTTGAAGAGTCCTTCGTCGGCGAATACCCAGCAGGTTTTCGTGAGGGCCGATCAACGACGGATCAAATGTTTACCCTGAGACAAATCCTTGATAAATTCCGGGAGTACAACTTGCGGACACATCATCTGTTTATTGATTTCAAGACGGCGTACGATTCAGTGAAACGGAATAAATTATGGCAAATTATGCTTGAACATGGTTTTCCGGCGAAACTGATACGGCTGATTCGTATAACGTTGGACGGATCGAAATCAAGTGTGAGGGTTGCGGATGAAATATCGACGTCATTTGTTACCTTAGATGGATTAAAGCAGGGTGATGCACTCTCGAACCTACTGTTCAATATAGCGCTCGAGGGAGCGATTAGGAGAGCTGGTGTGCAAAGAAGCGGTACCATTATCTAAAATCGCATATGCTCCTGGGATTTGCGGACGATATCGATATTATCGGAATTGATCGCCGTGCCGTGGAAGAGGCTTTTGCGCCTTTTAAGAGGGAGACAGCGAGGATTGGACTCACGATCAATACCAGCAAAACGAAGTACATGGTCGCTGGCAATCAACGTGGGTTCATTAGTGGTGGTGGTAGCGAAATAGTGCTGGATGGTGAAAAATTTGAAGTGGTAGAAGAATTTGTGTATCTTGGAACATTAGTGACGTGCGATAATGATGTTACCCGCGAGGTGAAAAGGCGTATTGCAGCTGCAAATAGGGCTTATTACGGACTTCGTAACCAGCTTAAGTCCCGTAGTCTGCAAACGAAAACAAAACTCGCGCTGTATACTACTCTGATTTTTCCGGTGGCTTTATACGGCCATGAGACATGGACGTTAAAGGAGGCTGATCGGAGAGCTCTCGGAGTGTTTGAGCGTAAGGTGCTGCGGACAATACTCGGCGGTAAACAGGAGAACGGTATCTGGCGGCGTCGCATGAATCACGAATTGTACCAGGTATATAAAGGGCTGATTATTATTAAGCTTATACAACACGGCAGACTACGGTGGGCTGGTCACGTTGTTCGTATGCCGGAAGAACGACAAGCGAAGATAATATTTAGTAGAGAACCCGGAAGAGGCCGCAGGCTTCGTGGAAGGCCGCGTACACGATGGCTTTTTGCAGTTGAAGAGGACCTGAGGGCGCTCAATGTTCAGGGCGACTGGAAGCGATTGGCCCAGGATCGAGTCCAGTGGAGAAGGATACTCCATTCGGCGTAGGTTCATCGAAGAGCTGTAGCCCATCAAGTATCAAGTAAGTAAGACAGATAGGCAAAAGCATTTAAACACATTGTAAAACAAATTTAACCCTTATGAAGCCAACAAAAATCAGACGTGAATGGCAGATAGGGTACCCGTGTACCCAGATATTGACATTTTTATTACTTTTACCATTTTCAACCTATTTGAATAATCTTTGCCATTTAGGAGAAGGGAACTTATATGCTTTATGTCCGCTGCCAAGATTTACATCTTTTGTCTTTTGTAATGCCTTAGAATCTACACGCGTAAGCAAAAGTCTACCAACCTGTTTCAAATATACAACTTGCTCTTTGCGGTCCTTACATGATATGTTTGTTACATAAATAAAAAAATCATGGTGGTTGTGTACAAGACACGACCGCTCGACGTAAACTACGTGAAACCAAATCCATACACATAAGAATGAATATTTGTCTGTCTGCCCTTATAGACTAGGAAACGGCATGAACATTTGTATGTAGAGGTTTTAGGGAACGATGAAGATTCTTATGATGATATTAGACCCCTCCTCTTCTGGAATAGGGACTCTCATACAAATGAAGTACACATTTCTGCTTTAATCGAAAATTAATCTAAAAAATGGAATCCAAAATTTGCAAATTTCGAATACTTAACGTCTTTTAAAAAATATATATTTAATCAATTTTAGGTAAAACCAAGCTCGTCGGTTCTGGTAGTATAGTATATTAACAATATATTCCACCTCGTGAGTCTTCATATGTTGAATAATGGACAGCACTGTCCTATCCAGCCACTGGAGCCATCCCATTCTTACACTACGTTTCACAGTTGGATAATAGATAATACCCTAAAAGTAGGCAATTATTTATGGTTGAAATGCGCTATGTAGGAACGGGAATGATTATAATTTTTTTGATGAGCTTGGAAAGTATTGAAGTTGCAAGAGGAAAGCGGTCCTGTCAGCCACATAAGGGTTAAAACACTACGGTGTTGATATCACTTTTAATATAATCCATGGTCTGCGTAAAAATCCGAATAGAAACATTTGTATTTTAACACTTTTTTTTAAATAAATGCCATCGCCGGATATTTTGTTCGTAGTTTTGCTAAAATCAAATCACATAGAATTGTGCGTGGTATCTTTTTAGCGTGTGTTTGATATGCTCACAAACACATTCTCTCGCTCTATTCCGAAGTGTGCTGCTGTCAAAGAAAACGAACAGTGCCGATTTTATTTAGTGAAACATAGAGCAAATATTGAATAAATTTGCTCTTTGTGGTAATAATCAAGTGGTGATAAAGTGTAAAAAGTAGTGTACATACTTAATTTGTCGTGTCAAACGCAATAAAAAGGAGAAACAGGCGATCCAAAAAAGTAAGTAACAGTTTGCTATTCGTGCGCTGCTTTCTTTGGCAATGCAATAATGGCAAGGATTTCGAAGGTGCAAATTTGTTTCGATGATTAACTCATCAAATCTTGCTACTCTTACACAAACAACTTATTCAAATGAAAGCTTAGACTTGAAATTGTGTGATTGAATCAAAATTATGTTCATAAATAGAGTATGTTTGCTGGAAAATGCAAATATTGTTGAGGGTGCCAACAACTGTCGCACCCTGCCAATGCCGTATTCTACCCTATTTTTTGTTTTCGAAATCTGTTTAAATTTTAGGAAAAAGTTATGATAAATGAAAGCCGAAAGAAGACAATCAGTTTTGAATACACATTCGTTAGCTTGAGTGGCGATTTTATTTTCCTTAATATTGATTTCTGTAGCATATCATGAGAAACTTTACATCTCATCATTTCGATTCGAGACAGCATTGCGTACGGACGTGCTTTTTGCTCGCACATTTTTCCAAGTGTTTTGTTCTCATTCGTACGCTGTTTACGCTTTCGCTTCATCGCGTTGGCATTATTTTCTCCCGGACCCGTCATAGGAGACTCGGTGGCCGATTCGGTCGCGCGTAAAGTGCCTAAGGCTGATGACATACTGGGAGCGAAGAGAAGCGAAGAGAAGAGGTTGGATATAAGCAGAGCGAAGTGAAGCGGCGATCAAAGCGAGCCATGACATACTGAAAGCGTTTTTCAGAGTGTTGATCTCGCAAGATTACAAGTCTAAGAACATGGATCAGATGGAGAATATTTTGCTTCTCCAAGCACATTTAGCACAAAGAAGAAGAGTGTTGGGTAGATTTATAGAATGTCGTAATTAAAAACCGATTTTATGATGTGAGCGATAGATTATCACCACATACAAACAGACGTAGGGCGTAGCAATGGTAAAACTTTTTGGGCCATGTTTTATACCTATTTTACGTTTGCTCCTATGGAAGATCCATTAATAACTTAACGGGAAATTTTCAACCCCCCTCCCACTTTTCGTATGAAACATCTGAAAATTTTGGATCGTCACACTTTGCCGACAACACCCTTCCCCAATCAAGCGTTACGTAATTACATTTTTATTCACTGAAGTTGATTTGTACTCGGGAGATACGTACCTCATAAAAACAACAAAAATCGTTTTGTCTCGGCTCCCAACTTTTTTGAAAAACGGCATAAACAAACGCAAATCCCAAAAATCCGCAGAAAAAAGGGAAATCATTTCCAACCAATGGCCGGCAAAAATTTCCTTATCTATCGGATTGTTCCCAAAGTTTTAATATGCAAAAATTTCACAAAACCGATTTTCGTTGAAGTTGTTTTTTCCGCGGTTATCTAGATTACGTAGTTGACCGGGCATTTCAAGATACACGGTATGTATCTCCCGCGTAAAAACCGACTTCAGTGTAAAATCAAATATCAAAACTATTGAACACAACGATTTCCTTCGGTTCAAACGCGCATTACAGATGTGTGAAAAATATATCATTTTAAAACTAATCCTAAATACGAGAACGATATTAAAATAACAAGTGTTGCATCCTTTTGTCCGTGGTAACAGCAAAATATGTGCCTTTTGTTTCGAAGTGTTTCTAAATTTATGAACTGCGCCAGAATATTCCCATTTTTTTTTACGAACTGCTTCACCTCTTTGGCAATCGCTTCTCGCCTATTCTCATCGCTTTCACTATGCCAGGTATAAGCGATTTCCATACATCGCTCATTGAGGCTCATTTAGGCATCAGCCTAAGTACACTGCTCTTGGAGGTGCGGGAAACCCTCCAAGCAGCTTTTGCAGAGCAACGTGTTCTCTCCGTTGCCACTTGATGAGCCCGGCAATCCGCCGAAAAAGAGGAAGAAGCAGCAATCGCAGCTGCCGCAGTTGCAACCGGAGCGGAAGGAGAAGTGCCCGCCCTTGTTTGTGATGGGCGATCCGCCGGATTTGCGCCTGTAAATTCGCCAGCTGATTGCTAAGGGGCTGAAATGTACTTTTCGGCTCTGCAGCAACGGCGTGAAAGTAATGCCGGCAAACAAGGACCATCATCAATCCGTCGAGAAATTCCTCAAATCCTCAAGTGTGAGTACTACACTCATGACCACCCCGGCACGAAGCCGCTCAAGGCTTTGCTGCTAGGGCTCCACGACATGAAGGAGGAAGAGCTCAAAGCAGAGCTTGACAGTTGCGGACTGAAGCCAGCAGCCGTGCACAAGATCGCTCGTCACGACTGCGCATCACACAGTACACCAACTGCTTCAATTTCGGGTACGGCACCAGGAACTGCCGCATGAAGCCGCGCTGCAACAAGTGTGGCGAACCCCATCCGACTGACGAGTGCGACAAAATGGAGGTGGCCGATCCCAAGTGCTCCAACTGTGGCGACACACATCGGACCACCGCAAAGGGCTGCCCAAAGCGAACCAAGTTCCTGGAAATCCGGAAGAAGGCTTCCACCAGCACCATTCCGAAGAAGAACCGTGTTCCTGTAATCAACGAGGTGAACTTTCCAGCCAACCCGGCTCCCCGTCGTGTGACACCAATACTCCCACCGTTACAACCGCATAAGCGACTGGCAGCGGCAGCTGCGTTAGCTCAAGTTCCAGCATCGTCAGCACCATCCATCAGCGAATGGCCTCCGCTCCCTCCTCCTGGGTTCCGTCGGCAGTCGGAGAACGAAGCCGTCCCATCGGAAGAATCTGATTCGCTGTACACTTCGGGGCAACTGATGCCGATCTTCGCGCAGATCGCCACTCGGCTGTGCGGCTGCAAATCCCGCTTCGACCAGGTCTTCACTCTTGGCATGTTCATCATTGAAAACGGCTGCTAGGGTGGGCCTGTTCAACTGGAACGCTTGCTTGCTCAAGAGCAAAACAATTGAGCTGAAGGATTTCCTTGAGGTGAAGGAAGTAGACGTGGCGTTCATCACCGAAACACACCTTAAACCGGAGGTGAACGTCAACATCCCGGGGCTTTCGCATCGTGCGACTCAACCGGCCGACCAAGGGAGGTAGTGTGGCCATCGCTCTTTGGTATAACATCAACTGTCGCCTGCTGCCAAGCTTCAAGCTGCGCATCGTTGAGGCCATCGCTCATCTGGCGTACTGCCCAACTCAAGCTAAAGCTGGCGACGGATCATCGGCCGCCCTTCGGAGGGACGTAATCAAGCTTACACGGAGACAAGGTCAGTTCATTATTGCCGGTGACCTGAATGCCAAGCACCAAGCCTGGGGCAACAGTCGCTGCAATCAAAACGGCACCATTTGGAGCAACGACATGGACGATACTGAGCCCGGATTCCCCCACTTGGCTAGGTCGGTCCGGCGCCTACCATCGACACCACTGGAGCCGGTTCCAAAGGTGTGTGGACGAAAACATCAACTACCAGCTATATCCTACCATACAGGAGGAAATCGACGACCAGCTCCACTCCATCCAAGAGGCAATCTCCCAAGCCCGTGAACATGTGCCAACAGCTCGACTGGTACGCAACACCCTAAACATTGATTTACTCACCAAAGATTTGATCCGTCTGCGAAATGTCACTCGCAAGTAGTACAAACGTACTGGGCTGCCTGCGCTTAAGGCCCAGTGCAATCGCTTGACCAAAATGGACCTCAGAAATAGTATTTTTTCCAATAAGATCCGCGGTCTCCCAGACTGTGCTAAGCCGTTCTGGAAGCTAACAAAAATTCTAAAATCTAAGCCTCGACCCATTCCACTTTTGATCCCATTAGACAGCAATGGCTCTAAGGATCGCTTGATAACTCCTGCAGAGAAGGTTTCGGAAATAGGTCGTCACTTCGTCAGCTCACACAATCTTGAACAGAACATCGTCAGTCCACACGAAGCAATCGTTAAATGAGCATGCTAACAACATCCATCTTATTCCCAACGACTTCTCGGAGAAGTTGGAGATCTAAGCTGACGAATTGACGGCCTATATCAAGTCATCGAAAAACATGAAGACCCCAGGCTTCGACAGCATCCTGAAACTCGAACTCAATCATAAGAGTGCTCCGTTCTTCGAGCATCTTTCGCTGATCTTTAATCAGTTACATTTCATCGTCCTGGAAGTCATCCCCATCCAGAAGCCTGGGAAGAATCCTTCCTCCCCCAAAAGTTATCGTCCCATCAGCCTTCTCTCAGGATTATCCAAGCTATTCGAAAAAGCTATTCATCTCCGATTACTTGAGTCTGCCGAAAATCTCAACATCTTGCTCGAGGAACAGTTTGGTTTCCGACGCGGTCGATCAACTGTACACCAACTAACTCGAGTTACCAACGTCCAACGTCCAACGTCCAACATTCGCCATGGCCTTACTCAGGGCTGGTAGCGACCGAAGCCACTCAAAATAGTGACTTTAGTGACCAAAGCTGACGAAAAAAGGGACCAAATAGTGACTTTCAGTTGCAGAAAAAGTGACCAAATAGTGACTTCCAATTTCAGTTGCAAGCTCAATGAGACAAAATCAAGCGTTTTTGGGTCGAAGGAGAATAATTTGTGGCGAAAAACTTCTTTCACTCACCACTCTTTTCTCTTAGAACAAACTCAGAAGAGAAACGAAAATCGTACTTGCTAACTTTTATCCACTCAGTGACTAAGAAAAATTGTATTATCCTCTCTTTTAACCCCACGAAAATTTTACTCAATATCAGTCGAAAGCAGGACTACTCAAACTTATGAGTAGTCTTGCAAGCAAATCAAATTTTTACGCCACTGAAAGTGAGCGGAATATGGTTATCACTCATAACACCTGTTTTTCTCTCCCGAAAATGATTTCCCGGCGAAAATCTGCGTGAATGAGCATTTTCTTCTTCCTTTAAAATTGAGTGAAAATTACGATATTGTATTAGCTGAATCCCTGCTTTACAAAGATGCAGAGAATTATACGATTTGTCTCTGGTGCTACGGAAGTTTTTGTAATTTTTAGTGCGACGGGAACAACACTGCCCATGATTTCATAGTTGTCGTATCAACCATTGCACTTTCGCATATATTTAGGATGATTCAGGGACAAATATCGCAAACCTGAAACATTCTAACCCGTTGACACTTGAATGAGGGTTGAAACATGTCACCTATCGATTTTCCAGTAATTGAATTACCGTTGTTAACGCGTGGTAAGTCAAATTCGGGGAAATTTTGAATGATTGTTATGTCAACTATGGGATCATGGGCAGAACAGTACGGATCGTTTTGGTAGACAACGAAACAAAAATTATGAAGATTCATGTACAACGAGCCTGGGATTGAACGCTCGACCTCCTGCTTGTAATGAGGACCATGGTCTCTGAACTTTTAAATATTTTTCTTCCAAAATACGCAGATTTTCCATTTTGCTGTGCGTATTCATGGATGATGTTTGCTATGAAATTCGACAGTACATGCAATCTTCAAATTTGATCTCCTTTCTATGATATCTACTCAATAAATATTTTTTTACAGCAAACCCTTCATTACATCTGTCCAATTACAAAAAATTGAGAACAAATTATATTTTCTTGAAATTTTTAAGCAAATTTTTATATTATATTATATATGGATGACTAATGAGGGATCAAGTCTCCTCAAATTGAGAGGCAATAACTCAAAATCCAAAAATCCTGAAATTGTGGTGGAATGTTGGCATTTTTATCTCTCCCTCCATTAAACATATTTATGGATTTGTGCTGTGAAAAAATGATAGCATTTGGTCAGCATCGGGAGAAATTGTTCAAATTTTGCGGGGCCACTAAAAACATCTTTCGGAGGAACAAAACACAGTAAATAATAGAGTTAATGAGGTTGTCTATCAAAAAAATAACTCGCCACATAACGATCATTTGTCTAGAGGATGTATTTAAAAAAAATACGCTATTATAACAATACTACTTTAGTTCTTGGTAAAACAGGGGAGAATCATGTCTCCCAAGGGGTCAAGTCTCCCCACTACTGTATAAAGATTGAGTTTAAAAAAAAACTTGTAATCGACAGGTCTCCTGCTTGCATGACTGTATACCAATTTATAAATTGTGACGTAAAACACCTTCAATGAAATGGTGAAATGCCAATAAGAGCAGCAAGTTAAATGGATCGCGAAGTTTCAGAGCGATCGTTTTTCCAAGATCCGTAATTTCATTTCCGCCATGAACAAAGCATCATCCGATGGATACATAAAGCTTTATAAAAAAAACTTGGTCAATAGTTTCAAAATAGTTGAAAATAGTGACTTTTTGCGAGAAAAAGTGACTTTAGTGACTTGAGGTCGAAAAAAGAGACTTTTTAGTGACTAGCCCGAAAAAAGTGACCAAGTCACTAAAAAGTGACCCGCTACCAGGCCTGCTTACTCGATGTCGAGAAGGCATTTGACAATGTATGGCATGATGGCCTGGTGTACAAACTACAACGCTACAATCTTCCCAGCTACCTGGTGAAAATCATCAACAATTACCTATCGGCAAGGACATTCCGGGTCTCAATCAGCGGAGCGAGTTCCAATGCGCACAACATCGTCGCAGGCGTCCCCCAGGGCAGTATCCTCGGGTCCCTGCTTTTCAATCTATTCACCTCCGACATGCCAGAACCTCCATCGTCTACAACGGTAGAATAATCAGAGCGCTAGTTGCGAAAGTTCAACGGGGCCTGGATGCCCTGACAGAGTACCTCACCAGCTGGAAGATCTGTATCAACGCGGTGAAGGCCCAGGCCATCATTTTCCCCCACTCTAAATCCCCCAAACATGTTCCGCCTGGGGACTGTAAAATCATCCTCAATGGCACGACTGTGGAATGGGCTAATGAGGCCGACTACCTTGGCTTATTTTCAGGCAACAGGTTGACAAGACGATGACGAAGTGTAACGTTTTGTTGAAACTACTGTATCCTTTGATCAACCGTCGGTCGTCATTGTCCCTGAAAAATAAGCTTGCTGTCTACAAGCAAATCATCCTCCCTGTGATCGAATACGGCAGCGGTTCTCAACCTGGGGTACATGTACCCCTGGGGGTACCTTTGCTGGCCCTAGGGGGTACCTTGGACAAAAATGCGTAATGGCGGACGTATTACAATTCTAATCAAAACTCATTGATAAAGTTTTGATAATTGTGTATTTTTTATTTCAAAAATTTATATTGTACATAATATGCAATGCAATCAATAAATCCCAATTGCATCCTGCCTTCCACAACCAGCACAATGTATGAAGGGCTGCGGAACAAAAGATCAGACGAACAAAATGTCGAATGAACAGAATGATTTTTTTTTTCACTAAAGCTCGTTTGCTTTGTTGCAAGAGGATTAGAAGCATCCTTCTACGTTTCTCGGAAGCCTTCATCCAAGCAGCTTGATAGCCTCCTTTTAAGAGGCTCGGAAGCCTCCTGGGCACTTCAGAAGCCTCCTTTCAAGTGGTTAGGTTGCCTTCTTTCAAAAGGCTCGTAGGCGTCATTTAAAAAGGCTCGTAGGCGTCATTTCAAAAGGCTCGTAGCCGTCCTTTCAAGAGGCTCATAAGTCTCCCTTCGAGAGGCTCAGAAGCCTCCTTTCAAAAGGCTCGGAAGCCTCCCTTCAAGATACTCGGAAGCCTCCTTTCAAGAGGCTCGGAAGTCTCTTTTCAAGAGGCTCAGAAGCCTCCTTCCAAGGGGCTCAGAAGCCTCCTTTCAAAAAGCTCGGAAGCCTCCTTCTAAGAGCCTCGGAAGCCTCCTTTCAAAAAGCTCAAACGCCCCCTTCAAAGAGGCTCGGAGGCCTTCTTTTAAGAGGCTCGGAAGCATCCTTTCAAGAAGCTCAAAAGCCTTCTTTTCTAGAGGCTCAAAAGCCTTCTATCTAAAGGCTCAAAAGCCTCCTTTTCTAGAGGCTGAATAGCCTCCTTTCCAGATCCTTTCAAGATGCTCGGAAGCCTCTTTTCAAGAGGCTGAAATGCCTCTTTCCAAGAGGCTCGGAAGGCTCCTTTCAAGAGGCTTGGAAGCCTCCTTTCAAAAAGCTCAAAGGCCTCCTTCCAATAGGCTCGGAAGCCTTCTTTCAAGAGACTTGGAAGCCTCCTTTCAAGAGGCTCGGAAGCCTCCCTTCAAAAGATTCGGAAGCCTCCCTTCAAGATCCTTTCAAGTGGCTCAAAAGCCTCTTTTCAAGAGGCAGAAAAGCATCTTTCCAAGAGGCTCTGGAGGCTCTTTTCAAGAGGCTCGGAAGCCTCCTTTCAAAAGGCTCAAAGGTCCCTTCCAAGAGGCTCGGAAGCCGTCTTTCAAGAGGCTTGGAAGCCTCCTTTCATGAAGCTCAAAAGCTTTTTTTTCTAGAGGCTCAAAGGCATTCTTTCTAACAGCTCAAAAGCCTCCTTTTCTAGAGGCTCAATAGCCTTCTTTCAAGAGGCTCGGAAGCCTCCTTTCAAGATCCTTTCAAGAGGCTCGGAAGCCTTCTTTCAAGAGGCTCAGAAGCCTCCTTTGAACAGGCTCAGACGCCTTTTTTCCAAGGTGCTCGGAAAGGGGCTTTCGAGAGGCTCGGAAGCCTCTTTTCAAGAGGTTTTGAAGCCTCATTTCAAGTGGTTAGGTTGCCTCCTTTCAAGAAGCTCGTAAGCCTCCTTTTAAGAGGCTCGGAATCCTGCTCGGAAGGAAGTCTATTTTCAAGTGGTTCGGAAGCCTCCTTTCAAGAGGCTCGGAAACCTCGCTTCAAGAGGTTCGGAATTCTTCTTCCAAGAGGCTTGGAAGCATACTATCAAGAGGTTTAGAAGCCTCCTATTAAGTGGCTTTAAAACCGCGTTCAAGAGCCTCGGAAGCCTATCTACAAGAGGCTCAGAAGCCTTTAATCAAGAGGCGCGGAAACCTAATTTTAAGGGATTCAAAAGCTGGAGCTTCCCTTCAAAGGGTTCGGCATTATTTTTTTCAAGAGGATTGGAAGTCTACTTTCGAGTGGGGGTACCTAAATTAATGCAAAAGTGCGAAGGGGTACCTCTCAAGAAAAAGGTTGAGAACCGCTGGAATACGGCATGCCGGTCTGGGAGAGCTGCGCTAAAACCCACCACCTCAAACTTCAACGGGTCCAAAACAACTTCCTGAGGATGATCCTCAACACCCCTCCCAGGACAAGAGCATCCGAGCTCTACCGTCTGGTCGGGATGAAAACCTTACATGAACGCTTTGGTGAGAGTAAAGAAAAGATTACGGTCCGTGGCTTGTATTCGGATCAGGCTCCAATTAGGGCGCTAGTTCCAATCTAGGTTATCAATGTTTTGCCTTTCTCGTATACTAAGTATACGTATAGGCTATAGGATCATTCCAAAACCGAACTTTTGATAGAAGGCTCGGAGACCCATAGTGTTATATCAAAGATGGCTAGAAGCAACAAGATGCCCGAATTTTATGATTTTACGGAGACACGATAAGCGCCGCAAGTGAACAAAAACTGAACTAGTACCCTGTAATTTTAATCGATCATCTTTTGTATAAATTTCAATAAAACAATAACAGCTGAGACAGAGGGTTCCGTGGCTTAGTCGGCTACACTTCCGCTTTATAAGCGAATGGTCATGGGTTCGATTACCAGCCCCCCATCAACCTCACGCCAGAAGTGCAGCAGTAGTACGGCGAATGGGGAACGCGTCTGACCAACACAGCTACCTGACGGCGACTGACAAACTGTGACCCTCATACCTCATACATACCGCATACATACCTCCAACGGACTCGATACATGGCAAACGGTACAAAGCATCTACATGGAAACGGTGCAAAGCACTCTACATGGAAATGGATTCTGTGTGGATTCTAAAGGACGAGAATACCACAGTAGATCTCGGCACAGCAGCGGTCGTCGAACACAGAGTGTGCCTACTAAATAAATAAAGGAATAAAAAAATAACAGCTGAGACATTGCACCATGCAAACAACTCATGCAAGGCGATGGCCAAAACCAGTTTCTTTAACACTGAGCTGGAAAGCTGTTTACCCATCTTAATTTTATTTAATGAAGTGCGTATATTAAATTATGTATAGGAATGTGAGACCCTGGATCGAGTTTTGTCAAACCCCGGGTATCAATAAAAACAGTGAAATCTGCGAAGCATTTCGCCAACTCTGCTCAAATCACAAAAATAAATCTCAATGGTTTATAAAAACAATGATAACAAAGTCCAGCTTTTAAATCCATTTTAGCTTAATGCATTTCGCAGCTCCATCGCTTTTCCCGGCTAATCCAGCAGTAATGATATCAACTTCGATGGAAATACATGTTTCATCGATAGAAAAGCAACTTAAATGGATTTGGACCAAGAATATGAGGATGACGGAATTGATGTTGCTGGAGAAGTTGAATTGGGAAATGTCGACATGGATCAGCAAATACACCTAACGAAAATCCAAGGAAAACTCGCGGCAAGAATTAGGTCCATGATCATGATTACGCAGTTGATGCGAAACGAGTTATTAATCCTCCAATCCTAATCGTGAAAGAGGAGCAAGAGGAGTTTTGAAGAAGAAAGTAAGGAGCTACCAGAAAAATATGTGTAAACAGAAGTTACGAATCAATCTCGTTGCAGAAATAAAAAAACAAATACAGATGGTGTGCCGAGTTATTGACGTATGTGTTCTTTTTTCTTATTCACATTCTCGATACACGGTAAACCAAAACCTTCAATAGAATTAATGGTTGAGTTGTTGTGCAACAGATGGAAGCACTTTCATTGATTTCGGTGTCTCCGGTGAGATGTATGAAAAGTTTTGAACTCAGTTATCTTGTTGCTTCTTGCCATCTTTGGTTATATACCAATCGACTCAGCTCGACGAATTGATGTGATATCTGTATGTGTGTGTGTGTGTGTATGTACAAAAATGTGACACACACTTTTTGGTACTTAGCATTATTCGATTTGCTCGCAACAAGTTCCAGTCGACGCGGATTGCGGTCTAGTTGTTTCTTATTGAAAATTGCCCCAATCGGTCATTGCGTTCCAAAGTTATTGAAAAAAAAATTGTATTCATTTCAAAGTTTGCAGCAATGCATTCAAATGACCGCAAATGCATATGAATTGATGGAAAAAATGAAATCAATCCACCTAAAGTGCTATTTCGACCTCTCTTATGTGTTTTTCTTATTTTTTCAATGCCCGAGAAAGGCACCACCAACGCTAGGTGGATTGATCTGTGGTTTTTATAGTGAATATTAGTGTACATAGTAGTTAGGTTATCAAAATAACAATATAAAAAAAATTCAAATCGAAGTTGGAGGGTTAAGCCGGCCGATCACTTACATGTAAAAAATAATTGTAGAACAAAAAATTACTAAATAAAGAAGAATTTTACTAGAATTTTTCCTTCTTTCAAACATAGGATGTTCTTTGCGGGTTGTATATTTTTATCCTTATTGGTTCATTTCATTTATTTAGTTAACATCTAAACAGATAACACTGAATCAACAATTTGACGCCACAATGCACGGTTCGAGGCCGCATCTCTCCATCCTCGGATACGCCCCACGCTCGCCAAGTCGTTCTGCACCTGGTCTGCCCATCTCGCTCGCTGCGCTCCACCCCGTCTCGTACCTGCCGGATCGGAAGCTTTGCAGGGTTGCTGTCCGGCATTCTTGCAACATGTCCTGTCCATCGTACCCTTCCGGCTTTAGCTACCTTCTGGATACTGGGTTCCTTATTGGTACCCCCTCATAATAAGCTCGACTTATAAGATATATGAAAAACAAATCTTAAACTTTCCAGTTCATATTAAGTTTATACATCAGCTTTCTACAAGTTTTTGAGAACATTTGGAGGCTTTCGAGCCTATTGAAAAGAGGCTTCTGAGCATCTTGAAAGGACGCTTCAGCATCTCGAAAGAATTCCAAGCCTCTTGAAGAGAGGGTTCCAAGCATCCTTGTCTGTTGAAAACAGGAGGTCCCAAGCTTCCGAGTCTGTTGAAAGAGTAGGCTTCTGAGCCTCTTGGAAGGAGGCTTCCGAGCCAGGGACGGGAACGGTTGACATTTCTTTTTATCATTCAATCTGCCACAAAGTAAAATAAAAACAAAAACACGGCAGCCGCAGCAGCAGCCACGACCAAGCAGACGACAGTCAGCACATGATTTTATTATTTTCTCTCCCCACAATTAATGTTTCTGTACGCTCATTTCACGACGTATGACCGTTTTTTGTGGTGAATGATTATTTCTTTACTCCTTGCTCATTTTATAGACTAGAACTAATGAATTAGTACCAACGGCTAGCATTCTTTCTAGGCTTTGCGCCACAGGCAATTAAACTCGATTCTGTTCTGTTTGCGCTGCGCACGTACCGAAACAAGAAATCTGCTGACTGTACCGACGGCTCGACTCTCACGCAGCAGCAGGCAGGAACATACAAACAGTTTGCCTCATCGGTAAAAAAAATGTCACAATGAGGCGTACATTTTTTTTGGAAAACTGTTTCGGTTTGTGCGGTGCGTGAAATTTGACCGGATAAAATGTAAACATTCGCATAATCACAGTGTTTTACTGTACATTTCCCAACACTGTTCCGAGCCTCTTGCAATAGGAGGCTTCCGAGCCTCTTGAAATAGTAAGGCTTCCGAGCCTCTTGAAAGAGGAGACTTCCGAATCTGTTAAGGTCACTCCTCACATAATCCAAGTTTCAAAGTGCTCGCGTTTTCGGGGGCACACCATTCGATGCGAAATCAACGCACAACTGTCCTTTTTATTATTTCACGCATGCTGCGACGTAGCAAAGCTACATCAACAAAAAGACAGTTGTGCGCCGCCTCCGTATCGCATCATGTGCCCCCGAAAAAGCGAGCACTTTGAAACTTGGATTCCGTAAGGAGTGTCCTTAAAAGGATGCTTCCGAGCCACTTGAAAGAGGGGGCTTCCGAGCCTCTTGGAAGAAGAGGCTTCCGAGCCACTTGAAAGAGGAGGCTTCCGAGCCTCTTGAAAGAGGAGGCTTCCAAGCCTCTTGAAAGAGGAGGCTTCCGAGCCTCTTGAAAGAGAAGGCTTCCGAGCCTCTTGAAGTGGAGGCTTCCGAGCCTTTTGAAAGGAGACTTCCGAGAGCCTTGAGGAAGGCTTCCGAACCTCTTGAAAGGAATCTTCAGAGCCTATTGAAAGAAGGCTTCTGAGCCTCTTGCAACGAAGCAACTGAGCTTTTCGGAAAAAGACTTTCATGTTCCTCAAATATTGGCTTCCAAACCTTTATGTTCAAGATGTTAGTTCAGAATCATATTCTCATCATTTTCTTTCAAGAGGCTCGGAAGCCCCCTCTTTCAAGTGGCTCGGAAGCATCCTTTTAAGGACACTCCTTACAGAATCCAAGTTTCAAAGTGCTCGCTTTTTCGGGGGCACACGATTAGATACGGAAATCATATTATTCAACATTTTGTCTCGTTCAGATAGTTAACATTGAATTTTTTTAATTAATTCGACCTTTTTTCCTTTGATCTTTTGTCCCATACACTATGCCATCCCCTCATACGCTGAGCTGATTGGGGTGGGAAGGATTCAGAAGTCTATGACTTACAAATCGCCATCCACATGATGTACAATATAAAGCTTTAGAATAAAAATTATCAAAACTTTAGCAATGAGTTTTTATTGAAACTGCAATACATCCGCCATTATGCATTTTTGTCCGAGGTACCCCCTGGAACCAGTGAAGGTACCCCCAGGGTTACATGTACCCCAGGTTGAGAACCGCTGCCCTAGGATGACTACCAAACGCTGTTTAAAAAAAATGAATACTTTTTCATACATCGAGTTCATTTTAAATAAATCTCGGCACCACTCGAACGTCAAATAAAGGTTCTGCAGCATGACGTCACGAATGAATTCGGTCCTCGCCGAATGAACTTTTTTGACAGTTCAGTAGTACTTTCCACTCCGACGAGGATTCCGATAAGGGTCGAGTTCGTGATTGGTTGGTTGCCCTGAGTCCAACAAAAAGTATTACTAACCTGTCACCAGATTGAGGTTACATACAGGCGCTGCAGAACCTAATTATGAGCCATCAACTGCCCGACTAGAAGGTAATATCAAAATTATATCAACCTATGTTATTATGTTATACTAATTTTTTATAGCAAAATTTGTTAGAAACTTGGTGCAGGATGTTGTTAAAATATCTAAATTTCTATCAAAAATCACACTACTGGAAACAAAAAACTATCAAATTTTATTACAATTTTATCATAAAAATAACATATTTTGTTAGAAATTTATAACAGAATCAGATACAAAATATATTGTTTCTGTGCAGTTGCAAATTTTTACAGTTCATGATAGGTCTCCAGATTGTGATCAACAATACGAAACTTTTGTTTTTGTCTGAACAAGAATATTTTTCGAGAACATGAAACTAACAACATTACAAATAAGGCAACCTTTGCAAATTATATCAGCGTTGTGATATCTATATGGCTGGAAGACTTTGCTACATCTATTTTAATTGCCTACTGTTGGGCAGTTCGGTGTTAACCATTTTTAAAATCATATTATGATAAAATCCTGTTACAACATTTGAAAGATAATAGCTACTAAGAACAAAATTGTATCAAAATAAGTTATAAATATCACAATATGTTAATATTGTGTTCAGTTTCTGTTATGCTCTTCTGGTCGGGTGGCTTCGTGGCGGGTGCGTTTTCTTTGTTTCAGTTTGCGTTAGTAATGGTTGCAATGGTACACTATCAGCGACGGTTGCGGTCATCGCCAGGGATGCCGGCATGTATACAGATTTTTGAGTTACATACTTTTACAGATATTCAGTTTTCGAAAACTTTGGGCTTTCAAACAGAATCCTGTTGGGCTTTCCAATAAAACCATTTTGGGTTTCCAAACAAAATCCTAATGGGGATTTCGTAAGGAATTCTATAAGGTTTCTAAACGATATCATTTTGGAATTCCGACTGGAGCCTTTTAAGCTACTGAACGGGATTCCTTTTGGGTTCCAAACAAATGAAGCTTTAAGGATTCCAACAGAAAGATTCTTTGATTCTTTTTCAAATTTATCCATTTAAATCCCAAAACGATCCCGTTCGAAAGCTCAAAATTATTTGAATTTCCGAACGTAGTCCTTCTGGATTAAGTAACGGAATCCCTTCAAATTTCTGAACGAAAATCTTTTGGGCTGTCGCAAGGAATCCGAACGAAATTCTTGATCTTCAAAACTTTTGAAATTTCGACTTTTTGAAATTTGGACTTTTTATTGAACCGTTCTGGCCATCTGAATGGAATCTTTTTCTGCTACTGGATAAGGGATTTCGATTGAAATACTTATGAGTTTTCCTACCGAAGCCCTAAAAGGATTTTGGTCAGAAGCGTAAAATAATCGATTCGAAAACCCAGAGAAGTTCCTTCCGAATGCCAAAAAGAGCTTCGTCTAGAAAACCAAAAAAACTCGGCATAAAAAGATTCCGTTCGGAAGCCAAAAGGGTTTTATTCGTAAGCGCGAAAAGAGTTCTGTTAGGAAGCCCAAAAGTGAAGCCAAAAGATGTCCATTCGGTTCTTTGGGTTTCCAAGCGGATTTATTCCTTCTGCGCCACTCCTCCGAACCATACTCTTTGGCACTTCCCAACGGATTTTCAGTTAGAAAATTGCGTATATATTATCAATTTATGCTAATGTAACAACATACATATTGATAAAAACATTATTCAGAACTTTTCATTGGAATATTTTCACTTGTCATAAGACGAGATAGTATTATCCCATTTAATTCCACCACTTACTCGCTTCAACCTTACCTTACTTGTCTTCAGTATCTCGTACTTGACTCTACTAAGTCTTACATAGATTCTTTGATTATTAAAACCTCGATAGTCTACGTTGATTTAAGCATTGAAGAAATTTTACCTCCCATAAGTAAAAAAGGGAGAAAAAATTCCACCCAGCCGATTTTCCATTGAATGGCATTTCGATAATTTAACATTTTTTCCTGATGAGAATCTTTGCCCGGCTAGGATTCAATTTTTTATCAATTCTCCGTCCAAATATTTTGAATTTTGGAACCTCTAAGCCAATATTTCAACATCGTTGAATAGATAATGGGACAATTTTGGGTACCACCATATTGACCTCTAGACCAACCAAGAAACAAATCCTCCAATTACCGAACCAATTCTCACTGTAAATAAGCAGAGATAACAAAATATAATAAATTCATCAAAAAACCGTCAGCCAACCTCCAAACGATGTTATCAGCAAAAAAAATCACCACACCCCCACGCCTCCCTTTTCATTTATTGCCCATTTTAACGACCGTTGCAGGGAGGCTCAACGAACACTCAAATAACAATTTCGGAGAGTTCTTTATGACTCTATTCTGGGAGCGTGGATAAGCACCACAAGCATCGGGATGAACTGAAATGGCTTTTTGGGGTTACTGGAAAGCCTTTTTCCGAAACCAAAATAAAAAAGTTGATCTACGTTTGGTGCGATCGAAATCTTCTTGGAACATGAAGTTCGTTCTTCCAAGATGTTGTTATGCCACACAATGCCAAGGCTTTTCGGGAAAGAAAGATACAAAACCGATAAAAAAACAGAATCATAAACTGGGGATTTCCATGGGACAGTTGTTGTGTATTTACGGAGACAACATGGGAAGGGTTCCACCCTACAAAAGCGACATCGAGGAGCACACTTGTCGATAATAAATATTAACTTTTTTCGCATTTTCTCAAAGCCGCCATCTGCAGTTGATTCCAGTTGAACGGCTACAAACATTCGGAAGGAAGTTTTCCCGGGGATTGAAAATTTGCTACAAATTCATTAACCGGGGTCGGCTGCAAAATTCATGGAGTTGGAAAACTAACAATTTTACATCGAACCGACCGAGAACTTACTGATTTCAAAGTTGGGCAAACTAGCCGAATCAAATTGATCGCTTCATCGGCTTCCGTTACGGCTTCCAGCAGAGGAGGAAAGAAAATCATTTCCAGAGCATCGGGGCGCGGTGACGTGCCAATATGTGCTTTCCGAGAAAAACTTTTTCCGATCCCAAGCAATTTCAGTAAAAATAAACATGCAAAGCCATTCATCGCCGAGCTTTTCTCATCGAAACTACCATCGTCATCGTCATCTACGCAGCCGTACCCAGTGTTAATAAAATAGGAAAGACCTAGCAGCTCGCTCCGGCAAAATAGAGCTAACCGGGGGAACGGAAAATACGCCGAAAAAATCGAGTCAAAGAACTCGTATGAGTTCGATTCTTTCATCGCAGTACCACCGCACTATAGTGCAGTGTGGTAGAACTCACGACAACGGCGAAGATGGTTGAATGTGAGTTAGCTGGAAGTTGAGGAAAATTGAAAATTCATAAAATTATATTTATTCCTTGGCAATGGTGTCACGACACAGTCCTCTATAGGAGAACGGCTGACTGAACGTTGCGTACATATAGGATCGAATAGATGGCGGAATGTGATACAGGAGAAATTGGTAACGAGATCCTATGGAGGGAAATTTCACTGCATTCCGTTGTTCGGTGAAAGTAGATTAGGGATACACATAACTCGAAAAGTTGTTGGTAAATATGTAAATATGCGACGATTCGAGAATAAAGGAATATACGAATGGGTTCAAGAGATTGGATACAAGAAGAAAAGAATATATAAGAAAAACAAATTATCAACCAAGAGGCACCAATGTTTTTGACTAGTTGAGACCCCCAGTTTGTATTGAGATATATGTTTGAAGCCACACTCATATTGGGCCATGTACTTCTTATCTATTGAATTTTTGTGTGAATATTTCATATTTTGAACATCCCTTTTAAAATGTAGTTTCCTACAGCCAACGTCTAGATGGTAGTAATATCCATAAGACCCATTGCACCAAGGATCTCAATCGTTCTTGTCTTTTTTTCCTTATTCATTCAACTAGTTGCCATGAAATGGTATCATTGTTATCCGAAAACCAATTGTCTTTGGAAGTCTCATATGTCGAACACAGGACATACGACGGTTATTTGAACCTACCATACTAATAACAAGCTAAGATATTTTTCAACTTCCAGCGATAAGCCAAGTCAAATAAAATCTCCAGAATTTAGTTGAATTACTCGGCACCTTTTTCTCTCAATGCCGTCTACTTTTATTTTTACTACTTCGATTCAAATTTCCTGTGCAAAGCTTGCGAGAATCTAGGTGGCTTACGTCGTATCCATAGTCATACGTGTTTATCGCTTCACCCATTGCGATGCTTATGGCACAACAAAACACCAGCAGCAGCAGCGCCTGAATAAGTGGAAATTGAATTGACTCGGCACTGCTTCCAACATGGTAATGTGAAACGTTTCACTCTAATGTTGTCCTTTGAAAATTGCTTTCAAGCCGGTTCCGCAATCGATTCCCCCGCCGACATCATACCATTCGATTCGAATCAATTGTTCCTAAACAAAGCATTACTCGCTATCGATTATTGTATTCAAAGTGTGCGGCAAAATTCACGCATTAGGAATTTCGACGAAAATTGTATCATCGAGAAGACAATTTCGAATTGTTAGGCCGACGTATTTTACAAATTCACCATAAGTATTAAAATCCTAAAATAAATTTAAGGCCAGGACCGTTTTTTCATCATTTCAATTAAAAACTAGTGGAAATCCAATCCAAATATTCAAAAATTGAATAATTGACAATTCTAATTATCGTCACTATATATAGTCCAATCTAATTTAGTCCGTTCCATGTTTCGACATCAATTTGGAACATCATCGACAGCATTGACGGTATACCTAACTGGAAGCAAACGAAAATTCTTCTCACGTCACCACCAGAACCATGCTTTTGATCACTTCGTAGCATTCCCGCGCACGCCATCCGTTCCCACCCCACATCGCGCCGTTCGATTCGGAAGCGTTTGCCCAACGTGCAGTAACGATATCAAAATTAATGAAGGTTCCGTCCGGGTCAACGCACATTCGACGTGGTTATCAATCGAGTTCTCCTGTTGTTTCTGCTGCCACGGCTACCCAACCATGTGAGAAAATATTATCTCCGGATGGGAAGCCAAAATGCATTCACCTGTGGTGCGGGCGTTTCTATCTTATCGCTGAAATAGTACTTTTGGGCCATGAATATAAGAGCAGGAAAAGATAAGAACAAGACAAGACGAGTAGTGCGAGTTCATCTTTAATTTTCTATGCGGCGGAGTAAACTGCTTTAAATTTGAATTCCTTTCGAATTTTCACGGGAAATTTTCACAAACTTGGTAAGGATTTCCCGTGACAATTCGGAATAATCTACCGATGAAACTAGGAAAATTTTATTGAGAAAATTCAGAAGATTCTCACGCGGAAATTTTGAAAAATTCCCCGGTTCAATTAGGAAAAATTTATCTAGGAACAATTTCTCAAGGAAATTCGGAAAAAAAAAATCCGAAGGAAATTCGGATGTACTTTCCAAGGAAATTCGGATGAATTTCCCAAAGAAACTCAGATGAATGTCCAAAGGAAACTAGGATGAATTTCGCAAAGAAATTCGGATGTACTTCCCAGTCAACCACTGATCGTATATTTTAATAGATATTTGATCGCATATACTGTAGTTTTTTATCGCACTCGTATATGTTTACTTATAAAGATAACCCAATACGTATTACTATCGTATGTAACACCTGCGTATGGAATATTTACGATTGTGTTCAAAAAAGTCCTAAAACGATATAAACAATATCCGATTAATCTGATTGAGTCGCAAATATCGTACATCCACATACGTGGTGCCAGGAAAATCGTATACGGATGTGCTTTGCACGTATATAGTTTTCACTTCAGCGCGTTGGTCAAAACCCACTGTATCTCAGCGATATTATAAATTTCATTTCTACTTACTTCATTCCATCCGATGTGATTGAATTCCATTCCATTGATGCTGTTATTTAATTCCATTACATTAATCCTATCGATTTGCACTCCGCACCACTGCCAAACATCGATCAAAACAACTAAACTTTAACCAAATTAAAATAACTCAGAGGTAAACACGGCGAAATAAAATTTCACTGATGTTGACATTTCATCATCGTTTATATGTCGGTAGAATCGTTTGGAATGCTGCGTAATCGTTTTATGTATGGACATTATCGGAACAATTACAAACAGTTTCCATATAAGACTCAAGCTACATTTGTACGTACAACAACATGATTCTCGAATCGTATAAATGTAATAAACATCGTATACTGCAATATCGTAGTCAACATGAAAGTTTCATCTAGATTATGATTGTCAAAAAGTTGCTGCTTTTCAAGAGTTGCTGTATAGCACATCGATAGAGCATTAGCCTCTAGATTCAAAGGTCAGATGTTCGATACATAGTTGTTCACATTTTTTTTTTATGTTTACTAGATCGTAATAATGCTTATGAAAACTCAAGAAAGTTGTTGTTTAGTACGTATATGGCCTCCACTTTAGTAGGTATATAGTGATTCAGTGCATTATATACAAGTTCTTTGCTTGTATATGACAACTTATATCAAAAGCTATACGTATCAAAATGTTAACTGGGTTCCCAAGGAAATTCGGATGAATGTTCCAAAGAAATTCGGATGAATTTCCCAAGGAATTCGGATGCATTTCCCAAGGAAATTCGGATGAACCTCCCAAGGAAATTAAGATGAATTTGCCAAGAAAATTCGGATGAATTTCCCAAAGAAATTCGGATGAATGTCCCAAGGAAACTCTGATGAAAATTCGGATAAATTTTCCAAGGAAATTCGGATGCATTTTCCAAGCTTGAGCTTGAGCTTGAGCTTGAGCTTGATTGACTGCTCGTTGTTGCTACTCCATTATGACCAGATCAGCTGTTCTTGCACAGGGAACCAACAGATGTTTGCTTGGGACTAGCACACATCTTCAATGTACAAGTACTGGTGATCTCATTTGTTAGGTCATACTGGCGCCTGCCACGTCAGAATGCAAGTCAATGTAGGGAAGGAAGGAAATGATGATGCAATCACTCGCCCACTGCAAGCCGAATATACCTCTGCACTTGCCACGAGTTCATGCGGAATTTGTTGGAATTTATGGGTTAGGTTGGAGAGGCAGAGGTCCGTCTTGGTTAACGAGCTGCCAATGTGATAGATAGGAGAAGGTAACTGATGGAATTTCTAATTGGATGTAGGAAACGAGCTCTATAGCTCATTTCCAATTCTAGCAGATTACTGTTAGAATTCTGAAGTTGAAGGTATAGGAATAGTAATGGAAACGGTATGGAAGTCCATTTCCAGTTCTAGCGATTATTAGAACATGAGAAATAAAGAGAAAGATACAAAGTAGGAGAATGGAACGGACCTGGGATTTAACCCACGACCTCCTGCGTATGAGGCAGAAGCAGTAGCCATATGACTACCAAGCCCGCTTCAAATTCGGATGCATTTTCCAAGAACGGATACATTTAAAAAGGAAATTCGGATGAATGTCCCAAGGAAACTCGGATGAACTTACCAAGGAAATTTGGATGCATTTCTCAAAGAATTTCGGATGAATTTCCCAAGGAAATTTATCCGAATTTCCTTGGGAAATTTATCCGAATTTCCTTGGGAAATTCATTCAAATTTCCTGGGGAAATTCATTCGAATTTCCGTGGGAAATTCATTCGAATTTCCGTGGGAAATTCATTCGAATTTCCGAGGGAAATTCATTCAATTTCCGTGGGAAATTCATTCAATTTCCGTGGAAATTCATTCGAATTTCCGTGGGAAATTCATTCGAATTTCCGTGGAAATTCATTCGAATTTCCGTGGGAAATTCATTCAATTTCCGTGGGAAATTCATTCAATTTCCGTGGGAAATTCATTCGAATTTCCGTGGGAAATTCATTCAATTTCCGTGGAAATTCATTCGAATTTCCGTGGAAATTCATTCAATTTCCGTGGGAAATTCATTCGAATTTCCGTGGAAATTCATTCAATTTCCGTTGGAAATTCATTCGAATTTCCGTGGGAAATTCATTCGAATTTCCGTGGGAAATTCATTCGAATTTCCGTGGGAAATTCATTCGAATTTCCGTGGGAAATTCATTCGAATTTCCGTGGGAAATTAATTCGAATTTCCGTCAGAAATTCATTTGAATTTCCGTGGGAAATTCATTCGAATTTCCGTGGGAAATTCATTCGAATTTCCGTGGGAAATTCATTCGAATTTCCGTGGGAAATTCATTCGAATTTCCGTGGGAAATTCATTCGAATTTCCGTGGGAAATTCATTCGAATTTCCATGGGAAATTCATTCGAATTTCCGTGGGAAATTCATTCGACTTTCCGTGGGAAATTCATTCGACTTTCCGTGGGAAATTCATTCGAATTTCCGTGGGAAATTCATTCGAACTTCCGTGGGAAATTCATTCGAATTTCCGTGGGAAATTCATTCGAATTTCCGCGGGAAATTCATTCGAATTTCTTTGGGAGATTCATTCGAATTTCCGTGGGAAATTCATTCGAATTTCCGTGGGAAATTCATTCGAATTTCCGTGGGAAATTCATTCGAATTTCCATGGGAAATTCATTCGAATTTCCGTGGGAAATTCATTCGAATTTCCGTGGGAAATTCATTCGACTTTCCGTGGGAAATTCATTCGACTTTCCGTGGGAAATTCATTCGAATTTCCGTGGGAAATTCATTCGAACTTCCGTGGGAAATTCATTCGAATTTCCAAGGAAAATTCATTCGAATTTCCGTGGGAAATTCATCCGAATTTCCGTGGGAAAATCATTCGAATTTCCGTGGGAAATTCATTCGAATTTCCGTGGGAATTTCATTCGAATTTCCGTGGGAATTTCATTCGAATTTCCGTGGGAAATTCATTCGAATTTCCGTGGGAAATTTATTTGAATTTCCTTGGAAAATTCATTTGAATTTCCTTGAGAAATTCTTTTGAATTTCCTTGGGAAATTCATTCGAATTTCCTTGGGAAATTCATTCAAATTTTCTTGAGAAACTCATTCGAATTTCGTTGGGAAATTCATTCGAATTTCCTTGGGAAAATCATTCGAAGTTCCTTGGGAAATTCATTCGAATTTCCTTGGGAAATTCATTCGAATTTCCTTGGGAAATTCATTTGAATTTCCTTGGGAAATTCATTTGAATTTCCTTGGGAAATTCATTTGAATTTCCTTGGGAAATTCATTCGAATTTCCTTGGGAAATTCATTCGAATTTCCTTGGGAAATTCATTCGAATTTCCTTGGGAAATTCATTCGAATTTCCTTGGGAAATTCATTCGAATTTCCTTGAGAAATTCATTCGAATTTCCTTGGGAAATTCATTCGAATTTCCTTGGGAAATTCATTCGAATTTCCTTGGGAAATTCATTCGAATTTCCTTGGGAAACTCATTAGAATTTCCTTGAGAAATTCATTCGAATTTCCTTGGGAAATTCATTCGAATTTCCGTGGGAAATTCATTCGAATTTCCGTGGGAAATTCATTCAATTTCCGTGGAAATTCATTCAATTTCCGTGGAAATTCATTCGAATTTCCGTGGAAATTCATCCGAATCTCCGTGGAAATTCCTTCGATTTCCGTGGGAAATTCATTCGAATTTCCGGGGGAAATGCATTCGAATTGCCGTTGGAAAGTCAGTCTAATGTCCTGGGGAAATTCATTTTAATTTTCCGTGGAAATTCATTCGAATTTCCGTGGGAAATTCATTCGAATTTCCGTGGGAAATTCATTCGAATTTCCGTGGGAAATTCATTCGAATTTCCGTGGGAAATTCATTCGAATTTCCGTGGGAAATTCATTCGAATTTCCGTGAGAAATTCATTCGAATTTCCGTGGGAAATTCATTCGAATTTCCGTGGGAAATTCATTCGAATTTCCGTGGGAAATTCATTCGAATTTCCGTGGGAAATTCATCCGAATTTCCGTGGGAAAATCATTCGAATTTCCTTGGGAAATACATTCGAATTTCCGTGGGAAATTCATTCGAATTTCCGTGGGAAATTCATTCGAATTTCTTGGGAAATTCATTCGAATTTCCTTGGGAAATTCATTCGAATTTCCTTGGGAAATTCATTCGAATTTCCTTGGGAAATTCATTCGAATTTCCTTTGGAAATTCATTCGAATTTGCTTGGGAAATTCATTCGAATTCATTCGAATTCATTCGAATTTCCTTGGGAAATTCATTCAAATTTCTTTGGGAAATTCAGTCGAATTTCTTTGGGAAATTCATCCAAATTTCCTTGGGAAATTCATCCGAGTTTCTTTGGGAAACTAATCCGAATTTCCTTGGAAAATTCATTCGAATTTCGTTAGGAAATTCATTAAAAAAAATTGGGAAATTCATTCCAATTTCCTTAGGAAATTTATTCGGATTTCCTTGAGAAATTCATTCCAATTTCCTTAGGAAATTTATTCGGATTTCCTTGGGAAATTCATTCGCATTCACTTGGGAAATTCATTCGTATTTACTTGAGAAATTCATTCGATTTTCCTAGGGAAATTCATTCAAATTTCCCAAGGAAATTCGAATGAATTTCCCAAGGACATTCGAATGAATTTTCCAAGGAAGTTTGAATGAATTTTCCAAGGAAATTCGAATAAATTTCCCAAGGAAATTCGGATTAATTTCTCAAGAAAATTCGGATGCATTTCTCAAAGAATTTCGGATGAATTTCCCAAGGAAATTTATCCGAATTTCCTTGGGAAATTTATCCGAATTTCCTTGGGAAATTCATTCAAATTTCCTTGGGAAATTCATTCGAATTTCCGTGGAAATTCATTCGAATTTCCGTGGGAAATTCATTCGAATTTCCGTGGGAAATTCATTCGAATTTCCGTGGGAAATTCATTCGAATTTCCGTGGAAAATTAATTCGAATTTCCGTCGGAAATGCATTTGAATTTCCGTGGGAAATTCATTCGAATTTCCGTGGGAAATTCATTCGAATTTCCGGGGGAAATTCATTCGAATTTCCGTGGGAAATTCATTCAATTTCCGTGGAAATTCATTCAATTTCCGTGGAAATTCATTCAATTTCCGTGGGAAATTTATTCGAATTTCCGTGGGAAATTCATTCGAATTTCCGTGGAAATTCATTCGAATTTCCGTGGAAATTCATTCGAATTTCCGTGGAAATTCATTCGAATTTCCGTGGAAATTCATTCAATTTCCATGGGAAATTCATTCGAATTTCCGTGGAAATTCATTCGACTTTCCGTGGAAATTCATTCGAATTTCCGTGGGAAATTCATTCAATTTCCGTGGGAAATTCATTCGAATTTCCGTGAAATTCATTCAATTTCCGTGGGAAATTCATTCGAATTTCCTAGGGAAATTCATTCGAATTTCCGTGGGAAATTCATTCGAACTTCCGTGGGAAATTCATTCGAATTTCCGTGGGAAATTCATTCGAATTTCCGCGGGAAATTCATTCGAATTTCCGCGGGAAATTCATTCGAATTTCTTTGGGAGATTCATTCGAATTTCCGTGGGAGATTCATTCGAATTTCCGTGGGAAATTCATTCGAACTTCCGTGGGAAATTTATTTGAATTTCCTTGGGAAATTCATTCGAATTTCCTTGGGAAATTCATTCAAATTTTCTTGAGAAACTCATTCGAATTTCGTTGGGAAATTCATTCGAATTTCCTTGGGAAAATCATTCGAAGTTCCTTGGGAAATTCATTCGAATTTCCTTGGGAAATTCATTCGAATTTCTTTGGGAAATTCATTCGAATTTCCTTGGGAAATTCATTCGAATTTCCTTGGGAAATTCATTCGAATTTCCTTGGGAAATTCATTCGAATTTCCGTGGGAAAATCATTCGAATTTTCGTGGGAAATTCATTCGAATTTCCGTGGGAATTTCATTCGAATTTCCGTGGGAAATTCATTCGAATTTCCGTGGGAAATTTATTTGAATTTCCTTGGGAAATTCATTCGAATTTCCTTGGGAAATTCATTCAAATTTTCTTGAGAAACTCATTCGAATTTCGTTGGGAAATTCATTCGAATTTCCTTGGGAAAATCATTCGAAGTTCCTTGGGAAATTCATTCGAATTTCCTTGGGAAATTCATTCGAATTTCCTTGGGAAATTCATTCGAATTTCTTTGGGAAATTCATTCGAATTTCTTTGGGAAATTCATTCGAATTTCCTTGGGAAATTCATTCGAATTTCCTTGGGAAATTCATTCGAATTTCCTTGGGAAATTCATTCGAATTTCCTTGGGAAATTCATTCGATTTCCTTGGGAAATTCATTTGAATTTCCTTGGGAAATTCATTCAATTTCCTTGGGAAATTCATTCGAATTTCCTTGGGAAATTCATTCGAATTTCCTTGGGAAATTCATTCGAATTTCCTTGGGAAATTCATTCAATTTCCTTGGGAAATTCATTCGAATTTCCTTGAAATTCATTCGAATTTCCTTGGAAATTCATTCGAATTTCCTTGGGAAATTCATTCGAGTTTCCTTGGGAAATTCATTCGAATTTCCTTGGAAATTCATTCAATTTCCTTGGGAAATTCATTCAATTTCCGTGGAAATTCATTCGAATTTCCGTGGAAATTCATTCAATTTCCGTGGGAAATTCATTCAATTTCCGTGGAAATTCATTCAATTTCCGTGGGAAATTCATTCGAATTTCCGTGAGAAATTCATTCGAATTTCCGTGGGAAATTCATTCGAATTTCCGTGGGAAATTCATTCGAATTTCCGTGGGAAATTCATTCGAATTTCCGTGGGAAATTCATCCGAATTTCCGTGGGAAAATCATTTGAATTTGCTTGGGAAATTCATTCGAATTCATTCGAATTCATTCGAATTTCCTTGGGAAATTCATTCGAATTTCCTTGGGAAATTCATTCAAATTTCTTTGGGAAATTCAGTCGAATTTCTTTGGGAAATTCATCCAAATTTCCTTGGGAAATTCATCCGAGTTTCTTTGGGAAACTAATCCGAATTTCCTTGGAAAATTCATTCGAATTTCGTTAGGAAATTCATTAAAAAAAATTGGGAAATTCATTCCAATTTCCTTAGGAAATTTATTCGGATTTCCTTGAGAAATTCATTCCAATTTCCTTAGGAAATTTATTCGGATTTCCATGGGAAATTCATTCAAATTTCCTTCGGAAATTCATTCGAATTTCCTTGGGAAATTCATTCGCATTCACTTGGGAAATTCATTCGTATTTACTTGAGAAATTCATTCGATTTTCCTAGGGAAATTCATTCAAATTTCCCAAGGAAATTCGAATGAATTTCCCAAGGACATTCGAATGAATTTTCCAAGGAAATTCGAATGAATTGTTCAAGGAAATTTGAATGAATTTTCCAAGGAAATTCGAATAAATTTCCCAAGGAAATTCGGATTAGTTTCTCAAGGAAATTCGGATGAATTTCTCAAGGAAATTCGGATGAATTTCTCAAGGAAATTCGGATGAATTTCTCAAGGAAATTCGGATGAATTTCTCAAGGAAATTCGGATGAATTTCTCAAGGAAATTCGGATGAATTTCTCAAGGAAATTCGGATGAATTTCCCAAGGAAATTCGGATGAATTTCCCAAGGAAATTCGGATGAATTTCCCAAGGAAATTCGGATGAATTTCCCAAGGAAATTCGGATGAATTTCCCAAGGAAATTCGGATGAATTTCCCAAGGAAATTCGAATGAATTTCCCAAGGAAATTCGAATGAATTTCCCAAGGAAATTCGAATGAATTTCCCAAGGAAATTCGAATGAATTTCCCAAGGAAATTCGAATGAATTTCCCAAGGAAATTCGAATGAATTTCCCAAGGAAATTCGGATGAATTTCCCAAGGAAATCTGAATGAATTTCCCAAGGAAATTCGAATGAACTTCCCAAGGAAATTCGAATGAATTCCCCAACGAAATTCGAATGAATTTCTCAAGAAAATTTGAATGAATTTCCCAAGGAAATTCGAATGAATTTCCCAAGGAAATTCAAAAGAATTTCTCAAGGAAATTCAAATGAATTTTCCAAGGAAATTCAAATAAATTTCCCACGGAAATTCGAATGAATTTCCCACGGAAATTCGAATGAAATTCCCACGGAAATTTGAATGAAATTCCCTCGGAAATTCGAATGAATTTCCCACGGAAATTCGAATGATTTTCCCACGGAAATTCGGATGAATTTCCCACGGAAATTCGAATGAATTTTCCTTGGAAATTCGAATAAATTTCCCACGGAAATTCGAATGAATCTCCCACGGAAATTCGAATGAATCTCCCAAAGAAATTCGAATGAATTTCCCGCGGAAATTCGAATGAATTTCCCACGGAAATTCGAATGAATTTCCCACGGAAGTTCGAATGAATTTCCTGACGAAATTCGAATTAATTTCCCAAAGAAACTAGGATGAATTTCCCGGAAATTTGAATGAATTTCCCAAGAAAATCCGGATGAATTTCCTAAGAAAATTCAAATGAATTTCCGAAGAAAATTCGGATTAATTTTCCAAGAAAATTCGGATAAATTTCCTAAGGAAATTTGAATGAATTTCCCAAAGAAAATCGAATGAATTTCTCAAGTAAATACGAATGAATTTTCCAAGGAAATTCGAATGAATTCCCCACGGAAATTCGAATGAATTCCCCACGGAAATTCGATTGAATTCCCCACGGAAATTCGAATGAATTTCCCACGGAAATTCGAATGAATTTCCCACGGAAATTCGACTGAATTTCCCACGGAAATTCGAATGAATTTCCCACGGAAATTCGAATGAATTTCCCACGGAAATTCGAATGAATTTTCCAAGGAAATTCGAATGAATTTCTCAAGGAAATTCGAATGAATTTCCCAAGGAAATTCGAATGAATTTCCCAAGGAAATTCGAATGAATTTCCCAAGGAAATTCGAATGAATTTCCCAAGGAAATTCGAATGAATTTCCCAAGGAAATTCGAATGAATTTCCCAAGGAAATTCGAATGAATTTCCCAAGGAAATTCGAATGAATTTCCCAAGGAAATTCGAATGAATTTCCCAAGGAAATTCGAATGAATTTCCCAAGGAAATTTGAATGAATTGCTCAAGGAAATTCGAATGAATTTCCCAAGGAAATGCGAATGAATTTCCCAACAAAATTCGAATGAATTTCGCAAGGAAATTTAAATGAATTTCCTAAGGATATTCAAATGAATTTCCAAAGGAAATTCAAATGAATTTTCCAAGGAAATTCAAATGAATTTTCCAAGGAAATTCGAAAGAATTTCCCAAGGAAATTCGAATGAATTTCCCAAGGAAATTCGAATGAATTTCCCAAGGAAATTCGAATGAATTGCTCAAGGAAATTCGAATGAATTTCCCAAGGAAATTCGAATGAATTTCCCGAGAAAATTCGAATGAATTTCCCAAGGAAATTCGAAAGAATTTCCCAAAGAAATTTGAATGAATTTCCCAAAGAAATTCGAATGAATTTATCAAGGAAATTCGAATGAATTTCTCAAGGAAATTTGAATGAATTTCCCAAGGAAATTCGAATGAATTTCACAAGAAAAATTTTATTGAATTTCCTAACGAAATTCGAATTATTTCCCAAAGAAACTCGGATGAATTTCCCAAGGAAATTTGAATGAATTTCCCAAGAAAATTCGGATGAATTTCCTTAGAAAATTTAAATGAATTTCCCAAGAAAATTCGGATGAATTTTCCAAGAAAATTCGGATAATTTTCCTAAGGAAATTTTAATGAATTTCCCAAGGAAAATCGAATGAATTTCTCAAGTAAAAACGAATGAATTTCCCAAGGAAATTCGAATGAATTTCCCAAGTAAATTCGAATGAATTTCCCAAGTAAATTCGAATGAATTTCCCAAGTAAATTAGAATGAATTTCCCAAGTAAATCAGAATGAATTTCCCAAGGAAATGCGAATGAATTTTCCAAGGAAATTCGAAAGAATTTCCCAAGGAAATTCGAATGAATTTCCCAAGGAAATTCGAATGAATTTCCAGAGGAAATTCGAATGAATTTCCGAAGGAAATTCGAATGAATTTCTCAAGGAAATTCGAATAAATTTCCTAAGGAAATTCGAATGAATTTCCCAAGAAAATTTTAATGAATTTCCTAACGAAATTCGAATGAATTTTCCAAGGAAATTCGGATTAATTTCCCAAAGAAACTCGGATGAATTTCCCAAGGAAATTTGGATGAATTTCCCAAAGAAATTCGGATGAATTTCTCAAAGAAATTCGTATGCATTTCCCATGGAAATTCGGAAGAAGTTCGGTATATGAACTTTTTGTGGCATAAAGTTCACATTCAGTGCCACCTTGACATTATACGAACTTTCTAGTTCACATTTTATCCTAATTGAACTTATGGTGAACTTTGACACAAGTGTCATATATGAAATCAACTCATGAAGTAAAATTTTGCCACTTTACATGTTGGTCGTATGGAGCAGTGGTACGCATCCCGGATTATAAGAGGAGGACTGGAGTTCAATACTTGTGGTAGGCGCATCGTCACGTGGAGTCTCGCATCCTAAATAAGAACAGCATCTACGCTCTAACGAGCAATCATTGAAAAAAAAATTGAAAATAGTTCTTACAGTACATCGCCTTCTGGTTTCTATTTAATTTTGTAAAGTACATTTTAAGTTCATTTAGACATGAATAGCATGTTATGCAGAATTCTCACCGAACTTTTTGTGAACTTCGATGTCCACTTTAGAAGCTTGAAAATAACTTAAAGTCCGCCTAAATCCCCAAATTTGTCAATAAAGGAATCAGGTTACAAGCAATAAAAAATATAAAACTACCCTAAATAATTCAAAAATTTTCCACAAAACAAGAATATTGTTTTCCTAAAAATATTAAAAACTTTTACGAAAAAGTTATAAAAAGCAATAAAAAAATATGAAAATATCCATGGAAAAACATAAAATACTGAGTAGGGTTATTGTGGAATTGACATTCGGGCAGACAGGACACGAACAGAATCAGGATTGATGATGATGGACAAGCAGTAGTGAAGCCACCCACGCCTGACAAAGAGAGAAAGGCAGTCTGAGAGCTAAAGACCAGTAAGGCAGATGGGAAATACGGAATTTCGGAAGAGATTTTGAAAGTTGGGAGTGACCGGATGAACGAAAAAATCCAACAAGGGATCGAAATGGTTTGGGAGCTGGATTTTTGGTCTCGTATATCCTATTTTCAAAAAAGGGCACATTCTCGATTGTGCTAATTATCGCGGAATAACGCTCCTCAATACCACCAACATCTACAAGGTACTTTCTTGAAATCTGTTTAGCAGACTGCACCCGTTTGCGGAGATCTTTATCGGCTACTCGGGTTGGATGATCAACAAAAGACTAGGTGATTACTCTTCGACAAGTCGTTGACAAATTCCGGGAATACAACTTGCGGATCCATCAACTGTTTGTGAATTGGCAGATCTGCGCACCTCTCTAAAGACGAGAAGCTAGAACGGTTTCTATTTTCCGAAAAATCCTATTCCTTTCCTGGTGTCGAAAAAAAAGGTAACACAAAAGAAATTGATAATCTGACCTCGTCGGGCACCCTTCCACCAGCAATTTCAAGTCGATTCAGGCTTGAGTACTCTATATTCTCCCACTTTCACCATGCCCCACGCTGAATAGGCGCCAGGTCAGCAGCAGCACTCAAGCTACCCATAATTAATCTCCCGGGGACTCCTCTGCTGCTGCGGTGGTGCTCATCACCGTTTTCGACACCCTTGTTGTTGCAGACAATTCAGTTACACAACAACCCATCAACACGGCTGGCATCCCCAGTCAAGGAGCGATAATGACATAGACGAGGATGATGCTATTGTTGTTGATGTTGCAACTAAAAGCCAAAGTTACACACAATAAATGTGAACAACTTTGGGCTTTCTACGGTGGTGGTGGCGACGATGACGATGACGACAAGAGGAAGATGACCATCACCCGCCTGCCATCCAGCTCTAATGCGTCGTTGGCAACAAGGAGATGCGTAGGTGGATGTGTGTAGCAGAGTATGTATTTTGTTCACAAGTGCTCGGATGGTTTCATATTTAAGGATTGGGAAAGATCCCCAGTTTGCTGGAAAGTTTACTTTAATCCGAACAAAGGCAAAAGGGATGGGTCTTGACCGAGTTTTCCGGCAAGCCTTTAAGTCCATAAGCTTTTCCGGATATATGTAGGAAGGTAAAAACATCTATCAGAAAATCAATTTTGGGTTAGTTTGACCGGTGGCCGTTGCTTGGGATGGTCGCGGTATGAAGATTGTTAAAATTTGCATGACTAACCACCGAAGCAGGTCAAATACCACATGGCGAAACAATAAACTGGTTCAGGGAAGACGTGGGAAATTTTATTTATGTTATTTGAATTCCCTTAAAATAATTGCGAATGATTTCCTCGGAAATTGGGAAATTGGAATGTGGAAATTCGAAATAAAAAAAGTCACGATAAAATCAGAAATTGGAGTTTGCTTTTGAAAAGTGTACTCATGGTTATGGAGTTAAAGAGGTGAGCCAGTCAAGTTCATATTTACCATCATAGGAATGCGTTACTGCTTTGGATACATACCTGCAAAAAAAGAAAAAGCTTCGTTAATATGCAGACTTTAAGTACCCTTGAAAAAAATGAATATTTGAAAGGTTGGACATTAATTGCTCATAAATATCACGTCCAACGGACTCTCTTCCGTAAGCAAAATATGCAAATGTTTCCCTTCCGAAGCATGCACGTCCTAGCCGGGAAGATGAAGGGTACCGCCAGCAGCCAGCAGCGTCCCAACCATGCCAAAGAGCTGCCGTTACAATTTTTGGGGATTAAAAGTCCTACGGTGAAATTTGACGAAGGTCCACCGATGGGCCCTAAGCTCGTCAAGCCCCAAACCAACCGGCGAGGTCACACAACAAGGTCCGGTTGGATGCTGGAAAGTTCTCCTCCCTCCGCTGTCCGGTCGAAAACGTTTACAAGCATCGTTCGACTCTGGCAGCAGCTCATGTCCAATGCATGGTTAATGTGATGAGGATGGGGAGAACGGGGCCGCTCGGCCCGGCGGACAACCTTTAAGCCTAGTTCCCCATTGCCGTTCATTTATTATGCATACATGTGAACATTTTCATTTCGTAGAATGGCAGAAGGATCGTCGTCAGCCATGGCGTAGCACAAAGTCGCCTAGTCGAAGGACGTTGCCCTAAACAACTTGTCAAGTAATGGAATAATAAAAATCTCGGCAGCCTTGTGTGCGGGGACGATGGATCGGAAACAATGTGCAGCATACCAGACGGGAATTTTCGGACAGGGTTGGGACATGTCGTCATTTTGAAGCGGGATCCTCTTGGACCATTAGGACGATGGTTACATTTGATACGGAGAAGTGTAGTTCATGCAAAATCTTTGACTCTAAGAAGGGTTGTTTGGGCGATGCCAATTACCGCAATTTTGCGATGTGATATCCCAAACCTCAAATAACCACAGTTAGGATCATATCAGGATTTTCCCAGGACAAGAATCGTCTGTCGGCTTGTGGCCATGATTGATCTAATAAAGCTCAATTAAATGAATTGAGTATTTGGGAGGTGAGGACCGACAATATCGAGCAAGCCAACAGAAGCTTTAGCATCAGCATAATCAACCTTCCTCAGTTACTTTTTAAAGCGTGATATATGACCAGTCTGGTCATGAACGACGTGAAACCATTCCAGTTTTTGTATAAATATCAGATAGCTCAACGGAACACAACGTACTTGCGAAACCATTTGACTTGCAAAATTGAAAATAAATAGTGAACTGCACAAATGAATTTCTTTCACTTTCGTTCTACATGAAAGTAAGAAACGAACAAGGACAGTAACTGACAATTTTAACAGCTAGTGGCCTTGTTGTTTTCTAATTTCTATGCAGTGAGAAAGAGATAATGGTCGTCCGTGCAGTGCCCCATTCACTTGATTGAAGGTTAAGGACCAAACCTCAGAAAAATAGACGTCTCACTTAGAACAAAATGCAATCAAGCAACCCTATAACCAAAAACCGGCTGAGTGAAAAACTGTCGAAATGGCAACGTATGATAAGGTGTGAAATCGTGGAAATAATACTTGCATCACTCGAACTTTTGACTGGCCTCTTATGGATAGATTTTTTTTTTAATTTTTATTATTTGATTTTTTCTCTACAAGAAGTTCTTCACTTGGGATAGAAAATGTAAACATATCGAATTGGAGCCGCTTTTTTATGGTTCGATTGGACACAAGAAGGCGTCTCTGCATATCTCTTATTCTAGTACAGTGGCGACCCCTTCTATGATTAGCCAAGTGGTCCATGGACCCCTGGGAATGTCGTCATGCTGAAATAAAGAATAAACCTTTATTTCCAAATTATTTTATTTCAATGTCTTTTATCATTTTAATATGACGTTCTTCAGCAGTAATTCATTCAGTGTGATTTTTGTACTTGCATTTGTGATACCAGTTTCGGCATACGAGTTTGCTTATCTAATAAAGCCGATCTTAAATTGTAATCAATGTTCAATCTGCTTCTCGCTTTGGTCTGCATCTGAAGATGTGTTGAAAATCCACTCTCGCATAAGTAAGCAGAAAAAAATGGTATTAGAATCTCCAAAGCTTGGAACGCTGATATGGAATACACTTCGTATATAGACCAGAACTGGTCCATTTTTTTTACAGAATAAACCAAATCCAAATATTCAATCTGGATTTTATCGGAAAGGTGTAACGTTCGGCGGATATTTTGAATTAAATTTAAAAGAAATTCAAAAGCTTTAGACGCTTTTATCTTTTTAAGCAAAATTAATTGTAAATAAATTTTGAAATTAGTTTTTATGATTGTAATTAAATTAAAGAGAATAATATTTAGATTGAATTAAAGCTTAATTATTGTAAAATAATTATTTTCGTTCTTTTCTGTATATATTTTATTTCATTTGAATTAATTTAGCTTTGGACGTTTTTATCTTTTTAAGCAAAATAATGCTAGAATTCGATAAGTTGGATTGACGATTCAAAGTCCAAAGCGAGACCAAAATACAACCAGTCTTTGCCTGACTACTTGACTGTCTTGGGGTAATGAAATGTTTCGTGCGGTTTGCGTCTCGGCTGAGCAAAGCTCTTTTTCGACCATTTGCTTAAATCTAGGAAGGCGTCAAACTGCTATCGCCATTCGAAAATCGTTAAAGAATAAGCAATTGTCCTTCAAGGTTTCCTGAAGGATAGAACCCTTAAGCTCGTTCATTTTCGCTCGCACTAGAGGAGTAGAAGTATCGCGGTTTTTCAGTTCCGAGTTTGGTGAATAATACTTTCAAAGTGAAACGTGTGCACCTTCAAAGTCTGTCGAAGGTAGAAAACTGAGAACAGTGGTTTTAAAAAAGTGAAGTGATGTAAAAGGAATCTTTTGATGTCTTCCAGATACAGCTTATTTTCCGTCAGTGCGCCTGACGATTACGTGATTCTACTCCATTTGCCGGAGGAATTATTTGAAAAAAAAACCAGATTAATCCACCTAGCGTTGGTGATGCCTTTCTCGCATTTAGTTACGACACCAACCTTATATGGGGTTTATATGGTCCGATGTACCATTTTCTTCATAACTTTGAAACGCAATGACCGATCGTTATAAATCAACAAGGCTTTGGTGATCAACAAGGCTTTGTCCCCTGTCGAATGAAACTTGTTGCGAGAAAATCGGTTAAGGATTACTATACGAAAAGTTGTCTAATGTTTTTTATAGCTTCTGTGCACACACATACACACACATACACACATACATACACACGGACAGACAGACATGTGCTCAGCTCGTCGAGCTGAGTCGATTGGTATATAATACTATGGGTCTCAGGGGCTTCTATAAAAAGTTCGTTTTCGGAGTGAAATGATAGCCTTTCGGTACAACTTAGTTGTACGAGAAAGGAAATTTGAAAGCGACCAACGGAGTCATTTTGGCCTTTGGGGTTCCCGTCCGTATTTCGTTGTGGGTCGCAGAGCGACCATTCGAGCTCGTATGTCCGCTAAGGCCCGCCTTTCGAGGTAGCTAAACGGAGAGGAGTGAAGTTCGCCAGTCAGTCGAGCGAAACTGACCCGACAGTCGCCAAAACTGTCGTAGAACCACCCGTACGCTACAACCCCCGGTGCACGATGCACTACCCGAGCAAAAGAAGATAACTGATTGATAATAAATCTGGTTACCTGGTTATCAAAAAATTGAAAACTGAATTTGTTATCATTTTGGTTGAATTAACAGCCAACATAACAAAAATGATAACATAATTTTGTTCCTTGGATATCTCAATGATATCTATTTTAGTTATCTGTGATATCATGTTGATAACACATTTAGTTATACATGTAATGCTGTTCGATAACACATTAAGTTATCATTTTGTTATCATCCAGCACTGCTTTATCGACCAAAATAGTAAATTCTTCTTTACCGACATCATTTGACATTAGAAAAAAACAATTTACATTTTTACATAACACCACCTATTGATGTCGCCGGGAATTGAACTTCGGTCGAGTGATTGCAAGTCGTTGCCTGTAACCATTCAACCAACTTGACTTCTGTAAGTGTCAGTTTAAAAGGACTAGGCTTCCTTAGCTTTAACCTCCTTACGTTTGGTTCAAACCATTTTTGGAAAATTTGTAAATAAAGGTCAGCTGATAGTGCAGTATAGGCATTTTTAGCTTGTTAATTTGTTTGTTTTGTTTCGTTCAGTGATCGTGTCGCATTTGGGAAGCACTTGTCGTTTCATCCATATTTCTGACATTCCAAGGATGAAGAATCGTTTACCACAAAGATGATGTTGTTTTGCGGCTCGAAATAATATATATGACCGTTTTAGACGAAAGATGAGAGTGTTTACTATTTCCGTCTATATGATGTTCGAGGTTGCATTAAGTTTCCGATTGTTTCATCATCTGCGAGAACAAGCTGTTGCGGTCAGGGACCGTAAGTAGTAATTTGGTGGACATCAGGAGTATCTTGTTGGCATGAAATAGTTATTTAAATGCCAGTGTACAGCCGAATGAATTAGTATTCTGTAAGTATCATCAAGAACAGTTTTATTTGATTAAATAGATAGATTACGTAACAGATAAAATTATTGCAGCTTGCAAATGTATACTATAATTGTCTATATTCGATTCTATTCATTCATTCAGGAGTGCCTTTTGCAGTATTTAAAAGCCGTCTCCATTCAGCTTGGTCCATGGTTGCACGTCGCCAACCCCGCAGTCTACGGATGGTCCGCAAATCATCTGATTAACGATCCAACGGTCCAAATTGAGTACACCCAGTTTTTTTTTACACGGGTGGGTTTTAGTTGATTACGACCTTTAGCGTTAATGAAACTATGAGTTAACTCCATTAAAAAATTCACAAAAAATCAAAGAAAATTCTGGTGGTATTGAAAAAGATGTGAAAAATCAGGTTAACCGGGAAATTAAAGAATACGAACCGTGTAAAAAAAATTAGATGTAGACTACAGCATAAATTACTTTGGCTCTAGAGCTTTGCGGCAATATGTCGATATAGTTTGTACGTTATTTATGAAAAAAAATGTGAAAAATGATAGAAAATTAGTAACTTTCATACAATTTTTTTCATAAAATTATGAAATAATAAAAACACCTTTTTGCGCTTAACCTCATCATATATTAATACAATTTATTACACAGATTTAAACACCATATTGTTTTTTAATTCATAAAATTGTGCGTGGTATGCTATAAGTGCGTTTGAAAGAACAATGACATAATTTGTGTTTTGTTTTAAATTAAATTAATAAAATACAAGAAAATAGTAAGATACCCATAATGTTGTATGTCAGATGGTACGTATAAGGTATTTTATATCCTTTTAGATTGCATACAAAATACTGATCTCTTTCAATGAGATTGGTAATATGAAGAGCCAAAGTATTACATTTTTCATTATTTTAGGTAAGGTTTATAATGGCTCACGACATCGTCTTTTGTAATGCCGTCAGATCGTAATGAAACCGTGGATTGAATTGAAATTTGACTAAAAAAATAGACATTTATAATTTAATAAAATACTTGCATTTGCAATAATTTGTAAAAATGTTTTTAGAATGCTGAAACAGCAGAAAACCAATATTATAAAATTCAGGGTGAAATCAATTGCGTCATTCTGGAAAGAAGTTTATTAAAATATAATCATTTCGTTCGATCAACAAAAGACAATATATTTAAAAAAACACCACTTTTGCTTAGCAAGCGCACAAGTTGTTTAGTATTGTGAGAACTAAAATTGAGATTCGTATAGAAATTTTGCATGGGCATTTCACAACACGCATTTTTGGTTACTATGCAGAACAACGTCTACTGGGTAAACTAGTATGGGATAAAATAGAGAACCTAAACTTAGAATTACAATTAGACTCAGATCAGAATCTCGTTTTGGTTTATATGATGTATCTGCATTCTGCCTTATAATTTTTGCTTTGGTTTCTCGTTCGATTTGTCCACAGTAAGTTTTAAATATTCATATTGAGCAAAGGATGGAAGAAATAACCATTTATCTTGAATTATGTCCCCTGTTAATTTTATATACTCTAAAATGATTTAAAATCTTGTTAATAGTTAGAACGGTTGTCCTTTTCGTTTTTCAGCATGATGGGGTACTTTCTGGAAGAAACTTGTATGCTTGGTTCGACATTAAAGTAATGCGAAGTTTTAAATATGTATTGAGGTCTCCAAGCAGATTTTACCAACACTATCACAGAGTGAATTTTTTTTTTGCTGCACACTGAATCAAAATGAAAATGATCATTTTCACCTGATGTCTAGTTCAAATTTGCGATATTTTTCTTAGTGTTTCCATGCATTGTTTGTTGTTTTCTAACAGCAAACAAAAAAATATGAAAGTTCTAACAGCAAACAAAGGAAAATTTTGTAAACACAGCACCAACACTGATGGGGATGGAGAGGGCTATTAGCAAATTTGTGTTGATAACAAAATTTGTTATTATTCAGTTATCAGGTAATCACATGAATGATAACTGAATATCAAAATGATAATAAAGATAACATAGCGTGTTATCAGTATGATATCATTTCAGTTATCTGCCTTTGCTCGGGTATGGTCCAGGATACAGATTTACGCGGAAAGATGCATTTTACGCCAAAACTATATTTTTTAGAAAAAACTGTTGATCTACAAAATTGTTCGAAATGGTAAGGCCATCATTATGGTGCAACCAAAACATAGGGTGGCCCATCATATAAAAAAAATTAGAAAATATTTTTTTATTTTTTGGAATATTGACATGTTATGTTCTACAAAGCTGTAGCGCAGCTTATTCCAATCAATTTTGCTATAAAAACTTTTTCTGTAGCTCTTAAGTTGGCTGTTTTAGAGCAATTTTACCTGATTGGATTAGGGTGTACCTTAAAAAAAACAGTATTTTTAATCTACTTTTTTTGTTTTAGATTTCTCGAAAAAGTCGTTTTCGAGTGACTTTTAGAGCTCAAAAAAGTGCAACTTTTGGTGAGTCAATATGCTCAATATATTTTTCCGATCAAAAGTTATAATCGTTTTTCTGTCAAAATTACATTTTTTTCATAAGTTGATATCTCCGGTTAGGGCAGACCAAAAAAATATGTTTACACGGCATTTGAAAGAGAAATTCATATTCTTTATTATGTCAAAAAATTGGGGATATGTTATTTTTTTATCTCAAGTTTTACTAATTTTACTAAAATCATGTTTTTTCAAATAAATTGATATAACTCGACAATGGAAGAAGATACAGACGATATTCTTATAGCAAAACACGCGTTTTGGAAAGCCCCAAAAGTCTTCAGAAGGTGACATCCGTGAAAAATAAAAAATGAAATGAGCAGATCATAAATATTGTTTTTTGAGGGACACCCTAATTCTGGTAAGTAAAATTACTCTAAACAAGTGAGCTTAAGAGCTACATAAAAAGTTTATTTAGCAAAGTTGATTGGAAAAAGCTGCACTACAACTTTGCAGAACATTTCATATTAATATTCCGCAAAATAAAAAAAATAAAAATTTCACATTTTTATAAAATGGCCCACCCTATTTTTCAGTAACTCTATAATAAGGGCCCGAGTATCCAGAGCAACTTTGTAGAACAAATTTTTTTCCTTAAAAGTATGCTTTAGGCCGAAAATGCATCTTTTCTCGTAAATCTTGCAATACGATGATAATGATAAAACTTATAAAAAGTGTTAAAGCTGTAGATTTTTTATTTTTCATTTCTCACAAATGTCACCTTCTGAAGACTTTTGGGGCTTTCCAAAACGCGTGTTTTGCTATAAGAATATCGTCTGTATCTTCTTCCATTGTCGAGTTATATCATTTTTTTTTGAAAAAACATGATTTTAGTAAAATTGGTAAAACTTGAGATAAAAAAATAACATATCTCCAATTTTTTGACATAATAAAGAATATGAATTTCTCTTTCAAATGCCGTGTAAACATATTTTTTTGGTCTGCCCTAACCGGAGATATCAACTTATGAAAAAAATGTAATTTTGACAGAAAAACGATTATAACTTTTGATCGGTAAAAGATATTGAGCATATTTACCCATCAAAAGTTGCATTTTTTTGAGCTCTAAAAGTCACCTGAAGACTACTTTTTCGAGAAATCTAAAACAAAAAAAGTAGATCAAAAATACTGTTTTTGTGAGGTACACCCTAATCCATTTAAGTAAAACTTCTCTAAATCAGCCAACTTAAGAGCTACAGAAAAAGTTTTTATAGCAAAATTGATTGGAATAAGCTGCGCTATAACTTTGTAGAACATATCATGTCAATATTCCGAAAAATAAAAAAAAATATTTTCTATTTTTTTTATATGATGGGCCACCCTATTTTAAGGATGCACCATAATGATGGCCTTACCATTTCGAACAATTTTGTAGAACAACAGTTTTTTCTAAAAAATATAGTTTTGGCGTAAAATGCATCTTTCCGCGTAAATCTGTATCCTGGACCATAGTACAATGGTTCGAGGGCAGCCAAAACCTCAAAAATCGAAATTCGTGTTTCCGTCAGAATTATATTTTTCTCATTTTATAGAATACTTACGTGATTCAAATTCAAAATTTGATGTAGTTCTGTTGAGTTTTGACTTTGTTACATCATTTTCAATTGAACATAAATGTAGATTTTCGAATAAAAATGCTGTTTGACAAGACGTTTAGATCAGCATCGTACGGCTTCAATGATATCGCTAACCCCAATATTATTTCAAGAATGCATTGTCGGGATCTTAAACAGTATGTCTATGTCAAATATTGGTGACAGAACTCAATTTTAGTTAACTTTGAATACAAAATTAGTTTAAATACTCACAATTTTTAGATTGAACAGCTCCAAAAGTATAGGCGCCGTTGAGTGCCCGCAATAATTCTATGCTCATTACAAAGCTTAAAGCAATAGCTTTCTATTCATCACTATTTTGTTTTGCGAAAAGTTGCGATAAGCTTTTTAACGTTTTAGTTTGAAATGTGCATAGTATTTTTTGGTCTGTTTCTAACTGAAACCTTACAAATGCGTATTTTTTGTTCACAAGAACCTTAAAAATGCCCTTTTTTTTAATGATTAGATTGAAGTTGAAACGTTCGATATAGTTATTTAATATTTAAAACATGTAATGAAAGAATTAAATGAAAGCTGAAAAAAGAAATGATCTCGTAGCATAATTATTCAATGACGGAATCATTCATGTACTTTTATTTGAACATTTTTATTGCTGTTTAAGTGAAATAGTTGGGTAGGTTTCTTCCCAAACGACTAGAAGATATCACACACAAGGTTTCTTATTTTCAAAACTTTCTTCTCTCATCCGAGAATCTACCAGTTTTAGATTTGTTTCTCATGAATTTTATTATTGGGATTTTGTTTATGTCTAATAATCCGAAATACGTAATCATGCTGAAAACTTTTCTAAAGCTGAAAATGAAATGAAAATTCTTAGTATTGGAAATTGGTATTGTTCAATACTCTGCCATCAACATGATTCTACAATGCATATCAAGAGTTTTAAGTTCTAATGTTGAGCTCGAGCTAAAATGTAACACACTCTTTTTGCCTGCAATAGAGAATGTTGGTACTGAGATTTGAACTGAAAAGCTGAACTGCTTCATATTTGTGGAAATATATTATTCTAACTATTCTCTTATATATAAGACAGATTCCTTTAAATAAGCAAGGAAAAGCCTATTTCGAGTCAAGATTATAAAGAATACAAATGTAAGTACACAGTTGTATTAAAAGTTGTTCGTTTGTCATTCAAATTAGGGGAAACCGCCAAATGTTGAACGGCTAATTTTGTCGCCTATTGTTGAACTCCCATAAGAAATGCACGTGCGTTCAACAATAGGCGAAGAAATTAGCCGTTCAACATTTGGCGGTTTCCCCTAATTGATTCTTTTCAAATACAACTTTTTTCAAAAATATTCCATAATTGTGGATGTTTCAAATAAAATTATTTGTCTTAGCACATGCACAGCCAGTATTTAGCAAGCAAGTCTTTTGATACGAAAATTATTTGAAGCTTTTTTTCACTTTTTAAAAGACGAGTTTGTACTATCCCATTTAATTCCACCACTTGAGTCAAGTAAGAAAACCAATAACGGCCTTACTGTTGAAGTCGAAATACGTAACTGTGAAGTGACAATCAAGTAATGGAATTAAATGGAATAGTATTAACTAGTTTTATGGCAAGTGAGGTCACCTTTGTTGCGAAACAATCTGTTTTCGAAATCCGAATTTAGCAGTAAAATGAAAGTATTTACTATTCACAGAGATGCCTAAAACGGCTGTATATTGCCAAAGTAGTGCTTCCAACACCCACGTTTAAGTCTGTATGTGACAAAAACCATCAAAATACAATAATACAAACATAAGGGATATATTTAGGGACATTTTGAGGTTTTGGCCACCCTTTGTTCTGGAGCGAACCACTGTGCGGTGGTCAGGTTCCGAGAGCACGGTCCCCGTACGTCACTAATTATCGTACGCTGGACCGAACCTGAACCAAGAGTTAGTGGCTGCCTTTTAGTCCTCGCCCGGTGAATCGGAAAGGTACGTGAAGCCGGGTCGTAAGGGAAAGTGGGCTACTAGCTCGAGGGAACGGTATTCCGGACGCTCTCGAGGATTGTAAAGCGGAGGTTTTCCGTCCAGCCGCCACTCCCTCCGCACCTTTAATTCGGCCATTTGCGCACGAGCTCACACCACCATCTTGTGAAGCAGCGATCGCCCACTGGCAAGCCGCCGGTAACTGGACGCTCCAGCGACACTGACGTCACCAGCACGGTCGAACGAGTCGTCATCGTCCTCGTCGGACAGTTCAGCGTTTTCAGCACCCCGTCGGAGAAACCTACATCTTCGGCGCCCCGCCGGAAAGTTCCCCATCTTCAGCACGTCGCCGGAAGAGTCAGCATCTTCGGCACCCCGCTACGCTACACATCACTACGAAAATCCTGTCCAGGTACATGGAAATATTGTAATCATGGCCATGAAGTTTCCCATATAAATATTAGCATGTCGTCCAACCCGAATGAACTCCCTAAATAATAAAATATGTTGAACTAGAAGATCTGGATGAAAATTGATGTTATTTGCAGCAATTCCGTTTAGAACACACTGTTCTCGTACGTTTCAGTTATTCCGTTGGTAGATTGGTTATTTCAGACTTCTATTCCTCTTCGGTCAGTGAGTATTGGGTTGAGCAAGCTTAAGTGAGTACGAGGGGCAATAAGGGATAAGCGGAACGAGTTTGGGTTTCCGTTGGTTTGGAAAGTGGTTTGGAAGATTCAGCCAGCAACCGTTCGAGGATTTCCCCTGAGGTATTGTCTCAAGAAAGTCGGGCAAAACAACAGACTGGTGGTCTCTCAGACATGAGAGTGGCGCTACAAGCCACCAAGGTTTATTAAGTACCTCATACGATTTTGCGAACGGTTACAAAGGCTAGCTACGTTCAATGTAAACAAAAACGGACTGCAAACTAAGGAAACATCTTCTTGAGCCAGCTCAGGAAAATATCGATCAAACTGTTTCTCCAGTGAGTCAAGAATGGCTCATTTTCCAATTTTTGATATGCATCTAGTTATTCCTTTCTCAATCAAAATGCACAGTTCATCAATCATTGTAATATTACCGACACTTACTTTGCGTTGCCAGTTATACCATTGCTTGCAAATCTTGGATCATGAATCTGATTGGTTTTCTTGCCCTGTAACTTCAAGTTCAGCGAGTTTAGTTGATCTCTGATAGGTAAGAGAGACGTTCCCGACATTCGTCTTCATTGAGATTCACAAACAAAAAACTTTCAAAAAGGTCTCTTAAATTTTAGTTTTATTGCCCTCAGATAGATTTATTTCATTATGCATACATAGAATAATGTTGATGAAACACCACCATTTGATCCATTGTCACCCCGATGCGGTGGTCTATGAGACTTTTGCGTGGGATTACGTTTTTCGGGAAGATAGGGGGGTCATTCTGCAGATTCAAAGTTGTAACCGTCACGAAAAGTGGTCAGGAAGTATGGGCTAACAACTAAGCCGTCTTTTAACCGATATTGGCTATCAATCGATGGACGAACTCTTTAAGATTTTGCGAGGCGATTTTTTTAGAGGCGTTAGACTATTGAAAAATTGAATATTGCCAAACACTGTTAAAAAATCGGAAACCAACCAATACCGTACTTGCATTGCAAACACAGACATCAAAATCGTGCATCTTACGGGCTGGGCTCCAAACCGCAGTTCAATCAAGGCTTTACGGAGAGCGAACATGAGGGCCGATTAGCAGCTATCGCAAGATGACGGCCAGTGGCAGCAGTTCCAGCGGAGAAAAAGAATCATCGAGCAGCCGTCACTGACAGCAGCACTCAGAAGAAAGTAAATCATCGAGTAGCACTCATGTTAAATTTTCACGCAGTGATTGGACCATCGTTTGGTTGCCGTAAGTGATTAGAAAATCGTATTACTAGAATAGAATCGGATTTTTTCAGGACGAATTATAAAAATTGACGGAAATCAGTTTTTTTTTCTCTCAGATCAATTTGGGGTATTTCATTACATTTCAGGGAAAATATACAATTTGGTAGGTCACGTGCCCTATCGTGCCCCAGCTTAACTCCGCCAGTGGGACCAACACTGTATAAGAAGAAGTGGTTGCTTACAAAAATGGCGTCGGTTGCGATCCCGTGACTTCAGTGGCGGTGCTGAAAATGTATTCTAAATGGTGGCGTCTTAGTGAAAAATCATCGAGCGGCTGTTGGAAAGCAGCAGCAGTTAAGTGAAATTTTTACGCAAAGCTCGGACAAACGCTTGGTTGCTAGCATTTTATGAAAATAAAAGTGTTGGTTGCAAAAAATGGCGTCGGCCGTATTTCCGCAACATCAGTAGCGATACTGGAAGAAAGTAAGTTGTCTTCGTTAGCAATACCATAAACACTCGTTGGACGCTGCAAAAAATTATTTGCATGGATGGCGTCTTTCCTTCAAAACCTAAAGATACTGATTTTGGTTTTGTTTCTGTTTTTAATTGAAAAAGCGCATTATTGAAATCGAATCGGAAATAAATCGATCCTTTTTCGGACCACCATTACAGGGTGTTCAATAAGTTCGAATACACTTTCAAAAAATGTTTAAAAATTTAGCTTAAATTATTTCTTTTCCCAGTTGCATTTCATTGGAAGTATTGTTTATAAGGAACGTTTGTAACATTTCTTTTGGAATGACCTCTATTTTGTACTTCTTCACGAGCTTTAAACGTTTCTAAAACCCATCGCAGGCGGCACGCTTGATCTGCATTTCGTTCCAGATTTTAAGAATTACGTCTTGAACTGGTCCAAGTTACTGACCTTGTATTCGTACAGCTTTAACATAATAAAGGACCATAAAGGACATAAAAGTTAAGAGAGTTCAAATCCGGGAAGCTGGGAGGTCGCAATGTTGTGTCCAAAAAGTCGATGAAATTGTCCCCATATTAGGCTAAAATCGCAATTTCCGTGTATAAAGGGTTAACGTCCTATTGGAACACGTAGGGCTCATCTCCGTCTTAGCACCGGGCCACTGGGGGCATCAATCGTCCCCAAAATCCAGTTTTGTAGTACGCCGCAATGATTTTGACATTAAAAAACGGCTATTTATGATGCCCCAATCCATTTTCAACGCGCGTAATAAACAAACAACAAGTGACAGAATGTCAAAACCACACACATCCGATAGCGTATATATACCGCTAACGCTGACACCAATACTAATACAGAATATGTACATTGGGCTGTAGCTGGCACTGGTGATCTTATTAAAATGTGCGGCTTAAGCGCCACTCCAATAAAGGAGACCGCACACCAAGTTCGTTTGCCCGGATGAAACTCAATCAAGGCGAGTCCAAGTACAATCTTCAAAGAACAAAGAGATCGATCCAGTGCGACTACTTTCCCAAAATGGGACAGGTAGAAACCCCTATTGACGCATCAGCATAACTCTCGCAACATCAATCAAATCTCAAAATCAACGGTAAGAGGTCACGCATACTTATGACGACGCAACAAGACGTCATTTCATCATCATCGGGAGTTTACGCTATCCTCCACCAGAGTCGCGATGGTAGCTAAAGGGTCGCGCAACATAAATTTAAAGTTCAATCAAAGTTAATTGCCTATTTCCGGGGATTAAACCACCCGACTTGGACGTTAATTTACAATGTTATGGTAACTCATATGTGAATATGTACGTTATGTGGAAGATATTGATTTGAAAAATGTATTGGAGGTAACCACTTTCCCTTCGATGGGACTCGAACCCATGACCCTACAGTACTGTAGGGTACAGTACTGTAGGGTCATGGGTTCGAGTCCCATCGAAGGGAAAGTGGTTACCTCCAATACATTTTTCAAATCAATATCTTCCACATAACGTACATATTCACATATGAGTTTCCATAACATTATAAATTTAAACTCAAGACAAAATAAATCAATCTAAAACGATTCCGAAGCAACGTAGAAACACTCAAAACATGTATTTAACGAATAGGATAACCTGTATTTTACGAATAACATTTATTACAGTAGTGATGGTTTACGACAAAGGTTTATTCTACATTTTAATTATAGGTTTTATTTATTCAAGCATGCTTGTATCTTTTCAATTTGCTTTCTCTCCTCTTTACCTATCCTATTCTATCTGTGTGCGTATCTACTATCTGTGCTATTGTGTTTGTATCTTCATGACTAGCGATGCGACGACGATGCAGCAACGAAACGGCCAATGCTGTTGCACCCGGGTGTCTACATTGATTGGGTTGGGTGGGCGGCCATAAATTACTGTACGTGCGCACGTTTTAGTTTCTCGCCGACACCCAACCTCAATTCATCCAAACGTTTGAATGTTTAGCGATTCACGCTCTTCAACCTAAGGTTGGCACAAAAAACTTCTCCGTGGCGTCCTCAGCGGACGCCACACTTCACTCAAGAATAATTGGTCCGGACTCACCAGATGGTTACTGCTTATGTATCCTGCGCTGCTGTTACCGCCGATGCCGGTTGGCGATTGATGATCGCCACGTGGGCCAATGAATGGTGGTTGGCGACTTCCACGTGTCGACGAATGGCGGTTTGGTCGATGGTGGCAATTGACGACCACAACTCCTCGCTGAAGCGATTTGCTGACGGATCGCTTCCTACCGGACAAGTTGAAGGCTGACGGGGTCTCTCGTCCCGGGGTTTCCGCTGACCTGGCGCTTGGAAGAGATATAGCCGTCGACTACTCAAGACAATTACCATACTGCACAGATTTCACAATAGCACAATTAACATTACCTGGCCTAGATTGATTTTAGACGCACAAATCTAGCCTACGACGCACACTATATTTACTTGCACTACTTGAACTAAACGAGGAGAATTAAATTAAATACAATAATCAAAGTTTAACCACGTTGCTTTCTAACTTACAAATTAAATTACGAAACACGAACAAAGCAAGACACTTCCACTGTTATCTGCGGTTCGGACGAAAGTGAGCGAAACCGTGATCCTCAGATTAAGGAACGTGACCTCGCCGAATTCAATTCGGATTTCCCGCGAATCTTTTCGACCGATTGGACAATTGCGAGATATTAATTTGACCGCTGGCTCTTCGAGCAATTTCGGGTGCAGCCACGACTCTCTCTTTCCCAATCTTCCCGAAAACTTCCTTGGACCCGACCTTGATCTCGCGAAGTCGAACGCGGCGGAAATCGCGACCTATCGTTGTATGGTAATCGATCAGTGTCGTTTCACTTGTGCTGGCCTACCATTTGGCGTACGTGAAACAAATTAGCGTATGGAGAAAGCTATGTGTTATAATTATGTTCTATCCTAATCCTCTATCCTATTTTCGCAGATTGCAGCAAACGCTACAGGGCTTACAAACACAATGATCAAACATTTGTATTCGAACTTATTGAACACCCTGTATATACAAGTCAGAGTTGAAGGAATTTTCACTTTGTAATACACAAACGCAGAAAATTTATGACGTGTAGTCAAAAATAAACATTTTCATTCTTCAATAATCATTCATAATTCATTTCATATATTTCTTTGTAATTTTTGATGCAATAAATGCCCAAATAAGCAGGGAGCAATGCGTAATGACGAGTGAGCAATGAGGAGTAAGACTTTTCTGACTTCTCACATCGCATAAGTCATAAAGAAGTTATAAGTGGAAAGTGACAAATGAGGAGTAAGGAGTAAAAAGTTATAGGGGGAAAACGGCTTTGGCAGGTTTTGTTCTATTATTGGCAGGGGGGTTTTTGTCGACCAAATTTTATGAAATTTGGCCACAATATTCTTTGATATGCAAAGAATGTTTAGGCCAAATTTGAGCCTAGTCAGTCATAAAAAAACCCCTGCCAATAATCGAACAAAACCTGCCAAAGCCGTCATTCCCCCTATGTTGGAAGTGTGAAGTGAGAAGCGCGAAGTGAGGAATTAGAAGTGGCTTGTGAGTAGTGAGTTGTGAGTAGTGAGAAGTGAATAGTGAGTAATAATTAGTCGTGATAATGAGGAAGTGAGAAATACGAAGAAAAAAGTGAGAAGTGAGATGATAAAAGTGAGATGCTCTAAGTTAGAAGTGAGAAATGCAAAAAAAGAAGCTCAAAGTGAGGAATAAAAATTGCGAAGAGCAAAATTTGAAATAAGGAGTGAAAATAAAAAAGATAAGAAGAAAACAAAGAAAGGAGAAAAGAGAAATGATGAATTATGAGTTGTTAGTAATCTTGAAACCTCTCCCCCTCAGGAAGGGATAGGTCCCTCAGAAATGAAACACACATTTCTCCAGCACAACACACTAATCAAGCAAATTGAACCACATTTGGCATCTATTTATTTTATTGTAAACCAAAATTGTTAATACAAAAAAAAGTTGTCTTTATTCTTGTTCTTCCCTCCCTCTTACTTTTTCTTTCTACCATGTTCCACCTCCTTCGCCATCTTTTTTCTTCCTTCTTCTGCTCATGTCATCTATCTCCCTTTCTTTCTTAATTCTTATTCTTTCTCATTTATTCTCTCTTTTTACCGATCTCGTACGTAAAAGCTATATGTTCACTCCAAAAACCATTTAGGGGAACTGTTCCGTTTTCAATCTCACTGTACATATATTCATCTCATCGCGAAACAAAGAAATACGGCACCAATTTCGTTCCTTCTTTTTGCTAACATGCATGCTCACTGCTGAAAAAAATCACAAAAATAATAAACAAATCAAATACCTTCTCGTTGCTTTGTTTTTCGTAGGACCAATATCGGAGCTATGAGATGAAGTCCAGGAGCAGTAACCCTATTTATAGAAGGCACGGAGACCTTCGTCAAATTGAGGTATGTGTATGTGTATTTACATGTATAAGTGTGCACAACAAACTCTTGACCACGTTTCGGGCTCTAACCCTTGACCGCCTTGCTTTCGACAGTGAATTCTGTTTATTTATCATCAGACTAAGGCCGGAGTGGCCTGTGCTGCACATAAAAGACTTCTCCATTCAGCTCGGTCCATGGCTGCACTTCGCCAACCACGCAGTCTGCGGAGGGTCCGCAAGTCGTCCTCCACCTGATCGATCCACCTTGCCCGCTGTGCACCTCGCCTTCTTGTTCCCGTCGGATCGTTGTCGAGAACCATTTTCACCGGACTACTGTCCGACATTCTGGCTACGTGCCCGGCCCACCGCAGTCTTCCGATTTTCGCGGTGTGAACGATGGATGGTTCTCCCAACAGCTGATGCAACTCGTGGTTCATTCGCCTCCTCCACGTACCGTCCGCCATCTGCACCCCACCATAGATGGTACGCAACACTTTCCTTTCGAAAACTCCCAGTGCGCGTTGGTCCTCCACGAGCATCGTCCAGGTCTCGTGTCCGTAGAGAACTACCGGTCTTATAAGCGTTTTGTAGATAGTCAGTTTCGTACGGCGGCGAACTCTATTCGATCTGAGCGTCTTGCGGAGTCCAAAGTACGTACGATTTCCAGCCACTATGCGTCTCCGAATTTCTCTGCTGGTATCGTTATCGGCGGTCACCAGTGAGCCCAAGTACACGAATTCTTCAACCACCTCGATTTCGTCACCACCGATAGAAACTCGTGGTGGGTGGCTCACATTGACCTCTCTTGAGCCTCTTCCTATCATGTCTTCGACGTGTTGATGACTAGTCCAATCCGTTTAGCTTCGCTTTTCAGTCTGATGTAGGCTTCCTCCATCCTCTCAAAGTTACGTGCCATGATATCAATGTCGTCGGCGAAACCAAATAACTGGACGGACTTCGTGAAAATCGTACCACTCGTGTCAATCCCTGCCCTTCGTATTACTCCCTCCAAAGCGATGTTGAATAGCAGACACGAAAGACCATCACCTTGCCGTAACCCTCTACGCGTTTCGAAGGGACTCGAGAATGCCCCTGAAACTCGAACTATGCACATCACCCGATCCATCGTCGCCTTGATCAACCGTATCAGTTTATCCGGAAATCCGTTTTCGTGCATTAGCTGCCATAGCTGGTCCCGATCGATTGTATCATATGCGGCTTTGAAGTCGATAAATAGATGATGTGTGGGCACGTTGTATTCGCGGCATTTCTGCAATACCTGACGTATGGCGAACACCTGGTCTGTGGTAGAGCGTTCACCCATAAATCCCGCCTGGTACTGCCCCACGAACTCTCTTGCAATTGGTGTTAGTCGACGTCATAAAATTTGTGAGAGTACCTTGTAGGCGGCGTTCAGCAATGTGATTGCGCGGTAGTTGCTACAATCCAGCTTATCGCCCTTTTTGTAGATGGGACACACGACACCTTGCATCCACTCCTGCGGCAGAACCTCATCCTCCCAAACCTTGGTAATCACCCAGTGCAGCGCTCTAGCCAGTGCTTCACCACCGTGTTTAAACAGCTCTCCTGGTAGTTGGTCGACTCCAGGGGCTTTGTTGTTTTTCAGCCGGCCGATCTCCTCCTGGATTTCCTGGAGATTCGGAGCCGGAAGTCGCATGTCCTGCGCGCGTGCTCCTAGGTTCATTACCATACCGCCACCGTTGTCTGCCATATCGCCATTCAGGTGCTCTTCGTAGTGCTGCCGCCACCTTTGGATCACCTCACGCTCGTTCGTAAGAAGGTTCCCGTTTATGTCCTTACACATATCAGGCTGTGGCACGTGGCCCTTACGTGAACGGTTTAACTTCTCATAGAACTTTCGTGTGTTATTAGTGCGGTACAGTTGCTCCGTCTCTTCACGCTCTCGATCTACCTGCTGACGCTTTTTCCTCCGGAAAATCGAGTTTTGTCTGTTCCGCGCCTGTTTATATCGTGCCTCGTTCGCCCTCGTGCGGTGTTGCAGCAATCTCGCCCATGCTGCATTCTTCTCTTCTACTAACTGCTCACATTCGCCGTCATACCAGTCGTTTCTCTGATCCGGGGGCACCGTGCCTAGTGCAGCGGTTGCGGTGCTACCAATGGCGGATCGAATATCTCTCCAGCCATTTTCAAGAGCCTAGCTGCTCTTCCGTTGAGAGTGCCACTTCCAGCTGCTGCGCGTATTCTTGGGCTAGTCTACCGTCTTGTAGCCGCCCAATGTTAAGCCGCGGCGTCCGACTTCGACGCGTGTTGATCACCGTCGAGAGTTTTGAGCGCAGGCGTACTGCAACGAGGTAATGGTCGGATTCAATATTCGCACTGCGATAAGTGCGGACGTTTGTGATGTCGGAGAAGAATTTACCGTCGATTAGAACGTGGTCGATTTGGTTTTCCGTTTCTTAGTTAGGTGATCTCCATGTGGCCTTGTGGATATTTTTGCGGGGAAAGAAGGTGCTTCGGACTACCATTCCGCGGGAGGCTGCGAAGTTTATGCATCGTTGGCCGTTGGTCATTCGATACGGTGTGCAGACTATCCGGTCCGATTACCGGTCTATACATTTCCTCCCTTCCTACCTGTGCGTTCATGTCACCGATGACGATTTTGACGTCCCGCAGTGGGCATCCATCGTATGTCTGCTCCTGCTGTGCGTAGAACGCTTCTTTCTCGTCGTCGGGTCTCCCTTCGTGTGGGCAGTGCACGTTGATGATGCTATAGTTGAAGAAACGGCCTTTTATCCTCAGCTTGCACATCCTTTCGTTGATTGGCTGCCACCCAATCACGCGTTGGCGCATCTTACCCAGCACTATTAAGCCGGTTGCCAGCTCGTTGGTGGTGCCACAGCTTTGGTAGAAGGTAGCCGCTCGATGTCCACTTTTCCATACTTTCTGTCCTGTCCAGCAAATTTCCTGCAGCGCCACGACGTCGAAGTTGCGGGGATGTAATTCATCATAGATCATCCTGTCGCAACCTTCGAAACCTAGCAACTTGCAGCTCCATGTTCCAAGCTTCCAAACGTGATCCTTTATTCGTCGCCTAGGTCTTTGCCGATTATATCGAGTCGTATTATCTCTTATATTGTTCGTAATTATTGGTTTTCCAGGCGGCTTATTGGGCCTGCGCAAACCTCCTGTCTCGTCGGAGAGCCGCCGTGTCAGGGCTGTTTAGCGTCCTACCTAACACCATAACTTGGGATTGTGCGCTTTGAGCGGCACACGGTCGCTTTGGTGGGGCCTACTTGCGAATACATGCAGCTTTTTATAGGAATTTAACAGGGCCCACTGCAAAGCAAATAATTTTGAAAGTTCAACGACGTGTAAAATTGCACCCAACCATATCAAACAAATTAGCATTCGATATTCAATTAAATTTGATTAAATTTTACAAGCAAGCACAGCTTAAATTTCATTCGATTTTAAAGAACAGTGAAATCGATTGAATGTTACGTTTATTTGCATGCTCCAAATATGTGCATGAAAATACATTTAAAATCACAACATATTTTTATCTGTGTGTCAAACCCCACCACATCCTAGGCAAGCCCCACAACTCGCAGATGGCCTGGGGAGGGAGCGTCAAGCCCTTGGGCATAGTCCCTACTTCTTTGTATACCCTCCTTTTCCCATCTTTCTTCTTCCTTCTACCTACTACCTTCTATCTGCTTCCTTTTTTTCATTTACCTCCTTTCTTATTCTCTTTTCCCTTATTCATTTTCCCTCATCCATTTTCCTTCTATCTATTCTCTTCTTACTTTTTCTTCTTCTCATTTCTTTCTTCCTTCTTCTTTTTTCCTTCTTCCTTCATCAATCTTATTTCCTTTTTTTCTTTCTTCCCTATTATTTCCTCTTTTAAATGTCTTCCTTCTTACACTTTCTCTTTTTCTTCTTCTTTCCTCCATCCTACTTCTTCGTTCTTTTTTGTTTCTCGCTTGATTCTATTTCCTCACTTGTCATAAGACGAGTTTGTACAATCCCATTGAATTCCACCATTTAATTGTATTTTGACAGATACGTATTTCGACCTCAACAGTAAGGCCGTCTTCAGTGTCTCGTACTTGACTCGACTTTATTTCCTCCTTTTTCCTAGTTTCTTCTTCGATCTTCCTTTTTCTATATCTCTTCTTCCTGCTTCCCACTTATTTTTTCTTCCTATCTCACTTATGATCTCTAAATCTTGTAGCAAACGCTGGAGCGATATACGGCAGGACATCGCAGCAGAGGCAGACCCAGGGGCTCGTAATGACGAAGCTTCAACAAAGAAAAGAAGGAAGTCTAAGGGGATCTGACTTGGGTTCAAACGACTGCTTGCTTCAGTCTTGACCTCGAGTGGAGTGAGATCTTTTACGTTGGCGAGAGCACAATTTCTAGAATGTTTATTATTCACTCTATATCGACTCATGGAAGCATATTTGGTCATATAAAATCAAAATTTCTGGGTTACTGTGATGCGTCCAAAGAGCTTTCCAAGGATTTTCTATTCCACTTCTCGACATTGCCATTCAATATCGACTCATGGGGGTTTGACTTTATAGAAAGGACTCAACTCCTTGAGCTTGTTCTTGATTGACCGCCCGTAGCTGCTACTCCATTATGACCAGATCAGCTGTATTGCACAGAGAACCAACAGATGTTTGCAACAGACTAGCACTCACCTTCAATGTGCAAGTACTGGTGATCTCATTTGTTAAGTCATAATGGCGTCTGCCACGTCAGAATACAAGTCAATGTAGGAAAGGGGGAGGAAATGATGATGCAATCACTCGCCCACTCTAAGCCGAATATACCTCTGCACTTGCCACGTTCATACGGAACTAATTGAAATTTGTTGGTTATGGTTCGAAAGACAGTTAACGAGCTGCCAATGTGAGGAGAAAGCATCTGATGGGATTTCCAATTGGAAGAATGAAACGAGCTTTTATGTTTAATTCCAATTCTAGCAGCTTCTGCTAGAATAGTCAAGTAGAAGGTACAGGATAGAAATGGAAAAGGCAGGGTGTCCATTTCTAGTTCTAGCGATAGCTAGAACATGAGAAATATATAGAAAGATACAAAATAGGAAAATGGAACGTCATTTTTTCATTGTTGAAATATTTTCAACGATTTTTCACACTATACTTCATTTGTACACTTCATGAAGTCAATTTGTTATTTATTAGCTGTATTTCAAACTTGTAGTTGGACAGCATACATAATCAGAACCAATATCGAAGCGTTTACACGCATTTGGTTTCTAGCCGCAAGCAAAGAAAAAAAAAGTTTGTGTTTCAAATTCCGATCATGTTTTCAAGAGCGATTTATTAAGCAAATCATTGGAAAAAGGTTACATTTAGGTCATTTAGTACATTAAGTGTACTTTATGATGTGATATCAAATAACAGTGTAATGTTTGTGTCGTACAAATTTGCTGAACAAAAGAAAAATGTCTATCATTCCCGGTAGTGGACAACCAAATGTACCTAAATATGTTGGCCACTATAAACTCCACCCATTGTAATGGTTGCGATCGTCCCGTGCATTTGAAGTGCGGTATGGCAACCACATGGAAGAGTAACTTTCTTTCATTTACTTTTGAAAGCCATTGTTTTGTGTTTTTGCCACTAAAGGCTTCTTAAATAAATAAACTAGGCTAGATGCACCAGTCGTGGCTATATAGCACCATTTGTCGCACTAGTGCTTTATATGCCAAATGGCAAATCAAATCACCGCAAACCAAGTTCATATCGATAAAGCATATTCATATGATACGATAACACCTTTGATCTCCTCCAAAACAAGCAAAGCATAATTGTAAATATTTATTTACTTTTTGATGTCCTTTGCACCAGTTGCCGCACTAGTGGTCCCGATTTGGCCAATCCCATAAGAAAACAATGAGATTTGCCAAATAAAGAATTAAAATTAAAAAATAGTGCCACAACTGGTGCATGCGTTCCTATTATAATTTAATCAATTTTGAGGATGATAACAAATTTTATTGTGATTTTCACAGCTGTTCTAAGGAGAGGAAGTAAAACCTTTCGCTTGATATAGAAAGTCCACCCACATGTATGGCGCAAAAAGGTACACCCACCCTATTATTTCCATAAGCATTTTACTTTATATTTTTTTTCATTTCCAGCGACAATCGGATACCCGATATTGTTGTTGGTCAAAAATCAACACTTCATACAAGGCGATTTGCAGATTCATCATCATTTTTTGACGTAAACTACGTCTAAGGGGAAGACTCGGATACAGGGTGTAAAATGAAAATTTCGAAATTGGGGACCGTCACGAAATCATGAAAGATTTGTATCATTAATAGGTCCTTTATCTTTCAATGGATTTTAAATATTTATGTATCAAACGATTCATAAACTCTCCACCAATGTGAGAGTACTATTGAAACTTTTGAGTATCAACGCTAAACTATTGAAAATTTAAGTTCTTTCATGCATCATTCTAACCCTATGCGGCGCAGTCCAATCCTTGGTAATTGCCTACTTTTAGGGTATTATCAATTGTTGAATTGGGGTGTATGAATGGGATGGCCCAGCTGCTAGACAGTTGGGTCCCTACTCCCTCACAGAGTAGGAGATGCTGCTAATGCTGGGTAGAAGTGTCGGTGGGAGTAGTAAAATTCTTCTTTATTGTTTCATTTTCTGTTCTACAATTATTTTTTACATGTACAGTGCTCGGCCGGCTTGGCCCTCCAACTTCAATTTTAAATTTTTATGTTTACATTGTTATTTAAGTGTTAATATGATATATCATGACGGCCTTTAGGAGGCGCTGGTGTGTTTTTTTAAATTTGATAACCTAACTACTATGTACACTAATATTTACAATAAGAAATTTGATAACCTAGATTGGAACTAGCGCCCTAATTGGAGCCTGATCCGAATGCAAGCAACGGACCCTGAACTTTTCTTTACACTCACCAAAGCGTTCATGTAAGGTTTTTATTCCGGCCAGACGGTGGACCTCGGATGTTCTTGTCCTGGGAGGGGTGTTGAGGATCATCCTCAGGAATTTGTTTTGGACCCGTTGAAGTTTGAGGTGGTGGGTTTTAGCGCAGCTCTCCCAGACCGGCATGCCATATTCGATCACAGGGAGGATGATTTGCTTGTAGACAGCAAGCTTATTTTTCAGGGACAATGACGACCGGCGGTTGATCAAAGGGTACAGTAGTTTCAACAAGACGTTACACTTTGTCACCGTTTTGTCAACCTGTTGCCTGAAAATAAGCTTGCTGTCGAGGGTCAAGCCAAGGTAGCCGGCCTCATTGGCCCATTCCACGGTCGTGCCATTGAGGATGATTTTACAGTCCCCAGGCGGAACAAGTTTAGGGATTTGGAGTGGGGAAAATGATGACCTGGGTCTTCGCCGCGTTGATACAGATCTTCCAGCTGGTGAGGTACTCTGTCAGGGCATCCAGGCCTCGTTGGAGTTTTGCCACTAGCGCTCTGATCACTCTACCGTTGTAGACGATGGATGTGTCATCTGCGAACAGAGACAGAATGCCGCCTTCTGGAGGTTCTGGCATGTCGGAGGTGAACAGATTGAAAAGCAGGGGCCCGAGGATACTGCCCTGGGGAACGCCTGCGACGATGTTGTGCGCATTGGAACTCGCTCCGCTGATTGAGACCCGGAATGTCCTTGCCGACAGGTAATTGTTGATGATTTTCACCAGGTAGCTGGGAAGATTGTAGCGTTGTAGTTTGTACACCAGGCCATCATGCCATACATTGTCAAATGCCTTCTCGACATCGAGTAATGCCATGGCGGATGTTTTCGAGACAAACTTGTTCCGTCTGAGGACGTTGGTAACTCGGGTCAGTTGGTGTACAGTTGACCGACCGCGTCGGAAACCAAACTGTTCCTCGAGCAAGATGTTGAGATTTTCGGCAGACTCAAGTAACCGATGATGAATAGCTTTTTCGAATAGCTTGGATAACCCTGAGAGAAGGCTGATGGGTCGATAACTTTTGGGGGAGGAAGGATCCTTCCCAGGCTTCCGGATGGGGATGACTTTCGCTGACTTCCAGGACGATGGGAAGTAGCTAAGCCGGAGACACTGATTAAAGATCAGCGAGAGGTGCTCAAAAAACGGAGCACTCATGTGATTGAGCTCGAGATTCAGGATGCTGTCGAAGCCTGGGGCCTTCATGTTCTTCGACGATTTGATATAGGCCGTCAATTCGTCAGCTGAGATCTCCAACTCCTCCGAGAAGTCGTTGGGAATCAAATGGATGTTGTTAGCATGCTCGTTGACGGCTGCTTCGTGTGGACTGACGATGTTCTGCCCAAGATTGTGTGAGCTGACGAAGTGACGACCTATTTCAGCGACCTTCTCTGCAGGAGTTATCAAGCGATCCTTAGAGCCATTATTGTCTAGTGGGATCAAAGGTGGAATGGGCCGAGGCTTGGATTTTAGAATTTTGGTCATTTTCCAGAACGGCTTAGCATAATCTGGGAGAGTGCGGATCTTATTCGAGAAGTCGTTATTTTGAGGTCCACCATTCTGGCCTTGATAATTTTGTGATTCGATTGCAGCGTGTTTTAAGCTCAGGCAGTCCAGTACGCTGAAACTGCCTGCGAGTGACATTCCGCAATCGAATCAAATCTTTGGTGAGTGTATCGATGTTTAAGGAGTTGCTTACCTGCCGAGCCGTCGGTACGTGTTGCTCTCGGGCCGCCGTGATCGCCTCCTCGATAGCGCACAGCTGGCGGTCGATACTTTCCGGCGTCTCCGGACGCACCTCGTAGTCGACGGTGTTATCGACGCACTGCTGGAAACGCCGCCAGTTCACTCGGTGGTAGTTCCGCCGTAACTGCTGGTGCCGATTGACCGAGGAGCCCAGTTCCGCCACCACCGGATAGTGATCCGAACTGAGCTCCTGGTATACAACCGGCTGCGAGACGTGGTCACTCAGGTTTGTTACGTAGAGGTCGAGCGTTGCGTGGGCACCGGACCGACTCAGCCGAGTGGGGAATCCGGGCTCAGGAACGGGTAGTGGCCTTCCTCCATGTTGTGGCTCCAGATGGTGCCGTTTCGCTTGCCGCAACTGTTGCCCCAGGCTCGATGCTTGGCATTCATGTCGCCGGCAAAGATACACTGGCCTTGCCTCCGCGTCAGCTTGACGATGTCCCTCCGAAGGGCAGCCGATGATCCATCGCCGGCTTTGGCTTGCGTTGGACAGTACGCCGCGATGAGCGCGATTGTGCCGACCGAAGTGGTGATTTCGACACCGATGGCCTGGATGACACTGAGCTGGAAGCTTGGAAGCAGACGACAGTTGATGTTGTAGCGAAGAGCGATGGCCACACCACCTCCCCTGGTCGGCCGGTCGAGTCGCACGATGCGGAAGTCCGGGATGTTGATGTTCACCTCCGGTTTTAGGTGCGTTTCGGTGATGAACGCCACGTCTATTTCCTTCTCCTCAAGGAAATCCTTCAGCTCGATTGTTTTGCTCTTTAGCGAGCAAGCGTTCCAGTTGACCAGGCCCACCCTAGCAGCCATTTTCAATGATGAACATGCCAAGTGTGAAGACCTGGTCGAATCGGGTTTTGCAGCCGCGCAGTCGAGTGGCGAGCTGCGCGAAGATCGGCATCAGCTGCTCCGGAGTGTACAGCGGGGCAGATTCTTCCGGTGGGACGGCTTCGTTCTCCGACTGCCGACGGAACCCAGGAGGAGGAAGCGGGGGCCATTCGCTGGTGGATGGTGCCGACGATGCTGGAGCTTGGACCGATGCAGCTGCCGCTGCCAGTCGCTTGTGCGGCTGTAGCGGTGGGAGTATTGGAATCACACGACGGGGAGCCGGGATAGTTCTTTCTCTTCTATGTAGAGCGGAATAGTTGGTTCAGTGTAGGGGAGAACGGTCCAAAATGCACCCCTGGGGCAAAATGGCCTCACTCATAAAATCACTCATATAATCTGTTTTAGTACATTTATGAACGAATATTACCATTACAATTTATCATTAGTTATCTATCATTGAACTTCATTGAAAAAAAAATAGCAACATCCTTTCATATTCACTCAAATTTAACGATTTCCTATTCTTCCACCACATCCGTAAGATTGTGGTTCAATCCATTAAGAAAAAACAAACAACCATGCGTTCACCATCATTTTACATGCAATTGAGTCATTTTAGACCACCATTCGGCCGTTTTGCTCAGGCCTATTTTTAATTTTTTTTTTAAATGCGTTAGAAAGTCATGAAAACCTTATTGTTTTGAATAGGAGATCATTGTGAAATGTAGCTGGGTTTGTAAATTTTGCACCTATACGTTGAAATGGTTGGGTATTTTTGTTTATATGGGCGAAAACATCGAAAAAGCTTAAGGGGTGCATTTTGGACCGTTCTCCCCTACTATATTTGTTTTAAGAAGTTTACGTCGAGCGGTCGTGTCTTGTATACAACCCCACATTTTTTTATAATTTTCAAGTAGCGGGCACTACTTTAAAATGCGATTGTGGATCGCAGGCAAAAGGACCATGGTTTAAGAAAAAATTGAATCATTTAATATGGGATAATGGTGCTTCCATGAGTCGATATCGAGTCAGGGAACATTAACTCATGGAGGGTCACCGTATGAATAACGATGATTTCGTGGAAGGCTGGCTGCAGGCGTTTGAAGTGAACCTGGGTATCCTAAACGTTCGAAGAAATTAGGAAAATATCGGTCAAAATGGATCTCTACTGGGCGCCCAAAAATGGTTTTACCCATCGCTGTAGCCATCCAGGCGTGAAAAACAAGGTCTTTTTCAACCTAGCTGAATTATACATTCGAATAAATATAGTAGCAGTTCATGACGCAAAAATGATCTTTCAAATGGCATACGAATTAAAACATATTTAACCTGAAAACTCGTTGGAATCCGCCTCATATATGGGCGGAAAAATGTGCACTACTTAAACAGTAAGAAAAGGCAAATGTTAACTTCCAGCAACAGGCCATATTTTGTGTCCGGGCGAAAAGGTTCAAGGGCAACGGGACATACCAAACAATTGTTACTCGTGTTTGCAACCGGCAAGTAGGCAGGAGTGAGATGATTAATTCCCGCTGTGAATGGAGACGTGAATGTGATGGCTTTCGGATGGAAGTTACTCAACTTCGGACCTGCTGCTACCGCCGGGTGGTTTATCTCAGTTATGGCACATTAAGTGTGGCCAGACCAGTGGAATGAGCTTGACATGGTGCTGGGGTTGTTGTTGTGGCAGCCGAGAGGAAACTTTCGATAAAATATTCATGAAAATGGGTGCAAAATGGGGTGTAAATGTTGGCAGTCGTGTTGGGAAGTTTTATTTGCATTTAAATTTATGAAGCTCGTCCAACCAGCCAGCCAGCCAACGCCCACCCACGCAGTGCTGCTGTACATGGAATGTGGCTCGTAGTAATTGAATTACCACCGGGGTGAAATGGGTGAAAAGTTTTCTAATTTGGGAATTTATGAACTGCCTGCTGCTGCTGTCGGAACGTGATCCCAAACAATAGAATGCCATCAAATTCGGAAGACTATTCTGGTTGAACCGTCTAAGACTCGAATGACAACGCAGATATGCACTCTATCTTGTGCTGTATGCGATCGTGACAGAATCGTTGCCACTTATGAATCTTCGGAAAGCTCACAGATTTCCGGTTTCAGTCAGAAGATATTGGCTGCATGACCGGAATCCGAGTTTTCAATTAGAGCGAAGCACATTTTCATGCTCTCGGTGTGGTTCCTGTCGGTTTGCCGAAAAAATTCACACACAACACAAATGCATCCACAGATCGTTTGAAAGTTCAGGTCCATAAACTGGAACTCTATTGCTAATCTACACACAAAGACTGACGGGGCTACGACGGTCGACGTGCATGCAGCATAAGAATAGTTCCGCATTCGGACATGGGTCGGGCGGGCGGGTGAAGTCAGTCGACGACATCAACAGGAAAACCAAAAGAACCGAATAAATTAGCATTGGTTTCTCTGTCTGTGGCACCTCCCCCTCCCAGGCGTGTATGTGTAGCTGGGAGAAAGAGCACGGCATGGATGGCATGATTCGCATGCAAAAGAAGTGGGCTCCACACCGGAACGTCGGGCGGCTTCAACCGATGAAGACTAATGGATTCCAGCCGAAAACGAACAGAGGAAACAGAGGTCGATTTGGGTGTGTGTGTTTCTGCTGGCTGGATCCGCAAGGGGGCTTGCAACGTTTCAATTCCGCCGCTGACGTCCGTCTACCGACGCGCCGTTATCGATGCAGTGCAGCAAGAACAAAGTCCCTTTCCGTGTTTTGGGTCCAAATTGGGTTAACCCATTGTGCCACACAGCTGTTAGGGCCGGAATAATAATTAATCAAGTTCGATAAGATGCGTGCCGCATAATTGGACGTTTCTCGGTTGTAAAATGGTTTTCTTGCTTTGGAAATTCGGTAACTTCAAGAACTTGTGGGGCTTCTACTTAGTTTTAACAACGAGTCCTTACATTGAGCAAAAGCGATTACTTTCCGGAAGTCCGGAAGGACATTTGGCGAAATAGAACATTTGATCGAACAGGACATTTGGCCGAATAAGACATTTGGCTGATTAGGACATTTGGCCGAATGACATTTGGCCGAATAGGACATTTGGTCGAACAGGACATTTCGCCGATTGGGACATTTGGCCGAATAGGACATTTCAAGACAAAATTTTCAAAACGACTCATCTGCTTTTTTTTTTCAATTTCGTTTATTTGGTAGACTCAGGCGTGTATAACACTTTACGGAGCCATTGTGCTTTGTGATATATACAATCAATATCATTTTATTATACGGTTAGTAAGAGGGGGGTAGAAGCCAGCGTACTCGTGGTGACTCGAGGTTAGTTTACAATGTTTAAGGATGGACGGGGCTTAGGATTTGGGATCAGGAAATTTCAGCTTCACATCCGGGCATTTGGCGTCAGTGACGATGTGGCGTGTCGTCGTGCTCGAGGAATGGTTCGACTGGGAGCATCTTCCGGATGGCAAGAGCTATGGAGCTCTATGGAACAAAAAGGCAGAGACGGAAACTTATCTGCTTTTGTAAACAAAGATTTGATTTGATTTGACGAATCTGATAGCTCTCCCACGCAAACCAACACCACCAATAGGTGGGAGAGCTATCAGATTCGTCAAATCGTTGTTTGAATCTTTGTTTACAAAAGCAGATAAGTCGTTTTGAAAATTTTGTTTTGATTTGACCGAATAGGACATTTAGCCGAATAGGACATTTGACTGAATAGGACATTTGGCCGAATAGGACATTTGGCCGAATAGGACATTCAGCGGAAAGGACATTTGGCCGAATAGAACATTTAGTCGATTGTGACATTTCGCCGAATAAGACATTTGGCCGAATAGGTCATTTGGCCTATTACGACATTTGGTCGAATAGGACATTTGACTAAATAAGTCATTTGGTCGAATAGGACATTTGACCGAATAGGACATTCAGCCGAATAGGACATTTGGACGAATAGGACAATTGGCCAGATAGGACATTTGGCCAAATAGGACATTCAGCCGAATAGGACATTTGGTCCAATATGACATTTGGCCGAATAGGACATTTGGCTGGATAAGACATTTAGCCGAATAGGACATTTGGCCGAATAAAACATTTGACCGAATAGGACATTTGACCGAATAGGACATTTGGCCGAATAAGACATTTGGTCGAAAAATATATTTGGCCTAACAGGACATTTGACTGAATAGGACATTTGGCCGAATAGGACATTTTGCTGAAAAGACCATTTGGCCGAAGAGGACATTTGGCCGAAAAGAACTGAATAGGAATTTGGCAGGATAAGACATTTGGCGAAAAAGACATTTGGCCGAATAGGACATTTGGCCGAATAAAACATTTGGTCGATTGTGACATTTCGCCGAATAGGACATTTGGCCGAATAGGTCATTTGGCCTATTACGACATTTGGCCAAATAGGACATTTGACTACATAAGTCATTTGGCCGAATAGGACATTTGGCTGAATGGGACATTCAGCCGAATAGGACATTTGGCCGAATAGGACAATTGGCTGGATATGACATTTGGCCGAATAGGACATTTAGAGGTGTGCGCCGGTCCGATATTCGTCGGCGGCGGCGTTTGTCAAAATTTCGGTTGGCGGCGGCGGCGTTTTCGGCGTCACGCCGAAAGCCATTTTAGCCGGCGGCGGCGGCGGCGTGAATCGGCGTGGCGATTTTTTCGTTACGTTTTTCTAAGATTTTTTTTTTGCATTGTTTCGGGATATTTTCAAGATTTTCAAATCTTTTGAATTTCGCATGAAAAATCTAATGAACTTCGCCAGAAAAATCTATAAGTTTTTCCATAATTTGGAGAACATTTCCGAGCAATCTTTGGAATTACCAAGAAAAGGTCTTTGTAATTCCCAAATAAAATTGATTGGAATTTCAGCAGAAAATCGAATTTTCTCAGAAAATTCTTGATAATTGTAGGAGAGTGCGGTTGGTGGAATGGGTGTTCAACCGTTGGCTTTCTCAGTCTAGAATAATAAAGACGGCTAGCTTGGCATGGCCAACAATAAAAAAGTAAATTCTTAAGAATTTCCGCGGGAGACTTTCAAGAAAAAATCTCTGGAATGTTCACGAGAAATTGTCCGTAAGTTTAACGGAAACGGAAACGGAAAGGATTGTTCAAAATGTCTCCACGGAAAATTGTTCTAAAATTATTGGGTTTCGACGGGAAATTCTTTGTACATTAGACGTTCGATAACTGAAAGTAATTTAACTGCAATGCTTTTAACAGCATTTCGATAGTTACATCAGTTTTGCTGTTATCGGACAGTTGAGCTTCAAAACGATGTCAATGTCGATGATAGCTGCATCCAGCTTTCCATGCTCGGTCTGGCGGCTTGTCGGAGTGTAAAAATCAATCGGTCGCTGCACAGTTTGACACTAGCTGGGGGAAAACTCACTGTCGAAAAGGCATTTTTTCCCTTCCCATCACCGGCTTTCCTCCAGCTAGTGTCAAACAGTGCAGTGACCAATTGATTTTTATACACCGATAAGCCGCCATTACCGAGCGTGGAAAGCTGGATAGCGCTGAACAATCAGGTGCACTTCTATTCTGACGCCGTCTGACAATTGTTTGCCGTCTTGAATGCGTCGCAGTTATCGAACGCCATTGGCTAGCTGAAACGAAAACATGTTGCAGTTCTCAAACGACTAATGTATTGTCCATAAGAAATTGTTGGAAAATCCCATTGGTCGCAAGCGACACACGGCCGAAGGTAATTTGGCCCAAATAGTCGTTTGCCCTAATAGGTCGTTTGGCCGAAAAAGTAATAGGCCCAAAAATGCTGTTTGGCCGAAATAGTCGTTTGGCAGAACGGAATATTTGTCCGAAAATATAGTTTAGGCCAACAGGCTATACGGCCAAATGTCAATAATTGAACGGGTAATTTAATCCAAAATATCCATCAATTTGGCCTAATAACATTTACGTTGAAAAGGCTTATTGTCAAACGACTACTGAATGACATTTTTGGTAAAATATCTATATTCGGTCTAACGACTTTTCCATCCAAACGGAAAATTCAGCCAAATAGTTAGCCAAATAGTTGCAACTTTTTCAGATCAGAAATTTGGCTGTATTACCCGTTGGACCAAATGACTTTTTCGGTCAAATGGCCCATTCTGTCAAAAAACTATTTCTGCAAAATGGCATTTTTGGCCAACAATCGTTTCGACCGGACAACCTGGTAGGACAAACGGCTTTTTCGGCCAAATTGCCAGTTCGGCCGAATTCCGAGCATTTTTTCGATGTTTTAAAGTTGACTATGCCAAACTAGCCGTTTAGTGATGAACTTCTCCCTGCGAAAAAATCACTCTAATAAAGGATAAAAAAACTAATCGTCTTATATAATCTAGATTGGGGTAGTCAACGTAAAGCATCTCTTTTACCAGTCACAATTTTTTGTGTGAATTTCAAAGAATACTCAACAGAAACTCAATAGGAACATTCCGTGGATATTCCGAACATTTTCCTATAGAAAGTTGAAACAACTTCTCATGAAAAACCTGAAGAGATTCTCATGTGAATACCAAACAACTTTCCTTGATAAATCCAAAGAGCTCCTCTTGGTAATTCCAAAGAATTCTCGATACTTGAAAGTAGTTTCCGTAGAAAATCTGAAAATAATTTTCGAATAACTATTCTGGAAAAACTAGAAATCTTTCGAAAAAACTTTGAGGCGAAAATCAAAAGATTCTCCCGTTATTGTCTTGAAAATATCCAAAATAACCAATTCAGCCGAACGACACTCTCGACCGAAAGTCCTTTTCGACCAAACGACTATTTCGGCCGAAGGACATATTCACGATTTTTTTTAGCCAAAGGAACTGTTCGACCAAATAACTTTAGGCTAGATATCCTAGTGAAGTCTGAAAACATAATGAGATCATATAGAAAACATATTTTGATTTTGACATCAAATTGAGTCATAATTCGTTTTCAAATATGTATAAATCATTAATGATGGATTACATATTTTGATCTCATTTTGCTGTAGATTAGTAGATTGAATGATATGACATCAAACTGTGTACTTATTTTGTTATCGGAAACCAATATCAAAATTAGTTTTCGATTTGCTCTCATCGACAGAAGGAATAATTGATGATTGAATGTCACAGTAAGATATCTCTGCTATTACATTTTGTCATTTTAACCGTTCAAACGACCAAAAAGATATCAAATTGTAAACATAATCGACATTAAACATTAAAAAAAAGTTATCGGTTTGCTCGGGAAGGCTTCTACCACAGATAACAGACATTGAAGCTAGAACAAATTTTATTGAAAATCCTGTGTAAACTTTTGAATTGATATACGTTGGCCCACTACTGCCATCTACTCAACTGATTGCGGCAGTACATAAGGATGCAGCTGAATTACAACCGTCGAACGCAGCCAATGCATTTGACAGCCGCAATCGGGCTGCGTTTTCAATAACAATGATTCTTGCGCCATCTCCAATCGATTGCCAAACGCGGTCCCAATTTAAAATACATTTGAATTAACGGTTGCGGATGTTTACACACGTATGGGATGCTAGCCTCAACATCTGTTATCTGTGCTTCTACCAAATCGTCTTTTCGGTTAAACGACATATTCGGCCTAACAACTTTCAGCCTTGTGGCTTTCTCCTGAACGACTCTTTTCTGTTTAAAAATTTAATTTCAATTATATTTTTGTTTAATTTCAACGGGAACTCCTTCGCAATTTTCATGCTTAGTTTTTACGGAGAGCTTTTCAAAATTTCAACAAGATATTGTATGGAATTTTCATGGAAATAATTGGTATCTTCACGGAAAATTCTCTGGAGTTTCAACGTGATGTTGTAGAGATCTATCGGGAAATTATATGGAAATTGAACTGAATCTTTGGAGTTTCCACTGAAAATTCGAATCGGCGTGGAAAATTATAGATCAGCGGCGTGACAAATTTGAAACGGCGGCGCGCCGATGCAAAAATGTCGGCGGCGGCGGCGTGCCAAAAACTGCCAGCGGCGGCGGCGTGGCGCGGCGGCGCACACCTCTAAGGACATTTGGCCGAAAAGGACATTAAGCCAGATAAGACATTTAGCCGAATAGGACATTTGGCCGAAAATGACATTTGGCCGAATAAAACATTTGACCGAATAGGACATTTGACCGAATAAGACATTTGGCCGAAAAATATATTTGGCCTAACAGGACATTTGGCTGAATCGGACATTTGGCCGAATATTACATTTTCCTGAATAGGACGTTTGGCTGAATAGGACATTTGGTCGAATAGGACATTTGGCCGGATAGGACATTTGGCCGAATAGACCATTTGGCCGAAAAGGACTTTTGGCCGAATAGAATATTTGGCATAATAAAACATTTGGCCGAATAGAACATTTGGTCCAATAGGACATTTGGCCGAAAAAAAATTTAGCCGAATAGATCATTTCGGCCAAATGACCTGTTCGGCCAAGTGTTCTGTACGGCCATTTCCAATTCTGCCAAATGTCCTATTCGCATCATTTCTTATTCGGCCAAATGTCCTATTCGACCAAATGATCTATTCTACCAAATGACTTATACGGCCAAATGACTTTCGGTCAGATGGGTTTCGGCCAAAAAGCATTCGGCCAAATGTGTTTTGGGCAAACGACCCTTCCCTGTAAATTAGTTATTAGTAAAATTCTGTAAAATTGTAAAAAAATCAGAACTTTGAGAATTTGAAAATTGTGAAAATTCTGTAAATTAACCCTCTACAACCTTTCAGCTCAAAATCACTATTTTGCGTTCTAAAATCAACCTAAAAACGTTTTGGGCAATGAAAAATTTTAACCCACGATTTCGTCAATTTCGCATTTTGATTTTATAGAATTTTTTTCCGAGTTTTAAATTCAATAAAATAATTTCTTGAATCTGACAATCTTCTTTTGATTTTTCAACATAGAGTTTAAAATTTCTTATTCATGCAGATCCATTACAATTTTTAAATTTTCAGAATAATTTTTTAATTCTATGTGTACGAATCAGAATAAATGTATTAGAGTGTATCATTCACCACTATAGCCTTCTATTGCATAAGGTTAGTTGTGGAAAACTACTAAACTGTAAATATTTCACTATTTTAAAATATACGAGAGAAACTAAACCCAACGAAACCAACTAAAATTTAGTCAATTTTCAGTATTTTTGACAATTTTAGATTTTTGAAAACAACTTAAAATCTCATACAAACATGCATTGAAATTTATATCAATGATTGGCATGGAAGGCATTTCGAAATTTGTAAAATATAAAATCACAAAAAATAGTCAAAGTACCCAGTATAAAGGCAGTTTTGGCCGTTCGAGGGTCAGGAAAAATTTTAAATTCCGATGTTTTTAATTTTTTTACTTATAAATTCTGTACATCATGTAATTATAAAAAAAATTGTAAACTTTTTGGGTTTGCAAGTTTTGTAAATTTTGCAAATTTTGTTAACATTGTAAATTTTGTAAATTTCGTAAATTTTGAAAAATTTTGAACCGTGATTAAAAAACCCAGATCAATCCACCTAGCGTTGGTGTGGTGGAGCCTTTCTCGCGCATTAAAATAATAAGAAAAACACATAAAAGAGGTTGAAATAAAATTGTAAATTTTGTAAATTTTATAAATTTTGTAAATTTTGTAAATTTTGTAAATTTTGTAAATTTTGTAAATTTTGTAAATTTTATAAATTTTGTAAATTTTGTAAATTTTGTAAATTTTGTAAATTTTGTAAATTTTGTAAATTTTGTAAATTTTGTAAATTTTGTAAATTTTGTAAATTTTGTAAATTTTGTAAATTTTGTAAATTTTGTAAATTTTGTAAATTTTGTAAATTTTGTAAATTTTGTAAATTTTGTAAATTTTGTAAATTTTATAAATTTTGTAAATTTTGAAAATTTTGTAAATTTTGTAAATTTTGTAAATTTTGTAAATTATGTAAATTTTGTAAATTTTGTAAATTTTGTAAATTTTGTAAATTTTGTAAATTTTGTAAATTTTGTAAATTTTGTAAATTTTGTAAATTTTGTAAATTTTGTAAATTTTGTAAATTTTGTAAATTTTGTAAATTTTGTAAATTTTGTAAATTTTGTAAATTTTGTAAATTTTGTAAATTTTGTAAATTTTGTAAATTTTGTAAATTTTGTAAATTTTGTAAATTTTGTAAATTTTGTAAATTTTGTAAATTTTATAAATTTTGTAAATTTTGTAAATTTTGTAAATTTTGTAAATTTTGTAAATTTTGTAAATTTTGTTAATATTGTAAATTTTGTAAATTTTGTAAATTTTGTAAATTTTGTAAATTTTGTAAATTTTGTAAATTTTGTAAATTTTGTAAATTTTGTACATTTTGTAAATTTTGTAAATTTTGTAAATTTTATAAATTTTATAAATTTTATAAATTTTATAAATTTTGTAAATTTTGTAAATTTTGTAAATTTTGTAAATTTTGAAAATTTTAAAAATTTTAAAAATTTTGTAAATTTTGTAAATTTTGTAAATTTTGTAAATTTTGTAAATTTTGTAAATTTTGTAAATTTTGTAAATATTGTAAATATTGTAAATATTGTAAATATTGTAAATATTGTAAATATTGTAAATATTGTAAATATTGTAAATTTTGTAAATTTTGTAAATTTTGTAAATTTTGTAAATTTTGTACATTTTGTAAATTTTGTAAATTTTGTAAATTTTATAAATTTTATAAATTTTGTAAATTTTGTAAATTTTGTAAATTTTGTAAATTTTGTAAATTTTAAAAATTTTGTAAATTTTAAAAATTTTGTAAATTTTGTAAATTTTGTAAATTTTGTAAATTTTGTAAATTTTGTAAATTTTGTAAATTTTGTAAATTTTGTAAATTTTATAAATTTTATAAATTTTGTAAATTTTGTAAATTTTGTAAATTTAGTAAATTTTATAAATTTTGTAAATTTTGTAAATTTTGTAAATTTTGTAAATTTTGTAAATTTTGTAAATTTTGTAAACTTTGTAAATTTTGTAAATTTTGTAAATTTTGTAAATTTTGTAAATTTTGTAAATTTTGTAAATTTTGTAAATATTGTAAATTTTGTAAATTTTGTAAATTTTGTAAATTTTGTAAATTTTGTAAATTTTGTAAATTTTGTAAATTTTGTAAATTTTGTAAATTTTGTAAATTTTGTAAATTTTGTAAATTTTGTAAATTTTGTAAATTTTGTAAATTTTGTAAATTTTGTAAATTTTGTAAATTTTGTAAATTTTGTAAATTTGTAAATTTTGTAAATTTTGTAAATTTTGTAAATTTTGTAAATTTTGTAAATTTTGTAAATTTTGTAAATTTTGTAAATTTTGTAAATTTTGTAAATTTTGTAAATTTTGTAAATTTTGTAAATTTTGTAAATTTTGTAAATTTTGTAAATTTTGTAAATTTTGTAAACTTTGTAAATTTTGTAAATTTTGTAAATTTTGTAAATTTTGTAAATTTTGTAAATATTGTAAATTTTGTAAATTTTGTAAATTTTGTAAATTTTGTAAATTTTGTAAATTTTGTAAATTTTGTAAATTTTGTAAATTTTGTAAATTTTGTAAATTTTGTAAATTTTGTAAATTTTGTAAATTTTGTAAGTTTTGTAAATTTTGTAAATTTTGTAAATTTTGTAAATTTTGTAAATTTTATAAATTTTGTAAATTTTGAAAATTTTAAAAATTTTAAAAATTTTGAAAATTTTAAAAATTTTGTAAATTTTGAAAATTTTGTAAATTTTGTAAATTTTGTAGATTTTGTAAATTTTGTAAATTTTGTAAATTTTGTAGATTTTGTAAATTTTGTAAATTTTGTAAATTTTGTAAATTTTGTAAATTTTGTAAATTTTGTAAATTTTGTAAATTTTGTAAATTTTGTAAATTTTGTAAATTTTGTAAATTTTGTAAATTTTGTAAATTTTGTAAATTTTGTAAATTTTGTAAATTTTGTGAATTTTTGTAAATTTTTGTAAATTTTGCAAACTGTTAATTTTTTGGACTGACACTAACAAAACAACATCGACTAAAATCTTGCCTCATATTACGACCTCTACTCAAATCCTCCACACAGTACTGAATACACTCGACGACGACGGTCTCTGCAATCCCTTTGATCCTGTGTCGGTATCAAACATATTGACGTTGGCATCGCTACTAGAGCCAAAGGCGTACCTACGCTAACTGCAGCACCGAGTCAAGCTACATTGAAACTTATTTATCTTCGCATTCACGCCATCGTCCTTGTCGTCGTTGTCGTCAGCGCAGTTTCGGCCAACTACAGCGCAGCAACTTGGCTTTGCCTTTGCTCGTTAGTTTAACCCCGTGCTCTCTGTTTGCTGATCCTACGGCACGAGCAAACGATGATACTCCACACAGTCGGTGGCTCCGTGCGCTGCAACGAACGGAGGCTGACGTTGTTGATGATGGCAATCCCCGCTGTGAAGTTCCGCCAAAGTGAAGCGCATTTCCGAGTGTCGAATTACGGCTCTGCAATGGTGTGCCACTTTTCATTTCATCTTAACAGCAGCAGTGGAGGATTTGCCGGGCGTACGCCCAGACCGGTTGACCCGAAAGACGATGATGAACTTTGACGCTGCGGAACACGAGCATCGGTAGTGGCAGCCGCACTGGGAGTGTCTTCTTCTTCTTCTTCTTATTGGCATTACATCCCCACACTGGGACAGAGCCGCCTCGCAGCTTAGTGTTCATTAAGCACTTCCACAGTTATTAACTGCGAGGTTTCTAAGCCAGGTTACCATTTTTGCATTCGTATATCATGAGGCTAGCACGATGATACTTTTATGCCCAGGGAAGTCGAGACAATTTCCAATTCGAAAATTGACTAGACCGGCACCGGGAATCGAACCCAGCCACCCTCAGCATGGTCTTGCTTTGTAGCCGCGCGTCTTACCGCACGGCTAAGGAGAGCACTGGGAGTGTACTTTCTTGTTTACTCCCCACTGCTGGTTGGAGTGTGTAGTTCAGACCAAATTAGGTTGAAATTTGGCCGTGCAAGCGCCTGTGAACAACAAACGAAACGTAACACGACTTTTTGCTTTGACCGATAAATCAACGACAATTGGATCTAGCGGCAAAAGGAGCGAATGGTTATCCTTACATCGTTACGGTTACACGGACTGATTGGATGAATGTGCATTCGTTGTACATTCGACAGTGGAAGGTGAACACGGAAACCTAAAACCGCACATTCTTCCGCAGTCGCAACTCAATCCATCTAGCCAAAAATGGGCAGAAGCAAACTTTTAATGGTAACAAAGTTTGTGTAAAATTCGATGCGAGTTTCTTTTTGTCTTCTTGTCTCTTTGTCTACTTGTTTTCTTGTCTTCTTGTCTTCTTGTCTTCTTGTCGTCTTGTCTTCTTGTCTTCTTGTCTTCTTGACTTCTTGTCTTCTTGTCTTCTTGTCTTCTTGTCTTCTTGTCTTCTTGTCTTCCTGTCTTCTTGTCTTCTTGTCTTCCTGTCTTCTTGTCTTCTTGTCTTCTTGTCTTCTTGTCTTCTTGTCTTCTTGTCTTCTTGTCTTCTTGTCTTCTTGTCTTCTTGTCTTCTTGTCTTCTTGTCTTCTTGTCTTCTTGTCTTCTTGTCTTCTTGTCTTCTTGTCTTCTTGTCTTCTTGTCTTCTTGTCTTCTTGTCTTCTTGTCTTCTTGTCTTCTTGTCTTCTTGTCTTCTTGTCTTCTTGTCTTCTTGTCTTCTTGTCTTCTTGCCTTCTTGTCTTCTGGTTTTCTTGTCTTCTTGTCTTCTTGTCTTCTTGTCTTCTTGTCTTCTTCTCTCCTTGTCTTCTTGGTTTCTTGTCTTCTTGTCTTCTTATCTACTTCTCTACCTGTCTTTTTGTCTTCCCTTTCTTTTAGTCATCACTCGTAATTTATTCGTTTCGTAATAAAACATTATAGATCTTGTTCAATTATCAACCATGTCCGCTTGTCTCCTTTTCCGCATACAAACATCAAATTATACTCCTTCCGACAATCAATTTATCTGCGGCTCACAGATGATTATGGTTAAACCCGTGCCACTGAACCTGGTTCATTGTTAACAATACGTCGACCGCGGCAAAGGAACGGTGTGCATGCGCCACCGCCCGATACGGGGAACTCCCATTTTGCACAAAGAAAATTCCAAACCATTTTCCAACCGTATGTGCGCTCCCGCAGCCATTTCTGCTCTTTGTGCTATCTATGCGGTCCCACATGGAGATAGCGGTGCGCTCCCGCAGAATATGGCACCGGCAGTGCGGTACCGGATGACGGCAAATGGGTACGGAGGAACAGCCGGAATGTCGATCCGATACCGGCAGCAAACCAACCAATGGAACCACATTTGAAATATAGAGCCACCGCGTAGATCTTCTTGCGGGTTCGCAACCCTTCGCTACCGTTGTTGGCACGGTCTCTAAGGTGGGGAGCTGACTGGCGGAAGACATCCAGGTGCGGTTGTTGAAGCGCATATGCGGTGTGGCTTCCTCTGCAGGAGATCTATGACTATTCCGACGACGAGGCACAGCCGTGAATGCGTCCGCTTAGGGAGGAAGGAACCGTTTTCACATAATATTCATTATTTTGCTCATTATCACCCATAAAAGGGGTCGTAATGAACGGTTTCAGGTCGTGTGGCTTTAGGTGCGTGTTCCATTCATTAGGGGGTAAATTTGCTTTGAGAAAGCAGTTCCTGGAATGGTTTAACGATTAAAAATGTTGACGATTTGTCATTAGGACTGGAGCGCTGACAAGGAATATTAAGCCTTGGAATAGACTCGTCGGAATACCTTCAATTAATTTATAAGTACTCTTAAGGCGGATATGTATGCAACCACAATCGAAAACATCAACCGACGATGGAAGAACTACAGCTATAACAGCTCTTGGCTTAGAACGATTTCCTCAACGATGGATTCCAATAGATATAGTATTTCGAAATGAAAAAAATTATCATGAGAGCATAGCGTATGATATATTCTCCTATTGAATGGATTTTATATCACGATTCAAAGTCCATGTCATTACCAAAATATGCTAAAATAAATTCCCCTAAGACCCTCTCCACATATAGGCATCGTTACTTTAATCACCATTTCTTCTTCATAAATTTCCCCGTCAAAAGGAAAAATCCGTCGCACACCCAGTGGCACGTGTAATTCCGCGCATTACAGCGTCATTGTAATCGGCGTCGCCTTAGTTGGCTCCGCCGCCGCCGCGCTTTTCCGTTGTCAACGCCATTGTAATCGTATCTGGCACACACAGCCTCGCATCGCTCCGCTAGCTCGCATTCAGCAGCGAAAAAGTACTCTAATTACCAAGGACACCACCCTCGCAGAGCGCTGCAAAGCCTGGGCCTCGCTCGTTGACCTTCGTCGTATCAGCGAGCGTCTTCGCATAAGCAGAACGACAACGACGACGAAAATTCATTTCCCGTAGCGGTGAACATCTGCCGCAGCGCAGCATCCCACCACTGCGGCACCACACCGCCGGCAGGGGCTGGCTGGGAATCAACTTCACGGTGGTGTGACTTCTACGGTTACCAGTTGGCCTAAATCGCGACAGCCCCTTCATGCAGTGGTTCCCAACTGCGGGACAAGGGAACAATATATGTTTGATGAATAATATTGAACTCATATGAAACATCTGGATTCAGAAAATTGTAACTCCTTTGATTCTCATGCGATTTTGATGAATCATCACCAAACGAACCGATTAGGGTCCTTAAGAAATTCTTCGGATCTATACTTTGGAATTTTCGCTATTTTTATTTGAATTTCTAAGAAAAATTCTTCGGCGTTCTATGGGAAAAAAATCCTCGGAATTATAAAGGGAAATCATTCAGAGTCTTAACAAAATAAATTATTCTGCATTTCCTAAAGAAACTCATACGATTTGTTTTCGAAAATTCTTCAATTTTCAATAAAAATTCTTTAGAATTTCCATGAAAAGTTTTTTGAAATTCTGCTTCAGCTTAAAATCTTAGTGAAATAGCGCATATTCTTAATCTTCTTTATCTTCTTTGAGTCGAATGATGACAGCTTGATTAGAGGACCAGTCAAGATTGACTATATGCCCTGTTTACTTTGCGATTCTCACGCGTTACAAATTCAGCTTGCTGATTTTTACAAAGTCACGAATTTCTTTCTATAGCGTAATATTGTTTGTTTTTAATAGTTCCATTAGAGTTGGAGTTCAAAAGTGTAATTAATCCGTGCATGACCGTATCGTGGACGATCCATGATTAGGTGGTGCGCTGTCTCGGTTTCTTGACACAATTTGCATATTTCATCTTCCACGATCTTCATTCGAGCTAACCAGTAGCGGGAGTAGTTGTACCCGGTCATTAGACGGTTTATCAACCTGACACTTCTTCCATCGAGGTTCACGCCTTGATACCACGGTTTTTGACAGTATTCCTTCTGTATTTCAAAACATCGCTTACACTTTTCCTTAGAGTACTACTCGTACCACAGCTTAGTGTTTTGTAGCATCTGTGCTCTCAATAATCCAAAAACATCCTTCGTAAACAAAGCGTGTTCTACTACTGACGTTGCACTCAGACCATTCCGAGCAAATTCATCTGCAAGTTGTATCCAGAATGTTTGACAGAACAGTTTCTGCCTTCCTGGTTTCTAATGCGTTTACAAGCATTTGCATACCACCATGGAATCTGTACAGATGACTTGGTTGTCGAGTTGTCTCTCTTCCGTTCAAATTTCGATGTAGACACCTATTCCGCAGACTGTCGATTCTTTAGAGGCGTCGGTTAATACTATACGTTGTTTTGCGTACGATTAACATGTTTTCCAGAGAGAGATTGTTTTTTTTCCACAGCTCTGGAATCGGTGAACGGGTTACTTCTTCCGGAAACTCCTGCAATTTCTTAAGAATCCCCTGTCATTCTGGATTCCCCCCGAGGGTTCATTCTGAATTCCCCCCGAGGATGCATTCTGAATTCCCCCCGGGGATTCATTCTGAATTCCCCCCGGGGATTCATTCTGAATTCCCCCCGGGGATTCATTCTTAAGTCCCCCCGGGAATTCATTCTGAATTCCACCGGGGATTCATTCTGAATTCCCCCCGGGGATTCATTCTGAATTCCCCCCGGGGATTCATCCTGAATTCCCCCCGGGGATTCATCCTGAATTCCCCCCGGGGATTCATTCTGAATTCCCCCCGGGGATTCATTCTGAATTCCCCCACGGGGATTCATTCTGAATTCCCCCACGGGGATTCATTCTGAATTCCCCCACGGGGATTCATTCTGAATTCCCCCACGGGGATTCATTCTGAATTCCCCCACGGGGATTCATTCTGAATTCCCCCACGGGGATTCATTCTGAATTCCCACGGGATTCATTCTGAATTCCCACGGGATTCATTCTGAATTTCACGGGGATTCATTCTGAATTCCCCACGGGATTCATTCTGAATTTCCACGGGATTCATTCTGAATTTCACGGGGATTCATTCTGAATTCCCCACGGGGATTCATTCTGAATTCCCCACGGGATTCATTCTGAATTTCCACGGGGATTCATTCTGAATTTCACGGGATTCATTCTGAATTCCCCACGGGATTCATTCTGAATTCCCCACGGGATTCATTCTGAATTTCACGGGGATTCATTCTGAATTTCACGGGGATTCATTCTGAATTCCCCACGGGATTCATTCTGAATTCCAGGGGATTCATGCTGAATTCCCCCCGGGGATTCATGCTGAATTCCCCCCGGGGATTCATTCTGAATTCCCCCCGGGGATTCATTCTGAATTCCCCCCGGGGATTCATTCTGAATTCCCCCCGGGGATTCATTCTGAATTCCCCCCGGGGATTCATTCTGAATTCCCCCCGGGGATTCATTCTGAATTTCCCCCGGGGATTCATTCTGAATTCCCTCCGGGGATTCATTCTGAATTCCCTCCGGGGATTCATTCTGAATTCCCCCCGGGGATTCATTCTGAATTCCCCCCGGGGATTCATTCTGAATTTCCACGGGATTCATTCTGAATTCCACGGGATTCATTCTGAATTCCCACGGGGATTCATTCTGAATTCCACGGGGATTCATTCTGAATTCCCCCACGGGGATTCATTCTGAATTCCCCCACGGGGATTCATTCTGAATTCCCCCACGGGGATTCATTCTGAATTCCCCCACGGGGATTCATTCTGAATTCCCCCACGGGGATTCATTCTGAATTCCCCCCCGGGATTCATTCTGAATTCCCCCCGGGGATTCATTCTGAATTCCCCCCGGGGATTCATTCCGAATTTCCACGGGGATTCATTCTGAATTCCCACGGGATTCATTCTGAATTCCCCACGGGGATTCATTCTGAATTTCCACGGGGATTCATTCTGAATTCCCCACGGGATTCATTCTGAATTCCCCACGGGATTCATTCTGAATTTCCACGGGGATTCATTCTGAATTCCCCACGGGATTCATTCTGAATTTCCACGGGATTCATTCTGAATTCCACCGGGGATTCATTCTGAATTCCCCCCGGGGATTCATTCTGAATTCCCCCCGGGGATTCATTCTGAATTCCCCCCGGGGATTCATTCTGAATTCCCCCCGGGGATTCATTCTGAATTCCCCCCGGGGATTCATTCTGAATTCCCCCCGGGGATTCATTCTGAATTCCCCCCGGGGATTCATTCTGAATTCCCCCCGGGGATTCATTCTGAATTCCCCCCGGGGATTCATTCTGAATTCCCCCCGGGGATTCATTCTGAATTCCCCCCGGGGATTCATTCTGAATTCCCCCCGGGGATTCATTCCGAATTCCCCCCGGGGATTCACTCTGAATTCCCCCAGGAAACCATTCACGGTTTGGTCGATTATTAAGACCTTTAGCTTCAATGAAACAATGAGTAACAAAATAAACAAAAAAAACAAAAACAAATCAGGTGGTATTTAAAAAGCTGTGCATGTTCAAGTTAACTAAAAAATTGATGAATTCAAACCGCATAATAAAATTGGGTGCATTGCAAATTCTGTGTTTAAATTGTAAGAAAGTGTATGGTTTCTTTGCTTATTCCAGAGAGCTTGATCATACCAGCCCGACAAACAATTTAAGCTGGACAAGCTAGTTTTTTAGCTGAAGAAGCTTATTTTCCACGACGTGGTGCATTGGCGCATACTATTTTTTCTTTTTTCTTTGTTTTATTTATTTCTTCTTTTCAATTCTTCTTCCTAAATTTTTCCTTCCTATTCCTTCCTTCTTCCATCTCTACCTTCTCTACCTCTACCTTTTTCAATACTAAACTGGACGATTGTTTCATGTTCCAAAACATATTTCAAAAACAATGGTAACACAAGATAAAAATAGGTCCGCGTTAGCGTACAACATTTGTCAACCCCTGCATATCGCCAAACAAATGAGACACGAAAGGACCTCACACTCCCATGCTATCTCTCCGCCCCGGCACCACTCGCTAGTGGGGAATGTATGTTTGGGAGTTGCCAACTTGGTTGGTTTGAAGCTCTTTCACGGTCCTGTGGCCACCGCAACCAGTAGTCGGCAGGCTGGCAGCGCGCGCCTTGTGTACTCACCAGAGAACAAAGTAAATTAAACAGAAATAATTAACTTCTCTCTTCATGAATAATTAATTTTATCAGAGATTAACTTCTGACTCCCGGGCTGATTCCGCCCCGCCATTGGCTGCTGTAGTCAAATGTGAGCACAAGCGAAACAGCACGGAGCTTCGAAAATGTGCCATTACACGGATAATCTTTCGCCGTCGTCGTTTTCTTGAAACTCGTACAATCTCGACAAATAGAAGCTAGTAGGAAGGTCAAAGGACATCACCCGGAAAAATACGTAAGCCCGGCGGCAGCAGCTGTGCTGCTCCGCTTTAAAATTAGATCAATCGATAACATTTTCGTCTTCTCATCAGCATCTATCTAAGTCCTGTTGAATGACCACTGCCGACGGAACCCATTGCACTGGACATCGGTAAGCTTTCGTTTTCGATTCACCCAAATGTCGGAAAATCTTTCTTCCTTACGGCAGCCACCTGTTTTCCACCCTGCCAAATCGATTTCTTTTGGACGGTTGGTGCTGCTGTCGGCGCCGATGTGTGCTGAAATCTTAATTAACAGAATAAATGACTATCATCAAGTCCGTCCAGTTCGAGCTCTCACCTCTGCTGGCAGTTTCGGTTCGATAACAAATGCTCGAGATTTTTTCTTCCTTTCTGTGGCCATAGATCTTCCACGTTCTACTGGTTCCTTTTTGCGAAGGTAATGTATATGTATGGTGTTGAATATTTGAACGAACCGAGTAATATTTATGGGGTGAATGCTATGGGATAAAGTTGTTTTTTTTGCAATGTTGTAACGTTAATGTTTTTATACGAAATTACGAAATTTAGACCTCACAAAGATCTTTTCAGAGAAAACATGGACTTCAAAAAACATAGAAAAAAATGAATTATTTGAATTCCAAATGGTGCTCCCATTCAAAACTGATACTCCCAAGAGCATCAGGAAATAGACAAAAAAAATCGATGTTTTGAATGGTTTATTAGAATTCAAAGTCATGAATTTATTGAACATAATAACATTCGAAGAAGTATGCGGAAGTTCAATAGCTTTTTTAGAGATAAATATCCAATAAATATATTCAGTTTATTCTTCCCAGAGAATAAAAATAATAAATTCTAAATATTCATTCAAAAACCACACGACTCGACAAACCAAGCAAATTGGCAAGCTAACTAAAAAGTAGCAATGCCACATTTCACTGCTCAAATCAAGAGCATACGAAAGCGGCAAACTTTATGGTTATTGCTATTTGCTTGCTAATGAGATTTTATGTCAGCCATTTTCCGACGCTCACTCGACTTCACAAGTTTTCCCACGTTCCGGTTTGCTTGCGGGTCCTTCTTGTCAATTTCGAGTCCCAATTCATCTCGACTCGCTCGCTCGGCACCTACTATAAAATACATTCATTCGGAGAATTGCGGCTTTCCACACTCCGACGGAACGAACGAACCACTGACTGCACCACCGGTACTGTCGATGTCGACGCCGCCACCACCACTTGGATCGTTCATGTAGCGAGCGGAAAAGAATAAAAGTTCGCTTCCCACAATCAAAGTTGCGGTCAACGTGGGATTGAGGGCTAAACTGGTGGTTGATGGTTTTCGGAAGGTATTGCTTTTTTATTTTGGTCCAGGTTTCGGTATTTTGGATTTCGTCGATAACAATTTAAGCTCAGGTCGAAAATAAAAAACCCAGAATAATCCACCTAGCGTGGTGGTGCCTTTCTCATTTATTACAAAATGTAACAAGAAAAACACATAAGAGAGGTCGAAATTGCACTTTATGGAGATAGATTCAGTTATTTCCATCAATTCACATATATTTGCGTTCATTTGAATGCATTGCAATACTCCCGAAAAAAAATGGGAATTTGATTTTTTTTCTAAGGAAAGGTAATTGGGAGAAAAAAAATTTTTTTTTAATAACTCCGGAACGCAATGGGTGACCGGGCCAATTTTCAATAGCGAAAATGCACGATTCCGCATCGAATGCAACTGTTGCAAGCAAATCGAATAAAGTACAGTACAAAAAAGTGCGTCTCACATTTTTATACACACACATACAGACATTACCTCAATTTCGAATTCGTCGAGCTGAGTCGATTGATATATAACACTATGGGTCTCCGAGCCTTCTATCAAAAGTTTTGTTTTGGAGTGATCCTATAGCCTTTACGTTTATACTCAGTATAAAACGAGAAAGGCAAAAAGATACAAATTAAATTACCCTTGAAACCACCTAAGTGTAGTACATGCCTTTTTTCGCCCGACATATTATAACAACATGTTATCCACTTGATAATATTTTAGAGCACCTAACGATATTATGATTAAAATGAACCGTGGTTAGAAGTGGTCATCGCCACTGGTTTTTTCATTGCCGTATGAACAATAGTTCTACACACCTGGGTCAAGTGGTAAAAAAGCTGTATGTAAAACAGTCGGGCTCAAATCTTTCAAAACCGAGAAGACTTCAAACATCCACCGGACAAAAATTCCATATCATATTCTTGATGGAATAATAAATATTTGCTAACATCGATGAGACGAAACAATTAATTGCATATTATTCGGCAACTCGGCCGTACGAAAACCATTTTTTTGTTAAATATCTTGGCTGTGCATATGCACAGCATATGTTTCGAAATGGACAAATTGATATGAAATTTGCGAAAAAGAATCCACGTGTCCCTCCAAGCCAAGATATTTAATCGATGAAACGGTTATTGGAACATAGAAAATAATACTTGACCACACATTAAACGAAGTAATATGTGGAATGTCTGCTAAAATACAAAGTAATTATGATACAGGTATGTAGGTCCCAAAGAATGTTTTTAGAAAAAAATGGGTGGTTCAGATTCACTTTCCATAGAGTTTCTGTCGGAAAACTTGTACAGTAGTAGATTACCCGTTATTTCAAATAATTTCTTTGCAGTTAAAATTTCTAGAAATGACACGCTATGGAAATATTTTAGCCCACATTTAAGTGTTCAATAGCCTCTAAGTGTCCTAACATCCAACTTTTTATTGTAGGCAAGCTACTTAGTAGGGTGCCAATGAAAATCGACTTTTCGAATTTCAAAAACAGGTAGTGCTCAAAAGCTTCATCTCCTCGAAAAAAAAAACCCTATGCGAAATTTCAGCCTTCGTTAAGAGTTTGACCAAAGCGGTTAAACTTTGACTGCTTTGAAACACGAGGTACGGGAAAAATTCGAAATTAAAAAAAAAGTTCCATGCCAAATATCTTAGACATGCATGAAACTTCGAGATCTGATGTTATTTTCTCGAGATAACACCAGATCTTGACGTTTCATGCATTTTGAAGGTGATTATACAATGAAGCCCGTGGTGAATTTAAATCCACCACACGTTTATTTACATATATTTCCAAAAGCCCAAATCTGGCGTAATAGTTTTCGTGCAGTGCCGAAACTCAAATTATGTTTGTTCAACATAACTAAGCAAATGATCTACCATTATTTCAGCCCCATATGCGTTATAGTTCTTTCATCTCGTGCTCTTGAAAAAAATTGGAAAATCACATGGTTTACAAAATGGCCGATTTCTGGCGTTATTCTATAATCACCTTAAGACCTTTGGCATCGAAAAAAAATTGATTGCGAAAAAAATAAAAGTAATGGTGAAATTCCTCCTATACATTCCATTGGGACCCTACTACCTAGTAATGACAAAATGTAATTTTAAAAGATGGGCGGCAGATGCCTTGTTTTTGCAGCCAACATCTCAAATTAAAACTTATTGTAGTATTTGTGTTGTTTTGATTCTGATTTGAATCCCATTGGCATCCAGGAGTATCAGTGGGGACCAGTCGCGCAATGTTGACTGCACAACAAGCCCATTGTGTGAGATATGGATGAACCCCACCTGATTGTTCAGGGTTAAGAGGTATGGCGTGGCGATTGTTATGAAAAAGATCTCATCAAAGGTTTTGTCAAACAATCAATTTGTTTTACTTCCGCAAGTAGTAGTAGTAGTAGTAGTCTAGTTAATTGTATTATGTTCACTTGAATTGCAATTTTATTTTAGTGATAATGTACAGTTGTAGGAAAGGTAATCGAAAAGTGTCATCAAATGCAAAGTCATGTGCAAACTCCAGCATTTTTCGCTCTGGCACCAATTGAGACGGCATGGAAAACGAAAGGGGCAAAAATGGCTGACTAGATTTACTAGTCAGAATTCGGCATCCAAATGAATGAAATAAAATTTATCAGCACTATTTGAAATTATCATAACTAATGATACAAACGACGTACAACAATGGGAAAGAACAACTTTCTAGAACATCTTACAACGCTAAACTTAGAATTATAAAAGTTACAATTTTTATCTCAAACTGTAGTGGGACCACCCTATTGCAACAAACTTCAAAATAAAGCTTAAATAATAAGCTTTGACAGTGAACGATCACAGCTCACTGTGTGTAGACGTGTTTTTTAACTCGCAGGTTCCATATCGGTGCTATTTCGTTCGTAAGTTCAAAATGTCGTGCGACGTAGCAGTCAAAAATGCATTGGCTATTCTGTTTCCGAACAATGCCATACAGCCAACTCTGGCTGACATGGTACGATTCGTGAAATTATTGAAGGGTGATCAGCACATGATGGAGACAGCGTATAGAATTTCCGATGAGAAATCTTTGTTTATTCGCTTTAGAATACAAGACGTAATGAAGTTTACTCTAGTGAACAACGATAGCTCATTACCGTTTTGACGTAGGACTACGTCTGTGTTTTCTATATTGGGGTACACTTTACGATTGCGAAAATCGGGGACCGTCACGAAAATATGATAGACTTTAAACTTTAATATCTAAGCCGTTTCTCGATGGATTTTCAATTTTTTTGGACCATTCGATCAAGGATGAGCCAACGCTTCTTTGTATTTATTTGTAAATACTGATTTTCAACTATTTATTATCGATAATTGATGAAAAGTTTAGAAATAGGTAAACTAACCAATCACATTCATGCATCACTAGCACAGACATCAAAAATCAATCACTTGCGGATTTGGATCTAATCCTCAGTTTGAACAAGGTTTCACGCAGAGCAGACGTATCAAAGCGATCGCAGCGGAGCGAACACAGCATCACGGAGGCGCTAATAACATTTTCAAAGGAAATCAATCGCATTGGTGGTGGTCCTCGATGTGTTGCTGCAGATCATTCAACCTCAACGATGAAGAAAAGGTTGACCATAAAAATAGCACTGTGGCGATCCCGCACCGCCAGTGCCGTTGCTGAAAATTTATTACAAATTGTGGTGTCAGTTAGTTGGAAAGGAACATTGGGAAAAAAAATTGGTTCTTCTCAGGACCAACATTTTATGAAAAGAAAGAGTTAATTGCGAAAAAAGACTGTTTCGGTGGCATCGGGTTTGGCGTGGTAGTTTGGTTGCTGTTAGTGATTCCATCCATTAAAATTCACTACATCATCTCCCTCCGACGCGCTACAAAATTCGCTATTTACGATTGAGTTTTACACTTTGAAGAAAGTTTATTTCGGATAGTCGGATCAACCTTCTTTTGTATAAAATCAATGAAGACGCCATCTCAGTGGAAACTATCTACAGCAACCACCCATCGGTGAACGTCGCTCGGACAGACAGATGCCGAAAGATAATGTTTTGTAGTATGGAGAAACTTCGTCTTGAGTCAAATTTCTGTTGCCATTTCTCGCAACAATACGCATCTTAGATAAACAACATCTCACAACAAAATTCAGAATCTTGCGAGAAAATTTCATAAGATTCTTAAAATTTGTCATCCTCCGAACGGTCCGTTGTCTGCGGAGTCCCGATCAAAATGGCTCGCGCGCGTCGATAACCAGCTTTCTTATATCTAATGAAGTAATTTCATTAGCCCCGCCCCTTCATTAATCGTTATGAGTGCACATTATATTTACACCTATACCAGACCACAAAGGGGCGGAGCTAACGGGCTTAATTTATTGAATACAAGAAAGCTGCTGTTCGGCGCGCGCGAGCCATTTTGATCGGGATTTCGCAGAGAGCGGTTAAATAAGATTTTACGCAGAGCCGACGCAGCGGAGCGAACACAGCAGCACGAAGGCGCTCTGATAGTATTTTCAAAGGAAATCATCGAATTGGTGGTGGAAGTCTGCGTTGGTGGTCGTCATTCAACCTCAACAAACCAGCATTTTATGTGAAAAAAGAGTTGATTACAAAAATGACGTCTGTTTCGATCCCGTGCGATGCAGTGGCGATGCTGAAAATTTATTCCAAATGGTGGCGTCTTAGCGAAAACTCATCGAGTGGTCGTCGAACAATAACAACACGAAGTGGAATTCTAACCCTAACGTTTCGACAAGCATTGGGTTGCAGTTAGTTATTGGAAACGTGCATTGGGGACACAAAATTGGTCCTTCTCAGGGCCAGCATCTTCTGAACAGAACGGGTTGATTGCAAAATGGACTGTTTCGGTGGAATTGGCGTTTGGCGTGATAGTTCGGTTGCTGTAAGCGATTCCATTCATTCGAACAAATTTGTTGCGTTGTCACTCACCGACGCGCGCTTTTCATTCTGCTATCGAAGAAAAACTTTCTGTTAACGCCAAACTATTAATTTTGGACTTTGATGAACATTCTTGCATCCCGGATTAAACTACCCTTGTGTAAAATAATGGTACTGTAAAGAACCTATATTTTTCAAATAATGGAGCTTTTCAATCCTCAACTACAACAAAACATAATCAAAATCTTGGGAGGAAATTCCATTTGACTGCTACTGACGCCATCCATTTGAACAAACTCATTGCATCATCTCCCTCCGAAGTGCGCTTGTGGTTGTGCTACCAAAGGGCAACTTTCTGTCGTCGCCAAACGATGGTAACCCGAAAAAAATCGATATCATTTCTAATGACTAACGAAACAAAACCAAAGAATCTTGGCAGAAAAATTCACTTTCCGTCGACGACGGCCAAATCGATGAAGACGCCACCTTAGTGAAAAATGTCGTTTAGCTGCCTTAGTTTTTCAAATGGCGCATTATTAAAAACAACAAATCTTTCCAAAATCGTCATTGTCGTTTAAACAGCCGAACAGTCTGTTTGTCTTGGTAAACAATTTTCCTAGCGGTCAAAACCTCTTCTTGGATAAATAGTTTAAGTCCTGAAAAGGACTGTTTGTAATTTATTCTTGAAGTCCTGCTCACGTTGCCACCAGCGCTATAGAAAACGATGCATGTACGCTTCCATCGCGGGCGGAAGTCGAACGTTGCAAATTAATATATTTGTGTTTTGTTTCGCGCCACCTCCGATTCTGCTTATTTTTTTTCCTTTCGTCCGGACATTTTTGAGCATAATGTCTTCTAGGATTCTGATGATATCCACTGAAGAATAGACGAATGCCTTCAGTGGCGATGCGGCCGATGAGTCGTTCCTTTTCCACGGCTGGTTCATCCAACTGGGAGCTACCTTCAGTTTCTTGATTCGGTTGACCTCCGAGCAGTTTACACAATGCTAATAAATTTACACAAATTATGATGAAAAATACCCTCCATTTCGTATAGCTACGTAGTCATACGTCACCTTTGCGTACAACCCGATTGGGCTGCACCTTTGAGTTTTTCTATACAAATGGAGAAAAGGTCATGCTTCACATGTCGGTTTCTGGTGCCAGCACTACGTATATAAGGATTTTCGATCTGCTTCCGGAAATATCTAACAGCGATTTGCCATCCGTGATGGAAAAATTCGGGAAAGTGAAGCGCACAGCTCGTGAGCGGTTTTCGGCTGAGTATCAACTCGATATATATATATGTATACCGGAGTCCGTGAGCTCTACATGGAAGTAGAAAGGATAATTCCGCAGGTACTTTATTTCCGTAATAAGAAAGGCCGTGTCTATTATGATGGACTAAAAATAAAGTGCTTTTTATCTTTTATCTTTTATCTTTTATCTTTTATTGAGAGGGAAAAGCCAGCGGGAGTGGAGTTCAGAATGAATTTCACTCCTTCTCCCGTAGGCATAAAACCTCTTCTTTTTTTCATATCAACAGTTTACAAACCAAATGATACATTCTTGGTGTTTTTTTTAGAACTAACTTAACTTTAACGATACAATATTGGAACACTTTCACTACGACTAACATAACAAAAAACTTGACTTACATAGTGTTGGACAAATATCGACAATGCAGAACGCGACAAATTAAAATCGAATACACTATAACATTGATTGAAAATTCTACACATACTACTAATCGGTTCATTTTGGCCATAATTTGTACGGGACATAGGAAGACGAATAAAATTGTGGGAACGAAGATCACGACGACGAATATCAATATCTATAAGACGGACTAAACAACCACAGTCAATGTTTGAGAGCAGAAGGTCAGATATAAATGAAGCTTTAGCGACATCACGTCGTAAATACAGCGGTTCAAGTCCAATAAGTTGGCAACGATCCTCGTATCTTGGGAGATTTTGAGGATCGTTCCAAGGCAAGAGACGAAGCGCAAAACGCACAAACTTGCGCTGGATGGACTCAATGCGTTGGATGCCATTTTGGTAATATGGGGACCACACTACAGCTGCGTATTCCAATATTGGTCTAACTAAGGAGCAGTATAGCGCTTTTAAACAGTACACACTTGTGAAATTTTTTGTAACTCGAAATAGAAATCCAAGACTTTTCGACGCTTTTGAAGAAATGTACGCTATGTGGTCCTTGAATGAGAGCTTACAGTCAAGCATAACCCCTAAGTCTTTCACGGTTGTATCTTTCCTTAAAGTTATGTCAAAGATTTTGTAGTCAAAGTTTATGATTGAATGCTTGCGAGCAAAACTTATAACAGAACATTTAGAGGCATTCAAAACCATCAGGTTGGCAACACACCATTCGGCGAATGCGTTCAACTGAGATTGCAGGTATGAAGCATCGGTTACGGTACGAATTACACAATAGAGTTTGAAATCATCTGCATACGAAACTTTGATGCAGTCGATGGAGAAGTTTACATCGTTTAGATATAATAAGAAAAGGTATGGTCCGAGATGGCTTCCTTGAGGTACGCCTGATGTAACGTTGAAAGATGTTGATATATTATTTCCGATTTTGACAGACATTTTACGACCAACTAGATAGGAACTGAGCCAATCTAAAATTTTTCCCTGAAAACCAAGTCGCTGCAGTTTGAACACCGCAATCTGATGATTAATTTTATCAAAGGCAGCTGATAGATCAGTGTATACTGCGTCAACCTGAAGACGATTCTGTAGCGAGCGAGCTATAAACGATACGTACGATACGAGGTTTGTGGATGTGGACCTCTTAGGGATGAATCCATGTTGAGATTCAGTAATATAATTACTGCAGCTGTGTGTTAAAAATGCTAGAACAATAACCTCGAGCAGTTTCGCCATTGCGCAGAGAGAAGCGATCCCACGGTAATTTGAAACTTCGCGTTTGTCTCCCTTTTTATAGACTGGAAAGATGTAGGATGTTTTCCAAACATCTGGAAAAACTCCAGAGCGTAGAGATGTGTTGAAAATGGCAGCCAATGGTGAAGATAGGGCAGTTGAGCACTTCTTAATGATCAGTGAAGGCACTCCGTCTGGTCCAGGATTTGTCGAGCGTTTCAGTTTCGTACAAGCATTCATAACAGTCTCGGCATCAATGAAAGGGTGAGATCCAAAAGTAGATAGAGTGGGTACATTTAGTGCTGCAGCAGATACTTGTTGTTCATCAAGAATCTCGTTAGTAAAAACACTGCTGAACTGCCTGCGGAAAAGTTCACAGATGTCCTTCGTAGAAGAAGCCTCAGCATCACCGAGCGACATAGACGAGGGCAAACCAGATTCGCGTTTTTGCTCGTTAACGTAATTCCAGAACTGTTTTGGGTTGTTCTTAAGACTGCGTTGGATACGATGCCGATAAGAACTAAAAGCGATTCGTTCAGCTGTTTGTAGCGATTATTTAGAGAGATGTAATGGGATTTTAGCAGATTTGTTCGGTACTTCGAGTACTTCTTAAGAGCAGATCGTTTAGCAGCTTTTAGACGTTTGAGGTGTCGCGTAGACCATGGAGGGAAAGTCGGGGCACGATGTACTCTTTGGGAGTGAACTGATCAATGGCATAAACCAACACATTTGAGACAGTCATTGCGGCAGCATTGGCATCCGAATCGTCGAGTATTTCGCTCCATTTAACACGAGATAAGAAATGATTCATTCCATCGAAATCAGTCTTCCAATATACGTAGGTTAGGGTTTCAGTGATTTTTTCGTAAACATATGGTTGACATTCGCTGAGCAGAACATGAAGCGCTGGGTGATGACGACTTATCTTAACAAGAGGAGCAGGAGCACGAATAACAAGACTGCGTTCCGCTATATCTTCGCTGATAAAGCAGAGATCTAACATACGGTTATTTTCATTTTTTATACCACACATTTGGACTAAACCAGCAGTACTATAACAGTCCAGCAACCGCGTGATTGAAAAACTTAACGATGAATGTGATGGATCAGCAAATAGAAATGATGCATTGCTAGGAATCCAGTTGATGCCGTTGAAGTTGAAGTCCCCGATTATCAGAATCTTGTCACAAAGCGCCATTTGCGATATAATCCAGTCAAGCGAGTCGATGTGTTGATCAAAGAGGGATGCATCGTTCAGACGGTCGGGCGGAATGTATATGACACAGATGAATAGCTTGTAATTGCGGAAGGCAAGTGAAACCCACAATTGCTCAACGCCCGAACAGTTAGGTGGAGATAGAAGATGCGCCTTGTATTGGGATCGCGCAGCTAAGAGAACGCCGCCACCAGATTGTTTCCTGCTATTGTTAGGCGAGCGGTCTTGTCGAAAAACGGTGTACGAATTGCCAAATATTTGATTTGAATTAGTGCTATCATTAAGCCAACTTTCTGTGAAAATGTAGAGGTCGTAGGTTTCACAGGAACAAGCGAGAGCATAATTACTTACTCGAGTATTGATACCACCAACGTTTTGGTAATAGAATGCAAGTCGGACACGCATCTGAAAAATTTCTGTCCGAGAGTAGTAGCACCCCGCATCGCTGTAAAGTCAGTGAAGTCAACAATAGCGATCGCCGAAGATTCTAATGCAGATTATATAGAACAGACAATTTCACCCGTCGGAGTAGCAGATGAAGCTGACTCCAGTAGCAGTGAAGGGAAAAAAGATAAATTGAAGGAGAAGAAAGTGAAGAAAAATGATAGAGTTCAACATCCGATGTCTATAGAACCGACAGCAAGCAAAAATAGTACCAATAATAAGCCAGTAAGCGGAACGCAGAGCATATCTACCGTCTCGGATACTCCCCGTCCCCTGCGGAAGACACGGTGCAGAATCGCATCGTACGACTAGATCGAGGATGAAAACGAAATATTTTTTTCCTTCTAATTTCCCGGCGTGGCCCTTCGTGCATTGGTATTGCGACTGTAATGAAAAAGATTTTATCAAAAGTTTTGACGCATAACGAACTTGTTTTACTTTCGCGAGTAGAAGTAGTCTAGTTTATGCATTGTATTTTGTTCATTTGTATTGCAATATTATTTTGGTGATAATGTAGGGTAACCGGCGGTAATGTTGGCCCTGGATGTAATATTGGTTCGTCACGCAAATTAATTAATATTCCTGCGAGCGATAATACGTCGATTTGTAGGGAGATATAAACCACTGCTTCTTTAAAAAAGTGTATCAAACATATTTCTGCTTCATTACCCTAGATTTTTACACTGCTTCAACTATTAAAAGTATTTCTCTTGCGTGAAAAATCATTTTGACTCGGTTTCTTAGCAGCCATGTTTCGTTGACTTATGTAGGCAGGCTGTGCTAGAGTTTTTTCTTTTGCCCAATAAAAGTGTTTTCTGAATGGACATACCTGCTTTCGCACATCAGATGAAAGGATAACAACCACACTATGTCAGCTATCATAGCCGTAGCCAAATGGTGGCATGCGCTTTCGATTTGTAGCACCACGTTAGTAGGGGAGGTTGTGGGCACCGTTTGGTTATGGGCACCCCTATGTATCTTTTGACAGATAAGAGATGCTGTCATTCTGACAACCGTCATTTGTTTGCTATAATAGCATGATGTTTTGTGCTGAATATCAAACCGGATGGGCATCTCTACTTTGAACTAGAAACAAATAAATTTTTCGTACAAGAAAAACAACACGAATGTTTTTTTTTGGACTTTTTCAAAGTGTCATAAATTAAAGGATTTATTTTAATTCAAAAAGTGAGTTCTAATGCGTATTTACACAGTAAATTTAATCTATTTTGAGGCCCAATGTCGATTGCCATAAAAATTTAAGCGCGAATTTTGTTTTTCTTCTCGTTCCAGAAAGGCTGCGATATTCGGTTGTGGGCACCTTTATTGGTTCGGTTATGGGCACCCTCATTTTATTGATAAATCATTCAATATCGTTTTACTTGTCCCTTAACTTATTTTTAATAACGTTTTAAGGCAGTTTTTATAATTAGTTTGACATAATTTTTCGAAATAATGAGTTTATTTAATATTTTTGTTCTTTGGGCATGTCTAGTCATTATACACACACTTTTTGGAACAAAGCGTTGACCGATTTGCTTGCAACAAGTTGCATTCGACGGGGAATGCTTTCCCATTGTTTCCCATTGAAAATTGGTCAGATCGGACTATGGGATCAAAATTTATGGCCAAAATATTATTTTTTGAAATGAACGAGAAAAGCCCTATTGCCGCTAGGGTGATTAATCAGGATTTTTTTTGACTGTGATGCATACCAATAAAACGTAAATCAATGAAAAATTAAAACCCATTTACCTAAAGTGCTATTTTAGACCTTTCTTATGTGATTTTTTTCAACATCCTCCTTAATGCACCGAGGGAGGCATCATCACTGCTAGGTGAATTGATTTGAGTTTTTTTAGCGTCTCCTGGCTTTTAGAATGAATAAACTATTCCTTGTCTTTAAATCTGGGTGGTTTTTATTCATGCTTCTTTATTTTTAGCTAAGTTTTCAAGGGTGCCCACAACCGAACCACGAAATGAAAATGTCCAAAAATGTCAAGTATTCTAAATTGTCAATATTTTTTTTCTACATCGATGAAATCATATTAAATTCTTTGCTAGTAGTAAGGTTATAAGTTTAGCTTTCGATTGCTATGCAAATGTCGACATAAGATCAACCAGGGCCAAAGTTATGGACCAAACACAAAAGGGTGCCCACAACCGAACCTTCTCCCCTATAGGTGAAACTATAAAATCAAAACATTCATACCAATAACCCGTACTGGAGAAAATAACTGAAAGCTGCGGATAGAATATCCGATGCTTGCAATTAGGTTGCTGAGAATCTTCGTAAAAACAGGCTAATCCATTCAGCGGTTAAGTTTCATTCGCAAACTTGACCATTGTCAACCAAGCTTCTAGTAACGCTTCAAGTATTGTATTGGGTTCTGAAATGTATATCCAGTTTTCCGCGAGCGGTAATGGGCGCCAGCTTGTCTGCGGGTTAGTCTCTGATTTGACATTTCTGGAGGTCAACTGCACCCACCGCTCCGAGCATTCTGACCAATGTGGTATTAAAGAAGGTGCTGACTAAGTGAATTCAAGCTTTCAATACCACATTGATCAAAATGCTCAGAACGGTGAGTGCAATTTACCTTCACAAATGTCTAATCAGAGACTGATCCACAGACAAGCGGGCAGCCATTACCGCTCGCGGAAAACTGGATAGTCTTTAACGCTCAGAGAAGTACCCTCCCACAACCTAAAACGTCATGTAGTTTGTGAATGGCCCTCATGATGCATATCTCGAATCTCGATACACCCAGTTATTTTTACGCGGTTGGAATTCATTAATTTCTCGGTTTACCCGAACTTTCACAACTCTTGAATACCACTTGAATTTTCTTTGATTTTTTGTGATTTTTTTCGTGGGGTTAACTCATTGTTTCATTGACGCTGAAGGTTTTTCATTTATTTAGTCTACTTCTAAACAGATAACACTGAATCAACAATTTGACGCCACAATACACGGTTCGAGGCCGCATCTCTCCATCCTACAATACGCCCCACGCTCTCCAAGTCGTTCTGCACCATTTCGCTTTCGTCTGTCCATTTCGCTCGCTGCGCTCCACGCCGTCTCGTACCTGCCGGATCGGAAGCGAACACCATCTTTGCAGGGTTGCTGTCCGGCATTCTTGCAACATGTCTTGCCCATCGTACTTTTCCGGCTTTAGCTACCTTCTGGATACTGGGTTCGCCGTAGAGTTGGGCGAGCTCGTGGTTCATTCTTCGCCGCCGAAAGTCGAGTCAAGTACGAGACACTGAAGACGGCCTTACTGTTGAGGTCGAAATACGTATCTGTCAAGATACAATTAAGTGGTGGAATTCAATGGGATTGTTTAAACTCGTCTTATGACAGGTGGGTAGTCATCTCCTCCGTTGCCTTGACTTTCACTGCCTGTACTCTCAGCGCCATTCAAATGTTCCTCGTAGTGCTGTTTCCACCTTTCGATCACCACACGTTCGTCCGTCAAGATGCTCCCATCCTTATCCCGGCACATTTCGGCTCGCGGCACGAGTCCTTTGCGGGATGGTTGAGCTTCTGGTAGAACTTGCGTGTTTCTTGAGAACGGCACAGCTGTTCCATCTCCTCGCACTCCGCTTCAACTTTTTCGTACTTTGATGTTTTTCCAATGCATTTAATGAAACTGAATAGAAACAAGGTGCTAGTAGGAAGATGTTGCGTGTGCCACTTGGGTCCGAGACTAACCCGCAGGCTAGCTGGCGGCCATTACCGCTCTCGGAAAACTGGATAGTAAAACTGAAAGGCAGTACCGGGATGAGAATTATGGGGTTGGAGCTCAAGGATAGGACCAGTAACGGCTGAAGGTTTCCCACATTCTGGTACACTGCCGCGTGTTAGCTTGACAACTACTAAACACGTGCATAAAAAAAATTTCCTCGTAATAAAATAAGCGTACATCCCTACAGAATAAATCTTGTCGATAGCAACTTATGTAGGCGTGGAACCGGTTACGATGACATCGATCACGTAGTTTGGTACTGCACTGAAAATTACGCCTCCAGAGAGCAACTTTTGGATATCCATGTGACCCGAGGTAAACACCTCCTAAGAAAGTCAAGGTATTTTGAATGATCGCGATGTGGAGTATATGCAGGCCATCTACGGCTTTCTTTGCTCGTTTGATATCAAAGTCTAATGTTCTGAGAATTGCGGCTCCACAAAATGTCGCACACGACTGAGCGTATCAAAAAATGAACTGGTAAAAAACAATTGAAAACTTTTCAATGCCTGCCAAGTTCATATGTATGTATGATTCGTGGCAATTACAATGGATACACTATGCCCAGGAAGCCGAGAATGTTTTACACTGATTCTCATTTACGTGTGAAAGATCCAACACCGAACAGCTTCAAAACTGCTGAAGAATCGTGTAAAGATGAAGTTCTCATTTCCATAGAAGATCTGCCAAAGGTCGGCTGTTTGTGAATTTCTTGAGAAAACGCCTTATTCTCTCATAATACACTTTTCAATGTTTATGATATTACGCAAATTACAGAAAAATAACCATTGGTGACTCAACAAAATCATAATTTGGTGGTGGTGGATCGAGAAAAAAATAATGAGGAAGGATCTCCCTATATCTGACAAACCTTATTAGACTTTCTTTTAATCCTTCCTTAAAAACTATATGATTGAAGAAGTATATCCAACAGTCCTCTATGTTCAGTGAGCCATTGTTTATCATTTCATGTTCGAATACTTAGCATTCACCTGCATTTTCTAAGATTTTTTTTAAAGCTCATCAAATTTTGAAGCCATCCGTACCCGAAGCATAATCGAATTCATCTCACGAGTGGAGTTTTGCACAATTGAATTGTCGTTAGTTGAACAAGTGCAGCGAAAGAAATGCGGCACATGCATCCGTCGCCGCTTCTCGGAGCAAGTCGTCTGCTGGTGCGATCCGAATTTTGCGGAATTAGTTTTTCTATAGGTATCGAAATATGTTGGTAGTACGCTTGCACAGTCAGGGCATGCACGCGCTAAAGTTTTTTTTTGCTTCGCACAAGATCATGTGCCTCTTGCTGGGTGGTGAGAGTTTCACTCAAAAGCTAATTCGATTTTGAGCTTTTTTTTTCGTTGTTGCTGATTCATAGCTTCTCCACGGTATGAAGCCTTTTTGAATGAAGCCTGGCTTGGGAAAAAAGAAACTTTTATTTTCTCATTGAACTGGAATCTCCGCTAAGTTAAATTGATATCCGATGAGAATGTTTTTTTCTCCTTCTTTCTCAGAATTGATAAGGCTTGATATTAAATTCATAATTCTGGAATAAATTAATTCAAGAACTTTACAGATTTTCTTTACTTCCTTTGTATCATGATAGATGTACATATATTCAGGACTCCTTCTTACCCGTGCAAGACAATTCTGAGGGTGACTGGGTTCGATTTCCGGTGCCGGTCTGGGCAATTTTCGGTTTGGAAATGGTCTCGACTTCTCTAGGCATAAAAATATCATCGTGTTAACCTCATGATATAGGAATGCAGAAATGGTAACTTGGCTTAGAAAACTCGCAGTTGATAACTGTGGAAGTGCTTATTGAACACTAAGCTGCGAGGCAAAAATGTCCCAGTGGGGGATGCAATGCCAATAAGTAGAAAAAGAAGTATATTTAGATCTCAACTGCAAAGACGTTCTCAGTGAGTTTGTATTTTACTTAGAATCGAGTTAATAACATTATTCCATTAACATTACATCCATTACATAACATTACATCCATTAACAAAAAAAGTTCACTGTGTGGAACAGTTTGAAAGAGTTTTTTTACAGTTTACAGTCAGACAAAAATCTTACGTATCTCGTAATTAAATCGATCTTGCGTGCAGAGATACTTACATTAGTTTTCGATGGTTGAATCTGAAACGAGAAAACAAAACTGATTATTGAAATGTAGAGAACTGTGTAAATATTAAAATTTTATTTTCCTGTAATTTTCAATTGTAACATTGCCAGGAAATATAACTTAGAAAATAAATTAATGTCAGCAAGTCAAACATAATCTATTGTAATTTGAGGAATAGTACTGTAATTACATAGTTGAACATTGCCAAGTATTCAACAGATATTAATAAGGAACGATTCCCACTAGACACAATTTAAGATAATTGCAAACTAAATTCTCACTTGATTTCCACAATCCAACAAGTGCACTCTACATCACTTGCTCAAACATAAGAAAACTTCCATCGTTGAACAAACAACGTTATCCAAGTTCCCAGTAACTTGATAAAAAAATATGAGCCCTTTGACCCGGAGACAGGGCAAGATGAATTCCGGTCCAAGAGCACTTGTTATAATTACAGCACCAAGTAACAGCAGCTGGCAAAGTTGTTACGGTGCCTGTCCACAGCCAAACTTTTGCCGAGTCGAGTGCCAACACTTCTTTCTGCACCGTTTAGTCAAAGTTGCATTATTTGGTCATTTGTCGTTTCGCTTCCAGCGGAATGATACCCAGAGGTGGAACTTTCCTGGAATTCGCAAGTCCCCATTCGTTTCCACAGTTCGGGAGCCAAGAAAAATGAAGAATGCATCGCAGCAGCAGCAGGTGCATCGTGTCATCATCAAGGGCGTTTGAAGTGCGGTGCCAGCTGGGGTGGGAATTTATCTCACGTTACGAGGATGGTGTCATAATTAAATGGCAACGTGAAGTATGTTGTAAAAAACTTGAAAGGAAGAGTGAACCATTAATTATTTAAGCAATTTTTGAATACTTTCGAAAACAAGATAAGTTTATGCAACACTTGAAGAATAACGCATGAATGCATGACCTGAGAACTAAAAATAAATCACCTTAATTTGGTGAAGTTTTGTATAATTTGTAAATTTTGCTAAATTTTATAAATTTTGTAAATTTTATAAATTTTGTAAATTTTGTAAATTTTGAAATTTTGTAAATTTTGTAAATTTTGTAAATTTTGTAAATTTTGTAAATTTTGTAAATTTTGTAAATTTTGTAAATTTTGTAAATTTTGTAAATTTTGTAAATTTTGTAAATTTTGTAAATTTTGTAAATTTTGTAAATTTTGTAAATTTTGTAAATTTTGTACATTTTAAAAATTTTGAAAATTTTGAAAATTTTGAAAATTTTGTAAATTTTGTAAATTTTGTAAATTTTGTAAATTTTGTAAAAATTGTAAATTTTGTAAATTTTGTGAATTTTGTAAATTTTGTAAATTTTGTAAATTTTGTAAATTTTGTAAATTTTGTAAATTTTGTAAACTTTGTAAATTTCGTAAATTTTGTAAATTTTGTAAATTTTGTAAATTTTGTGAATTTTGTAAATTTTGTAAATTCTGTAAATTTTGTAAATTTTGCAAAATTTTGTAAAATTTGCCAAATTTAGTAAATTTTGTTAATTTTGAAAATTTAAAAAAAATGTAAATTTTATAAAATTTGTAAATTTTATAAAATTTGTAAATTTTGTAAAATTTGTAAATTTTGTTAATTTTGATAATTAAAAAAAATGTAAATTTTGTAAAATTTGTAAATTTTGTAAAATTTGTAAATTTTGTAGAATTTGTAAATTTTGTAAATTTTGTAAATTTTGTTAATTTTGTAAATTTTGTAAATTTTGTTAATTTTGTAAATTTTGTAAATTTTGTAAATTTTGTAAATTTTGTAAATTTTGTAAATTTTGTAAATTTTGTGAATTTTGTAAATTTTTTAAATTCTGTAAATTTTGTAATTTTTTTAAATTTTATAAATTTTGTAAATTTTATAAATTTTGCAAAATTTTGTAATTTTTTAAAAATTTTGTAAATTTTGTAAATTTTGTAAATTCTGTAAATTTTGTAAATTTTGTAAATTTTGTAAATTTTGTAAATCATGTAAATTTTATAAATTTTGTAAATTTTGTGAATTTTGTAAATTTTGTGAATTCTGTAAATTTTGTAAATTTTGTAAATTTTGTAAATTTTATAAATTTTGTAAATTTTATAAATTTTGTAAATTTTATAAATTTTGTAAATATCGTAGATTTTGCAAAATTTTGTAAATTTTGTAAATTTTGTAAATTTTGTAAATTTTGTAAATTTTGTAAATTTTGTAAATTTTGTAAATTTTGTAAATTTTGTAAATTTTGTAAATTTTGTAAATTTTGTAAATTTTGTAAATTTTGTAAATTTCGTAAATTTTGTGCATTTTAAAAATTTTAAAAATTTTGAAAATTTTGAAAATTTTGTAAATTTTGTAAATTTTGTAAATTTTGTAAACTTTGTAAATTTCGTAAATTTTGTAAATTTTGTAAATTTTGTAAATTTTGTAAATTTTGTAAATTTTGTGAATTTTGTAAATTTGTAAATTTTGTAAATTTTGTGAATTTTGTAAATTTTGTAAATTTTGTAAATTTTGTAAATTTTGTAAATTCTGTAAATTTTGTAAATTTTGCAAAATTTTGTAAAATTTGCAAAATTTTGTAAATTTTGTTAATTTTGAAAATTTAAAAAAAATGTAAATTTTATAAAATTTGTAAATTTTATAAAATTTGTAAATTTTATAAAATTTGTAAATTTTATAAAATTTGTAAATTTTGTAAAATTTGTAAATTTTGTTAATTTTGAAAATTAAAAAAAAATGTAAATTTTATAAAATTTGTAAATTTTGTAAAATTTGTAAATTTTGTAGAATTTGTAAATTTTAAAAATTTTGTTAATTTAGTAAATTTTGTAAATTTTGTAAATTTTGTAAATTTTGTAAATTTTTTAAATTTTGTAAATTTTGTGAATTTTGTATATTTTTTAAATTCTGTAAATTTTGTAATTTTTTTAAATTTTATAAATTTTGCAAAATTTTGTAATTTTTTAAAAATTTTGTAATTTTTTTAAAATTTTGTAAATTTTGTAAATTCTGTAAATTTTGTAAATTTTGTAAATTTTGTAAATTTTGTAAATCATGTAAATTTTATAAATTTTGTAAATTTTGTGAATTTTGTAAATTTTGTGAATTCTGTAAATTTTTTAAATTTTGTAAATTTTTTAAATTTTGTAAATTTTATAAATTTTGTCAATTTTATAAATTTTGTAAATTTTATAAATTTTGTAAATATCGTAGATTTTGCAAAATTTTGTAAATTTTGTAAATTTTGAAAATTTTGCAAATTTTGTAAATTTTGTAAATTTTGTAAATTTTGTAAATTTTGTAAATTTTGTAAATTTTGTAAATTTTGTAAATTTTGTAAATTTTGTGAATTTTGTGAATTTTGTACATTTTGAAAATTTTAAAAATTTTGAAAATTTTGAAAATTTTGAAAATTTTGTAAATTTTGTAAACTTTGTAAATTTCGTAAATTTTGTAGATTTTGTAAATTTTGTAAATTTTGTAAATTTTGTGAATTTTGTAAATTTTGTAAATTTTGTAAATTTCGTAAATTTTGTAAATTTTGTAAATTTTGTAAATTTGTAAATTTCGTAAATTTTGTAAATTTTGTAAATTTTGTAAATTTTGTAAATTTTGTAAATTTTGTAAATTTTGTAAATTTTGTAAATTTTGTAAATTTTGTAAATTTTGTGAATTTTGTACATTTTGTAAATTTTGTAAATTTTGTAAATTCTGTAAATTTTGTAAATTTTGCAAAATTTTGTAAAATTTGCAAAATTTTGTAAATTTTGTTAATTTTGAAAATTTAAAAAAAATGTAAATTTTATAAAATTTGTAAATTTTATAAAATTTGTAAATTTTGTAAAATTTGTAAATTTTGTTAATTTTGAAAATTAAAAAAAAATGTAAATTTCATAAAATTTATAAATTTTGTAAAATTTGTAAATTTTGTAGAATTTGAAAATTTTGTAAATTTTGTAAATTTTGTAAATTTTGTTAATTTTGTAAATTTTGTAAATTTTGTAAATTTTGTAAATTTTGTAAATTTTGTAAATTTTGTAAATTTTGTAAATTTTGTAAATTTTGTAAATTTTGTAAATTTTGTGAATTTTGTAAATTTTTTAAATTCTGTAAATTTTGTAATTTTTTTAAATTTTATAAATTTTGTAAATTTTATAAATTTTGCAAAATTTTGTAATTTTTTAAAAATTTTGTAATTTTTTTAAAATTTCGTAAATTTTGTAAATTCTGTAAATTTTGTAAATTTTGTAAATTTTGTAAATTTTGTAAATTTTGTAAATCATGTAAATTTTATAAATTTTGTAAATTTTGTGAATTTTGTAAATTTTGTGAATTCTGTAAATTTTGTAAATTTTGTAAATTTTATAAATTTTGTAAATTTTATAAATTTTGTAAATTTTATAAATTTTGTAAATTTTATAAATTTTGTAAATATCGTAGATTTTGCAAAATTTTGTAAATTTTGTAAATTTTGTAAATTTTGTAAATTTTGTAAATTTTGCAAATTGTGTAAATTTTGTAAATTTTGTAAATTTTGTAAATTTTGTAAATTTTGTAAAATTTGTGAATTTTGTAAGTTTTGTAAATTTTGTAAATTCTGTAAATTTTGTGAATTTTATAAATTTTGTAAATTTTGTAAATTTTGTTAATTTTGTAAATTTTGTAAATTTTGTAAATTTTGTAAATTTTGTAAATTTTGTAAATTTTGTAAATTTTGTAAATTTTGTAAATTTTGAATTTATAAAATTTGTGAATTTGGTAATTTTTTGTAAATTTTGTAACTTTTGTAAGTTTTGTATTTTTTTAAATTTCAAAGATTTTGTATATTTTGAAAATTTTGTTAATTTTTTATCAAAAACATTGTAAGTTTCTTAAATTTTGTTTTTTTTTTAATTTTATCTATTTTCCAAATTTTGTAAATCTTGTAAATTATGTAATAAAAATTCCAAGTTTTATCAATTTTGTAATTTTGTTCTGCAAGTTTGCCATTTTTCTAATTCTGCTAATTCTAAAATCTGCTACTTCCTTTAATTTTGTGAGTTTTCCAAATTGCAATCTTTAGTAATTCAGTTTATTTACTTTTTTGTCTATTTTGTAAGTTTTCTTGTCTACAGAAAACATTAACAGAAGTTCAATGAAGTGTGTTGAAAACAAAAGAATAAATTATCATGGCTACCATTCTTCCCCTCAATCCGAGAATTGGCAGTCTAAAAACGATTCCGATGAAAGGTAAATTGAATTCAAATTAAGTTTGAATCTGATTGATTTTGTTCGCAGTCTCTTTCTGCTTTTCTGTTCTCGGTTCGTTGGTCTCCATTTCGTTGCAATCTCGTCAGGTACAGTAACGCGCGTACTGCGCCAACAATGATGAGCTTTTTATTAAGTTTGGAAAGTTCTGACATGTTATCTGGAGCGCTAACAAAAATGAATATCGACAGACGAGACGAGGATGCGTCGCGATCATCCAGAAGGGCTGTTCTCGATTGGACAGATTATTTTGGATTCGTTTTGTGGAAAGAGTGTTCGAAAAGATTTCGGTATGGATAAAGAGTTAAGAAACACATTGATTGGTGAAGTTTTACTGAACTGAATTAGATTCAGCTGATAAGAAAATCAATTATGCTTTTATGAGAAATCCATAATTTTCAAAACAATTGAAGACAAGAAAGAATTGCACAAAAAGGAAGTTTATCTGCCCAAATATTTATATTTTCCTCACGTAACATTCTCTTGCGTCCAACCACAAGCTGCTTCTATCACCATCAATGCCGGTATTTTTAAGGTACGCGTTTTTACAAGGTTTATCACTGCTCGTTACTTCCAACAAGAGTGCACGTTACAAAATCCCCATGCAACTGAATCCCTTATGCATAATTTATCCAACGAACTCGGTGAAATCGTCTCATTGAGATCAAATGTGGGAACCAGGTGCTTACTTCTGCTGTGCTTTGTATCGGAATATCAGAGTTGCAAGCGCTTGAAATAATACCCCGAGGGATTTATTCATGGAGGAAGTGGATGAAATAAAAAATGCACCCCCAAAAGCATACAATGGCGTGCCGACGACAGGAAACGGACATCTCTGATGTGGTTTTCCCAATATCGAAATGTGCAAAGGCAAATGAACGACCGTGGGGCTTCCGGTTACAAATATTGAATTTATCGTCGCTCGTTGGGGCCGATTTATCTCGGAGCAGAAAGAAACGAGGATGAACTCAAACAAATAATTGCAGTGCCCGAAACACTGGTGAAACTTTTCCAATATGTACCTCTATCATGTAGCCTTGATAAGCTAAAACTTGGAAGATGATCACTGTAATCGCTGGAATAGTCTCAAATTTATTCATTGCGGGCAGAATTGTTCCAGTTAGGCAGCAGTTGAAACTCTTCGCCATGGAACAAATCCCACTCGAGGGGCCGTTCGCGCACCGACAAGATTCATTAGAGAGCAAACTGAAGGAAGGCACCACTTTCCGGTTCGCGTGCTATCCAAAGTTGAGTCTACTACTATCCGGCGGCCATGGGATGTGCCCCTGAGAAAGCGTGAGAAACTTTCACCTCCGAAAAGTTTAGTCCTTCAGCGCAAAACGTTCTCCAATTCCGACTATTTTTTCCGGTGCTTAAGACACACTGTGATCGCAGATGGTCAGAATTAATTTCCATGAAATTTCATAATACTTTGCGTGCCAGTAATATGTTAAAGAGTAGATACTTCCTTTCTTGTTTTATTAATAAATCAATTAGAAAATTGCAACAATTATGGTTATAAATGCAATAATAAAAGCCATTGCTTATTGTTGACTAGCTTTATGTACCCGGCCTTGCTCGGAATTGCCAGTTTGATTCGCAGTTTTTTTTTTCACAATCGGAAAATGAATAAACCAATTGGTCAACAGGATAATTGCGTTTTCTTATCGATACTTCATCATTTGATCAAAAGAAGGCAGATTTCATTTGAGAACATTGACTGATTTTGAAGAAGAACAAACCCATAATCGCCATATTCCGGGCAAACGTCTATTTCTAAAGAAGGAAAAACATCCACCGATGCCTTATTCCGGGCAAACGTCTATTTTTAAAGAAGGGATCACATTCACCATCCAGAAGGAAACACATTAATCATTGCTTTTCACGTTGGGCAAACCATGATTTCGATAAATGGTTGAATTGATCGATAACTAAACAATACAATAATGGGTTCAGAAGTTAGGCTGGAGCATACACACAAACATACAAACATTGAGTTTTATATATCTCGGCAACTTATTCAAAACGACGTATGTGATTTTGTAAACAAAGATGCATACGTCGATTTGTCAAATATGATGACACTCCCACGCAAACCAACACAACGAACATGTAGCCGAAACCTTCCCTACCTGTATGTGGCGATAGTTTGCGTGGGAGTGCTATCAGATTGCAGAAATCAACGTTTAAATTTTTGTTTACAAAATCACATACGTCACATACGTTGAATAAGTATCCGAGATATATAGATAGCTAATAGCTATATGTATCCGGCTTTGCTAGGGACTGAAAAGTAAATTATAGAATTAAAATGTCCAATGCTGTAGCACGAAACCCACAGAGGTAGATCTACCGGTCATAGAATTGAACCTTTGTATCAATATATTTTTATATCTTTGTTTGGCCCTTCCACCTTTTCAATAAACATCTTCCAAAAATAGAGAATAAGTGTACCAAATCTGGTTGAAATTTATCCTGGGAGTTACACTGAATTGCTCATTTTTAAAGACAACCCCTTCCCCATAACTTCCCTTTTTCCAAAATGACCCTCCCACCTTCTTTGTTATCTTCTCCTTAGGATAGAAAATGTGTGCACCAAATTTGGCTGAAATCGGTCCTGGGAGTTGGGTGTTACACTGAATTGCTCTTTTCTAAAGACAACCCTTCCCCTTACCCTCCCCTTTTCCCAATGATCATCCCACCCCTTTGTTATTTTCTCCTTAGGATAGAGAATGTGTACCAAATTTGGATGAAAGCGGTCCAGGGTTCAAAAGAAACACTGAATTGCCTGTTTTCTGAACAATACCCCTCCCCAGACCCTCCTCTTTTTCCCAAATTACACTTCCATGTGATCGACTTCTCTTAGTGAATATGTGTACAATATTTGGTTGATATGGGTACTGGAAGTTGGGAGTAACACTGAATTGCTCGTTTTATAAAGACAACCCCTCCCCCATACCCTCCCTTTTTTACAATGACCGCCCCACCCCTTTGTTATCTTTTCTTTAGGGTAGAGAATGTGTGTATCAAATTTGGTTGAAATCGGTGCAGGGGTTCAGAATTTACTCTAAATTACCCGTTTTCTGAACAATACCCCTCCTCCAGACCCCTCCCCTTTCCCAAAATCTCTCATATGATTGTTTCCTTATAGTGAATATGTGTACAAAATTTGGTTGAAATCGGTCCTGGGAGATGAAAGTTACACATAATTGTTCGTTTTCTAAACAAAACCCCTCCCCCTTTCCTAAATGACCCTCCCACCCCCTTTGTTAACTTCCCCTGAGGATAGAGAACGTGTGTACCAAATTTGGGTGGATTCGGCCAAGTGGTTCAGAAGTAGTTAGCGAACATACATACATAGATTGGTTTTTATATTGCATATTGTTGATAACCACCTTGTACAGAATTTCCTCATGTGGCATAATCATCATCCTTCTTGTGAGGATTCAACTTTCGAGGTCGGCCCAAAGCTGTAATTGTTGCTTCCGTCGGTGGTACGGGATTTGGGGTTTTAACTTTGTTTCTGGTTGAGGGATTTTCCTCGCACAATTTTCATCATCATCATCATCGCGCCTACCAACTCTTAAAAAAAGTCATAAATCAGATTGCCACGGGCGTTTCTGACGCCACTCCCTTCCCCCACGCCGAACGAAATCAAACATACTAATTAAACCTTAACAGCGGACCCAACTTGTTGCCTCGGAAAATCTGATGAACCGCCGATTCTAAGCAGGGGAAGATGAAAGTGAGCGCAAAAGTTATTCCCATCCCAGAGGAACATGAATATTTCATCAGCTTTGGTTGTTCATGTTGTTCACTCGTTAGGACGAAAATCTATCGAAATCCCATTATTTTCGCGTCAATCCCCCTTCCTAGCGGTGTCAGTCAGTGCGGGGTCAACTTCCATCACCTCATTTGATCCCAGTTGTATCGGTATGGGATCGTTGGGTTGAACATTGTTTGGGCTTTGCCAGGAAAATGGTTTGGAAAATGTGGGTTAATCGAGGTATTTTTGCAAGTACCTAGTAGCAGGGGTTGAAAGCCACGGCAAAAAACATGAATCAAAATTGCTTTGCACTTTAATGCCAAAAAAAATTCAAACCCATAAATCTCATTATGCTCCGGAGTTCTGGAATTTAATCTTTCTGGCGTTAATCACATGTCATCCTTTCTCTGCGGGCCTTTGAGAGCAATTTACAACAAATTCTTGGTTCAGGCAATACTTCCGGTGTGTTGAACAAAAAACCCATCATATTTCCAGCATTTAAAAAATCAAACATGCGAGACATATCGAACTACCGCGGTGCGACCACACTGAATACATGATCCAAAGAATACGAAATTTTGGTGAGCACCAAAAAATCAGCCTTCGATAGAGTAAATCCTCATACATCGTATTCTTCTGACTAAATGAGATCGCTGAGGAGTGGCGATTAACTTGTGAGGTGGATAGAGTCATTCCTTATAGGCCGACAGCTGACCGTGAAATTGGGAGCTAAATACTGAGTCCGACCCTTTCAGCAGCAACTCCGACGTACCACAGAGTAGCAACCTAGGGCCCCTGCTTTTCCCTTTCTCAGCGACGTATGTTTTGTCATTCGGCAGCCCTTACTTTGCACCGTTCAATGTGGAAAAACGATCCATAAATAACATCTGAATGTTCCATAAAACGCTACCATAAATCCATAAAATATTTCGAGAGATTCCATAAAGAATATTTTTATGATCCATAAAACTTTGAAAAATGATCCATAAAAACTATAAATTGATCCATTAAATTTCAAATTTGCGCAATTTTTATCCTGATGATGATCCATAATTTCAGCCATATGATCCATAATTTTGGTCATATGATCCATAATTTTGATAATGTGATCCATAATTCTTGGAAAGAAGGCCAATGAAACTATATTAATTGATCCACACATTTTATAAAATCTATGGATCATTTATCAAAATTTATGGATCATATCACCAAAACTATGGATCATTTTAACAAAGTTATGGATCAAATGGCCAGAATTATGGATCATATGACTAAAATTATGGATCATATTACTGAAATTATGGATCATCATCACGATAAAAAAAATGCGCAATTTTGAAGTTTTATGGATCAAAATATAGTTATTATTTCATGGGAAAATAGCAAGAATTGTATTGTTTTTCTTGACCATGTTAATGGAACGTATTTCCCAATTAATTGCTAAATTTTAGCTTAGTTATGGATCGAAAAATTATTCTTTATGGAATCTCATTAACTATTTTATGGATTTATGGTAGCATTTTAAGGAACATTCAGATGTTATTTATGGATCGTTTTCCAGTTTTTTATGGATCCGTCTTTATCGTTTATATGCAAAAGTATGTTTTGCCTTGTCATTCCCCGAAATTGCTAAATAGTAGTGCCGATAATTTCACAACATATTAACTCGTTAAGTCAGCAGACGACTGTCGATTGCTGCAAATGTTAATCGACAAATTTGCGGATTGGTGTAGAAAAATGCCAGGGAAAAATCAAATCTCCCATCGTCTGGGACCATCACATTGGAAACGAACCATTAGAAAGGAGCTACTAAATTTTCGCAAGCATTACAGTCACAATGATATAGAAATGCTAATATATTCTTCCAAACTTAGACGTACATGTTCATGGTAGAATTTTAGAAGCGAAAGTACATATTTGATTGTCGCACCATCTCCAAATGATTGCTAATTGCATTCTTAATGTTCAATGCATTTTAATCAATGGTTGCGGTTGTTTACACGTATCGGATACCAGCCTCATCATCTGTTATTCTCGCTTAACTTTTCAAAAGGACCTAAGTAACATATTTTTCATGAATTAATTTGAATAGCGCAATCAGCAGAAAAACATGAAAGCTTTTGATTGCAGTACTCAAATTAATTCATGAAAAAATTATTACTTAGGCCCTTTTGAAAAGTTAAGCGAGATATGTGGTATAACAGTAGGAATCGTTTTGGTACAACAAGAAACACACGAAGAACTTAAACATACAGAATAGGAAAGAGCCGACTCTGCGATCGAACTCATGACTTCCTGCTTATAGCAGAAGCGGAAGCCACTAGAACACCGAGCTTGTCTCCGAAAGTTCTGGAGTTGAGAAATCGATTCGCGTTCTATCTATACTACCGCTAAAAGCATAACCGTTCGATATGTATAATCTTTTCTAAAAAATATTTAATCAGGACTTAAAAAGATCTTGCCGACAGAATACTCAAATCACTTGAGACATTTTTTTTCGATTTTCATGGCACATATTGCTTTTCCAGTGTTACTAAGATTGGAAAGTATGACATATATCTTGGAATTCTTGCGATTATCGAAGATTTTCACAAGCTTTCAGCAGAAGTTACGAATTCCAAGGAATCGCATGATTTCATGCGGGATTTGGGAAGTTTGTGGTTACTCAGATTCCAATTAATCTTTTTAAATGTCTATAAAACTTTTTTTTGTGGCTTCTGATAATTCGTTAAACGTGCTATATTCATCATAACTTCTGATACTTTTAATCAATCGTATTTGCAAATTCCAACAACTTTTATTTTATTGTCTTTATTTATCAGGCTCAGCTGTTTCATTAAAACTCTACGGAGCCGAGAACAAAAAAATATATAAATGTAACATAAAATATAATTAATAATATGATCGACGAACGCATTTCATCTGCGGGTGAGTTGTTGAACCGATACTTGAACCAGAGCCCGACGCAGACAATTGAGCCCGTCGCTGTCGCTGATGGATGAGCCAATGTTTCGTTTATGGCGATTTCCACATCCTCCAAAGTAACATCGTCTTTCTTCCTTCGATTTTTTCCCCGGATGTGTGTTTTCACGAACCACCGACTGCCTATGGTTTTCTGATTTCGGATTTTCTTCTGAAACTTCTATCCGAGGTTTCCGATGATTCCTGCTTCTTTTCATTGCCAAAAAAAAACAGCAGCGTATGAATCTGTACTTGTTTTTCGGGCTTCTTCCGCTCTTGCTGAGGATAAGAATCCATCTGATAACCTACTGCTTGACAAAGGAAGCAAGTGTCCTTAAGTCCGTCCTTTCAGACCTGCTACATCTATTGACGGCGGAATACTTTTTCCGACTTCCATGTACTCACCACGGACTCCTGTGCATAGATGCCACAGTCCCGATTCCAAGGGGAACTTTTCTCGGACAAGGCGCTCAACTTTCCCGAACAATCCGAGAACCTGGGATAAACTTTCTTTTGTAACTTCCGGTGGCGGATCAAATACACGGACATACCGCATTGATTCCTGCGATCTGCATCCGAACTTCAACCGACGTCCCACTCGAATAGACAAAATTCCTCGGCTCCGTATTCTTTTTCATCGACTCTTCCAGTGCATCGCGGGAGACGAATCTAACGTACAGCGAGTGGTCGTGTGCTGTTTTGTACACGGTTTCCATTAGTAATATGTACATCTGTATCCAGCTGGGGATTTCAGCCCACGATGACCAGGAACTGCCCACTGAGAAACGGAACTGAACAGTAGAGTGCCAATGAAAATCGACTTTTCGAATTTTCGAAATTTTCATCTCATTGGAAAGTTTTTGGGACACGAAATTGCAATTTTTGTTTTTGATGCCAAATGCATAAAACGTCAAGATTAGGTGTTATCTCGGATTTTTTTTTCAAAAAAATTTACTTTTTGGCACTTGAGACTTGAGAAATGCATGAGACGTCGTCTAAAGTCCCAAGTAGTCAATTACTCTAAATTTTTTTTTCGGGAGTTGAAAAGCAGGCCAAGTTCCAATTGGAATGTAGAGCATTTGAAGAAAAATAAAGAACCAGATCTCGACGTTTCATGCATTTCTAAGACATTTGGCATCAAAAATAAAAATTCGGTTTCCAAATTTTCCTGTGTCCCACCAAATCCCGGCGCTACTGCATATTACGTAGGCACTTATGCAGACAGATTCTGGAGGAGAAGGACGCAACGCGGGCGGTCGCGCTGCAGCAAGGTACCCGGCAGAACGTGGAACGTTATAGACGGAAGCGGAGACAGCAGACCCCCCTTTTTCAGAAGAAAAAACGCCGCCTGGAAGAAGCGGAGTGCGAGGAGATGGAACATCTGTGCCGTTCTCAAGAAACACGCAAGTTCTACCAGAAGCTCAACTCAACGCATCCCGCAAAGGCTTCGTGCCGCGAGCTTAAATGTGCCGGGATAAGGATGGGAGCATCTTGACGGACGAACGTGTGGTGATCTAAAGGTGGAAGCAGCACTACGAGGAACATCTGAATGGCGCGGAGAGTACAGGCAGTAAAAGTCAAGGCAGCGGAGGAGATGACTACGTCAGTTCAGTGGACGATGGAAGCCAACCAACCCCCACCTTGAGGGAAGTTAAGGATGCCATTCAACAGCCAAAGACCAATAAAGCAGCTGGTAAGGATGGTATCGGAGCTGAGCTCATCAAGATGGGCCCGGAAAAGCTTGCCACTTGCCTGCACAAACTGGTAGTCAGAATCTGGGAAACCGAACAGCTACCGGAGGAGTGGAAGGAAGGGGTTATATGCCCCATCTACAAGAAAGGCGACAAACTGGAGTGTGAGAACTTTCGAGCGATCACCATCCTTAATGCCGCCTACAAAGTGATATCCCAGATCATCTTCCGTCGTCTGTCACCATTAGTGAACGAGTTCGTGGGAGGTTATCAAGCCGGCTTCGTTGACGGCCGCTCGACAGCGGACCAGATCTTTACTGTACGGCAAATCCTTCAAAAATGCCGTGAATACCAGGTCCCAACGCACTATCTGTTCGTTGATTTCAAGGCGGCATACGATAGTATAGACCGCGTAGAGCTATGGAAAATTATGGACGAGAACAGCTTCCCTGGGAAGCTTACCAGACTGATCAAAGCAACGGTGGATGGAGTGCAAAACTGTGTGAAGATTTCGGGCGAACACTCCAGTTCGTTCGATTCGCGCCGGGGACTAAGACAAGGTGATGGACTTTCGTGCCTGTTGTTCAACATTGCGCTAGAAGGTGTCATGCGGAGAGCCGGGTGTAACAGCCGGGGTACGATTTTCAACAGATCCAGTCAATTTATTTGCTTCGCGGATGACATGGACATTGTCGGCCGAACATTTGCAAAGGTGGCAGAACTGTACACCCGCCTGAAACGTGAAGCAACAAAAGTTGGACTGGTGGTGTATGCGTCAAAGACAAAGTACATGCTTGTGGGTGGAACCGAGCGCGACAGGGCCCGCCTGGGAAGCAGTGTTACGATAGACGGGGATACCTTTGAGGTGGTCGAGGAATTCGTCTACCTCGGATTCTTGCTAACGGCTGACAACAACGTTAGTCGTGAAATACGAAGGCGCATCATCTGTGGAAGTCGGGCCTACTACGGGCTCCAGAAGAAACTGCGGTCGAAAAAGATTCGCCACCGCACCAAATGTGTCATGTACAAGACGCTTATAAGACCGGCTGTCCTCTACGGACATGAAACATGGACAATGCTCGAGGAGGACTTGCAAGCACTCGGAGTATTCGAGAGACGGGTGCTTAGGACCATCTTTGGCGGTGTGCAAGAAGACGGTGTGTGGCGGCGAAGAATGAACCATGAGCTCGCCCAACTCTACGGCGAACCCAGTATCCAGAAGGTAGCTAAAGCTGGAAGGGTACGATGGGCAGGACATGTTTCAAGAATGCCGGACAGCAACCCTGCAAAGATGGTGTTCGCTTCCGATCCGGCAGGTACGAGACGGCGTGGAGCGCAGCGAGCGAGATGGGCAGACCAGGTGCAAAACGACTTGGCGAGCGTGGGGCGTATCCGAGGATGGAGAGATGCAGCCTCGAACCGTGTATTGTGGCGTCAAATTGTTGATTCAGTGTTATCTGTTTAGATGTAGACTAAATAAATGAAAATAAATGAATGACTTCTTTATTTCGAAAGAAGAGAGTAAAAGGACTTTTTCAGAAATAGGAACATTTGGATTCCTATTCAATGATTAGAAGGATTTGGAAATAGGAACGATTGGATTCCTATTCAATGGATGGAAAAAGATGGAAATATGAACATTTGGATTCCTATTCATCGAATAGGATTCGATGAAAGGATAAAGATGGAAAAAAGAATCGTTTGATTCCTATTCAATGTATGGAAAGAATTAAAAAATAGGAACATTTGGATTCCTATTCAACAAAAGAAAGTTCTTAAAGCAATAGTACGACATCCATTTTTTGGATTTCAAGCAAAAAAAGAACATTTGAATTTTTCGTTAAGAAAATCAATGTATCACATTGCGAGAAGAGCGATAGATAGATTTTATTCGAATTTCAGAAAGAATTTGGATTAAATATGAATTGTTTTTGGATTGTAATCATGTTGAATTTGATATAGAACGAAGTTGGATGTGAAAATGATCGGATTTGGATGGTATTTGTAATGGATTTGATTTAGAATTGGATTTGTTACGTTTATTAGATTGAATTTGAATTGTCTTTCAATTGGATTTTAAACAAATTTGGAATTGGATTCGGATTGGATTTGTAATGTTTGCGGAATAGGTTCGGATTAGATTTGTATGTGATTTGGATTGAATTCAGATTAGATTTGGATAGGAAAAGAAATGGATTTGAATCAGATTTTATTCGGATTTTTTTATTTGGATTTGAAAAGGGATTTGGATGAGATTTGGACATCATTTCGATTGGATTTGGATGCTATTTTGGATTTGAATAAAATTAGAATTTGTTTTAGTTTCGGATTCGATTAGTAAGGTATTTGGAATGGATTCCAAACTAAATTTGGATTGGATTAGCATTGAACTGGGATTTGATTTGAATTGGATTTGGAATGGATTTGGATTTGACATGGATTTGGTTTGTTATTGGAATAATTTCGTATTGGATTTGGATTGGAATTGATTTAGATTGCATGTGGATTGTGGATTGAATTTGGAATAAAATTGGATTTGTTTTGGATTTGATTTAAATCGGATTTGAATTAGATTAATTGAATATAGATAGAATTTGAATTTGATTTGGATTGGAATCGAACTGGTTTTGGATGGAATTTGCAATGGATTTGGATTAGGATCGGAATTTCCATGTTTTCCGATTGGATTTGAATGGTTTTGTGTTGGATTTGGATTGAGTTTAGATAGAACAGATGAAGATTGGATTTGAAACTGGATTATTTTTGGTTCCTATTTGGATTGTGTTTGAATTGGATTTCAATTGGATTGGGATAAAATTTGTAATGGATTTAGAGTTAATTTGAATTTAATTTGGATTCGGATTTGATTTGTAATGTTTTCGGAATGGATTAGATTTTTGGATTGGGTTTGAATTGGATTTTGTATTGAATTTAAATTGGGTTAAGATTCAATTCAAATCGTGTTTGGATTAGATTTGGCTTGAATTTTTATTGGCTTTGGATTTGATGTGGATTAGATTGGATTCATACTAAATTTGGATTGGATTTTGATTTAGAATGGATTTGGATTGGATTGGATTTAGATTCGATTTGGATTGGTATTTGATTGGACTTGGATGGCATTTAGAATGGATTTTTTATTGGGTTTGGATTAGATTTGGTCGGGATTTGGATTGGATTTGAGTCGGATTTGGATTGAGCTTGGATAGGATTTAGATTGGATTTCAATTGGATTTGCAAACTTGGAATTTAATTCGGATTGGATTTCGATGCTATTTGTAATGGATTTAATATTTAGGGTTTCATTTGAAATGAATTGGATTTGGATTGGGATAAGATTTTATCGGGATGGATTTGGATTTGGTTTGAATTTAATTTGTATTTGAAACGGATTGAATTCGAATTAGTTTTGGATAGGATAGAATGAATTTGGATTAGTTTTGAATCGCATTTGGATTTTAAACGGATTTTTAATAAAAACTTAGAACTTGGCTTAAATTTGGAATGGGTTTATATGCTATTTGCAATGAATTTGGAATATTTTTTTTTTTTTATTTGGTTATGAATTAGTTTTTCATGTTGAATACACCAGATTAGGATCACATTTGGATTGGATTCGGATTGAATTTGAATAATGAAAAAAGAAAACATTCGGAGAGTAGAGAAGGCGGATATTGTAGTAGAATGAAGTCTGAGGTAAATAAAATAATAAAATGAGTAAACATGTCTTAAAGTTCAAATTACCGCCATCCAGTCATTGGCGAGAAAGACAGTCACGTGCTCGTACCACTCCCGAGTAATAAAACCACTCACCGAGGAAAAAAGGCAGTCAGGATGGGGGAAGAATTTCTGTTTCAAAACTAATCATTCAATAGCGAAGACATAATTATATCCGGTGGATGCTTCATTCAGTTGTATTTCGCTTTAGTTTTCATTAAACTGCCTTTTGCAACATTTTTTCCCTAGGAGGGGAAATCAACGATTAACTCTCAAGCTCTCTTGTATATAAGAGAAACAGCCTCGGAATTTATCCAAAATAATTAATTGGGGGAACAGACGGCTTTGGCAGGTTTTGTTCTATTATTGGCAGGGGGGTTTTTGTCGACCGAATTTTATGAAATTTGGCCACAATATTCTTTGATATGCAAAGAATGTTTAGGCCAAATTTGAGCCAAATCAGTCATAAAAAACCCCCCTGACAATAATAGAACAAAACCTGCCAAAACCGTCATTCCCCCTATCATTAAAACACTTTAATATGTTTCGTCTTTGCACCAATAGTTGCGGTAGTGCTCCTATAGTTGCGAGACTCATAGGAAAACAATGAGATTCGCAACTAAAGGAACACAAATTAAAAAATAACGCAACTATTGGAACACTGTACCAATATTTGGTGGTTTAATTTTAGAGCACAATTATGAATATTTATGCGATGGTTTCCCGACTGCAAGAAAAGAAAGTCCAATAGCTATTGGATACACCCTTAAGGTGAGCGAAACAAAATATGTATGAGTTTTAAGAGCTAAAACAGTGAGTAAAAGTGCTTAGTTCCTCCACTATTGGGTCATTCACCCTATTGGGTTATTTTTATGTGGATTTATGTTGGTTCAAGTAAGAAAAATTAAGACGAATAAACGTTAGGGAATAAACGTTTGTGGAATTCCTAATTGAAGGACAAAGTTCGCTAAATATTCTGACGTTCAAATATAAAATCTCTCTGATAGACTGGATAGATCGGTGGTTTTGTTTTGGTTTTGGCAGGACCTTTTCTGGAAGTGAACATGTATTACCAAAAAAGAAGAGCTGCTGAACCGTGTGAAAATATGGGAAGACGAGGAAATGCCTGCTAGCTGGTTGGACGGCCTCATGTGCCCTCTCTTTAAGAAAGGGCACAGAATGGAGTGCGCCAATTACCGAGGAATAACCCTCCTTAATTCGGCGTACAAAATTATGTCCCGTATTCTGTTCAACAGATTGAGACCGCTTGAATAGTCCTTCGTCGGCGAGGTTTTCGTGAGGGCCGATCAACGACGGATCAAATGTTTACCCTGAGACAAATCCTTGATAAACTCCGGGAGTACAACTTGCAGACACATCATCTGTTTATTGATTTCAAGGCGGCGTACGATTCAGTGAAATGGAATGAATTATGGCAAATTATGCTTGAACATGGTTTTGCGGCGAAACTGATATGGCTGATTCGTATAACGTTGGACGGATCGAAATCAAGTGTAAGGGTTGCGGTTGAAATATCGACATCATTTGTTACCTTAGCAGCAGGGTGATGCACTCTCGAATCTACTGTTCAATATAGCGCTCGAGGGAGCAATTAGGAGAGCTGGTGTGCAAAGAAGCGGTACCATTATCACAAGATCGCATATGCTCCTGGGATTTGCGGACGATATCGATATTATCGGGATTGATCGCCGTGCCGTGGAAGAGGCTTTTGTGCCTGTTAAGAGGGAGACATCGAGGATTGGACTCAAGATCAATACCAGCAAAACGAAGTACATGGTCGCTGGCAATCAACGTGGGTTCATTAGTGGTGGTGGTAGCGAAATGGTGCTGGATGATGAAAAATTTTAAGTGGTAGTAGAATTTGTGCATCTTGGAACATTAGTGACGTGCGATAATGATGTTACCCGCGAGGTGAAAAGGCGTATTGCAGCTGCAAATAGGGCTTATTACGGACTTCGTAACCAGCTTATGTCCCGTAGTCTGTAAACGAAAACAAAATTCGTGCTGTATACTACTCTGATTCTTCTGGTGGCTTTATACGGCCATGAGACTTACTTACTTATGGATCCTATACACCTCCGGTGGTGCAAAGGGCCGACTTGAAAGATCTACATCCTGAATGTTGCCCGGCTATCGCTTTAACCTGTTGCCAGGTTAGATTTCGGTCGACTTCTTTTATTTCCTTATTGAGGCTTCGCCGCCATGAGCCTCTGGGTCTGCCTCTGCTGCGATGTCCCGCTGGGTTCCAGTCTAATGCTTGTTTACAGATTTCGTTTCCGCCCCTACGTAGAGTGTGGCCGATCCAGGCCATGAGACATGGACGTTAAAGGAGGCTGATCGGAGAGTTTTCGGAATGTTTGAGCGTAAGGTGCTGCGGACAATACTCGGCGGTAAACAGGAGAGCGGTATCTGACGGCGTCGCATGAATCACGAGTTGTACCAGGTGTATAAAGGGCTGGATATTATTAAGCTTATGCAACACGGCAGACTACGGTGGGCTGGTCACGTTGTTCGTATGCCGGAAGAACATCAAGCGAAGATAATATTTAGTAGAGAACCCGGAAGAGGCTGTAGGCTTCGTGGAAGGCCGCGTACATGATGGCTTTTTCCAGTTGAAGAGGACCTGAGGGCGCTCAATGTTCAGGGCGACTGGAAGCGATTGGCCCAGGAACGAGTCCAGTGGAGAAGGATACTCCATTCGGCGTAGGTTCATCGAAGAGCTGTAGCCCTTCAAGTATCAAGTAAGTTATCTATGTATCTCATCGTATTCAGTTACTTTTTTCAAAGATCATTTTAAACGACAACAAAAGTGTTAGTTATAAGACAAGCTCAACGGTATATTTTGTTCACGGTGTATTTTAAGTCACGGTTTCGGGAGCGACATACACGTGGGTCATCGAAATCCGTACACTTAAGCACCTTAGTATATGAAAAAGTCATTAGAAAATAGGAATCGAATGTAAATAAAACGTTTGTCATTGACACATGAGTATGAAGGCTTCTACTTTTGGAGTGTGTCACATTTACTTATTAGTAATTATGAAAAACATGATAAAATAATGAATAAATTCAACTACTCCCGAATCGAAATCCGTCCACCTTGGACGGATTTCGAATCAAAGGTTTAAAATCCGTACAGCTATTTTTCAACTAAATATATAAATTGAAGTAGTCTGATTGACTAAACTAGCACTGTATATAGTTCGATACGCACCTTGAGAAGCGATCCCTTCGATTTGTATTCCGCTCATCTTATGTAATGATTCGCAATTAGCAATTAAAACACAGTTAATTTTGGTGCAATTATGCTCTACCCGAAACCAAAATGGAGGCAAAAGCTCCGCGTTTGGTGTGTGGAGATTTGTTTTGATTTTGATTGTTTCAATTTCAAAGCTTTTTTTCCATTTCTATGCCTTAAAAGTTTACTGCCAAGTATCTGAACAGGATAAGTTACATTATTTCTACATTAATTACCTTAAACCCTTTTTAATTTGTTGATATCTCATGAGGTGGACCTCTTGACACACACCAGTTGAATATTTTTACTGCCTGATTTATCGTTACATTTTTATCTTTTTTCGGCTGCTCAACGACTTTGAAATTGATTCCGATACCACTGGTTCACCTGACACTCTAGTTAGTAAATTTGTTACTAACATTCATATACTCTATATATGTTTCATCCAAACCATTGAAGAAACTAAAGAAAATATGATACGTGGTGATGGTTTTAAATATATGTATACAATTTTGTTCAACCATCGTTTATGAGTGATCCTTAAACATGAATTCCAAGCATAAAAATCTAAATAAATATCAGAAATCAAATTCTATCGAGAAATATTGTTGTGAAACGTCATGGACTGACGCATAAAGGGTCAAATTATGCTTGAATGAAATTTCTAGACCGGAAAATAGGTTCATAGATTGGGAAGCTGTAAAGTAACTTAAGGTGTCGGTTTTACCCACTTTTCCCCTATTAATTTATTTTTTCTCTATGGCTTTGAAAAATTACACCTTCTGAAAACGGCTCCCAATAGTTGTGTGATAATTTTTCACACGCAATTACGGCTCGCAAATTTAATTTAATTTTCTCGGTAAAAAGGGGAAAAAAAATGATAAACTCAACTGGCTGCTTCATTCAAATTATTGCGATGCATAAAATCACACCTAGCACCCGTTATGTGACTGCAACAAAGCAGCAACATTTCATGCGAGCGCTCACGGTGGCTTCACCCCCACGTTGTGTCACATGCACATTGTTTTGCTATCATTTTCCGAAACAAACATTTTCATTTAATTTGTTGTCCATTGTTGTCTCTGTACTGTACGTACATTCGTCCGCATCATCTCTCGGTTTGATTGCATCCTTTGGAAGAAATTATTTGATTAAAATGCTATCGTTTGCACGACTTCCGACATCCGATAAATGATAGTTTCGAGAGACAAGTTTTGTTTTCATTTTTAATATTTTATCAACTAAGGTGTAACTTTCAAGTTCAAAATCTCTTTTAAGCATTTTTTGATACATAAATGCAGTAATTTCGGACATTCACTGAGTGATAACTATGGGCATGGCATGTCCCAACACTCGCAGTTCTATATTTCAGACATGCGAAATTGAAACATCGATACCCGACAGGAATCGAGTACTAACTTGTGATTTTTTTTTCCATGCCAAGGAGACTGGGTAACCATGAAATTCATATGATAGCAGCATAGTTATCATTCTATGAAGCTCTTATTCGCATATAACCGATTGGTAAGCTCGTCAAATCGATTCGTCGAGACATGTTCGATGGACACACACACAATATGACATTCGAAACAAAGGAAGGAAAAAAACACAACAATTATTATCCCGTGATAGGCACACGACATCACAACAGCTAAAAGTACAACTCATTTTCCATGTCAGTGTCCTCGGAGTCGTCCACGCGCGTTGTTGTCACGATATGGATGCAAACTGTGACATCCCACCGGCCGTTCCGCATATCATGTGCATATACCGGCCGGTTGTGGTTCTCGGCTGGTTTTTATTTGTTCACGTGTGAATGACAAAATGAAAAAAAAAATGTTGAACACATGTATGGTGTGTTTTGCGTTTGTGCTCCGCAATCAGTGGACAGTCCCCGAGGAAAAGTGTTGAAAAAGGTATCTGAGTTGCTTTTAAAAAAGTAACTTCTATTATACTAATTGTGGAATGAAATTTCCAGGTAAACACATCCTTATATGGCACTATCATTACGTACATGCTTTAAGTTACCTCTATTTAGTATAAAAGTTGAATCAATTTGGATGTTTTCTACCGATCACATACCGAAAAACACTTCTGTACAGAAAAATGTTTTCATTCAAATTAAAGCTCAATTTATTTAATTATATTAAAAGACGATCATTGTCCAATCTACAATATCCTAAATTTCCATGCATTTCCATGTTTATCGTGCAAGGATTTTATTAAAATTTAAAAGCGCACCAAATTCCAACAGAAAATGTTATTCCCAGATCATATTGTACACAGTTGATCGCTTATTTCTAAGTATCAAAACGGTACGGTAAATCTACAAACAGATTTCTATTTTTGATAAAAGTTTTCCGAACCACAATTCCAACATTTCTGCATTGGTCCGCAACAGAAATCAATTTCACACCGCCTTAATCGTACACCGAGAACCGACGACGAACCTAATGCCACAGCGAGCCATTCGTGGAACCAACCCAATGGAAAAACTTTTCCTGGTAAATTCGCGCATCATGTTCCTTCCACACTACAACGGAGAAAACCGGGCAGGGGAATTGAGAAATTTCACACAATATGAAACATGCGGAGCCGGTAGCAGCGCACTGGACTGTATTGTACTCTCCTTACTCAACTAGAAATTTAGTAAGACTAACTTGTTCCGGAAAATAACCCCCTGATGTTGGGTATGATGATGATGGTGCTGATGACGTCGACGGTGATGTTGGCTGTGAACTTTCCGATTGCATCCAGCAGTATCGGGAGCGGGATCAACATACAAGCAGGCAGGTGCGGTGCTGATGAAGCAAACAAGAGGAAGGTGTGCTGCAGGACAAATGGGCAACCATTTGGTAACTCAACGCGGCCAGAACTACGTCGCGCAGCGACACGAAGAGTGTCCAATTGGGATTTCGGAGTTCGCTTTTACGTGCCCCAAGGTGACGGATTTTGAGCTGTGCATATTCATCGGTGGCAGAATGTAGATATGTTTTACATCTCTATGCAGTCAGGGATGAAAGCAAGTAAGGTTAATGACAGAACTTGGTACACAAATGTATCAAATCCATAATTTGTTACCCACACGTAAAACTGAAAATTCGATCAAATTCATCAAATCGCCTCCAAAGCCTTTTTTTAAGATACCCTGCAGCGGTCCAGCACTCACCCTTCAAATGCAGACCTCCCAATCAGTAACCATAGTTGTGCATTTGCAGTTTACAGTTTGAAACTTGCACCGACAACGCCGTCCGACTCCGAGCGGATATGGACTCCTGCGGATGGTCACATCACGACCCATCCCCCTCATCCACCAAGTGCCGCGGGGCACGCTAATTGAAATGTAATGGAGTTTCTTCGAGTTTCCGAACTACTACCAACGCAACGTAGTAGTAGACTTCATCGTCGCCGGAAGTGGTGGTGCAGCTGCACAGCTCGATTTGTTCCTGCTGGGAAAAGGGGAAAAATAGTGTTCCTATACGTTAGTGCCTGCCCAGCATTTGTTGCTGCCATAGTTTGCATTGCGTTTCCGCTTCAGATGCAGATGTTGATTGCACGGGGAACGAAGAACGCGTACGTGTGGCGCCGAGGAGGAACATGTTGTTCTAACGACTGCGATGACGCTGAGTTGGACTCGGGTGAACCTACCCCCGTTCCCACCCTCCATGACGATGAGGAATGAGAAAAGTTTCCGACAACAGTTCGTACGATGTTTCCGGAGTTGATCCTTTTTTGAGAGTGCGGAGCAGTTCGGATTTTTCGAAAGTGTTATAGCTCATAATATGTACTTTTTGATGAACATGATACCTATGTGTGCTCGCCAGCGGTAGCTCAGAATTAATTTTTGACTACGAAATTACGGTTGAATGTTACGATCTGGCCTAAATTAGCTGTAGAACGTAACTAGACAGTAGAATACATTACATATGGGTACCCATCTTTGGAAATCAGAATAATCATCTAGCTGGATGAAATTAATTAGGATTTGTTTTTTTAGAAACAAGATAAGATCAAATTGGGCAGGACCGAACATTTCAGTCCAGTTATTTAGCTGGTGTAGAGCCATGTGAGATTCAGAGAATTCCCTGGCGGAATTTGGAGAATTTCCTTGCGGAATTCAGAGAATTCCCTTGCGGAATTCGAGAGAATTCCCTTGCGGAATTCAGAGAATTCCATTGCGGAATTCTGAGAATTCCTTTCCGGAATTCGGAAAACTCCCTTCCGGAATTCGGAGAATTCCCTCCCGGAATTAAGAAAATTCCCTTCCGAAATTCGGAGAATTCCCTTCCGGAATTCGGAGAATTCCCTTCCGGAATTCGGAGAATTCCCTTCCGGAATTCGGAGAATTCCCTTCCGGAATTCGGAGAATTCCCTTCCGGAATTCGGAGAATTCCCTTCCGGAATTCGGAGAATTCCCTTCCGGAATTCGGAGAATTCCCTTCCGGAATTCGGAGAATTCCCTTCCGGAATTCGAATAATTCCCTGTCGGAATTCGGAGAATTCCCTGTCGGAATTCGGAGAATTCCCTGTCGGAATTCGGAGAATTCCCTTCCGGAATTCGGAGAATTCCCTTCCGGAATTCGGAAGAATTCTCTTCCGGAATTCGGGAGAGTTCCCTTTTGCAATTCGGGAGACTTCCCTTCCAAATTGGGCAGATCAAATTGGGCAGGACCGATAATTTCAGTCCAGTTATTTAGCTGGTGTAGACCCATGTGAGATTCGGAGAATTCCTTCCGGAATTCGGAGAATTCCTTCAAATTCGGAGAATTCCTTCCGGAATTCAGGTGAATTCCTTCCGATTTCGGAGAATTCCTTCCGGAATTCGGAGAATTCCCTTTCGGAATTCGGAGAACTTCCTCCGGAATTCGGAGAATTTCCTTCCGGAATTCAGAGAATTCCTTCCCGAATTTGGAGAATTCCTTCCGGAATTCGGTGAATTCCTTCCGGAATTCGGAGAATTTCCTTCCGTAATTCGGAGAATTTCCTTCCGTAATTCGGAGAATTTCCTTCCGTAATTCGGAGAATTTCCTTCCGTAATTCGGAGAATTTCCTTCCGGAATTCGGAGAATTCCCTTCCGGAATTCGGAGAATTCCCTTCCGGAATTCAGAGAATTCCCTTCCGGAATTCGGAGAGTTCCCTTCCGGAATTCGAAGAATTCACTTCCGGAATTCGGAGAGTTCCCTTCCGGAATTCGGAGAATTCCCTTCCGGAATTCGAGAGAATTCCCTTCCGGAATTCGGGAGAATTCCCTTGCGGAGTTCGGAGAATTCCCTTCCGGAATTCGGAGAATTCCCTTCCGGAATTCGGAGAATTCCCTTCCGAAATTCGGAGAATTCCCTTCCGGAATTCGGAGAATTCCTTCAAATTCGGAGAATTCCTTCCGAATTCGGAGAATTCCTTCCGAATTCGAATTCCTTCCGAATTCGGAGAATTCTCTTCCGGAATTCGGAGAGTTCCTTCCGAATTCGAAGAATTCCTTCCGGAATTCGGAGAATTCCTTCCGAATCGGAGAATTCCTTCCAGATTCGGAGAATTCCTTCCGGAATTCGGAGAATTCCTTCCGAATTCAGGAGAATTCCTTCCGAATTCAGGAGAATTCCTTCCGAATTCGAGAATTCCTTCCGAATTCAGGAGAATTCCTTCCGGAATTCGGGAGAATTCCTTCCGAATTCAGGAGAATTCCTTCCGAATTCGGGAGAATTCCTTCCGAATTCGGGAGAATTCCTTCCGAATTCGGGAGAATTCCTTCCGAATTCGGGAGAATTCCTTCCGAATTCGGGAGAATTCCTTCCGAATTCAGGAGAATTCCTTCCGAATTCAGGAGAATTCCTTCCGAATTCAGGAGAATTCCTTCCGAATTCAGGAGAATTCCTTCCGAATTCGGGAGAATTCCTTCCGAATTCGGGAGAATTCCTTCCGAATCAGAATTCCTTCCGAATTCGGGAGAATTCCTTCCGAATTCGGAGAATTCCTTCCGAATTCGGGAGAATTCCTTCCGGAATTCAGGAGAATTCCTTCCGGAATTCGGGAGAATTCCTTCCGAATTCAGGAGAATTCCTTCCGAATTCAGAATTCCTTCCGGAATTCGGGAGAATTCCTTCCGAATTCGGGAGAATTCCTTCCGAATCGGAGAATTCCTTCCGAATTCAGAATTCCTTCCGAATTCGGGAGAATTCCTTCCGGAATTCGGGAGAATTCCTTCCGAATTCAGGAGAATTCCTTCCGAATTCAGGAGAATTCCTTCCGAATTCAGGAGAATTCCTTCCGGAATTCAGGAATTCCTTCCGAATTTAGGAGAATTCCTTCCGGAATTCAGGAGAATTCCTTCCGCAATTCGGGAGAATTCCTTCCGTAATTCGGGAAAATTCCTTCCGAATTCAGGAGAATTCCTTCCGAATTCGGGAGAATTCCTTCCGAATTCAGGAGAATTCCTTCCGAATTCGGGAGAATTCCTTCCGAATTCGGGAGAATTCCCTTCCGAATTCAGGAGAATTCCTTCCGGAATTCAGGAGAATTCCTTCCGAATTCGAGAATTCCCTTCCGGAATTCGGGAGAATTCCTTTCCGGAATTCGGGAGAATTCCCTTCCGGAATTCGGGAGAATTCCCTTCCGGAATTCGGGAGAATTCCCTTCCGGAATTCGGCAGAATTCCCTACCGGAATTCGGCAGAATTCCCTACCGGAATTCGGGAGAATTCCCTTCCGGAATTCGGGAGAATTCCCTTCCGGAATTCGGGAGAATTTCCTTCCGGAATTCGAGAGAATTCCCTTCCGGAATTCGGGAGAATTCCCTTGCGGAATTCGGGAGAATTCCCTTGCGGAATTCGGAGAATTCCCTTCCGGAATTCGGAGAATTCCCTTCCGAAATTCGGAGAATTCCCTTCCGGAATTCGGAGAATTCCCTTCCGGAATTCGGAGAATTCCCTTCCGGAATTCGGAGAATTCCCTTCCGGAATTCGGAGAATTCCCTTCCGGAATTCGGAGAATTCTCCTCCGGAATTCGGCGAGACGCCCTCCGGAATTCGGAGAATTCCCTTCCGGAATTCGGAGAATTCCCTTCCGGAATTCGGAGAATTCCCTTCCGGAATTCGGAGAATTCCCTTCCGGAATTCGGAGAATTCCCTTCCGGAATTCGGAGAATTCTCTTCCGGAATTCGGAGAGTTCCCTTCCGGAATTCGAAGAATTCCCTTCCGGAATTCGGAGAATTCCCTTCCGGAATCCGGAGAATTCCCTTCCGGAATTCGGAGAATTCCCTTCCGGAATTCGGAGAATTCCCTTCCGGAATTCGGGAGAATTCCCTTCCGGAATTCGGGAGAATTCCCTTCCGGAATTCGGGAGAATTCCCTTCCGGAATTCGGGAGAATTCCCTTCCGGAATTCGGGAGAAGTCCTTTCCGGAATTCGGAGAATTCCCTTCCGGAATTCGGGAGAATTCCCTTCCGGAATTCGGGAGAATTCCCTTCCGGAATTCGGGAGAATTCCCTTCCGGAATTCGGGAGAATTCCCTTCCGGAATTCGGAGAATTCCCTTCCGGAATTCGGAGAATTCCCTTCCGGAATTCGGAGAATTCTCTTCCGGAATTCGGAGAGTTCCCTTCCGGAATTCGAAAAATTCCCTTCCGGAATTCGGAGAATTCCCTTCCGGAATTCGGAGAATTCCCTCCCGGAATTAAGAAAATTCCCTTCCGAAATTCTGAGAATTCCCTTCCGGATTTCTGAGAATTCCCTTCCGGATTTCGGAGAATTCCCTTCCGGAATTCGGAGAATTCCCTTCCGGAATTCAGAGAATTCCCTTCCGAAATTCGGAAAATACCCTGTCGGAATTCGGAAAATTCCCTTTCGGAATTCGGAGAATTTCCTGTCAGAATTCGGATGAATTCTCTTCCGGAATTCTGGAAGATTCTCTTCCGGAATTCGGGAATATTCCCTTCCGGAATTCGGGAATATTCCCTTCCGGAATTCGGGAGAGCACCCTTTTGCAATTCGGGAGACTTCCCTTTCAAATTGGGCAGATCAAATTGGGCAGGACCGAACATTTAAGTCCAGTTATTTAGCTGATGTAGAGCCATGTGAGATTCGGAGAATTCCCTTCCGGAATTCGGAGAATTCCCTTCCGGAATTCGGAGAATTCCCTTCCGGAATTCGGGTGAATTCCCTTCCGGATTTCGGAGAATTCCCTTCCGGAATTCGGAGAATTCCCTTCCGGAATTCGGAGAATTCCCTTCCGGAATTCGGAGAATTCCCTTCCGGAATTCGGAGAATTCCCTTCCGGAATTCGGAGAATTCCCTTCCGGAATTCGGAGAATTCCCTTCCGGAATTCGGAGAATTCCCTTCCGGAATTCGGAGAATTCCCTTCCGGAATTCGGAGAATTCCTTTCCGGAATTCGGAGAATTCCCTTCCCGAATTCAGAGAATTCCCTTCCGGAATTCGGAGAGTTCCCTTCCGGAATTCGAAGAACTCACTTCCGGAATTCGGAGAGTTCCCTTCCGGAATTCGGAGAATTCCCTTCCGGAATTCGAGAGAATTCCCTTCCGGAATTCGGGAGAATTCCCTTGCGGAGTTCGGAGAATTCCCTTCCGGAGTTCGGAGAATTCCCTTCCGGAATTCGGAGAATTCCCTTCCGGAATTCGGAGAATTCCCTTCCGAAATTCGGAGAATTCCCTTCCGGAATTCGGAGAATTCCCTTCCGGAATTCGGAGAATTCCCTTCCGGAATTCGGAGAATTCCCTTCCGGAATTCGGAGAATTCTCTTCCGGAATTCGAAGAATTCCTTCCGGAATTCGGAGAATTCCTTCCGGAATTCGGAGAATTCCTTCCGAATTCGGAGAATTCCCTTCCGAATTCGGAGAATTCCTTCCGAATTCAGGAGAATTCCTTCCGAGGTCGGGAGAATTCCTTCCGAATTCAGGAGAATTCCTTCCGGAATTCAGGAGAATTCCTTCCGGAATTCAGGAGAATTCCTTCCGAATTCAGGAGAATTCCCTTCCGAATTCGGGAGAATTCCTTCCGGAATTCAGGAGAATTCCTTCCGGAATTCGGGAGAATTCCTTCCGAATTGGGAGAATTCCTTCCGGAATTCAGGAGAATTCCTTCCGAATTCAGGAGAATTCCTTCCGAATTCGGGAGAATTCCTTCCGAATCAGGAGAATTCCCTTCCGGAATTCAGGAGAATTCCTTCCGAATTCGGGAGAATTCCTTCCGGAATTCAGGAGAATTCCTTCCGAATTCGGGAGAATTCCTTCCGGAATTCAGGAGAATTCCTTCCGAATTCAGGAGAATTCCTTCCGAATTCAGGAGAATTCCTTCCGAATTCAGGAGAATTCCTTCCGAATTCGGAGAATTCCTTCCGGAATTCAGGAGAATTCCTTCGAATTCAGGAGAATTCCTTCCGAATTCAGGAGAATTCCTTCCGAATTCAGGAGAATTCCTTCCGAATTCGGGAGAATTCCTTCCGAATTCGGGAGAATTCCTTCCGGAATTCAGGAGAATTCCTTCCGAATTCAGGAGAATTCCTTCCGAATTCGGGAGAATTCCCTTCCGAATTCAGGAGAATTCCTTCCGAATTCAGGAGAATTCCTTCCGAATTCAGGAGAATTCCTTCCGAATTCGGGAGAATTCCTTCCGAATTCAGGAGAATTCCCTTCCGAATTCAGAATTCCTTCGGATCAGGAGATTCCTTCCGAATTCGGGAGAATTCCCTTCGGAATTCGGGAGAATTCCCTTCGGAATACGGGAGAATTCCCTTCGGAATTCGGGAGAATTCCCTTCGGAATTCGGGAGAATTCCCTTCGGAATTCGTCAGGATTCTCCTCCGCATACGGGGTCATCCCCTTCGGAATTCGGGATAATTCCCTCCGGAATTCGGGAGAATTCCCTCCGCAATTCGGGAGAATTCCTCTCCGGAATTCGGGAGAATTCCCTCCGGAATTCGGGAGAATTCCCTCCGGAATTCGGGAGAATTCCCTTCCGGAATTCGGGAAAATTCCCTTCTGGAATTCGGGAGAATTCCTTCCGAATTCGGAGAATTCCTTCCGGAATTCGGAGAATTCCTTCAAATTCGGAGAATTCCTTCCGGAATTCGAGAATTCCTTCCGGAATTCGGAGAATTCCTTCCGGAATTCGGAGAATTCCTTCCGAATTCGGAGAATTCCTTCCGAATTCGGAGAATTCCTTCGAATTCGAGAATTCCTTCCGAATTCGGAGAATTCCTTCCGGAATTCAGAATTCCTTCCGAATTCGAGAATTCCTTCCGAATTCGGAGAATTCCTTCCGGAATTCGGAGAATTCCTTCCGGAATTCGGAGAATTCCTTCCGAATTCGGAGAATTCCTTCCGAATTCGAGAATTCCTTCCGGAATTCGGAGAATTCCTTCCGGAATTCGAGAATTCCTTCCGAATTCGGAGAATTCCTTCCGAATTCGGAGAATTCCTTCCGGAATTCGGAGAATTCCCTTCCGGAATTCAGAATTCCTTCCGAATTCAGGAGAATTCCTTCCGAATTCGGAGAATTCCTTCCGAATTCGGGAGAATTCCTTCCGGAATTCGGGAGAATTCCTTCCGGAATTCAGGAGAATTCCTTCCGAATTCAGGAGAATTCCTTCCGAATTCAGGAGAATTCCTTCCGAATTCAGGAGAATTCCTTCCGGAATTTAGGAGAATTCCTTCCGGAATTCAGGAGAATTCCTTCCGGAATTCAGGAGAATTCCTTCCGCAATTCGAGAGAATTCCTTCCGTAATTCGGGAAAATTCCTTCCGAATTCGGGAGAATTCCTTCCGAATTCGGAGAATTCCTTCCGAATTCAGGAGAATTCCTTCCGGAATTCAGGAGAATTCCTTCCGAATTCAGAATTCCTTCCGAATGGAGAATTCCTTCGAATTCAGGAGAATTCCTTCCGAATTCAGGAGAATTCCTTCCGAATTCGGGAGAATTCCTTCCGAATTCAGGAGAATTCCTTCCGAATTCGGGAGAATTCCTTCCGGAATTCAGGAGAATTCCTTCCGAATTCAGGAGAATTCCTTCCGAATCAGGAGAATTCCTTCCAGAATTCGGGAGAATTCCTTCCGAATTCAGGAGAATTCCTTCCGAATTCGGGAGAATTCCTTCCGAATTCAGGAGAATTCCTTCCGAATTCAGGAGAATTCCTTCCGAATTCAGGAGAATTCCTTCCGAATTCGGAGAATTCCTTCCGGAATTCGGGAGAATTCCTTCCGAATTCGGGAGAATTCCTTCCGGAATTCGGGAGAATTCCTTCCGAATTCGGGAGAATTCCTTCCGAATTCGGGAGAATTCCTTCCGAATTCGGAGAATTCCCTTCCGGAATTCGGGAGATATCCCTTCCGGAATTCGGGAGAATTCCCTTCCGGAATTCGGAAAATTCCCTTCTGGAATTCAGAGAATTCCCTTCCGGAATTCAGAGAATTCCCTTCCGGAATTCGGAAAATTCCCTTCCGGAATTCGGAAAATTCCCTTCCGGAATTTAGAGAATTCCTTTCTGGAATTTGGAGAATTCCCTTCCGGAATTTGGGGAATTCCCTTCCGGAATTCGAAGAATTCCCTTCCGGAATTCGGAGAATTCTCTTCCGGAATTCGGGAAAATTATTTGGAATTTGGTTGAAAACCTATCCGAAATTCGGTAGAATTCCCTTCCAGCATTCGGAAGAACTCCCTTCCGGAATTCTAGTGAATTCCCTTCCGGAATTAGGGAGAATTACTTTCCGGAATTCGGGGGAAATCCCTTTTCGAATTCTGGAGAATTCCCTTTCGGAATTTTGGAAAATTCCCTTTCGGAATTCGGAAGAATTCCTTTTCGGAATTCGGGTGAGTTGCCTTCCGGAATTTCCAAAATAGTTTCAACAGTTCCAAAATCAATAAAGTACTTGATAAATTGTAGATTGCTCAGGATTTTGAAACAAAATTCTGGAAGTACATAAGGAATTTCAGTATTCGTAAAACGAATTGGGAGAATACTTAGAACCGATGAATTTGTTTCTTTCCTAAAGAAAATCCTATCATTCTTCTGAAGAAATTAAAAAAAACTGTAAAAAAGTGTCTATGGAGAAGTCAGAGAACTATGCCAGCTTATATGAAGGGACTCAATCAGAAGGATTCAGAGCATCACAAAATTTAGTTCTCTATGTCCTAGATCTAAGATTGAAATTCGATTACATATAAAAATTTTCAAGGCTTTTTTATTGCTTCATACTGATCAGGGAACACAAAATCCATATTCTGTGGAAAAGCGATATGATTCTCCGTAGCGCCAAACCTGCCGCTAGGTTCCTCCGTTGTTGGATCAGCCTCGATTTCCTGCCAAATGACCTTTTCGATCCAGTCCAGGAAGCGAGCAATTCTCGTGTAACTGTCAATCACCGGCAGGTTTCTAGATTTCTTTGGGGCCACTACAGCGTAGCTCATCAATCCGACAAGGGTGGACATGCAGGACCGCCGATTGATCGATTGGATGGGCAACCCCGGCAGTAGATAGATATCATTGCGAAGCAAATCGGTATTATTTATGCACAGTGAATCGGACTTATTCGTAATTTGCTTGCAACGCTGTTCTCGAATAACCTCGTTTTCGTCCGATTCGAAAAATTGCATTGCACCTGAAATGGGAGCTTTGTGCTTAGTATTGATCGATGCATTTCATGGTTCAGTTTGGTTACCAGTTGTTCTGCTGAAGCCGTACCCAGCTTGGACAAGTGTGTCGTAGAGGTTTTCCGTCCAATTGCTTGCCAAACAGGCTGGCAAAATATTGTTGGAAAGCGTTACGGGTGAAGCCAATTGGAAGACCGCCACATCGTTAACTCTGAGACTCTGGTCGTACTGTGGATGGCAAGTTATGGTTTCAATAGCCACGTCTCCGTATGCATCAATCTGCACTCGCTCAGGTTTGCTGTAACTGATAAGGGAAGTTAGATCGGATTGTGTTAGGTTCTGGCCGATTTACAAATCACCGTGTGCAAAGGCAAGTTGACAGAACGTAGCTCTCATGCACTAGAACTCCAGTACAGAATCCTGTCACATTGGCAGCATACGTCACAACTACCTAAACGAAACAAATTGTTTATATAGCTTTCTGAGCTATAATTAATGAATCGCAACTAACCACATGAGGGTGTCTGGAGTTTTCGCAAATCCCATTTTTTCGTTTCACCACAAGCTCTTTGTATCTGTCGCACTCTGAAAGTTAAAACGACAAACCATGTTACACTATTTCTTCCATCTCATTGAGTTATTACCCCTGTCACTGATACGCTTCGATCTCTGTGCTGATTCTGGTGCATTTTGTGCCAATACTTCATCGATCCAACTCAAATAACGCTGCACGTTGACAAATACCGCATACCTGGAGGTGTCAACTTGCTGCCTCTGCTCGTCCACTTTCGCAAAAGAGACAACGCCTCTGAGTACCCAACGGTCGCCGTCACTGAAATACATCCCGCCACCACTATCACCCGTGCCAGGACTTGTTCCTATAAATAATTCCAAAAACAATTAGGATCTTAAGAGCCACTGCAACTAATATGGTGTCACCGTTTAGATCTCCAGCACAGAACACATTTTCGTTGACCAGATTGCCGAACAGCGCCGGATCGTTTTTGGTACAGCTTAAGTAGCTCACAACCGGTAGGGACGCCATCGACAGAACATCCGAAACGTGCCCCATCTCCGTAGTTCCCCATCCGGTCACCCAGCCACGGTGCCCTTCGAGTTCCACCAGATCCCGATCCACTTTTTGATCGATACATATGGGAATCACAAGGTCCGTATAAACAACGGCAAGTCGCATCACCAGAACTGCTATATCGTTCCTATGGGTTGAATACTCCGGATGGACGAGCACCTCGCCGACATCCCGAATTTGAACGCTGTCGCTTACCGTGGACAAGTTCTGTTGTCCAAAATGCAACTCAAACAACGTCGTCGTTAACGGACGCTTGGTTTTTCGGTTTGTGACGCAGTGTGCTGCCGTCAGGAGGTGTTTCTCGTTCAGTAGACTACCCCCGCAAACGTACTGGAGGGTTTCGTTCGGATGTCGGTGGAAAATGGCCACGTGCCAGGGCCATTGACCTTCTTCAACCTTCCAGCCACGGTGCACCAGCTGGACGAAGTCGTGCTTCCGGATGCCGCAATGGTAGGATGCGGTGAGCAGGTCACACTGCAGGGTAAGGAGGGTCCCGAAAAGAATGAAATGGATGGTTGAAATCATCTAAAAGTGCGCTCTAACTATGCTGCATCGAGAATAGAGTACTCTTACTGCGATGATGGAATAATCGTAACTGATAGCACATTGCAAAAACAAGATTGTTTGAATTCCCGACTAGTGGGGAAACCGATGAGGTTGAGCATAATCACTTTGCACTGTGTGCATTCATGTGGACAAAAATTGGAAGTTCGATTATATTGTCAAGGAGGTTGTTATACTGAAATGAGATCCACTCTGAATTTAAGATTATAATTAGTCATAGTTTGTTTTTTTTTTAAATAAATTTTACTTATTGAGCACTCGCAACTCACTATGAGCCAACTGTCAAAAATTAAATTACAAAAACCAACAATTTTTTTTAAATATTTTTTTAAGAATCTTTAAAAAGAGATTAATTTGAAGACTGAGGTTGTCCTTGAAAAAAGTTCAGCTACAATAATTGATTTTACACACATTAAAAACGGGAGCGGGTCATTTGGCATAAAGTCATTTGGCATAACGGTCATTTGGCATAACGGACATTTGGCATAATTGAGAATAGCGACAAAAGTGAGGGTCATTTGGCATAACGGACATATGGCATAATTTTTTTTTGTGTTTATAAAATTAGTTACTAGACTAAGAGATGCTGAAAGAAACCCGAAATGGTGAATGAAAACAGCTCGATAATAATATTAAAAAAAAACATAATTCTTTCGAAGAAAGTATGCATTAGCCGAGAAGAAGCAATGATAAATGTTATATCTCCATTGGAAATAAAGCATCCATCGGGATGCGTTTGCCCGGGTTAAGGCAATGGTGGATGTGATCCCTTTTTAAAAGTAAGCGCTTACCCGGATTAATGCAATGGTTAATGTGATCCCTTCTTTAAAAGTAGGCGTTTACCCAGATTAAGGCAATAATGGTGGATGTGATCCGTACTTTAATAGCTTGCTCGGGTTAAGGCAAAGGTGTATGTCTTCTTCTTCTTCTTCTTATTGGCATTACATCCCCATACTGGGACAGAGCCGCCTCGCAGCTTAGCGTTCATTAAGCATTTCCACAGTTGTTAACTGCGAGGTTTCTAAACCAAGTTACCATTTTTGCATTTGTATATCATGAGGCTAACACGATGATACTTTTATGCCCAGAGAAGTCGAAACAGTTTCCAATCCGAAAATTGCCTAGATCGGAACCGGGAATCGAACCCAGCCACCCTCAGCATGGTCTTGCTTTGTAGCCGCGCGTCTTACCGCACGGGAGGGCCCCAAAGGTGTATGTAATCCCTTCTTTAAAAAACAAACGCTTGCCCGGATTAATGAAGGGGGCAGCAGGGACTATGTAAATGGGCTTGACGATCCCTCCCCATGCCATCTGCGAGTTGTGGCGCCTGCCTAGGATGTGGCGAGGTTTGACAGTGGGCCCTGTTAAACTTCTATAAAAAGCTACATGAATCCGCAAGTAGGCTCTGCCAAAGCGACCGTGTGCCGCTTAAAGCGCACAAGCCCAAGTCCTGGTGTTAGGTGGGACGCTAAACAGGAAATGGTGGATGCAATCTCTTTTGAAAAAGTAAGCGCTTTCTCGGATATAGGCAATTGTGGATGTGATCTTTTCTTTGAAAACAAGCGTTTACCCGGCTTACGGTGATGGCGGATATGACCCTTTCTTTATAAGCAGGCCAAATGCCCATGACCAAATCAAGTCAATGGTGGATGTGATCATTTTCGTAAAATTAGGCACTTGCCCGGATTAAGGCAATGGTGAGTGTGATCCATCATTTGAAAGTAGGCGCATGCCCGAATCAAGGCAATGGTGGATGTGATAATTTTCTTAATAGTAGACGCATGCTTGGATTAAGGAAATTGTGGATGTGTTCCCTTTTTCAAAAATAAACGCTTGTCGGGATTGCGGAAGTGGTGGATGCAATCATGCAATCCTTTTTTTTAGTAGGCGCTTGCTCGGATTAAGGTATAAGAATATGGCCCCTGCTTCCAAAGTAGGCGCTCACCCTGAATAAGGTAATGATTGATGTGATAACTTATATAGAATTGGGTACTTGTCCAGATTAAAGCAATGGAGAATGTGATCCCTTCTTTAATAGTAGACGCTTGCCTGGATTAAGGCAATGGGGATGTGATCCCTTCATTAAAACTAGGCGTTTACTCGAATTAAGGCAAAGGCAGATGCGATCACTTTTTTAAAATAGGCGCTTGTCCGGATTAGGGCAATGGAAGATTGGATGTGGTTACTTCTTTGAAAGTAGGCATTTGTCCGATTTAAGGCAATGGTGGATGTGATACATTCTTTAAAAGTAGACGTTTGTCCACAATAAGGCATTGGTGGATTTGATCCCTTTTTCAAAAGTAAAAGTGATTTTTTTATGGAAATAGAAGTTTGTGCAGAAGACGGCATCCTTGTCGATGTCTTAGGCGATTTTCTGGAATAAGGTAGTGAATTTAATCCCGGGCGTTGGTCCAGGATAAGGCAATGGTAGATGTGATTCATTCTTTGAAAGTAAGTGTTTGCCCGAAATGAGACAATTTGGGATTTAAACCATTCTTCAAAAGTAGGTGTTTGTCCGGAATCAAAAAGGGGAATCGAGATTCTTTATTTGGATTTGGCGTTTTCCTCCCTTGCTCGGAAGTAGTTCTGCCACTTCGTTTGTCCGTCCTTCCGAAAAATGTCTATCAGCAGTCTAAATCTATCAGAACACATCCTCGATCTACTCTAGCTATGAGAAAAAAGATATCAAATAACCCTTTCCCTTTAACAGTTCCAAATTATGCCAAATGTCCGTTATATCAGATGACCCGGACCCATTAAAAACGGACTTAATATTGAGTGTTATTGAATTGAATGGTACTAATACGTCTTATAGAAAAGTAAAACAAAACTCTTGTAGAAAAAGCTTTCTAAAAATTACTTTGATGACTATATGACCGCGAAGACTGAATTGAACCTCCGGGAGAAACAGAGCAGGAGCAAAACATCTTCCAAAAGAGCTTGTACAGTCTCATCTGATAATTTTTACTCATTTTTCAACCACTCTCTCCGCATGTTTTTGGCATCCTTGACTATCTTATTGGTTTTCCTGAGTTCCCGCTTCGTCATTCAGGGCAGTTCGGTGGATTCATGTCTTTGGGCACGGAACCGATCAAAGTATTTAGTCTGTATTTTTATCGAGTAACAAAACACATTGAGCTGCACATCGCATAAAGATTAAACATTCAATATTGATTAGCTAATGCATTCCAAATGCATAACATACTTGGCTATGACTCCTTCATTTAATTCAAGCATTTACTTGGTTCAATGCAAGGGGAGATATGATCCCTTCTTTTCCTCTTTTTGATTCTTCATTTTTAAGCATGCATCAGTCCGTTCTAGGAAGAGAACATATGGCCTAATTCTAATATAAGGCCAGGAGTTCCATAAGGTTATAATATACCAAAAGACTAAGCTTGACAAATAGAATTTATATATGCATTTAACTTAACTTATGGATCCTGTACACCTCCGGTGGTGCAAAGGGCCGACTTGAAAGATCTCCATCCTGAGCGATGCCCGGCTATCGCTTTAACCTGTTGCCAGGTTAGATTTCGGTCGACTTCTTTTATTTCTTTATTGAGGCTTCGCCGCCATGAGCCTCTGGGTCTGCCTCTGCTGCGATGTCCCGCTGGGTTCCAGTCTAATGCTTGCTTACAGATTTCGTTTCCGCCCCTACGTAGAGTGTGGCCGACCCAGCCCCACTTCCGATCCCGAATTTCTGTTGCTATCTCCTCTGGTCTCTGGTGACAACGACGATGGAGCTCGTTGTTTGAGATCCAGTTGTGAGGCCACCAGGCCCGAATTATATACCGCAGGCATCTGTTAATGAACACCTGCAGCCGTTGAGTGTTCTCCACTGATACACACCATGTTTCGCTAGCGTATAACAGCACAGATTTCACGTTAGAGTTGAAAATTCGTATTTTGGTGCGTTCACTTATCTGCCTGTTTTTCCAGATATTTCTTAAACTCGCAAAGGCAGCCCTTGCTTTCTTGATCCGTGCGCCTATGTCTACTGGTTGCCCGGCTACTGTGAAACTGGAAAGAGTCACCGTGTTTACATCCAACGATTTGGTTTTGTTGACGTTGATGACTAAACCTGCTGAGGAGGAGCGATCGGCAAGGTCGTTGAGCTTACTCTGCATATCAGAGCGCCGTTGCGCGAGTAGTGCAACGTCATCCGCCAATTCGAAGTCGTTTAGGTGCTCCATGGTTATAGGCTGCCATAACAGCCCGCGGTTTGGTTCACGGTCAATCGCATCTACCAGAATCTCATCGATTACGATGAGGAACAGTAACGGTGATAGAATACATCCTTGCCTCACACCAGCTACGACCCGGATAGGGTCGGACAGGACCCCATTGTGCAGCACTCTACACGAAAAGGCCTCGTACTGTGCTTCGATGAGGCCGATGATTTTCTCAGGAACCCCCTTGCGTCTCAGGGCGCCCCACATATTCTCGTGATTGAGACGGTCGAAAGCTTTTTCGTAGTCAATGAATACCTAGTAAAGGGACTCTTGGAATTCGTTGACCTGCTCCAAAATAATGCAGAGCTTGACAATATGGTTCACACAGAATCTTCCGGCACGGAATCCGGCCTGCTGCCGCCGGAGAGTCGCATCGATCTTCTCCTGAATCCGGGCTAGGATAATTTTGCACAGAACTTTGAGAATGGTACACAGCAACATAATGCCTCGCCAGTTATCGCATACAGTCAGGTCACCCTTTTCGGGCACCTTCACTAAGATACCTTGCATCCAGTCGACCGGGAAAGTTGCGGTGTCCCAGATATTACGAAATAAACGATGCAGTAGTTGAGCGGATGTCATGGGGTCAGCTTTGAGCATCTCGGCTGATATGCGGTCGACCCCTGGGGCTTTATTCGATTTCATGCTTTGGATGGCTGTTTGAATCTCTAGCAGTGATGGAGCTTCGGTATTGACACGTGTTATACGTCGGATCCTAGGCAGATCATGCCGAGGTGGTGATGGCCTGGTTGGCACTTGAAAAAGTTGTTCGAAGTGCTCGAACCAGCTGGTCAGTTGGGTCGGTCAATAACTGATCATTCGCGTCTTTCACAGGCATCGTTGCATTCATCTTCGCCCCGCTTAATCGTCGTGAGATATCATAGAAGAGGCGAATGTCTGCGGCGGCTCTCTCTCCTTCGTCGGCCAGAGAGTCTGCCCACGCTCGCTTGTCCCGTCGACATGAGCGTTTTACTTCCTTCTCAAGAGCCGTGTATCGTTGACGGGCTAAGACTTTGGCTCCTCTGGTTTTCGATCGCTCATCGCGGCTTTGGCTTCTCTTCGCTCCTCTATCTTCCTCCAGGTCTCATCGGTGATCCATTGTTTTCTCTGGGTGCGTAGTTCACCCAGATTGTTCTCGCTGGTGGCGATGAAGGCATTCTTGATGGCGGTCCATTGGTCTTCCACGCTGCCACCTTCCGGAATATCTGCAGCACGCGTCTCCAGTTCTTCAACGAAGGACCGTTTCACCGTGGCATCTTCCAGTCGGCGTGTGTTGAATCGTCGTCCAACTCTTTCCTCCTGCCGACGAATCCGCGCAATGCGCAGGCGTATTTCGCCGATGAGGAGGTGATGATCAGACGCGATATCGGCACTACGTTTATTCCGTACATCAAGAAGGCTCCGTTATATATGCATGTATGAGCAGATTTGAGGGAGCCCAAAACATGATTTCAAAAACCAATATTCATAGAACATGAGAGATTACGAATTCCTTTCCTAATAAAAGGGAAACATGGGCAAGTTTTCTGACACACCCTTACATGAAAAACAAAACAAGCCACCAATGTCAAATTAATTTCATACTGACTTATATTGCTGGTAGGTGTGTCAACATTTGAAATGTTCCCGTTTTCAGAGGAAGCTTCTTTATTCTTAACTAGCTTACCCGTCGAGGTTCGTCTCGCCTAAAACTAATTTATTATCTGATTAGTTCTCGAGTATGCAGACATTTCTGTTTCATTTGTATGAAAGCCCCGCTTTCCACAAAAACATGTCTTCCCTCCGAAAACCTCCACATACCAGATGAGGATTCATTTGCTTGATTAATTCTCGATTCATAAAGAAATTGGTTCAATCAAAGTCAATTGCCTATATTCCGGGGATTAAACCACCCGACTTGGACATTAATTTGCAATGTTGTGAAAACTCATATGTGAATCTGTACATTTTGTGGAAAACATTGATTCGAAAAATGTATTGGAGGTAACCACTTTGGTGTTTCAGAAATTGGTGTTTCATTTGTATGGGAGCCTCCCTTTCCAAAGGAGGGGAGGGGTCTCGAACCATCTTAAGAACCTTTTCCGGTCCCAAACACCTTTACATACAAATTTTCACGCTGATCGGTTCAGTAGTTTCCGAATCTATAAGGTTCAGACAGACAGAATTTCATTTTTATGAAGAAAAGAAGAAGATTACAATTGAGGTTTAAATGTTTGCTCTGCGATTCGATTTCGTTTGGCAGAGTAAACTTCAAAACTTCCTTTTTGCCACATTACAAATTGGGTTCCATTTGCTTGATTATTTTTCGAGTTATGCAAAAATTAGAGTTTTAATTGTATGGGAGCCCCCCTCCCCCTTCTTGAGCAGGGTGTGGGTTAGAACTAGCATAGAAACATTTCTTGTCTTCAAAAACCTCCACAAGCCAAGTTTAGTTTCCTTTGCTTGATAACTTTGCGAGTTATGCAGAAATATGTGATTAATTTGTAGGAGAGCTCCCACTTCTGGAGCAGGGAAGGCTTGGATGAGAATAAACGAGGCCGGAGGCATGGTAGAAGAACTGAGAGATCAGTGCAATGTCGAGATCCAGGTATCCTCGTTTCGGTTACGCAAAAGCTATGCGGAAATGCAGGTTGCCTCATTCCAAGTAATTGTGGCTGAGGCCAAGAAGGTGCTGGATAAGGCAAAACTGAAAGTGGGCTGGTCGGTGTGCTCGTAGAAGGCAACCAATTCAGGCCTGTTCCAAGTGTCTGCGGGTTGCAAGCGCATACCGCACCATATCTTATGAGGCGGTGTGCGTCATTGCTGGGATGATGCCGATAGACATACTTCTGGAGGAAGATGTGGAGTGCTTCAACGACAGGGACTCGGTGCAAGTGCGACGTGTCAAGAGAGCAGCTTCGTTGCTCAAATGGCAAAGAGCATGGGACACTGCAGTCAAAGGTCGTTGGACCCACAGACTGATTCCGGAGGTATCGAATTGGATTAGTAGGAAGCATGGTCGGGTCATCTTCCACATATCACAGGTCTTGTCTGAACATGGCTGCTTTAAAAAGTTCCTGCATAGGTTTGGGTTCGCAGTTTTTGCGGAGTGCTGCTTGTCAGCGGCATGGATACAACCCATGACAACCTACTGTGATGCAGTGAACACCACAACAACAAAAACGTTGCGGGTGGGCTGCGGTGACCTCCGTATGTAGATATAGAGGTCATTGCTGTTACCGCGCGGTGTTTGCTGTCAGTGTGCTCGTCTCCTACGCGAGTTTATGATACAGACCAATAGGTTACTATCATAGCTTGCGATCAACGGGTGGTGATGTGTAATAACGTCGTGAGCCTTCTCGATAGTCCCCCCCTGAGATATTGCTTAATTGCCGACCGGGGGATACGGACTGGCGAAAGGGGTTTTGGTTTTATTGGTTCGGGTGAGCCCACCCCCGCACTACTGGCCCTATTTTCCCTTGTTGGGACGGTGTCGACGATGTTCAAGCTCCTCTCGACGGCGCGGTATCCAATGATGCAAAATCCCGGTGGTTCCTGCGGGTATTGCCGCGCCGACCTCCCGAGGGGGGACTCCACTGGTTTCCCAGTAAGGGCATTGTGCGTCGGCAGTCGCAACAGAACCACAGGTAATGGTTTTCTGATTAATTTATCTTCCTGTATTTCTTTTAGGAAACTGAAGTCTTGCATGTAAAGAGAGGTGATAGTTCAGGAACAGTCTTTCACGATGAGCAGGTATGGTAGGAAGAGACGGCAGGAAAAAATGCCGGACAAACTATTAGACATTAGTTTTAAGAAGCTTTTTCAGGCTTCTTGTTCCAAATTCAGGTTTTTGAAGTTTGTGGAGTAGTATGTCCTTGTTTGCAGTCCGAATCCTAATTGTTCTTGTCAGATTACGAATTTTATCTTGGTGTAACAGCAGAGTCAGAAAATCCGAGCACATCGAGAGGGATCCCCATTCCAGTTTTGCCAGCTTCTGGTTGGGGCGGTAGAGAAGGCTTTTGAACGATTGTTGCCGATTGCTACTCTGAAAGAGTGCGGTATCCAACTCCCCAGTCTGCTAGTTGTTCCAGCATAAAGGAGGTTCAAGTCCGATTGATAGCATTTGAAATGTCGAGCGATATAAGCTAGATATGAAGGCCTTTTTCTTTCACTTTCGCGAGGGCTTTATTGAAAGCCGTGAAGTACGTCGAAGTACAATGCCCGTGGCCGAATGCATGCGTCGATCGGTTTATTGGACTCAAGGAATTGTTTGACCCATCTGTTTGCCATTCTTTCGAATACTTTGCAGGTACCAGCAGCTTATGAGGAAAATGGGACGCAACTTTGACGGGTCTTGCGTTAGTACGTTTGATTCGGGGATGAGGACGCTAAAACTTTCCGTCTATTCTTTCGGGAAACTACAATCCACCCAGATTTTATTGTAGAACTCTAGAAAAGCGATGTTTCCGGTGTGAGAAAGGTTCTCCGTTCTTCTGGCAAAAACAAGTTATCCGAGGGAAATGTTTGCCTGATGAACTCGTCCTCATAATCTGATATGGCAGCAATTTTGAACTATTCTCCAAGTTTGTCGGCTACGACTACTAGGTCATTGGTCTGGGAAACATGTATTGAAAGTGTGATGGGAGTGTATTTCCTTGTTCCATTGAGAGAATTGTTCCTTTTCCAGAGTTTGTATCCAATTGATGGGTCTAGAATCATTTTCCCAACTGGCTTTTTTCTTAGGTGTTTTTCTCGATAGACGAGTTTTTACTGCCGCTTTTGTTTCGCTCGACCACCAACGGAGTGCCTTGTGTCCGGGTGTACTGCTAGAGTGGGGAATGCATTTCTTTGCGGTCTAAAGGCGATGTTTTGTTAGTTTCGAAATGTCGTTGGGTGGGTTTATTTTTAAATCTATACCGGTATCGCATTGGTTCGTGATCCACTCCGCTTTTGAGAAGATCTATCTCGAGCATCGCGTGCTTTCAGTTAAGGAAATATGTACCCGGAAGACCGGTTATTTGGATCGGGTAGTGGTCGATCCCGTAGGGGTCACTACCCAGACAAACAGAATGCATGAATAAAAGAATCATTTTTCTGTTATGCAATGCCTATGCGCACAATTATCATCGCATACCAGTCGCGAAAACGCTTTTAACGTACAAACGTGGAGGCGATATATGCATACTTCTTATCCGACGTTGCACGGTAGTGTATGCGATGTGCACGAATTTTATGCGAGTTTGTTCGTCATACATTGCGATGTCATTTGTGATAACAAACTCTGTTTGACATATAATCCGATTTCATTTGAGTTTGTTTGCAGGAATATGCGATGTCAACAAATTAAGCTTGAATAAACTCGTAAAATAGCCTACTGTGCGGGAAAATTCATAAATAAACTGATGAGCTTCGCACCACAATGCGATTTTGATGAAATTTGGATCGGTAAACGATTTTATTCGTGCATTCTTATGCGATGTGTGGTTGGCTGGGTACCTCTGGGACCTCTCATAAGAGCGGAGAAGAGAAACCTCGACTGACAGTGGTAACGTCAATAGCTCTAGAGAAACGTCCGTTGATGTAGGTAGACGACCTACTTCATATCATAATTTTCAAAAATATTAGCTAAGATAGAGCCTCTTGTGTCCGTTCGACTACGACCGCAGGCAGAGTGATGGCTGTTCAGGTCCCCGAGAAAAAAATCGTGGTTATGGTAGTTGTTCAAGGATTTGAGCGACGAGCCAGACATTAGGGCCACAGGGCAAATATGCAGAGAAGACTGATGCACGAATTGGTCCGAGTAAACGAATGGCGATGATGGGGAGGTTTGTGTTAATAATTTCTTCATAAGGTATGCCATTTAGAATCCCTAGACAAGTTTTATGGATCGGTGGAGTATCAGAACTTTTTTTTCGGTTGAGGATCGAATAATACTGCCCTTTTAATGTACGATTGACTACTTTATCATCAATCTTGTATGTCTCTTGTAGGGTCAGAATCCAGGGACGGATGCTATTAACTAGGAGCTCGAGATCGCTGAGTCTTGCAAGGTACCCATTTACATTCCATTGCAGGATGAAGTTAATGGGCTTAAGTAGTGTTGATCGAAGCCTTCAGTAAAGTAAGCTGGGTCCGGGATGTGGTATCCAGGGTGCTCAACTGCTTTAGGCTGGCTCGATACAGGCAATGCTGCATTTGGCGTTTTCGAAAGCTTTTATAAGTCATTGTATATTTCTGTTCATGAAAGCGTTCTAAATCCAATGAGAATAAGAGTGGCATATAACATGTCAATCGATGCCAATGGTGTGAACGAAATTTATCCATTTTCGCTAAAAGAGATAGTCAAAAATAAAAAATCAAACTTGTCTTGGCACGGTGGTTTCCATACCACTAACCAAGCCGTCCACAACCAGAACGTTAGGCAAGAAGATTCACGCTTCGATTGTGTGCTGTTCAATAGATGGTCTTCCTTCCTCCCTTTCACACTCTATCGTTTCATACTTGTTCGCGCCCTAGCGAACGGCTTTCAATCTGTTGATTTTCAATTATCTTTCAATTATCTACTCCCTCATACTTTGAGTAGAACTGACCAATAAAGCCGATAATCAAATCATTCATTATAATCACCGTCGTAATATCTGTTTCACTTAATGCATTTAATTTCACTGAATCATTTGTTGCTTTGAAACCAATAAATAGATGATGTATCTGCAAATTGTACTCCCGGAATTTACCAAGGAATTTATCCATGCTCTGCTTTTTCGCCACCGCTGTAATAGATGTTATATATGAACGCAGTGTTGGGGTCCACGGCTCTCAATCAAAGTTCTCCGGATCTAGGCCACCGGACATCTTGGATAGCAACCACGATCACTACAATCTTCTGTAGCTCAAGAGCCGGTAGGCTCACTCGTCCAGGTTCATTTGGGGTCCTGACATTCCAGGTACCGAGGTTTCAAACATAGTCCTACGCGGGATCGCATTACCTACGTCAATACGCAACCCTATGCTGGCTGGTGGTCGTCCGTCGACCCGTGGAAGCGTTAGATAGAAACAAGTGGAACCAGAGCTATATTGGACGCTCCTTCCTTGATGTCAACCCACCATTCTGCAGTCCAATATTTTAAACCACGATGTGCATATGCACAGCATGTGAAAGAATTAGTTCGAAAACTGCATTAGAAATAACCACTTCCTTCGGTGAGGTATGCTAGGCAGGTGCTTCCCATGTTCTATTGCACAGATATATTATTCAAATTTTCCTTTTAGCAGCTTATATATTTGATCTAGGAATTAAACAATTTTATTTGATCCTCAATTATTTTACTTTTGCAAGTGATCACGCATGCTTGCTAGAAATGACGAAATCGATGCGATGAAATTATTTTCTTTTTTGGTGTAAGACTAATTTGTCACAGTGGGATTAAAAATTAAACAATCCCCCTACACCATGATTCTATAAAAAAAAATCGGATAAGGAAATCGCATATCTAAAACTCAAGCATTGAAGAAAAATCTTTCTACATTTTACCACTGTGTTGCCAGTCACTAGTGCCATAAATTATTACGAAAACTGGACAGTATAGACCGCGAGCATGGAAAATTATGGAGAGAACAGCTTCCATGGGAAGCTTACCAGACTGGATGTGTGCAGTTGGAAAATGGAATGTTGTATGGAAAAGCACAAGGCGTCTCGAATACCGCTGGAAAATGGATTGTGGTTTGGAAAATCACAAACTCGTCTGGAAGACCGCTGGAAAATGATTGTGATTTGGCGCGTCTGGGAGACTGATTTCGATTAAAATAAATTTAGTTTAAAATGTATATCTTTGGGCTTAAGTGATATGAACACCAGTTAGGCTCTATAAACCGAATCAACCGATAATGACGATGATTTTATTCGAACCCACATATACTAAATAAGTTAAACTAAATTCAATATTTTTTGGTATTTACGGACTTACCTCATTATAATATATTCATGGCATTTCCATATTAATTTTTCACTTATCAAACCAGCAATTACTGAGGAATTGCGGAAAACGGAAAACTGCGTTTTCCTAGGTCGATATTCGCTTTGTTCATCGAACGCATCTAACGTTCGAACGTTCGGATCGAACACATACACACTCACTTGATTTTCACTGGATCTTTTCCATTGTTTTTTGATTTTATCACTCCTAAAACATATTCACTAACTGAGGTTTTACATTTTCGTCAACCTTGACTACCAATTAATTCGCGTTACGCCCAAATACCTGTTGAAACTGCTTTCAAAAATCGAAATGAGAGACAAATTTGACGTGACCAGAATGCAAAATTGAAGTCTCAAATTCACTAGCGCAATAAATGAAATGGTGAGTACAAAATCTACGCGATGCAACTTCATTCAATCCGAACAATACAACGTATACGCCAGCCAACACACCAAACAAAGAGTGCATACACAAAAAAAAATCATCTTCGGATTGAACAATAAAACCAAAATAAATATTTAAACATGTTATGTAAGCTTTCTATTACATTCCAAGTGGTGTATAAAAAATTAAACCGATAAATATTATATATTTGATACACCATGAACATAGAGTGAAATCAGTAGTGATTCAGTTTTCTTTCAAATTTTCGACCACTATTCTAGTTTGCATCTGGAGCAAAATAGAACAAACATGTTGGTTTCTCCAGCAGTTCCATTCATGTTTTTTTTTCAATGAATTATTGGCAGTGGCTGATTTTCACCCGCCGCTGTCACATCCAGGCGCTATAGTATATGCGCAAAATCAGCAAGAGTTAACGCAGAAATTTGTATGGCGATAGTCACCTAACGCGGTTTTCTCAAAATAAGAAACTTTTCATGAAAAACTATTTGGTACCGATTATAGGAAGGTGTCCGCTACCATGCTTACCAAATATTTTTTGATGAAAGTGCTAATTTGAGAAATCGATCTAGATGCCTTTCGCCATACTGATTTCAGAAAGTTAACTCTAGTGTGCTGCAGCACGCTCAAAGCTGGCGATTCATTAAATGAAATCATTATGTTGCTGTCAGAAAGGCGCCGTAATTGCAAAGTGGATTGATCCGTAGATAAAATGACGTGTTCATACACCAAAACAATTGAAAAATATTAATCTCGTGATTCACGTGGTTCAAATCTGCAGAAAATGAACGGAGCGTTATACCAGTTTAGTTTTTTGACATTGATGGTATAAAATGAATCTAGAACAGCTGCTGGGAAAAAAAAATGTTCAGATTCATATTCAAACTGATAGCCGAACAATTGAATCACTGCTAATTTTACTCTATGATATAAAATAAACACTGTCAAGTTTGGCAACATTATGCATCAGTCAGTATTTTACCACCCATTTCCACTCCACCCCAGTTGTAAACAACATTTTATTTATCGCTGCTTACTCTTCCTACCAATTGCATTACTATTACAAACAAGTGATAGTCATTGATTTTCAAACATTGTGATGGAGTCTTGCCTTAAGCCAGATTTAACAAAATCTAAGAGATATGACGAGCCATCGTACGCTAAAGTTGTTTGGAAGCCAAAATACATTATCTTAAAGTGTATTTTGAATTCACTGACTTGGTAGTAACAACAGAACTACCGTTGAATCAGACAAAAATCACGAAGTTGAAAAACTTTGCCAGCATTCACAAAACTATAAGGTTGAGTTATTGGTTAATAGTACTAGTACTAGACATTTTTGATAAATCCTTTGCTAGGCGAATGTTCAAAGTTTAACATTCACTATGGTCCAGGATACAGATTTACGCGGAAAGATGCATTTACGCCAAACATATTTTTAGAAAAACGTTGTTCTACAAAATTGTTGAAATAGTAAGGCCTATTATGGTTCTACCAAAAAATAGGTAGTCCATCATATAAAAAATTAGAAAATATTTTTTTATTTCTCGAATATTGACATGTTATGTTCTTTAAAGTTGTAGCGTAGCTTATTAATCAATTTTGTTAAAAACTTTTTCAGTAGCTCTTAAGTTGGCTGATTTGGAATTTTACCTAATTGGATTAGGATGACACCACAAAAAACAGTTTTTATCTACTTTTATTGTTTTACATTTCGAAAAAGTCGTCTTCAAGTGACTTTTAGAGCTCAAAAATGCAACTTTTGATGGGTGAATATGCTCAATATCTTCTTCCGATCAAAAGTTATAATCGTTTTTCTGACAAAATAACATTTTTCTCATGAGTTGATATCTCCGGTTAGGCACACCAAAAAATATATTCACACGGCATCTGAAAGAGAAATTATTATTCTTTATTATGTCAAAAATTAGGGATATAAGTTATTCTTTTATCTCAAGTTTTATCAATTATACTAAAATCATGTTTTTCAAATAAATTAATATAATTCGACAACGGAAGAAGATACAGACGATATTCATAGCAAAACACGCGTTTTGAAAAGCCGCAAAAGTCTTCAGAAGATATTCGGGAGAAATGAAAGAAAAAATCTACAGCTAAACACTTTTTATAAATTTATCATTATCATCGTATTGCAAGATTTACAGAAAGATGCATTTTTGTCTGAAGCATACTTTAAGAAAAAAATTTGTTCTACAAAGTTCTGGATACTTGAGCCCTTTTATAGAGTTACTGAAAATAAGGGCCATTTTAAAAAATGTAAATTTTTTTTTTTATTTGGAAAATTGATCATAAGCCTCATTAGTTGTTAGCGCAGCTTTTCCCATCAATTTGCTATATAAACTTTTTATGTAGCTCTTAAGCTCACTTTGTTTGAGTAATTTACTTACCAGGATTAGGGTGTCCCTCAAAAAGAATATTTATGATCTGCCTATTTTATTTTTTATTTTCACGATGTCATCTTCTGAAAACTTTTGGGGTTTTTAAAACGCGTGTTTTGTATAAGAATATCGTCTGTATCTTCTTCCGTTGTCGAGTTATACAATTTTTTGAAAAACATGATTTTAGTAAAATTGATGAAACTTGAGATAAAAATAATATATCCAATTTTTTGACATAATAAGAATATTAATTTCTCTTCAGATGTCAAGAATATATTTTTTGGTCTGCCCTAACCGAGATATCAACTCATGAAAAATTTGATTTTGACAGAAAAACGATTATAACTTTTGATCGGAAAAGATATTGAGCGTATTACCCATCAAAAGTTGTATTTGAGCTCTAAAAGTTCTGAAGACGACTTTTTCGAGAAATAAAACAAAAAAAGGAGATAAAAATACTGTTTTGTGAGGTACACCCTAATCCAATCAGTTAAAATTGCTCTAAATCAGCCAACTTAAGAGGCTGCAGAAAAGAGCAAAATTGATTGAATAAGTGCGCTACAACTTTGTAGAACATAACATGTCATTACTTTGAGAAATAAAAAAAAAATCTATTTTTTTTATATGATGGCCACCCTATTTTTGGTAAAACCATAATGATGGCCTTACTATTTCGAAATAATTTGTAGAACAACAGTTTTCTAAAAATTGATTTTGGCGTAAAATGCATCTTCTGCGTAAATCTGTATCCTGGACCATAGTGATTGATATTTTGAAGGTCAGCTTGATGGTGGTACTGTACACGAGGTCGATAGTTGATTAATTGACGGAATAAGCTATTTAAATTATTGCTGCAATCTACTAATGTTGCTTGAAAGATCAATATCATAAAACTGGGTACCAATTTAGTATAACATTTAAACCATTTAAGCGATACAACCATATAGACTTCCATATCGTTGCTCTGCAAATACAAAGCACGATGTTAATTTAAGTTATTTTGGAGTTCAGTTGTTCAGTTTTCAAAGGATTAATCAATTTCAAATGCAACATGTTAAATGTTCATTTTCGTCTGCGTCTAACTTAGGAAAAAGATTATTGCGGGGCAGGATTTGTTTCCTATTTTATGAAAGAAGAAGGAAATGTGAAGTTTGAGCGGTCAATCGAACAGCAAGCCATGACTCGGTTCTTCTTGTCAGATCTCCGTTGAACACCCACCAACGGAGAGCTGCAGCTGCATTTTCGCTCCCTGCTATTTGAGACCACATTAGTTGGATAAACGCACAACTTGTGCTGAAGAAATCATCCTTTTGCTACTAGTTGCACAAACTACTACTCTTACCCAGCAACTCCTCCCAAGTAACCAAAAGTTCGGATAACATTTCTGGCATAATCAGCTCCAAGAGGGACTGACTAGAATTCTATTCAGCTCACTTTTTAAGTAGTTAACCGAACTATCAAGTTCACATTAAGTTATTTTCAAGCTTCTAAAGTGGACATCAAAGTTCACAAAAAGTTCGATGAGAGTCCTGTATAACATGCTATTCAGCTAGACAATGAACTTAAAGTGTACTTTACAAAATAAAATAAAAAAACCACAAGACGATGTACTGTAAGAACTATTCTTAATTTTTTTTCAATGATTTTTCGCTAGAACGTAGAGAGGCTGTTCTTATTTAGGATGCGAGACTCCACGTGACGATGCGCCTACCACAAGTATTGAACTCCAGTCCTCCTCTAATAATCCGGGATTCGTACCACTGCTCCATACGTCCAACATGTAAAGTGGCAAAATTTTACTTCATGAGTTGATTTCATCTTTGACACTTGTGTCAAAGTCCACCATAAGTTCAATAAGGATAAAATGTGAACTAGAAAGTTCGTATAATGTCAAAGTGACACTAAATGTGAACTTTATGTCACAAAAAGTACATACCGAACTAACTCTGAATTTGAAAGTTCACAAAAAGTTCGTAACCAACCCCGGTGGGAACTATGGTCGTATGCTGACAGGGAAAGGGGGGTTTGCCCCTCTCCGGAGGTGCAAATCTTATTGAGCGTTTGTTCTCCATGTCAGGATCGGCTCACAACAGCGTCTGTTCTCCATGTTAGGGGCGGCTGATCATCTTCCGGGTGCCAGCGAGGGACTCTAAGTGAAACTGTGCACCATGGTCCACACCGGGAATAAGGAGGAATGGTCCTCCAGGGAAATTTAGGGGAGTTGAGTGTCAGGCCCTGCAAACCAGCCATTAAAAAACATAAGCAACAACGAACAATCAACAAGAAGAAGTACAGACCAGAACCATCATTGAAGAACAATGCGACGAAAAGGACTAGCGATTGGAAACTCGGTTCATTGGAACTGCCAAATCTCTCAACTTCATCAGGAACACCACATACTCTCGTCGATGTGCTCAAGAGACTCCAATAGATTCAGCATCGTAGCGCTGCAGGAGGTTTGTTGGAAAGGGATCAATGGTGCCGACTTTTGAGAGGCGTCGCCCACCATTTACCAAGAACTGCTGCAACTTGCACGAGCTGGGAACAGCTTTCTTAGTGATGGGCGATATGCAAGGCGCGTATTGATCGGGTGGTGGCCGATCAATGAGAAATGTATATGCAGGTTGACGATCAAAGGCCAGTTCTTCAACTTCCAGCACAATCAACGTCCATAGCCCTCGCACTGGAAGCTTTGATGATGATAAGGACGCATTCTACGCGCAACTGGAACGTAGAGGTACGACAGCTACCCAAGCCACAACGTCAAAATCATCATGAGGAGATTTGAACGCTCAAATTTGGCCAAAGAGGAGTTTAGACCAACTATTAGAGAAGTTCAGCGCTCACCGGCTGACAAACGAAAACGGCCTACGATTAATTGATTTCGCCGCCTCCGAGAATATGGCCATTTGCAGCACCTACTTCCAACATAGCCTCCCGTATCGGTACACCTGGAGATCACCCCTGCAGACAGAATCACAAATTGACCACGTTCTGATTGATGAATGGCACTTCTCCGACATTATTGACGTCAAGACATATCGTGGCGCTAACATCGACTCTGACCACTAACTGGTGATGGTTAAATTGCGCCGTCATCAACAATGTTCGGTACCGACGAGCTCCGCGGTACGACCTAGAGCGACTAAGGCAACCTGATGTCGCCACTGCATACGCGCAGTATCGGCAGCGTTGCCGCAAGAGGGTGAACTCGATGGGGCCCCTCTTGAGGACTGCGGATGGGAGCATCTTGACTGACGAACGTGTGGTGATCGAAAGGTGGAAGCAGCACTACGAGGAACATTTGAATGGCGCTGATAGTACAGGCAGTGAAAGTCACGGCAGCGGAGGAGATGACTACACGCCAGTTCAGCGGACGATGTCAACCAGCCCCCCACCTTGAGGGGAAGTTAAAGGTACTGCCAGAGCTAAAGACCAATAAAGCAGCTGGTACAGGATGGAGCTGAGCTCATCAAGATGGGCCCGGAAAAAGCTAGCCGCCTGCCGTTATGCATAGAACAGTTGATAGTCAGAATCTGGTAAACTGAACAGCTACCGGAGGAGTGGAAGGAAGGGGTTATATGCCCCATCTACAAGAAAGGCGACAAGCTGGAGTGTGAGAACTTTCGAGCGATCACCATCCTTAATGCCGCCTACAAAGTGATATCCCAGTGAATAAGTTTGTGGGAAGTTATCAAGCCGGCTTCGTTGACGGCCGCTCGACAACGGAACAGATTTTACTGTACGGCAAATCCTACAAAAATGCCGTGAATACCAGGTCCCAACGCACCATCTGTTCGTTGATTTCAAGGCGGCATACGACAGTATAGACCGCGTAGAGCTATGGAAAATTATGGACGAGAACAGCTTCCATGGGAAGCTTACCAGACTGGATGGTGTGCAGTTGGAAAATGGATTGTTGTATGGAAAAGCACAAAGCGCGTCTCGAATACCGCTGGAAAATGGATTGTGGTTTGGAAAATCACAAAACTCGTCTGGAAGACCGCTGGAAAATGATTGTGATTTGGCGCGTCTGGGAGACTGATTTCGATTAAAATAAATTTAGTTTAAAATGTATACGTTTGGTGGCTTAAGTGTATATGAGACTACCAGTTAAGGCTCTATAAACCGTAATCAAACCGATAATGACGATGATTTTATTCGAATCCGCACTAATACTAATAAAGTTTTAAACTAAATTCAATATTTTTTGGCTATTTACGGACTTACCCTCTATTATAATATATTCATGGCATTTCCATATTAATTTTTCACTTATCAAAACTAGCAATTACTGAGGAATTGCTGGAAAAACGCTGAAAACTGCGTTTTTCCTAGGTCGATATTCGTTTGTTCATCGAACGCATACTAACGTTCGAACGTTCGGATCGAACACATACACACTCACTTGATTTTTCACTGGATCTTTTCCCATTGTTTTTTTGATTTTATCACTCCTAAAACATATTCACTAACTGAGTTTTACATTTTTCGTCAACCTTGACTACCAATTAATTCGCGTTACGCCCAAATACTGTTGAAAACTGCTTTCCAAAAATCGAAATGAGAGACAAATTTGACGACCGTATTGTGAATGCAATAAAATTCGGAAGTCTCAAATTCACTAGCGCAATAAATGAAATGGTGAGTACAAAATCTACGCGATGCAACTTCATTCAATCCGAACAATACAACGTATACGCCAGCCAACACGCAAACAAAGATGTCCATACACAAGTAAATAATCATCTCTTCGCCCTGAACAATAAAACCAAAAATAAATATTTAAACATGTTACGTAAGCTTCTATTACATTCCAAGTGGTGTATAAAAAAATTAAACCGATAAATACTTATATATTTGATACACCATGAACATGGCTTAGAGTAAAATCAGTAGTGATTCAGTTTTCTTTCAAATTTTCGACCACTATTCTAGTTTGCATCTGGAGCAAAATAGAACAAACATGTTGGTTTCTCCAGCAGTGTTCCATTCATGTTTTTTTTTTCAATGAATTATTGGCAGTGGCTGATTTTCTACCCGCCGCTGTCACATCCAGGCGCTATAGTATATGCGCAAAATAGCCAGCAAGAGTTAACCGCCAGAAATTTGTATGGCGATAGTCATCTAACGCGGGTTTTCTCAAAATAAGAAACTTTTCATGAAAAACTATTTGGTACCGATTATGTAGGAAGGTGTCCGCTACCATGCTTACCAAATATTTTTTTGATGAAAGTGCTTAATTTTGAGAAATCGATCCTTAGATGCCTTTCGCCATACTGATTTCAGAAAGTTAACTCCTAGTGTGCCGCTGTAAGCACGCTCAAAGCTGGCGATTCATTAAATGAAATCATTATGTTGCTGCCAAGAAAGGCGCCGTAATTGCAAAGTGGATTGATCCGTAGATAAAATGACGCATTCATACACCAAAACAATTGAAAAATATTTGAATCTCGTGATTCAATCGTGGTTCAAATCTGCAGAAAATAGAACGGAGCGTTATACCAGTTTTATTTTTTGACATTTGACTGGTATAAAAAATGAATCTAGAACAGCTGCTGGGAAAATGAATGTTCCAGATTCATATTCAAACTGACAGCCCCGAACGATTTGAATCACTGCTGATTTTACTCTTATGATATAAAATAAACAATTCGTCAAGTTTGGCAACATTATGCATCAGCTGGCGCATTTTTACCACCCCATTTCCACCCACCCCAGTTGTAAACAACAATTTATTTATCGCTGCTGCACTTTTCCCTACCAATTGCATTACTATTACAAACAAGTGATACAGTCATTGATTTTCAAAACATTGTGATGGAGTCTTGAGCCTTAAGCTAGATTTAACAAAATCTAAGAGATATGACGAGCTATCGTACGCTACAAAGTTGTTTGGAAGCCAAAATACATTATCTTAAAGTGTATTTTGGAATTCACTGACTTGGTAGTAATAACAGAACTACCCGTTGAATCAGACAAAAATCACGAAGTTAAAAAACGTTGCCAGCATTCACAAAACTATAAGTTTGGAGTTATTGGTTAATAGTACTAGTACTAGACATTTTTGATAAATATCCTTTGCTAGGCGAATGTTCAAAAGTTTAACATTCACTATGGTCCAGGATACAGATTTACGCGGAAAGATGCATTTTACGCCAAAACTATATTTTTTAGAAAAAACTGTTGTTCTACAAAATTGTTCGAAATAAGTAAGCGCCATTATTATGGTTCTACCAAAAAAATAGGGTAGTCCATCATATAAAAAAATTAGAAAATATTTTTTTATTTCTCAAAATATTGACATGTTATGTTCTACAAAGTTGTAGCGTAGCTTATTCCAATCAATTTTGCTAAAAAAACTTTTTCAGTAGCTCTTAAGTTGGCTGATTTAGAGCAATTTTACCTAATTGGATTAGGATGTACCTCACAAAAACAGTATTTTTTATCTACTTTTATTGTTTTACATTTCTCGAAAAAGTCGTCTTCAGGTGACTTTTAGAGCTCAAAAAAATGCAACTTTTGATGGGTAAATATGCTCAATATCTTCTTCCGATCAAAAGTTATAATCGTTTTTCTGACAAAATAACATTTTTCTCATGAGTTGATATCTCCGGTTAGGGCACACCAAAAAAATATATTCACACGGCATCTGAAAGAGAAATTATTATTCTTTATTATGTCAAAAAATTGGGGATATGTTATTCTTTTATCTCAAGTTTTATCAATTATACTAAAATCATGTATTTTCAAATAAATTAATATAATTCGACAACGGAAGAAGATACAGACGATATTCTATAGCAAAACACGCGTTTTGAAAAGCCGCAAAAGTCTTCAGAAGATGACATTCGTGAGAAATGAAAGATAAAAAATCTACAGCTTAAACACTTTTTATAAATTTTATCATTATCATCGTATTGCAAGATTTACGAGAAAAGATGCATTTTTGGTCTGAAGCATACTTTTAAGAAACAAAATTTGTTCTACAAAGTTGTTCTGGATACTTGGGCCCTTATTATAGAGTTACTGAAAAATAGGGTGGGCCATTTTATAAAATGTAAATTTTTTTTTTTTATATTTACGGAAAATTTGACATAAAATGTTTCATTAAAGTTGTGGCAGCTTTTCCCATCAATTTTGCTATATAAACTTTTATGTAGCTCTTAAGCTCACTTGTTTAGAGTAATTTTACTTACCAGGATTAGGGTGTCCCTCAAAAAGAATATTTATGATCTGCTCATTTCATTTTTATTTTTCACGGATGTCATCTTCTGAAAACTTTTGGGGCTTCTTAAAACGCGTGTTTTGCTATAAGAATATCGTCTGTATCTTCTTCCGTTGTCGAGTTATATCAATTTATTTGAAAAACATGATTTTAGTAAAATTGGTGAAACTTGAGATAAAAATAACATATCCCCAATTTTTTGACATAATAAGAATATTAATTTCTCTTTCAGATGCCGTAAGAAATATATTTTTTGGTTCGTCTTAACCGGAGATATCAACTTATGTGATTTTGACAGAAAAACGATTATAACTTTTGATCGGAAAAGATATTGAGCGTATTTACCCATCAAAAGTTGCATTTTTTGAGCTCTAAAAAGTCACCTAGAAGACGACTTTTCGAGAAATGTAAAAACAAAAAAGGAGATAAAAAATACTGTTTTGTGAGGTACACCCTAATCCAATTAGTTAAAATTGCTCTAAATCAGCCAACTAAGAGCTGCAGAAAAAGTTTTTTAGCAAAATTGATTGGAATAAGCTGCGCTACAACTTTGTAGAACATAACATATGTCAATACTCTGAGAAATAAAAAAAAAATCTGTTTTTTTATATGATGGAGCCACTCCTATTTTGGTAAAACCATAACATGGCTCTTACTATTTCGAACAATTTTGTAGAACAACAGTTTTTTCTAAAAAAAATAGTTTTGGCGTAAAATGCATCTTTCCGCGTAAATCTGTATCCTGGACCATAGTGATTGATATTTTGAAGGTCAGCTTGATGGTGGTACTGTACACGAGGCTGATAGTTGGATTAATTGGACGGAATAAGCTATTTAGATTATTGCTGCAATCTATAATGTTGCTTGAAAGATCAATATCATAAAACTGGGCACCAATTTAGTATAACATTTAAACGATACAACCTATAGACTTCCATATCGTTGCTCTGCAAATACAAAGCACGATGTTAATTTAAGTTATTTTGGAGTTCAGTAGTTCAGTTTTCAAAGGAATTAATCAATTTCTCAAATGCAACATGTTAAATGTTCATTTTCGTCTCGCGCAATTAACTTAGGAAAAAGATTATTGCGTGGGCTAGTAGATTTTTTTCCTATTTTATGAAAGAAGAAGGGAAATGTGAAGTTTGAGCGTGTCAATCGGTGAACAGCAAGCCATGACTCGGTCTCTTCTTGTCAGATCTCCGTGGCGTGAACACCCACCAACGGAGAGCTGCAGTTACTGCATTTCGCTCCCGCTATTTGAGACCACACAGTTGGATAAACGCACAACTTGTGCTGAAGAAATCATCCTTTTGCTACTAGTTGCACAAACTACTATTATTTGATTCTTATTTATTTGATTTGCACAAGTGATCACGCATGTCTGCTAGAAGAAATGACGATGCTATATTATTTTATTTTGGTAGACGACGAATTTGTTACAGTGGGATAACAAACGAAACCGCCCCCTTACAACGTGATTCTTTAAAAAATATCGGATAAAGAAATCGCATTATTTAAAACTTAAGCATTGAAGAAAAATCTATCTACATTCTACCACTGTGTTGCCAGTCACTACTACCATAAGTTATTACGGAAACTGGGTTTTTGTTTGTGTTGAATTCAAATCCCATCAAACTAAGAATGACTTCTCGAGTAACCCCTCGTTCATTCACAATCACAAACAACAATCATTATTGCATTGAGAGGTACGCAATCCGGAATGCATTTGCTTTGAGGAAATCCCTAACCAACCGCTGACAACGCTCAAACAAACCTGTTTATATAGAAAACGATGCAACTCATTAGTTTCGCTTATCTCTCCATCGCATAAGGTACGACTTTGAACAGTAGTTAGTGTTCTTGAACGCAGTATGTACCTTTTGTTTCGGTTGATAATTTTCGTCTTTTTGCGGGTGCTTCAACTGGACCTGATTAGCGCCACCTACCAATGTGGAATGCGGAAGCATGGATTTGTGCCTTTGGTGCATCACGGCTGGAAGCTCGAGGATGGAGCGTGGCCATGGCATGTGGGCGTTTTTCATAAACAGCCACGCGACACTCTTCGCTATGAATGCGGTGGAAGTTTGCTGAACGAGAGGTACGTCCTGACGGCGGCACATTGCGCCGTGAAGCGAAAAACCGCACGTCAATTGCCAACGAGCATTTTCGAGTTGCATCTTGGACAGCATAATTTGTCCCAGGTTACCGATCAGGTGCAGATTCGGGATGTCAGCAAGGTGCACGTCCATCCGGAATATTCCACTCTGAAGAACGATATGGCATTACTGGTGATGAGACTGGCTGTCGTTTACACCGACTATGTGATTCCAATCTGTATCGATCAGAGGTCTGATCTGGACCTGAGAGATATTGGAGGTCACCGTGGATGGATTACCGGATGGGGTATAACGGAAAAGGGGAATATTTCGGATGTGCTGTACAGTGCGCCACTATTGGTGGTAAGCTTCCAGACGTGTGTCAGGAGCGATCCGATTCTGTTTGGACAACTGGTGGATGAAAACATGTTTTGTGCAGGAGATCGAAATGGTAAAAATTGAAATTAAGTTTAGATCGCTGATAATAATTAAAACCTGTTACAGGGACCAGCCCGGGAGGAGGCGACAGTGGCGGCGGAATGTATTTTCATGATGGCGATAGATGGGTTTTGAGAGGAGTGGTCTCTTTTGCCAAAATAAACCCATCAACGAAGGAGGTTGACACATCGAAGTATTCAGTGTTCACCAATGTTCGCCGTTATTTGTCGTGGATCCATGATGCTATGACTGAAGATGAACCCCAAGCAGTTCGTGGACCGAAACGCATTAGTGAGAGAGGTATTCTATAATAACGATGGTTTAAACAAACGAATAATTTTTTGATACGACTTTCAGAATGCGACAGGTTTCAAAAACTGACCGCCAGGCGGAAAACTGGAGAATGTGCCAATATGAGAAACCCGCATTCGGTTGGTTGCCCTCAGTAATTTAAAAATCTTCTACTGATGCTAATATTTTGTAGATATTAATTTCATATACAGGAAATCCCGATTTGTTAAAATGCAACGGTGCCCTTATCAGCGAAAATTATGCCATAACAACATGCCTTTGCACACGGTGACAGCACCTAACCCTTCGCTCTAGCATACAAATCTCAAACAGATCATCTAGTTTCAGCACGCCAGCGCAAGTACAGATAGATGGATACGGTAGCGTTGATATTCTGGATTTCGAATGTCACCCGGAGTTCGTAGTAAGTCCAAAGATCCATGATTTGGCAATCGTTAAGCTGGAGAAACCTGTCCGGCTTTCCAGCCACGTAATACCCGCCTGTTTGGCAAACAACTGGACGGAGAATCTCTACGACACTCTCGTACAAACGGGTGTCGGAATGAACAAAACCACAGGTAAGTGCACTCTTGAAAACGAGATCTTAGACACAAAGGACGAATATTGATGAATCTTTTGTTTTAGGTGCCAAGCAAATATTCGAATCTGACGAGAATGAGTTCATTACGGAGCAACGGTGCAAAACGATATTCGGACTGCAGGACGATCCCGTGACACGGCCTGGTGACATATGTGTCATCAATACCGATCCGCTGAGGATTGGCCTTCGCGGGGTGTTGGGATCACCTCTGCAATCGGTCAACCGACGTACCTGTATGTCAACCGTGGTCGGATTGCTTGATTTCACCATAGTGAGTCCAAAGTGGCCAAAGGATAACCCCTGGATCGATGGATATGTGCGTATTTCCTACTATCTGGACTGGATAGAGGGGATTGTGTGGGGAAAAGAAGTTTCTGAAACATGATTACCTGATTTGACCGATTGCAGTTTGCATTATGAATAAATTTTATCAAACTTAACAATAGTTGCTGTTTTTTGTATCACACTGAAATCCGATTAGCTGGCGACAGTCGCGGCCTCCCAATAACTTCTCGGAGGAGTTGAAGATCTCAGCTGGTGAATTTATGGTCCCAGTCCAGGCTTCGACAACATTCTGAATTACAAACTGAGAGAAAACCATCAACAATTATCTCTCAGCGAGGAATTCCAGGACTCAATCAGCGGAGCGAGTTCCGATGTGCACGACATCATCGCAGGCGTCCTCCAGGACAGTATCCACGGGGCCCCGAAGTTCAACCTGTTCACCTCCGCCATGGTAGAGCCTTCGGAAGGTGCATTCTGACACCTCTCTCGTCTGCAAAGATAGAGTGATCAGAGCGCAAGTGGCAAAACTGCAACGAGGCCTGGATACTTTGACGGAGTACCTCACCAACTAGAAGATCTGCATCAACGCGGCGAAGATCATCAAGTTACCCCACTCGAAATCCCCCAAACATGTTTCACCTGATGATTGTAATATCAACTTATGGCCGTTTTGATCCATAGAACCAAATGAGAAAAGCCGTCAACAATTGAACCGTTTGTTTGAGAAACTGCATATGTAACATTTTTGGCCAAAATGAGATTTTTATATATTCTGAATCCTCGTCCAAAAATACGTATTCTGGCAAAAAATACGAAAAAAATTAGCTCATGAGCGATTCAAATCCAACCCGAGTTAAATCCTATCAGACCCATGGCCATCATTGCTTGATTTTTACGTGATCTTCATTGTATAATGCATTGCAATAGCTTTCCTTTCTTAAAGCAATTCCTAATAAATCCATATGTTAACAAAACATAAGCCTTGATTGCGTTTTGACGGATTTTAGAGCGAAATCAAGGCAAGTGTGCGGAGTGATACGATTCTGTCCGAGAAACTCAAGCCTACTCTCTCCCTACAGAATCGCAAACAAGTTAGCTCGTGCATGAAACTTCGATGATTGAAATTTGAATATGATTTTACAAACACTCTATTTTCTAAAAAAAAAATCTTCTAAAAAATTTGTCTCTGGGGGGGGGGGGTATGTCCAAAACCACCCCCGTGACTACGCCACTGCATGTACCATATCAAGAAAGCAGATAGGTGTTATTTTACGCCCGAAGGCCTGCTAGCTTAAACTCCAGTAAATTCTTGGAAGAACTAATAAAAATGAAATGGTCTGTGTTCGTATTCGCATAACTCGAAAACGGTTGGATCGATTTTCCCCATGTTCGTTATCGTTTCCGACGGGTTTATATGATATTTCCTCATGCAAAATCAACGAGTAAAGTTAAGTAAATCGTGAAAAACTAAATTAAGAATTCGATGGGCATTTTGCATGGGTGGTTCATAACACGCATTCTCGTCTACTATGCAGGACAACATCTGCCGGGTCAACTAGTCACTTATACAATTTGGGTCTTTGGATTGCTATGATTATGTATCGTAATAAAAAGTATCCAAAAATCGAAGCATCAAGTAAAAAACTAGTAATTTAAGCAACAAATTTTGTTATGCCTTCTCAATAGGTGACGACGTAAAAATAAGATTGAGTGTATTTCGACAATACGTTCATTCGATCATATTTCTCTTCGACTAAACGTCCTTTCAGTGGAATTTTATTCGACTAAACGTTATTCGACGAAATATCTCAAAGCCATGTTGCAAATGAAATTACAATAAAAGGTTGAAGGACAAAAGGTCGAAAGGACAAAAGGGTAAAAAGACAAAACATCGAAAGAACGGAGAATCGAAATGACAAAAGGTAAAACGGAAGGAAAATGGAAGTGGAAAAAAGAAAGAAGGGAGAATGAAGAAGATAGAAGAAAGAAGACAGAAAGAGGAAAGGAGAAGGATGAAGGAAGAAAGAAGAAGGGCGAAGGAAGAAGAAAGAAGCGGGAAGGTAGAATGGAAAAGAAAAAAAAAGAAGGAGGAAAAAAAATGAAAAAATAAATAAGTAAGAAACAAGAAAAGGTAAGAAAGAAGAAGGATGAAGAAAAAAAAGAAAAGGAAGAAAGAAGTGGAAAGTACGAAGATGTTTGACGGAAGAAAGAAAGGAGAAGGGCGAAGAAAACGAGAAGGAAGAATTAGAAAAGTGTACATTTTAGCTACACTACACTAGATTCCTGCACTTTCCAACTGATAAGCGCAATAAACTTGCGTGAAAAATCACTTCGACATGTTTTTTAGCAGCCATGTTCGATCGTAGGATAGGCAAATTGTTGGTAAAATTAGACGTGTTGTAACTATGTCAGTTATCATCCGATTTTGACAATTCAGGCATCCCTGAACTAGAAAATTAATGCAGTTTCACGGTATGTCCATGGAACCGACTATGGCCACCGAATTCCGGAGATATTCCGGGTTTTTGGAGGTAGGTTCAAAACCGTAAATTTGAGGTGGATATTAGGATAAGTTGTGGTTAAAAATTGAATAATATTAGTAACCACAAATGAATTATATATTAGGATTTGGAATCGGGCCAGAATCAAGTGAGATACAGCCATTTTTATAATCGGTTCCGATCGATACTTATCAAAGAGGTCAGGCCAACTTCATTTGAATCTCGCTTTTCGATAGATCGTCCACTGTAATTTTATTCCAGGAAACTTCTAATGTGTCAAGAATGAAAAACCAATTGAATAAACGGATCCTGGAGTCGCTGGGATGCCCCGGGGAACCTGTGAATGGGGACATTTTATTTTCAGCACCGAAATCAGTCATTCGACGGCTCTTTTTTCATGGTTTTCGATCAGGAAAACCTGACTGCTTCCAGGACCTACGGATTGGGCCCGGGGAACCTGTGGAAGGGGACATTTTAGTTTCAGCACCAAAACCAGTCATTCGAATGCTCTTTTGTCTTGATTTTGGATCATTAAGCGAAGTTTGCATATAAAAGGGGTCATTGACGTCTTTGACCGCTTTCAGGACTTTTGAATTGCCTAAGCCTAACTCATTCCAGTTTAAGCAAAAAAACAGTCTTTCTACGGCTCTCATTTCATGGTTTTCATCATGATTATAAAATAGACTCTTGATAAAACTGTTTGCTTTCAGGTTGAAGGTCTTAGTATCATCTGGCAATAATGAAAATAAAAAAAATGATTCGAATACTATTTTTAAAACGATCCTGGAATTTTATATTCATACCTCGTTTCCTGATCGGAAAACGATAACTACCACAGGTAGCCCCGGGGCCAATCCGTAGGTCCAGGAAGCGGTCAGAGCCGTCAATGGACCATTTTATATTCATATTTCGCTTCCGAATCGCAAACCATGAAAAAAGAGCCGTCGAATGACTGGTTTTGGTGCTGAAACTAAAATGTCCCCATTCACAGGTTCCCCGGGGGCATCCCAGCGACTCCAGGATCAGTTTATTCAATTGGTTTTTCATTCTTGACACATTAGAAGCCTTCTGGAATAAAATTATAGTGGATGATCTATCAAAAAGCGAGATTCAAATGAAGTTGTGGCCTGACCCCTTTGATAAGTATCGATCGGAACCGATTATAAAGAAATGGCCATATCTCACTTGATTCTGGTCCGATTCCAAATCCCAATATATGGTTCCAATCGGCAAGAGCCCTACTTCATTTGTGGTTACTAATGTTATTTAATTCTTAACCACAACTTATCCTAATATCCACCTCAAATTTACGGTTTTGAACCACCCAAAAAACCGCCAAAACCCAAAAAACCCAGAATATCTCCGGAATTCGGTGACCATAACCTTGGACATACCGTGAAATTGCATTAATTTTCTAGTTCAGGCATGCCTGAATTGTCAAAATCGGATGATAACTGACATAGTTACTACTCACACAAGTTTAGTCATCCTGAAAGTTATGTCTGTGATTAGTTTTCAGGAATACGAGATGCTCAAGATACTCCAAAACGTTCTGGAGCTCAGCCCACGGTATCTACCAGATCAATCGAGGCTTTGGCAATCGTCGGCATACATCCAATCCGGTTCAACAAGCATATACGCACGATGCAAATCCAATTTTTATGAATAGTAGGTGTCCAAGGTACTCCAAAACGTTCTGGAGTTCAGCCCACGGTATCTATCGGACCAACCAAAGTTTTTGAAATGTCCTCATCACGGGTATACACAAAATCCGGTTCAATAGACATATACGCTTCATGCAAACACCATTTTCTTGAATACGAGTTGCTCAAGGTACTCCAAAATGTTCTAAAGTTCAGCCCACGGTATCTACCGGATCAATCAAGGCTTTTGCAGTGTCCTCATCGTCGGTATACACCCTATCCGGTTCAATAAGCATATACGCATGACGCAAACCCAATTTTTACGAATAGTAGGTGTCCAAGGTACTACAAAACGTTCTTGAGTTCGGTTCGATGCCCGAGCAGGAGAAATTGGCTCAATGATACCTAATTCTGTTGTTGATACTACACTCTGTTATAAACTAGCCCTGCATAAAAGGTAAAATACCAAAGGAATAATACCAAAAATTAATATGCACAATACTTGACCCATAACATACTATGTTATTAAATTCTATTTCAATACAAAATGCATAACCAATAATTATTCGTTCGGTATTGAAATACCTTAACATGCTATTCCTCAAGTATAATACATATAAGTTTTTGGTATAATTTTTTGGTATTTTACTTCTTATGCAAGGCTAGTTCAAACCAATTTCTGGTATCGAGGTCGTCGCTCCTGCTCGGGTGGTGTCTATCAGATCAATCAAGGCTTTGGCAGTGTCCTCATCGTTGGTATACACCCAACTCTGTTAAATAGTTATATACGCATCATGCAAACCCAGTTTTCGTGAATATGGGATCTTCAAGGTATTCCAAGTGTAATAAACATATGATCCTAATTTCCATGAACAAGAAATCCAATGTCCAAGGTGCTCCAAAATGATTTTGAGTCAAGAAGCACAATGACAATAAGGTTAACCTGCGATTTGTTCTGCGTTCACGGACTTGGATGATCAAGTAGTTCAATCCTTATATATTGTAGCTTGTGAAAATAATGAATGAAATCGTATTGGCTCAATGAACCTGCTGTAATGTTTAGCGCTAAGCGGATACATCGTTCAGGACTTGGTTAATTGAGTAGATCGCATTATTTGAACTCCAGGACTCCAGGAACAGTAGCTTGTAAAAGTAATTTGATTGTAAAAGCATGACGGAAATTTTTGGTTTGGTTGTAGATACCTAAAACACTTGGCTGAGTTGAATCTTCCATTTGAATCATCATCGTAGGATTTCTTTTGTTTCCCTTCGTTAAAAACGGGGAAAGGTCATTTGGCTGAAAGCCCCGAACAGATATTTAGGCCGAAACACATCTGGCCGAAAGGGTCGTTTGACCGAAATGGTCATTTGGCCGAAAAGGTCGTTATGCCGAATGGGTCGTTTGGCCGAATGGGTTATTTGGCCGAAATGGTCTTTTAGCCGAAAGAGTCATTTGGCCGAAAGGGTCTTTTGACCAAAATGATCGTTTGGCCGAATGGGTCATTTGACCCAAAGGATCATTTAGCTGAAAGGGCATTTGGCCGAAAGGGTCGTTTGGCCGAAAGGTTCATTTGGCCGAAAGGGTCATTTGGCCGAAAGGGTCATTTTGGCCGAAAGGGTCGTTTGGCCGAAAGTCATTTAGCCGAAAGGGTCATTTGGACGAAAGGGTCGTTTGGCCGAATAGGTCATTTAGCCGAATAGTTCATTTGGAAAGTGAGAAATTATGAATGAGAAGAGATACGTCTCACTTCTCACTCTTCATTTTTTTCTCACTGTAAAAAGTGAAAAGCGTGAAATTAGTTGTGAGAAGTCTCATTACCCCCTCCGCACTACTCAATTGTCACAGTGAAAAATGAGAAATGGAGAGTGAGAAGTGAGACGTCTCTCTCCTCACTCCTCATTTCTCACTGCTCGCTGTCAAAAGTGAGAAGAAAAAAATTAAGAGTGAGAAGTGAAACGTCTCACTTCTCACTTCTCATTTATTACTTTTCACTGTTAACAGCGAGAAGTGATGAACGAGGAGTGAGAAGTGAGACGTCTTACTTCTCAATCCTCATTTCTCACTTCTCACTGTAAAAAAGAGGAGCTCGAAGTGAGTAGTTAGACATTTCGCTGACCCGGCGATCAATTTTTTGATACATTTTTGGCGTTCACATTTTTTCGGTTCTTCAGAACGATCTCTCATTTTTTACAACTTTGTTTTATATATAGATGGTTAAAATTTAATAATTCCATGCCATTCATCGATTTCATCCAATTTCAGCAAAACGGCGGTATGTCTCAAGACAGTCAGGTGAAGCTACAACCGGGTAGTCTCTCGCACGTGAGAATGACGCTATAAGGCCATCAAAGTTACTGAAACCTCTGAACGATTTTGAGAACGATCAACAAAAATTGGAGTTTAATTAGCAAATGATTCAAATTGTTCGACGCTATCAGTTTGACCATGAATCTGAAACATTCACCAGCTGTTCTAGATTCATTTTATACCAGTCAACTGTCAAAAACTTGAAACTGGTATAACGCTCAGTTATGTTTTCTGCAGATTTGAAACCCGAATGACTCACGAGATTTTGCAACTGTTTTGGTGTATGAATGCGTCATTTTATCAACGAATCAATCCACTTTGCAATTACGGCGCCTTTCTTGACAGCAACACAATAATTATTTCATTTAATAACAAATTAAAAAAAATTAATGGAACGCTGCTGGGAAAACCAGCGAATGTGTTCTATTTTAATCCAGATTCAAACTAATCGTCGAAAATTTGGAATGAAACTAAATCACTACTGATTTCACTCTTACAAGATACGTAAAGGGATGAAAAAATGATAGTGTGAAAAGACCATTAATGCAAAAAAATAAAATAACGAAGTGTTTCCACAGCTTTGTTGCTCAAGTTAATATTGTTCGTTCTGAGAGTTCTTTGTTCACACACTGTTCCTGACATTTCTACTCTGGACCTCCGAGATAGCACTAACTCTGAAGATGGAAATGGAATTTCCTTTGCTTTCGAAGACTCAACGAAATCGACTCTCGGAAACTATCTCAAAGACAATCCCAATCTGACATGGCCAAATCCATAGCAGATTCAAAATATTCAAAAACGTTCAAAATTTGCGTTTCAATTTTGAATGAACGAGATCTCCCAAATGTCAATTAGTTTAGAAAGCAAACGAAACTTCTTCCGAGCGCTCCGATGTTCACGCTTTCAGGCATCGTACAGAGAGTTAAAACTCGATTACTTTATTTTTTCCAACTCTGTGAAAAACCTGGTCAGTTTTTCCTTAAGAAACTCCTTTTTTGAATCAGCTGGCTTCAAAAACGATCAATCGTATTTCTGTTTTGTAAATACTATATCTAGATAGTAAACCCGATAATGTTCAAGTGTTTAGCAGGTATACATAGGTATTAATAATTTTTAATTATTTTCGAGTTTATACTTTATACCGTGACATTTGTAGACGAGTGTTTCGAATTTTTCCAATAGTCCAAGCATACAACTACCGCCGCTGTAGTCAGTAGTGGTACTTATTTTCCTTTACATACCTGAAATGGAACGAGAAAACATATAATTAAAATGCGTTCACAACTATTACTATTATTGAGGTTTCAAAGTTACGAGACGAGTCAGCCTAGGGCTGAAAGTCTCGCGAATAAAAATAAAAAAAAAGTTTTCAATGTGTGACCCATTCGGTTATTCATATTCAGTGAATGTTTAAAGCCTTTGGGAATTCTACAATACTCATCACGTTAGAAAATAGAAAATGTTTGCTTGATAAGTACAACTGACTACCTACTTAGGCCCGTAAGATTGTGTCAAATGTTTCGGAACCAGGGTCGTCGATACGTCGGGCGAATTAAAACTTTTTAGTCTTTACAGAATTCAAAGACTGAATAGAATTAAATGCGACTCAAACCTACAACCAAACATCCACCAAAAGTGTCGAAGGACCTCCAATACCGAAGGCCATCGGAGAAAGCTTCGATGTCCACTTCGCTTTGGCTTTGCCACTCGAGTTAAAGTTAATTGTCATGGCAGCAAATGACCTGCAACCGCAACCCAGTAGTAATTGTGCAGCATTTGCCACTTCCTAAGGAACTGATTCACTTAATTACCACAATCAGCATTGAATTGTCAGGCGCCGGGCGCACATCAATGGATCCGCTATTATTGATTGGCATTTGCGGCTTTGGACGTGTAGAGACAAGTGTCACTCAGCAAATCCTTAAGTTTAACCCCAACAGAAGCTAGTTCACCGCCCTTCTTCCATGAGACCGGTCAATTATTCAACTGTAATTGAACCACTACTGGAACCGAGTTCCCACACAAACGGAAAACAATGAAAACCCCTCAACAGGTTGAGCAGTGAAGACCGGGAGAAAAGCCACAAGGGTAAAGTTTTCCATTACTTCAAGGACTGCAACAACAACAGTGCTTTCAGTGGACTAATTGACACCTGCTTTTCAACAAGAACGTCCGTCTGTAGTCGACGACGATAGAAAAAAAACGCAAAACAAACCAACGGTTAGCAAAACAGCTTTGCCATGTGTGCTATGAAACCACTCAATTGATTCGAAAGTTTATTGGGTTAGGGCAAAGCTATTCCGAGAAAAATGGCCAGACCAGCAGGGCTAAAAATAAACAACATGATGCTTTTTTAAATCGAACATATTATTGAAACTACTGTCCATGTGTGTGGGAAGACCCCAAATCAAATTGTGGTTAATGAATATTAACAGAATAGATTTGCATAATACAAATAGCATTATGTTTATCTCACTGTTCATTCATTTACGATGGCTATCCCCTGTAACGGCGACTGTCAATCTTGGCTCGCATGATTTTGTAATGAATTTCGCACGAGAAACATCTAACTCCAATATCAGTTTTTCAAACCAACAAAACCCATCCTTAAAGCCCCTCGATTAAATTGTGGAAATGCTTCTACACTTCTTGACACCACTTTCATTTCCAATCCGTTAAAGACTTGTGGTTTTCTGCTATTTGCCACCTCCGCCCCCTCAAAAAACTCTTCCGTCAACCAAACCTCTCAAAGTGAATGACTTCGACAATTTTGAACTTCCAGAGGTTTTGTGGATTACTGGCGACTGTACTACCAATCCACCAGTCCGTTCGGCCCCACACCCATCAAAGGTCATTAACGTCATCATCGTCGTCGACTTTGTCATTGGACCGAACTGGCAGGGCTTTCAAAGAACTGCCAACAAGCAAACCAGCTCGAGAGGGCAAACATTACAACTTTCAAGTGGGGATGAGATGAAATCGGATATCCCCGGAGACGTCTCCAGAGCGGATGTCAGTCAGTTAGTTGCTGCCCAGATCGGACAGTATTTGATGGGATTTTCAGTTCGAGAACAATGTTGACGATGAAAGGATTGATATAGCGAGAAAAGCCAAAAGTACTTGCTTTGATTAGTGTAAGAAAACACGCTTTTGGTGTCAAAGATATAATCAGATTATCCTCATGAACAATGTTCAACCAAACCAGATAAAACATTGATTTGGATTTGGATTGGATTTGGATTGGATTTGGATTGGATTGGATTTGGATTGGATTTGGATTGGATTTGGATTGGATTTGGATTGGATTTGAATTGGATTTGGATTGGTTTGGATTGGTTTGGATTGGTTTGGATTGGTTGGATTGGTTTGGTTGGATTGGTTGGATTGGTTTGGATTGGTTTGGTTGGTTTGGATTGGTTTGGTTGGTTTGGATTGGTTTGGATTGGTTTGGATTGGTTGGATTGGTTGGATTGGTTTGGATTGGTTTGGTTGGTTTGGTTGGTTTGGATTGGTTTGGTTTGGTTTGGATTGGTTTGGTTTGGATTGGTTTGGTTGGTTTGGTTTGGGTTGGTTTGGTTTGGTTGGTTTGGATTGGTTTGGATTGGTTTGGATTGGTTTGGGATTGGTTTGGATTGGTTTGGATTGGTTTGGATTGGTTTGGTTGGTTTGGTTGGTTTGGATTGGTTTGGATTGGTTTGGTTGGTTTGGATTGGTTTGGATTGGTTTGGTTGGTTTGGATTGGTTTGGATTGGTTGGTTTGGATTGGTTTGGTTGGTTTGGATTGGTTTGGTTGGTTTGGATTGGTTTGGATTGGTTTGGATTGGTTGGATTGGTTTGGATTGGTTTGGTTGGTTTGGTTGGTTTGGATTGGTTTGGATTGGTTTGGATTGGTTGGTTGGTTTGGATTGGTTTGGATTGGTTTGGATTGGTTTGGATTGGTTTGGTTGGTTTGGTTGGATTGGTTTGGTTGGTTGGATTGGTTTGGATTGGTTTGGATTGGTTTGGATTGGTTTGGTTGGTTTGGATTGGTTTGGTTGGTTTGGTTGGTTTGGATTGGTTTGGATTGGTTTGGATTGGTTTGGTTGGTTTGGTTGGTTTGGTTGGTTTGGATTGGTTTGGATTGGTTTGGTTGGTTTGGATTGGTTTGGTTTGGTTTGGATTGGTTTGGTTGGTTTGGTTGGTTTGGTTGGTTTGGGATTGGTTTGGTTGGTTTGGATTGGTTTGGTTTGGTTTGGTTGGTTTGGATTGGTTTGGATTGGTTTGGATTGGTTTGGTTGGTTTGGATTGGATTTGGTTGGTTTGGGATTGGTTTGGTTGGTTTGGATTGGTTTGGATTGGTTGGTTTGGTTGGTTTGGATTGGTTTGGATTGGTTTGGATTGGTTTGGTTGGTTTGGATTGGTTTGGATTGGTTTGGTTGGTTTGGATTGGTTTGGATTGGTTTGGATTGGTTGGTTTGGATTGGTTTGGATTGGTTTGGATTGGTTTGGATTGGTTTGGATTGGTTTGGATTGGTTTGGATTGGTTTGGATTGGTTTGGTTGGTTTGGATTGGTTTGGTTGGTTTGGATTGGTTTGGTTGGTTTGGTTGGTTTGGATTGGTTTGGATTGGTTTGGATTGGTTTGGATTGGTTTGGATTGGTTTGGTTGGTTTGGATTGGTTTGGTTGGTTTGGATTGGTTTGGATTGGTTTGGATTGGTTTGGTTGGTTTGGATTGGTTTGGATTGGTTTGGTTGGATTGGTTTGGATTGGTTTGGATTGGTTTGGATTGGTTTGGATTGGTTTGGGATTGGTTTGGATTGGTTTGGATTGGTTTGGATTGGTTTGGATTGGTTTGGTTTGGATTGGTTTGGATTGGTTTGGATTGGTTTGGATTGGTTTGGATTGGATTTGGTTGGTTTGGTTGGTTTGGATTGGTTTGGTTGGTTTGGATTGGTTTGGATTGGTTTGGTTGGTTTGGATTGGTTTGGTTGGTTTGGTTGGTTTGGATTGGTTTGGATTGGTTTGGATTGGTTTGGATTGGTTTGGATTGGTTTGGATTGGTTTGGTTGGTTTGGATTGGTTTGGATTGGTTTGGATTGGTTTGGATTGGTTTGGATTGGTTTGGTTGGTTTGGATTGGTTTGGTTGGTTTGGTTGGTTTGGATTGGTTTGGATTGGTTTGGATTGGTTTGGTTGGTTTGGATTGGTTTGGATTGGTTTGGATTGGTTTGGATTGGTTTGGATTGGTTTGGTTGGTTTGGATTGGTTTGGTTGGTTTGGATTGGTTTGGATTGGTTTGGTTGGTTTGGTTGGTTTGGATTGGTTTGGATTGGTTTGGATTGGTTTGGATTGGTTTGGATTGGTTTGGATTGGTTTGGATTGGTTTGGTTGGTTTGGTTGGTTTGGATTGGTTTGGATTGGTTTGGTTGGTTTGGTTTGGATTGGTTTGGTTGGTTTGGTTGGTTTGGATTGGTTTGGTTGGTTTGGATTGGTTGGTTGGTTTGGTTGGTTTGGTTGGTTTGGATTGGTTTGGTTGGTTTGGATTGGTTTGGATTGGTTTGGATTGGTTTGGTTGGTTTGGATTGGTTTGGATTGGTTTGGTTGGTTTGGATTGGTTTGGTTGGTTTGGTTGGTTTGGATTGGTTTGGATTGGTTTGGATTGGTTTGGTTGGTTTGGATTGGTTTGGGATTGGTTTGGATTGGTTTGGATTGGTTTGGATTGGATTTGGATTGGTTTGGATTGGTTTGGATTGGTTTGGTTGGTTGGATTGGTTTGGATTGGTTTGGATTGGTTTGGTTGGTTTGGATTGGTTTGGATTGGTTTGGTTGGTTTGGTTGGTTTGGATTGGTTTGGATTGGTTTGGTTGGATTGGTTTGGATTGGTTTGGATTGGATTTGGATTGGTTTGGTTGGTTTGGATTGGTTTGGTTGGATTGGTTTGGATTGGTTTGGTTGGATTTGGTTGGTTTGGATTGGTTTGGATTGGTTTGGATTGGTTTGGTTTGGTTGGATTGGTTTGGTTGGTTTGGTTGGTTTGGTTGGTTGGATTGGTTTGGTTGGTTTGGTTGGTTTGGTTGGTTTGGATTGGTTTGGTTTGGATTGGTTTGGTTGGTTTGGTTGGTTTGGATTGGTTTGGATTGGTTTGGATTGGTTGGTTTGGATTGGTTTGGATTGGTTTGGGATTGGATTGGTTTGGTTGGGATTGGTTTGGTTGGTTTGGTTGGTTTGGTTTGGATTGGTTTGGATTGGTTTGGATTGGTTTGGATTGGTTTGGATTGGTTTGGATTGGTTGGTTTGGATTGGTTTGGATTGGTTTGGTTGGTTTGGATTGGTTTGGTTGGATTGGTTTGGATTGGTTTGGTTGGTTTGGTTGGTTTGGATTGGTTTGGTTGGTTTGGATTGGTTTGGTTGGTTTGGATTGGATTTGGTTGGTTTGGATTGGTTTGGATTGGTTTGGATTGGATTTGGTTGGTTGGTTGGATTGGTTTGGATTGGTTTGGATTGGTTTGGTTGGTTTGGATTGGTTGGGTTTGGATTGGTTTGGTTGGTTTGGATTGGTTTGGATTGGTTTGGATTGGTTTGGATTGGATTGGTTTGGATTGGTTTGGATTGGTTTGGTTGGTTTGGTTGGTTTGGTTGGATTGGTTTGGTTGGTTTGGATTGGTTTGGTTGGTTTGGATTGGTTTGGTTGGTTTGGATTGGTTTGGATTGGTTTGGATTGGTTTGGTTGGTTTGGATTGGTTTGGATTGGTTTGGTTGGTTTGGATTGGTTGGATTGGATTGGTTTGGATTGGTTGGTTTGGTTGGTTTGGATTGGTTTGGTTGGTTTGGATTGGTTTGGATTGGTTTGGATTGGATTGGTTTGGATTGGTTTGGATTGGGTTTGGATTGGTTTGGTTGGTTTGGATTGGATTGGTTGGGTTGGTTTGGATTGGTTTGGTTGGTTTGGTTGGTTTGGATTGGTTTGGATTGGTTTGGATTGGTTTGGATTGGTTTGGATTGGTTTGGATTGGTTTGGATTGGTTTGGATTGGTTTGGATTGGTTTGGATTGGTTTGGTTGGTTGGTTTGGTTGGATTGGTTTGGATTGGTTTGGTTGGTTTGGTTGGTTTGGATTGGTTTGGTTGGTTGGTTTGGATTGGTTTGGTTGGTTTGGTTGGTTTGGTTGGTTTGGTTGGTTTGGTTGGTTTGGATTGGTTTGGTTGGTTGGTTTGGTTTGGTTGGTTTGGATTGGTTTGGATTGGATTGGTTTGGATTGGATTGGTTTGGATTGGTTTGGTTGGTTTGGTTTGGATTGGTTTGGATTGGTTTGGATTGGTTTGGTTGGTTTGGTTGGTTTGGATTGGATTGGTTTGGATTGGTTTGGATTGGTTTGGTTGGATTTGGATTGGTTTGGTTGGTTTGGATTGGTTGGTTTGGTTGGTTTGGATTGGTTTGGGATTGGTTTGGATTGGTTTGGATTGGTTTGGTTGGTTTGGATTGGTTTGGTTGGTTTGGATTGGTTTGGTTGGTTTGGTTGGTTTGGTTGGATTGGTTTGGTTGGTTTGGTTTGGATTGGTTTGGATTGGTTTGGTTGGTTTGGTTGGTTTGGATTGGTTGGTTTGGATTGGTTGGTTTGGTTTGGTTGGTTTGGATTGGTTTGGTTGGTTTGGTTGGTTTGGATTGGTTTGGATTGGTTTGGTTGGTTTGGATTGGTTTGGTTGGTTTGGATTGGTTTGGATTGGTTTGGATTGGTTTGGTTGGTTTGGTTGGATTTGGATTGGTTTGGATTGGTTTGGATTGGTTTGGATTGGTTTGGATTGGTTTGGATTGGGTTTGGATTGGTTTGGATTGGTTTGGATTGGTTTGGATTGGTTTGGTTGGTTTGGTTGGTTTGGGATTGGTTTGGTTGGTTTGGTTGGTTTGGTTGGTTTGGTTGGATTGGTTTGGATTGGTTTGGATTGGTTTGGATTGGTTTGGATTGGTTGGATTTGGATTTGGACCTGTGGCTATCGCCGCCGCCGGTGGTTTTACTCACGCCGCCGCCGCCGGCTATTTTGGGTCGGCGCGCCGCCGATCATAATTTTGCCACGCCGATGACTAATCGCAATAAAAAAATCAATTAAATTGAGTCGAGTCGAGTAAAATAAGAGACACTGAAGATAGCCTTACAGAGTCGAAATACGTATTTGTAAGACAATACTACGTGGTGGAATTGATTGGAATAGTACTAAACTCGTGTTATGATTGTTGTTGTTAGTTTGTTGTTAGAATGTAGTTGAGGTGGAACTCGTCAGAATTCAATTTCAAATCTACCTCAAGTGATGGTGCCTCTAAGACAGTGTGGTGACAAACACTGGATAATGAATTGATTGGTTGATTAGTTGTGAATTTGAATTAGGCTGTATCTAGTAGATTTAATCTACTAAGTAGAATAATACAAAAAGTGTTGAAATGGTCCTTGGAATTCGTCTAAGCCAAAGCCTCATTCAGTCGGGCACCTAAATCTGTAGGCAGTTTTGTCCTACACTCTGTGCAAAAAAAAAACTGCTCTTTGATTTTACTCCATCCACACGATTTTACAATCCTAACTAAGTAAGTGCAACTAATAGAAGGCTATTTGAATTTTCTAAATGTCCACCGTTTAGATGGAGTAAAATCAAAGAGCAGAATTTCTTGCACAGAGTGTAAGACAACACTGCCTATAGGTAACTCGCCAATTATGTTTGTTGTGGCACATACGCTTTTGTGAAGGCTTAAATACATCCCCAAAGTGCCAAAACCACTTGGTATATTTCCTAGTAAATTGCTCCAGATATTCCTCCGAAAAGTTTCAATAAAAAAGCTTGGTAAATTACTTTATGTATTCTTCCGGAAATGTCTTACAATATTTCTCCGAAAATTCCTTATGGAATGCATACAAAAAAATTGTTTCAGTCATTTCTACGAAAATGTTGTTAAGAATTCCTTAGGAGAATCGTTGAGGAATTCCTTCGGAAGTTTCTTTAGCGATTCCTCCGGATATTTCTTAACAAATTTCTCAAGAAATTCCATTTGGAGTTTCTTCAAAAACTTTTTAGCAACTCTTCAATTTTTTAAATGAATACCTCCTCATGAATTTCTTCGGCAATTATTCTATGAATTCTTTTAATAAATTCTTCCAGAGATTGCATAAGGGATTTCTTCCAAATTTTCATAAGGAATTTCTTCAGAGCTTCTTCCAGCAATTCCTTTAAAAAATTCTTCGAGAATTCTTCCAGAACTTCCTGCAGGAATTCCATCGAAAATGCCTTCATGGGTTCTTTACGAAATTCTTTCAGTAATACCTTCGGATTTTTTCAGCGTTAGTTGTTTAATTTATTTGTTTTAGTTTTTCAAAAATTCAATTAGTAACTCCACCTAAAACTATTTCATTATCTAATTAATTTTCAATGAATTCTAAGAAGGAATCCGGGAGGCTTTTCGAAGGAACTTTTAAAGAAATCCCTGGTGAAATATCCAAAGGAATTCTTGGTGGAGTTTTTTTTAGATTATCCAAGGAATTTTTTTTTTAGGAGCTCTTAAATGAATTTTTGGAGAAGTTTTTGAAAAAATTCCTGGAGGGTTTTGTGCAGGAATTTCTAAATATATTTCCGAAGGCATTTTTAAAAGAGAGCCTGATTGGATTTTCGAAAATAATTCCCGTTTGAACTACTTTAAGAGATTTTGAAAGTATTTCTAAACAACTTCCCACAAACCACGTAGACTGAATTTTCCCATTTTCTAACCCACCCCCCTTTCCCCCCTAGTGGACTTTTCAAAAACCCCTCCCCCATCCCCTTGAAGTCTACGTGGTCGGGGTTCAGTCAAATCACACCAACTTTCGTTTAGCAGATTTAATTGATCGCAAATCGCATCGAATATCCCTCAACCTCATAACTGAGGATATCTTACTGCAAATGTATGCTTAAATTGATATGAAACTATTTTCGTTGTCCTTGTACGAGCAAAATATTACAAGTCAGTCGAAAAGCCGCTTGGTGCGGTTTGGCTGAACCCCGATCACGTACACTTTTTCAAATTTAACAAAATGTCATAAGTGATTGGAAAAGAATTGGAAATCAACCACGTTTTCAGCAATTCAAATATACAAATCTATTTTCAAATCCATTGTGAACACTACAGTAAAATTCAAATTTCAAACCTAACAAAATCAAACTGAATAAAATCCAACTCAATATCAACGAAATCAAATTCAATCCTCTGTCCATAGCTCCTGAAACCAAATCTCGAAGCCAATTAATTTAATTTCTGTTGGATTTGATTCCTCCTAGAGGTGTGCGCCACCGCCATCGGCACTTGCATAGGCGCGTCACTGCTTAAAATCTGTCACGCATCTGAATTATAATTCTTCATGCCGGTTCAAATTTGTAGAAAACCCAAGAATTTTCAGAATTTCGAGTTGAAATTCCGAGAACGTCAAGTCTACATTCCAAAAAGTTTGTAGTAGAAATTCCGTAGAATTTCCCGATTAATAACCTTCAAAGTTTTCAGGTAATACTCCAAAGAACTCTCCGTGATAATTCCGATATTTTTCTTGAAAATTCCATTCCATTGAAATCTCAAGAATTTCGCTTTTATGTATGTCCAAAGAATTCCTCGCGAAAATTCCAAGAATTTCAGAAATTAAGAAAAATTTCCCGGGGACTTCCCAGAAAATCTTCAGTGGAAATTCTGAAGAATTTCTCACGGAAATTACGGAGAATTCCCCTTACAAGTTCCAAAGAATGTCTTTTGGAAATTCCAAAGACTTCTTCTTGGATATTCCAAAATGTAAATTTGTAAATTCTAAATAATTTTTCGTCGAAGTGCGATATAATTCTCCGTGAAAATTCTAAAGAATCACTTGTAGTTTCTAAAGAAGTTCCTGCCGAAAATTAAAGGATATTTTAGTAGAATCTATAATGTAATCAATGTAATCCAAATGGAAATTTTGAAATTTTTTATAGAACACGCAGAAAAATGGATTGTAGAAACAACAATATTCTGGGTTGATTTCAACAATAAATATTGTTAGCTCAGGGCTAATAATATTCTCCGTTTGAATCAATCCATAATATTGTTGTTTTTACAATCAAGATCTCAGTTACTTGATTGTTAAAACAACAATATTATTGTTGAAGTAATTGTGATTATATTGTTGATTTAATGCGTGAATACGGTTAGTTCAACAATATAATATTGTTGAAATCATTATATATGTATGTATTTATATAGTTTCTTCTTTTTTCTCGAAGGTAAACAAAAACAAGTTTATGCTCAGGAAATGTTTATTTTTATCATTTTATTAGAATATATGTATATTATCATCTATGTTGGTCAATCTGCTGTTGTTTATGATGGTGCATATGAGGCTGCAGTTGTCTACAGAAAATCCTGAAAATAAATTACATTTTTTTTACTTTTTCAAACTCTAGTTCAGATTTTATGATCAAATTTAAATTTGGGTTGCAAACGAAAGTAAAAACATATCACTTTATACCTGGTCTTTTCAAGATCTGTTTGGCCGGGAATACATGGAGACGGACACGGTAGTTCCTTTTCTGGTTTCATTCTGAAAATATGACAAAAATCTGTACAGTAATTCGGTAATTATTTGTATGTTTTGAACTTACCTAAGCATATGTATGCACCACAACGTTGCTGAGCTCTCCTCACAGCGAGTTTTCTATAAATATATTTTTTTTTATTTAATTAGGATCACTTAAGAACTTTATATTAGGACAAGACTTGAGCGAAAAAATATAGAATGTTGACATTCAAAAATACACGCCTATTCCCAAAAACGCAAACGCGGATCAAAAATAAATACTGTTGAAATTAAAATAATATTGTTGTTTTCAACATACAATATTGTTAAATCAACAATTAAATCTTTTTGGTTCAATAATAAATCGATTGTTGGAATCAACAATATTCTTTTTTAGTTTAACCGTAAGAAATTTAGCTGCGTGAATACTTTGGAGAATTTTCGTGCTCAACACAGAAGAATTTGCTGTTAAAATCATGATATTTTTTAGCCATAGTTCAGACTATTACTTCAGTGAAATCCATAAGAGATTCAAGAGATTATTTCGGTAAAGTCTTGCAAAAAAAAAAACGGAAAAATTGAAAAAAAAATCGAACAAGTGAACTTTGCACAAAGCTGCTGTATAAAATGTTTTCCGAAAAAAAAGTCTACGTAGACTTTTTGTATGCCCCCGCCCCCCTTAGTAGACTGACGTAGACTTTTTCGAACCCCCTCCCCCTCAAGAGTCTACGTGGTTTATGGACAACCTCTAAAGGAATTTCTTAAGGCATATTTGAAGGAATTTCCAGGGGAATTCTCAAAGGAATCTATGAAGCAATTTCTAATAGAATTTCAGAGGAAATGCCTACTGGTATTTCTGAAGTAATTCCTAGATTTCTCCAGGATTTTTTTTGTAATTCACCAAAAAATCCTATAGAGATTCGTCCAAGAGTTCCCTCCGGAAACGAATTCCATTAAGTCTTTCGAAAATTCTCTCAGCTATATTCGGGAATTTCTCTGAGGAATTATTTCGGAAAAAGTTCCTTCAGAAATTTGTTTAAGAAAACCTTGGGAACATCGTTAAGGTGTTTTCCCGAAAATTCCTCAAGAAATTCTTCTAAGAACTCTTTTGGAATTCCTTGAAAAGTTCTAGGACGAAATTTCCTTAAGAATTCCTGAACAAATTCCTGAAGGAATATCCGTAGAAATCCCTGCAGGTTTTTTTCAAAGTAACTCCTGAAGAAACTTCTGACAGTCTTAGATATCTCCGAAAATTCCTTTGGACATTCCGTCAAGATTTCGTTCAGAAATTCGGATATACCTTCCGAAAATCCTTCTTTTTGAAATATCTAGAGAATGTTTTAGGAGTTCCTTAGGAAATTGTTTCAAAATTCCAAATCTCTAAAAACTCCTTCACAAATTTATTAACGGATTACTTCGGAAATTTCTGTCAGCTTCGGAATTTTTTTTTAGTAATTCCTCTAGGAGTTCCTTAGCAAGTTCCTTGACAATAATTGTTCCTGAAATTCCCATAGGAATTCTTCCAAAACTACTTTAAGCAATTTAATAGAGAATTTCTCAGGGTAATCCTTTGAAAATTCCTCCAGAAAATTATTTTGTAACTTCACGAAGCTACCTACAGACACTGACAAAACTGACTAGCTCTGTACACATCGTTGATTCGTCCAGTCGTCTTGTACGGCCATGAATCATGAACGTTAAAAGATGCAGATTATCAAATTCTCAAAGTGTTTGAGTTGAAAATACTGTGCTCAATACTTGGCAGCGTGGTGGAAAATGGTAAATGGAGTAGATGAATGAATGAACCACGAGTTAAACCAAGTATACAAAAATGCAGACATAGGCAGGTTGATAAAATAAGGCAGATTACAGTGGGTTGGACATGTAGTGCGTATGCAGGAAGATAGACCAGCAAAAGAACTTGCAGAGAACTTGGAACAGGACGTTGGCTCTAGGGTGTGCAATCGAGGAAGATGCGGAAGCAGCCGCTGATGTATTTTGGAAATGTCTGTGGGGATTTGCTAATTTTTTTTAAAAGGTTCCTACTACACTTTCCAACACTGCTTAAGGAATTTTCTCGGAAAGTCCCTTAGAAAATTCTCTTAGGAATTCCATCAGAAAATAGTTCATTCTTTAATACATTTCCGAATGAATTCCTGCAGGAATATTTTATGTTTTACTAAAGGAATTTCCCAAAAAGAACCTGAATGGATTTTTCTTTCTAAAATAGCTAAAGTAGCTAACTAGTCTTATGACAAGTGAAAACATTCTACTAAAAAGCTCAAAATAATTTTCTTAGAAAAATTCTGCAGACATTGCATTAGGATTTTACGAAGGAATTCCTAATGAAATTTACTGAGAAATGCCTGTAGGAATTTAAAAAAAACATAGTTTCCTCCAGAAGTTCTTTTAGAAACTCCACCAAGAGCTTTGTTGGCATATTTAGGCAAATTTCAGGAAAATATTAGATTTAGATTTTGAAAAAAGTTATTACCAATTTGTTCTATGACACCGAAACACTAAGGGGTCACGAAAAAGTGAAGCAGGATTTATTGTTAAAATTTGATTAATCAAAATCAAAGAATAACAAAATAGTAGTAATTCAAATAACATTTTGAAATCAGTTATTGATTAGTATAGCCGGCAATTGACTATTTTGAATGTGCTGTTTGATGATCGGCAAACGCAGAATATTGCAATTTTAATCCACTGAAGTCGGTTTTTATACGGGCGATTCCTACCGTGTGAATCAAACCGCGTTAATCCAAAAATCCGCAGTAAAATTGATTTTTTCAACCATTTATTTTTTCATCCACGCCGGTTCACGCCGCCGCCGCCGCCGCCGATAAAAGTCAACGGCGCGCCGCCGTGACGCCGCCGCCGCCGGGCAAAGTGACCACCACGCCGCCGCCGCCGATGATATGACCGGCGCACATGTCTAGTTGGATTGGTTTGGTTGGATTTGGATTGGTTGGATTGGTTTGGATTGGTTGGATTGGTTTGGATTGGTTTGGATTGGTTTGGATTGGTTTGGATTAGATTTGGTTGGTTTGGATTGGTTTGGATTGGTTTGGTTGGTTTGGATTGGTTTGGATTGGTTTGGTTGGTTTGGATTGGTTTGGATTGGTTTGGTTGGTTTGGATTGGTTTGGATTGGTTTGGATTGGTTTGGTTGGTTTGGTTGGTTTGGTTTGGTTGGTTTGGATTGGTTTGGATTGGTTTGGTTGGTTTGGATTGGTTTGGTTGGTTTGGTTGGTTTGGATTGGTTTGGATTGGTTTGGTTGGTTTGGTTGGTTTGGATTGGTTTGGTTGGTTTGGTTGGTTTGGATTGGTTTGGTTTGGTTGGTTTGGATTGGTTTGGTTGGTTTGGTTTGGATTGGTTTGGATTGGTTTGGTTGGTTTGGATTGGTTTGGATTGGTTTGGATTGGTTTGGTTGGTTTGGTTGGTTTGGATTGGTTTGGATTGGTTTGGATTGGTTTGGATTGGTTTGGTTGGTTTGGATTGGTTTGGATTGGTTTGGATTGGTTTGGATTGGTTTGGATTGGTTTGGTTGGTTTGGATTGGTTTGGATTGGTTTGGTTGGTTTGGTTGGTTTGGTTGGTTTGGTTGGTTTGGTTGGTTTGGTTTGGATTGGTTTGGTTGGTTTGGTTTGGATTGGTTTGGATTGGTTTGGATTGGTTTGGATTGGTTTGGTTGGTTTGGATTGGTTTGGTTGGTTTGGTTGGTTTGGATTGGTTTGGTTGGTTTGGATTGGTTTGGATTGGTTTGGATTGGTTTGGATTGGTTTGGTTGGTTTGGTTGGTTTGGTTGGTTTGGTTGGTTTGGTTGGTTTGGATTGGTTTGGATTGGTTTGGATTGGTTTGGATTGGTTTGGATTGGTTTGGATTGGTTTGGTTGGATTGGTTTGGATTGGTTTGGATTGGTTTGGTTGGTTTGGATTGGTTTGGATTGGTTTGGTTGGTTTGGATTGGTTTGGATTGGTTTGGATTGGTTTGGATTGGTTTGGTTGGTTTGGATTGGTTTGGTTGGTTTGGATTGGTTTGGTTGGTTTGGATTGGTTTGGTTGGTTTGGATTGGTTTGGATTGGTTTGGTTGGTTTGGATTGGTTTGGTTTGGTTGGTTTGGTTGGTTTGGATTGGTTTGGATTGGTTTGGATTGGTTTGGATTGGTTTGGATTGGTTTGGATTGGTTTGGATTGGTTTGGATTGGTTTGGTTGGTTTGGTTGGTTTGGATTGGTTTGGATTGGTTTGGTTGGTTTGGTTGGTTTGGTTGGTTTGGTTGGTTTGGATTGGTTTGGATTGGTTTGGTTGGTTTGGTTGGTTTGGATTGGTTTGGATTGGTTTGGTTGGTTTGGTTGGTTTGGATTGGTTTGGATTGGTTTGGTTTGGATTGGTTTGGATTGGTTTGGTTGGTTTGGATTGGTTTGGATTGGTTTGGTTGGTTTGGATTGGTTGGTTTGGATTGGTTTGGATTGGTTTGGTTGGTTTGGATTGGTTTGGTTGGTTTGGATTGGTTTGGATTGGTTTGGTTGGTTTGGATTGGTTTGGATTGGTTTGGATTGGTTTGGATTGGTTTGGATTGGTTTGGATTGGTTTGGATTGGTTTGGATTGGTTTGGATTGGTTTGGATTGGTTTGGATTGGTTTGGATTGGTTTGGTTGGTTTGGATTGGTTTGGATTGGATTTGGATTGGTTTGGTTGGTTTGGTTGGTTTGGATTGGATTTGGATTGGTTTGGATTGGTTTGGTTGGTTTGGTTGGTTTGGTTGGTTTGGTTGGTTTGGATTGGTTTGGTTGGTTTGGATTGGTTTGGTTGGTTTGGTTGGTTTGGATTGGTTTGGATTGGTTTGGATTGGTTTGGATTGGTTTGGTTGGTTTGGATTGGTTTGGTTGGTTTGGTTGGTTTGGATTGGTTTGGATTGGTTTGGATTGGTTTGGATTTGGTTTGGATTGGATTTGGATTGGATTTGGATTGGATTTGGATTGGATTTGGATTGGATTTGGATTGGATTTGGATTTGGATTGGATTGGATTTGGATTGGATTTGGATTGGAGTTGGATTGGATTAGGATTGGATTGGATTGAATTGGATTTGGATTTGGTTTGGATTTGGATTGGATTTGGATTGGATTTAGATTGGATTTATAATTTAGGTCTATCAAGTGTGCATTTGAGTGATCTATTTGTACGCTTTCGATAGGGAATTGATTAATTAAAATATTGTTTTCTTTTCAATTGTTGTCATTGTCGTCATTTTTTACACATAGATTGATAACACCATGCTTTATTTTGCCAGAATTCAGATTCTGTTTATTGGAAAATTGTTCATTAGGCTCCATAATGAATACTTATTTTCGAAAACATCCATTACGATTTTCTCCAGAAATCACAATTTAAAATAGCCAGAAGGCTTCACTTCCCAACAATAACAATATCCCGAATCTGTTTCTCCTCTTATCGTCGAATCATCAACAACCTGCACATCCTCCATCGGAAAAACATCGAAATCGATCCATTCGGTTCCACAGCCTGCGGTGGCCACGTTGCTCCAGTCTGTTTTGGAAACCTGCCGGAAAAACCAATTTCAACTTTTTGGGCCGGGCTTTTTAAGCATCCATTCCAGAGCGATGGTGTTGTCCTCTCTGCTGGCCGGCCGTGCCGAAGTCATCATCCCACTCAAAACAACGAGAGCAACGCTGTCGGCCGGGCAAGTCAGCGCAAAACATGGAAAGTTTTGATGCGGATGAGTCCACTTCTCGCCATCACCCGGGCGCGTGTAGTTTGGGGCTTCGGAAAGTCGAAAACATTTTCACGGTTCTGCCCTGTGGGGACGCTCACAGGTTAAAGGGAAACTGTGGGCAGGTTGGGGGACCAGCATTGAACTAGCTTACGTTTAAAAAAACAAGCCCTTAAAATAAGCATGGGCTTGAGTCAGCCGGAACTAACGCAGGTTTCAACGATCGCCACGTTGTTGACGTTGGGGTGAGAACTCATTCTGAGAGCCAGTTTTTTGTTTTTCATCGGCTTTATCGGCTGACCCTTCGTTGGGATATAAAGTAGACAATTTGAAGCGGCCGTCTATTGTTGATTGAAGTACATGGTGTCGGACTTTTCATCAACGATAACAGAGTGGACCCAGAAAAAGTGTGTGAATGTGTAAAAGAGTGTATCATTAGGAGAGAGTCGGGTAATATTGTTTTTTTTTTGTATTTTCTCAAAATATCTTAATCAAGTCGTTTAGAGCACGGTAATCTGCAGCAAATATTCTACATCATTCTACAAATACAGTCAATGCCGAACACTCTCATTATGAGCAATGAATTTAAACATCCCTCATCGTAAAAATTTCAAAACGGATCACTTCCATTCGAAAATATCTCCTGAACGGCCGATAACATCGTCGTAAAAGGCAAAGCACTTCATCGGCGGGTATTACCTATCAGGTCGATTTACGACACGAAATTTTATGCAGTTCTGTACCATTCAGCAGTCGCGGATCCGGCTTCTGCGGCACACTTACCCGGGATATCGGCTTGCCGAATCGCCATTCAAAGCACCCATAATAATCGAAGCTAATGGCATACCGTTTTATGCACACACGAACCATCACGTGGGGGTAATGCAGGGTATATTTCACCTGACCACTTAACCTGGGACTTCCTGGCGCAACCCGGCTCGGGAACACACCACGTCGCGTCGTGTAAGTAGCGGTAACAAATCTTCCGGTCGTCCGGGACATTAAGGACGCGCGTTCTCATTCTATTCACCTGTGTGCACGAGCTGGTGCATGTGTGTGCTACCATTTCGCCCCGTTGCATAAATATTTATGACGCTACCGGAGTCCCATCATGGTGAAGTTGCGCTTGACTCTCGGCTCGACTACTGCTGCTGCTGTTGTTGCACTGTTTTATGCTCAATAGACGTGTGTATGTCCATGGTTTTTCTGAAACGGTTTCCGGCGAAGGCTGCTTTCTCCCTCCACTTGATTCAATTCTCTAACAATGGTTCACGATGTTGTTTGGGAACGGACAGAAGGCTGAGGGGTCGCCCCAAGAGTCGTATGAGTGTAAACACGGGCTTTATTTATGCAAAATTGTTACCTTAGGTGGAGAAGTGCTTCATGATTACCAGTGGTTCACAAATTAGAAAGTTCTGGTTCAAATTCTTAGTGGCAGTTGTTGCGTTATTAATTGTAAATAATTGGAACTATTTTTGCTCTCGATTGAGCCCACGATAGTCTTTGATTTTCTAATTCTAGTAGTGATTTGATTCTGTTTCGATACGATTCCAATTATCTTCTCGTTTTCAATTTGTTTCTTGTTCGATTTCGAATGACTTTCGATTCGATTCGGTCTAAATTCGATTTCAATTTGATATCGAATTTGGATTGATCTCTATTTCGATTCCATTATTATGCGATTTTCATTCGATTTCTTTTCGATTCGATTATGATTTCGGTTAGATTTCAATCGATGCAATTTCTACTCGATTTCGATTCGATTTTGATTCAACATAGAAACGATTTCAATATTATTTCGATTCGATTACGATTCAATGTTGATTCGATTTTAATTCGATTTCGATTTGATTTCAGATTGATTTCGATTCGATTCTGATTCAATTCCGATTCGATTTCAATTCGATTTGGATTTTATTTCGTTTCTATTTTTATTTGGTTTGATTTGATTTTATTACGATTTCAATTTAATTCAAATTCGACATTGGTTCGATTTGAAGTCTACTATCCAATTTGGATTTTATTTCGTTTCTATTTTGATTTGGTTTCCATTGGAATTTGTTACGATTTCGATTTAATTTAATTTCGACATTGATTCGATTTGGAGTCTTTTATCCAATTTAATTCGACTTCGGTTCGATTCGGATTTGATTTTGATTTTATTTCGATGCGATTTCGATTCGATTTCGATTCGATTTCGATTCGATTTCGATTGGATTTCGATTCGATTTCGATTCGATTTCGATTCGATTTCGATTCGATTTCAATTCGATTTCGATTCGATTTCGATTTGATTTCAATTCGATTTTGATTCGATTTCGATTCGATTTCGATTCGATTTTGATTCGATTTCAATTCGATTTCAATTCGATTTCGATTCGATTTCGATTCGATTTTGATTTCGATTCGATTTAGATTCGATTTAGATTCGATTTCGATTCGATTTCGATGCGATTTCGATTCGATTTCGATTTAGATTCGATTTAGATTCGATTTCGATTCGATTTCGATTCGATTTCGATTCGATTTTGATTCGATTTCGATTCGATTTCGATTCGATTTCGATTCGATTTCGATTCGATTTTGATTCGATTAAGATTCGATTTAGATTCGATTTCGATTCGATTTCGATTCGATTTCGATTCGATTTCGATTCGATTTTGATTCGATTTCGATTCGATTTTGATTTCGATTCGATTTAGATTCGATTTAGATTCGATTTCGATTCGATTTCGATTCGATTTCGATGCGATTTCGATTCGATTTCGATTTAGATTCGATTTAGATTCGATTTCGATTCGATTTCGATTCGATTTCGATTCGATTTCGATTCGATTTCGATTCGATTTCGATTCGATTTCGATTCGATTTCGATTCGATTTCGATTCGATTTCGATTTCGATTCGATTTCGATTTCGATTCGATTTCGATTTCGATTCGAATTCGATACGATTTCGATTCGATTTCGATTCTACTTCGTTTCGATTTCGTTTCAGTTTCAGTTTCGATTCGATTTCGATTCGATTTTTATTTCAATTTACATTCAATTTCGATTCGAGTCAATTTCAATCCGATTTCAATTCGATTTTGATTCGATTTCGATTCGATTTCAAATCGATATCGATTCGATTTGGATTCGATTTCGATTCGATTCCGATTCAATTTCGATTCGATTTCACTTCGATTTTGATTTCGTATTGAATCGAAATCGATTCGAATTCGAATCAAAATATAATCAAAATCGAATAGAATCGAAAGTGAATCGAAATCGAAACAATATTTAATCGAATTCAAATCAAATCGAAATCAAATAGAAATCATATCGAAATTGAATCGAATTAGAATCAAAATCGAATCAAAATCGCATCGGAATCGAAACAAAATTGAATCGAAATCAAATCGAAAACAAATCGAAATCGAAACAAAATTGAATCAAAATAGAATCGAAATCAAATCGAACTCGAATCGAATCGAAATCTAATCAAAATCGATCCGAAATCGAATCGAAATCGCATCTAAATCGAATCGGAATCGAATCTAATTTGAATTGAAATCGAATTGAAATCGAATCGAAATTCAATCGAAATCGAATCGAAATTGAATCGAAACCAAATCGTAATCGAATCGAAGTCGCATTGAAATCGAAATGAAATTGAATCAAAACGGAAATCGAAATCGCATCGAAATCGAATCGAAACCGAATTAAAATCGTATCGAAATCGAATAGAAATCGAATCGAATCGAATTCGAATCGCAATTGAATTAAAATCGAATCGAAATTGAATCGATATTGAAACGAAATCGAATCGAAATCGAATGGAAATTGAATCAAAATCGAATCGAAATCTAATCAAAATACAATCAAAATTGAATCAAAATCGTATAGAAATCGAATCGAAATCGAATAGAAATTGGATAGAAATCGAAATCGAATCGAAATCAAATCGAAATCGAATCGAGCACGAATCTAAATCGAATCGAAATCGAATCGAAATCTAATCAAAATCGAATCAAAATCAAACCGAAATCAAATCCAAATCGAATCAAAATCGTATTGAATTCGTATCAAAATCAAATCTAAATCGAATCTAAATTGAATCGAAATCGAATCAAATTCGAATCGAAATCGAATCAAAATATAATCAAAATCGAATCGGAATCGAACCGGAAGTGAATTGAAATCGAAACAAAATTTTAATCGAATTCAAATCAAATCGAAATCAAATTCAAATCAAATCGAAATTGAATCGAATTGGAATCACAATCGAATCAAAATCGCATCGGAATCGAAACAAAATTAAATCAAAATAGAATCGAAATCAAATCGGACTCGAATCGAATCGAAATCTAATCAAAATCGAACCGAAATCGAATTGAAATCGAGTCAAAATCGAATCGAAATGGAAACGAAATCGAATTGAAATAGAATTGAAATCGAATCGAAATCGAATCAAAATTGAACCGAAATCGAATCAAAAACGAATTGAAATCGAATCGAAATCGAAACTAAATCGAATCTAAATTGAACCGAAATCGAATCAAAATGAAATCGAAATCGAATCGAAATCGAGTCGAAATCGAATCGAAATCGAAATCGAATCGAAATGGAATTGAAATCGAATCAAAATCGAATCAAAATCGAACCGAAATCAAATCGAAATCGAATCAAAATCGTATTGAAATCGAATCGAAATTGAAACTAAATAGAATCTAAAATGAATCGAAATCGAATCAAATTCGAATCGAAATCGATTCGAATTCGAATCAAAATATAATCAAAATCGAATTGAAATCGAATCGAAAGTGAATCGAAATCGAAACAAAATTGATTCGAATTCAAATCAAATCGAATTCGAATTCAAATCGAAATCGAAATTGAATCGAATAGGAATCAAAATCGAATCAAAATCGCATCGGAATCAAAACAAAATTGAATTGAAATCAAATCGAAAACAAATAGAAATCGAAACAAAATTGAATCAAAACAGAATCTAAATCTAATCGAACTCGAATCGAATCGAAATCTAATCAAAATCGAACCGAAATCGAATCGAAATCGAATTGAAATCGAATCGAAATCGAATTGAAATCGAATCAAAATCGAATCGAAATGGAATCGAAATCGAATTGAAATCGATTCTAAATCGAATCAAAATCAAACCGAAATCGAATAAAAAACGTATTGAAATCGAATCGAAATCGAAACTAAATCGAATCAAAATTGAATCGAAATCGAGTCAAATTCGAATCTAAATCTAATCGAAATCGAATCGAAATCGTATAGAAATTAAATCGAAATCCAATCAAAATCGAATCAAAATACAATCAAAATTGAATCGAAATTGAATCAAAATCGAATCGAAATCGAATCGAAATCGAATCGAAATCGAATTGAATTCGAATCGAAATCGAATCGATATCGAATCAAAATCGAATCGAAATCGAATCGAAATTGAATCGAAATCAAATCGAAATCAAATCGAACACGAATCGAAATCGAATCAAATTCGAATCTTAATCTAATCGAAATCGTAATTGAATCGAAATCGATTCAAATTCGAATCAAAATATAATCAAAATCGAATCGAAATCGAAACGAAAGTGAATCGAAATCGAAACAAAATTTAACCGAATTCAAATCAAATCGAAATCGAATAGAAAACAAATCGAAATTGAATCGAATTGGAATCAAAATCGCATCGGAATCTAAACAAAATTAAATCGAAATCAAATCGAAAACAAATCGAAATCGAAACAAAATTGAATCAAAATAGAATCGAACTCGAATCGAATCGAAGTCGATTCGAAACCGAACCGAAATCGAATCGAAATTGAAATCGAATCTAAATCGAAATGAAATCGAATCAAAATCGAATAAAATCGAACCGAAATCGAATCAAAATCATATTGAAATCGAAACTAAATCGAATCAAAATTGCATCGAAATCGAATCAAATTCCAATCTAAATTTAATCGAAATCGAATCAAAATCTATTCAAAATTGAATCGAATCGAAATCAAATCGAAATCGAATCTAAATCGAATCGAACACGAATTGAAATAGATTCGACATCGTATCGAAATAGTATCGTAGTATCAAAATTGAATCTAAATCGATTAAAAATTGATTCAAAATCGAATCAAAACCGAATCGAGATCGATTTAAAATCGATTCAAAATCTAATCGAAATAGAATCGAAATCGAAGTCGAATTCGAAATTGAAATTGAAATCGAATCAAAATTGAATCGAAATCGAAACAATATCGAATATAAATAGGAACGAATTGAATCGAAATCTAATCGAAATCAAATCGAAATCAAATCGAAATCGAATCGAAAATGACTCGAAATCAAATCAAAATCGAATCAAAATTGAATCGAAATCGAATAGAAATCGAAAAAAAAATTGAATCGGTTTCAAATCTAATCGAAACCGAATCGAAATCGAAACAAAATTGTATCGAAAAAAAAATCGAATCGAAATCGAATTAAAAAACTAATCGAAATCGAAATCAAAATCAACTCGAAATCAAATCGAATCGAAATTAACTCGGAATCCAAACAAAATCGAATTCCGATTCGATTTCGATTCAATTTCGATTCGATTTCGATTCGATTTCGATTCGAATTCGATATCGATTCGATTTCGATTCGATTTCGATTCGATTTCGATTCGATTTCGATTTCGATTCGATTTCGATTCGATTTCGATTCGATTTCGAATCGATTTCGATCTGATTTCGATTCGATTCGATTACGATTCGATTTCTATTAGATTTTGATTCGATTTCGATTCGATTTCGATATTATTTCAATTCTATTTCGATTCGATTTCGATTCGATTTCGATTCGATTTCAATTCGATTTCAATTCGATTTTGATTCGATGTCGAGTCGATTTCGATTCGATTTCGATTTGATTTAGATTTGATTTAGATTCGATTTCGAGTCGATTTCGATTCGATTTCGATTCGATTTCGATTCGATCTTGATTCGTTTTCGATCTCGATTCAATTTGGATTCGATTTCGATTCAATTTTGATTCGATTTCGATTCGATTCGATTTCGATTCGATTCTATTTCGATTCTATTTCGATTCGATTTCGATTCGATTTCGATTCGATTTCGATTCGATTTCGATTCGATTTCGATTCGATTTCGATTCGATTTCGATTCGATTTCGATTCGATTTTGATTTCGATTCGATTTCGATTCGATTTCGATTCGATTTCGATTCGATTTCGATTCGATTTCGATTCGATTTCGATTCGATTTCGATTCGATTTCGATTCGATTTCGATTCGATTTCGATTCGATTTCGATTCGATTTCGATTCGATTTTGATTTGATTTCGATTCAATTTCGATTCGATTTCGATTCGATTCGATTTCGATTCGATTTTGATTCGATTTCGATTTCGATTCGACTTTGATTCGATTCGACTTCGATTCAATTTCGATTTCGATTCGATTTCGGTTTCGATTAAATTTCGATTCGATTTCGATTCGATTTCGATTCGATTTCGATTCGATTTCGATTCGATTTCGATTCGATTTCGATTCGATTTCGATTCGATTTCGATTCGATTTCGATTCGATTTCGATTCGATTTCGATTCGATTTCGATTCGATTTCGATTCGATTTCGATTCGATTCCGATTCGATTTCGATTCGATTTCGATTCGATTTCGATTCGATTTCTGCTTTTGATTCGATTTTGATTTGATTTGGATTCGATTTCAATTTTATTTCGATTCGTTTTCGACTTCGATTCAATTTGGATTTCGATTCGGATTCGATTTCGATTCGATTTTGATTTGATTTCCAATCGATTTCTATTCAATTTCGGTTCAGTTTCGATTGAAATTCTTTTTCATTGCAAATCGATTCAATTCTATTTCGATTCGATTTATATGATTTTGATTCGATTCCGATTGGATTTCGATTCGCTTTCGATTTGATTCCTGTTCGATTCTATTCAATTTTTAATTGATCTCTATTTCTATTCGATTTTGATTTAAATTCAATTCGATTTTAAATGTGCTGAAAGCAATTTGTAACATTTTGTAAATAAGATATCGTAGATAAGATTATGAAAAACTAGTGAATTCTCGTACCTATTTTTTGAGCGGCAATTTTGGAAAATAAAGAAATTTTGAATTCAATATGCCAAATTTATTTGGCAACCATGTTCACCACTACGTGCATAGAGCTCGCAGAAATATATTGCATCGATTAATCGAAGAAATTCCCAACCGAGCGATAATTTCCAAACAAAAACAATCTATGTAAAAGTGATTTCATTGAACAGTTCCCATTATCGCTTCATCGCGATCGGTCCCACTTTACAGTAACAGTACTCTCGTGTTCAAAATGAATTTCCTACATCGGTTGATAATTTTTGCTGTATACCAACTGCTTCAAGTGGACCCGTTTGCCCTCGCTTACCATTGTGGAACTCGCAAGCACGGCTTCGTCCAACTGGTGTCGCACGGTTGGAAAGCCGAGGAAGGCGAGTGGCCATGGCATGTGGCCATTTTTCATAAGCAACCTCGTGAAAAGCTCCGATACCAGTGCGGCGGAAGTCTGCTGAACGAGAAACACCTTCTGACGGCGGCCCATTGCGTTGTGAACCGCAAAAATAGGCGTCCGATGCCGGTTGCAATATTTGAGCTGCATCTTGGGCAGCAGAGTTTGTCCGTGGTCGGCGATCCAGTGCAGATCCGGGACGTCAGCAAAGTGCATGTCCATCCGGAGTATTCTGCCCTGCGGAACGATGTGGCACTGCTGGTGATGAGATTGGCCGTCGTCTTTACGGACTACGTGATCCCGATCTGCATCGATCAGAGGGTTGCCCAAGATCTGAGCAATCTGGAAGGTCAACGTGGATGGATTACGGGGTGGGGTACGACCGAGACGGGCAACGTTTCGGAAGTGCTTAATACGGCGTCACTGTCGGTGGTGAGCTACCGGAAGTGTACAGAAAACGATCCGGTTTTGTTTGGAAATCTGGTGAATGAAAATGTGTTCTGCGCGGGGGATCTGAATGGTAAGCGTTGAAAATGTCGTGAGCGATTGACGGGTGATCCAATATTCTTTATCTGTTGAAGGAACCAGTCCTGGAGGCGGTGACAGTGGCGGCGGAATGTATTTCTATGATGGCGATCGATGGATTCTGAGAGGAGTTGTTTCTTTTGCGAAGATAGATCCCTCAACCAAAGTGATTGATACCTCGAAATATTCGGTTTTCTCAAATGTTCAACGATATTTGACCTGGATTAAGGAAGTCATGGCTGAAAACGAACCTCAAGCAGCTCAAAGGCCGAAGCGAATCAGTGAAAAAGGTATTTCCATCTTCAGCTTGTTCTTAAACATTTTGTCTCGATATTACGAGTTTCAGAATGCGATAGATTCCAGAAAATGGCGGCCAAACGCAAAACCGGAGAATGCGTTAACTCGAGACACCCGCATTCAGTTAGTTCCTTCAACTATCAAGTAATCCGTAATTGACGCTAACCTTTTGCAGATATCAATTTCCTACTCCGATGGAGATCCCAAGCTAATGAAATGCAATGGTGTTTTGGTTAGCGAAAGCTTTGCTATTACAATTTGTATTTGTACTAGGTGAGTACCGCACTTATATATTTATGTCATGTTTACGATTGAAACAGTTTGTTAGATTCGCCACACCGGATCAAATACAGATAGATGGATACGGCAGTGTTGATATCCTGGAAGTCACGTGTTACCCGGAGTTCGTAATGAGTCCCAAGAATCATGATTTGGCTGTCGTTAAACTAAAAACACCGGTCCAGCTTTCAAGTAGTGTGATACCAGCCTGTCTGGCCAGCAATTGGACAGAGAATCTATACGACACTCTCGTGCAAACCGGTGTTGGAATGAACGCAACCACAGGCAAGTGTGTTGCGAATTAATAATGAAATTGGAATAGCAATTTGGTAAATTATCTGTTTCAGGTGTCCAACAAATCTTCGAGTCTGAGGATAATGAATTTATTACGGAAGAACGATGCAAGAAGATTTTTGGTTTGGAAAACGATCCCGTTACCCGACCTGGTGACATGTGTGTCATCAACACCGATCCGTTGCGAATCGGACTTCACGGGATAATGGGAGCGCCTTTACAGTCAGTCAACAGACAAGCCTGCCTGTCTACCATTGTGGGTTTGAAGGATTTCGTTATAATGTACGACACGTGGCCCAAAGATCTACCATGGGTAGAAGGTTACGTGCGAATTTCGTATTACCTGGATTGGTTAGAGCAGATCATCTGGAACGAAGAACTTCAGCCAAGAGGTTTGACTGCTACGGAAAATCTGTTAGTGGAACAGAATACAGAAACATCGTCCACAACTCCTATTGAAGGAATTTTCAACAAGGATTTCGTGTTTCCTGATCAATTGGAAAACTGGATTCTTAGATTTAATAAAACTGTGTGAATCAGAAAGTCTATAAAAGTCACAATTAACAAAATTCTTTAAATAAATATAGATGACATTCAATACAAAACCAAATTAAAAATTCATTGAGAACCGATATTCTGCAGCGAGTAGCCGCGCTCGCGGAACGCCACAACATCTGTCGACCACACCGTCATCGTCCTGGTAAATGGTCTGCTGTCCCGCCGGATGTTCCTGATGGTACGGCACTGCGAACACCCAGCGAATCGCACAGCAGCGTGTGGGGAGAAAAAAAAGCGGCAAGGCGGCGCAGAAAAAAAAACCAGGGGAATTCAATCACGTACGGTTTATTATCGCTATTAACACAAAGTGTTGCCATATTTATAAGGCGATGAGTTTTACGGGGTGGTTTCGTTGTTTCTGAATTGCTCTACAACCAACAGGCACTGGACGTATCGCCTTAAAAAAAAATGCCGTTAAAAAAAATGTCGGAGTTCATCGTAGAAAGGACCGAGCAAAATTGAAAAAAAAAATGCGAATAGAAAAAAACACGGTAATTAGTCACCCGCGAATAACCAACAGGGATGGAGAGAGACGAACAGAACCCAGGGCAAGATTAACGACCCGCTGAAAGGTGGCGTTTGTTGCCTGTTGGTTTAATTAAGGACTCAAAAACAAATCGTTATTGCACGACCAGAGCGGTCCACCGGTGGTGGAAAATTGGATGGGGGCTCGTATCGTGGCAGTGGTTCAAGTGTTTTGGCAAGCCATCGCAAAATAAGTGTAACGAACTTTATTTAATTAATTAAATTTGTGAAGTATCGTAGACCGGGGGTCATGGATTTTGTTTTATTTGCCAATTATTTATTCAAACCTCGTAGGAGAAAGTGATGTGCGACGATAAAGTAATATTTTAGAAAAACCCCTCTGGAGTCTGTTTGGTACTAGCTCTCGATTTTATCTGCAAGAATCCCTCGGCAATTCCGTGTGGGTTTCCCGGATGAATTATTAGAGGAATTCCCGAAGGAGTATTTAAAGAAATCTGGTAGTTGTCAGCACACAATGGCAGAATAGCAGAATGCCTACCTCAGCACAGGAGCCATCGGCAGTGTAACCTGGAACAAGCCAGAAGCAGCTTTCACATATTGGTTGACGGTCAGCGACAGGATATCGATGGAAGGAAGGGGAGACTCCGGTCGATAGTCTTGTAACCGAATTCCATGTGGCTGATTTGGACGTTTGGTCGAAACGGTTATTGGGCCGCATACGATGAGCACGTGTGTTAGCAACCTCACCGTTTTTATTATCCTAATTTCTTCGAGCTAATGTTATATTTTTGACAACAAGTTACCGTTGTCGGGGGTGACAATGGGTCAAATGGGGGTGAGAATGGGTCACTGTTTCAAATACTTAGAATGCTTGTAGAATAGATTGAATGTATCTGAGGGCAAGAAGACTAAAATATAAGAGACCTTTTTGAACCATTTTGCTATTCGACCTCCAGGCTGCCGGTGAGAGCGATGACCCATTCTCACCCCCGATGGCGGTACCGTGTACAATAGTCGTCAATAAAATTACAAATTACAAATCTGCTAGCCGAAAATTTGGGCTGAAAATGGGTAATTTTTTGTTGGTGCTTGATGCCATTTGACAGAGCCCCGGCCAAGTGATAATTGAGAAGTAAAAATTTTAAAAATGTGAAATGAGAAACGAAGAGAAAGAAGTGAAAAGTGAGACATTTCACTTCTCGCTCTTTCTTTTTCACTTCTTCCACTCACTGTGAAAAGTGAGAAGTGGGAAATGAGGAGCAAGAAGTTTCACTTCTCATTCCTCATTTCTTGCTTCTTGTTGCTCACTTATCATTTCTGACTTCTCATTTCTCACTCTTTTTTCCACTTCTAGTAATGAGAAGTAAGGAATGAGACATCTGACGATCCTCTCCACATTTCTCACTTCTCATTGCCCACTTCTCCCTTCGTACTTCTCGCAGTGAAACCTAAATAAGAATCTAGAATCTAGACCCCCTCCCACTCCTAAAACCTTTGACGTCATTTTTGATCGAACTTCATACCTAACCGGGTAAACGCCTACATCCAAAGGATGAATCGCATCCAACATTGCCTTATAGTAGGTCAGGGCCTGCTTTTAAAGAAGGGTTTACATCATTGGCGTAAATAAGGGGGGGCTAAGTGGGCTTAGCCCTCCCTAGAAAAAAATAGCCCCCTCTCGGATTTGTTTTCTAATGCGTTAATGTGAGGCTCATTTGTTTTATAAAACTCTACGGAGCCAATTTACTTATTAAATAACAAAAATAATTAAATTACAATGCATTTTTTCGCGCTTTTTGCGAGCTGCGTTCTTCGCTTGTTCTCGCAAATCATCCTCCTTCTTGTTTCGTTGTTCCTCAGCATATTTTCACAGCATTTTCTCTTCTTCTCCGTGTACCACAATTGATTCGTTTTATTTTTAAAAGACAAATTTCGTTGAGTCAGGTTCTTTTTCCTTCTCTATCTCTTTTTCTCTTTCTTTTTTTCATCAAACTGCTGCATCTCGTCGTCCAGAACTTTGATAGTTTCCTCCTTAATAATTTTCTCATCAATACCTTTTTCATTGTTCTGGCTTCCACTAACTACACAAGCCAACGTGATTGTTGATTTCTTGGGCTTCTTCTCAATCCGTTTGTTTCGCAGAGGACATACATCTTTGCGATGTCCTTCCTTTTGAACCTCGAAGCATTTGTTCTTCAGGTCATCACACAAAATCTATTCTTTGTGATTTGCAATTTCCAGCGACGGCGATATTACACTTTTAACGTCCATAAAGACACATCGTGCAGTCGTGCACCCGTGATCGAGGCCCAAATCCACTGGACATTTTTCTCAAACTCCACTGTGTCGAATTGTGCGAGTACCGAAAATAGATCCTTTTTCAATCTTTATTAAAGTGATTTTTCTTTTAGAAACAGAGTTTATCACTGGCGAAGATAGATCATCATCTGGTAGTTCTGGTGGAAGATCAAACACCAGAATATAAATACCGGATGTTACTTCCCGCAACTTCCACAGTCTTTCTGCTCGTATAATGAAATTTCCGTGGCTTGCAATTTTTTCGTAACGCGTCCTGCATGGCATCCGACGAGGTGAATTTCACACATGAAGATCTGACTTCCGACGTTTTGTAAACAGTTTCCATAAGTTGTACATCAGTGTCCAACTGTTTGACAAAACCCGCTATCTCAACCCATGTTGGACGGGGAGCGGAAATCGGAATTGCACTGTATTCACAAGCATCATGCAAACAACGACCGAGTTGATCCAGACGGAGTAAACAAAAGGCAAAAAACTTCTCTTTGGTAGGGTATTTCGGCTCATATTTCGGATCACTGAGTGCAAATTCCTCTTGGTGGTCCAAAACAAAAGCCTTCGTAAGTGTGGTCCAAAATACATCCTTTACCCTACCTACCGTACCTATTACCATGCGTAGACAACTTTTCGCTTGTCCGACTGCAACGACGGCAAAATGCAAACTGCCTCCCACCCATGATTTCAAAAGTTAGTTAGCTGTGATATTAATTTTCAACATATAGCATAATGATGTTGAAGGATAACAATCCCCATATTCGACCTTATGTCGTAACCCCTTTTTGAGCAGACTGTCATTACTGTATATCAAATGTAAACACAACATAACCAAACGTATAAATAGAAACTTGTTTTATTTCTCTCCTTAAATATTAAAGTTTAAATCCTTATTATCACGGAATAACCTGTTTCCCAATAGGTTATTGGCCCAGGTTTACGCGAGTTATCGGTTCGGTAGTGTTTATCGGTCGGGAAACGTAGAATCCGTGAGAAATGGAGTAGGAAAAGGATGTGCATCGTGTGCACCTGTTTGACCGGACCAACTTTTCGACGTGGAAGTATCGGATGGAGGTAGTTCTGGAAGAACACGATCTTCTGGATTTCATCACGACGGAGGCACGAGAGCGGAATGATCTGGTCGTCAAACCAGAGGACACGGCACAGGAAAAGGATCGCAAGGATAAGGAGATGGACAAGGTGAAAAAGCGGGAGCGCAAATGCAAATCGCTCATCGTTTCGCGGATATGTGACAGTCAAATCGAGTATGTGCAGGGGCACGATACGCCAAAAGCAATCTGGAGTGCACTATCCCGTGTGGTCGATCGTAAAAGCGTTGCGAAAAGAATGCATCTGAGTCGACAGCTGAAGGAGCTCAAACACGAGGGCGGATCGTTGCAGCAACATTTTATGAAATACGAATCGCTCGTTCGGCAGCTGCGCGAAATCGGAGCGGTGATGGCTGATGTGGATGTTGTCTGTGGATTGCTGCTCAGCCTGGGTGAAGAGTATTCAACTGTTGTGACGACGATGGAGTCGCTGCCGCAGCAAATGCTCACGTTGGATTTTGTGAAATGCCGGCTGCTGGACCAAGAAATAAAGCAGAATGCATCCGGTGGTGCTAGTACGATGGCAAAACAGGACTCGGCGGCGTTCAGTACCAATCCAAAAGGAAAGTTTTCCGGTAAACGGAAGAAATTCAAGTGTTTTTACTGTCAGAAAGTTGGCCATAAAGCTTCGGAGTGCCCGGATAAGGAAAAAACGAAAAAGAAGCAGAAACCGAAGCCGACTGCTCATTTCACCAGGGAAAGTAAGGGTGTGTGCTTCGTCGGTGTTGAAAAAGCGTGTGCGATCAATAAAATCCAATGGTTCGTGGATTCGGGCGCATCGGAACACATAGTGAACAATCGAGAACTTTTTGTACATTTCCGTCGGTTGGAGCAACCAATGGAAATTGCTGTTGTGAAGAACGGTGAAAGTGTCGTCGCCAAGTATTCGGGAACTATCGTCGTAAATTCCGTCGTTGATAAGAAGAAGATTGAATGTCAAGTAAAAGATGTGCTCTACGTGCCCGAAGCACGGTGCAACTTATTCTCAGTAAGAAAAGTTGAAAGTGCGGGAATGTCAGTCGTTTTTCAAAACGGAACGGTAAAAATCTTAAACGATTCGGTCGCGGTCGCGGTTGGTAAACGTGGACATTTGTTGTACGAACTTGATTTCTATGCAGTAGACAAGTTGACCAAAGCGTCGTCACTGTACTTGTGCGGTGAGATTCGTAAATGTGACGAATTGTTGCATCGTCGGTATGGGCATCTGAGCCAGAAGAACTTGCTGTGCCTGGTTAAAAACGAAATGGTCGAAGGAATGGACAAAACTCTGAAGAAGAAGAACAGTGAATCGGTCGTAATTTGTGGAAGCCTTTCGAAAAGGGACACGTCGGGAAGCGTTCGTCGCGAGTTCTCGAGTTGGTGCATACCGACGTTTGTGGACCGGTCACTCCCATACGTCATCATGGTGCAAGGTACTTCGTGTCCTTTATTGATGATTGGAGTCGTTTCGTGAAAGTGTACCCTATTGCGACGAAAGATCAAGTACTACAGTGTTTCGAAGAATACACGGCTGTTGCAGAGGCGCAGTTTGGCCAGAAAATTTCTCGTATTCGCTGTGATAATGGTGGCGAGTACCGAAGCAACGCGTTCGTCAAGTTTTGTCGCTACAAGGGCATACAGGTGGAGTATACCGTACCCTATACGCCGGAACAAAATGGGGTCAGCGAGCGCATGAACCGCACCTTGGTTGAAAAAGCTCGTTCGATGCTCGCCCAATGCGGAATCAGTAAGGGGTTTTGGAGTGAAGCGATTGAAACTGCTGCCTACTTAACAAATCGGAGTCCGGCGAACGCGATAGAGTGTAAAAAGACGCCATTCGAGCTGTGGAGTGGATCGAAGCCAGATATCTCCAACTTGCGCGTATTTGGTTGTATTGCGCATTGCCATATTCCCAAGGAGCACAGGAAGAAGCTCGATAGTAAATCGTGGAAAGGTACATTCGTTGGGTATGCCAAGAATGGGTACCGTGTATTCAATCCGAAGATTATCGAAGGTGATCGTTCGAGATGTGGTCTTCGACGAGAGAATCGATAGCGATGGCGGTGGTACTGTTTTTGCTCATAAGGAGCAACAAGTGTGCAACGACCTCTTAAGCATTCATCGTTGTGAGTCAAATGATTCGTTAGATAGTGTTATTACCGAAGTGTCTGGTGGCACATCCGATCATCAAGAGCGGTTGTCGGAAGGTGAAGTACACGCGAGTGATGAAGAGTTCTATGGATTCACAAGCTGCGACGATGATGAAGTTTTAGAGGATGATCAAGAAGCGAATGAAGAGCCGGAACTGGTGGAGCGAAGTCGTCGTATTCGGAAGCCTCCAGTGTGGCACAAGGACTTCGAAATGGACTTTGCTGGATTTGCTTTGAGTGCTATCGGATTTGTTGAGGATCTTCCGGATACCTTGCAGGAAATGCAGAAACGCGACGATTGGCCTAAATGGCAGAAGACCGTGCAGGAAGAGATGGATTCATTGACTCGTAATCGAACATGGACGGTGAAGCAGTTGCCTGCTGGGAGGAAGCCGATATCTTGTAAATGGGTTTTTAAGGTAAAACATGGTGCAAATGGAGAACCGGACCGCTACAAGGCAAGATTGGTGGCCCGTGGGTTCACTCAGCGCTATGGGTATGACTATACCGAAACATATGCGCCTGTGGCCAGGCTGAATACCCTACGAGCGGTATTAGCAGTAGCAAATCAGCAACGACTATTAGTGCATCAGATGGATGTCCGGACCGCCTTCCTAAATGGTCAATTGGAAGAGGAAATATATATGATCCAACCAGAAGGGTTCCAGCAGGGATCAGACCTGGTGTGCCGTTTGAATCGGTCTATTTATGGCCTAAAACAAGCTTCGCGGGCCTGGAACGACCGGTTTCACCGGTTCGTGACCAGTATTGGATTCAAGCGCATTGACAACGATCCATGCCTGTTCATTCGGGAATCTGTATGTGGACGATATTCTAATCGTCGGCCATAATTTGAAGGTGATCCGAATAGTAAAATCGCTCCTATCAAAAGAGTTTGAGATGGTGGACTTGGGTGCTGTGAGCAACTTCCTTGGCATACACATCGAGCGCGATGTGGACGGAAGGATTATGCGAATTGGTCAACAGGCATATTTGAAGGAATTGTTGAAGCGATTTGGCATGGACGAGTGCCGACCGGTGTCCACACCGATTGAATGTCATCTTAAGTTGCAGAAAGGAGAAGAAAGTCGACGTACCGATAAGCCCTACCGTGAATTAGTGGTTTGCTAGATGTACGTGACCCTTGCAAGCAGACCTGATTTATCAGCTTCTGTGAACTACATGAGCCAGTATCAAAGCTGTCCAACAGAAGAGCACTGGGTGCACCTGAAAAGGATCTTGAGGTACGTTAAAGGAACGTTGAACCTGGTGTTGGAGTTTCGTGGTGACGATCGAGAAATGGCCCTGGCTGCCTTCAGCGACGCAGACTGGGCAAACGACGTGAACGATAGGCGTTATGTGACCGGATATTTGTTCAGGATTTTCGGGAGCACGAGTGTTTGGCTAACTCGGAAACAGCCAACCGTATCCCTTTCTTCAACAGAAGCAGAGTTCGTCGCACTATGTACAGACGCTTGTGAAGGAATATGGTTAGTTCGTCTTCTAGCCGATTTGGGAATCAAAATTGATCGTCCGATTACTTACTATGAGGATAATCAATCTTGTGTACGAGTAGCAGAGGAACCTCGCGACAGCAGAAGGATGAAGCATGTAGAAGTCAAGTACTATTTCATTCGTGACCTGATTAAGAATCGGAGCATTCATTTGGAATACGTTCGTTCTGAGGATCAACTAGCCGATATTCTAACGAAGGGATTACCGACTGCAGCGTTCGTGAAGTTACGGGAGATGCTTGGTCTAATGGAATATAGGAATTGAGCAGGGATGTTGAAGGATAACAATCCCCATATTCGACCTTATGTCGTAACCCCTTTTTGAGCAGACTGTCATTACTGTATATCAAATGTAAACACAACATAACCAAACGTATAAATAAAAACGTGTTTTATTTCTCTCCTTAAATATTAAAGTTTAAATCCTTATTATCACGGAATAACCTGTTTCCCAATAAATGAATTATTGAAAAATTGAAGACCCCCCAACTCCTTATTCAAAAAAATTATCTTGCTCGGCCTATCACCGAAATTAATTAGAAGTTAAATTAGATGTTTATGTAATAAACGTATTGTTAGTTGTCCAATAAAGTGTCTGTTTTAGCAATAATGAGTGTTTAAAGCAAATAAACTGTTTGTGAACCCGTTAAAGTGCTGTGTAGTTTGTTTGAAAAGAATTCACACTAGATTCCTTTTGGTATCGTTGTGGTATATCCTTGGAAATCTGTGGGGGATACCCTTCATACTTCATGGAGGATTTGCTTCAGAATCTCTCGTTAATTTGATTCGGAATTCCTCCAGAGTCGTTCGTAGATTTGTTGCGAAATCCTTCGATGATTTGCTTTGGAATCCCTCGAAGATTTGCATCGGAATCCCACAACGATTTGCTTTGACATCCCTTGAGGATTCCCGTCGGAATCGCTGGAGGAATCTTTAAGGAATCCCTGGAGGATTGATTCGGAGTTCCTCGACGATTTGCTTCGGGATCCCTCGACAGATTGCTTAGGAATCCTTCAGCGATTTGCTTCTACATCCCTGGAACATTGCCTACGAAATCCCTGAACATTAGACCTCTTCGTGTTTTCAAAAAGTATCAAAAATTCAACCGGTCAGCCCAGAATCAGAATTTTTATGCTAAAATAAGCCTCCTGGAAAATTTTCAGCTAATTCGGATAAAATCTCGAGGTGACTTTAGTCGATTAAGTGTTTTTGCGCTATTTTCAATTTTGAAAAAAATCTAACAAGAGATATAAACGCCAAAAATCATCGCAACAACCTCTAAGCGGAAGCTATTTGTGTGCCCTACAAGTCTTGTGAACATCGCGATTCATTCCGTTAACGTTTTGACCATGTTAAAGTGATTTTCATGTTTTTAGGTGCATAAAAATACTGTTTCCCCTAAAAGTCGTTGTTCTACAAAATTCTTGAATTAATTAAAATACATTGCTAATTTATTATATTATTGTTCCCCTTTTTCACCTGGACATTTGAGTAATATAATTGCTAATGGGCGATTTACCGTTAAATTCTTAAAAATCAGAAGCAGAGCATTTGTCATAAATTTATACGTTAGGATTTCTTTGAAAGAAAGCTTACGAGCCTCTTGAAAGGAGTCTTCCTGGTCTCTTGAAAGGTGGTTTTCGAGCCTTTGAAATGGGGCTTCAGAGACACTTGATAGGAGGCTGTAGAGCCTCTTGAAAGAAGGCTTTCGAGCCACTTAAAAAGAGACTTCCGATCATCTTTAAAGTACGCTTCCAAGCCTCTTGAAAGAATAATTTCGAGCCTCTTGAATAGAGGCTTCCGTGCTTCTTTTCAAAGGCTTCCGAGCCTCTTGAAAGGATACTTATGAACCTCTTGGAACGAGATTTACGAGCTTCTTGGAAGGACCCATCCATTTTCTTAAAAGTAGGCTTCCGCGCCTTTTGGAAAAAGGCTTCCAAGCCTCTGGGAAGGAGGCCTCTTGAAAGTACGCTTCCAAGCATCTTACAAGAAGAATTTCGAGTCTCTTGAATGGAGACTTCCGAGCCTCTCGAAGGGAGCCTTCCAAGCATTTTGAATAAAGGCTTCTGAGCCTCTTGAAAGGCAGCTTTCGAGCCTCTTGAAGAGAAGCTTCCGAGCCTCCTGAAAGAAACCTTCCAAGCCTCTTAAAAGTAGGCTACCACACCTTTTGAAAAGAGTCTTCTGAGCCTCTTGAAAGGCGGCTTTCGAGCCACTTAACATAAGACTTCAGGGGTTTCCAGATAGCCTTGCGAGCAAAGGCGTAGGATTATAAATCCGGAGATGGCGAGTTCGATACTCGATCTGGTCCAGGATGTTTTCGGGTTGGAAACTTTCTCGAAACATTGGGCATAATGTATCAATTGTACTTGCCGCTTAAGATACATACTCATTGAATTGTAGGCATAGAAAAGCTTTCAATTAATAACTGAAGAAATGGTAATAAAATACTAACTTGAAAAGCAGGCCCGGTTTCAGTTGGAATGTAGAACCTTCTTCAAACCTTTTTAAAGTAGGCTTCCGCACCTTTTTAAAATAAGTTTCCTTGCCTCTGGAAAGGAGGGCTCTTGAAAGTACGCTTCCAAGCCTCTTGGAAGAATAATTTTGAGTCTCTTTAATAGAAGCTTCCGAGCCTCTCGATGGCCTTCCGACCATCCTGAAAGTAGGCTTCCGCGCCTCTAGAAAAGAGGCCTCCGAATCAATCGAAGATAAGCTTCCGAGCCACTTAAAAGGGGGCTTCTGAGCCTCTTAAAAAAAAGCTTCCGAATCTCTTGAAGAAGGCTTCTGGACCACTTGAAAGGAGGCTTTTGAACCTTTTAAATGAGGCTTACGAGCCTCTTGAAATGAGGCTTCGAGCTGCTTTGCTACTATTCTCTTGCTACGAAGCAACGAAAAAAAAACACCCATGCCTCTTAAATGGAGGCTTTTCACACCTCCATACTCTAGATTTTAGTTCATAAGCATGTTCTTAACAGGGAGCGGGCCATTTGACATAAAGTTATTTGGCATAATGCCGTTTGGCATAAGGTCATTTGGCATAAAGGCCATTTGACATAAAGACCATTTAGCATAACGGTCATTTGGCATAAAGGACATTTAGCATAATTGTAATCAACGTTAAAAGTGAGGGTCATTTGGCATAACGGACATTTGGCATAATTTTTCTTTGGGTTTGCTAAATGGTGACTAAGTGGTGTGGGAAACACCCCGAAATAGTACACCCGTCGACATTATCCTCTCGTGGAAAAAATGCATTTGCAATTCAATGCAAAAGTAGGTGCATGCCCGGATTAGAGCAGTGGTGGATGTAATCCCCTCTTTAAAAGTAGGCTTGTGGCCGGATTATGGCAATGAAGGATGTGATCCCTTCTTTAAAAGTAGGTGCTTGCCGGATTATTATAATGGTGGATGTGATTCCTTCTTTAAAGTAGGTGCTTGCCCGGATTATGGCAATGGAGGATATGATCTCTTATTTAAAAGTAGTCACGCTTGCCCGGATTAAGGTCATGGTGGATGCGATCCCTTCTTTAAAAGTAGGCGCTTGTCCGGATTATGGTAATGGTGGATGTGATTCCTTCTTTAAAAGAAGGCGCTTGCCCGGATTAAGGCAATGGTGGATGTGATCGCTTCTTTAAAAGTAGGCGCTTGCACGGATTAAGGCCATGGTGGATGCGATCGCTTCTTTAAAAGTAGGCGCTTGCATGGATTATGGCAATGGAGGATGTGATCCCTTCTTTAAAAGTAGGCGCTTACCCGGATTATGACAATGGTGGATGTGATTTCTACTTTGAAAGAAGGTGCTTGCCCGGATTAAGGCAATGGTGGATGTGATCCGGATTGAGGCAATAGTGGAAGTGATCCCTTCTTTGAAAGAAGGCGCTTGCCCGGATTAAGTCCATGGTGGATGCGATCGCTTCTTTAAAAGTAGGCGCTTGCATGGATTATGGCAATGGAGGATGTGATCCCTTCTTTAAAAGTAGTCGCTTACCCGGATTATGACAATGGTGGATGTGATTTCTACTTTGAAAGAAGGTGCTTGCCCGGATTAAGGCAATGGTGGATGTGATCCTATCTTTAAAATCAGGCGCTTGCACGGATTATGGAAATGGTGGATGTGATTTCTACTTTAAAAGTAAGCGTTTGTCCGGATTATGACAATGGTGGATGTGATTTCTACTTTTAAAGAAGGTGCTTGCCCGGATTGAGGCAATGGTGGATGTGATCCCTTCTTTAAAAATAGACACTAGCACGGATTATGACAATGGTGGATGTGATTTCTACTTTAAAAGAAGGTGGTTGTTCGGATTGAGGCAATGGTGGATGTGATCCCTTCTTTAAAAATAGACACTAGCATGGATTATGACAATGGTGGATGTGATTTCTACTTTAAAAGTAGGCGCTTGTCCGGATTGAAACAATGGTGGATGTAATCTCTTCTTGAAAAGTAGGCGCTTGCCCGGATTATGACAATGGTGGATGTGATTTCTACTTTAAAAGAAGGTGCTTGCCCGGATTGAGGCAACGGTGGATGTGATCCCTTCTTTAAAAATAGGCGCTTGCACAGATTATGGCAATACAGGATTTGATTTGTTCTTTAAAAGTAGACGCTTGTCCGGATTGAAACAATGGTGGATGTAATCTCTTCTTTAAAAGTAGGTGTGTGGCCTGAATTGTGGCAATGCAACGGTGGATGTGATCTCTTTAAAAGTAGACCCTCCCCGGATTATAACAATGGTAGATGTGACTCCGTTTTTATAAGTAGGCGCTTGTCGGGAATAAATCAATGATAGATGTGATCTCCGAATAGCACAATCCAGATTGATTTGGTTGCAATAACTTTGGTTTGGTTTTAGTAACTCGTCTACGACAAGTGTGTTGCTTGAGTTTTTAAAGTTGGGCGCTTGCCCGCATTAAGGAAATGGTGGATTTGATCCGGTCTTAAGGCGCATGCCCGGATTGAAGCAATGGTGGATGTAATCCCTACTAATAATAATAAGTCAATGATGGATGTGATCCCTCTCTCGGAAGTAATTCTGCCGTTTTGTTATTTCGTTCTTCTAGAAAATGTCTACCATCAATCTTAATTTATCAGAAAACAGCCTCGACCTACTTTATCTACGCTAAACATTACATGAAATATCCCTTTCGCTTTCACAGTTCGAAATTATGCTAAATGTCCGTTATGCCAAATGACCCACTCTTTTCTTGCAGTTCAAAATTATGCCAAATGTCCGTTATGCCAAATGACCATTATGCCAAATGGCCTTTATGCCAAATGACCTTATGCCAAATGGCGTTATGCCAAATGACTTTATGCCAAATGACCCAGACCCTTCTTAATATGTTATTCAATGTTTTGTTTCGAATAGATAGATTGCACTGAAGATTTATAAAATGTGTTCATTCAATGTTTGGACCTTTTGATCTTTTGTCACACAGTCCTGTCAAACTTCACAGGAGGATCGCAGTTTGCTCTGTTACAAGACGGACATGAAAATTTATCGCTCCGTCAAATTTTAGTTTTGTTGATAAAATGGCAGTATACTACAAAATGAAAGGAAGGAAGTTTTTATTCAAATTCAGTACTTAAATCGGATAATAAACTTCAAATTGCTACTTAATGGTTGCTCGCTTGATGTTTGGGCATCATTGTGTTGCTGACTCTGATGGTTGTTGTTACCCCGCATTCGATGAAGGATCTTCCGTTCCTATGAATGAAGAGCTGAAGCTGTATCTGAAGTTCTCCCCGGGTGAAAAGACTACCCACTGTTTGCTGGAGTGCGGCGGCAAGATGTTCGAAGTGTTGGACGAGGAAAGCGAAATCAACTTGGGTGATATCATCACATCGCTGTAAAGCTTTCTGGTCAGCGAGGAATTGGTGAAATGCTTGACCGACGCTGCTCAGAAGAAAAGGATGGCGTATAAATTGCACCACCAAGCGGTACATCTACAATGCTCAACAAACATCCGAAGCTGATTGATGACCAGTCGATAAACGGAAGCCATCCAGCGATGAATCTAACGGGACTTCGGTGAGCTCTTTCCAGTTTATTTCATTCATGTATACTTAACTCACTATTTACCAACTGATATTAGTGAGATGCAGACATTATATATTCAATTTAATATATGTTCTTATGGCTATTGTAGCATCTTTGTTGGTATGCTTCTTTTTTCTAGTTCCAGAAGGCGAGTAATGACGCTTAAGCCATCCATATGCCAGGGCCCTAGACTAAAAACTGTGCCTATGCCAGGATGTGGAGGACGTATGGAGTGTACATTAATCCTCTTAGCTAAGTCACTCTCAACGAATCGTCAAACATAACCTAATACTATAAACGGAGCGGTTGGTACGAGATGTCCCCGTTCTATGACTTAAATGTGAAATCAAGTTAAGTACTGATTTTCACTAAAAATTAACAACGCTGCACAGTAGGCCTGGCCGCTTTTATGTTTGAGTTACATTTCTAATGTGCTTCAAGCATAAATATTGACAAGAAAAGTGATAGATGTAGTCGAATCTATCACTTTCCAGGATTCTTCCAAGTGATGGCTGTGTAAGTGTAGACTAGACTAGACAGCCCTGACAGACTTCACAGCCTTTCATACACTGTGCTGGTTTTTGGAGAACAGGGTTCAATAGGCTTTGATTTACTGATCACCATACATATTAACTGCAAGACAAAGTTTCGAAATAAAAAATTCAAAATTATCAAAACTTATTATTTATAAAGTTGATTGGATTTTTTTATACATCCGCCATAACGAAGGTACCCCAGGGGTACTTGTACCCCAGGTTGAGAACCGTTGGCATACCCCATTGCCTTAATCTGGGAAAACGCCTCATTTTACAGAAGGAATCGCATCCACTAGGCCTTAATACAGGAAAATGTCTACTATTAAAGAAGGGATCGCATCCACCATTGCCTTAATCTGGACAAACTCCTCATTTAAAGAAGGGATCGCATCCACTATACCTTAATCCAAGAAAATGCATCAAGTATTGTCTTAATCTGGGCGAGAGCCTACTCTTAAAGAAGGAATCCCATCCACCATTACCTTAAGCCGGGCAAATGCCCTTTTTATAAGAAAGAATTCCATCCACCATTTCCTTAGTCCCGGCAAACGCCTACTTATGAAGAAGGGAGTATATTCACCATAATCCGAAGAAACGCTTAATTTTTACGACTGCTTTATTCAGTACCACTTAGTCAAATAACAACAAATTTGTCATAAGACGAGTTTGTACCTTTCCATTTAATTCCACCACTTGATTGTACGAGTTTGACAGATACGTATTTCGACTCAAGTCGAGTCAAGTACGGGACACTGAAGACGACTTTATTGTTGAGGTCAAAATAAGTATATGCCAAGGTACAATCAAGTGGTGGAATTAAATGTGAAGGTACAAACTTGTCTTATGACAAGTAAAGACATTCCACTGAAAAAAGCTTAAAATAATTTAATTCTTAACCAAATGACGTTATGCCAAATGACTTCATGCCAAAAGACCCACTCCCCTATTACCTGTTCGTTGATACGCCATTTCACTTCGCATGATCCATTCGGTTAAATGACATTCTCGACCAAACGATTTTCCGGCAGAATGACTTTATTGATGGATCGTGCTTTTTGGTCGAAAGTCAAAGTGCAATCCAATTCATTAAATGCAAAAGCCACTGGGCCAGCATTGTAGAGATTACGTGTTATAGTTTATCAAACGAAGCGAATTGATTTCGCGTTGGGTTGATTTGAAACACGGTTCTCGTCTTCTGATTTTAAAATAACTTCGTATACAATAAATACCAGGAAACACAAGATCGTATATCATAGCAAATAAGTGCACAAAGTGGAGGCCATATACGTACACTTTGTATGCAGTCATGCATAGCGACCCTGCCCACCTTCCGAGGACATAGGGCGTAATAAGGCCACCTGGAAAGCCGGCAATGCGCTGGCACGATACCATGGTGTTCTTCTAAAAAAGCGAGTCACGATGTTCGATGCTGCAAGGACACCCCTAGCAGCACACATGTTCTACATAGGTCACTGCAACTCATATGTGACCAAATTTAGTCACAATCAAGTTGCTGTAACCAATTTTATCTGACTTGTGCTGCTCGGGACGCAGCTAACCTCGAGGGTGCGTTATGCACTGGCCCCCCTTTGAAGCATTACTTTCTGGTTGTACCGAAGGGACGATGGGCTTGGCGGCAATGGAAACGGTTTAGCTGGTCGGGGATGCAGTCCTGCCTCCCTCATTGGAGGTGGCCCCTAACCCAGCACTTCCTGGTCAACCCAGGATGTCTGTTGAGCAGATTCCCTCTCCATTGTTTAGGAAGAAAAAAAAAATGCATAGGCATGCGCCTATATCGCCTCCACCTTGTATACTTATTCGCTATTATATGCGACTTTGTGTTGGCTGGACAGGGACTTCCCATGAATTTCCCGTGATGTTCTCGGAGATTCAAAGGATTCTCCGGTGGTGTCTTGTGCCAATGAGTGTCGAAATAACATTTCTCTCCTAATCCTAAAATGACTGTGATGATTTGGCAGTCATCGTGTATTTATTTATTTGATTTTTCAGGCTAAGACCGGAGTGACCCGTACAGTGAAAAAAAGTCTTCTCCATTCGATTCATCGTCGTCAGACACGTAATCTGCGGAGGGTCCGCAAATCGTATTCCACCTGATTGACCCACCGAGCTCGCTGTGCACCTTGACTTTTTTGCCCATTTGATCGTTGTCGAGAACCATTATCACCGAGTTATTATCCAACATTCTGGATATGTGCCCAGCCCACCGCAGTCTTACGATTTTCGCGAAATGAACGATCGATGGTTCTCCCAACAACTGTTAAAACTCGTGGTTCATTTGCCTACTCCATATACCGTCTTCCATCTGCACCCCGCCATAGATAGTACGCAACATTTTTCTCTTGATGACTCGAAGTGGGATCTATGCATATTTGTTGCTAGTCTAACAACTTTTTCGACCGTATGTTTCAAATAGCAAATTACTATTTTCTGCTTTCAAGTTTTATGTCTACTGTGGCCAAATGACTTTCAGCCAGATGGATTTCGATCCAATACTGTGTTCGACCAAATGGAATATTCGGTCAAATAAACTTTGACCCGAAGGTCAAATTACTTTCGACCGAGCAGGCCTTCCCTTTTATTTTCAAAACCAGTTATTCTCAACACCGGAAGTTGCATCAAAGTCCCTGCGCATCAAAATTCTTGAAATTTCTCGACATAGATCAACAAATGCAATAATCTCAATTCAAATCCATCCAAGAAACACAATTCAGAGGTATTCAGGGGGTCTTTACACATCATTCTGAACCATTATTTAGAAGTTGAATAAAGTCTTTTCGGTGCTGTGCAGTTTTTTATATCTGGCGAAAGTTTTTTTTTTTTTTTGATCACGAGGAACGAAACTTGGGAAAATGAGGAAAAATGAAAAAAAAATCATGGTTACGAACCGGGACCACACATTGTGAACACATTCATGAGTCCCTTGTTATTGATGAACGTTTTACATGCATTCCAATCAGCTCTATGAAAATTAAAGGTTGAGCTGTTGAGTTTTAAATGGCAATTCATCTCGTACTGCTCTTCAATCGCTGTTAAAATCACGTGTCGTCATCTGCAAGAATTTTTCAAGAAACATTCCTTTTTGCCGCAGCTCGATGAGAAATAGAAATTCTTGCCACTAGTGCTACTTCGAGCAAGTCGAGTCAAGTACGAGACACTAAAGACGGCCTCACAGTTGAGGTCGAAATACGTATCTGTAAAGATAACAAAACGTGGTGGAATTAAATGGAAAGTACTAAACTCATCTTATAGACAGTATTTGTTTATGTATATAACCATTTAATCATCATAAAAGCTTCACAAAATAGAGAAAAAGACTTTTTGAAAGTTTGACAAATGTCAATCAAGTTTCTCACTACAGATGGTGGAAAGTTAGCTAATTCGAGCCAGACTGCACCCTCTTTTAATGGGGCACATAAGTCGCACAGCAACCCATCAGGACCAAATTAACAAAACTTGCTCCATCGGAAAGTTGAGCACTGCGGCACACGGGTAATGAAATATTTTCCACAATTTATCAACAGTTAACCGTGAAACGACTTCAAGGTTCCTTCAGCCAAAGAAATCAAAAGTTGTGCCCCTGTGAAAAGTGGAACGCCATGACGAGGGACAATAAAGTTTTTCTCGTGCACCAGCGGCCATCCGGCTGGCCTCCGCGCTGGACTGGAAGCCAAACGCAAGGCCATCGAGCATCGGGAAAAAGCAATGAAAGATGAGTCCCCTTGGTGCTGCACACGAGAGAGGCCTCCGTCGTTTGTCATCGTTTGAAGTAATTTACGATGGGCAATGAGGAGGGCAAAAAATCGAAACGTGGCGTAACACCGTTTGAATCCGTCAGAAACTTTTTGCCACTGTGGGATTGACGGGGACAGAGGAGAGTCAATAATCGCTTTGAAGGAGATATTACAAGTTGTGCAACAAGATTGGCACAGGAAACTTGAACTCTAACTGGAAAATAGATGCTTTTGAAAAATTTGTTTGTTCTTCATTAAACTTTTTTCCCGACAAAAGCAATAGAATACCAATTTGGAATCAATGAAGTCAACCATTGTAGCATTCTGATGGAGCAACTGAAATGAGTTTCAAAGAATCTATCAGAGTCATTCTACAATGTTTCCAAAAGATTAACACCCAGAAGCATCCACAAAAAATCGTTCTGAAATACAAACGCTAACGAACATTGTGATTAAACTCATCAATGCAAATACTCCAGAAAAAAATCAATTACACCATTGAATGCTATGCTTTTCTGGAGGCATATCATTATTCCCTGAATAATATGAAAGTGATGGATGGAATAGAATCAATCAACTATCGCTGTTTTGCCAGTCGAATAACGTCAAATTATCATGAACCATGAAGCATTCGGAAACGATCGACCAAAAAAGTCCAACAAATTTTAACCCTCCTCTCGTCGAATTCCTTCCACTATTCAACCCCCAAATCCGCAGTGGGAATCAAGCGTTTCCAAATATCCGACACGAACGCTCTCTGATTCATCAATTACAACCGAAAATAAGAGAGCGTCCGATGGAAATAAAAAACCGAATCCGAGGAAAGTCAAAAGTTTTCCTTGTTCATGATTTTGGCCCCATACAAACAAAAAGGCGAGAACAAGACTGGTGGAAGAATACGCTTATAGCAAAAAAAAAGGCGAAATCCAAAGATGTTTTCCCAATGATGGGCAGTGGAGCAGCAAAGCAACAGAAGTGGCTGGAAAACAGTGACAAAAACGACGGCGCGTGGTCGGTGACACTTCATTGCGGCGGAGCCACAGATTTCTTGTCTGTGTGTTCGTCGAACCAATTCAATCGCAGCTAATGTTAGTTGTGCTGGAAAATTGTCACTTTAGCATGAGCACAGCTGTCGATGAAGCAGGAAATGGAAACGAAACAACAATTGATACTTGTTAAGTAGTTATCGACTAATTTTGGTTGTTTGTCATTAGTGTTTTTGTTTTGTTTACCAGAAAATCGATGGCACCAAAGTTTGAATTCCGACCGAATAATTACATCAATCTTCGGTCCAACAAAAGCATGTAATCCTTTGAGATCACTCCTTTGTTACAACGGAAGTCTTATCGTTGACAACAGAGTCGAACCTTTTTGGGGGGAACCAAAATTCGCCCGATGTGGTCACACAAGAGACTGATGAGGACATTTCCACACCAGTAGCAGCAGACCCATCCGTCTTTCCATTGTTGGGCACACTTTCCGAAGTAGCAAATCCCACAGGATTTATAAATGGATTATTGCTGTTTATGGACACGCGACGCCACAATAACAACAAAAATTTGAATCTTTTTTGTGGCTTGCGAATTTCTTTCGGTTTCCTCGCCCTTCCCCACCGACCGAGTTTTCGACCAAGATTAAAACGATGTTGGTCGGTCCATTTGTATATATATTTTGGTATGCTTCTTGTTGCGGATTAGGAAGCGGAATCCGAAGTAGGCATCCACTTTGAAATGCTAATGGTCTTGTAATGTTGTCGGCTTCGAAATGTGTTGAAGCCGAGGGAATTGACTTCCTGGAGAACTTTTCTGGTCAGGTTTGTGGTCTTGGGGGAAATTTTATTCCAATCGAGGTTATCACTTGACAGCTGGTTATTAACCTAATGATGGAAATTCATAATTTAATTTATTTTAGTTCACAAATATTCAGTAGTAAAACCAAATGCACACTGGAGTAATTTAAAAGTACACCCAACCAGCGGATAGCAGATTTTATTACAGTTCTGCTTAAGAACCTTACAGAAACTGTAATATTTTAGTACAACCATTGTATTGAAGTCCTACAATGTTCGTGTTTTCAAGAGCACTCCATTCAAAACGGAGGCCACGAACAACTGTCATTTTTATTATTCCACGCATGCAATAATAAAAATGACAGTTGTGCGTTGATGGATTGCATACTACGATTACGTCTTTATGGCTAAGCTGTAGATCCGAAACCGTTTTGGGCCCATAACCTGTTGAAAATAAGATAGCCAGCCAAAGAGTAAAGGGAACTCTAGTATTTGAATGGGATTGAAGGTGTGAGCCGCCGCGCCCCACCAGTTTTTAGCACGCCGCCACCGCCGATATTTTTTATCGGTGCGCTGCTATTTAAAATTTGTCGCGGCGCTGATCTTCAATAACCCACGACAATTCAAATTTGTCCGCAGCATATTGTTGTGGGGTTTGGGTAAGTCACCATCAGCGTGTGATTATATTTAACCACCTTAGCGTGTCAATCGGTGAGCAGCAAGCCATGACTCGGCATATTCTGGTCAGATCTCCGTGGCGTACACACACACCGACGGAGAGCTGCAGTCATTGCATTTCGCTCCAGCCTACAGCCTGGAGCTACACAATTGCGTGGAAATTTTGAAGATTCAGTGCAGTTTCGGTAATGACATCCCCACAACATCACGTTGAAACTTTTGTTGACACTGGATTTCTGCTGAATGACTTTTTGCCAAAAGACGGGATGGCCCGAATATATCATTTTTCAGAACAAACCTATAGACCAAAATCCATCTGGCCAAAAATGTCATTTAGCTGAAATGAACAAACAACAGAAAATGTCGTTCGGCCGAATTGGTCATTTGACCGAAAAAATCGATTGACCATTTAGGTCATTAGAACGAAAATACTATTTGCTGAAATGGTTCTTTGGTCGAAGATTTAGGGTTCGTTCAAAAATGATGTCACAGGTATTAAAGGGCGGGGGTCAAAGATTTTGTGATAGTACATGTACTAGGTATACAAAAAAGCGTGACAGTAGGGGGGGGGGGTCTCTAAAAATCCTAAAAAGATAGTGGACGTCATATTTGAATCACCCCATTTACTATTATTCATGTGCAAAAATATACTTTATTGAAGCAAAAAAAATTGGGCGAAAAGGTCGTTTGGCAGAAATGCCATTTGGCCAAACGGGTGGACATTTTTGACCTTATTACCCGTTAGGCCAAATTCTGTCAAACGACCATTTCGACCAAACGCATTTCCGACCTGATGACCTTTTCGGCCAAATGACCATTTCAGCCAAACAATCCGTAAGGACAAACGGCTTTTTGGGCAAATGACCAATTCAGCCATATATCGCTTTGGCAAAATGAAATTTTCGGCCAAACCGTTTTCAATCTAATAACCGTTTCGTTCAAACTTTCATTTCGTTATTCGACCAAATGGCTTTCCGTCGAAAGATTTTCGGCCAAAGCGACGCTTCTCCTTTTTAATAATTTCTCGTGGAATTTCCGAAAAAAAATCTTATGGACAATACAAAACATTTCCCGTAGATATCAAAAGAAATTCCTTCATTCTTCAATTGCAAAAAAAAATCCTTTTAAATATAGAATAGTTGTCGATGAAATTTTAAAATTCCACAAAGTTTCCTGTGTAAACAACTTAGAGTTCCCCACGGATATTCCAAATAATATTCTGTGTTAATTTGAAAGAACACTCGACAAAAATTCCAAGGAAATTTCCGCGGGTATTCTGCATAATCTGCTACAGAAATTTGAAACCAATTTGGACAATTTCTCATGTTAATTCCGAACTATTTTTCACGGAAATTCCAAACAATCATCCTGATGTCCTATTCCATAAAACTTCTCCTGGCAATTCTAAAGAATTATCAAAACTTCAAAATAGTCCCCTTAGGAAATCCAAAAATAATTTTCAAATGAGTATTCTGGAAGAACTTAGAGAATTTTCTAGGGAAGTTCATCAGATGTTTTCGGTGAAATTCAAAAGATTGTCCCGTTAAGAAAATTATTTTGAGCATTTTAGTGGAATGTCTTCACTTGTCATAAGACGAGTTTGTACAATCCCATTTAATTCCACCACGTAATTGTACCTTGACTGATACGTATTTCGTCTTCAGTGTCTCGTACTTGACTCGACTTAAGTGGTGGAGTTAAATGAGATTGTCCTGTTTATGTCTTGAAAATGTCCCGAAAATGTCCCGAAAAAAAAATCTTTAAGAATAATAAAAATGGCACGCCGATTCACGCCGCCGCTGCCGACCTAAATTCTGACAAACATATTTATTAGACTGGCCCAGCTTAGTATGGCGAGAAAAAATGTTGTCGAATTCCACGTGGCACCCCCCAGGATTGTGTTTTTTGGTGAGAAAAATAATCTCTCAAAATTTCAGATCAATCGCTTGTTGCATAAGCTGGCGCATTTGATATGAAGTTTTTATGGGGATTTCAGTCGAAATATATGGGAAAATACACCTTCGTCACTCATTTGATCTGGAAATTAGTTCTGATTGCTCGGTTGAGCTCAAAATTGCAAAAAGGTCAGTTGGTATGTTACAGGACAATTGCACAGAACATTGTACGTCGATTAAAGAAACTAGGAAACCGCTAGGGTGAATAATCAGATTTATTTTTGCTATGAGGTATATCAATAAAACGTAAATCAATGATAAATTGAAACCCATTTACCTAAAGTGCTATTTTAGACTTTTCTTATGTAATTTTTTTTCAATATCCTCCCTAATGCACCGATGGAGGCATCATCATTGCAGGTGGATTGATCTGATTTTTTAGTGCCGCCTGGCTATTAGAATGCACTATGCTCCAGGATACAGATTTACGCGGAAAGATGAATTTTACGCCAAAACTATATTTTTTAGAAAAAACTGTTGTTCTACAAAATTGTTCGAAATAGTAAGGCCATCATTATGGTGCAACCGCATGCAAATAGATTGAATATTTTCTGGTTTGTTGATTTTTATCGGTGATGATCACCGATAAAAATCATCAAACCAGAAAATATAAAGTTTTACGGTGACCAAAACCCCACCAAATAAAAATAGATTGAATGTATCTGAGGACAAGAAAACTCAACTATAATAAAGATAATGATGAACATTTTTTTTATAAGCACCAGACTATCAGTGAGATCTAAGACCCAGAACTCTGGATACATTCAGTGTCGAAGGCGGTATTGCCCCAAGTTCAAAAGATAGAGTAGTATGAATGTATAGAAAGGTAGCTAAAAGTTAAAGAGTTTGTTAGAAATATTCAGAACCAAATTGGAAATAGGAATGGTCGTCACGAAATGCATATTGTAGAAAGAATTTGTCATTTGTTCAGGGTTTTAACTTAATCAAGAATACTTCATATCATCATCATCTACATTAGACTGGCCCAGATTTCTATGGGCAGAAAAAAATGTTGTCGAATTCCAAGGGGCACCCCCCAGAATTGTGTCTTTGGGTGAGAAAATCAATCTCTCAAAATTTCAGCTCAATCGCTTGTTGCATAAGCTGGCGCATTTGATTTGAAGTTTGTATGGGGATTTCAGCCAAAATGTATAGGAAAATACACCTCCGTCACTCATTCGATCTGGAAATTGGTTCTGATTGCTCGATTGACCTCAGAATTGCAAAAACGGCAGTTGGTATGCTACAGAACAATTTCACAGAACATTGCATGATGATTAAATGAACTTTTATATAATTTTCGGCTGATTTATTAGGAGCTGATTTGTGTATTTTTGGGTTTTTTTATCGAATCGCATCAGCCGAAACCTATATAAAAGTTCATTTAATCATCATACAATGTTCTGTGAAATTGTTCTGTAGCATACCAACTGCCGTTTTTGCAATTCTGAGGTCAATCGAGCAATCAGAAACAATCTTCAGATCGAAAGAGTGATGGAGGTGTATTTTCCTATACATTTTGGCTGAAATCCCCATACAAACTTCAAATCAAATGCGCCAGCTTATGCAACAAGCGATTGAGCTGAAATTTTCAGAGATTGATTTTCTCACCCAAAGACACAATCCTGGGGGTGCCCCGTGGAATTAGACAACTTTTTGTTTCCTGGGCCAGTCTAATCTACATGGTATAGTATTAATTATCATAAAATCAAGACTGATCTTTGGCTGCGTAATAAAGCACTAATTACCGTTATCCGGGGGATTCGTCGGGGTAACATTGATCAGCTTAACCATTTTCAAGAAATGAATAAATTATGTTATTAAGAAAATTATGTTGAGCTTTTTAGTGGAATGTCTTCACTTGTCATAAGGCTAGTTTGTACAATCCCATTTAATTCCACCACTTAATTGTACCTTGACAGATACGTATTTCGACCTCAACAGTAAAGTCGTCTTCAGTTGACTAGGTCGAGTCAAGTACGAGACACTGAAGACGACCTTACTGTTGTGGTCGAAATACGTATCCTTGAAGGTACAATCAAGTGGTGGAATCAAATGGGATGGTGCAAACTCGTCTCATGACAAGTGAATAAATTATTATTTTCTGTTATTCTTCTTCTTCTTCATATTGGCATTACATCCCCACACTGGGACAGAGCCGCCTCGCAGCTTAGTGTTCATTAAGCACTTCCACAGTTATTAACTGCGAGGTTTCTAAGCCAGGTTACCATTTTTGCATTCGTATATCATGAGGCTAGCACGATGATACTTTTATGCCCAGGGAAGTCGAGACAATTTCCAATCCGAAAATTGCCTAGAACCGGCACCGGGAATCGAACCCAGCCACCCTCAGCATGGTCATGCTTTGTAGCCGCGCGTCTTACCGCACGGCTAAGGAGGGCCCCATTGTCTGTTATTACAAGTACTTATTGTGAGATAGGTATCTTAATGTTGACTAAATTTGCTGCTGAATGATATAACTTTCGGATGAATTAGTATTTTTTTCTATGTAATTACCATTAATTTTTGAACTCACTGCAAGCTGCTAAGAAAGCACTCTAAACTATAAGTAATCTTATTTTCTTGATTGATCCATAGTTTTTGTTCCAAAATTTTGATTTTTATTGTTGAAAAACAAAATAATTCCACTAGTGGTGATGATGCCTTTCTCGAAACAATCGATGCACATCGCCTAAGCATAAGATACACAGGATTTTGTTTTTACACGATTTTTTTTTCGCTCGTATTTTTGATCGTGTGACTTCAATTTGCCACCAATCTCTTCGCAACATGTTTCAAAAATCCAGAATAAATCAAAGAAAAATCACATGACAATTAATATACGTTAAACATTTAGGATGAGTGGAAAATTGAGAAAATGTAAATCGTGTAAAAACAAAATCCAGTGTAATTCAACTATAATTGCCTACCTTAAAGCGTTTGCCGACACAATAAATGATAAATAAAAAAATAAAAATTAACGAAAAATATTTTTTTTAAATGTTTATAGTTATCAAATAATCAAGAACAACAGCCTTATACGTTCTACATGTAGCAGCACTCGTAATAAAAATATGAGAAAAGCCATCATTTCACTCACGGAAGAAATATTTACAAAACAATCACAAAATTGATCAATGTTCCCCCGGATTATGGTAATTACTATATGTATTTCGAATACTAATTATTTTCAATTCAACACTTTGATGTGTGTCGTGCATCTGAATCAATAAGCATTAACAAGACATCACCATAGCAGCGATAATCAAGGTTTTGCTTGTAGAGTGGCGTGTTGCCGTGGAAGTTTATAGATTCGAGTAGATTGTACAAGAGATGGCGCTAATGATGTGTCTATCTTCCGTTGAAGAGAATTTTCAACTATTTTTCACTAAGAGCTACGTCTGTTTGTCTGTGATAAAACTAAGTACATCATATTCCATTCGTTGAGAAGCTATTTGCCGATCCAATTCGGAATTCTACGAACTTCTCCGAACTCCCCCAGAAACTCTTCCTTTAATGCCTCCGGATAACTTCCACTATTTTTTCCGGGAATACCTTCATAAATTCAATAGCGAAATCCTCTAGGATTTTATTCCAGAATTCTTTTCGCAATTACTTCAGAATATCCTTCAAGAATTCCTCTAAAAATTTCTTTAGTATATTTTTACCGGAATTCCTTCAGGTACTTCTCCAGGAAATCCTTTAGGAATTTTCCCGCGGAATCGTCCTGGAATATTTTCCGGTCTTCACTCAGAATTTACTCCAGAATTTCATCCAGAAATTAATTTTAGAGTTCCTTCAGGATATCTTCCAAGGGTTCTTCCAGGAATTTCATCAATACAAACCCCCTGGAAGTTATCCAGTAATTTCTACAGCAATTTATCTGGGAGTACTTTCAGGATTTCATTTGGGAATTTCTCCATTAATTCCTCTTGATATTTTTCCGGGAATTTCTTCAGATATTTCTCCGGGAATTTCTTCAGGAACTTCCCCAAGAAATATTTCAGGATTATTTCCTTGTGGAAATACCTCTGGACGTGCTTGTGAGAGTTTCTCCGAGAGCTCCTCCAGGAGTTTTTTCAAGAGTTCCTCCGGAAATCCCTCCAGGAACTTCACAGGGAATTCCTGGAGGATATTTGGCAGGAATTTCACGGGAAATGGGATTCTGGAAGTTCCTCTAGAAATTCAAATCCGGGTATTTCACCGGCTGTTCCTCTGAAAATTCCTCCGGGAGTTCCACCAGTAGTTCCTCCGGGAATTCATTCAGCCTTTCTTTCAGGAATGCATTTAGGCTTTCTTTAGGAATTTATCTACAAATTCCTCCAGAAACTCCTCCGAGAATTTCTCTGGGAGTTCCTTCGGGAGGTCCGATAAGAATTCTTCCAGGAGTTCCTCACGGAATTCCTACGGAAGTTCATTTGAGAGTTCATCCGGGAGTTCTTACGGAAGTACCTCCGGTAATTCCTTCAGGATTTACTCCGGAAATTCTTCCTGTAGTTCTTCAAGAAATTTCTCCAGAAGTTCCACCGGCAGTTCCTCCGAGAATTCCTCTGAAAATTTTTCCAGGAATCCCTCCGGATTCCTCCTTCGGGAGCTCCTCCAGAAATTACTCTGGGAGTTCCTCCTCAGAAGAACACCCGGAGGAACTGCCGGTGAAACTCCCGGAGGAATTCTCGTAGAAACTGCCAGTGGATTTACCGGGGGAATTCTCGAAGGAACTCCCGTAAAAACTCCCGGAAGAATTGCAGGAGGAACTCCCATCATTGTTGTAAAATAAACGCACAACACGAACGTTGCATTGTCGGTGTGAGTTCGTCACGTTCATTGGCGTTGCGTTTTAGTACAAAACGCTGATTTCAACGACCAGCGCGATGCAACGCGCAACGCGCTATTGTGATCCAGCCTTCACTGTTGATTGTGGATTTGATTTTAAAGTTTTTGAAACTTAGAAGGAAATAGTGCAAAGCACTAATATTCATGTGTTTTAGAAAACTACGAAAACGGTGCCTCCCTCCTACTCGAAATCCTGGCTACGCCCATGACATCTAGATATACATAAAGCTAATTTTCAAATAAGCATTCTTAGATCTAGGATTTTATTTGTAAAATTTTCCCCTAAAACTAAATCCGCGCGAAGCCCAATAATCGTTATGTTAACTCGCGCCAGATCCGCGAAATCCGTGTAGTCATAATAACCCTGTCACAATGGTAGCTTTTCATGTCTTTTTGCTCTACTGCTCTTATTACTTTTGTTAATTTTTTAGTTCTCAGCAATAAGTCTAAATATTATTTTTGTGTTGCCAACTCATAGAATCAAAATCTGTACAGTTATTGTTTGTCTAAATATTTGAATTGAATCAGATAAATTAACTAAACTACTGCCGCAAATAGTTCAACATGCACCTTGAGAAACGTTCTTTAAGATTTTCATTCCACTGATCTTACTTTATTCATTGCTATTTGAAATTTTAGTACAGGTACTTTTGAGGCTTTAAAGGGGTTAAAGGGTTAACACGCGAGCAAATAGCACTTAAAACTTCGTATTTGATGGGAACCGATTTGTTTTTATTTTTTGTTATGCCAATTTCAGAGCCTACTTTCTCTTTCAATGACCAAAAGGCTTGCTGTCAAGCATACGACCAAGTTAAGATAAATAATTTATAAATTAATTAGCTTAAACCCTTTTTGAAATTATTGAGAAAATGATAATTTGTTTCTTGTCCAGTCGTGTTTCTCCGGTAAGCAGAGCGATCGGCCGGTTTAAGATATCGAATCGACTGATTCGGAAAAATACGTAAGACACGCGCTGCTTTTCGTTTTTGTATCATTATGAATATGGCGTCGTTTGAAAGAAAATAATTAGTCGCTTACCAAGGCGATCTCCAATATGTTTCATTCCCAACTAACATACTATTCCTTTCCAGTGCGCTCATGGAGATGCAGAGGATTTCTCGGTCTCTTGTAGCAATGAGTGTCGAACTAATTTTCCTCCCCTTATCCTAATTGACTGTGAGGACGTGGCCGGCATCGTTATTGGTCTTGAATTAAAGAAACTCCGAAGCATGTACAGTGAAAATAGCTTTCTAGTCCCGAGAAAACTATTCAATTAATGAGCTGTGCATTATTTGTTGTTTCTCGGCCAATCACGACTTGCAACTACGACAGTCAATCAAGCTAAGCTAAGCAAAGTTAAGTTAAATCCTGTTGTATTTTTTGACATCTCATAACGTGGACGGATTTCGGTGCTGTACGGATTTCGGTTCCCCTGGTATAATCCTTTCGCAGGAAGCAAGCATTTGCTGGTATCATCATCCTTTCGCGACCACAAGTTTCCAAGGCAATGGTAGATATGATTCAATCTTTGTAATGAATTCTGCATCCGGAATGAGGCAAAATGTTATCACACTTAAACCTTTTCACAGATTTTGGTGAATTTTGCTTCAATTTACCGGAATGTCAACAGCCGAATTGTTCGGTGAATAGTTCACCAAATTTTTCCTTTGTTCAACTGTCAAAACCACCGTAAATTTGAAAAAATATTCACCGAACAGTTCTGCTGGTGAGATTTCGGTGAAATTTCACAGAAATCTGCAATTTATTTTAATTGTGATGATATCCATTCGTAAACAGCTTTGTTTGGCAAATAGTAGGCAAATATAAATGTATTTTTTTGATTAATAATATCCATCTTTCCGAAAATTTTCTGTAATCATAAATAATTCCTTTGAGGAAGAACCCTTCATTACTGTATCATGCCAAATCCCCGTTATGCAAAATTACCTTCACTTTTGTCGTATGCGTAATGCTCCATATACTAACCTTTACGTCAGACTCATGCTTATATCTCTATTCTTTAACTGTTTTACTGCTTCTGGGGATCGGTACATTCTGGCAAATGGTCTATTCTGGCTTTCTGGCACTTTCTAAATTCTGGTAAATGGGTTTCTCGCAAAAATTATTCTGACAAACAGTTTTCTGGTAAATGTCATACAATCCTTTTGAACTAATGGACCGCTTTTCAACGTGCTCGCATGAAACGAATGCTTGAAAGCGCTACTCTCATGGAGAAATACGAAAAGCTTGAAAACGCCAATAACATGCTTGAAAATGAAGCTATCAATAATCTTATGTAACTAAAGATCCGCCGTCCGAGGACCGTGAAGCGATGCTAAAATAGTTTTTAAAAATAGAAACAGAATCAGGAGCTAATAATTATTTCTTTCAGGTCAACGTTATCCAAATTTCGTAATTTTGTCAAAAAAACGTTGACTATATGAGCTAAATTTATATTTTCACAACAAAAAAGAATTAAATTGAATTGTCTACAACATTGTAGAAAAGTTCGACCCCCTTAATTCGAAAGATTAAAGAATACATTTCACAAAACTTATCACAAAAGATTCAGCACTTACAAATAAAATAGATCTTTCTTGTAAGAAATTTCTTCCGAAGACGTCAAAACTCTAGCGCTGATGATTTTCGACTTACCAAATTATGATGTTAAATTTGACGAATCCGACCATTGTGCATTAGTTCGCCAGGAAATATTGATCAGCTTGCAGTATTGGAAGTTGAGTAGATGGCTGTTTGCACGCACTTGTTGAAGCATGGTACAAAAAAATGAATATGGGACAAGACTTCATTCGAACTGTGTCGTCTAATGTCCAGTCACTACATTTTAAATGCACATCTTTTTAGAGTGGGGTCCTCGGAAGGCAATCTCTGTGTTTGCGGCAAGGATTATCTTATCAGGCTATCGATCATGTCATGTGGGCTTACGAGAAGCATCGTGGGCCCAGATTTGCGCTAAGTGATCATCTCCGTGTCCAAGAAAAACAACCACAGCCTATCAGGATAGTGTTTTGAAGGTTGCTGGTCATAGTCCGCCCATCCCTTTGTCTGTCGTACCCCATTATGAATTTCTTTCTCTTGTTGTCCGTTTCAATGTCTGGCGTGATTTTCTTCCGTACGTCTTCTTCCCAAGAAAAAGTTTGTCCCGTTACAGATTATTGTATTCCCCAACCTCGACCGAATCGCGAGTCTTTCGGTTCCAATATCATTGTACAAGAACCATGAAAAACTGTATTAAATAACATGATTTCGGTTTCGTGACGTTTTACGGCAAATAAACATCCCAAATAAACGGTAGATTAAAAACAAGTCCAGAAACTCTTACATACAGTTCTAAATCATCTCAGATTTTCGGAACTCTTTTGGGCCAGTCAACGTTAACGAGTCCAGCATCTTTGACATAATAGTGGCCTGAAATGTTTCAAAGTCAAGTCAATGTACGGCGTTGTTCTGAAACCTTGCGCTCTTCTATATTTGATATCGCCCTGTACAATTGTTGCTAATGAAGCAAACAAGTATTCCTTAATTCTCTAGTCCTCTTAATGCAAAAGTTTTAATGAGTTTATTAAAAATGCTTTGTTCATTCCAAAATAATTTGCCTATCTATTGTCTATCTGAAACCGACTTCGAAATCGTCCAACAAGCTATCATAAATATTAGATACCCGAACAGATTATTCCATCCCTTCATCAAATTACACATTCATCAACGTCCAATCGGATCAAATTCGAACTCAATCATCTGTCAAATCACCCGCACTAAGTCAACTGAACCATTCTATTGAAACTCATTTACACTTCTCCGCCCGCCTGCCTGTGTTACAGCGTCGTCATATTTCCCCGGTCACCCCACCGACCGAGCGCATCCTTACTCGAGCACCGTCAATTTTCGTCTTTTGTTGCCCGAACAGGACACCCATTATTAAATTTTCCTCCCCACGTAGATAATTAATTATTACGACGACGACGACGGCATCCGAAGCAACTTCCAAGCGGCGACGACGACGATAATGACAAAAAAAAACGCAAACGATAATTTTCCTCTCCCAAACCGGTTCCCAACTTCCCGATTTCCTATCCTCATTGTCCTTCAGCGTTTGCAAATTTATGCTCTTTGAACGGCCTTCCGTTTGTTCCTCTTTCGTTCAACCGGCGGCGGTGCCCCTTTTCCGACTCGGAGGCAAATGGTGTTGCGCAAGGAAGGACCCAAAGTTGAGCTTGAGTTGTCACGAAGCTAAGGACGAGGACCACGACGACGGTGTCTATCATTAGTTACTCATGCATAAACACGACAACTGGACCGGACAACTGGACCCGGAGACATACTTGCAGAAGAAAAGTTCTCCTCTTGAAGGATGGATGAAAGCACCCGGCCGGCGAAGCAGCACTCATGTACTGCCGGACAGAAAGTTAAAGTTGTTTGCATTGTTGAAATGAGCTTTTTTGTTGGAGGATGTACTGGACAGTCACTGATTGCGATAATGACGATGATGCGATGATGAAAATGGAAAATGAAGCTTGGCCAGGCAAAGTTTGTAGTCAGTTTGGCTCCAGTCCGTGCCACTCGCCGGCAGCGCTATTCAGTTCGCGTCAGTTGTCTCGAGTCATAAATTTTTCTCCATCAACTTCTCGAACGCGCGCTGCCGGGGGAAAATCCTTTGAAGCGTTGACCTAGCTCGAAGCCCTCCCCCCTGGTAAGTAGTCAATTCGAGATAACATTTTTGAGGAATTTATTCGCAATTTGGCTGATCAACGAGTATGCGGAATGCGACTTGGCGACGATAATTCGCCACGCCGGTTAGCACTTCATTACCCGGGACCCACAAATGGAGTGTGAAAGCACCAACGTTTTCCTCCCGCCCAAAGTACGATCATAAATTTGAGTGAAGTTATTTGCCTGAACCCTCAATTTTCCGAAATTGACTCTTCTCTGACGGTTTATGTTTATATATTTTTATGGAGCCAACACGAACGACACAGTCAGCCAGCCAGCCAACCAGCCAGACAGATGATTCGTCCCCCGACATCTAACAGCACCTCGAGCGACGATTATCTAGAATCTCGCCTGGAAGCCGGAAAACCTCCGAATTCTTTCCCACATTCATTCATCGCATCCTCCAAACATTGTTGCTGGCTGTTACTGCTCCATTGTGGCGCTGTCTAGGGACCATCAATTGATAACGAATCTCTTGGCAGTCAACCACCGCACAGGCACACATACACCGCCATAACGAGCGACAGCCAACAGAACCCCAAACAAGATTGGAAAATATATTGACACAAATAAATCACTTCAATCACCTCAACACAACATTGCCATCGAGGACGACGACAGGCAGCGGAGAGACGGTCACCCGCGAGGATGGGAATCGGATTTTGTTGCCGTTTTTTATGGTGGTGATGTGCACCCTGCTACTATACTTGTCGAGACCGCCCCAGCACTGTCGTCTGTGTAAAAGAAACTGGTGACAGGTTCGACCGGGCAAGCGAGAGGAAAATCAAAATCTGCAATTTGCGGTCGCTGGCTCCCTTTGGGCTAACTGACGACTGACTGTCCTGTTACTCTCCCTCCCAAAGGGGGAGCCTCATGCGGAGGCGATGGGTATTTTATTTGATTACGAGACACTACCCACACTGTGGGTGCCCAGTTGGGACTAAGAACTCATTGTACAATGCATCATTCGGAGTGGAGCGGTAGATCATGAAAGCTGGTCATCAATTGATTACAGCAGCATGATGATCTATTTTCAACAGTATGGTTAATGGACAGTTAAATATGAAGTGAGAATTGTTCCTTATTGAAAATAATTGTCCCTTTTAAAATATACCAGTTTCAAATTTCGGCGTTTATGAATTAGCCCAAAGGATATTTAGTCCAAACTCAAAATTTATAACTTGCACCAACTATTGGACCCCACCACTCCTCTGTGTTAACCTCAAACGTGGTGGACAACAGAACTGTGTGGCAATTGACAGATTTTTCTTGAGCAACTCGCACAAAATCCTTTGGGTATTTGTATCTGGACGTTGACAAGGGACAAATGAGATTTCAGTTGAAGGGTATTTAGGTTCGGTTGAGCTGGTGTTGCACTTTGCGTAAGTCTCAAGGGATTCCACCGAGAGAGTTGTCGGATTTGTCCTTCAAGCAGTAATACGATTACGATGCGAGTAGGGCAATGGCTTTGCCGTGAGCCAGTTTGCGATTGCAAATGTGTTGCGTTAGTGTACTTCTTTGACGCAGTCTTTCGCAGATTTCCTGAAGGTGATTTTAGATAACCTTAAATTTAGAGTGGAGGAGAATGATAATTGATCAAAATAACACTAGATTTTTTTTTCGAAAGGACGTTTGGTCGAAATTTCTTTTCTGATTAACTTATAACCCGAAACAATTAATTGCAATTGAGATATAAAACACCACACATTTATCTTTATTTAGCAAAATATTAAACATTAACTGCATATTATTCGACGACTCGGCCAGTTTAAAAGCATATGCACAGCACATGCTTTTGAACCGGACAAATTGATACTAAATTTGCGAAAAAGGCTGAACGTGTCTTGGAGAGACTAGAACCCTCAACGTCCTATTCTCCTGTATCACCGCACGCTTAAAGTCAAGTACACATCGCATGAATAGTTTTCACACATTACGGCGACGCCTTGGCCAACTCTCACTATGAGTGAAAATTTTGTGTGAAACACGAGCAGTCGCTGTGTAATGTCTCACATGTGCATGATATGTGTAAGTGAGTTGGCCTCGCACTGTCAAAGTCCCTTCGGGTCGCTATGATGGCGAACGGGTGCAGAATGTGAGGCAAGAAATCGTACTTTTTCGGAGGTTTTTCTTTTCGCTTTGATGGCGAAACAAAAAAATGTGCGAATACAAGCATCGCACTTTGTTTTGTTGATCGAAACGATTGGAGAAGCCTCTGAATAAGTATGGAAAATTTGGCTTACTTTACCATCAATTTGAAAACATACAATTGAGGTTAGGTTCGACTTTCGACTGCTCTCTCGCTGTGTAAAATGAACTCACCTAAAATCATCGGCTATCGGTTACACAAAAATGAGTAACATCGTAATTACTCATAATATGAGTTGTTCCAGGAGAGGCCCGTTTTGTGTGATTTTAAGCGTGCGTGCGGAGAAGCTGTCAGAAACGAGCAGAGCACGAATGAGCGAGCATTCCAGTTTGATCGAGCGACGTGATCGGACACGTTTTTGGCTCGTGCTTGCGCAAGTTTTCTTTATTCGGTCTTATTGGATTGTGGCGCATATTGTCGCGTGCGGTTTTCGTTTCCGGTATGGGTGGTCGCCGGCAACTCGGTAACTCGCGATCAGCGCACCGAAGCGTACCGCGAGTGACGATGATGAAGCGGTAAGCAATGCAGCAAAGAAGCTGCTATCGAATAACGCCTACTACGACTTAAAGGATGGCGATGCCGGTGACCCGCTGGCGAAGAAAAAGAACCGGAAGAATACGATGGCCCAATAGCAACACGACCAGCATCTCGACCGTAAGGAACGGTGCCCCCCAATATTCGTGAAAGGAGACACGCCGAACCTGTTGCCAGCTATTCGATTCTATGATCTCGAACAAGTACACCATTGGCATTTTTCAGCTATGCTCAAAGGGGGGAAGCTCATGGTCTCTAACAAGGCCTCTTTCGATTTCGTGGTGCAGTATATGAAGATGAAGGATTGGGAGTATGTACTACAACCACGACTTCCCCGGTACTAAATTACTAAAAGTGGCGCTATGCGGTCTTGACGGATCACAAAATCTCGCGGCATGATAAAAGCCGCATGTACCGTGACCAAAAGCACCTCGTCCCTCTCGAGCATGGATCCACCTCGCTCAAGAACCTGAAGGCGATTAAGGTGGTGACCAGTACCATTATCCAGTGGACAAAATACAAGCCCGGGCATCGCGACGTCACGCAGTGCATGGCATGTTCTCAGTTCGGCCACGGTACCCGCAACTGCTTCATGGCTACCCGCTGCAATGAGTGTGGCAAAAACCACAGCACGGAGGAGTTGGACCTCAAGTGTGCCAACTATGGAACTATGGGGCAAAACATCGTGCAACAACGAAGGACTGTCCCAAGCGCGCCGAGTTCGTGGAAATCCGGAAGAGAGCTTCCACCAAAAATCAGCCTATGCGTCGAGCAGTTCCACCCCCGCCGCTGAATGAGAGAAATTTTCCGGTCATTACGCCTCCCCGTCGACCGATCTCGGTCCTTCCGCTGCTGCAGCCACACAAACGGCTTGCTGCTGCCGCTGCATCGGTTCCATCCGCGGCACCCGATACCCAAGCACCATCGGCTCCCAGCCAGTGCCCCCCTGAATTCCATCGTCAGGACAACCAGCCCCATCTGGCTGAAGGTGACCCACCGCTCTACACATCGGAGCAGCTGGTTCCAATGTTTACACAACTGGCATCGTGACTACGTGAATGCAAAACACGCTTCGATCAGATCTTCACCCTGGGCATGTTCGTCATCGAGCTGCTACGGTCGGTCTGGTCAATTGGAACGCTTGCTCACTTAAGAGCAAAACTATTGAGCTGGTTGGTTTCCTCGACGAGAGGGAGATCGACGTGCCTTTCATCACGGAAACACACCAGCTCGAGGTGAGCGTATATATTCCGGACTTCCGTGTGGTGAGACTCGATCGATCAAACCTCCAGTTACTACTTCCGTTGGCGTCATCACCGTCATCGTGGCATACTGCCAAACGCAAGCCAAGGAGATCGATGGGATATTGGCCGCCCTCCGCAGAGACATCGTCAAACTAACGCGGCGCCAAGGGCAGTACATCATCGTCGGCGAACTCAAGGAGCAATCGAAACGGCACGATTTGGAGTAGCGGTCTAGAAGAAGGCCATTACACAATCCTGAACCCGGACTCACCCACCCGTTTGAGCAGATCCGGGGTACATTTGACGCTCGATCTGTTCATCACGAACATGGATAACCAAACATCGCAGCCGGTCGACTATCAGGAAATCGGCTCTTCGATCAACCGACACCAACTCTCCAGAAGGAACTATCATCGAGTGAACTGACAGTGATTCCAGCAGTACGTTGACAACACCATCAATCGACAGCCAGTTGTGCGCCATCGAAGAGGCTATCTCGGTAGCCAGAGAGCAGCATGTCCCAACAACGCCTCGTGAGGTAAGCAACGCCCTAACCAGCGACACTCTCACCAAAGATCTCATTCGTCTTTGCAACGTGGTTCGCAGACAGTATCAACGTACTGGGCTGCCTGCACTCAAAACCCGTTGCAATCGCACGACCAACATCATCAAAGCCAGAATGGTGGACCTTAAAAATAATGATTTTTTCTAATAAGATCCGCGCTCTACCAAATTGTGCCGTTTTGGAAGTTGACAGCCTCGGCCTCGGCCTCGGCGCATTCCACCCTTGATCCTGCCAGACAATAATGGCTCTAAGGATCGCTTAATAACTCCTGCTGAGAAGGCTGCTGTCAGTGAGCATGCAAACAACATTCATCTTATTCCCAACGACTTCTCGGAGGAGTTGGAGATAACAGCTGGTGAATTGTCGGCCTATATCAAATCATCCAAAAATATGAATGCCCCAGGTTTCGACAACATCTCTAACTTGCAGCTCAAGCATTTGAGTGCCCAGTTTTTCGATCACATCGTGTTTTTTTTTTCAACCATGCAGTGTCTTCGACTTAGTTACTTCCCATCGTCCTGGAAGTCATCAAAAGTGATCCCCATCCGGAAACCTGGGAAAGACCCTTCCTCGCCCAAAAGCTATCGTCCCATCAGCCTTCTCTCAGCGTTATCCATGCTTTTTGAAAAGGCAATTCATTGCCGGCTACTTGATTTTGCCGACATCCTCAGACGGAACAAGTTTGTCTCCAAAACCTCCGTCATGGCGTTGCTCGATGTCGAGAAGGCATTTGACAATGTATGGCATGATGGACTGGTGTACAAACTACAACGCTACCCAGCTACCTCGTAAAGATAATCAAAAACTATATGTCGGAAAGGACATTCCGGGTCACAATCAGCGAAGCGACTTGCGGTGCGCAGGGACTCGCAATTCTGAGGTCCATCGTCTGGCCGAGATGAAAACACTCGACGAACGCTTTGAGGTGTCGTGGGAGAAGGACAGGGTGCGTTGCCAAACCTCGGAGCAACCCATGATTCGGGATTTATTTCCACGCTAGGTTATCAAATTTTGTTAATAATAGTATAAGTGTAAGATTAGTTAGGTTATCAAATTTTCCAAAATAATCAATGCCTCCATGAGATTATTCTGATACATTAGATACTTTATAAATTACATTTGAATTCCAACTATTGCTATTAAACAAAATCAAAGATGAAGGGCCAACCACTTGAAATGTTAAAAATGATGTAACAAACAAAAATCAGAAATAAACGAATTTAAGTAAAAAAAAAGCCATCAGAAACCAAGTACCAACCTCCACCGAGGTAAACTATTTTTTTGCAAATTGAATATCTTTTTGATGCTTGATTTGCCCAATACAATATTTAACAACAACAAAAAAAGCTGATTATTCCACATAGTGGTGATGTTGCCTTTCTCGTGCATGTAAAAATAGTATTATGTCCATAGCTTGCGAGCCTATTTTAAATTTTTTGATCGGGGAGAACCAATCGGGGAGTTCATTAATTGAATATTGTAGTATACCAATGTCCTTTGTTTAGTGCATGTCTTTCTACTCCATGACATTGCCATTGAGAAGAAATAAAGCAGTCGTCTTTTATTCATGTATTTCTCAAACTTGATGTGAAACCACTTTAAATTAAGCGCTATTTGTACCCTTAGAGAAATGACGAACACCGACTCTCAAAGGCGCGCCTCTTAATCAGCTTCGGCTTCAGAAAAAGTGAGATAATATTAATTTTCCCATGCATCGGTACTGAAGTTCAACCGAATTGTTGCTTCTTCTTATGAGGTCCGAATTCGTTTTTGTATAGAAATCTGATTTCATTGTGTTTGGCACTTAGGAGTCTCACCTTTACACAGAGTGTTCCACAAATACACCAAAATCGTATCCGGTTCTTTCCTAATTGATGAGCACCCTGGAGTTTGGAAATTCATGTCGTTATCTTCAAAGCCAGCCTAATGATGATTGAGTTGCATTTTTATAATCTACTTCATTGACTACACCTAAAAAGGTAGAATAGGTGGATTATCTAGAAGCAAATTAAAGTTGTTCGTTGATCGGAAGACCATCACTCATAAGTATTAACAAGAATAGTAAGAACTAGAGTACAGAGTGGTCGATCTTACTTCGTAACACACCACGGGACAATCCGAGGATAGAATAGGAGGATAGAATTCCCCATCGAATTTAACTTGTTGCGAGCCAATCGGTTAAGACTAACGGTGATGATGATGATGGTTTTCTACCATTGATTGTAGCAAGGCATCTGCCTGTAGAAATGGTTATACTGAAAAGCGATTTGGTTAAGTTTGTGATGTTGACTTTGATCAATCAGACTCTTGTATGAAGGGCCAAAAAAGGAGGGGTGAATCCGTTAGCAGATGCCCTCACGCGAAACTCGAGGGGGAATTTTAGAAGAATAAGGCTTGTTCGCGACAAAATCTGGACACAAAAATTTAAGGATAAGAAAAAGACAAGGTCAGTTTTATGCAAGATTTATTTTTTTCTCATTGATATGTGTAACAACAGTCACCAAAACACTATTCAACAATATTTAATTTGGCTGCATATAGAATTGACGAACTTTTGAGTTCACTCCAGCCATGAGGGCCAGTGCAGACCTGTCTGAGAGAGATTTAGACGCTTTTAACCAAGATTTTCGAAATTTTTCTATAGTAGTTACTTCCTGTTTGTACTGGGAGAGTTCTCTCTTAACAAGAGCCCAATATCGCTCTATGGGACGTAATTCCGGGCAGTTTGGTGGATTCGCCTCCTTCGGTACCACATGAACCCCATTCGCTTCATACCATTTCATTACGTCCTTGGCGTTATGGCAGGATGCCAAATCAGGCCAGAACAGCGATGGTACATCATGACTGCGTAAGAATGGCAACAATCGTTTCTGAAGGCATTCTTGACGGTAAATTTCTTTATACTGTACCAGTTGTTATGAAACCTTTGCTTGCACGACCACAACTGCAAATGGCCTCCCAACCCGAGTAGAAGAAAATAGCTCAATAATATCAAATGTTGATAAGATAGCAAAATTAGATCTGGACATGATTGATATAAGAGATAAAAGATCAGACGACAATATCAATATTTTGCACTAAAATATCATGAGGAGATCAAATTATGCTATTTGTAATAAGTGATCAATATCATGTGCCATTAGTTTGTTCTTATCCATATCATATCTTGATATTTAAATGATATTTCGGTGCAATTTTTTGATATTGTTGCCTGTTCTTTTATCTCTTATATCAATCAAGTCCATATCATGTTTTGTTATTCTGTTCATGGCTTCTAGCCGGGAAGTAACACCTGCAACTTACTCCCAATAAAAAAATAAACAGAAATGTTGTAAATGAATTATATACTTGTTTCAACTGTAACTTTGAGTTTAGATTCAGTTATATTAAAGTTCTACATGTTTTGGGTTTTGGAAAGTCATATTTCTGAAAGTTTTTCATTTGCATCTTATGTATGACTTAAATAAAACAGCAACAGAATGTTTGATATAATTGCGTTAGATCGAGACCTCTTTATAACCTTCTGCTTGGCGTTCAAAAATAGGCCTTCAGAACACGGATTCGGCATTTTTGGTACGAATAGTCAATGATTTTGTAAAACATATTTTTCTTACCTTTAAAAATTTGTTGGCAATAATATGAATAATGTCCATCACCACACAGCGAAAGCAAATAAATCGTAAAATCACAATTTTATTTTGAAAGTTATATTGTTTTTAGTTGCAACTTGGAAGAGTTGTTTATAACTGTATGTTTTTATGCATACCGATTTACGACGGCGTTATAACAAACAGCATTTATTATTAATGTTTACAGTTTCATGTGGTTGTATATTAGTTTTCAGAATAGTTTTATTATTTCTTGTTGCATACGATATTTTTGGCAGATCTATGTACAGTGCCGGGCAAAAAATAGATTTCGCTTTCTAAATAATTAATAAGAATGTTCCTTTCAATCATATCTCTCGTTCAAGCACACAGAAAACATAGGATTTATTATCTTTGAGAAACGTTTTCCAATAAAATCAAATCCTATGCCCTTGAATGATAAAAAAAATGATAAGGCATCAGCTCTGCGGAGGAGTTTAAATTGGATAAATCGGGTCCACATTTTCATTTTATCGAACCAAACTTCTTTTGAACCGGAATTCTATAACTTCTGTATCAGTATTTAATAATTAACTTGTATTACCGATTCAGATGCATTGATTTTTTATATCCATAGAAGAATATTTTGAGTTTGAAAATTATTGGGTAACTCGAGGGGTTCATATTCTTGATCTCGTATAGCTCCAATATTCCCTTTCATAATAGAAGAAATAAAAGCAGTTTGACTTGTTTAATTTTATTTTCCAACAGTGAACTAGTATGTTAGTAAAAAGAAGCGATGATGGAGTGATGGAAATGGGAACAGTTCCCCTGTTTTAAATTTCCCTAAAATTGACTTGATAGTTATGTCCGATATTGGTTTTCCAGTTTATTTGGTGGTCAGGTAAGATAATTTTTTATAATTTAACAATCTTTTACCATATGTTGGGGATTCCGTTTGCCTATTTTTTTTGCGTTTCGACAGGCCTGAAACAAGATCCACAACAAATCCATTGATTTGAGTACACTCTGTTAGCCCGACATACGCTTCTATTAACCACGTATACCCATAATTTCAAATACGAATAACCATTGTATCCTTGATAGTATCTAAATACATTAATCTATTTATACAGCATTGTATATTTTTCCCGATAATTTATTTCTGAAGGTAACAAAATATTCAACCGTCAGTGTACGATGAAGATGGCGATCTGAATTATGAAAATCAGTGATGCCCTTTGTTGGCGCTTGAAGCGTATGATACATATGCAATGTTTTCTCCACAAACTAATCGATAATATGATTAGTTTCTCAGGGCGCACCGAAAAATTAAAGCTACATGAGTGTGTTTCACCATAAATTCTGAATTGCTTGTGGAATTGCCATATATGTTTGTGGTGTGAAGAACAATCGTAAATTTGGCATTTTATTTTCATTACTTGCATCATGTCTTCTACAGTATACATTTTCAAAATAAATTGAGCAAAACATCTAACCGAAATAAAATGACAGCTCGGTTTTCATGAGTGTTATGATTCAGTTATAATTGAGATTCAAAATCATTTCATATGAAACCTGAGAAATGTTATATATTGACTCCACCTCTTGCGCTTTTTTCGTTGTAAACAAGTCGTATATAAGAGACTGGGAACGAAACTAAGACTTGTGAAACAGTCATAATTGTATTGCTAATACTGAGTTGGAACAAATTGTGTTGCTTGGCTGCCACACCAAATATTTTTTAGGAAACTTGGTCTTTTTTCGTCCTGAAAAGCTATGCAACGTCATTCCTTTGCATGGCAGTGTAGAAAGCCATTCCAGGAAGTTGTTTGAAATCTTCCAGGACGTAAGTTTCATCGTCCATTACCACACAAGAAAACTTCGTCAAATATTCACGATACAACTTACGAGCACGTGTTTTGGCCGTCACATTCTGCTTGTCATCGCGATTCGGTACAGTTTTTACTTTAAATGACTTCATCCCTTGTCGATGCTTCGACGTATGCACGGAAGTTGGCGAAATTTTAATTTTCCGAGCAACAGTACGGATTGAAAGATCTGGCTTCCTCTGCAGTATGGTTTTCACCTTAGCGTCCATCTGGTGGTTCCTCAAATTTGTTCTTGTTCCACTACCTGTCTTCCTAGCTGTTGTCAAGCGAGCATTGGACGATTTTAAAACACTGTGGACAGTGCTGGCAGGCAAATTAAGCTTTTTAGCAAGTTTCTTGATTGATAGACTCGGATTTTCATTGCGACCGCACACAATTACTTTTCGAACATGCTCTTCCTTTGACTCCATTGTCAACTAAACACTTGTTATAATAATGAAAAAATATTTCAGATAGAACCGACATACATTCATCACTCTACGAAATATTTCACTTGTTGATGACTTATTTCAAAAGTTATATGTGATTGGGGATGTCCAGATTTTGTCGCCAACAAGCCTTATTCTTCCATAAGAAAGTTCTCACAGCCGAGCCCTCGATTGACAGAATTAACCCGTTAGATGAGGTCGAAGAGCCATCCCTAATTCCACGAAATGTTGCAATAGAGAGGACGCAGTCCCATGCTCTATATACAAATCGCTTCATTTGAGTGCCCTGTTGATCCCGCCCGATGCCCAGTAGAATAATGGGGAAGGGCTGCCACTAGGCCAAAAGTTGTTTGGCCGAATATACTTTTTGGCCGAACAAACCATTAGGCTGAAAGAAGCATATGGCCGAATAGGCCTTTTGGACGAAAAATTCATTTGGCTGAAAAACTCATTTCGCCAAATAAGTCATTTAGCCGAATAGATCATTCGGCCGATAAGGTCATTCGGAGCTCCAAGTCCGATTCAGCCAGTTTATGATAGGCAAAAATGAGACAAAATTCTTCATCGAATGCATCTTGTTGCGAATTGGTTGAAGATAAGAGCCAAAAAATGAGTAACACTTTTATACGTGATTTTGAGCTTGAGCTTGAGCTTGATTGACTGCTCGTAGTTGCTACTCCATTATGACCAGATCAGCTGTTCTTGCACAGGGAACCAACAGATGTTTGCTTGGGACTAGCACACATCTTCAATGTACAAGTACTGGTGATCTCATTTGTTAGGTCATACTGGCGCCTGCCACGTCAGAATGCAAGTCAATGTTGGGAAGGGGGAGGAAATGATGATGCAATCACTCGCCCACTGCAAGCCGAATATACCTCTGCACTTGCCACGAGTTCATGCGGAATTTGTTGGAGTTTCTGGGTTAGGTTGGAGAGGCAGAGGTCCGTCTTGGTTAACGAGCTGCCAATGTGATAGATAGGAGGAGGTAACTGATGGAATTTCTAGTTGGATGTAGAAAACGAGCTCTATAGATCATTTCCAATTCTAGCAGATTACTGCTAGAATACTCAAGTTGAAGGTATAGGAATAGTAATGGAAACGGTATGGAAGTCCATTTCCAGTTCTAGCGATTGCTAGAACATGAGAAATAAAGAGAAAGATACAAAGTAGGAGAATGGAACGGACCTGGGATTGAACCCACGACCTCCTGCGTATGATGCAGAAGCAGTAGCCATATGACTACCAAGTCCGCAGTAACACTTTTATAAGTGATTTTCTGTATAAAAACAAATTTTAGCAACAACTTCATTCTTAGACCGACCACCGATCCGATCAGATGTCTCGTGCTTGTCTCTCGGTTTCTATTGATTCGGTTCGACATCAGTGCGAAGTGCACAGCGCAACGCGAGTACACGCTTCCATTCTACGATGGGTGACACGAAGGCCAAATCGATCGTGAGCAGCGGTGCAAGAAAAAATGTTCGTGAAAGAACGATGATGATGCCGGCGATGTACTGGCATTAAAAAAGAAAAACCAGCCTTTACAGCAAGAGAAGCAACTTGAGCGGAAAACAAAATGTCCTCCTATTTTCGTGGTGGAAGATCCGCCAGTCTTACGTCCAACAATTCGTTCTTGGATAACTAAGGGACTCAAGTGTACATTTCGATTGTGCACGGAAGGATTGAAGCTTATTTCTGACGGAAAGCCGCATTACGACAAGGTGATGGATATCCTGAAAAAAACTTAAAATGCGAGTATTTCACCAAACCAGCACCAAACCACTAAAAGTGGTCCTGCGTGGTGTTTTCGACGATAAAGACGGTAAGGAACTGATGAAAGAACTAGAACACTATCCACCAAGGGTCCACCAACCATGAAAGACCTGAAATCAATTCGCATTATTAACATCACAGTCCTGGAATGGCAGCGGTATAAGTCATTTGCAAAGGTGGCAGAACTGTACACCCGCCTGAAACGTGAAGCAACAAAAGTTGGACTGGTGGTGAATGCGTCAAAGCCAAAGTACATGCTTGTGGGCGGAACCGAGCGCGACAGGGCCCACCTGGGAAGCAGTGTTATGATAGACGGGAATACCTTCGAGGTGGTCGAGGAATTTTTCTACCGTGGATCCTTGCTAACGGCTGATAACAATGTTAGTCGTGAAATACGAAGGCGCATCATCTGTGGAAGTCGGACCTACTACGAGCTTCAGAAGAAACTGTAGTCAAAAAAGGTTCACCACTGCACCAAATGTATCATATACAAGACGCTAATAAGACCGGTTGTCCTCTACGGACATAAAACATGCACAATGCTCGAGGAGGACTTTCAAGCACCCGGAGTATTCGCGAGACAGGTGCTTATGACCATCTTTGGCGGTGTGCAAGAAGACGGTGTGTGGCGGCGAAGAATGAACTATGAGTTCGCCCAGTTCTACGGCGAACCCAGTATCCAGAAGGCAGCTAAAGGCGGAAGGGTACAATGGGCAGGGCATGTTGCAAGAATGCTGGACAGCAACCCAGCAAAGATGGTGTCCGCTTCCGATCCGGCAGGGACGAGACGGCGTGGAGCGCAGCGAGCGAGGTGGGCAAACCAGGTGCAAAACGACTTGGCGAGCGTGGGGCGTACTCGAGGATGGTGAGATGTGGCCTCGAACCGTGTATTGTGGCGTCAAATAGTTGATTCAGTGTTATCTGTTTAGATGTAAACTAAATAAATGAAATGATGAAAACGCGATGGCGAATCACTTCCTGCTTAGGATGCAGCCCCCTTATTCACACCGGAACAGCTCACTCCATTGTTCTGTCAGCTTGCAAATCGCTTGCGAGAATGCAAAAGCCGCTTCGACTAGATTCTCACTCTTGGCATGTTCGTAATCGAAAATGGATGCTAGGTGGAGTCTGGTCGAAACAAACACCTGCTCTTTGTGATGGCATTCTTAGGTTAAGTAGGTAGGTTTAACAAAATAACAAATAATAAACTCTAACCTAAAGTCACGTTGTGACAAAGTTGTAAATTTGACTTAATTTAATTCAACAGTCACAATGTTTTAGAACTGCAGAGTCCAAAGGACTGGTCAAATGAAATGTAAAATTATTGTGTTACTCAAAGAACCCCTGAAAGGACAATATGTGATGGATCAAATGCAGGCAGTGGAATTTTTGGTTATTTAATAAATATTCTATCTATCTCAAATGAAAAAAAATGCAACATTCCTCCAGGGATTCCGGCGGGAATCCTCCAAGGATTTCGATGAGAATCCTTTATTGATTCCGACGGGAATGTTCCAGCGATTCCGAAGGGAATCTCCAGAGATTTCGACAGGAATCTTCCAAGCACACCGAAGGGAACCTTCAGGATTCCGACGGGAATGTTCCAGGAAATCCGATGGAAATGTTTCAGGGTTTCTAATGAGAATCTTTTAGAGATTCCGAATTGAATCCTCTATGAATTCCGACGGTAATATTCCAACTGAAATGTTCCAGAGATCCCGTCGAAAATCCTCTAGGAATTCCAACGTGAATGTTCAAGGATTCCGTAAGCAATGTTCCAGGGTGTAGAAGCAAATCGTCGAAGGACTCCGAAGCAATCTATCGAGGGATCCCGAAGTATAGTTATGAACATTATTGGATATCGACTACAACAATACCGGACGCGCCATTCCTGAAGCATCAAATCAAGTTTGGATATTATGGATATCAACGACTATAGCACCGGATTCGCTATTCATGACGTACCAAATAAATAGCCTTGGTATTCCTGACGCAGCAAGTGAATGACCGACATCCACAGCGACTCCAACATAGCAACACAGCGAACCGAATGCACCTTGGACTCCCGACGCAGCAGAACCAAGGTGGCAACAACGACGACGACACCAAAGACCTGACGCAGCAATTAATCAGTCCATCGAACAGTAGGGACAGTGAACCAATTTTTATTTAGAGAGCTCAGTTCTAATTTAGACTTAAAACAGATATGACCTTCATTGTAATGTAATTCTCCCGTTAGTTGAATAAATGTCTTTTTTAAGAAGCAAATCGTATAGGTCCGTACTTAATTGCATATCGTTAAGGGACTACGAATTAATCCTCCAGGAATTCCGTAAAGAATCCTCCCAGCGATTCTCCAGGGGCGTTGAAGTAGTTCGTTGAGGGATTCCGAAGCAAATCATCGAAAGGTTTCGAAGCAAATTATCGAATGATTCCAAAGCAAACCGTCGAATGATTTCAAAGCAAATCGTAAAGGGAGTCCGAACTAAATCTTCGATTAATTCAGAAGCAAACCGTCGATGTATTCCGAAGCAATTCGTTGAAGGATTTCGAAACAATTCGTCAGAAGGGTTCCGAAGCAAATCTTCGAACGATTCCAAAACAAATCTTCGAACGACTCCGAAGGAATTCCGACGCAAATTAACGAGAGATTCTGAAACAAATCCTCCATGGATCATGAAAGGTATCCCGCGCAGATTCCCTGGGGTATCACTCAACGATACTGAAAGGAATTCAGTGTAAATTTCTCAGGATTCCGGTTGGCTTACTTCGATGATTCTGAAAAGAATTGTTTAAAGATTCCAATCAGAATTCCTCTCGGATGCTGATGGGAATTTTGGAGATTATCATGCTGCTAGGCAAGCGGAAGTCAACTGGAAATCTGCCACTCCAATCCGTTTTGGTTGACCACATGTCTTTGACTGCTGGCAAGTACCACGATTGCTTTGATTGATATTGTGGTGGCTCTCCGTTGTTGTTCATGTCAAGCTAATTTTGATGATTTCAAATGAATTATGCTACTATGGTATGTCTGTTGATGAAAAAGTGGAGTTCGGAATTCAAAATATTGACTATGAATGAGTAACAAACTATTTTGGCTTGGTCGGTCAAGATTAAAGTGGTGCCAACAAGCGGTTTACAAAAGTATTCATTATCTAGGGGCCAGAGCTTCGACAAGAGTTGTCCTGTTATAATGACAAAATCATGGCTCGCACGAGTCCTTCAGTTTTTTTTAAATTTTCCACGAAAAATTGAAAACCATTGTTCATGACATTTCAATTTCTGTTTGTCGCAAGTGAGGAAAAATTTAATTTTGCCAAAAAAGTAATGACAATGTTAGCTACCCACTATGAGTTTGTATCGGTGGTGACGAAATCGAGGTGGTTGAAGAGAAATTCGGAGACGCATCATGGCAGGAAATCATACGTACTTTGGACTTCGCAAACGCTCCGATCCAATAGAGTTCGCTGCCGTGCCAAACTGACTATCTACAAAACGCTCATTAGACGACGGACACGAGACCTGGACAATGCTCGTGAAGGATTGGAGTTTTCGAGAGGAAAGTGTTGCGTACTATCTATGGTGGATTGCAGATGGAAGAAGGTACATGGAGTAGGCGAATGAACCACGAGTTGTATCAGCTGTTGGGAGAACCATCCATCGTTCACATCGCGAATATCGGAAAACTACGCTGGGCCGGGCACGGAGCCAGAATGTCGGACAATAGCCCGGTGAAAATGGTTCTCGACAACTATCCGACGGGCACAAGAAAGCGAGGTACGCAGCGAGCAAGGTGGATCGATCAGGTGGAAGACGATTTGTGGACCTTCCGCAGACTGCGAGGCTGGCGACGTGCAGCCATAGACCGAGTTGAATGGAGAAGACGTTATTTACTGCACAGGCCACATAATAATAATAATAACGATGTCCCTACTTTTTGAACTTTCTGTCAGCTACTGGCCAACTGGGACAATCCCAAAGTTTATGTTTGCTGACATCATGGCTTTCTTTCTCAAGATATAATCGAGCCATTTCTCCTTCTTTTGACTTCTTTTTTGAAGTTTCTGGCTTTAAAAATGCACCTTCATGAAACAATGGAATCCTTCTATTTTGGTTCTACAGTGGATCTGCCGAATTAAATCTGCTTCACAAATCAGATATTATTTTTTTAGAAGCCACATGTTTTTCAGTTACTCAAAATAACATTTTTATCTTCTTATTCTTAAATGGAACTACATTCCAACTGATACATGGACTGCTTTCCAACTAAGTGTATTTCAATTGGTCGGAAATCTGTTAAAAAGCACCAAGTGGCAAAAATACCCAATTCTCCGCCCAAGTTTTCGTGTAGCAGTTTCAATTTATCATAAATCGTATCGGATATAAGCCCCGTAACAAAGTCTTACAAGCAACAAACGTATGCATAACCCAATGTGCACCAACTTCCGTTTACCTTCTAAGACAAAATATTACAAGTCAGCCAAAAAGGCACTAGGTGCGGTTTCGCCGAATTCCGACCATAATTATTAATTAAACGCTTTTCATGCCTGCCATTGCATGAACTAGTAACTCACGCAGTATGGCGTAAGAACTCCGCATCTTTTCAACATCACCACAAAATAAGACGAAATAAAACATAACAAACCATTTGACATACGGAACACAAATATTCACTTAACATGTACCTAGAGGAACAAGCACAAAGGATACATTATGCCCAGCAAGTAGAGAATGTTTTCGTTCAAAAACTTTGTCAAATTACTTAAACCGGGTTGAACATAATCGAAACGTGATGGAATTAGGTCATCACTATTATATTTCAAAGCCCAGCAGCACGTCAATTTTACAAACAGGCCGAATAGGTATTTGAGACATCTACAACCCCACCCATCACAGCATTATTTTATTTCATTCATAAACAGTGGAATTTAATCACCTTTCTCCTCCTCCTTCAACTGGTTCTCCAGCTATTCAAACAGCTCGCACAACACACAAATAACGAAGCTCCAAATGCCAAATTCACTTCTCCTTCAATATTATTTTCTTCCTCTTGGAAATCTTTTCTCACTCGAAAAAACAAAACCACAACCACTTTACTGACTCCCACGAAGGATGATACCTCCTTCTTCAAGAGCCCACAACGCAGACGTCCTCCTTGATAATGATGAAGACGATTCCAGGACTCGCATTCATATTATTCGTGGTCGTCGTTCCGCTTGATTTACAGTTTTCGCACAACCTTCACCTTGCTGCTGCTGTTGCTATCCTCACTGTTGCCTCCTCATCCACACTTCGATGAACCGAGAAGATCCACTGAATAAATCATCCACTTTCCCCTTGCCGGGCACCTTACTTTTTATATTCTTTCTTCAAGGGCTTCTGGTTCCTTGACTTCTCAACGCGTGAATCGCAGCGTCTTTTAATTTCCTTCACTTTTTGCAGTTCTGCTCGCTGCAACAACACTTCTTCCCATCTTCTCTCGGAAACATGTTTCAATTATATTTTCTTTATTCTTTATGACTATTATGATTTGCCTCTCTTATTTTCATTTGCTTCCTAGAAAAAAACCGACTGCCTGCTTCTTCTGTTGTTCCGAGTGAGATATTATTTTTGCACCGACTGACAAGGAAGCACAAAAGTGAAACACACTCGTTGTCGCGAGCATAAAATATTCATGACGTTGGATCACTTTCTCGGTGGTACAACTCGCAGGAAAAATGTCCAAGCAGAACCTCCCACTGACTGATATCGGACTGGATTTCAACCGAGTAAAGATGTGTAATAGAACTTTGCTCTTTAGATAATGTTGGCGGCTCCCCAAGGTCGAAGGAAATACCAGCACCAACAACAACTCAACTCACCAAAGAACAACACAAACTCGAGATAAAGAATTAATAACAAAACTTTCACCAACGACGAATCGGGTGGTGCTTACTTGGCGGGGAACACTCCACACAAAGTGGCGATGCCACGGTGCAGGAAACAGGTGTGCGAGATACACTTCGACTTCTTCAACGAACACTCGAACCGCACCGCAACGAACCCTCTGTACAGTGGTTTTCCCACGAAAACTGACGAAATTGGTTAGAGAAACCCTTCCCACCTGTTCCTTTCCAATCGAAGATGAAGACTCAAGTTATCACCGTGGAAATTGCACCTATCGAATTCTCCACCGCGCGACGCCGTATTTCTGCACACAGGCGGCACTGACGACGATAACGGCCAACGCTGGAGATAATCCTGCAGTCATTGTTATTCTCAACCTCATTCACCGACGAGCGTTGGCGAGGCTGTACACGATGAAAGCTCAGTGTGAGTATCCTTTCCCGTACTTCAAGCCTTTTCAGTTCCGGAGGAAAAACCAATCCATTCGGTTTGAATTCGCGACGTGAACTGACGTCTCGTCGGACGAGGAATCAACATTTTGGTACGGCGGCTGCTACTGATATCGGGATCGTCGAAATCAAAACATGCCAGGACATATACTCTCGCTTGTGCTCAAACTTTCGAATGTTCTCATCTGAGAAGGACTGCCGCGGCGCATTGTATGCTCCTTCCGTGCCAGGATCCGTACCATCTCCTGGCGGGCATTGATATGATGGTAGGATACTGGTGGGACTGCTTTTGCGCATGTGCCAGAGTGAGAGGAAAATATAACTTGAGGTGGCGGCAAAACGAATGGCAATGGCGGTTGATTGAAAAAACGTGAAGTTCAACAAATTATTTTCCAGATTTTGTGAATTAACTATCAGTTTTATTTTTATCTAAAACAATGCAAATCTGTTAATACCTTTTTCTTCAAAACAAGTATTCAGCAAAACAAGTATAAACCTTTTTTTGTGAATTAAGCAGAGTTAGCCGCCCAACGTGCTCCGCAATAAACGTTTTCATGCGAAAGAGCACAACCCAATAAGGAGAAAGGGCGGCGTTTTTAATCGAAGGAGCCGCCGTCTAGAAGGTTTCCCCTTATGCATGGCGGTTGATAAACCGCTTGACGCCATGGGAAGTTCATTTTGGATGCTATCGAGCTCGAAACGTGCGATATTTCTGCTGGTAGGAGGTTACGTGGTGGTTGGTGTTGAAAGTACGAGAATGTTGATTGTAGGAAAAGCTTCAAAAATCCTACCAATAGAAAAGATATAATAGCACAGGCAGGATTATAAATATGGTTTAAAATAATAATTTTTGTAAAAAAAACTTCGATAATACATTCGCTGAACCTCACAGTTAAGCATCAGACCCAGTACTTTACGTATTGGAAATACGTATTGGTTTTCAGAAAATTCGTCAACCTGTGCAATCTAAAATTGGCATCGTAGAGCCAACTACGCATTTATCTAGAAAAGAATTGACGATGGAACGTGATGATTATTAAATTTTATTTAGCTCTAACTCTCAGACATTTATCATTAGCATTCAATATTTGATCGAAAGGATCGTTCTGGTTGGAAATCCAGGCTATTTTTTATATATGTTTTATATATTGTTGTAAATATTAAAATGAAAAAATAAAAAAAAAAACTCCTCGGATTTGCTAAAGAATGGCCTCGGATTTGCTAAAGAACATTCTTTTTAAAAGTTCCCAAAATTATCAGAACTCTATTTGGTTGCCCCCTCAAAATATTATTTTTGGGCAAAAAAATCCGAGGGGGGAGACAGAATAGTTTTTAAATATTTGTATCGGCCTAATTATGGGAAATTTACAGCTTTAATATCTTAGCCAGAGATGTCGACAACTCGAACCATGAGCGCATCTGGCTAAGACATTAAAGCTGTAAATTTCCCATAATCATCGATTAAAAAAAAATTGTTTTGTGAATCATAGTTGGAAAAAAATCTGCTCTTTTTTTTTACATTTTTTTAGAATCAAATAAAATACATTTAGTGTGAAGCAACTAATGGATATTTAAGTTTTCTAAATATCCCTTTGATCTGTCTAAATAATACACGCCGGTTGCACGCAAGCGCGCGCTCAGTAAATACATCGGCGTGTAATACGTAGAGGTCGTAGAGCAAAATCGTTCAGAGACCGCTCTTATATTTTAGTCTTCTTGCCCTCAGATACTTTCAATCCATACATGCATTCTAAGTAGTTGGAACAGTGACCCATTTTCACCCCCAACTACCAAATATTGCTTGCACCATTATGGGTACACTGTTCCTTTAGTGGCGGTAAAAATTAATATTGGTTCCCATAGTGGTGCTATCTATTAATTTCTAATGAGACTTGCCACTATTGGTACGCTTTATTGATCGGGCTATGCCCATGAAGGCGAGAATGTTTTCAACCCGAAAACATCCTAAACCGGACCGAGAATCGAACTCGCCATCTCCGGATTGGTAATCCTACGCCTCACAAGGCTACCTAGGTAAATTGGCACAACTTGCCAATGAGGCACGCCGCATGAAGCTTGAGATCCTGGGACTGGTCGTAGATAGAATTTCAAAAGGTAATATCGACATCTGTACGGGTGATTTCTAAGCAAATATCACATCCGACAACTCGAACCATGAGCGCATCATTGGACGCCATGGTCTCGGATAAAATAACGAAAATGGAGAGCTGTTCGCAGAATACTGTGGTAACGACATGCACAGTAAGTTTTTCTTTTACGAGCCCGGCAAAATTTGGCATCGCTGCAGCTCAATAAATTTAAAAAGTACAAATTGGCAGAAAATTTCATTACTGATTTTCTGATTGATTTACTGATTTTCAGCTAAATACCTAACGCACTTCAGCAACCGAAATATCACTTTTACTGAGAACTCGACAAAAATTATGTTTGTCGAAACTCAGCGGCGCCCACCTCGGGACAAAAACACAACCTCGACAACCTCGGAACAAAAACTGCTGAGATCTCGAAGAAAAAATTAAGTGATTGGAGATGGCTCTTCCCCCATCGACCGATTCACATGGCCACCTGGTCACCGATATTGCGTCTGATCTGATTGTCATCGGTGAAATACACACTTAATAATTTTACCGGGATTTCAGTAAAATATTAAACATTTACCGAGATTCGCACAGTCGTGCCCCAAAAAACATGTTTCTAGCAGAGATGTATGTCAAAGTTGCTGAAAATCAGCAAATAATTCGCCGAAATTCAACTAACAAACGTCAATTTTGCTGGGATATCAGTTTTTTATTTTGCAGGCCCACTTACTTACTTATGGATCCTGTACACCTCCGGTGGTGCAAAGGGCCGACTTGAAAGATCTCCATCCTGAGCGTTGCCCGGCTATCGCTTTAACCTGTTGCCAGGTTAGATTTCGGTCGACTTCTTTTATTTCTTTATTGAGGCTTCGCCGCCATGAGCCTCTGGGTCTGCCTCTGCTGCGATGTCCCGCTGGGTTCCAGTCTAATGCTTGTTTACAGATTTCGTTTCCGCCCCTACGTAGAGTGTGGCCGACTCAGCCCCACTTCCGATCCCGAATTTCTGTTGCTATCGGCCTCTGGTGACAACGACGATGGAGCTCGTTGTTTGAGATCCAGTTGTGAGGCCACCAGGTCCGAATTATATACCGCAGGCATCTGTTAATGAGTGTTCTCCACTGATACACACCATGTTTCGCTGGCGTATAACAGCACAGATTTCACGTTAGAGTTGAAAATTCGTATTTTGGTGCGTTCACTTATCTGCCCGTTTTTCCAGATATTTCTTAAACTCGCAAAGGCAGCCCTTGCTTTCTTGATTCGTGCGCCTATGTCGATCTTGGTACCGCCGTCTGACGCCATTTGGCTACCAAGATATTGGAAGCTTTGCAGGCCCACGGATGTGCGAATTTTTGCCGAGCTGCAGAAATAAAAACTGAAATAAAATCTAAGATTTGGGCAATACAATGGATCACCGAGGAGACCGGGAAAAAGATAGAGGAACAAAACCGAACAAACACCAGAGGACCCAAAGTCTTAGCCCGTTAATGATACCTGGCTCTGTAGAAGGAAATAAAACGCTCATGTCGACGAGACAAGCGAGCATGTGCGAACTCTCTCGCCGACGAAGGAAAGAAATCCGCAGCAACCGGGAACATTTACCTTCTCTACGATATCTGGAGACACTTAAGGACAAGCCTCCCGGAATCCAAAATTGAATGCACTCGCGTTTTCAAGGGTACCCCATTCAAAACGGAAGCCATGCACAACTATCATTTTTATTATTCCAGCCTTGCTGCGCCGCATGCATGCAGGGCGAAGATGAATGTAACTCAACAAATCAAAGTAATATTTCGTAACGACGGAAGCAAAAAAAAAATCACTCCAATGAAAACTTGTTACAATTAGCTGTTTTTAATGATTGTGTACTTCTATACGTGCAATAAAAATGGTTTCTCATAATACGGGATCATTGATAATTATGAATTCTTTTCACTGCAGTACACATAAAGAAAAAATGCAAACATAAATTTCCAAATAAATAAACGATTTGAAATTGCATCGCTCTATTTACTTTTTCGGTTCGCAGTGACTGGTTCGCGGTGACATTATTAGGATGAACGTAAACATAGCGGGCTGTGTTCTTTCTCTCTCAGAATGCAACGATGCCAGTGGAAGACGCTAATAGTCACTAGTCAGCTAATGACCAACCCAACTGACTAATGGAACGTACACACGGTCAAGCAGTTTGACCAACATTGACTCCACCTCTCGTTTATTCAAACATCCCTCAAGTTTCACCAACAGCGACACGAACAATCAATTCATTCGACCAACAATATCACACACGAACGACCGAAGCACCAACTCGAGCACCAACCATCAAAAAATATATGGGGGTTTGTTCAACTTCACTACAAATGCTCAAACATGTTCGGCGAACCTTGACTCCACCCCCGACAACTCAAACCAAAATCAAACTGTTTTAATTTTTTCCAACCGAGCCGCCAACTGTCAAATGGTTGTTCGAACAACTTCACACACGTTCAAACAAAGCAGCAACCGAAGCGTTTTCTTGGGGGCGGAGTCAATGTTCGTCCAACTGCTTGACTGGTGTGTACGTTGCATAACTGAAACGCTGGTTTAAGCACTTGGAACATTTTTTCAAGTGCCAGTCAGTCCACCACCACCCCGGCATGATCTCCCTAGGATTCGTTGTTTCACAGGCGTCAATACCGAAGCTCCATCACTGTTGTTAGAGATTCAAACGGTTATTCAAGGCATGAATGCGAACAAAACTCCGCACATGGGGGGGTCCCGTAGCGTAGTTGGCTACACGTTCGCCTTACAAGCGAATGGTCATGGGTTCGATTCCCAGCCCCTCGACCAAAAACTTACGTCAGTCGCCGGATGTGCGCAGCCTATGCGGTGGCGTATTGGGGTACGCGCCTAACCGTCACGGCTTCCTGATGACGACTGACAACTTGTTCTTCTCGGAGGCATTTCTCCAACGTTACCCGGATAAATGGCAACCAAACAATGCAACGATTATTGGATGCACGACATGAACAAAACGAACACAATGGACTCACGACGAGATGGACCAGCAACGACAACAACAACAATGAATAATGGAAAAATCTAAAAATAGGTTCTGTGTGGATTCTGGCTGCAGAATACCACAGTAGATCTCGGCACAGTAGCGGTTAAGTAACACAGAGTGCCCACCAAATAAAGAAAGGAATAAAAAAAACTCCGCAGGAATCTCGCATATCAGTCAAGATATTCAAAGCTGACCTCATGATATTCGCTCAACTATTGCATAATTTGTCCGTATTATACTTATAAGACACCACAACTTTCCCTATCGAACTTTTCTTGTACAATTTTGCTTCATGTTACCTTTGGTTCTCGAGATACCATTCGATATACCGAGCTCACTCTTGTAGGCTTACATTTTACAAATTGATAAATTATCTGAAATCTGAACACGTTTCAAAAGAGTAAAGTGATTTATCACACAGGACTGAATCCGATTTCCATCCGCGAGGCAATTTCAACGGTAAACATCAACATAAACAATGCTAATAGACCAGTGCATGATGACGTAGGTTGACAGTTCACAGAGCTTTTTCACCGGGACTTAGCCTCTGGCGAAGCTTCCGATAAAATTGTTTCGTCATTTTATTCGCATGTAGATGTCCTTTGCGATTGATTTCATGCTGAATGCAAAGAATATCATTGAAATATTCGGATCGCAGCAATTTTAAACTAAAAATATGAATTTTAATTTTCTCCTCATCGATTTTTCTTCTAACACCTTGTAAACAAGCTCTGTGAACTGTCAAATAAGTGAGGTTAGATCAAGATATTGCATTGGTCTATTATGTTTTAGTAAACACACTCAGTGACAGGCGAATGAATGAGTTCGTGGAGTAGTCGTCTGACTATGTCATTCTATGTTTTGAATATTCATGCGATGTTTGTCAAAATTCGGACCGAAGTTGCTTCATGAAGATGAATATTTTAAGCTCTGCTTTTGAGGTTCCTGGCGACCATGTATCCCAGCTCGTGAAATTTGAGTAGCTCTGACCAAATTGTAGAAACATTTTTGTACTTTTCTGCGGGGTTTAGTGAAAGCGCAACGATGAAGAGTTTTTTTACACCGTCATCATTGAACTCATTGCTCGTCCGATTTTCAGTTTGCGAGTCATAAATCGATAAGGTGATCTTGAAAAAGCGCCTAGGGGCGATTCAAATATGACGCCCACTACTTTTTAGGATTTCTAGACCCCCTCCCTCCCCTCTGTCACGCTTTTTTGTATACCTAGTACATGTACTGTCACAAAATCTTAGACCCCCTCCCCCCTAAAACCAGTGGCATCATTTTTGAACGTCCCCCTATTATATTATATATTGAAAAAGCGCCTACCTCCATAAATTCCAATTTTCACAAGAAAATCATTTCCAGCTGTTTTTCTTTATTTTGCGCCTCAGCTCAGGTACGTTAGAGCAATATACAACAACCTCAACCGATGAAGATCCAACCTTTCCAGTGATGATGGACAACTCTACTATTTCAAACCAATCCGCAAGCTGTCGGTTCCTGGATCGATATTTACTCCCGTGGCTCGAATACTTTTTATCGCACCTAAATATTGAATAAATTACATAATACAAGTTTTGTTTCAAATAAAATACCCAGGAAACCAGCATTCTAGAGTATCCCGGATTGTGACCAGATGGACCAAATACCCCAGAACATATTCCAATAGACTTGATTTGCAAAATCATTAAGTTTAACCATCCCAAAGCCAGGTCTCGGAATTGATCGATAAGTAGGCTGACCAGATCATTTCGGTGAAAAAACGGGATAAACGCGCTTGCAAAACGGGACATGTCAAAAAACCTTGTGACAAAATTCAAGAGCTGTGGAAATTGCAAAATTAATGGACTTAATTTTCATTTCTCGTGTAAGAAGTTAGAAATATTTTAGAAGGAATTATTCACGACCATAACTTTGTATTCTAAGCAGGCATTGCCATATCATCTGAGCACAGGATATCATCTTTATTTGTGCAAAGATATTATCCTTAATCAAAGAGCACTCTGGAATGATATTATCATTTGAGCATTTGATGATGATCCTGATAGCCAGTGTGGTTCGGGGTTTGTTCAAGTTGCGAGGGCGTTGCTACAACAAAAGTAGTGAAAAAACTTTTCTCCATGGCGAACATTGCACTTTGTTTATTGAGCAGACAGATAACTAAGATCGATATCCCAGCATATCATCAGTATCTTTGCTCAGAAGATCGAATGATGGGATAAGTTGCAATGCCTGATTCTAAGTTAGTTGTGGAAAAATACTAAACTACAAATATTTCTCTCTTCAATGGAAAGCAGACAAAAAACCCCGAAGGAATATAAAAAATGTGAATTTTAATATTTTATTTTTATCTGCTCTTACACATGCATTAAGGTTTTGTTATTGACCGACCAATATCAAAAGCTTTTCCAATTCTGAACATTTAAAAATAACAAACAATAGCCAAAGTACCAATCTAATCAATTCACAGTCCTTTTCGATCGAAACTGATGCTTAATTACGCTTAAAGTAGCCTCACACTTCGGGAATATTGTTAATTGGTTTTGTCCCAAGTGTTCCCCGTGGGACTCATGCAATTTCGTCGCGGAAAGGTAAAAAATCCTGGCTTATTGCCTGGTTTAAAGCTCGGACTCTCGGAGATTTCCGCCGGATTGTATTTTAAATCGAGCCGAATTTCTTATTTTCATAACGGAATCCCATAAATCTCGTCCACACATATGGAAGCGAAATTAGCAGACAAGTTCCTGATGTGTGAAAGTACGAGCATACCTTAGATCTAGCCTATAATCCGATCAAATTTTCCCTCGGTTTGAAACTGCCTTAAACTCGATTTTGTTCAGTTGATTTATTATAAATTATTTGTTTCATGCCGTCGTATTTTACAGTGGATGATTTCGAAATAATCAGAATTATTCAGAAAGACTTTGAATGATTCGAAAAGAATCAAATTATTGAACAACAGTACCTACTTCGGAAGATTTAAAACAGAATAATGTAAAACAAACTTAATCTGAAAATAAGAATATTTGTCCCTGTCGCTTCATTTATTTGACGTTGAGGCGTGACCTGATTTTAAGGAAATACTTGTCTACCAAGTTACTACTTCCGTTCAATCCACTGATGAAATTGGCCAAATTTTAATGCCTCCGGTATAAGCAAAAAAAATCATTGGTTGTGTTAAAATCTCCCGGAGAAGCACCTGTTGTCGTGGCCCGTTTAAAAGCTTAAGAAAAGTCGATCAATAGAAAATACAAAACGGCATAGAAAGCGTGGTAAATCTCTCTAATCGGGACGAAAAAAACTTTCTATGTATGATCAATGCAGAATCAATGAAAAAACGGGACAAATTGAGGATTTTTCAGATTACGACGGGACAGCACAAAAAGGTCTAAAAAACGGGACTGTCCCGTTAAATACGGTACGTATCGTCAGCCTATCGATAAGTGGCCACTTCCCACAGGGAATTAGCGTTCCAGGGCGTTCCGGAATGTGACCAAATGGATAAAATACTCTCAGAACACATTCCTATGGACTTGATTTGCAAAATCATGAAGTTTGATACGTCGCAAGCCAGGTTTCGGAATTGATCGAAAAGTGTCCTCATTCCTCAGGGAATTAGCATTTCAGGGCATACCGGAATGTGACCAGATGGGCCAAATACCCTCTGAACACATTCTCACGGATTTTTTTTTTTCACAAAAATATGAAGTTTGTTACGTCGCAAGCCAGGTTTTAGAATTAATAAAAAAGAGTAGCCACTTCCCCCAGGGAACCAGTATTCCAGGGCACTCTGGAATGTGATCAGATGGACCAAATACCCTCAGAACAAATTCCTATGGGCTAGTTTTGCAAAACCATAAAGTTTGATACGTTGCAGGCCAGGTTTTTTAATTGATCAAAAAGTGGTCACTTCCCTCAGGGAACTGGCACTCCAGGCGATCCCGAAATGTGACCAGATGGACAAAAAAACCCTCCGAACTCATTCCTGTTTAACCCACTTGTGTTGTCCCAGCGTGCTATTTATTCGCATAACAGTCACATTCCAGATTTTTATTTTTTGCACACAAAATAAATATAATTATGATCCATTTAGTAGTTCCATAACAATGTATGCAGATAAAGAATTTTTTGACAAATTTTCAGAAAGGTGGCAGGTATTTTTAATTTATTATAGGTTCCCAAACTGTGGGTCGCGACCCACAGGGGGGTCGTGGGATGTTCAGTGGTGGGTCGCTAAAGACAAATCTTAATTCACAATTTTGTTACTATTTTGTCCCACAAATCTATTCTATATTTTGAACTAGGATCTAAGTAATGATTTGATGATTAAAGAACAACAAACCTAACGAGGTCAACGGCCTTTTTTTTGTTATACGATATTTGGGCAAGTAGATAAGCGGGCTTGGTAGTCATATGGCTACTGCTTCTGCCTCATACGCAGGAGGTCGTGGGTTCAATCCCAGGTCCCTTCCATTCTCCTACTTTGTATCTTTCTCTATATTTCTCATGTTCTAGCAATCGCTAGAACTGGAAATGGACTTCCATACAGTTTCCATTACTATTCCTATACCTTCAACTTGAGTATTCTAACAGTAGTCTGCTAGAATTGGAAATAAACTATAGAGCTCGTTTCCTACATCCAATTAGAAATTCCATCAGTTGCTTTCTCCTATCTATCACATTGGCAACTCGTTAGCCAAGACGGACCTCTCGAACGTAATCCAAAAATTCCAACAAACTCCGCATGAACTCGCGGCAAGTGCAGATGTATATTCGGCTTGCAGTGGACGAGTGATTGCATCATCATTTCCTCCCCCTTTCCCTACATTGACTTGCATTCTGACGTGGCAGGCGCCAGTATGACCTAACAAATGAGATCACCAGTACATTGAAGTTGTGTGCTAGTCCCAAGCAAACATCTGTTGGTCCCCTGTGCAAGAACAGCTGATCTGGTCATAATGGAGTAGCAACTACGAGCAGTCAATCAAGCTCAAGCTCAAGCTCAAGCTATACGATATTTCGGCAAGTAGAAAGAAGTCCTATACAATCCAAATCAAACCCCGAACACAATCCAAAACAAATCCTAATCCAATTCGAATCCAATCTATATCAAATCCAAATCCCTTTAAAATCCAATCCAAATCTAATTCAAATCCAATCCAAATCCAATCATAATCAAATCGAAATCCAATTCAAATCCAATCTGAATAAATTTCAAATCCAATCCAAATCCAACCCGAATTCAATTCAAATCCCGTCCAAATCCTATCCACATCTAATCCAAAAAATTGACGAAATTTGGTACCTGGTGGGTCGCAAGCAATATGGGATTCTGCTAGGTGGGTCGCATATCTAAAAGTTTGGGAACCTCTGATTAGATTGTTTCACAAAGTCATGGAGTTTGATTCGTCGCAAACCAGGTCTCTTAATTGAACAAAAAGTGGTCACTTCCTCCAGAGATCTAGCATTTCAGGGTGTTCCGGAATATGACCAGATGGACCGAATACTATCAGAACACATTCCTATGAACTTGCTTTGCAAAATCATGAAGTTTGTCACTTTTCCATGTCCATTTTCAAAACGATGACCAATGTCCACGAAACTTTAGCAATTTCGTGATCGATTGCAGAAAACAGATCCAAATTTCGATGCTGACTGCTGAGAACCGTCATTTTGAAAATTTAATTTCCCGTAAGTGGTAAACACGTAGACTCTTGAAAGTTTCTGGAAGAGAGGTATCCTTCCTTTTTGAAGACAGACGGTTTCACACGAAGATTTCTAAGAATGTATGCTGTTGCTGGCAGACATTGAAGGAAGAAGAATTTTGTTGTATATATATATATATATATATATATATATATATATATATATATATATATATATATATATATTGGGTGGCTCAAATTAGTATGGGAAAAACTTTTTCCAATTTTTTGATGGGCCGCCCTCTTATTCGGTTCTATTTGATGCCCTGATGCTCTGGACAAAATTTCAGCCAAATCGGCCAACGTTTGGGCGGTGCTAAACTCGTTGGAAGTTTATATGGAAAAATGTATGCAGAAACATCCAAAAACTGTAAATTGCAGTTGGACGGCACAACTTACGAAGAAGAACTATGATACTCATTCAGATCTTGAAGAATTTAATACAGAATGTTATGCAGAAAACCGCGAGAAGATTAGAGTTTGCCCGGCTTAGTTATTAGCATTTCTCTGAAGTGGGGTTTGAGCAAATTTCGTTTCTTTTACCTTTGAAAAGAAATAAATTCACCCCTACAACACTCCAGTAAAATGCTAATATCTTTGCCTAATAAACTCGAATCTTCTCGCTGTTTTCAGCATAACATTCTGTATTCAATTCTACAAGAACTGAATGCGTATCATTGTTCTTGATCGTAAATTGTGCCGTCCATCTGCAAATCACTGGTTTTGGATGTTTCTGCATACATTTTTCCATATAAACATCCAACGAGTTTAGCACCGCCCAAACGTTGACCGATTTGGCTGAAATTTTGTCCAGAGCATCAGGGCAATAAAAAGAACCGAATAAGAGGGCGGCCCATCAAAAAATATGAAAAAGTTTTTTTTGAGCCACCCTAATATACATATATATATTCTCATTGACGAACGAAAAAAAAATGCGGTAGAATTACTTAATTTAAGAATGTTCACCGACGATTCTCAGATAAAAACCTGTTTGATCTTACAATGCACGCATTAAAAATCAACTATGGCCCTTGCGGAATGTTTTCACATGAACTGAAACAGAGGTAAATTTCTCCGAATCCGTGGTTGATTTTCAGTAATTTTCATAGTAATTTTAAAAACAGAGTATAGTCTACGAAGTAGTAATTTTTACCATGGATTTTTTTCAAATGCAGAATAGTGAACTAACCCATTAAATCTATTAAAGAGAACAAATCCTGTGCTTATCATAAAAATGATAACATATTTTTAATATTCGATTGGCTTTGATGGAACTCAATCATTATAGGTACAATATCCTATCATGTCAAAGTGGATGATTTTTTTTATTATTTTTCATGGTCTAATAGAATTATGAGATTCGTTTTTTTAGGTAGGAATGTGTGGTCCTCGATCATGAACATAAAGAATGCATGCCACCGCCACGTGATAGCCGTTATACGACATCCCTATGTAAGTACATGCATTCATTATAAGTATGCAAGCGTCAAGTTCATCGCAGCAACCCGGAATACCTCATACTCTTTCAGTTTAAGCCAATCCTGAGACGAGACCTGCAAAGAGGAAAAAATGTAACTTCAGCTGCTGCCAGTCAACTGCTGTCACGAACTGTCAGGTGCAACCAGCAGCTTTTTGAGTGAAAGTATTGGTATCCCAAATAAAATATTCCACATCATTTTTGTTTTACCAAGACTTTTTTACTTTAACGAGTATTCCAAACCTTCCGTTTAGCTTGTTAATAATCAGTAATAAACCTGTGTTTTGTTCCCGGTATAAAAATCCTTATGAAAATGAATTAACTATTTCGTGAATTGGATACACTTTTATTGTGCTCAGAAGGGCCCACCTGGGGCTTAGGTGAAACAGTCAAGTAAACAGTTGAAACTCGATGGTCAACTGTGATGAAAAGAAGAACAAGTGTCAAAACAAGAGAAAAGAAGCAGCGTCTTTGCAGGTCTCGTCTCAGAGCCAATCGAACAACTAAGATATTTGAATTCCACTGGAGCTTCTGCAGATGAATTCGTAGATCTTTTTGAACCTTCTAGCATTGGAAAATTCGTTACAGTTTGTAGTTCTTTTCTCCCTTTTTGCCTTCCAGATTGGACGACATTTTCTTCCTCTGTAATGAATTCTGCGTGCCTGAATCTTGAAGCTTCTTCCAGCTGGAAGAGGTTTCCTTCCCCAAGAATGTATTCCGCTGACCTGATTTCGCTTCGCTACAATCTTCAGACGTTTTTCGACTCCGTAGTAGCATTTTGATGGTAATCCCACTTCTGTGTGTTGTATCCAATGAAAGACGTATTCTCACAGTTTGTTATCAATCAGCACCCATCAGGAATAACCTTGTAGCCACTTTCTAAAGCTATGTTTATTGATTCATCCTACCGGGTTTTGTTGTAGTCTGGTATTGCCCCATGAACGTTCTTGCAATTGGGAGAGTTAAGAAAAAGTGTGTATGTGAAAAGTACTTATTTACAAACTGCCAATACCCTCCCCTCGGATATGTGATCTTGCCGCGATGTGTGGGCTTACGCCATTAGCACTGATATGGCAACCAAAGACATATTATCCTGTCGTGGTGGTATCACATGTTGACTATTTTTGTTTGGTGTCGCGTCACATATCTCGCATTGGCGCACTGATTTAACGCATGTGCATGTGATCCAACGGACATCGTGTGTTGGAGCCTTGAATAATAGTGCAGTCAGACAGAGGCCTTTTTCATCAGTGATAATGATGTGAGTTCTCTTCTTTTCGGCAATACTTTTCTGATGCGTTCCCTGTGACGCTGAGTCGTATCCACGCTTACATTTAGCTAGCTAGGCATTTATTGAAAAACAAAGTATTCAAGACATTCGTAGGGAATTGACTGCTGGATTCACTGAGTAAAAAATTTTTCAAAACTAGGAACGTGGTGCCAGTTTTATTTTGTTATGCCTCACTTCGAAGAGCAATAATAAAAAATACCACATATTATTATGATGGTATATGAACAATATTATAACGGCTTCATTCTCGATAATTTTTACAAATAGATAGGCAATAGGCGTGATGAAACTTTACTTTGCCACCGAAAAGTGAATTCTATAGATGACCTTGATTAGAACTTAATAGATAATCACCGTAATTAATCAAGGATAAGGCTACTTGTTAGAACAGTTTAAAGTTATAGGCAACCTTGACAAAAAAAATAATAAAACAAACTAAAATCTTTAACGGTTTCCACTCACATTGAAATTGTAGTGTCGACACAGCTTAAGAGCATTGACGAAACAATGACATAGGTAAACAAAGTGATTTGACGAACGCATACCCTACACCCAGAACAAACAAAGTTAATTAATTTTCATTCTGCATTATTACAAGTTATAAAATAGAACACTAATACGTCGAGTCGATTCCAAATCCGAACCTCACATCCTACCCCATGGCGTTCAAGTGGTCTGCAAGGACTCTTCTGCCACTACCCTCTCTATTATCGGCCTTGGATTGACTTGCGCTCTCATTGCCCCAATAAACGCTGCAAAATGAAAATGAAAAAGTACTTATTTACAAACTGCCAATATGTCCCAACAAAAAAAAATTACTCATTTTCTAGTAAATTATCACATTATTCAAATATTCACACAGTTGTGTGTTAACCAGCTTTTTCTCATTGTACTCGTAATTAGAATATTGTTCATAAAGTTGAACAAATCTGTTCCAGTGATATTATTATTTACATAGTTTCGTTTTCGAAGTTCGAAGAAGTTTTCCCAAGAACTAAATTTTCCGATTCAGATCAGAGAACAACTTATTAGGCACCTAACGATGGGACTACTACTGACTGCTACCGGGCACATCGTTGATTGCATAATAAGCAAACAAAAGAGCCAGTCAGTTACAAACGAGCACTGAACTAGTGTCTACTACAAGTCACCATTGCCACACCTTCTCCGGTAATTTTCTCCAATTAACTTGTGTATTATACTGCTCCGTTGTCAGCTGAATTGCTGGCTCACCCGTGATAGTTTGTTAGTTATTGAAGCTGTCAACACATAGAACGATGATCGTTCAATTCATACGACATGAATTTCAAATTTTATTTTTATTTTGCGATGTTATATTTACTGTTCCAGAATTCAATCGGGGTAATTCGACATCTTTGTGTAATTGAAAGCATACAGTTTTGTTAAGAGCTCCTTTAGATAAACATAGAACTCGTGATGAAAAAAAAATCATCTTTTGCAACTACATAGTTGCACAAATTACTATTTCTAGTTCATACATGCCAGTCTATACCTAAAAATGTTCAAATGTTTTCAAATGCAAAACGATACAATAATGAAACCTTGCATGAAAAACACTTTCAAATTCTCAGAATCAATGTAACCAGATGTTATCAGGGTTAGAAGTTGCAATGTACTCGATACATTTAATTTTTATTGTTCTGCATTTAGATCAATGGCTGGAAATGGAGTCTCCTGTTAGCCTTGCGAGCAAAAGCGTAATGTTGCCAATCCGTAGAAGGCGAGTTCGATTCTCATTTCTCTGTCCGTTCCGGCCATAGAAAAGCTTTCAATTAATAACTGAGAAAATGACGAAGCAGGGCAAGTTCCAGTTGGAATGTAGAGCCGTAGAAAAAGAAGAGGTCTGGAAACAGAGAAGGGCATTTCATCAAACAAATCAGCCAGTACAGAATTCACTGAACTAGGGTTTAGGTAGCTATGGATACACGATTGAGTTGAGAATTTTCCAAATTCATAATAATGGAAAAACAATTTAGGTATCTCATTGCATCAGTGGACTTGTGCGTTGAAAATAATTACTATTCCTCCGCATTGAAATATAATCTACCCCACCATATAACACTACCGAGAACGAGTCTAAAATAAATTTTCTGTTCGGAACATAAAAGCAACAAGCCACATTTCCATTAATAAACTCGCACACGCCGGGCGCAGGCATCGATTTCCGGGCCCCGGGAAAACCACATCGCGCTTTCATCACTCTGATCTATTCGGCATTTGGCAAATGGCGCTGATCCGGTCAAATTGGCTCCAATTTGGGAAACTACTCGGTTTTTGCCAAATACCAAATCGAAAACGCGAAAAGCCAATCTGCACAAATCAATGGCAGCCAGATCTCCCTCGCAGCCATACGAGACCGGCCGCACACGCACTGCATCTCGTCGGAAACAGCCGGAATCCGGGAACACAATGGTAAATCTTCCTCCCGCAGTGCTAATTCCGGTGGCTGCAATCAAATAAATCCCAATTAAACCCGAAAATGCACAGGTAGTGACTGATCCTACCCCCACCATCGCGCGCTCGCTCGATTCGGCCATTGCAATGTGTACATTATCTGCGAGTAAAGTGGCCCAACACACTTATTCCACCCATGCACGCTCGCGGTGGGTCCACTATCTCCACCTCGTACGCACCAAACCAAACGAGCAATATTGACATCCGATCGTATGGCCATCGCCGCCACGCTGCCGCCGCCGCCGTTGTCGTGGAGCTGTTCCCGTCAGAATTCCGGACGGACGGGTTCTATCGGTTCCCGTTTGCACACAAATAAACACCACCCGGTAGGGACTGACATTCGAAGATACAAATGATAGAAGGGTGAAGGGTATAAGGCCGAGGGATGAAAGATCGAACCGCCATTAGGACAATGGGAAAATTTCAAACATGAAACAAGAATCAAGGATAAATTTCCAAAAATATTCAAATTGGTTCTAGGAGCTATGTTAACTCATGTAAAAATTGGCATTCTTTAACAAATTTTAAAAGTGGAAGAAATCCTCACAGAGCTTCCCAGGAAGATCATTGGGATTTTTATTGAAGAAAATCCCAAGTGACATTTCTGAAAAAAAATCTTGGGGAAGTTTTTGGATTTTCGATTTATATATAACTCGTTCAAACTGATGTCTTTCGACCTTCACCATTGCTACTATTTGTTCCACTGTCACGCACACCCACACCCGCCGAACGATAACAACGTCGTTAATGGCGATCTCCTCCCTCACAGGTTGTCAATATTTTTCACGCGAAAATCATATCGGATTAACGTGCTCCACCGGGATAATGTTTTAATTTTTAAATAATTTAGCAATTCCGATTTCGCGGCATTTATTTCGATGCTCTGTTTGGAGCGCGACCGGATTGCATAATGATTGAAGCCCTGATTCGCGATTGTTTTCGGCCCTCGTGAACATTAAGAACTGGTTCATTATTAAGTGATAAAGGCTATCGCATTGATTCGGAAATCGGGCTTTGTACAACGGCATTTTTGCATTTAAGGATATAGGCACATGCCTTCATTGGATTGTATTCGCGCTATGATTTTCGATCTTGTGTTTGATGGTAATGCCTCGACATGAACAACTCAGTGTTACTTTCAAGCAAATGCTCCTATTTGAACCACATTTGGGACAAACATTCAATTCGTCTTGGGCTTCCCTAGAATGTTTGTGTACAGACTAACCCCAGTGACTGGTTGTGATGTTATGGAAGCAAGCTGTCTGTTCGACATATTTTCACAGTCAGATTTAGTCCGGGAGTAGGAAAGTGCTAGCTCTACTACAGCTCAATAGTAACCCATTTCAGACTGCTTGGCAGACTTATTAAGGCTTCCCTTTGAACAATGATGTGGTCCATTAGCATCCAGAAGAAAAAAAATACTCCAGAAGAACACAGAACATTCTTGGTTCATTGCGTTTGTTTGCAACTCGTGTCTGCACTTCACAAGCAGTTATTCAGGTAATGTAGTTTTGATTCACCATCGACAGCTGAAAATTGTTAAAAAAAAACTTTACACAGTCCTAAATTCGAATGATTGTTGACCAAATAAAAATTGGATGCATAGAAAACATCTAAACTGGAGCACGGTTAACTTGGATCTTCTCGCCTTGAGACTCCCTGGGATAGTTCGAAAATCGCATTTAGGAATCTAGGAATTTAGGAATTAAGGTGCAGGTGGGTTGAGTACCAAAACAAAGCTTTGAAAGTATTGGTACAATAAAAACTGTCATATACTGTAGTAGTATTGCTATCGTATTTATAAAAAACAAAGAATATTTGTAGGGTGGTTCAAAAAACGACCCAGCACCACCACGCTCACTCGATTCCGTCCCATGCTCCGAGTGTCCCTCAAAAACCGATTTGAACAAAAACTGGTTGAGCGCAAGCCGGTTCAAGTTTGTATGAAAACTAGTATGGGAAACTAAACCTTTTATTACACTGGCTACAATGCCTCCCCTTCAAACGCTGGCGAGAAGAGAACCCGCATAGCTGAAAGCAACATTCCTGAGACTTCACTGAACGAAAACCGCACTGCAGAAAAGATCCATTGATTACGTAACGCAAAAATAGCATTTTATACCCCACTCATCCCCACGTCACACTTTTTGTATGAAGCATTTGCCCCTTGCGCGATTGTGTAGACTAGACTAGACTAGAAGTATCTGCCCTTGGTGCGATAGATATCACAGACAAATTCTGGGTATTTTGTTGAATTGCACGTTTCACTGATGCCTTCTGAGAAGCCTAATGATCATGCTAAAGATTCGCAACCTCGCTTAAAATCGACTCCCAACTATTGGAACGACCATTCTATATGGATTGTCTATGGAGCTGAAGGTCTTGAATATTTCATCCAGTCATATGCTCTCCCCCCTCGCCATCGCCCAATGACGGAGTGCCAGAATCCAGAATAAAGAATGTGCACAGCAAAAAGTGGTCACCGGAATCATAGTGTTACAGAAAGGAATTTAAAGAAAAATTAACAACATAATGTTAATTTCATAGTGTCAAAGTATAATTGTAATACTTAATTAATTTTGTGCATTTGATGATTTGTATGCAAATTCCCGTATTTTTCTCTTGACACCATTCATGAGCTTTTGCACGGTAACATCCACCACTAATTTGGCAGCCTTTTGCCAGTTACGTCTGAAGCTTTTCCCATCATTTGTTAAGATATTTGTTTCTCATAGATTCCTTTTAACCAGGGCCCAGTACTTTGCGATCGGATGAAACTCCGGCGAATTCGGGGGGTTGGGTTCCTTTGGGACAATATTAACGCTATCAGCAGCGTACCAGTTTTGAGCCAGTTTTCCGTAGTGACAAGATGCTAGACCTGGTCAGAACAGAGCTGTACCTTAATGTTTCCGAATAAATGGCAAGAGTCGTTTATTCAGACATTCATCAACGTCATTTTGTGAATTTATTATACCGATTGTGACGGAAATGTCACTTCTGAGACCGCAGTCACATATTGCTTCCCAAACGAGAAATTTATTTGGAACTATGACAATTTTTTTCTGCCAAAAATGTTCTGCGAATCCTCCCCTTTGCATCGAGGTATAAAACAGTTATTACGGTTTTAGCGATATTCAACTACTTTGTAATGTCGCCGTGCGACATACCCGGATTTTCCACCTTCTGTGCAAAATGAGTTCGCGCACGTGTCATCGATTCGACGCCATTTTTCAGAAAAACGAAGGCATGTTGGAAATGACATTTTTACCATTTAACACATACATTTATCTTCATATTATCGTGTTGGTATTAACTTTGTGTGCACTGACAAAACTGTGTTGAGCAATTTTCGGTGACTACTTTTTGCTGTGCACATTCTTTAATGTTAAATTCAACTTCGCCATATCAACTGTCATACAAACCTGAAACGACCTGTACACGGTAAGCCTCTAATCAAACCAGCCCAAACCATCGGATAACACCCAAATTATAAATCATAATCGACTGAGCGTGGTGGAGCAAAATTATTTTTTGATCCACCCTGTTTATTAGTTTGCTGCTGTCGGTGCCGTTGTTTACATTCGCTCCGCGATCAGTTTTTAATCGCTTTTTTCGGGCAAAAATAGCAGTTTATATTAAGTTTTCGGTTTAAACAAGTGACTGATTTCGAAAATTGATGTTTAATTTGCATTCCATCAACATTTCGGGCTGTTCATGTGCGGAGAAGTGAGTAAAAACTTGATATTTTTAGTGCCCTTTGAGAAGAAGTGAAGTGCAGTGATAAACCCACCAAATCGCGAACGGCTAATAAATTGGCACGAAACTGCTGATTTATGATATTATTCGAGCCGAAATACATAGGACTCTTTGGATAAACATGTTCATTATCACGGGAAGTGAATAAATATGCTGTGAACAGGTTAGTATTTGAATATTAAACTTTGGTTCGATGCTGTTCGAAGCATTCGAATGCTGGTGGGAGAGGGGTGTGGGAGAAGTGGGGTTGACCAGTGGAAGGTCCGGCGCCATCTTGACTGCCATCGTGGTACTCTTCCAACTATGTCCTTAAGGAAAACAGGAATTCTGTAATTCGGGAATTTAGGAATTCAGAAGTTTTAAAACGCAGGAATTTAGGAACATGTAAATTTTGGAATATGGGGGTCACTGAATTTAGGAATTTAAGTATCAAGAAACTTAGGAATTTGGGGATTTAGAAATTTAGCAATTCGTGAATTTAGGAAATTGGGAATTTATGATTTTAGAAATTAGGAAATTTGGGAAAACAGTATCTTATGAAATAAGGCATTCATTTTATGAATTTTGGAATTTGGGAATTAAAGAATTTAGCAATTGAGGAATTTCTGAATTTAAGAATTTTCGAACATAGGAATTTGAAAATTTATGGACTTAAGAATTTGGGCATTTGGGAATTTAGAATTTCATGAACTTAGGAATTTTATCCAGGAATTCATTCTGAATTCCTTCAGGAATTTATTCTGAATTTCCTCAGGAAATCATTCTCAGTTTCCCAACTCGTTCTGACTTTCCCCAGAAATTCATTCTGAATACCACCAGAAATGAATTCTGAATTCCCTCAGAAATTCATTCTGAATTCCATGAATTTCTTCTTCAGTTCCACAAGGAATTCCTCTTAGAGTTCCATCAGGAATACCTCTCAGAATTCCATCAGGAGTTCCTTTAGGAATTTTTCCAGGGATTCCTCCTGGCGTATCTTCGGCAGTTCTTCTTTGAGTTCATTTAGAATTCATCACGGAGTTCATCAAGGAATTTTTCCTGGAGTTCCTGCCGGAATTTTACTTGGGTTTCATTCAGGATATCTTTTTGGAGTTCTTACAGAAATACTTCCTGAAGTTTCTCCGATTCTTCTTGGAGCTAATCCAAAAATACTACCAATGATCTTCCAGAAATTACTTCTGAAGTTCCTCCAGGAGTTTTTTCAGAAATTTCTCTCGGAGCATTTTCTGGAGTTTTTTTTTCCAAATATTTATCCTTTGAATTTTTCAGAAGCTCTTCCAAGAATTCCTTCTGAAGTTCTTTCAGGAATTCTTCTCAGAAATTTATCTAGGAGTTACTCCAGGATGTTACCGGCGGAAAACATTTGATTGTTGAATATACTCGAGTGTGGAAAATGAGAGATAATGTTTATAAAGTTGGAGGCGTAAACCCAACGGTCAATTTGGATGCGTCCGCGTGGCTGATCACAGTGCATCCAACCGAGTACCATAAAAGTGTGCTACCGACCAGGAAAAATAAAAGTATTGGGTTGACCGTAAGTAAAAACTTCATAGATTGGTTTCCATACTCCGAAAACTTCCCCAGCGTTATTACACCCTGAGACACGGAGCCAAAAGAGGTCGTTTGTACCCTCCTCGGAGGCTGCCGTTAGGCTCTAGACCAGCAGCCTGTGGTTTGATGCAAGTTTCCCTCTGAAATCGAGCCCAGTGGATCTGGGGTCGAAAAAAGGTCTTATAAGGTCTTATCCAGGAATTCTTGGAATCACTCACGCCTGGGGGGATTCAGAATGAATTCCTGGAAGAGTTCAGAATGAATTTCTTTAGGAATTCAGAATGAATTCCAGGGGGAATTTAGAATTAATTCCTGGAAGAATTCATAATGAATTTCTGGAGGAATTTCTTACAGAAATTTCTGGAGGAGTTCTTCCAGAAATTTCTCTGGGAGTTTTGTCTGGAGTTGTTCCAAATAACTCTCCTTTATTTTTCAGGAATTCCTTCTGAAGTTCTATCAGGAGCTCTTCTCGAAAATCATTCAGGAATTTCTCCTGGAGTTCCCCCAGCAATTCATCCTGAATTTTGTCCCGCAACTCCTGGAGCTCCCCATGAAGTTTCTTCAAAATTTCATCTTTAAGTCTCTTCAGAATCTTATCTAGGAGATACTCATCCAGGAATTCTTGGAATAATTCATGCCTGGGGAAATTCAGAATGAATTCTTGGAGGAATTCAGGATGAATTCCAGAAGTAATATGGGATGAATTCCTGGAGGAATTCAGATTAAATCCTCCTAAAATCAGAATGAATTCGTGGAAAAATTCAGAATGAATTCTTGGGGGACTTCAGAATGAATTCCTGGGGCAATTTAGAATGAATTCCTTAGGCAATTCAGAATGAATTCCTGGGGCAATTCAGAATGAATTCCTGGGGCAATTCAGAATGAATTCCAGGAGGACTTCAGAATGAATTCCAGGAGGACTTCAGAATGAATTCCTGGGGGACTTCAGAAAGAATTCCTGGGGCAATTCAGAATGAATTTCTGAAGGAGGTCAGAATGAATTTCCTGGTGGAATTCAGGATGAATTCTTGGAGGAGTTCTGAATGAATTGCTTGAGGAATTCAGAATGAATTCCTGGGGGATTTCCGAATAAATTCCTGGGGGAATTCAGAATGAATTCTTGGGGGAATTCAAAATGAATCCCTGGAGGAATTCAGAATGAATCCCTGGAGGAATTCAGAATGAATCCCTGGGGGAATTCAGAAAGAATTCCTGGGGGAATTCAGAATGAATTCCTGGAGGAATTCAGAATGAATTCCTGGGGGCATTCAGAATGAATTTCTGGGGGAATTCAGAATGAATTCCTGGGGGAATTCAGAATGAATTCCTGGGGGAATTCAGAATGAATTCCAGGAGGAATTCAGAATGAATTCCAGGAGGAATTCAGAATGAATTCCAGGATGAATTCAGAATGAATTCCAGGAGGAATTCAGAATGAATTCCAGGAGAAATTCAGAATGAATTTCTGGAGGAATTCAGAATGAATTCCTTGAAGAATTCAGAATGAATTCTTGGGGGAATTCAGAACTAATTCTTGGGGGAATTCATAATGAACTTCGGTTGGAATTCAGAATGAATTTCTTGGAGAATTCAGAATTGATTTCTGGCGGAATCCAAAATGAATTCCTGGAGATACTCAGAATGAATTCCTGGGGGAATTCTGAATAAATTCCTGGGGATACTCAGAATGAATTCTTGGGGTAATTCAGAATTGATTTCTGGGGGAATTTAGACGTCACAATGAATTCCTGGGGGAGTTCAGAATGAATTTCTGGGGAAATTTAGAATGAATTTCTGGGGGAATTCAGAATGAATTTCTGAGGTAATTCAGAATAAATTCCTGAGAGAATTCAGAATGATTTTTTGGGGGAATTTAGAATGAGTTTTTGAAGGAATTCAGAATGAATTCCTGGTGGATGAGTTCTAGATTAATTTTCGGGGGGTGAATTCCCGGATGAATATAGACTGAATTCCTGGAGGATTCCTGAATTATTTCTTGGCAGAATTCAGAATGTCCGTTATGAACTTACCTTTAAGATAAAAAATCACGTTAATAAAGTATATTTTTAAATCAGAATGAATTCCTGGAGGGGAAATCCAGAAGTAGTTCCTGAAGGAGCTTTAAGAAGAATTTTTGGAGAAACCGCAAAAAGGATTTACACAAGAGCTCCAAAAAGAATTTATGGATAAACGCAAGGTAGAATTATTGGAGGGAATCTAAGAAGAATTGCCGAAGAGACGTCAAGAAGAGTCCCTCGAGAAATTTCTGAAGAAACTCCAGGAAGAACTCCTGAGGGAGCTGCACTAGGAATTATAAAGTAAATTCCTGGAAGAATAGCAGAAAGAATTCCTGGATGAACCCCAGCAGAAATATCTTGTGGAACTCATGGAGGAATTCCTAGAAGAACTCCAGTAGCAATTCCTGGATAATCTTCTTACCAGAATCCCAGGAACGATATATGGAAGAACTCCAAAAGAAATGGATGAAGGAAATAAAAAAAATCTAGAGCAATTCCTAGGGGAATTCTATGAAAAATTCCTGAAGGAACTTTGAGAATAATTCCTGGTCTAACTCCCTGGATAAACTTCGGGAAGAATTTTGTAGGAAATTCGGGAAAAAATCCTGGACTAGCTCCAGGAGAAATTCCTGGATAAACTGCTGCAGGAATTCACCCAGGAGTTATTTCAAAAGTTCCTCTAGAAACGTTTATCTTGGAATTCTTTCAGAAGGTCCTCCGAAAATACCTCCGGATGATTCTCCGGGAATTCCTGGTGTTGTTTCTTCCTGTATTTCCTACATAAATTCCTCTTGAAATTCCTCCAGAAGATTCTGGATCTAGTAATTCTTTCTAGAATACCTTCCAGAGATCTTCAGAGAACTTGGTTCTTGGTTTTTGGTGGAATTACAACAAGAACCTTTCAAATTTATCCCAGACTGATTATTTATGTGCAAATTCTGGTATCTGGTGGCTTTCAACAAGCTCTGTGCGTAACAGCAGTTTTGCTGTTTGAAACCGAGAGCTCTAGAGGCTGCATAGGCACGACATATTACCACTTTACTGGATGTTCCGGAACTCTCGGAGGACCATAAGGTGGCCATCAGTGGTCAATGCAATATGCTTGCATTGATTTTGCTCTGATATTGCTACCACAAACAGTTTAGGAAAAAATCGTGTTTCACAAAATCGCTGTGATCACAAGTTCCGAATTTAAGGGACAAGCCAATGTATTGAAAATAGCACTTTAGAAAGGTCCGAAAAGTACTTTAGAGGCCTAGATCGCTTTCTTCTTTCATTTTGCATGTTTTTGCGGATTTTTTTTTTTTCAAATGAGAATCCTTGGGAAAAAACAATTATTTTTCCATAACTCCGAAATGCATTGTCCGATCGGACCAATTTTTAATAGCGAACAAAGGGAACGCAGTCACCGTCGATTGTTGCGAGTAAATCGAGTAATGCTAAGTTCCTAAAAGTGTGTTCACAAAATTTGAACACATACACACATACACAAACATACACACACATACAGACATCACCTCAGTTTGTCGAGCTGAGTCGATAGGTATATAACACTCCGGGCCTTCTATCAAAAGTTCTTTTTTGGAGTAATCCTATAGCCTTTCGGTACAACTTTGTTGTACGAGAAAGGCAAAAACATCCGAAAACTATATGTAATGATGTCTGTTGACCTGCCAGAAAGTTTGATGAATATCGTGAAACGAAAAAACACTTGTGATGCGGCTGTAGGTCATAAGTTCCAAACTAAAGAATAATGTGGATAACTTTACTCGTCAATTCTTCATTATTGAGCACCAAAGCAAACAGAATGTATCAAGATTACTTTCATATGTTGCTTGTAAAAATGTCAATTGGCCTATAATAATTTACCAATTCTCAATTTCTAAATCCTCACTGGTGATGAGTCGATACGTGATGAAAGAGTTTGAAATGATATTTTGCTTAGCACCCACTAACATGTATCCAAATTCTTGCTTTACTAACTAATCTAACTATAATTAAGTGGACGACTGGGATTCTCCAGTCTCAAGGAGCTGTGTCGCACTAAAACATGTTTTTATCCCTATTGATATCTCATAATTGTTATTCGCTATACGTTTTACTCAACATGCAATACAATCTACGAAGCATATCTACTGTCAACCAAACTGAGCATGTTATCTTAATTTCAATTGAAGTTTTAAATAACCAAACAATAGTTATTTGAATCTTTGTGGTAGTGCGAAACCTAGAATAAATATGAACACATACTGTGTATGGTTTTGTCCGATTTCGTTCACAACTATATGCATCTGAAGTACCAGCTACACTTGCCAGAATATTGTTGATCCACATAGACAGTGTGAATAATGTGGATCGTGTGCAATCGATCACTAATAGTGATAATAAATTACGTTAAATTTCCCGTCATCATCTATTATATTTTTTTTAATTATAAAAAATAGCTGAATTCCATAACAAAGTACAACGCCATAGACCATTTCCTTATCGAATGGCTAACCGATCAAATTTGATTGATTATGTTGTCCATACTGTTCGAATGCGTAAAAGCCCCTCAAACGATCAAAATAACCATCAATATGTTTGATTATTGACAATCGTTATAACTCGTGGATGCCTCAAAGGTGCAACACGGCGGTAACCTTCCACTCGCCCGCATTATCAGTCGGTCGTTCGTGCATTTACACAAACCAAACAGTCGTAGTGCAGTCGCAGTGTCGTACGCTCGCTCGGTGCAGCCCATGTGCCTCTGGGTGATGACCCACCACCACAGCGCAGCGTTTGGCGCTCAGCAGCATGGCTTGATATGATATGACCGAGCTCAACTCAGCTGTCTTGCTTGGGAATCCAGTTCATTCCACAAGAAGGCGTAGGCACCAAGCTGCTCGAGCGGCCAACAGTCTAGTGCGGTTGTTCGAGCGTGCAGCACACTTGTTTTGGTTACACGGTTGGTGGTTGAAAACTGTTTGTTTCGTTGATTATTCCATTTCGGAATGCAGGCCGACATCAATCAGATGTTTGCCGAGCACGATATCGTTCCGGTGTTGATCGATGATGCCCCACTGGTGTTCGCGAAGGTCAGTGTCGCCACGATCGGGTAAAATTGTTTTGGTGAAATCGCTCGTAAAGTTACGATTGGTAATTGCAGGTTGCATATCGTTCGAAGTTGCTGGTAGACGCTGGAAAGGAGCTAACCCCTGCCGAAGTCCGTGATGCTCCCAAGGTCGAATGGGATGCCGATCCGGTGGTGTTTTACACGCTGGTGATGATCGACCCGGATTCACCGAGCAGGACAGAGCCACTGAACCGGGAGTTTGCCCACTGGATGGTTGGCAACATTCCAGGAAAACACGTCGAGCAGGGTGAAGTCTTGTTCGAGTACATTCCGGCCTTCCCTCGGTCCGGAACCGGCTTCCATCGGTATATTTTCCTGCTCTATCGGCAGAACTGCCGCAACGATTACTCCGGGGCACCTCGAGCCTCCAGAAAGTAGGTCATCCAAATAGTAGTATAACCCTTTGACCTTCAATGTCTCATTATCTCCCTCCGATCGAACACAAAAACAGGAACCGAACGCCCAGGCTGCGATTCTCGACACGTGAGTTCGCGCAGCATTACAGCTTGGGTCGGCCGATTGCGGGCAACTTTTTCGTCGCCCAGTTCGATGAGTACGTCCCGTACATACTTCGGCAGTATCCCAAATCGGACGACTACTGACCGGAACGAGAGAGCGACACAGCCGTCGTTTTCTTTTGTGAGAAAGGAAGGTCGTTCCGCTCGTGTACGACGGAAAGCAAGGCAGGAAACATGAGCTCTCTATGGTTCAGATTTTGTTTACGTTTGACGTGTTTATTGTGGTTTGAGTTTCTGCTTTATAGGCTGTGATGACAGAGCGATAGGGCTGCGACGATTAGTTTAAGTGCGTGATGAGGAAGTGTCTTCATCGTGATTAGAGAGGCGATCAGCTGCAGGGCAGATGATAATCGCTAACAATCTTATCATTTTAGTGACAAACAAACGGACGGACGTGTGGTTCATAGTCAATGGGTGCGTGTACGGAAAAATGGCAATTCCTGATTTATTGGCGCTTTGTTGTTTCGGAATGAATTTGATGTTGTGAAATGCCGTAAAAATGATTGCAGAATAAAGTACCATCTGTTTTATTTTACCAATGCCGAAAACAGCTGCATTAGTCATTCTCCAACTTGTTGTAAACATTTAACAGCTGTACATTTCCACAATATTTGATATTAATGAGAGATAAAGCAAAATCAAAAAAATATTGATGGAAATCAGATTGTGAGCGAATCGAAGAATAATCGTAGTCAAAATAATTTTTGAATTGAATCAAATGGTAATCGAAAATGAGCCAAAATCGAATTTCAATCGAAGTATTAAGAAACACAATAAAAAACCAATAGAAATTCAGCACAAAAATCTAATTGGAATCTAATCGAAACAAAAACCTGCCACAAACTTATTCAGAATCAGAATGCAGGGAAATTGATTCGAAACTATATTGAAGTCCAAATGAAATAATGACTGAAATCGAGCAATATTGAATTAAAATGGGATCAAAGAAGAATCGAAATTGACTGTAGATTGCCATTCAAATAAAAATGGAATGAAAATAATATGGAATTCAACCAAACCAAACCAAAATCAAATGAAGTTCCGTAACGAAATAAATCCTAATGAGTTATGAACAGAACAGAATCGACATAGAATCGATCTCGAGACGAGTTTGTACAATCCCATTGAATTCCACCACTTAATTGTATCTTGGCAGATACTTATTTCGACTTAGTCGAGTCAAGTACGAGACACTGAAGACGACCTTACTGTTGAGGTCGAAATACGTATCTGTCAAGATGCAATTAAGTGGTGGAATTCAATGGGATTGTACAAACTCGTCTTATGACAAGTGAAGACATTCCACTAAAAAGCTCAAAATAATTTTCCTTATAGAATCGATGTTTTTCAAATCAAAATCGAATAGAAAAGCAATAAAATTTAAATCAGAATCGATAAGACTATGAATCAAAATAGAATCAAAATCGAATCGAAATTGATTTGAAATCCAATCAAAAATTGGGTGTAGATCTTCAATAAATTTTGAATAAAAGAGCTAATTGAAATCGACTCTAATTGAATCATGTCTTAAGATCTAATCTAAATGAATTAAAAACGAATCAAAAATTAAACGTGTTTGAACCAAAATCCAAACAAATTCGAAACGAAAACAACTCAAATTCGAGTCTAAATCAAGCCGATATTGAAATAAGAATGAAAATCAAATTGAATGAAAATGGATTACCAAATAAAATCAAATTTGTTTAGGAATTTTGATTTAAATTGGATAAAAATATAATTAGAAATAGAACCACCCTGGGCTTTGGATTATAATTCTCCACAAATATTGATATATTCTAGGAGAATTGTAATCTGTGCTGGTAGGAGTCTACGAACTGGGGTTGGAATCTATTTGAATACACATGAAGAAAGTGGTGTAGATTATGGGAATTGAATTGTAAGTTCGTATACTCCTATTCGGTTTCCTCAATGACCGACAGGGTGCGTGCTACATGTCGCGGATAGAAGCTAAGGGAGGTGTGGTATAATTCGACTGAATTTATTGAATAAAGAGCCTTTTAATAGTCAGTCAATTGTGCTTAGCCTCCTATTGTGTTGTAACTGAATAATGTCAAAATAGATAATCGATACAGACACCTCCTTTCACAACAATCTATAATTCATTTGAATGTATTCAACATTGGCTCCGTAGCTTAATGTCCTATGCGACATAGTTTTGAAGATACTATTTAGCTGATCCAAGTCTAGCATCCTGTACTAGAGAGTTACTTTAGAAGAGACTTCTCATAATTTTATCGTAGTCAACGTTTAAGTTAAAAATAAGTTATAAAATGGAGTGCTCATTATTTCCTGCTAGATCAGTTACAAGACAACGTGGACCACATTGAGGAAAAATTATTCAATAAATCGATATTATCGTCGAAAGGCCCAGCTATGCTGTAACAAAATTAATCACTTATTGTATAAATCTCTAACTGAAATTAGAAAAAACAAGCTACTTAATTAAATCCGACTGATATTAAATATAACACTACACTAATTTGAGAATCCCATTTAAAAGAACCTCATAAATAATAAAATGACATTTACTAATATCCATTCTTTTCATTATTTTCCTCACTATCTAACCCGATCTCAACTATAATAAATTATGATGGAGCTTCGAAATTAAAAAGCCAACACCAAATGCAGCATGATCCTACTAATATCGTCAGGAATCGGAAGAATCTGAAATCTGGTAAACACTTATTAAGGCTAATAAGTGGTAAGTAGATAGAAAGAATACATACATGGTAAGTGCAAATAACTTATAAATTTATCATATTTTTATTCCATTGCGTAAATGTATATATCATATGTGTTTACTTTGTAAATGATAACCGTACTTTGTTTATATATATGCACATTTGTGAAAAACGTATATTATATATGTTTCTGTGAGTGTGTATGTATATTATATCAAAACAATAACCTAAAAATTGATTTAGGAAATATGTGAAAGGTTATGTGGTTAAGTGTTGTTTAGGATGGTTACTGAGAAGTGCAAAATATGGTTGATGTAAAAATTGATGTAGCGGTGTTGGCAGTCATGGGTGAAGTGAATTAAGTGAATCGACTCATCATTAAACACACGACTGCAGTATATGTTCAACAAAATCGTAAGCAGTGACTTATATACTTATTAATACTATGTTTGCACTACGGCCTGAATAACATGTTATTCAAATTATCGACAAAAGAAAGCTCATCAAGATAGCCGAATAACATGTTACAATGCCCTAGTGTGAACATAGTATAAGTCGTGACGTGAATTTGGAAAGGTTGAACGGAATTATGAACAAAGATGGTGCCGACGATTTGGTAATTTGGTTTTGACCGTTTGGTGATTTTTCGGTGACTCGTTTCTGAGGCTGGTTTCCTGCTTAAGAAAGTTAAGATAGAAAGAACGATACGGTGATAGTGACCGCAATAATTTTCGGTGATCATGATGACTATGTTAACATTGACGTAGTGGTAGTGGGTGAATATGATGCGTGATTTCATTGTTTATACTGAGTGAAATGATTCGTAGTGGCAGAAAAACTTATATACTTTTGTAAAGGTAAAGAAGAAGAAAAGAGTGATGTTGATATTAGTGATGGTAGTTTGACAATACTAAGTGCTTATAATGATGGGGGTGGGCTGTTATACAAATCCTTGTTTTCATCAACACGGCCCATAACAGTGACCACATGAGCAACATCGCTTAGGAACGTCTGTGTGATGATGAAAAACGGGAGGCTCATAGAAGCCAATATGGGCGGGGTACAGTGTAGATTAATAGCAAGGGACAGCTGCCATTGTAACCACCACAAAAAAAAAAAAAAAAAAAAAAATTAGAAATAGAACCAAAATTGATTCGAAACTTGTTTTTACATGTAACTTTTAATACTACTCTATAAATTTATTTTTTGTAGTTTTGAATGTTTATTGTTTCAAGTAAGAGTGTTTCTAAATGTTCCTGGGGCATTTCGTTGTTTGCCCAAAACATGTTGAACATGAACAAAACATGAGGACACCTCTAAGAGAGAGGACAAGTGCGTTGGTTGCCTGTCTCGTACAACCACTGCGGAAACCCACAGTATTATATAAAAATCGACTAAACTCGACGAGCTGAGAAGATGTGTTTATGTGTGTACACAAATGCTAAGCGAAATATTAGACAATTTTTCATATAGTAACTAATCTTTAACTGATTTTCTCGCAACAAGTTGCATTTTATAGGGGATTAAGCCTTGTAGATCAATATTGAATTTGATAACGGTTGTTGCATTTAAAAGTTATGAAGGAAATGGTGCATCGAACCATACAAGATTGGTGTCCTGACTAAATGCGAGAAAAAAAAATGTCACTACGTAGTCTCATAGGGTAGGGGAAACTTGATCCCTTTCTTTTAATTTCCGATGTATCGATGTATCTCCGATGAACGCAGATTTTCCGGCTGGGGAGCCTGTAGGAGTGGATAGCTTCGTTCTTAGCCTAAAACGTTTCATGCGACTGCTATCCCGAGAAGCACATGTCAGACTAAAATGGTTGCAGCAACTTGATTGTGACTAAATCTGGTCGCATATGAATTTCAGTAACTTATGTGGAGTGGAACATGTGTGCTGCTAGGGATTTCGCTATGACTTCTCACGAAAAACGATTAATGGGTCTGTGAAGGGCAATAAACCTCATTAGCCTCTCCCAAAATCTTAAGAAGGGTTGGGAACCTGTAGCAGGGGACATTTCTCGCGCTCATTGATTGATTTGTTTTCTTGGATGTTTTCTTCTTATCGAATTTCTGAAGTTTTACGTAGATTTTATGGATTGGGGTGATAAAGGATGGTTGTATCTTGCACCAGAATAATCAATTACGGATGTAACTTTTAATCCAGCTCAGTTACTAATGAAAGGAAAAATCAATGAGATTTCCATATTCAGACAGCTTTTTCTTCGTGGATCGTTAACACTCATGAACCCTCAGGGGATACCTTGGGAGGAACCTGTTGAAGATAACATTTTTTTTTTTTGGTGTTTCACGAATTATCTGCTATAAATATAAACTAAATTGTAATTAAATTGGGCATGGAAAGATACCTGGGCAGAAGCCATGAACAGAATAGCAAAACATGATATGATTTTGATTGACATAAGAGATAAAAGAACAGTCAACAATATCAAAAATTTGCACCGAAATATCATTTGAATATCAAGATATGCTATGGATAAGAACAAACTAATGGCACATATTGATATTGATCAGTTCTTACAAATAGCATAACTTGATCTCCTCATGATATTTTAGTGCAAAATATTGATATTACCGTCTGATCTTTTATCTCTTATATCAATCATGTCAATATCTCATCTTGCTATCTTATCAACATTTGATATCAATGAGCTATTTTCGTCTACTCGGGTATCTACAACGAAAAAAACAAATCTTACAATTAATCCTGGTATATACAATTCTGCAAGGTTTTAATAGATGTAAGCTTTTTATACAGATACTGTAATAAAATAATACGATTTTTGATTATTAAAGCCTTCAGAAATGTATATGCCAAAAGTTCATACAGTTTATGTAAGGTTGTTATGCAGAACTGTATTAAAATCGGCCATACGCTGGTTGGGTGTAATAAAATGAAATAAAATTGAAATCGGAATAGAATCATATGGAAAGTTCGAAACTCGATGCTATTACAGACTGAGTATAGTTCTGTATCTCCACGATTGTCGTGCGATTCGCTCTAGGGGATGGGATCCAATCATGCGCATTTAAAATATGCTACTCACGATCCTTCCTATCGAACCGGTATGCTAACCTCAAATACGACCAAACGCGCACTAATTAAATCTCGGGTACTTACTCAAAAGAACGTATGTGATTTTGTAAACAAATATACAAACGTTGATTTGTCCAATCTGATGACACTCCCAAACCAACACCACCAACAGGTAGCTGAACCATCCTCCTATCTGTCTATGGTGATGGTTTGCATGGGAGGGCTATCAGAACGTTCACAAAGTCACATACGTCCTTTTTAATAAGTACCCGAGAATTTATTTATCGGCCGCACAAAGCAGATGATCGCGCGATCGTTCTGGGAACATCTCGAAAACACGAACAAACCCGCACTGATTAATTAATTTACCGGCCAAAACAGTATGTCTGAATGTCTGGATTTGACACAAAATCAATCATCGTTAAACAATCGATTTCGAATGATTGAAAGGAATCGAATTGATAATAAATGGTAATAGATTCTAAAACTAGTCGAAATAGAATTAACAATAAAATAAAATTTACATTCGTTTTAAAACGCATTTATAATCAAATCCATCGGAATCGAATTAAAATCGAATCAAAAATTGAATTTAAATTGATTAGTAAAAAAATTAAGTTTAACTAGAATTTGAATCAAGCCAAAAATGAATAGATAATAATCTAATTCAATAAAAAATATCAAATTAAAATAACGACTGTTTTTGGATAATTTTTATTTTGACATTCTTACAAAAAACAAAACACTTGTCTTGAGGCAAAGAAATGAAGGGCAACTAAAGATAAATTGTGAACTTCTCAGAACAGACATATTATGTTTCATTTGACACTTGTTCGACTTTTAATAAGCTGCTTCGGAATAATTTTTATTCTAAATGCTCTACCTTCTTGAAATACAGTTTTACAACCCTCAAACAAAAGCATCTTAAGGACGATTTTAATCTAGCATGAGTTGAATCACATCAAATTAGTACCTGAAAACTTTTTTATTTTTTTTTTTTTTAAATTGAGTGAAACGATACGATTTGGCATGAAAAACTCATCCGTGATGCATTCCTTATTGATTTTACCAACACTGAACAGATGAAAAGAAAACTTATTAAGTATAACTTACTTATCGTTGTCAAATTAATACTGCGCTCTGTCGTCATGATGAGCCCTCAATTCACTATAACCGTCGTTGCGAGATGTGAACATAAACAGCTAGCATAATGAAAAAGTAGCACATAAATATCAACGTAAACCGAAGCAAATCTGTTGATCATCGGACACATTCCGTTAGATTATGCCGTAGTCAAACCATATTGAGTAATCCTGAGTTCAAATCAGACTGAAATTGTTCACATTAATGCAATGTTTACGGTAATCATCACAACATCATCATTCATGTAATTTTTGTCTGCCTCAAGTTTGCCTGTGTCAAATTCAGAGGTGCGGATTCTCAGTATCACTGACTAAGATTTGTAGGATATTGATGCCATTGCACTATGGTCCAGGATACAGATTTACGCGGAAAGATGAATTTTACGCCAAAACTATATTTTTTAGAAAAAACTGTTGTTCTACAAAATTGTTCGACATAGTAAGGTCATCATTAAGGTTCTTCCAAAAAATAGGGTGGCCCATCATATAAAAAAAAATAGAAAATATTTTTTTTATTTCTCATAATATTGACATGTTATGTTCTACAAAGTTGTAGCGCAGCTTATTCCAATCAATTTAGCTAAAAAAAGTTTTCTGTAGCTCTGTAGGTTGGCTGATTTAGAGCAATTTTACCTAATTGTATTAGGGTGTACCTAAAGAAAACAGTATTTTTTATCTACTTTTTTTGTTTTAGATTTCTCGAAAAAGTCGTCTTCAGATGACTTTTAGAGCTAAAAAAAATGCAACTTTTGATGGGTGAATACGCTCAATATATTCTTCCGATCAAAAGTTATAATCGTTTTTCTGTCAAAATGACATTTTTTTCATAAGTTGATATCTCCGCTTAGGGCAGACCAAAAAAATATATTCACACGGCATCTGGAAAAGAAATTATTATTCTTGATTATGTCAAAAAATTGGGGATATGTTACTTTTTTATCTCAAGTTTCACCAATTTTACTAAAATCATCTTTTTTTCAAATAAATTGATATAACTCGACAACGCAAGAAGATACAGACGATATTCTTATAGCAAAACACGCGTTTTAAAAAGCCCCAAAAGTCTTCAGGAGGTGAGATTCGTGAAAAATAAAAAATGAAATGAGCAGATCATAAATATTCTTTTTTGAGGGACACCCTAATCCTGGTAAGTAAAATTACTCTAAACAAGTGAGCTTAAGAGCTACATAAAAAGTTTATACAGCAAAGTTGATTGGAAAAAGCTGCGCTACAACTTTGTAGAACATTTTATGTGTGTGTGTGTGCGTCATCCTCTATCCCTCACCCAACTGGGGGTGTTGATCAAGTAGTACTACGAATAATTTGATCAGATCTCATGCTCCGTAATGGTGCCCTTTTTGTTACGAAGACTAGTACTACAAAAAGGATTCACTTCTGCAGAAAGAAAGGTTTCTTCAGTAAGTGTTGGGAATGGGATGTACTAGATGTTCATAACAGGTACAGCAAAACTTCACAAGGACGCCCTTATTCGTACTAACTACTCAGGGAGTAGAAGGTCGAGAAGAGCCATCGTTGCTAACTAAAGCGTGAACCGGATACCTGGGACTCCCACAATATCCGCGGCAATAGCAGCAAACGATGCCCTGTACGTATTTAGTGTTAATTTTTATTTTTTGAAATGATGAAGCTATGAAAGAAGGAAAGGAATAGAGCTGGAACGTGCTCACCAATGTAGTTTATTCACTATCGAAGGGGCTCCACTCGTGAATAGAAAACACCAGGATCATCCGACACATCCACTTTTTACACCTATTATTTTCATTTTTCAATTTGGGTCTGCGAATAAGCCACTTCGTTGAGCACCACATCGTTTAAGGTATGTTTTAAATTTCATTTGTATCCGATCGCTACGCCACTATCTCCAAAATCACAAAATCTTCACACTAACCACATCACAACCGATGGAATTATATTATTTCACCAATGATTTGCAAACGCGGAACTTTGTCACGTGAACTTTTTTTAACAATCGTTTGCGGTTGTTAAAAACTCAACTCTGTAACAACTCTGCGACACAATTTATTCTGCAATTTATCTTCTGTGAGTTATCGGCAGCCGAAACGGAAAAAAAACGCACCCTGAAAATTTTTGACGTCCGTCCGTCGCGCACGGCACACTTCGATCCCACTTTGTAGAACATTTTATGTCAATGCAAAATAAAAAAATAAAAAATTCACATTTTTATAAAATGGCCCACCCTATTTTTCGGTAACTCTATAATAAGGTCCCAAGTATCCAGAACAATTTTGTAGAACAAATTTTGTTTCTTAAAAGTATGCTTCAGACCGAAAATGCATCTTTTCTCGTAAATCTTGCAATACGATGATAATGATAAAATTTATAAAAAGTGTTTAAGCTGTAGATTTTTTATTTTTCATTTCTCACGAATGTCTTTTGGGGCTTTTCAAAACGCGTGTTTTGCTATAAGAATATCGTCTGTATCTTCTTCCGTTGTCGAATTATAATAATTTATTTGAAAAAACATGATTTTAGTAAAATTGATAAAACTTGAGATAAAAAATAACTTATCCCCAACTTTTTGACATAATCAAGAATATTAATTTATCTTTCAAATGCCGTGTAAATATTTTTTTTTTGTTCGTTCTAACCGGAGATATCGACTTGTGAAAAAAATGTAATTTTGACAGAAAAATGATTATAACTTTTGATCGGAAAAGGATATTGAGCATATTTACCCATCAAAAGTTGCATTTTTTTGAGCTCTAAAAGTCATCTGAAGACGACTTTTTCGAGAAATCTAAAACAAAAAAAGTAGATCAAAAATGCTGTTTTTTGAGGTACACCCTAATCCAATTAGCTTAAATTGCTCTAAATCAGCCAACTTAAGAGATACAGAAATTTTTTTGTTAGCTAAATTGATTGGAATAAGCTACGCTACAACTTTGTAGAACATAACACGTCAATATTCCGAGAAATAAAAAAAAACATTTCTAATTTTTTTCATATGATGGACCACCCTATTTTTTGGTAGAACCATAATGATGGTCTTACTATTTCGAACAATTTTGTAGAACAACAGTTTTTTCTAAAAAATATAGTTTTGGCGTAAAATGCATCTTTCCGCGTAAATCTGTATCCTGGACCATAGTGCATTGCCTGTTCACACTCTTTTTCTAGCAAACTGAAAATGGTTAGCAGCAAAAATCAAAGATAAATAAAACAAAAGACCTCTTTTCTCATCGCACACACCACTCAGCCCGCAGTGACAGTGCATTGAGCTGACTCGCTGGTGCGTGAAAGTGACGGCCCTATATAAATGCATGGGTGAATACCACAGAGAAACAGACGTCTCACTCAACATATGTTCCATCGTACACCTTTTTAACGGTTTATTTAAATTTTTGTAGGTGGTCAATCGGCCACCGATGACGCTTTCATCGATTTTGCTTGTGTTTGACGTTTGCAAACTACCGCCATCTGGTTTCCGCTTGGCCACTCATCGGGATTTTAGCATTGGGCGACAATGTTTTCGATGACTTGGAAAGACAAAAAGCGTGAACGGTACGCGTTATTTCTTATCGAAAATGCTTAAAGAATCTTTCACAGGTAGACGTGTGCGCCACCGCCGGTAGTTTTTAGCAGCACATCGATATTTCATTTGGCTGAAATGGACATACGGTCGAAAGTGTTTTTTGTCTTAACTGATTATTTTAAGCGGATCGACATTTTTTGGCCATAAAACCCGATTGGCAATGGCATTCCCGGCCGCCTTAAGCTCAATGAAAATTTCAGCCAACTATTTTCGACCAATCGTTTCGATAAAATGTCCAATTCTGCCAAATGGAATTCGGCTAAATGACAACCGACCAAGTGGCATTTAAACAAATGGCCTTCGCCGAATGACTTTCAATCAAACAACGGGAAAAGCCATATGGTCGAAAGTTGTTTGCATATGTCATTTGGCCGAACAAACCGTTAGATCGAAACTCATCCGGACAAAAGTGTTATTTGGCCGAAATGAACAACTTCGACTTAAAATGTTGTTTGGCCGAACGGGTCGAAAATTTTGACTATATTATGTCAATGATATGGAAATGCTAATATCATCTTCCAAACTTAGACGCACATGTTCATGATAGAATTAGAGGCGAAAGTATAGAATTGATACGGCAGGCATGAAGAATGTTTTTATAGAAGTCGATTTGAAAGCAAGCGGAGGGCAATATTTGTGATGGCACATATCGCACGACCTTCCTTCTGCCAAGCTCCCGTATGAAGGGGAAGAGAAGAATATCAGTGTGGAAGCTGATTTGTCTAGACCAACATTTGAAAAGGGCTTAACAGCCAAAATTTATCCCTTCTGATTCTTCGTCTACATGTATAGCTATATATGTTGACAAAGAATCGGAAGGAATAAAATTTGGCTGTTATGCCCTTTTCAAATGTTGGTCTAGATATCTCCACTGGCAAAAAGAAGGTGGTTTGATTTGCTCATATGCCATCGCGTGCGGAAGGATTTTCTATCGACGAGTACTGTCTCCAAATTTCTAATATGACATCAGCATCTAGTCGAATAGGATTTTTATTGCACAGTTCTATTTTCTCATTGCGTCCGTCTCGTCGCAACCAACTTGGCTGCCTCGGAGAGAACAAAGCAGAGAAAGGCACTGCTGCTGTACCGTCGACCAATAACAGCTGAATTGATGAATGCCCCCACCAAGGACCTCCAGGACAGCACCAACATTGGATTCATATTTCGGACACAACATTTCAAACTTCGGACAACAAATTACACAATATTGAGAAAAAAATGCAAATAATTATCACTAGATAGCTCAGACTGACATTCAATTATTCCGTCACATTGAATTGACATGGATTACTAGAATGAAACTATCCTAAATAAAGCTAAAACTATGAGTCCTTTCAATTCAGCTGGATGAAACATTTCAATGACGTATTTCTGAAGACCTCACATACAAATTGGTGTGTCCGAAGTTTGAGTATGTCCGAACTTTGATTATCCACGGTACTCCTATCGTTTTGTTCTGTGCGAGCCTGTGACAAGCGCGGTGCCATCATCATCAATAGCCATAGACCGCTGTCATCATTGAAAAGTAGTATGAAAAAAAATTGTGCCCGGACATCCTGGCTACGATTTGGCGATGGGCTAAACAATAGCATGACAGTAGCCTGGTTCTGTGCGGTCTAAATAAAAATGAATAAATGTTTTATAGCGAAACATGCAAATTTGCAAGATCAGGGTTACTTTGTTCTGCTTTGGACGATTCGTAAGTAAATTAATGAATATATTTTAGTAACTTAAAAGCATAAACTATTATTGACGAACGCTCTATAGTGTCCAATAGAGCTCTTTATGTTTTATCTTACCCACTAACACAAACTTTCCTTCCCGAGACATCTTTGAAGATAGTATGGGTTCCCTGCATCTTCACTAGTAGATGTTGAACTTACATTCCTTCTCTCCCTTCCATAATTATAGGGACCTGGCCAGCTATACAACTGTTATTGTTAAGGAAAAGGTACTAATCCCAAGTACCAATTCGCTACAATATACAGTAGATTTCCCAATTGATCTTTTTTTATATTACTCGTTCAGCAACATTTCGGCCAAACGGCATTTTCGATTACATGACATATTCGACCAAACGACCTGTTATGGCAAACTGCTTTTTTCTGCAAAATTACCAGTTCGGTCGTATGTCACTTTTGGCAAAATGACATTTTCGGTCAAACCTTTTTCGACCTAACGTTCAATTTGCCTGAATGACTTTCGGCCATATGATTCTTCCCCTCTTTTACAAATTTCCCGTAAACTTTCCGAAGATTTTTTTTTAATGAACAATACTGCCCACAATCACATATTTGTCCCATATGAATAGGAAATCCAGCAAAAATGGGTCTGATATGCGATCATTGGCGGAATACAAAAAAATTCCCGTAATTCATAGAAATTTTCCCTAGAAATAAAAAAACTCGTACGAATTTCAAAGAATTTCCTGTGGAATTCCATGTTCTAGTATTTCATGTTCTAGAGAGTTTTCCGTGAAAACGTGTAAGAGTTGCCCGCGGATAGTGCAAAGAATCTTATGTGAAAATTTTGAAGAACTACCCGCGGAAATTCTGAATAATCTTCCGTTAAAACTTGGAACAATTTTCAGTGGAAACTCGGAAGAATCTCCCACGGAAGTTCTAAATAATTTTTGAAGAAATCAAAAAAAAATCCTTTCGAAATTCCAAACAATTTTCCCCGGGAATTTCTTCATTAGAAATTCCAAAGAATTTTCCGGGGAATTTGAAATAATTGCTAATGGAAGTTTCAAGGAATTTCCGAAACAAAAACCAAATAAAAATGATAAATTTTGAAGAATTTCCTGAGAAGATATGTTGTGTTGTGACGCCCAAAATCCAAAACGCCTTCAATGAATATTCTCCCGGCTTGTGATCAAAGCAGCTAAAGCTAGATTTGCGATGTTTTGTTTATATTTAAAGTTATGATATTCCTAGAAAATATGCTTTACTGAACAGAAAAACACATTTACAAAATTTAAATTAGTTTAGGTTCCCTTCTGATGATTTAACACACGAACGGGTTAATAGATTTGCAACATTTTCTCTCCAGTCGAATCGTTTTGGAATCTGTAAGGTTTGTATGTACAAAAAGTTGGTTAATTTAACGGGCAAACGTACAAAATCAGTAGAACACTTGGTAGAATACAACTTTGCGTCAGTGGGAAACAAAACAATTGCACTAAAATTGATCTAGAGTGCGGTGCTGCAAATAGCTTAGAATTTGACATTTGCTTCACAAACACCCAGGCCTGGCTGGGTATTTTTCGCTAGTAATCTAATAAAATGTTGAAAAGCTTGTTACGTTTTGATTTATCCGCATATGCAAATATTGAAATTCCTATAATATCGTCTCATTAAACACAATTATGTCACAGAATGACATTAATATATGCACTGACTCGTGAGCCGTAGTTAGAGCACCCCTGTCCAATAGTGCACTACGCAAATAGCCAGCCATAGAAATCACATCGTCTCACCAAAATGCAGCTCGTATAAACAACACAAGCGCAAGGAGTCGGCACAAACATGAAGCCGTTATCACCGATGGCGATGGCACAAACACAGATTCACGCGAGAGCGAGAAATATAGGACACACTCACACAACCTTCGTTACTCGCCATAGCATCGGGTGGATCGCAACGAAGAGATGGTGTTGCCCATCACAGATACCATTGTAGCTCTGTTCGTAACAAGAGAATCGCAACGCTTTACAACCACTAAGCACAAGCGCGGTCGATCGCCAAGTAAAACACAATTATTCGCACTAGACCCGCGACGGATCGTGCAGGGAAACGTCTCCGAATTCCCAAGAAAAAACGAAAAGTACCTAAATTCGCAAGTGAAGTGAGGTGCGCGATATTTGATTACTCCAATTTGAAAGGGAGCAACATCGGCGAAATTTAGTGGGAACATTTTGTGTAACAGGTGAGCTCGGCCTCCTCGAAATCTTTTGTCCGTGACTAGTGACAAAACGACAGCCATTTTCTTCTACTTTAGGGACGGAAAAGCGCGTGGTCTGTAGCGGAGAACATTGGAAGCCTTTGATTGGCACACCTAAGCACTGGCTTAAAGGGACACGGGATCCAAGGTGAGCAAACCCAGCACCGGATGAAAATCCACCGTATTAAACATCCATCTCTGGAAAATAGGTATCGGCTAATTCGTCGTCAAGAAAGCTTTGCGTGACACGGACGGTCGCCTCGATTGTGAGACCCGGGCTGGAGGAAGTAGGTCACGAAGGAAAATATCGACGGGGCAAGGGACAACATCGACGTCAGAAGGTCCTCAAACAGGTGAGCGGTTAAAGTAATGTTTTGCCCATTTTCCATTATAATCGCACTCTTCCCAATGCAGTGCCCGTGGTGACGATCAGTGGTGAGCCGCCGCAGAGCGGCGATCGATACACACGCGAACCGAATCCAGGTCACGAGACCACACGGCATTAAACAGAATTTTGATTTCGGTGTTATCAGCGAAAAGGAACCCCGTCGAAGGGTAAGTCCATCGTGTTTAAGCTTACGGATAGCATTCCTAAAGGCACCATCATCTGCAGGGCTTCTTTGACATATCCTAACATCGTGCCCGGATACCATAAGAAGAGCGGAGCGAATCGCGACGACGGCCGGACCGCTTACTGGGACCGTTCTTAAAGTGCCTGCAGTGTGAATCGGCGGCGATCAGCTGTGCCTGCAGCGTTCATCGGCGGCAACCCGCAGTGCCAGTAGGGTGAATCGGTGCGCGACCAGCGGTGCCTACAGGGTAGATCAACGTGTGAATAGCGGCGCCCACGGTAGGAATCGGCATTGAAACGGCAATTCTGGCCGGCTGGACGAGCAGTCGGTGGCTTTCACTCCATTTGAACGGCGACACACGATTAGCAGATCGGTGGTCAGTCAACGCCACTGTTCCGTACGAAAAAAAAACTAGATGAAACTTCTGCGAGCAGTGAATTTGTCAACAACACGCTGAGCACTGAAAACGACCAAACCACCCATCGCCACCCACCGAACGACTGCAACATCAAAACAAATTGCGATGATAGTTAGCATCAGTCATGTATATGACAGGAAACACTATTGATGGTGCTAACCATCTGAATGAACATGGCCCGAATGAATGACATTTACGTGAGTGAACGTGAGCTACTCTTCTCAGGCAGTGCAGCCAAATCTTCTTGAATATTGCAGATCTTTCTATTTTTCGAACATTCCAGATAATTCCAGCTCTTAAAATTAAAGTATAAATATCCTAGCTCGATGCATAACGAATCAGTTAATTTTCTACCGTCGCGAATATACCTCGTAGTGTGTAAATTAAGTGAATGTAAAAATAAAGTAGTGATTAAGTTAAAGTGAAATCTGATGGTGTTGAATCTTTTATTCCGAATCCCGAAATACAGTCCATCCGACCCAACCGGAGTTGGTCACGGTTATAGCGCCAACATAGTGGTCCTTCGAACCGGATCCAGTGCCGCCTTTGAAAAGTGACAACACCATAACCGCCAGACACGTTTGTGTGGTAACGTGTATCCAACGTGTATCGATCCGAGGAACAGCCGCAAGACCGTCGCGTGTGAATTCATTTCGAAAGGTTCCGTGGAAAATCCGATTCAATAGCGTTTCCGAAAAGTGCTTTATGAGCAACGTCGCGTGTGGAGTAGTTTCGAGAACTTCCGTGAAAATCCCTATTATTGCACATTGTGAAGTGTTTAACGTTTCCGAAATTCTCGCCACTATGGATCGCACACTTATGACCAGGTCAGCTACTAAGGCTGAAGCCGAAAAACAGAAACTACAAGAAAGGTGTACCAACTGGGAGACATCCGCAGACGCAGTAACGCTGAAGGAGCTGTCATCCCTTTCCCGCCAACGAGATCAAGTAAATCTGAAACTAGCGAGAGTGCAGAGAACACTTTCTTCTGCCCAAGATCATATTAGTCTTGCTCAGCTCAAAACCTACATGAAGAAAGTGGATGATGCTTATTCCGAATTCAGCGCTGTGCATACCAAACTCGTTGCAGTGATTCCGGATGAAGCATTTAGACAACAAGAAGAAGTGTACATTGCCTTCGAAGATCGTTATGATCATGTGCGAACAGCTATTGAAGAATTGATGATGGCATATGCATCATAGCCAGTTAAAACCCAAAGCTCACAGCCCCAAGTACTCGTGCCGCAGCATCCATTAAAAGCGCCCATTCCCGCATTTGATGGCTCCTACGCCAATTGGACAAAATTTAAAGCCATATTCCAGGACTTGATGGCTAATTCTGGAGACTCGGATGCTATTAAGTTGTATCATCTGGACAAAGCTCTTGTTGGTGCTGCTGCTGGGGTCCTTGATGCTCGAGTGAAGGAAATTACCAGCAAGCGTGGGACATTCTTACCGAGAGATATGAGAATAAAAGGATCATTGTGGAGACGCATATTCGTGGCCTTTTCGACATCCCGAAAATGTCTTCAGGGTCATGTAAGGAGTTGCGACGTTTACTAGACGACTGTACGCGCCATGTTGAGAGTTTGAAATACCTTAAGCAGGAGTTTCTAGGCGTTTCCGAGTTGTTTTTAATACATATTCTTACCTCCGCTATGGACCATGCCACAAGGATGGCGTGGGAAGCAACACAGAAAAAAGGTGAGCTGCCAAAGTATGTGCAAACAATCACGTTCCTTCAAGCAAGATGCCAAACGCTAGAAAACTGTGAATTAGCGTTTACGGAACTTAAACTGAATCCTAAACAACAAACTACATCGAAGGCAATCAATATAAAAGTTCACGCCGCAGCAACAGAACCAAAAGGGAATTTTGCGATTTTTGTAAAGGTTCGCATTTTAACTACCAGTGTAACCTTTTAAATACACTGCCGTTTGACAAGAGAATGGAGAAGGTACGTGCCTCCGGTGCCTGCTTCAACTGTCTTCGTAAAGGACACGGTTCCAGAGAATGCTTATCGACAAAATCATGCCAGAAATGTCAGAAACGGCATCATACGCAGCTTCACAATGACGAGGTAAAGCAAGAACCGAAACCCAACATATCTGTTTTGGTCCAAGATGCCAAGATGCCAAGATCAGATCTGACCAAGGAGTCATATTTTGGATCGTCAGCTGCAACAGAGATTCCAACCACATCCTTCTCATGCAATTATGCACATTCTACAAAAACAGTGTTCTTGTTAACTGCTGTTGTGAAAGTATTAGACAAAACGATCAGCCGCATTCGTGTCGTGTTCTCTTGGACAGCGGATCCCAAGTCAACTTTGTTACAGATGAGTTTGCAAGCCGCATTGGAAGTCAAAGGCACCGTGTATCTGTCCCAATTAGAGGAATAAACGATGTCAAAACGGTCGCCAATGATAAGGTGGTAGTCAAGTTCCGATCCCGCATCACAGACTATCAAGCACAAGTGCAATGCCTTGTAACGCCAAATGTGACTGGAGTAATTCCTGCATCAAAAGTAGATACTTCGTCATGGAATATACCATTCGGCGTGCAACTAGCTGATCCGGAATTCTACAAACCGAAAAAAATAGATATGCTTTTGGGTGCAGAATTATTTTTCCAACTACTCCGTCCAGGGCACATAAAACTCGACGATGAATTTCCGGATCTACATGAAACAACCCTGGGATGGGTGGTGGCTGGCGTCTTCAGAGGAAAATCAATGGAAAGCCAAGTTCAACATTCATTCATAGCATCCTTGGATGAAGTCGAAGAAGCTATTCAACGTTTTTGGCAGATTGAAGAAGTGCCAACCGTAAGTCCATTAACCAGTGAGGAACAAGAGTGCGAAGCTCATTTCGTCGCCACTCATCAACGGACAAGCGACGGACGATACATGGTAAGGCTGCCTTTTAGAGCAAACGTCAAGGAGGTAAGTGACTGCCGGTCAGTGGCTTTGAAGAGATTCCAAATGTTGCAACATAGGCTTCAACGGGATTTAGATTTGAAAGAGCAGTATATACAATTCATGCGTGAGTATGAAGAATTAGGACACTGTAGAGAAATCCAAGAGGAAAAAGATGACCCGAATCAGCAATATTATTATCTTCCGCATCACGCTATACTACGTCCGTCCAGTTCTACTACCAAGTGCAGAGTAGTATTCGATGCTAGTGCTAAACCTACCGAGGCTAGTCTGTCGCTTAACGATGTGCTTCAAGTGGGTGCAACAATACAGAAGGAGCTATACGATATAATGCTGAAGTTCTGTACGCACCGGATCGCATTTACTGCCGATGTGCCAAAAATGTATCGACAGATAAACATGCATCCACAAGATACACCATTTCTACGTGTCTTTTGGCGAGAGCAACCATATGATAAAATTCGGGTCTTGGAGCTTACAACGGTAACGTACGGGACAGCAGCAGCTCCGTTTCAAGCCACCAGGTGCTTGAAGCAACTAGCTGAAGACGAATCATTCGATTTTCCTGTCGGTGCAAGAATTGTCAAGGAGGATTTTTACGTGGACGACGTTCTTTCTGGGGCAGATTCACTTGCAGCGGCCATCGAAGCAGCAGATCAACTGAGGGGCATCATGAAGAAAGGAGGATTTTCTCTTCATAAATGGTGCTCCAATTCAAAACCCTTCTTAGAACATATACCAAAGGATCAACAAGAGCAACTGAACGGTTTGGAAGAAAGCGGACCAAACAGCGCTATAAAGGTACTTGGTTTACTATGGGATCCAAGGGATGACATTTTCCGCATAGCTAAACCCGTTCAACGTGACATACAACATCGTGCTACCAAAAGGATCATATATTCCGAAGTGGCAAAACTATTTGATCCGCTAGGACTTATCTCACCAGTAATTGTCGTCGCTAAACTCCTTGTCCAGCAACTGTGGAAATGTAAAGTTGCTTGGGATGATCCAGTGAACCAGGAAATTCAGGATGCTTGGGACAAATTTTCAAGTGCATTATCAGCTCTGGAGAAAATTTCAATTCCTAGACGGATAACGTTCAACGATGCAATATGCTATGAATTACACGGGTTCGCCGATGCATCCGCTTTGGCGTATGGTGCGTGTATTTATATCAGAAGCATTTTCGCCGATGGATCAGCTAAATTAAAACTTGTCACTAGTAAATCGAAGGTTGCACCGTTACATGAGCTGTCGACACCCCGGAAGGAATTATGTGCTGCTTTACTGCTAACCAGGCTGGTACAAAGAGTTATACCTGTCGTACAAATGGATTTCCGTTACGTCGTTCTTTGGTCAGACAGCCAAATAGTTTTAGCTTGGATGAAGCTACCCACGCATCGACTCAAGGTTTTTGTACGAAATCGTATCCACGAGATTAACAGCAACACAGATGGATATGAATGGCGCTACATACGATCCAGAGACAATCCAGCTGACATTATCTCTAGAGGACAACTTCCAGACGATTTGAACGACAACGAGCTTTGGTGGTACGGACCGAATTTTTTGACGAACCGTGAATATGAAGCAGAACCTGTAGTAGACATCCCTGATCATGTCTTGCCTGAAATAACAAACTCTGAAACAGTTGCAATAGCAGTAGAAGAAGAATTTCCATTATTCAACCGATTCAGTGACTTCAGGAAAATAGAAAGAATCATGGCTCTAGTTATTCGGTTTATTTGCAACACCCGGACAAAGGACAAATCCAAACGAACAATACTGCGATATGTCACGATCAAAGAGCTTCGGCAAGCGAATCATACGATACTTAAAATGTTGCAGCATTCTGAACTAGCTGAGGAAATCTGTGGAGTGGAAACAGGGGTTCCGTGTCGCAAAATAGGAAATTTGAATCCAATTCTCATCGATGGAGTGCTTCGTGTTGGAGGACGTCTTCAGCAATCTAACTTGACAATGAACCAGAAACACCCAATAATATTGCCAAGCAAACATCGTCTCACAAAATTGATGATTCAAGCTTTGCATATCGAACATCTACATCTAGGTCAAAATGGATTGACGTCTGTAATCCGTCACAAATTTTGGTTGTTAAACGCCAGGTCAACCATTAGACATATTACAAGGACTTGTGTACGATGTTTCCGCACAAGGCCACAGATGGCGACGCAGCTTATGGGAAGCCTTCCACCATCTAGAGTTACTCCATCACCTCCTTTTGCAGTGAGTGGTGTAGACTATGCGGGACCACTGTGGATCAAAATGGGAAATTATCGAGCACGATACACAAAGTGTTATGTGGCTGTTTTTGTTTGCATGGCAACTAAGGCTATACACCTTGAGGCAGTGTCCGACCTAACATCCGATGCATTTATTGCAGCACTTCAACGCTTTGTGAGCCGTAGAGGAATGATCCATCCGTTGCATTCCGATAATGCAACAAATTTTCGTGGAGCACAGCACGAACTACACAAGCTCTATAAACAATTCCAGGACCAATGCTTTAACGAACGTATCCAATCCTTTTGTCAACCCAAACGAATTGAATGGCATTTCATTCCTCCCAATGCTCCAGAATTCGGTGGCCTTTGGGAGGCCGCTGTAAAATCAACAAAAAGGCATTTGATCAGAGTTATCGGAGATTCTAAGCTATCTTACGAAGAACTCGCAACCGTGCTCACAGAAATTGAAGCAGTGCTTAACTCTAGACCACTGTTCTCAATTTCTACTGATCCCGCAGATGATGAAGTAATAACACCAGCACATTACCTGATTGGGCGTCCACTAACTGCAATTCCAGAACCCTCACTCGAAAATGTACATGCTAATCGGCTGAAACGGTGGAAACATCTTCAAAAGATGCGCGAGGATTTTTGGAAATCGTGGACTAAGGACTATGTTTGCAGTCTTCAACCAAGATCGAAAAATATAAGGAAGGCAACTAACATACGTCCAGGAATGATAGTGTTGATTGAAGACAAGGCACAGCCGCCACTTAATTGGAAACTCGGACGTATATCTCAAGTTTATCCAGGTCCAGATGGATTGGTGCGAGCAATCGACGTATTTTCAGGTGGAGCAACGTTTCGACGATCAATCAACAGGATTGCTGTTTTGCCGATCGAGGACAACAGTTCTCTTGCAACTTGTTGAACTTTCGTGTCAACCGGGGGGTGTATGTTCCGTACGGAAAAAAAACTAGATGAAACTTCTGCGAGCAGTGAATTTGTCAACAACACGCTGAGCACTGAAAACGACCAAACCACCCATCGCCACCCACCGAACGACTGCAACATCAAAACAAATTGCGATGATAGTTAGCATCAGTCATGTATATGACAGGAAACACTATTGATGGTGCTAACCATCTGAATGAACATGGCCCGAATGAATGACATTTACGTGAGTGAACGTGAGCTACTCTTCTCAGGCAGTGCAGCCAAATCTTCTTGAATATTGCAGATCTTTCTATTTTTCGAACATTCCAGATAATTCCAGCTCTTAAAATTAAAGTATAAATATCCTAGCTCGATGCATAACGAATCAGTTAATTTTCTACCGTCGCGAATATACCTCGTAGTGTGTAAATTAAGTGAATGTAAAAATAAAGTAGTGATTAAGTTAAAGTGAAATCTGATGGTGTTGAATCTTTTATTCCGAATCCCGAAATACAGTCCATCCGACCCAACCGGAGTTGGTCACGGTTATAGCGCCAACAGCCACTATGGAGCCCGGTCGAACGGCGGCAAGCTGGCTCCGATCAGTGAGAGGAAGCGGCAAACTGTGAGTCAGTGCATTAATGATAAGACCAAATGTTGTAAGAGCAGGAAAAGTAGGTACCCAGGACAGGAGGATGAGAATAAGTTTAATATAATGTGTTAAACCATGAGACATTTGTTTTGATTTGGTTGGTGCCGTTAGCCCTCAGTGTTTGTGACTGATTTACCTTGGTAGCCTTCCACTTTGCTCTACCGTAATGGGAACATCATAACACTGGCGCCCAACGTGGGGCCCGACCATACAAGGTGTGAGTAACGGCAAACGATCTTTCAATCAACATGAGTCTTCGCGATCAAAACCGTGGTCTGGCCATCCGTGACTTGCGCGATATGGCGGCAATGGGATTCGTGGGCAATTCCGGCACGATCAAAAAGTCTACCTCGTTGCGGGATAAGTTCAACAACACCCAACTCCACAAAGGGTTCGTAGCCACGGGCCGAGTTTCTCGACGTATGACCGACGCAGGTTATCTCTGTCTGGTGGAGCTCATCGTAGCCAACAAGCTTAAGACCGATGGAATCCGAGATAATCGTTGGAAGCTTGCTGCAACCATCGCAGTCCATTCATTAGGTTGGCTGCATCCAGATGGAATCGACCAGGATCTCGAAGACGAGGATTATGAGAAGTTGGACCAGCTAATGAATGTCAGTCCCCCGGAGTACCGCACGTATACACGACACATCCAATTGTGGACCGATCGAGTGGTGGGGCTCCAGCCTGTCGCTGGGCTACATCATCCAATACGGGCGCAATATCACACTATCTAGGCTTTGAAATTTGGCGTGTCTCAGGAGTCAACAGAAACACTGCGATTTAGGGTGGGTTTTGACTGCGGGCTCTAGTAACCTCTTGCAAGGTGTTTCTGTATGTATCTGAAAACTGGTTCAACTAAACTAAAGCGATAGCGTTTCGTTCAGAACCAAGCTCAGAACGCACATTTAAATAAATCAAGCATTTTCGGTGGACTAAAATTTATATGAAATGTCAGATTGAAGTCAGCAATTCAATGGACTACTATAGTAACATTTTTTATTACTACATTTTTTTGTAAGGACATGGCCGACGCGATTGGTAATTTCAAATATTATTAATTTTAAATTTGTATTATGAAATTGGCTAATTAGTTACATTATGTATTTATTACCATTCTTGAGTTTTTTTAATTTTGTTTGAGCTACAATCTCCAAGTTATGAATAATATCGCAAAAATGACAATTATGATGCACGTGCATCACTTAAACACACTCCACATACTTTGTAGTACATATTCTAAGTATTTGGCTTCAATTATGCAAACAAAAAAAAATGAAATTTTGTATGCAATTTTTTTCCCGTTTTTGGCAACATCACATTTTGGCAACATTAAAATCCGGTCGTGTTGCCAAAATCGGGAAGGGACTATAGTCCAAATCTTGGTATTGGTGGGTCTCTTAACAGAACCGACACGAGGAGATGTTGTATATTTCCCAAAAATGTATACAACCGTTTTCTGTCAGTGCACGCGCTGGAATGATCAACTGCTTTGTCGGTTGTCCGAGAGCTCATGTGGCTCGTTTAAAGGTTCCCCCAAACACACGCGACACGACAGTCGCGACGCGATTCTATCGCTTAGCGACAGCGATTCTGTCGCCGTTGGTATGGAAGCGTAAATAGAGTATTGCCTGCAGCGACCCAACGATAGGATCGCGGCGACTAGTTGTCGCCGTCGCGGCGATGAAATCGCTTAGGTCTGGGGGAGCCTTAAGCCACCCCGAAATATTCCCTTTAGTACCACCACTGACTGACTGCCGCCCGCCCGGGTGCCGGTGGACTTGGGCACATTAGAGAAACGCTCAACATCGGAACGGAAGACCACGTGCCGGCATTGCATTGTCGGTCGCGTTTCGGTGAACAGTAAGGCGAAAATTGCTTCCCGTGCCTGAACCATTTGAATGCCCAGCACTAGACGACTGACGCGACCGAAGCGACGGTGGAAGTATCTATGGGCCGATTGGGAAATTTGGTAGGCGCTACCACAGACAGTCGCCGCTGCAGCCATGATTGGCCTGTCAAAGAATACAGCGTGCCGTGTGCCAGCATTGTTCGATGTGGATGATAAGGCTGTTGCTGCGGTCGGGAAGCGGCACAATTTACTGACTACAGTGTGCGAAGAGCATAACGGTGAAATGTAGGATGGATGGATATCTTTTGGAATTCCAGGAAACAGTCGTTTTGAAGCATGATGATGATGCCGATAATGATTAGCAAGATTATGAATGTTATTTTGTGTCGGAGAGTGTCTCACTACGGGGATTTTCCCAGCTTTAAGTTACTGTTTGGTGAATAAAGCAGTAGCGAGTGATAGGATCATCTATTTGGAGGTAAACGTTAATCATGGAATCATCATTATCTTAATTCTATATATCAATTCCTAATCCAAAGAGAATTGCGTTAAATACATAATTAAAAATCTTAAACAAATGATATCTCCTTCACTTTCTATTCATTTACTAAGGAATTTATCGTAGCATCAGAAAAATTGTAATCGGTATAATTGATTTATGATAGAATTTCTTACAGTTGATTAAGTTCATTTCAATTGGAAACGTTTGCACGCAGTAGGTTGTACAGCTACAAAATCGATTTAATATAGAGCTACCAAGTTACTTCAGCTAAGCTATTCTCAGAAGCTCATGACCAATTAAGCCGGAAATCAACAAAAAATAATCTGAATAGATGATAATCAGTTCCCGATAAAAATGTTCAACGTGAACCCATTCAAACAAGCGAACCCGTGCTTCCCACTGACCCTTTGCTGAAACCCCAAGCATTCATTACGCAAACATACCCCGAACAAACAGACCAAAAATTCAATTCCATTGTTTGTGAAAAATTTAAATCTCCCGCTCCGGCGGTAAACATCAGAACGTTTGACCCAGGCAAATGCATATTTTAAAATATGCATCCACTCCAATTTGTCAGTAACCAACCTGTTCCAATCGGTAAACCTTGGGAACGATATAGAGAAAAAAATGGCTCATCATATGTGATGGTTATTCAATTTCCAGGGAAAAAAAGAAATCAAACCCATCGTAACGAACCATGAGCAAGCCCAACTCAACCAACTCATCATCACAGGGAGGCGGAAAGGGTAAGGGTAGACAGGTTAGTGAGCAAACACACACACACAGATGCCGAGTTCGTACCGAATGATGATGTTTGCAAGCATACTAACGTTCATAGTTTTAAATTTGCATATGTTATGCACATAGATTTGAAATCAACAGAATCATTACTATGTTAGGATTAAGAAGAATCCGTTACATTTATCCAATTGTACTAGAAGTTCGACGCAAATGAAATATCCTATAAAAATCATTGTGATAGAGGGTTCGCGACGTTAGGCATAAGTACGTTAGGCATAAGGACGTTGAGCATAAGTACGTTATGCATAATGGACGTTAGGCATAACGGACGATAGGCATAATGTATGTTATGCATAATGGACGTTTGGCCTAATTCTGCCTTCTTTATGTCATGGGCTGTTCTTTGGGTAATTTTATGCCTAACGTCCATTATGCATAACGTGCATTATGCCTATCGTCTGTTATGCATAACGTACTTATGCTCAACGTCCTTATGCTTAACGTACTTATGCCTAACGTCGTGAACACACTATCACAATGATTTTTCTAGGATATTTCATTTGCGTCGAACTTCTAGTTCAATTGGATAAATAAACAATGTGCACTCGCTTTACTGTGGATATATAGATAACAGTAAAGCACATGTGGAGATTGGACAAATCAAGCATCCGAAAGATATTCAATTTGCAAAAAATAGCTAACCGCAGTGGAGGTTGGTACTCGGATTCTGATGGCTTTTCCGCAAACGTGACCTTTGAGTGGTCTTGGTGTGTAGGGGTTATCACGCCTATCTAGAGAGTAGGAGGTTGAGGTTTCGAGTCCGTCCAAGACACGTGGATTCTTTTTCGCAAATTTCATATCAATTTGTCCATTTCGAAACATGTGCTGTGCATATGCACAGCCAAGATGTTTAATATAAATCCTTAGTTTTCTGTGCAGTGAGCTGGAAATCGGGTCCATAGGCCCAAGTAGTGATTTACCCAACTTCTTTCTTCGCACGAATAGTGCTGAACAATCGCACAGCAGATGTTGAGAGGTCTCAATCTCACAGTCACAAAAGCGACAGATATCAGTTTGACTTCTGTTTATCTTTTTCAAAAGATATCTGGCCGGACAATGACCTGTGAGCAGACCAATAACTATTTTCAGGATTTTTTTCAGATTTAGCATTTTTTTAGAAAATTTAATCTTGTTTGGAGTGATGAACTGTTTAGATTATCTTAAGGCCTTTGTAGCAATCCAACTCGACTGTATTATGTCATCCTCCCATTTATTAATCTCCATTTGTATAACACATTTAGAAACTCCGCAAAAAGGATCGTGTCCTATGAACTGGTATCTTGAACCTTGTCTTGCAAGTAAATCCGCTTTTTCGTTTCCTTCGTGGCCTGGCACCCTGTAAAAATAAAGTAAAAAGCTAGTTGTTTCAACAATTTTATACATTCTCAAACTAATTTCGATTGGTATTTGAATGATTTTAATGCATTCAGAGCCGCCTGGCAGTCTGAGAACATACAAATCCGAACATGTCTGTATTTTCTTTGCAAGCATACGAATGTGCACTCTAAGATGGCAAATATTTCTGCAAGAAAAATAGTAGTCCAATTTCTCATTGCTATAGATAAGTTAAGTCCTGGGCCTGTTATTCCTGCCACAGTACTGTCATTCATTTTTGATCCATCTGTGTAGAACATAATCGATCCTGGTGGAATATTTGCCCACCACCCCTCTAATGTACAAATAAACTAATTTTGATGTAATTATAACCTTCATGTAGATTTAAATTTATATTTATTCAAATTTCAATCAAATCTCATTTATTTTTACACGTACAAGTAATTTTAAATTTATATAGATTCAAAATTACAGAGCGTTCGTTTATTTTTGCGTTTATTTTCATGCTCCAAATATGTGCATCAAAATAAACGTAAATTTACATAATATTTCTTGCTGTGTATGCATTGCACCCGTTATGGCCATACAAGCCAAACGTTATATTTTGTCCAATTTATTTTGTGTCGTTTTTTGGTTTATCTTGGGCCACCAAACTAACGATGCGTATGCTATTCTAGGTCGTACAATAACCGTACATATCCAATGGAACATTTTAGGTTTGAGTCCGTATTTCTTTCCTTATCCATAGAGCGTTTGGACTTTGTAAACTACTTGTTCTATGTGTAAGTTCCATTTAAGTTTGTCATCTAAGATAACACCTAGGTATTCAACACTTGACGAATATTTTAGAACTGCCCTATCAATTGTCAGGCCTTCGAGCGTAAACTTTCTTCTACGAGTGAATGGAACTAAAACAGCCTTTGCTGGAATCATATTTAATCCTTCGTTTAAGCACCACTGCAAAGTGCAGTTCAACGCAGGTTGCATTCTTTCAGAGATTATTGAATCAAATTTTCCACGAACTATTATGACAACGTCATCTGCAAAACCAATAACTTCGAAAAAAAAAGTTCTACTAGTTTGGGGACCATGAACATCGATACACTCACGGTTCCCTTTCGAGAAAAGGGGTCGACCTAGACGTTACGATCTAGGACAGCCTTCCTGCACAATGCCTTCTCGGCGGAAACCGAAGCTCTGTTAATTGCCGCTACTACCCCCTCCGCCAAACCAGTCCTTGTTCTGACTGATTCCGCTAATGTCATCGCTGCGCTACAAAGTGACCACCCGAAACATCCATAGATCCAGGCCATCCTCGCTGGTGAACAACAATCGACAACCTTCGCCTGGATTCCCGGGCACTGTGGGATGTCAGGCAACATCACCGCGACATTCTGGCTGGAGCCGGCCACCAAGGCCGGCGTTTCACAACATCGGTTCCTTTGGCTGACGTTAAAGCCTGGATCAAACAGATCGTCAGCCAGGGTTGGGAAAACCAATGGGCTGCTTCCAGAACCACGCAATTGCGGAAGGTCAAAGGATCCACGGCACCCTGGGACGACATGCCCAGTCTCAAGGACCAGCAAGTAATCTCCCGCCTCCGCACCGGCCACACCCGATTCTCACATAATTTTGGCGGAAGGCCCTTTCGTACCGTACCGTACTCAGTGGAACGTGTGATCTGCCGATATCCAAAGTTTGATATTCCAGCTACGGAATACCGACAAACATACGAGATGCCCTAGCTGACCATACCGCTAGCCTATCTGTCCTCATCTGCTTCCTTAAAGATTGAGGACTGTACCACCAGATCTAGATCCAGCTTGACTTTCCGAGGACCCCAACTCGGAAATAAGTCCCACCCATGGAGGTGTGCGAGCCTCCCTGGTCTTCCCAGGGCTGCAAGTCCCCACGCTCCCCACAGTCTCTATGGCTGCGTTTCCTCCCCAACTTCGCTAACATCGTAACCTCATCTTGATACCAACCGACCAAGTCTTGTGTAACAGGAATACGAAAACTGTCACTCTGAGATTAAGCCACGCTTTCTCCGAAGTTTTTTTTTTATGCGATCTGAATTTCGTCATCGTTTAACTGACGTTCTGATCAATTTATTGCGGAAATCCTCCCCTCCGAATATTTTTTTTGCAAAAGTCCTTCGCTCTGGAAAGTTTTCCCTTCATCGGTACATTTTATGAGACCAATACTCATGAAATAAATGTTCGATACAGATCCGAGAATTTTGATACGTATATTGCCAGGATTGCTTCTGAATAAGTTGTGGTCACTTTAGGCCCCACGGGAATCTGTTCCGTTTTTGTAGTAAACCATCCGATTGCCCTACTAGTTGTGCACATATGCTTCCGAGACGTTTAAAAGAATTTTGAAACCTACATTGCCAGCATCTCCAATTATCCTTGCGAGCATAGTCGTAGAATTTCTAATTCACAAAAGGCAACTTCAATTCGCGATCTAAGGTGATTTCGAGTGGGAAATATGCTCGACTCTCTGGGCACAGTGGATCCTTTGTGCTTGCCACAGAAGACACATAGTCATGCTATTGGCCGGCAAAGAAAATCTCAATTGATTACTGTGGATGTGCTAATAGAATACTAAGTTGAAAAGCAGGTCAAGTTCCGTTTGTAATTTAAGGCTATTGAAGAAAAAGAAGATTGTAATGGTTTCTTCTGAACAAGTTTATACAGCGATTCCACGGGAAAAGAATAGAGTTGAAAAAAAAAGTTGTCCTATTTTGCTCAAAACCGCTTGGTATGTTCTTCATCAAAAATAATTAGACCCGTTTTTTTTTATTTTTTTATTAGGGTGACCATGTTCGATATAGGGTTACCAGAAAAATCGCTATTTTTCGAATTTTTTTATTTTCAAAAAATCATAACTTTTGACATGGGCGTAGCCAGGATTTCGAGAAGGGGGGGGCCAACTTTTTTGGTCTTCCAAATCGTAGTTTTATAAAAACACATGAATATTAGCACATGAAACCAAATCCAAACCAAATCGAAACAATAATGATTAAAACAATAATGGATTTAAAAATGCGTGATTTATTGCTCATCAGATATTTTTAAATAAAGTGAGAAAAATATTAACGAACTTAGTATTCAGAAAGAATATTAAATCGGCTATAACAATTATTATAAAAATCCTGCATTCTTCCATGAGTTTAAGAAAACTAGAACCATATATCTGAATTTCTAAACAAATCCTCTCTGAAATAATATTTATTATAAAATAGGCAGAAAAATCAATATGCAAGCTTTCTCCAGGAATTCCTCCGTCAATTGCTCCTGGCATTCTATCCGAAATTCTATCAGGGATTCTTTAGGAATGCCTCCAGCAACTTCTTCGGCAGTGTCTTCAGGAATTCCACCATTAATTTTGCCGGGAATTGATTCGAAAATTCCACCATTATTTACTCCAAAAAAATCTTCACGAACTTCTTTATAAGTTCTGCAGAATTCTCTGCAATAATTCAAATAATTTCGTGCTGTTTCCCATAATTTTTAAGAATAAGAATATTCCGTGGAAATTTCGCAGAATTGCCAGTAAACAAACACGAAAAATCTTCGAATTTCTTGTGTAGGTAAATTCCATAAAATTTTCCGTGAATTGTTTCGAATAATTTCTTGTGAAAATTTCAAAGAATTTCTCCAGGAATTCCACTGGAAATTTATACAGAAATTATACCGAAAATGAAATCAACAATGGAATTTTCGGAGGAGTTCCTAGATTAATTCGCAATGAAATCCTGAAAGAATTCCGGTGGAAACTTCAAGATTTCCACTGGGAGATCCTCCAGGAGTTTCTCCGAAAATATCTCCTGGAATTCTTCCAGGAGTTCCACCGGCATTTCCACCAAGAATTTCTCTAGGATTTCCTTCGAGAATTATTCCGGTAGTTCTATCGGCAGTTCCTCTGAAAATTCTTCCGGGAATTTTGGCAGAATTGGAATTTATTTAGGCTTCTTCAGGAATTTATATAGATTTTCCACCAGAAGCTCCTCCGATAATTTCTCTGCGAGCTCCTCAGGGAATTCTCCGGGAGGTCCTCTGATGATGATGATGGTCCAGCTACAAACCCCAACAAAGGTTTCAGCTAGACGAGATTTGTCTATAAGATGAATTCTCTTGTTTCTGAGAATGCTTCTGGTAGTTTCCCCGGGTTCCTTTGAAAATTCTCCCGGGAGTTTCTTCAGAAATTCTTCCAGAAAATTCCTTCGAGAGTTCCTCCGGGAATTCCACCAGCAATTCATCCGGGAGTTTCTCCGGAAATTCCTCCGGGAGTTCCACCAGAAGCTATTCCAGGAAATTATTCGGCTTTTTTCAGGAAATCATTTAGGCTCTCTTCAGAAATTGTTGGAAATTCCTCCCGATGTTCTTCCGATAGTTTCTCTGGGAGCTCATCCGGGAAGTCCTCTAGGAATTCTTCTAGGAGTTCCTTTTGAAATTCCTCCAGGAGTTCTTACGGTAGATCTTACGGAAGCTCCTCCGGCAGTTCCTCTGGCAGAAATAGGTGGTTGAAATTCAAAAAATTCCCAAAACTTATTAGGGCATCCAGGATCCATAATATATGAAAGTTCAAAACAACTCGAAACATTTCGGGCTCAAAAATTCTCCTTGAAATCCTTCTAGAAGCTCCCCTGGGAACTTCTAAATTCCTCCGGAAAGTTATCCACAAATTCCTCTGAAAATCGTTCGAAAATCCTTCTCATGTAATTGTAATTCCTCCTTATCTAGAAACCCCCCACTATTTTTTTAGGAAATTCACGAGGAAATTCCTTGAAGATATCTTTTCTTCTCTCCAAGATTTACTTCTAGATATTTCTTCGGCTATTCTCTCTTCAGGAAGAATCCGGCATTTCCTTCAGGCATGCATTCAAGAGTTCCGTCAAGAATACATGTTACATTTCGCACCTCATTGCATAATACTCACCCTTAGCTATAAATCAACCAATTTAGATGTGTAAGGAATAACAACAAAACCTCTCGTTTAGCGAGTGTGGAGGTTCTGTTGGCAAGGAGGCAATCGGCTTCAGACAAATCACCGAAATTGTGAGTTATACATTATTTCTAATTATGTAAATAACTACCAATAAATATATTATTTCAGCTATTTCATTAGCTAGAATTACAAATATGTATTTTATTTGCTGTAAGCATCGGTTCAAAGCCACCAGCCAATAGCTCCCGCAACAATACATACGGAATTTCTTCCCAAAATTCTACCAGAAGTTTCTTCAAAAATTTCTGACGGAAATCCTCCGATTTAGCTCCATAATTTCACTTGTAAATCTATAAGAAATTCCTTCGGAAATTCTTCTAGGAACTTCTCCGGCATTCCTCTCGGAACTCTTCCTTTAATTCCTACGGGATTACTTTCAGGAAATTTTCCGGAAATACCTCCAAACATTCAATAGCAAAATCATCTAGCATTCCAATCTGGAATTCTTTTGTCAATTACTTCAGAATATCTTTCAAGAAATCCTCTAGAAATATCTTCATGAATTTCTCCTGGAATTCGTCCAAGTATTTCCCCACAAATTCTTACAAGTATTTTTTCGGGAGTTTCTTCAGGTACTTCTCCAGGAATTCCTTCAGGAATTTCTCCGGGAGATTTTCCGCGGAAGTGTACTAGAATTCCTTCCGGACTTCACTCGGAATTTACTCGGATATCTGCCAAGAGTTCTTCCAGAAATTTCTTCGGAACAATCCGCAGAGATTTTCTTCAGCAATTAATCTGGGAATACCTTCAGGATTTCATCTGGGAATTTCTGCATTAATTCCTCCTGGTATTTTTCTGGGAATTCCTTCAGAAATTTTTTTGGAAATTCCTTCAGGAGCTCCTCTAAGAATTATTTCAGGACTTCCATGTGGGCATTCCTCCGGACGTGCTTATGGGAGTTCCTCCGGGAGTTCTTCCAGGAGTTTTTCCAAGAAATTCTCCGGTAATACCTCCAAGAAACTTTACAGGGAATTCCTGGACGAGATTTGGCAGGAATTTCACGGGAAATGGGATTTTGGAAGTTCCTTCAGTTCCTTCAGAAATAGTTTTTCTCTTCCTCTAGGGTATTCCACTGGATGTTCCTCTGAAGTTCCACCAGTAGTTCCTTCGGGAATTCAATCAGGCTTTCTTCCAGGAATTCATTTAGCATTTCTTTAGGCATTTATCTACAAATTCCTCCAGAAGTTCCTCGGAGAATTTCTCTGGGAGTTCTTACGGGAATTCCTCCGGGAGGTTGTTTTAAGAATTCTTCCAGGAGTTCTTCCTGGAATTCTTACGGAAGTTCCTTTGGGAGTTCATCCTAGAATTCTTACGAGAGTTCCACCAGGATTTACTACGGAAATTCTTCCTGTAGTTCTTCAATAAATTCCTCCAAAAGTTCCACCGGCAGTTCCTCCGAGAATTCCTCTGATAATTTCTCCAGAAATTGTATAGAAAATCCCCCGGGAGTTCCTCCGGAAATTACTTTGGGAGTTCCTCCGGGAGTTCCTTTTCAGAGAAACACCCGGAGAAACTGCAGGTGAAACTCCCGGAGGGATTCTCGTAGAAACTGCTGGTGGATCTCCCGGAGGAATTCCCGAAGGAACTGCCGGAGGAACTCCCAGAGTAATTTCCGGAGGAACTCCCGGGGGATTTTCTATAGCAATTTCCGGAGAAATTATCAGAGGAATTCTCGGAGGAACTGCCGGTGGAACTTTTGGAGGAATTTATTGAAGAACTACAGGAAGAATTTTCTTAGGAAATCCTGGAGGAACCCTCGTAAGAATTCTAGGATGAACTCCCAAAGGAACTTTCGTAAGAATTCCAGGAAGAACTCCTGGAAGAATTCTTAAAAGAACCTCCCGGAGGAATTCTCCGAGGAACTTCTGGAGGAATTTGTAGATAAATGCCTAAAGAAATGCTAAATGAATTCCTGGAAGAAAGCCTGATTGAATTCCCGAAGGAACTACTGGTGGAACTTCAGAGGAACATCCGGTGGAATACCCTAGAGGAAGAGAAAAACTATTTCTGAAGGAACTGAAGGAACTTCCAAAATCCCATTTCCCGTGAAATTCCTTTCCAAATATCGTCCAGGAATTCCCTGTAATGTTCCTGGAGGTATTACCGGAGAATTTCTTGGAAAAACTCCTGGAAGAACTCCCGGAGGAACTCCCATAAGCACGTCCGGAGGAATTCCCACATGGAAGTCCTGAAATAATTCTTAGAGAAGTTCCTAAAGGAATTTCCGAAAAAATATCTGAAGGAATTCCCAGAAAAATACCAGGAGGAATTAATGCAGAAATTCCCAGATGAAATCCTGAAGGTATTCCCAGATTAATTGCTGAAGAAAATCTCTGCGGATTGTTCCGAAGAAATTTCTGGAAGAACTCTTGGCAACTCTTGGCGAAATGTTTCGAGTTGTTTTGAACTTTCATATATTATGGATCCTGGATACCCTAATAAGTTTTGGGAATTTTTTGAATTTCAACCACCTATTTCTGTATATGATTGGATCGTAAAGTGCACATGTTTGAGGGAATTCATTTCAGTACCCGTTCAATCTTTCCACAATTTAGGGGGGGGCGACGGCCCCCCCCTGCCCCCCCTTGGCTACGCCCATGACTTTTGAACCACTGGATCGATTTGCAGTATTTTTTTATGGATAGAAAGCTTATTACTTCTAGTTCTTATTAAAATTTTTGGTTTGGTGTATTGGTGTACTCAAATTTGTTTAAATGGTCAAAATATTCGTTTTTTAAGATTTTTTAAATGTTGGACCACAACGACTATATATTTTTATATTTTTTTATGAAAATTTAAATATTTTTACATAACATATCAAAAAATTAGAAATGTTCATCGAGCCGTTTTTAGGTTACATTTTTTTTTTAAATTTCATGTTTTCTGCCCATACACACATGGAATGAACGTTATTCTCCACTATTTCAAATAGCTCAAATTAAATCAAAAGTATGAAAATGTTATTCAAGAGTGTTTGTTTGGTCTCGTTTATTAGAAGAATTTACGAATCGCAATAGTTGAAAATAATTCGATCGGAATAGTCTGGTGTTGTTATTGATGACTTCATTCTCCAAAATCGGCAAAGCAATATGTCGTTTTTCAAAAAGGTTGGTTTTCAGCGATCCATACAATAGGTTACCTGCTTTGTTTATATGTTTTCAACATGTATGTTTTCAATATGTTTTTGATGCAGGTAATTCATTGTATTTTCTTTTTTGATTATGATTCATCTGTCTCGTTTTCCTTGTTCACTCTACCTAAATGATACCCAAAGGGACTATTTAAAGTGGTCTATAAGATAAAGTATATGTCAGTCAAGAAAATCAGTGAAATTGTCCAGTTGCCTTACTGAAGAAACGTTTAATACAATGAAGCACGAATGCTCAAATTGCCATGTTTGGAGTAATTGTTACAGGAAACTTACTCCTAAACTGTATGATTATGCAGCGGAAAGGAGAATAAAATTGGATAAAAGCTGTTCCCACATTTCTAATACCTGCTATTGCCGACTTTATCGCATTATCAAGAAAGGAAACGAGCCAGCAGCTCCAAGTGCAGTTAATATAGAATGTGAAAATCAAGAACTCACCGTTTCTGAACCATCGAAACTTGATGATCTCGCCGTTGCCGGACCATCAGACACCAATAATTTCGCCGTGGCGGGACCATCTAGAGTGAACAATTTCGCCGCACCAGCAAACATCAATAATGGTGGTTTCGAAATAATCGATCCCAATGCCGCTGGATCATCGGAAATTGACGCTGTTCCTAGTGTTGGTAAGTAGAATAATCTCTTCTTTTTGTTCATTCAGACATCATGATTTGCTACATTATACTAGTTGTACTCGATTATTCAGAAAATTGAAAAAACATCAGTTCCGTATAATCTTACCTAATCCGACCTAGTAGCTCAATTTGTAGAGCAGTTGCCTATCATGCAACAAAATAGAATAATCGAATACAATATGTATTACATTATATGAAGAAACATGCTCCTAATAGTTATTTTTCCATCTTGTTTTCAGAATCTTTGTTTTCTTTGGAATCAACGAGTGCTGAATCAATTGGTAGCGCTGGTGCCCAGAAACCCGGAGACGGTCAGGAAATTCTTAAACAAATGAAGGCAAAATTTGATGAAATATCTGACAGAAACGATCGATATAGGATTCTAACTTCCCTTCCCAAATCCTGGACTGCATACAAAATGATGCAAGAATTCGGTGTTTCGCAACGAACTGCTCAACGTGCAAAGAAATTACAGATTGAAAAAGGTTTTATGAGCACACCGGAGACCAGAGTAAATATGTTGTCTTTGAGCGATGATACTCTAACTGTAGTTAGGGACTTTTATAATAGTGACGAGATAAGCAGAGCATGTCCTGGGAAAAGGGATTTCGTTATTGAAAATATGGCAGGAGAAAAAGTGCATGTACAGCGCAGGTTACTTTTATGTAACCTTCGTGAAATTTATTCAATTTTCAAAGAGCAATATTTTACTTAAAATTGGATTTTCAATTTTTTCCAGCAGCCGCCCAAAAACTTGTATTCTAGTTAGTTCAAGTGGAACGCATACTGTCTGCGTATCAAGGTTGTTAACGTTAATCAACGTTTAACGGCGTTACGTTGAATCGTTGACGTTAATTTCAACGTTCAACGCAAGCTTCTATGACTCCCTAAATGCCCTGATTAACGTTAACGTTAACGAAATTCGTTAATTAACGTTAACGTTTCGCGTTAATTATCCCGTTGATTAACAGAAACCTCAGTAAAGCAGCCTCACAATATCTACATAATGTACAAAATAACAATCCGGCACTAATGAATGAACTATTTTTGCTATGTCGATGTCGGCAGCACCCGGCAGTTTCACTTCTGTACCACGAGCACCTTTTTAGTGACAAAGTACAAGTTTGGTTTGGTTTTGCATCCCGAAATTTTCACTTGTTTATCAAACCGTTGGCCATGACAACGCTTCCGACGATGCATCGCTTCTTGAGAAAATCAACGATAGAATCAACGTTGGCGTTGACGTTGATTCAACGCTTTTCATTGACGTTAAAGTTTATTTTCAAAACATTGAACGCAACGCCGTTGACGTTAAATTTTCGAAAAATTAACGTCAACGGCGTTAATCGTTGATTAACGTTAACAACCCTGCTGCGTATGCATTTATCATCAGAATGTTAAAATAATGTTTAAAACCCTTAAGGACAAGAAACTTATTCATAACCATTTAAAAACGTATCATGACTTGTTTTTTTAAAATACTTTGTGAAAATCCTACAGAGAAATGTTGGTTGAAAACCTGTGATCATTGCCCGGGTACGCAGACACTGGAGAATGACCTGATGAATTTTCTTGAAAATGTCGATTCCTTAGAATTTAAACAATGGAAGCAAACAGATCGTTGTCATTTAAATTCAATGCGAATGGATGCAGAAGAGTATGTGGAAACATTTTTAGAAAAATTAAGCGAATTATCTCCGCATAATTTTATTGCAGAGCAACAAGGAAACTACTTAAAACAACTTAAAATTAATTTGGAAGCAACTGATTGCATTATAATTGCTGACTTCTCAGAAAATTACTCTTTTGTTATTCAGGACGCTATACAAGGTTTTCATTGGGCAAACGCTCAATGCACAATCCATCCTTTTGCCATATATTATAAGGATGAAGCACAAAATTTAAAGTTTACAAGCTTCATAGCAATCGCAGAATTTACTAAACATAACCATGTTGCCGTTCGGCTGTTTATAACAAAATGTGTGAATTTCATTAAAAAGCTACCTTACCTGAAAAAAATCCATTTTTTTCTGATGGATCAGGCAGTCAATACAAAAATAAGATGACTGCTTTCAATTTGTGCCACATGTACAAAGACTTCGGTCTTAAAGCAGAGTGGAACTTTTTTGCCACTTGCCATGGAAAAGGGCCTTGTGACGCTTTAGGAGGTGTTCTAAAGCGAAACGCTTCAAAATCAAGTTTACAAGGCCATCATATTACAACTGCATACGAACTTTACTCTTGGGCTGTTTCTTAAGTAGATTCCAAAATATATAACGAGTTTTTCTCGGGAAAAGATTACAATGCAATGGAAAAGAAAATAAAGAACCGTTATACTCGTGTAAAACAAATCTCTGGGACACAATCGTTTCATTACTTTAAGCCACAAAATGAAAATTACATTATCGTGAAACGGTTTTCGTTTTCAGATGAAGAAAAGTGTGTTAAATTGTAAGAATTTTGCTATGTAATATTTTTTTTTGATGAATTATGAAAAATAAAAATAATCAAATTAAATGCTGAGTTTTAATTGAAGGTAATCAGAGAAAACCATTGCTTGTAGTCTAAAGCTTTGAGATTTGAGCTACCATTCCTCAATATAGCAGAGCTAAGATTCTCTCAGACTCTCAGACTCAGTAAAAACTAGAAGTAATAAGCTTTCTATCCATAAAAAAACATTGCAAATCGATACAGTGGTTCAAAAGTTTTTAAAATAAAAAAATTCGAAAAATAGCGATTTTTCTGGTAACACTATATCGAACATGGTAACCCTAATAAAAAAAATAAAAAAATACGGGTCTAATTAGTTTCGATGAAGAACATACCAAGCGATTTTGTGCAAAATTGGACAACTTTTTTTCAACTCTATTATTTTTCCGTGGAATCGCTGAACGTTCATTCCATGTGTGTATGGGCAGAAAACTTGAAATTTTCAAAAAAATGTAACTCAAAAACGGCTCGATGAACATTTCTAATTTTTCGATATGTTATGTAAAAATATTTGTATTTTCATAAAAAAAATATAAAAATATATAGTCGTTGTGGTCCAACATTTAAAAAATCTTAAAAAACGAATATTTTGACCATTTTAGCAAATTTGAGTACACCAATACACCAAACCAAAAATTTTAGTGAGAACTAGAAGTAATAAGCTTTCTATCCATAAAAAAATATTGCAAATCGATCCACTGTTCAAAAGTTATGATTTTTTATAAATAAAAAATTTCGAAAAATAGCGATTTTTCTGGTAACCCTATATCGAACATGGTCACCCTAATAAAAAAATAAAAAAATACGGGTCTAATTATTTTCGATGAAGAACATACAAAGCGATTTTGAGCAAAATTGTACAGCTTTTTTTTCAACTCTATTCTTTTCCCGTGGAATCGCTGTATAGTCACATTGGCATCCACGGGAACCAGTTTCCAGGATGACCGGTCCGTTGTCAAGCCATCCTGTGGCCTAATTACTCATAGGACCGTGTTCCCGAAACAATTTCATTAATTTTGAAACCCATATTGCCAGGGTTTCTACTGCATGAGTTTGTGGCCATTTACGTTCCAATATCAAATCATCAGCCGCCAGCTTGGCTGGAGTAGAAGCACGTTAAGTTGTTTTCTTTTTTTAATGGCCCACCACTTCCCTACACCAAGAAACTCGCACAGGGAGCTTCCTGGCAAGTTGTTACCTTCGAACATTCAACCGAATTCAGCGGTCATAACACAACAAATATTTAATTGATTGATTGTATAACTTCAATTTATACAAATTTTGCGACATGGCCAAGTGAATCCGGAATTCCGGTCACCAGCTCATTCGGGGGAAGGCTCATTTGACCGAAACCCATCTGGCCGAAAGGGTCATTTGGCCGAAAGGGTCATTAGGCCGAATAGTTCATTTGAAAAGTGAGAAATTGGGAATGAAAAGAGGGACGTCTCAGTTCTCACTCCTCATTTCTCTTCTCACTGTAAAAAGTCTATCACTACCCACTTTTGACAGCGAGAAGTGTGAAGTGAAACGTCTCACTTCTCCTTCCTCATTTTTCACTTCTCACATTGAAAAGTGAGTAGTGCGAAGTGGGTAGTGAGCAGCATTTCATATTTAGCAGTCCCCTGCATGTTCCCTAAAAGGTATTGTGAAATTCAAATATTTTTGTTGTTTACATATGTTGTGCCTTTGTAGTCAGATTCTTCAAGCAAATTGTTGGTTTTCTGGTGTTTTTATTTTCATTGAAGCCGCGTTGAAGCCTTGCGCTTTCTGTATTACAAAACAGTTCCACATATGACGCATTTTGTCAAAACTAGACCTGTAGTTAGTCACACCACAGTTGCTGTAACTTACTGAGAAACAAGTGGTGTGGCTTGGGAAATACTACAACAGGTCAATAGATCTTTGGCTATGCGTATAGACCACAACGCTTTACTACAGAGATTTCTTGGATAATGCAGAGCATACGTTGTGATCACTTTCTATCTCAAGAACCACAAACAGTATGCACCACTCTTGAAACTTTTCGATACACCTTAGGTTTGTCGTGTTTAAGATCTACACGACTCACATCAGAAAATTCTTGGATAACACAGACTATATGGTCGGGGTTCAGCCAGAGTTTTTTTTTGTAAGACTGAGGTCTTTCTCCAGAGATTTCTTGAATAATCAGCACAAATTTTGTGATCACATTTTATTCCAAGGACCACAAATTGCTTGTACAACTTTCGTACTTAGTCGGTGGACCTTTGGTTACACGTGTAGACTCTAAGGTCTTACTTCTGAGATTTCTTGGATAATGCAGAACATATCTAGTGATCACATTATATACTAAGGACTAAACGAGAAAGGCAAAAAGGCATGTACTAATTTTGAATTAAGTCGATAGACTTCTGGTTACGCATGTAGACTTTAAGGCCTACTCCAGAGTTTTCTTGGATGATCCGGAACATATTACGTGAACGCATTCTGTGCTTAGTACCATAAAGAACATGTTTTCATTTTTCATTTATTTAGTTAACATCTAAACAGATAACACTGAATCAACAATTTGACGCCACAATGCACGGTTCGAGGCCGCATCTCTCCATCTTCGGATACGCCCCACGCTCGCCAAGTCGTTTTGCACCTGGTCTGCCCATCTCGCTCGCTGCGCTCCACGCCGTCTCGTACCTGCCGGATCAGAAGCGAACACCATCTTTGCAGGGTTGCTGTCCGGCATTCTTGCAACATGTCCTGCCCATCGTACCCTTCCGGCTTTAGCTACCTTCTGGATACTGGGTTCGCCGTAGAGTTGGGCGAGCTCATGGTTCATTCTTCGCCGCCACACACCGTCTTCTTGCACACCGCCAAAGATGGTCCTAAGCACCCGTCTCTCGAATACTCCGAGTGCTTGTAAGTCCTCCTCGAGCATTGTCCATGTTTCATGTCCGTAGAGGACTACCGGTCTTATAAGCGTCTTGTACATGATACATTTGGTGCGGTGGCGAATCTTTTTCGACCGCAGTTTCTTCTGGAGCCCGTAGTAGGCCCGACTTCCACAGATGATGCACCTTCGTATTTCACGACTAACGTTGTTGTCAGCCGTTAGCAAGGATCCGAGGTAGACGAATTCCTCGACCACCTCGAAGGTATCCCCGTCTATCGTAACACTGCTTCCCAGGCGGGCCCTGTCGCGCTCGGTTCCGCCCACAAGCATGTACTTTGTCTTTGACGCATTCACCACCAGTCCAACTTTTGTTGCTTCACGTTTCAGGCGGGTGTACAGTTCTGCCACATTTGCAAATGTTCGGCCGACAATGTCCATGTCATCCGCGAAGCAAATAAATTGACTGGATCTGTTGAAAACCGTACCCCGGCTGTTAAACCCGGCTCTCCGCATGACACCTTCTAGCGCAATGTTGAACAACAGGCACGAAAGTCCATCACCTTGTCTTAGTCCCCGCCGCGATTCGAACGAACTGGAGTGTTCGCCCGAAATCTTCACACAGCTTTGCACACCATCCACCGTTGCTTTGATCAGTCTGGTAAGCTTCCCAGGGAAGCTGTTCTCGTCCATAATTTTCCATAGCTCTACGCGGTCTATACTGTCGTATGCCGCCTTGAAATCAACGAACAGATGGTGCGTTGGGACCTGGTATTCACGGCATTTTTGAAGGATTTGCCGTACAGTAAAGATCTGGTCCGTTGTCGAGCGGCCGTCAACGAAGCCGGCTTGATAACTTCCCACGAACTCGTTCACTAATGGTGACAGACGACGGAAGATGATCTGGGAGATCACTTTGTAGGCGGCATTAAGGATGGTGATCGCTCGAAAATCCTCACACTCCAATTTGTCGCCTTTTTTGTAGATGGGGCATATAACCCCTTCCTTCCACTCCTCCGGTAGCTGTTCGGTTTCCCAGATTCTGACTATCAGTTTGTGCAGGCAGGTGGCCAGCTTTTCCGGGCCCATCTTAAAAAGCTCAGCTCCGATACCATCCTTACCAGCTGCTTTATTGGTCTTTAGCTGTTGAATGGCATTCTTAACTTCCCTCAAGGTGGGGGCTGGTTGGCTTCCATCGTCCGCTGAACTGACGTAGTCATCTCCTCCGCTGCCTTGACTTTCACTGCCTGTTCTTTCAGCGCCATTCAGATGTTCCTCGTAGTGCTGCTTCCACCTTTCGATCACCACACGTTCGTCCGTCAAGATGCTCCCATCCTTATCCCGGCACATTTCGGCTCGCGGCACGAAGCCTTTGCGGGATGCGTTGAGCTTCTGATAGAACTTGCGTGTATCTTGTGAACGGCACTGCTGTTCCATCTCCTCGCACTCCGCTTCTTCCAGGCGGTGTTTCTTCTCCTGAAAAAGGCGGGTCTGCTGTCTCCGCTTCCGTCTATAACGTTCCACGTTCTGCCGGGTACCTTGCTGCAGCGCGACCGCCCGCGCTGCGTCCATAAAGAACATGTACCGTATTTGAATTTGGGCGATAGACCTTGTGAAACGCAGCCAGACCACAAGGCGCTACTCAAAGGATTTCTTGTATGACTGAGGTCTTACTCCAGAGATTTCTTTTTTTATCGCTGTAAAAAGTGAGAAGCGCAAAGTGAGTAGTGAGACGCAACTATTATGCAAAGTGAATGCACCTCGGATGTTAAGCCGTTAGATTATAGTTTTTGACCTCTAGTTTAAGGATCTGTGTCGATCAAAATATTTCATCGGTGAAATTCTGACTTTTTTACTAGTTAAGGTAATGTTTTTAACCTAAAAACCTTTTCTGATTTTTTAAATTTTTTGAAAAAAGTTATATAAAATCCAACCAATATTTTTTTTTGCTGATACTTTAAGATCATTTTCATATAAAAACATTGTTCATATGATCAAAATAGTAGAGTTATATTAAAATTACTGCTAGTTTTAAATGTTCTTAAGGTTTATTATGATTAGATCGGGAGCCTTCCTTGGCCGTGCGGTAGAATGCACTGCTACACTGCAAGACCATGCTAAAAGTGGCTAGGTTAGATTCTCGGCCTTGTCTAGGAAATTCTCTCGCCTTCCCTGGGCATAAAGTATCATCGTAGCCTCATGATATACGGATGCGAAAATGGTAACTATTACTAGAAACCTCGCAGTTAATAACTGTGGAAGTGCTCAATGAATACTAAGCTCCGAGGCGGCATATGTCAGAGTGGTTGATGTAATGCAAATAAGTAGAAGTATTATAAAATTTACGAACATAATATCACTTTTTAACATTTCAAATCAACAACAAAATTAAAACTACGAACTAGTTCAAAGTTTTATTTATGTTCTGTATTTCAAACTTCATTGAAGCTCAATGGACGTCTGCATTATGTGACCACTGTTATATGCTACCACCGTGAATAACAGTTTACTTGCGTACTGTTCGTGGTTATCTGGCTTTTTATGGTTTTGCTAGATAGTATAGATATTTCTGTGGATGGGTTCCGTTGTTTGCCTCCCTGTGATGCGCTCACAAAATTCATGAACATGGAATTTCAAAAAAAGAAATTTTCCGGTGATTGGTAGCCCGGCTGCTATTCAACTGTCACAAAAAGCTCGTAAGGCGTCTGACGACAATGTTACACTAAAACAGCAATCAACTACATACCTCTCCAATACCTTATAATAGCCATTGCATTATTTTCCTTTCAAAACACCCCGTTTAACTAAGACTTCGGCAGCAACGTCCAGTGAAACCAAGTTGAGCGTGATGGGTTGCGTTGATCTCTGATGCCCAGACTTCAGATTTATCTTAATGTTTTTTTTTTTTTGCTATAGGGCTGAAAATTTGGTAGACCAATCCCACCAGATAATATAGCTCTGGAGGAGGGGTTTTGTCTAAAATTGTGTCGTAGTCTCCTCCTTTCAGAAGATGATTATGAACACAATTGAAATATAATCGAGCATCTGTCTTGACCAGTCCAGTGTTAAATTCTGTTTCTATGGTAACAAGTGGATGGTGCAGTGTTGCTCGTATTTTAATAGACACGTATGAGATATGAAGTTACACAAGAATTCGCTATCGAAAAATGAAATATATGTTCGGTGTCAACAGTATTTCTAGTATAGCTTCTGCTACTTTCATCATATAAAAACTGTTTTTATATAAAAAAAAATCCTTGAAGCGTCAGGAAAAAAAATGTGGAGCAAGGATTTTATATAACTTGCTTCAAATAAATTTAAAAAATCTGAATGGATTTTTAGGTTAAAAATGTCCCCTTGAATGGTAAAAAAGTCAAATTTTCACCGATGAAATATTTCAATCAACATAGATCCTTAAACTAGAGGTCAAAAACTATGATCTAACGGCTTAACATCCGAGGTGCATTCACTTTGCATAATAGTTGCCTTCAAACATAGCGTGAGACGTCTCATTTCTCACTTCGAACTTATCACTTTTGACAGCGAGAAGTGAGAATTGAGGAGTGAGAAGTTGGACGTCTCACTTCTCTTTCCTCATTTCTCGCTTCTCACTGTGAAAAGTGAATAGTGCGAAAAGGGTAGTGAGACGTCTCACTTCTCATTTCACGCTTCTCACTTTTTACAGTAAGAAGACAAAAATGAAAACTGAGAAGTGAGACGTCTCTCTACTCATTCCTAATTTCTCACTTCTCAAATGAACTATTCGGCCAATTGACCTATTCGGCCAAACGACCGTTTCGGCCAAATGACCCTTTCGGCCTAATGACCCTTTTGGCTAAATGACACTTTTGACCTAATGAACTTTTCGGCCTAATGAACCTTTTGGCCAAATGACCTTTTCGGCTAAATTATTTTTTCGGCCAAACGACCCATTCGGCCAAATAACCCTTTCGACCTAATGACCCTTCCCCATAAGGAGATCAAGTCTCCCCAGTCTCCCCTACAGATGTACATCACAAAAAACAACGAAAAAAAGTTTCCCTAGGCTCAAATATCGCTTGCTATGCTCTTTTTGAAATGTAAATTACGATAGTCGATACAGCTGCCTAATTCAACACTTGATTTTTATTCCTGTAAATGACGTATTTGTTGCTTTTGCATCTGTTTGTATTGATCTACGAATTGCAGATTCGATTGTGCTTCATATTTTTACTACCGGACCTACAGCGCCATCATCATGATTGGGAATAGCTCCTACAGTCCTCAAGGTGAGCCTTTATCATATTTTCCTCTAGTAATCACCCAATCCCTCAAGGTAATATTTTATCAAGGAATTTTGTAAGCACTCTAGCAGTTCGTTCAGAAGTTATTTTGTATTTGATATATCTTCCAATTGCTTTAGCCTTTCCAAGAAAATGTATACATTTGCAAACTGTCAATATAGATGACCACATACAGACATTATCTCAACTCTAACCTTATGAATCTTTTCTTTTTTCTCAACTCTTTGGATGAATCAAGTGCTATATAAAACAGGACTGCTGGTTTTGCAAGGCTACTTTATTTTAGGGTGAAAGCTCAAATAAATCTTGGCATTGCGAGAAAATTATATAAGTTGTAAGATTCCCATTTTTAAAAACAGATTAATCCCTAACAATCGGTTCAGATACGGGTAATTTCTCATTTGAACATAGGACATAAACCATGGACACAAGCCGATCTAGACACTAGTCATAAATTGGTAATATGTATGTTACAATGCTGTATCGCTCCCACCTCCACCGGTCATAAATCAAAACAAACTCACCGTAACAACAACGGCCAACCGTGTAAAGCTGTTTCTCCTCTCTCAGAAATATGTACACACGTTGCTGACCATTCAAATTTTCCGACCAAACGTATACCGCACTTGATTCGATTGGAATTTTCTTCAATTGCTTCCACACTGCTGGACACACATAAATCGCATTCTCTTTCCTTTCTCCCTGAATTTCACACGAAATATGACGGAAACAAAAACCGAACCGACCCGTTCTTACACTGCACACGGCATAAAGCACTTCTTCGTCATATTTCATGCAACCAATAACGACATGGCATCATCACCATTTCAACACCACCGGCCTCGCGCCTCGTTGTTCCCACCCACCGTAGAAGCTACAGGAACAGGACCATCGCCATAACTGCACCGCAATGACAACCGCTGGAGACATGAAGAATGGATCCACAATAGTGCTGCTCCATTTCAGCACAACAGCACCATCTTTCGGAAAGAGCTTCGGAGCTCGGTGTCCGCTTTTTTCTTATGGATTTTTTTTCCGCACTCGTCGAAATAAAACTACTGGAGCAAAAATTGGCTCACACACTACTCACACTATTGCTTCCCGCCACTTGGACAAGTGGCAACTATTGGCTTGCTCCGGCCCGGCTCCTGTTGGTGAAGAAACCGGAGACAAAAAGATGATAAATAAACCTGAAAAGACAAAAACCGGAAAAGGGAAAAATGATCGTTATTAGAAACGGTTGCAGAAAAGCGGTTGTTTTGCATAGTTTTGAGCAAATTCACACGCTGTGGGGGAGCTGAAATGGAATTTGATGAGAATTCTATTGTTTCAGCGGGAGGGAATGGGATGTTTATGAATGTGGAACTGAAATGAAAAATGGGTATAAAACCCGATGCAGAGCTGAATCAACATCGGGTGGCAAGACAGAATAGAGTGGAAAATGCTTGGTGTCATAATACTAAAAGCTTGCATAAATCAACTGACGATTATCAAAAGATTACTGGCCAACGGATAGGATTTCTCGCTTAACTTTTCAAAAGGACCTAAGTAACATTTATTTCATGAATTAATTTGAATAGCGCAATCAACAGAACAACATGAAAGCTATTGATTGCTGTATTCAAATTAATTCATGAAAAAAATGTTACTTAGGACCTTTTGAAAAGTTAAGCGAGATTTTCTCGTCAAAACAGATTTAAGCTTCAAAGAGTATTTTTTGTAATTCAATTTAATAAACGGTTTGAGATTTCTTGTAATGAAATTTGTAACATACATAGAACTTACACACTTAATTTTTTTACCGGGATCTCAGCAAAATGTTGAACTTTTACCGAGATTCACACAGCCGTGCCCCAGCAAACATGTTTTTTGCCGAGATTTCTGTCAAAATTGCTGAAAATCAGCAAATATTTTGCCGAAAATCAGCTAACAAACGCCATTTTTGCTGAAATATCAGTTTTTTAATTTGCTGGCGCACGACTGTGCGGATTTTTGCCGAGCTGCAGAAATAAAAACTAAGTGTGTAGAATACCTTTTGATACATAACTACAAAAACCGTATAATATATTGTATATCAAATATCCTTTCTAATTATAGTCATTGTTTAAAAAATAAAAGAACTTGAAACGTGAAGTCAAACTCATTCACACCCCTTGCATACAATACCACAGAAAACAAATTTAGAATCTTATGAGGTACATAAAAAATTACCTAAACCCATCTCAAGACATTCTCATGAAGAAACAACGATAACCGAAATAATCTCCCAAACACGGACCATTATGTAAAAAAATAATCAAAAGCTCAGTCAAGCACACTTTTAAATTCCACTGGAAGTTAATCGAGCACAAAGAAATGCGAGCCCCAAACAGGTTGAACTTGAACAGCAGCTTAGAAAAACGGATCCAAACGCAGCTAGGTGGGAGGTGAAGGGCCTGCTGTAGGTGTGGTACCTGAGATGTTGGAATGATAAAAGAAAATGGTCCAAAAATTAGGGACACCTACCTGGCCACTGATCCTTCCCAGGAAAAAAAAAACCCAACGATATGATGGCCATAATCCAAGACGTTCGAACCCAGCAAAGGATTTGCTACTGCGGAAAAATATTATCGCTTGAAGATACGGGTTTGCGTGCAAACAATGAGAATATAAGTGGGAAAATTTCGACTTAACATAATTTGAAATATTTTTGAAAATCCAATTCAAAATGAATCCAATTCCAATCCAAATCCAAACCAAATACAACTAAAATTCAATCAGATTTCAATCTGAAACTCATTAAAATTTAATTCAAACCCAATCCGAACCAAATTCAAATTTGTTACTTCTCATTTTTCCCTTTTCACTTCCCTTTTCACTTTTCACTTTCCCAAAGTATGAACTTTTAACTTCTTATATGTCACTTCAGACTCTTTTCTCAGTAATCACTTCTAACTTCTAAATTTTCACTTCTTATATTTCACTTTTCATTTTTCACTAATTACTTCTTACTTCTCATTTCTCACTTCTTACCTAGTATTTCTCACATCTAACTTCTCATTTCTCACTTCCCGCTTATCACTTTTCACTTCTAACGTCTAACTATATAGTGAATGCAACTGTTTCTGGCGACATCGAGTTAGCGCGATGAATATCGAGTAAGGCAGATATCGACTTACGGAAGGAACGGGACTTTGAATTTCATCGAGTAAGATAAAATATTGAGTTATAGCGATAATCCAAATTCAACTACAACTCAGATTTAAAAAAAAATCTTATTCAAATCCAGTCCAAATCCAAATCAACTTCAATCCAGAGCCAAAACAAAGCCAACTCAACTTGAATCCAAAGCCAAGCAAATCAAATTCAAATCATAATCCAATCCAAAGCTCACCCAATATCAATCCAAATCATATCAAGTTCAAATCCAATCAAAATACAAACCAAATCCAATTAAAATCCAAATCCAACTCCAACCTGTCCCGGAGGTGAGCCAGCCAAGGGATGAAAGCCTTCTTTAAAAAGAAACAAAAAAAAAAACTCCAATCTTTAACCAATCCAAGACGTTTTAAAATTCATCGAATAAATTTGATACTTAATCAAAATCCAATCAAAACCCAATCCATGTTACTTCAAATCCAATCCAAATCCAATCCAATCCAAATCCAATCCAAATCCAAATCCAATCCAAATCCAATCCAAATCCAATCCAAATCCAATCCAAATCCAATCCAAATCCAATCCAAATCCAATCCAAATCCAATCCAAATCCAATCCAAATCCAATCCAAATCCAATCCAAACCAATCCAAACCAATCCAAACCAAACCAATCCAAATTTAATCCAATCCAACCAATCCAAACCAATCCAAACCAATCCAAACCAATCCAAACCAACACAAACCAATCCAAACCAACCAAACCAATCCAAACCAATCCAAATCCAATCCAAATCCAATCCAAATCCAATCCAAATCCAATCCAAATCCAATCCAAATCCAATCCAAATCCAATCCAAATCCAATCCAAATCCAATCCAAATCCAATCTAAATCCAATCCAAATTCAATCCCAATTCAATCCCAATCCAATCCAAATCCAATCCAAATTCAATCCAAATCGAATCCAAATCCAATTTAAATCCAAATCCAATCCCAATCCAATCATAATCCAATTCCAATCCAAATCCAATCTAAATCCAATCCAAATTCAATCCCAATTCAATCCCAATCCAATCCCAATCCAATCCAAATTCAATCCAAATCGAATCCAAATCGAATCCAAATCCAATCCAAATCCAATCCTAATCCAATCCTAATCCAATTCAAATCCAATCTAAATCCAATCCAAATTCAATCCAAATCCAATCGAAATCCAATCCAAATCCAATCCAAATCCAATCAAATCCAAACCAAATCCAATCCAAATCCAATCCAAATCCAATCCAAATCCAATCCAAATACAATCCAAATCCAAATCCAATCCAAATCCAATTCAAATCCAAACCAATCCAAACCAATCCTAATCCAATCAAAACCAACGCCAATCCAATCCCAATCCAACCAAATCCAATCTGAACCAATCCAAACCAATCCAAAACCAATCCAAACCAACCGAACCAATCCAAACCAATCCAAACCAATCCAAACCAATCCAAACCAAACCAAACCAATCCAAACCAATCCAAACCAATCAAAATCCCATCCAAACCAAACCAAACCAAACCAAATCCAAACCAAATCCAATCCAAACCAATCCAAACCAATCAAACCAATCCAAACCAATCCAAACCAATCCAAACCAATCCAAACCAAACCAAACCAATCCAAACCAAACCAAACCAATCCAAACCAATCCAAACCAAACCAATCCAAACCAGTCCAAACCAATCCAAACCAGTCCAAACCAATCCAAACCAATCCAAACCAATCCAAACCAATCCAAATCCAATCCAAACCAATCCAAACCCAATCCAAACCAATCCAAATCCAGTCCAAACCAGTCCAAACCAATCCAATCCAAATCCAATCCAAATCCAATCCAAATCCAATCCAATCCAATCCAATCCAAATCCAATCCAAATCCAATCCAAATCCAGTCCAAATCCAGTCCAAATCCAATCCAAATCCAAATCCAATCCAAATCCAATCCAAATCCAATCCAAATCCAATCCAAATCCAATCCAAATCCAATCCAAATCCAATCCAAATCCAATTCAAACCCAATTCAAACCCAATCCAATCCAAATCCAATCCAAATCCAATCCAAATCCAATCTAAATCCAATCCAAATTCAATCCAAATCGAATCCAAATCCAATTTAAATCCAAATCCAATCCAAATCCAATCTAAATCCTATCCAAATTCAATCCCAATCCAATCCCAATCCCATCCAAATCCAATCCAAATCCAATCCAAATCGAGTCCAAATGCAATCCAAATCCAATCCAAATCCAATCCAAATACAATCCAAATCCAAATCCAATCCAAATCCAATTCAAATCCAAATCCAATCCAAATCCAATCCTAATCCAATCAAAATCCAATGCTAATCCAATCCTAATCCAATTCAAATCCAATCTGAATCCAATCTAAATCCAATCCAAATCCAATCGAAATCCAATCCAAATCCAATCCAAAACCAATCCAAATCCAATCCAAATCCAATCCAAATCCAAACCAAATCCAATCCAAATCCAATCCAAATCCAATCAAAATCCTATCCAAATCCAAACCAAATCCAAACCAAATCCAAACCAAATCCAATCCAAATCCAATCCAAATCCAATCAAAATCCAATCCAAATCCAATCCAAATCCAATCCAAATCCAAATCCAAATCCAATCCAAACCAAACCAAACCAAACCAAACCAACCAAACCAATCCAAACCAAACCAATCCAAACCAGTCCAAACCAATCCAAACCAGTCCAAACCAATCCAAACCAATCCAAACCAATCCAAACCAATCCAAACCCAATCCAAACCAATCCAAACCAGTCCAAACCAGTCCAAACCAATCCAATCCAAACCAATCCAAACCAATCCAAACCAATCCAAACCAATCCAATCCAATCCAAACCAATCCAAACCAATCCAAACCAGTCCAAACCAATCCAAACCAAATCCAATCCAAACCAATCCAAACCAATCCAAACCAATCCAAACCAATTCAAACCCAATCCAATCAAACCAACCAAACCAATCCAAACCAATCCAAACCAATCCAAACCAATCCAAACCAATCCAAACCAATCCAAATCAAATCCAAACCAATCTAAACCAATCCAAATTCAATCCAAATCGAATCCAAACCAATTTAAACCAAACCAATCCAAACCAATCCAAATCCCATCCAAACCAATCCCAACCAATCCCAATCCCATCCAAACCAATCCAAACCAATCCAAATCGAGTCCAAATGCAATCCAAACCAATCCAAACCAATCCAAACCAAATCCAAACCAATCCAACCAATCCAAACCAATCGAAACCAATCCAAACCAATCCAAACCAATCCAAACCAAACCAAACCAAACCAAACCAATCCAAACCAATCCAAACCAATCCAAACCAATCCAAACCAATCCAAACCAATCAAACCAATCCAAACCAATCCAAACCGAACCAACCAAACCAATCCAAACCAATCCAAACCAGTCCAAACCAATCCAAACCAATCCAAACCAATCCAAACCAATCCAAACCCAATCCAAACCAATCCAAACCAGTCCAAATCAAATCCAAATCAAACCAAACCAATGCAAACCAATCCAAACCAACCCAAACCAATTCAAACCCAATCCAATCCAAACCAATCCAAACCAATCCAAACCAATCCAAACCAATCCAAACCAATCCAAACCAATCCAAATCCAATCCAAACCAATCCAAACCAATCCAAACCAATCCAAACCAATCCACATCCAATCCAAACCAATCCAAACCAATCCAAACCAATCCAAACCAATCCAAACCAATCCAAACCAATCCAAACGCAATCCAAACCAATCCAAACCAATCCAAACCAATCCAAACCAATCCAAACCAATCCAAACCAATCCAATCCAAATCCAATCCAAACCAACTCAATCCAATCCAAACCAATCCAAACCAAACCAAATCCAAACCAAACCAATCCAAACCAATCCAAACCAATCCAAACCAATCCAAACCAACGCAAACCAACTTAATCCAATCTTAATCCAATCAAACCAATCCAAACCAAACCAATCCAAACCAATCCAAACCAAACCAATCCAAACCAGTCCAAACCAATCCAAACCAGTCCAAACCAATCCAAACCAATCCAAACCAATCCAAACCAATCCAAACCAATCCAAACCCAACCAAACCAATCCAAATCCAGTCCAAATCCAATCCAAATCCAATCCAAATCCAATCCAAATCCAATCCAAATCCAATCCAAATCCAATTCAAATCCAATCCAATCCAAATCCAATCCAAATCCAATTCAAATCCAATCCAAATCCAATCCAAATCCAATCCAAATCTAATCCAAATGAAATCCAAATCCAATCCAAATCCAATCCAAATCCAATCCAAATCCAAATCCAAATCCAATCCAATCCAAATCCAAATCCAAATCCAAATCCAAATCCAATCAAAATCCAATCCAAATCCAATCCAAATCTAATCCAAATCTAATCCAAATCCAATCAAAATCCAATCCAAATCCATTCCAAATCCAATCCAAAACCAATTCAATTTGAATACAAACCTAACTTCAATCCAAATCCATTCCAAATCCAATCCAAATCCAATCCAATCCAAATCCAATCCAAATCCAATCCAAATCCAATCCAAATTCAGTCCAAATCCAATCCAAATCCAATCCAAATCCAATCCAAATCCAATCCAAATCCAATCCAAATCCAATCCAAATCCAATCCAAATCCAATCCAAATCCAATCCAAATCCAAATCCAATCCAAATCCATTCCAAATCCAATCCAAATCCAATTCAATTTGAATACAAACCTAACTCCAATCCATATCCAATCAAAAGCCTTAGACGTTTTTAATACAAATCTTATTCAAACCTAAAAAAAACAATTCTAATCCAATCGAAACCAAATTTAAAAATAATCCAAATCCAACTTTAATCCAATACAAATCCCAAGCCTATCCAAATCCAATCCAAACCGAATCTTAAACCTATCCAAATCCAGTCCAATTTCAATCTGAAGCCTATCCAAATCCGATTCAAATTTTATCTGAATTCAATTCAAATCCAGTCCACATCCAATCCAAGTCCAAACTAATCCAATTCAAACCCAACCCAAATCCAATTCAATTTAAATCGAAATCTAATTCCAATCCAAACCGATTGAAACCTGAAATTAAAAACCTATCCAAAATCAATTCAAAGGCAACCTACATTCTATCCAAATCCGAACCAAATCCAACAGTAATTCAATCAAAATTCAATCCAAATCTCATCTGGATTCAATCCAGTCCAATCCAGATTCAATCCTAATACAATTTAATTCGAAATCCAATCGAAAACCTATCAAAATCTAATCCAACTCCAATCCAAATCTTAACCCAATACAATCCAAATCAAGTTGAAATACAATACAAATCCGATCCATAGGTAACCCTAATCAAATTCAAATCCAACTCCAATCCAAATACATTTCTAATCGAAATCCAAATTAAAGCCTTTCCAACTCCAGTACAGATATATTCCGGATCCAATCAAAATCCAATCCAAATCCAATTCGAATCCAGTACAAATTCAATTTAAATCCAATTAATTTAAAATCTAACTCAAATTCAAATCGAAATCTGATCGTCTCTGACATCTCTTTCAAATACAATAAAAAAATATACCAAATCCAATCAAAACTTAATCCACATCTAATTCAAATCCAATCTATCCACCTCTGATCCAAAACCATTCAAAATCCAACCCAAATTCTATTTGAACCTTATCAAAATTCAATCCAAATCAAATCCAAACCCAATCAAAATACAATCCTAACACAAATCCTATCCAAATTCAATACATTTTTCAAACCCATCGAAATCCAATAGAAATCTAATTTAATTCCAATCCAGATCCAATTCATATCAAAATTAAATCCAATCCAATAAAAATCCAATTCAAATTCAATTCCAAACCAAATACAATTCGAATCCAACTCAATTTAAATCTAAATCCAACTCCTATCTATAGCCAATTAAAATCTAAATTCAATACAAACCCTTTCCAATATCAATCCAAATCCAATCCAAATCATATCCAAACCCAATTCAAATAAAATTAAAATCCAATTCGAGTTCAATCCAAATTCAAATAAAATCCAAATTCCATCCAAATCCAATCAAAATCAACTCTAATTCCAATGAAAATTCATTTAAAGTTCAATCCAATTCACACCTAAAGCCAATCCAAATCCAATACAAATCAAATCCAATCCATTTCCTATCTGAAATCTATTCCAGTGATGAACTCAGTGAACTAAGGAAAATCACTTAAATAAAGAAAAAAAAATCTATTCAAATCCAATGCAAATCTGGTCGAAATCCAATCAATCCAATCAAAATTCAATACAAATTCAATCGAACTCCAATTCAAATCCACACCAAGTATAATCCAAATTTAAACTATTCAAAGCATGATGCTATTCGAATTTGTTTATGCCAAATGATATTCTTTGGCAATTTTAAATAATTTCGATTTAATATGCTTTAATAATTTGACATATTTTCCACAAATTCGACTACTGTATAAGAAGAAGTTCCACCCGTAAGATACCCTTATCTACTGCTGTCCCACCTGTGCCCGAAAAAAGGTAAAATATCTTTAGGTAAACTTTTCCTCTTGATCCCGACTTGCATTCTCCTCCAAGGGTCCGAGTATAAAACCCTTCTTCAGTAAACAAAGCGATTAGGGTGAGCGAGAAGAAGAAAAAAAATGTGTATGAAAATCAAATCTTTCGCCTCTTTTCCATCCGATCCCAAGCCAGCGTTGTTGTCCCAAATGAATAAACCATACAGAAAATTGAAAATATGGCCCAGTGTTGATTCATTCGCGATGAATGAATAATTTTATGGCGCTTTGCCCCGAACGTAACCAGCTGCCCGTTGTTTGGGCTTCGATTAGAGGCGTGAATTTAGGGAATCGACGGCCGATCGGGATCCTCGCCGGGTATAAATCAAAAGCTTCGCAATGCATTATTCGGGGTTCAGATTTATGACACTGTTGGCTTCATTTGTACGCGTAGATAGGTGCGGCGTCGATTGGTTTGTGGGTGGGACTAATCCTTCCGCCGCCGAATCAGGTCGGAAATTTATCGCAAATTTAGAGTATGGGCTGCCCGGGCGGGATCCGTCGAATTAGGTTTGCACATCACGAGCGGATGGATTTGTTCGGTTGGATTGCCATTTTATCGCCACACGGATGTACGGTATTAATTGTGGTACTTTGGTTAGTAATAAGCAGATTCCTAAATTTTGGGGAGATTGGGGTATTTTTCGTTAGTTTGAAAGCATTAAATAACCATTGATTCCAAATTCATGTCAGCCCTTTTTCGAAGCAAGTTAATTGAAAGCTAGTGACGAATCCCCTCAACTTCTCCCCTTTCATGGACCGAGAGAATCAAACCCCAGTACCACACAGGAAAATGCTTTAATTCCGTTTTTTATGCCACTTCGGGCACTTCGCCGCCTAATGAGAGGTACATGTTTTTGCTTCTGTGAGTAGGGTAGAACTTCGTGCAGTGCATAATTACAGCTGAACGTGATAATTACATGGAAAATTATGAGTTCTAACCGGTCGCCCTAAAGCTGTTAGTGGTATTCAGCATTGTTGGATTTGGCGGGGCTTTTTGTGTAGTTAAACCATTTGTCGTTGGTTTATGTACGTGCTTTAGAGTATGCGACTCGGTTGATCCCAGGAAAGCTTCTAATGAACTTCTCGCAATTTAAGTTGTAGCTTAACACCCAAAAGGCCAAGCTCTTTGAGAAAGCGATTTTTGATTTTGAAAAAATCATAACTTTTTTATTTTTTGTCCAATCTTGATGAAATTTTGACACAAGGTCCAATTTTTATTCTAGTTTTGGCTGCACACTGAGTTTTTTGGAATTTCTGGATGGTTCCGGAATTATTCCAGATTCCCTTGGGGTACCAGCAAACTGGTGTTTGGGGTATTTCGCCAGTTACTCAATTTTTTTTCCATGGAACCCATATCAAACAGTATAAAACAATATTGCCACACTAATAACGAGTCTCATAGCGATTTTTCCGAAAGTTAGTCTTCCATACGGACATCCCAGGAAGCTTCCAAATGTCCCCAGGGAACCTGTAAAGGGGACAATTTCGATTTTGCTCCGAAACATGTCGTTCGACGGCTCTTTCTTCACAATTTTTCATGAATATACTCGCTGTTGTTATAAAAGTGGTCTATGGTCAGTTTGGCCACTCTTGTGACGCCCGGAATGCCCCAAGGGAACCTGTAAAGGGGACAATTTCGATTTTGTTCCGAAACATGTCGTGCGACGGCTCTTTCTTCACAATTTTTGATGAATATACTCGCTGTTGTTATAAAAGTGGTCGATGGTCAGTTTGGCCACTCTTGTGACACCCGGAATGCCCCCAGGGAACCTGTAAAGGGGACAATTTCGATTTTGCTCCGAAACATGTCGTGCAACGGCTCTTTCTTCACAATTTTTCATGAATATACTCGCTGTTGTTATAAAAGTGGTCGATGGTCAGTTTGGCCACTCTTGTGACACCTGGAATGCCCCCAGGGAACCTGTAAAGGGGACAATTTCGATTTTGCTCCGAAACATGTCGTGCGACGGCTCTTTCTTCACAATTTTTCATGAATATACTCGCTGTTGTTATAAAAGTGGTCGATGGTCAGTTTGACCACTCTTGTGACACCCGGAATGCCCCCAGGGAACCTGTAAAGGGGACAATTTCGATTTTGCTCCGAAACATGTCGTGTGACGGCTCTTTCTTCACAATTTTTCATGAATATTCTCGCTGTTGTTATAAAAGTGGTCTTTGGTCAGTTTGGCCACTCTTGTGACGCCCGGAATGCCCCCAGGGAACCTGTAAAGGGGACAATTTCGATTTTGCTCCGAAACATGTCGTATGACGACTCTTTCTTCACAATTTTTCATGAATATTCTCGCTGTTGTTATAAAAGTGGTCCATGGTCAGTTTGGCCACTCTTGTGACACCCGGAATGCCCCCAGGGAACCTGTAAAGGGGACAATTTCGATTTTGCTCCGTAGCATGTCGTGCGACGGCTCTTTCTTCACAATTTTTCATGAATATACTCGCTGTTGTTATAAAAGTGGTCGATGGTCAGTTTGGCCACTCTTGTGACACCTGGAATGCCCCCAGGGAACCTGTAAAGGGGACAATTTCGATTTTGCTCCGAAACATGTCGTGCGACCGCTCTTTCTTCACAATTTTTCATGAATATACTCGCTGTTTTTATAAAAGTGGTCTCTGGTCAGTTTGGGCACTCTCGTGACGCCCGGAATGCCCCAAAGGAACATTTAATTGGGACAATTTCGATTTTGCTCCGAAACATGTCGTGCGACGGCTCTTTCTTCACAATTTTTCATGAATATACTCGCTGTTGTTATAAAAGTGGTCGATGGTCAGTTTGTGACGCCCGGAATACCCCCAAGAAACCTGTAAAGGGGACAATTTTGATTTTGCTCCGAAACATGTAACGCGACGGCTCTTTCTTCACAATTTGTTATGAATAAACTCGCTGTTCTTACAAAAATGATCATTGGACAGTTTGGCCACTCTTGGGACACCCGGAATGCTCCCAAGGAACATTTAAATGGGACAATTGCGATCCTTCTCCGAAACATGTCGTGTGATGGCTCTTTCTTCACAATTTGTTTTGAATAGATTCGCAATTCTTATAAAGGTGGTCATTGGTCAGTTTGGCCACTTTGTTCAGAATCGCAAACGTATTCTTTTCAGAATCCTAAATAAATTCTGTTCAAAAACCATTCGATTTTTTTTCAGAATCGCAAACAGATTCTGTTAGGAACCTTCAACGGGTTCTATTCAGAATTTCAAACGGATTGGGATTCGAATTCCAAACAAATTATGTTCCGAATCTCAAAAAGATTCTTTTCAGAATCCTAAACGGACTCTGTTCAGAACTCTGTACAAATTCCTCTCCAAATCTCAACCGAAATTATGTTCAGAATTACAAACGGATTCTCTTTAGAACTCGAATCCAAACGGATTCTGTTTGAAATTTTGAATCCCGAACAGATTCGTTGCAGAATCTCAAATAGAGTCTGTTTAGAATTCCAAACGGATTTAGTTTAGAATCTCGAACGAATTTGGCTCATAATCATGAGTGGATGCTTCTTAGAATCTCGAGTCGATGCTAATCAGGATCCCAATAGGGTTTTTCTCAGAACTTCACCCTAATTTTTTACGACAAGTTATTGTTCATTAGGCCTCGAGCATAAAAACATAAGATCGAAATTACATAATCGGTCAGCATATGATCAACTGACCCGTAAGGTGCTATGGCGAAAAAAACAATTTCTCGTGTCAAGTCTGCTACTGCAAAAAATGTGTCATAGACCTGGGTGCTGCTGAAAGAGTCGTCTTTTTTCTTTCAAGCGAGTGAAGGGGTATTTTGAAAATATTCCCATGAGCCAAAATGTTTTGCAGTTACTTAGTTGTCAAAAATTTCTCGCTCTTAAGATTTATCTTTTCATGCTGCATGAGGGCGCATAAATGCGCGATACTCGAAAATCGATTTTATTCGAACTTCCCAGCTATAGACTAAAAATCAACTATGGCGATAAAACCTGTAGAAATAATGTCCTCACAAGTACATAATTTATTTGAAGAAGACTTACAGGAATAAAATATGTTGTCCAAATACACAATATTCTGTAATATGTAATATAGACTGAAAAACAAATGCTGTAATAATCGATCGACTGACCAACTCGATTTTCCAGCAGTCAGTTCAGCGGATACGGGCATCGAGGTTTTTTTTAACCAATTGCTTGAAAAGGTACTTCCGTTGCATGCAGTTTATCCTCCAACGGGATTCGAAATTCGAGGCTTTCAATTATCTGCAGGGTAACATTAATTATGTTTTATTTCTGAGACTGCTGTTGGTAGCGAGGACTAAATACGATATATCGTAAACCGTAACACACTACGTCAAAGTGATTACCGTGTTAAGGGAAAAAAATATATGTATGTATGAATGCCATCATTATTTTCAATAAACTTTTACACAGTTCTGTTTTTTCTTGAATATCTGAAACATCATAATTCTGCTCCTCAGATTCCCCAGTAAGTCCTGGTTGAAAGTTTACTTTTCCTCCGACTTCAAGACAGCATCACTAGTTCTTTAAACTATTTCTATGTGTGCACATTTAGATGACTCCGAGGCTACTGCAAGCAGCGAAGGGCTAGTAGGATATCGAAAGGGACAATATACAGAATATCAGGTAGAAATGACAGAATGCTTCATTACTTATTCAAAACTCCCATCACATGTAACTATGAAACAATCAGCCATTGGCTGTGATTTTACTCTAAACATTCTAACGAATACCGTAGTTCTACTTGCATTCATATATGTTCACGATTTCAAGTGTGAATTATAGCGAAGCCTGTTTCTATTTGTTCTTCTTTTGACTGGTGCCGCATCAAAATCAATGACTGGCATCGTCAAAATTCTTGGAATTCTATAATCCCATTGTATTATATTATGTGGGCATCGATGAAACACAAAGTATTCGGTGATACATCATTTACAGCCTTTTGCAAATAGAAGCCGGTTGTTGACCATAGACCACTTTTATAACAACAGCGAGTATATTCATGAAAAATTGTGAAAAAAGAGCCGTCGCACGACATGTTTCGAGCAAATCGAAATTGTCCCTTTACAGGTTCCCTGGGGCATTCCGGGCGTCACAAGAGTGGCCAAACTGACCATCGACCACTTTTATAAAAACAGCGAGTATATTCATGATAAATTGTGAAGGAAGAGCCGTCGCACGACATGTTTCGGAGCAAAATCGAAATTGTCCCCTTTACATGTTCCCTGGGGGCATTCCGGGCGTCACAAGAGTGGTCAAACTGACTATAGACCACTTTTATAACAACAGCGAGTATATTCATGACAAATTGTGAAGAAAGAGCCGTCACACGACATGTTTCGGAGCAAAATCGAAATTGTCCCCTTTATAGGTGCCCTGGAGGCATTCCTGGCGTCACAAGAGTGGCCAAACTGACCATCGACCACTTTTATAACAACAGCGAGTATATTCATGACAAATTGTGAAGAAAGAGCCGTCACACGACATGTTTCGGAGCAAAATCGAAATTGTCCCCTTTACAGGTTCCCTGGGGGCATTCCGGGCGTCACAAGAGTGGCCAAACTGACTATCGACCACTTTTATAAAAACAGCGAGTATATTCATGACAAATTGTGAAGAAAGAGCCGTCACACGACATGTTTCGGAGCAAAATCGAAATTGTCCCCTTTATAGGTGCCCTGGAGGCATTCCGGGCGTCACAAGAGTGGCCAAACTGACCATCGACCACTTTTATAACAACAGCGAGTATATTCATGACAAATTGTGAAGAAAGAGCCGTCACACGACATGTTTCGGAGCAAAATCGAAATTGTCCCCTTTACAGGTTCCCTGGGGGCATTCCGGGCGTCACAAGAGTGGCCAAACTGACCATCGACCACTTTTATAAAAACAGCGAGTATATTCATGACAAATTGTGAAGAAAGAGCCGTCACACGACATGTTTCGGAGCAAAATCGAAATTGTCCCCTTTATAGGTGCCCTGGAGGCATTCCGGGCGTCACAAGAGTGGCCAAACTGACCATCGACCACTTTTATAACAACAGCGAGTATATTCATGACAAATTGTGAAGAAAGAGCCGTCACACGACATGTTTCGGAGCAAAATCGAAATTGTCCCCTTTACAGGTTCCCTGGGGGCATTCCGGGCGTCACAAGAGTGGCCAAACTGACCATAGACCACTTTTATAACAACAGCGAGTATATTCATGACAAATTGTGAAGAAAGAGCCGTCGTACGAAATGTTTCTGAGCAAAATCAAAATTGTCTCCTTTATAGGTGCCCTGGAGGCATTCCGGGCGTCACAAGAGTGGCCAAACTGACCATAGACCACTTTTATAACAACAGCGAGTATATTCATGAAAAATTGTGAAGAAAGAGCCGTCACACGACATGTTTCGGAGCAAAATCGAAATTGTCCCCTTTACAGGTTCCCTGGGGGCATTCCGGGCGTCACAAGAGTGGCCAAACTGACCATAGACCACTTTTATAACAACAGCGAGTATATTCATGAAAAATTGTGAAGAAAGAGCCGTCACACGACATGTTTCGGAGCAAAATCGAAATTGTCCCCTTTACAGGTTCCCTGGGGGCATTCCGGGCGTCACAAGAGTGGCCAAATTGACCATAGACCACTTTTATAACAACAGCGAGTATATTAATCAAAAATTGTGAAGAAAGAGCCGTCACACGACATGTTTCGGAGCAAAATCGAAATTGTCCCCTTTACAGGTTCCCTGGGGGCATTCCGGGCGTCACAAGAGTGGCCAAACTGACCATCGACCACTTTTATAACAACAGCGAGTATATTCATGACAAATTGTGAATAAAGAGCCGTCACACGACATGTTTCGGAGCAAAATCGAAATTGTCCCCTTTACAGGTTCCCTTGGGGCATTCCGGGCGTCACAAGAGTGGCCAAACTGACCATCGACCACTTTTATAACAACAGCGAGGATATTCATGACAAATTGTGAAGAAAGAGCCGTCGCACGACATGTTTCGGAGCAAAATCGAAATTGTCCTCTTTACAGGTTCCCTGGGGGCATTCCGGGCGTCACAAGAGTGGCCAAACTGACCATAGACCACTTTTATAACAACAGCGAGTATATTCATGAAAAATTGTGAAGAAAGAGCCGTCGAACGACATGTTTCGGAGCAAAATCGAAATTGTCCCCTTTACAGGTTCCCTGGGGACATTTGGAAGCTTCCTGGGATGTCCGTATGGAAGACTAACTTTCGGAAAAATCGCTATGAGACTCGTTATTAGTGTGGCAATATTGTTTTATACTGTTTGATATGGGTTCCATGGAGAAAAATTGAGTAACTGGCGAAATACCCCAAACACCAGTTTGCTGGTACCCCAAGGGAATCTGGAATAATTCCGGAACCAACCAGAAATTCCGAAAAACTCAGTGTGCAGCCAAAACTAGAATAAAAATTGGACCTTGTGTCAAAATTTCATCAAGATTGGACAAAAAATTAAAAAGTTATGATTTTTTCAAAATCAAAAATCGCTTTCTCAAAGAGCTTGGCCTTTTGGGTGTTAATATGAAATTAAATATTTAATTCCATCATCCTACGGGAAGTACGTCGTTTTTGATGTTTAACACTCTTTGATAGAATCACTTAAATAGAACTCCATACTTTCACCTCTTGCTAAAATCCTGCTCTGTACACACGCATTCATAGCGCTGATTGAGTTTGGAAAATTTAATTACCAAAAACAAACATCACACGGGCCGCAAAACCAGGAGAGACCTGAGTGACATGTAGCAGAGAATGTACCAGAAAAACCGCAGACTCGTGAAGTGAACGTGGGCAACATCGCGATAGCAAAAGCGGAGACGTTTGTATCAAGCGGAAAAATATTTATGCCTTGAAGCCTTGAAAACACGCGAAAAAGGATTCAAATGATTACTTGCGCGTCACCCAATCTAAAATTAAAAGAAAAAGCGTTCAGTAGCTGGGGAAGGGCTTTTCGATGTCCCTTCTCAATCTTAATAAATATTCGATGAAATCTTGTTCAAACCCAGAAAAAATCAAAAAGGTTTTTGAAGGATTGAAAAGCAAAACTGAAACTAAAAGTAATTTCAATTTCGATTCAAACCAGTGAAAGTTAGAAAATGTATTTGCTCTATTTGAGAATAAACTCAAATGTTTCTATTCTAGGCAGTATATATAATCAATCCATCCAATCCAACCCATCTGCTTGCAAAGTTTTTCGAACAAACAAAGAAAAACAAGTTCCCCCTTTTGAGTTGCTACAATCATAATCATCCCACGCCCAACACCTTGCCAAAGCCGTATCTCACACAATGAGAAAAAAAAACCCTCTTAAGTTTCGACAAAGAGCTTTCTCAACAAGGAAAAGCGGATTCCCCCCAAAACGGCGCCATAGTTTTTCAACGAACGTGTATTTTTTTATTTATTTTTTTCCTGAGCAAAATCGTCGAGCACGCACCGGAATCATTTGTTTATTCAGCAGTTCTTTCCAGCTCTCCTCTACTGAACGGTGAAAAGACGCGCAAGTCATCATGCAAGTTTGATTGCCGCCATAACTTGGCCATCCGCGGGAAAGTCGACGATGATGGATTAAAATTTTTAAATGCTGAATTTTAAATCATCATTGCGAAGCAAGATTTAGAAATGATTTTCAAATGGCGTTTCGATGGGGCAGAAGCAGAACCGCATCTGAATACGCAAAAACACGACCCAATTCATTCACTATTCCTAACCGACTAGGTAGTTCATTTTCCAAAAAATGCGAAGTTATACATTCAAAAAGCGGCAATACGTAATGGATATTGCCGTAATGTCCAATTGCCAGCAGGATGTTGCGCTCGAGCAATTGCATCTCCAAGTTCAATGTCAATTAGTTGCACCGTGAATTAAAGAGTAAACTGGGATCGCTTTTTACGTGATTTGTTTTAACTAATCCTCTACCATTGGAACAAAACTACATTGGAAATCTCCAGTTTTCGTCGTATTTCGTCCGGCTTCCTCAGGTCACTTTCAGCAAAGGGGGATATGTCCTGGATGCTTGAAAACTTGCTTCAATCGTACCCGATCACAAATACGGCAACATACATAGTGTAGAGAACTACCAGCCGATATCAATCTTGAACTGTTTCGCCAGAATTTTTGATAGTCTTCTGCAACAGTACAGTTCATCATCTTCGAACATCAACATAGATTCAGGTTAAAATAAAACGGTCGAAAGCCATTGGCGTTTACTTATACAGTGCTAGTCGAATTGGCAAGGTCGATGCTATTTGTTCCGACTTTTCAAAAGCTTTTGACAAGGTACCACTTGCACTAGCGACCTGGATAACAGAATTTGGTATGAACAGTTGATGGTGAAAAAACAGGGTTAGGGACAAAAGGTCGAAAGACAAAACGTCGAAAGGACAAAAGGTGGAAAGACAAAACGTCGAAAGACAAAAGGTCGAAGGGACAAATGGTCGAAAAGGACAAAAGGTCGAAAGGACAAAACGTCGAACGGGTCAAAAGGTCGAAAGGACAAAAGGTCGAAAGGACAAAAGGTCGAAAGGAACATAAGTTTGAAATTGACAAGAAGCAGAAACGGAGAGAATCAATCTCGCACCAGAGCCAGAGTTGACCTACACAGTTTCTCTGCCATTTTGTTTTTACAATTTTTAACAAGTAAATAAGATTTATTCAATAAGTACCACTAATATATGGATATTTGAGTTTTCTAAATGACACTTCGATCAAATACACCGGCGTGTATTATAAGCCGGTGTATTTTCAATGCGTGCGCCTGCGTAGTGTAGGACAACTCTGTCTCGCGAAATACAAGCTTTATTCATTTCTTATTAACAATCTTTTTAATCTGTTTCAGAACTAACTAGATATTCATAAACACAGTTAATAATTATTTGCGAGCGTCTTGGGGGAAAATGTTACACGGTTTAAAAAAAATTGTCTTCCTTTTACTTCCACTAATTCGTTTTTTGGTAACCAAATAACCTAAAAACGAATTAGTGGAAGTAAAAGGAAGACATTTTTTTTAAACCGTGCATCATAATATTGTCTTATAGTAATTACTCCTTCTTAGAAAATTGCTCATTCTTCAACTTTGATTGACTAGATGAGTGCGTTATTTCTGCTTAAAGTTAAATGCATTTCAAAAATTCATTTGGAATAGAACTTGTTATTAACTTGTTCTTTATAGACCTTTTGTCCCTTTCGACCCTTTGTCCTTTTCGACCTTTTGTCCCGTTCGAGCTTCCATGCCTTTCGACCTTTTTTCCTTTCGACATTCTGTCCCTTTCGACGTTTTGTCTTTTCGACCATTTGTCCTTTCGACCTTTTGTCTTTTCGACCTTTTGTCATTCGACCTTTTGTCCTTTCGACCTTTTGTCTTTCGACCTTTTGTCATAGATTCGAAAAAACAAAACATTCTCTACAACATGACGCCTAATAAAAGGCCAAGTTTCGCTTATTAATTTTTATTTCGGAAAAAATTCAATTAATGACTACAGCGCCACTAGTATTCTAGAGCTTATGCTTCAACTATATGAATTTGCCTTGCATAAGAGGTAAAATACTGAAAAATAATACCAAAAATAAATATGCAAAATACTTCAGGCGCAACATGTTCAGGTGTTTTAATACCAAACGTAAATTTGTGGACTTCTCAGCAACATTAGCGGTGGAATTCCTATTCATGTTCCTGGAGTAATTCCTGGGTGAATGTTTGGAGGGAGGTCTGACGGCATTTCAGGAGAAATTCCAAGAAAAAATTCTATAGGAAGTCATAAAGGCATAAAGCAAGCACTGGAAGAATGTCTGAAGCAATTAGTAAAGAAATTACGAAAGGAACACGAGAATCAATTCTTGGAGGCGTTCCTGGACACAGGCCTGGAGTGATTTTTGGAGGAGTTCCTGGACGCGGTCCTGGAGGAAGTCCTGAAGCAATTAGTGGAGGAATTCCTGGAGAAAATCCTCCGGAAATTCTCCTCCGCCAATTCCTCCAGACATGCCTCCAGAATTTCCTTCAATGTTTCCTCCTAGAATTTCTCTAATAATTTCTCCGGGAATTCCTCCAAGAATTCTTCCTGGGATACCTCCTGGAATTCTTTCAGCAATTCTCCCAGCAGTTTCTTCTGGAGACCTTTTGGAAATAGCATAACAATGTGCGGCACTTCAATACGACAAAGAACTGAAAAATATGCAGTACACTCCTTTAACGATTGATCGTAATTCTGCGAACATTAATTGACACATACAAGCAATAAGCTTAATAAATTATTCATACTTTTTTGTGATTTCATCTAATCTTCATCTTCTTATTGGCATTACATCCCCACACTGGGACAGAGCCGCCTCGCAGCTTAGTGTTCATTAAGCACTTCCACAGTTATTAACTGCGAGGTTTCTAAGCCAAGTTATCATTTTTGCATTCGTATATCATAAGGCTAACACGATGATACTTTTATGCCCAGGGAAGTCGAGACAATTTCCAATCCGAAAATTGCCTAGACCGGCACCGGGAGTCGAACCAAGCCACTCTCAGCATGGTCTTGCTTTGTAGCCGCGCGTCATACCGCACGGCTAAGGAGGGCCCCTTCATCTAATATACACTCAATTATAGCTGAGGTTTAGGCAATAACACTGCAGGATTTCCCGGATAGATTCCTTTAAGATTTCCCGGAATAATTCCTGGAGGAATTGCTGGAGAAATTTCCGGAGGAATTCCTGGTAGAATTCCCGTACGAATTACTAAATGAATTCCCGTAAGAGTTCCTAAAGGACTTCCCGTAGGAATTCTTGGAGGAATTTCTTGAGAAATTTCCGTAGGAATTCCTGGAGGAATCCCCGTAGGTACTACCGGATGAATTCCTTGAGGCATTCCCGAACTGCCGTAATCTGAAAAAGTGACGTATACACCATTTTCCAAAAATGGTCTTAACGAGTAGCACTCATCGAGATCTTTAATAGAAAAATGGAAAACATGTATGTTCTAATATGGCGCATACGTCACTTTTTCAGATTACGGCAACGAAGGAAATTGTGCAGAAATTCCTACAGGAATTCCTGTAAGAACTCTCAAAGGAATCCTTGAAGAAAACTCCCAGAGAAATTTCTTGAGAAATTTCCGGAGGAATTGCTGAAGGAATTTCCGGATGAATTCCAGGAAGGAATTCCCAGAGAAATTTCTGAAGGAATTCCCGGGGGAACTCTTGTAGAATTTCCTGGAGACATTCCAAAGAAATTCACGAATGGATTCTCGAAGGAATTTCCGACGGCATTCCTGGTGGTATTCTAGGAGAAACTTCTAGAGCAGCGGTTCTCAACCTGGGGTACATGTACCCCCCGGGGGTACCTTCGCTGACCCCAGGGGGTACCTCGGACGAAAATTCGTAATGGCGTGATGACGTATAACAATTCCAATTGAAAAATAATGGTCAAGTCTTAATAAATGTATAAATTTATATTGCAAGACTTTGAATGGTACATCATATGCAAAGCAATCAGTAAATCAAAACACATCGAATCATATTAACCACAGCTAACACAGTGTATGAAGGGCTGTAGGACAAAAGATCAAACAAATCTAGAATATCGAATAAGAATATTGAATATTGAATTTGAAGGTTCAGAAGCATCCTTTCAAATATATTTTTTTAAGAGGCTTGAGAGCCTTATTTCGAGGAGATCGGAATTCTTCTTTCAACCAGCCCTCTTTCAAGTGGTTGGAACTGATTTAAAAAGTGTCGGACGCCCCCTTTCAGGAGAGTCTCTTTTCAAGTAGCCCGGAAACTTTCTTTCGAGAGCTCGGAATTCTTCCTTCGAAAAGTTTGGAAGCCTACTTTCAGAAGGCTCAACAACGTCATTTCGAGATGCTCAAAATACCCCTTTCATGAGGCTCAACAGCCTTCTAAAAGGCTCGGCAACCTCCTTCCGAGGGGCTCATAATTCTTTCAGCCAACCCACAAGTTGCTCGGGAGCCTATTTTCAAAAGGGTCAGAAGCCCAGTTTCAGGAGGCTCGAAAGCTCCCTTTTCGAGAGAGTTGAAAGCCCCCTCTCAAGAGACTCGGAAGCCCATTTCAAATGGCTAGGAAACTTTCTTTCGAGTGGCTCGGAATTTTTTCAAGAAGTTTGGAAGCCTACTTTCAAACGGCTCAACAACGTCATTTCAAGATGATCAATCTCCCCTTCAAAAGACCCAGGAGCCCTCTTTCAATTGCTTCGTAAGCTCACTTTCAAGTGGCTCGAAAACCCTATCGAGGAGCTCGGAATTCCACTTTCAAAAGGCTCAGCAACGTCATTTTAAGATAATCAAATCCTCCTTTCAAGAGGCTTGAAGTGCCCCTTTCATTAGGCTCGGAAACCTCCTTTCGAAGATTTCGGAATTATTTTTTCAGCCAGCCACTTTAAAATGGCTCGAAAGCCTGTTTTCAAAACGATCGGAAGCCCAATTTCAAGAGGCTCGGAAGCTTTCTTTCGAGTGGCTCGGACTTCTTCTTTCAAGAAGAAGCCTACTTTCAAAAGGTCCAGAAACGTCATTTCAAAATGCTCAAAATGATCTTTACAAGGAAATCTTATGAACTACACTTATTAAAATAGGGGTATCTCAATTATTACAAAAACACGTAGAGGTTGAGAACCGTTGTTCTAGGCGAATTCCTAGAAAAAATCCTGCAGAAATTCCCCGAAGAAAATCCGGAGGCATTGCAGCAGAAACTCCTTGAAGAATTTCCGTGAGAATTTCTGGAGAAATTTCCGGAGGAATTCTTGGAGGAATTCCCGTAGGAATTGTCTAAGGAATTCCCGTAGAAATTGTCTAAAAAATTCCTGAAGAAAATCCCGAAGGAGTTCCTGGAGAAATTACTGGAGGAACTCCTAGAACAATTGCCAAAAGAATTCCTGTAGGGGTTCCCAAAGGAATTCCTCGAGGAATTAAAGGAAGATTTCCTGGAGGAATTCCAGGAGTAAATCCTGGAGGAATTCATGGAAGAATTCCCGGAGGAATCCTCGGAAGAATTCGTGCAGGAATTTCTGGAATCTCACAGGAATTCCCGCAGGAACTTCTGGACGAATTTCCGGAGAAATTCCTAGAGGATTGGAAGAAATTTCGGAGTGATTCCCGGAGAAAATCCTGAAGGAAGTCCTGATGATATTTCCGTAGGAATTCCAGAAGGAACTCCTGAACCAATTTTCGAAAGAATTTTTAGGAACTTTTAGGAAGAACTCCTTAAGGAAACCCCGAAGGAGGACTTCCTAGAGAAATTTCCAGCTGAATTACCAGAAGAATTGCCGAAACAATTCCTGGAGGATTTCCCTGAGAAAATGCAGTATGTATAATTTCTGGAGGATCCCTTGCAAAAAATATTGCAGAAATTCCAGGAAGAAAATCTGGAGGAATTTCAGGAGGAAGTCCTTGAGGAATTTCCGCGAGAATTGCTGGAAAAAATCCTGAAAAAAAAATCCTGGAGGAGTTCTCGGATGAACTCCTGGAAGAGTTCCCGGAGAAACTTCTGGAGGAATTCGTGGAGCAATTCCAGGAGGGATTTCGGAAGGAATTTCCAGAAGAACTCTTGGAGGAACTTACGAAGAAAAGCCCGTAGTAATTCTCAGAGGAATTTCTGAAGAAAATCACAGAGGAGTTCCTGGAGGAATTGATGGAAGAATTCACTAAAAGAATTCCTGGGTGGAAGGAAATTATCGATGAGTCCCCTGATGAATTTCTTGAGGAATTCTAGGAAAAAATCTTGAACGAATTTATAGAGGAATCCTCCGAAGAATTCTAGTAGGAACTTCTGGACGAAAGAAGGAGGAATTCCTGAAGAGATTCTTGGATAAATTTACGGAGTAATTCCCGGCGAAAATCCTGGAGGAAGTTCTTGAGGAATTTCCGTAGGAATTCCAGGAGAAATTCACGGAGAAACTCCTGGAGGAACTCCTGAAGCAAATCCTGGAGGATTTTTTAAATTTTTTTTGGAAGAATTCCAGGAATGAACCCCGGAGGAGTTCATGGAAGAAATTGCCAGAGGAATTCCTAGAATTTCCGAAACAATTCCAGAAGGAATTCCTGGAGGAATTAAAGGAGAAATTCCAGGAGTAGTTCCTGGAGTAATTCATGGAGGAATTCTTGGAGAAACTGGGAATAATTCTCGAAGGAGTTGTGGGAGGATTTCCTAAAGTAGAGTATTTCCTCGGAGGAATTAAATAAGGAGATCTTAGAGGATTTCCAGAAGTAATTCCTGTAGGTATTCGTGGAATTTCTGGAGGAATTCCATGAGAAAATCCTAAAGGAGTCCCCGGAAGAACTCCTGCAGGTATCATTGGAAAAATTCCAGGAGGAATCTCCGGAAGAATTCTTGCAGGAATTCCTGGAGGAATTCTCAAAGAAATTCCCGGAGGATCAACAGGAGAAATTCTCGGAAGAACTGTAGGAGAAATACCCGGAGGAAGTCTTAGATGAATTCCCGGTGTAATTCCTGAAGGAGTATGGAATTCTTGGAAGATTTTTTTTGGACTAATTACCGAAGGAAATTTTGAAGGAAGTTCTGGAGAATGTCCGGAATAATTCCTGAGGAACTGTGTAGAATTTGACTCTATATTTATAATTCGATTTTAAGAACGGCTACGCAGTCTTGAAGATCGAAACAAGATGTATATTTCTAGACCAACATTTGAAAAGGGCTTGACAGCCAATTTTTTTTCCTTCTGATTCGTCGTCCACATATATTGCTTTATATGTAGACGAAGAATCAGAAGGAATACATTTTGGCTGTTACGCCCTTTTCAAATGTTAGTCTAGATTTGTCCAACGTTTCGACACAGGGATGGTGTCTTCATCAGAGGAAAAATATTGTGTTTGTTTGTAATCTATTGTTTAGTCTAACGTAAACTGTCTGGCGTGGATTTTTCTGGTATTTCGAGAACACACAATTTTAAAAACATTGACAGTGACAAATAAATAATTTTCTTTTTTTTTTACAACACACCCAAACATGTAGAAACTGGCTTACACTTCGAAAACACACAATTTCACACAAATAATGCGAATTTTCTTTCAAACACCGCCTTATTGCAAACCCCCTTTTTGTGAAATGGTAGCCTAGATGCCCAAACTGAATAATCTACTCATCTCTTACATTTATATGTCAGTGTCAATGTTTTCGAAATTGTGTATTCTCCAAGTCATGTACCAGGAAAATCCACGCCAGACAGTCTAACGTTAGTCAAAGCAATAGACTAGAAACAAACACAGTTTTTCCCCTGATGAAGACGCCATCCCCGTGTCGAAACGTCTGAAAAAATATCATCTTGTTTCAGTCTTCAAGACTGCATACCCGTTCTTAAAATCGAATTCCTGGGGAAACTTCAGAAGGAATTCTTGGAAGAATTCAAGAGGACTACCCGAAAAAAATGACAGAATTCACGAAAATTTCTCCGGGAATCCGCCCACGAATTCCCCAGGAATTTCACCATATATTGCCTCAGGATCTCCATCAGGAATTCCTCCAGAAATTCGTACACGATTTCCTCCGGAAGTTCCTCCAGAAATCCTATCAAGAGTGGTTTCGGGAATTCTATCAGGAATGTTTTCGGAACTGGTTATTCCCCCTGGAGTTCCCCCCAAGAATTCCTCCTGGAAATCCTCCCGGAATTTCTCCAGAAATATGGCAGTAGCATTTTTATTATTCAAAGTATTCTTATGCATTTGTCCACATTCGTAATGGAAGTTTTTATTTTATTTTATTTTATTATTATTAAGATTATTGCTTTACTGGCTGGAATTTCGAACTCTCTTGTTAGTCTACAGACATCGTAAGATAGTTTTATGATATTTTGGATCATCCAAACTTTCCTTAAGTTCTCACCTCAGTTCAGTCACGACAGTATATTTTATTACTCAAGATTCAAATATCATAAGAATAACATACATATAGCAACTTTGATTAACGAAGAATTATTTTTTACCAGCTGTTGATCTTTAGTTCCGAACTCAAAGACAGTTTGGATGACCCAGAATATTTCAAAACTATTTTAAAATATTTGTTAATCTTCCAGGAGAAGTAAATGAATGCATATCGATTATCGATGCCTTAAATAACGATAAAAAAATAGTTGCTGTAGATCTCAAGTCTCTAGCTGAATGACAGTTTGGACGAAGCAGAATATCCCAGAACTACCTCACGGTGTTTTTCTTAAATTCTGTAAGGTATAATTAACATGGTTGAATATATTTCGAAACTTATAATAACGAAGAAAGTGTTTTGTTGCAGCGGTAGATCTCAAATCCTGAACTAAAGCTAACGGAGTGTTAATTTCTAGCAGAAGACAGCGTTTATTTTTATCGTGCAATTGTTTACCTCCATTTTTGCCTTTCTCGTACAACAAAGTTGTACCGAAAGGCTATCATTTCACTCCAAAATCGAACTTTTTATAGAAGTCTCGGAGACCCATGATGTTATATACCAATCGACTCAGCTCGTCGAACTGAACAAATGTCTGTCTGTCCGTGTGTATGTGTGTGTGTGTGCACACGAAAACCGAAAAACATTAGCCAATTTTTTATATAGTAATTCTTAACCGATTTTCTCGCAACAAGTTGCATTCGACAGGGGACAAAGTCTTGTTGATCACTATTGAATTTGATAACGATCGACCATTGCGTTTAAAAGTTATTAAGAAAATGGAATCAAACTGTATAAGCGCCATATAAGGTTGGTGTCTTGGCTAAATGCGAGAAAGGCAGTATCACCACTTGGTGAATTAAGTTGGGTTTTTATTTAAAATAAAAAATCAAAAGACATAATTTGATCAATATTTGTATCAGCCTAATTACAGTTAGAGCCCCTTTCAAGCTATTTGATTAGGGTAGTGAGCTAATTCCCGTCGTAGTAGGTAGTGCTTGGTTTTCAAATCTAATTTATACGCCAGCCCAACTACTTACTCTAACTAAGTTGTATGTAACACGTATTTTAGAGTTCCTAGTTTTTATTGTGTACTTTTAGCGCATTGAACAAATCATAGTTTATTGAGAATCGGCAATCAAAAATACCCTTCAAATTTTTCAAATTTGTCTTATTAAAATCTGTTTACGTCCATGAGAATTTTTATTCGTCCAGTCTAAAACTCGATGGATTGCTGTCAAATAAATCTGTTGGTACTGGTGTGCGATTTCTACAAGTACACCAAATTAGTTTTTTACGCGGTATCATACCGTGTTAAATAAAAATAACATAAATTCAATTAATATTGGCCTGTTCTGAATATGATATGTGTAGGGGAACTGGGGGTAGGACGCCCACGTTAAGGAAAATGCCATTTTTATCAATGAAAACCACCATTTCAGCCAGTTTTCATCAGCGCATACTGAAGAACAGCATATCTGCGACTGACTACCGATAACAGATATCTAATTGTCCATTTTATTGCATGGGTTAAAACGCGCATGTGCTTATCGTACTGATTTTCATTTTAATTGCCTACATTAAGGCAATTAACCGAATGTTTCAGCTGTTTCGGTCATACGAAATGAGCATGGGCGTAATGCCCCACACCGACCTCAGAAGTTTGAAGGCCCATAAAATCGTTTTAAAACCATTTTTGACGACGATTTCGTCTGGAACATAAAGAACACGAGTAAGCAGCATGGCTCATGGCTCAATTATTAATTTATCAATGTATAACAGCGACAGAAAGACTAAATTCCACCGAGCTAGAATTGCATCAAAACACGCAAAAATCGTTTTTTCGAGTTTTTCATGTATAACTAGAGAAAAATCATGAAATATATGTATCCAATGGCAATATTTTTCATTGCTTTATCGTATAGACTATTGAAAATAATCAAAATGGGGATATTTAACCTTATTCAGGGGTGGCGCGTTTTAACCCCTATGGGCGTGCTACCCCCACTTCCCCTACATTGTAAAACATTGAATAGAATATGTGTACGGAGGATGTTCGCGGCTATCCAAGTCTACAGACCTATTTTGTTAATGTAATGTACCCATTGTGGTACATATAATAGAATCTGCGTATGGAAGATCTTCACGATTATCCAAGAAATCCCTGAAGTGAAGGTCTTCAGATCTACACGCGTATCCAATGATCTACAGGCCTGTTTTGTAAATGTAATATACCCATTGTGGTACATATAACAGAATCTGCGTATGGAAGATCTTCACGGTTATCCAAGAAATCCCTGAAGTGAAGGCCTTCAGGTCTACACGCGTAACCAATGATCTACAGGCCTATTTTGTTAATGTAATGTATCCATTGTGGTACATATAACAGAATCTTCGTATCGAAGACGTTCGCGGTTATCCAAGAAATACCTGAAGTGGAGGTCTTCAGATCTACACGCGTATCCGATGATCTACAGGCCTGTTTTGTAAATGTAATATACCCATTGTAGTACATATAACAGAATCTGCCTATGGAAGATCTTCACGGTTATCCAAGAAATCCCTTAAGTGAAGGCCTTCAGATCTACACGCGTAACCAATGATATACAGGCCTGTTTTGTTAATGTAATATACCCATTGTGGTACACATGATAGAATCTGCGTATGGAAGATCTTCACGGTTATCCAAGAAATCCCTGAAGTAAAGCCCTTCAGGTCTACACGCGTAACCAATGATCTAAAGGTCTGTTTTGTAAATGTTATGTACCCATTGTAGTACATATAACAGAATCTGCGTATGGAAGACGTTCGCGGTTATCCAAGAAATACCGGAAGTGAAAGCCTTCAGATTTACACGCGTAACCAATGTGGTACATATGATAGAATTTGCGTATGGAAGATCTTCACGGTTATCCAAGAAATCCCTGAAGTGAAGGTCTTCAGATCTACATGCATAACCAATGATCTACAAGATGGTTTTGTAAATGTAAGGTCCCTTTAATATCGACTCATGGAGGTTTCACAGTAACAGAATCTGCGTATGAAAGCTGTTCGCGGATATCCAAGAAATACCTGAAGTGGATCATTTCAGATCGACACGCGTAACCAACGATCAAAAAGCCTGTTTTGAATATATATAATGAACCCATTATTTTTGCCTTTCTCGTACAACAAAGTTGTACCGAAAGGCTACCATTTCACTCCAAGAACGAACTTTTTATAGAAGGCCCGGAGACCCATAGTGTTTTATACCAATCAACTCAGCTCAACGAACTGTATGCATGTGTGTATGTGTGTGCACAAAAGCTAAGAAAAACATTAGACAACTTTTCTTATAGTAATCCTTAACCGAATTTCTCGCAACAAGTTTTATTCGATAGAAGACAAAGCCTAGTTGAGCGCGTTTGAAAGTTATTACGAAAATGGTACATTGAACCGAGCCATATAAGCGACATATAAGGTTGGTGTCTTGACTAAATGCGAGAAAGGCAGTATCACTATTCGGTGAACTAAGTTGGGTTTTTTTTTTCATAAAACTATATATTGAAAAGTTTATTTTGACCCCTTGGCTCACACCAGAAAATATTGAATCTTACATGTGATGTAATTGAATTATATGACACAATAACTCTGGACGTAATAGTAATTGAGATGTATTTTTCAGTCGACGTCTGCATCCAACGAAAGTTTCAGTCAAACAAACACAGTTTTAATGACAATGAACATAATTTTACATCCCTCGAAATCAAAATACAGCAAGTGGTGCGACGGCCGATGGAAATGATTACAAAAGCACCAGACAGTCAAGCAGACGACGGTTTGATGCAGTGAACAGAGCATTTACGGTAGAATGTAGACCCTGTTTTACTTCCATCTTTCTTCTTTCAAGAAGCGGAGATAGCTGAGTGGTAGCGTGTCTGGCGCTCACGCAGCACACCAATGTTCGTTTCCCGTCTGGAACTTTATGATTATTGTTTCAATAAAACAGTCGCGCAAAATTATTAGTAAACTTAGTTTCACATTTGTCATGACACAATTTCGTATCAATAATAATGCTCGTGGGTAGACGAAGATGTTGATGTTCTTTGGGAGGCCATTCAAGACCCCATTCATGGCAACAAGAAACAGGGTTGCCAGAACAGACCTCTGCGGGACCCCAGTCTCCTCTGGGAATTTTCTGGAACCGAAATTGCCGATAAAGACCCGGAGGACCGGCGGGTGAAAAAGTTGTGCAAAAAGCAACGATGTTGCCAGTGAAATCCCAGTCCACCAGCTGCTTGATCACTAGTGGGGGGGGGTCAAAGTGCGGTTAAACGGCTTCAAAATATCCAGGGAAACTAGATCGACGTGTTTCGATTGCTCAAAGGCGCTTTGGAGGCGCTCCTAATCTGGCAAAGTACGAACTAGCCCCAAATTTCGGGCTAAAGGCGTGTTGGCGAAAACCAAATCGTCCGTCTGATTCAAGCTTTTCACGCAGCCTACTGTTGACCAACTTCTCGACGACCTTTGATACTTAGGAAGTCAGCGAGATAGGTCGGTCAGCGGCGTCACGGGAGAAGATACTGTTTTCACGGAATAACGTGGCTTGGTCCTGGCTTGGTTTACCAGATGGAGAAATACTATTTTGGCGCTAGGGGGAAGGTTTTTTAACATCGTATACCCTATTCCATCCGGACCAGAAGACTTCTCTTTGCTTCTGGCAAGAGCGAAGGAAAGCTCGGCGAACGAAAAGAGCTGGTTGATTGGGGAACTTAGCAAGTCCGGCGGGACACGAGAGTTCTGCAGTGTTAGAGTCCTAGTGGCTATGAGTCTTTGACAATTTGCTGGGTTGCCGCTTTCAGATACGAGTGATGCAAAATACTCCCCGAGTGTATTGGCCACATCCGGCGGATCAGAAATAGTACGGTCTTGCGAATCGATGTGAATAGTGGAAAATCTACGTTTGCCACTAACACATTGACTTTCCCCATAGTTCGGCGGTGGATTGGGTTGAATAAATGGAGTCAAGGAAACCCTCCCACTGCTGCTTTTTGGCGTCTTGGATGACCGTTCGGCACTCATAGTATTTTTGTTTGTAGTTTTCCAATGCACTTACCTTTCCCTGATGCCTAAGGGGAAGCCTCTTGAGCGCTCGGAGGGGTTTCCTTCTGGCTTTAACAGCTCGACGCGTCTCGTCCGACCACCAACAAAGGGCTCTGTATGAGGGATGGATAAACCTGCGGCATCGAGAACGATCTTGGACAAGTCGAGAAGCGAAAGCGGGGTAGTGTGCTTCAACGCTCGTCGAGTACTGCTATCAAAGGACTCATTAGGATGGCGGCATCATAAAGCCATCGCGGCCTCTTAGAAGTGGTAGGAGGAGAGACGTTGACAGTGACCTGAATTGAAAAATGGTTTTTTTTTTCCAAGTTCGTTTATTTGGTAGGCTCAGGCGTGTATAACACTTTACGGAGCCATATTTCTTTGTGATATATACAATCAATGTCATTTTTTTCAGTTAGTAAGAGAGGGATAGGAGCCAGCGTACTCGTGGTGACTCGAGGTTAGTTTACAATATTAAAGGATGGACGAGGCTTAGGATTCGGAATCAAGGAATTTCGGCTGCTCATCCGGGCATTTGGCGTAAGGGACGATGTGGCGTGTCGTCGTGCTCGAGGATTGGTTCTACTGGGAGCGTCTTCCGGATGGCCTGAGTAACGGAGATCTACGGAACATAGAGACAGAGACAGTACAAAAAAAAAACTTTGACAGAAGAAAAAAAAATTAGATTTTGATGTCAGAATCACAAATGAAACTATAAATGGCCTGCATATAGACCGCATCACGATCCCCCAAAACACCTCGAATTTCCCTGAAGGGTTGTTTACCTCGGGCCACTAGGGTATCCAATAGTCGAACTGTCGGCGTCATTTTCCGAGCAGAACCAAACTACGTGATCGATGTCATCATAACCGGCCTACATAAGTTGCTATCGACAAGGTTTATTCTGTACAGATGTGCGTTTAGTGAATAGTGATTGGACATAAGTCTCGACATCACGCGAATGAAGCCTCGACTTAAGTCCTCACCTCTGAACCACGCTCGCCCAGAAACTTTTGGAACTATGGAAAATAGCCACCGTCCGAGTTCATTGTGTGTCCAATTCCTTTGCCAACTTTGAAGAGTACTCTGACGGACTAATGGGAAAAACTCGTTACTCGAGAGTTGTCTATCATAAACCTCACCTTCCTGTGCGCCCACCTTTGCCAGCGAGTCTGCCTTCTCATTGCCGTAGATTGAGCAGTGAGATGGGACCCAAACAAAGGTAATCTTGAATGATCTTTCCCCCAAAACACGCATCTGCTCACCTATGTTTGTAAGAAAGTAAGATGCGTGCTTAACAGGTTTCATCGACCGGAGTGCCTCGATAGAACTAAGACTATCCGAGAAGATGAAATAATGGTCTACGGGCTGATTGGAAATTATCCCCAAAGCGAAGTTAATTGCTGCCAGCTCAGCAACATAAACCGAACACGGGAGGTGGTTGAAGTTACATTGAAAACACCGAAGCCAGTGGATCCGTTGATGCGAGAACCATCAGTGAAATATCTGTTGTTGCAATTGACATGTTCATATTTTTCAGGAAAAAGTGAGGGAATAGATATTTGTCGAAGATTATCTGATATTCCTTGAATAGCATGTTTCATGGACAGATCGTATTCAATTGAGGAACTGTCGTTGGTGAAGTGAACTCGAGGGGGATTATAACACGGAAGACAAAGATCTGATGATATGTAGTTGAGATAAACTCTCAGGAATCTTGAACGAAAAGTTATTTCAAGCATATTATCGAAGTTATCTAGAACAAGTGTGTTACTTGTTCCACATCTGATGAGTATTCTAAGCGAGAGCTCCCAGTAACTGTGCTTTAAAGGAGTGACTCCAGCAAGCACCTACAGGCTCATGTTATGCGTTGAATGCATGCAGCCAAGGGCAATACGCAAACAACGATACTGAATTCGTTCCAATTTGATCAGGTGGCAATCAGCTGCTGAGAGGAAGCAGAAGGAGCCATACTCTAAAACAGAGAGAATAGTCGTTCTATAGAGTTTGATGAGGTCTTCCGGGTGAGCACCCCACCATGTTCCGGAGGTAGAACGTAGAAAATTGATCCTTTTCTGGCATTTTTGTATTAAATACTCAATGTGGAGTTTCCAGGTACATTTTGAATCAAACACGACCCCAAGGTATTTAGAAGATAAAGATTGGTTGATGTCATCATTCAACAGCTTGAGTTTCAGTTGAGCAGGATACCGCTTCTTAGTAAACACAACCAACTGAGTTTTTTGCGGTGAAAACTCGATCCCTAAATGTCTGGCCGAAAAATGGTTGCTCCCATAGATGTCGAACCTCCCAATTTAACATGGAAAGGATGGGTCGGCTGATGGTGGTCACGTCTCCCGGAGGATCCCTATAGCAACGGAATGCCGTCTATTTGTACCTACCTTGCAAACCCATTTTTATCTCTCCAAGGGAGCGATCCATAGAGACGGAGTGGATATTCTCGGAGTTATCCGGAGCAGGGTTGTAAATATTCGGCAGCACTGGATGAAGGTGATGTTTTTTTATATCATTTTTTTATTTTCTTCCTGCTTTGAAATCAACTTCACATTCCCGGAGAGGCAGAAAAGTAAACAACAGAACTCACATCACCCACAGCGCCGCGAAGATGAAATTTACCACAGCAAAATGTACACATTCACCCAGCAAATTGAAAAAATTCACCACGCGTTTAAATGGGCCACTCACAGTCATACGGTAAGGCGCGAACTGAGCAGCATGTCAGAGCGACTTGTGAGTGGCTGAATGCGAAATTGAATAGTCGGTGTTGGAAATGTTATTTCGGCTGCACTCAGTCGCACTCACCACGGCGGCAATGAAGGCGACAGCAGATTTTACTGAGATCCATGTTTTTCACTGCTTTGACTGTGAAATATTTCTACCCTGATCCGGAGTATACTGTTGTAGACGGGAGTGTCTTTTGAGGTCAGTCGTCTCTAGACCCGTAGACAGGGCTGACATAAGGAGAGGAATTCGATTTGATGACATGCTGGTAGTGGTAGAACTTATCATCTTGGTCTTGGTTGATCAGCTTGCTGCTACTACTCGAGCCAAACTGAGATCTAGCTGTAAGCGCAGACCGAAAACAAAACTCTCGGCAAGCTAATTTTCTAAAGCAATATAACAATAATAACACGCGTAAGCTACGTAGGGATGGGAAAAATCAAGTTTTCAAATAATCGAGGATGAGTATCACTCTCATGCAATCACATATCCAAATTATCAATTGATAAAAACTCGCTAGCGAGTGAGAATCATTCGATAATAGTATCTCGATTTAAAAATTCACCGTTACTTTTTGAACTTATTTCATTACGTAACACTAAAACACAATACCAAACATCAAATTTTACTTCATTGTTGAACCCAACCTTGTATTTCTAAGGTTTACACTAAATTGGTGATTTTGTTTCAATTGATAATAAAATTGATTCAAAAATTTGAAAAGTTATCGCCGATGACAACTCACCTACTTTATATGTATGAGAATGATTCAGCACAGCCCTGCGCGAAACATAATTTGGTCTTCTCAGGTGGCGCCCATGTTGATTGTTTTCTCTTGTTGAAAATTTACCTATTATTTGTATGGGCAGACTCTCGTTCTGTACAATTTAGAACGGATATTGCGGCTTAAATTTCAGTTCGGTTGGCAATGAACTGGCCAACATTTCTACGTCGTGGAATTTCCAGGAGAAATGCTTTCCAATGCTACAAACTTCCACTGAAAATTACTTTGACCTTCCAAATAATTTTACAAATTGTTTTTAATGTTTATGGGGAAATCTTTAGAATTTCGAATTGACCGGAGGTAGCACTTCTCATCTTATTTTAAACAATCTTGCAATTTTTGTAAATTATGAAATTTCACTGAAATAGTAATTTACTTCATTTCGCAAAATATTGCCACAATCGAATGATTTACATTTTTCTGTGCTTTCGACTGGATATTTATTCACGTTAAGGTAAAATTCATACTAATTAATTCCGATGAAACTTTTTTGCTCAGTTACCCGACCAATAGATAGTAACAGATTTATATCAGACCTTGTTTTTCTGTCACAACATTTTTTTGCCTTTCTCGTACAACAAAGTTGTACCGAAAGGCTATCATTTCACTCCAAAATCGAACTTTTTATAGAAGGCTCAGAGACCCATAGTGTTATATACCAATCGACTCAGCTTGACGAACTTAGCAAATGTCTGTCTGTCCGTGTGTATGTGTGTGTGTGTGTGCACATGTGCCATAAAAAACATTAACCAATTGTTCACATAGTAATTTAACTGATTCTCTTGCAACAAGTTGCAATCGACAAAGAATAAAGCGTAGTTGATCACTATTGAATTTCATAACGATTGCACATTCCAAAAAATTCTAAATATTCAAATGGTTATGATATATCGTGAAAAAGTCATAACATGCTATAAAATGCCTTGTAGAATCAGCCCATGCAAGCTCTTCTACTCGCTTTAGTACAAGACTTGAGTACAACAAATGCAACACAAGTTTTGATAGCATGCAAGTTACGTTCATAACGCCATAACGCTTCTGCAGCTTTAAAGCATAATAAAAAAAAGATCGAATGAAACGCACACGCTAATTATACTTTACTTAGAATTTTACAAAATAAACTCACAAATAACTCAGCATTTCAGCTAATATTCCGGGTTGGATTGATTAAGTATGTACGAGAAAGGCACAATCACTGCTAGGTGGATCAATCTGGGTTTTTATAACAGCGGTTGTTATAAAACGTGTACCATTAGTAGTTAAAATGACAAAAATTGTAACAAAATCTCTTCTAGTGTTAACAAAAATATTACTAAATGTGTTATTTATTGAACAAAAATATAACTCGTTGTGTTGAATAAAAAGTGGTCCCGACCAGTAGATAGTAACAGATTTATATCAGACCTTGTTATTCTGTTACAGCAGTTTTTTATAACAGCGGTTGTTATAAAATATGTACCATTAGTAGATAAAATAACAAAAATTGTAACAAAATCTCTTTTAGTTTTAACAAAAATATTACTAAACGTGTTATTTATTGAACAAAAATATAACTCGTTGTGTTACATAAATAGAGGTGAAAATCGCTATAACAAATTATGTTCTTGAAAAGATTATGATTATCCATAATGTAGGCAATTAACTTTGTCCAGCTGGTTCAACTTTGAATGTAGGTTCAAGTTATACTGTAGGTGGTACCTTTCTTTTTCCAATTCACATCTACCAAAAATGTAGGCAATTTTTTTTTCGGTTAAAATAAACATAACACATTATGTTATAATCATGTTATGACGATCATGAAATTTTCTTTCCTCCAGCTTTGGCAGAGAATTTATAACAAAATGATTGCAAGTTTTGTTACTTGTAACACATATTGATATAATTGAGATAAAATTTTGTTATGACTAACTAGTCGGGGTGGGAATTATATCAATATGTGTTACAAATAACAAAACTTGCAATAATTTTGTTATAAATTCTCTGTCGAAGATGGAGGAAAAATAATTGCATGATCATCGTAAGATGATTATAACATAATGTGTTATGTTTATTTCCATCGAAAAAAAAAATTGCCCACATTTTTGTTATAGATAGGAATTTGAAAAAACGAAGGTACCACCTACAGTATAATATGAACATACATTCAAAGTTGAACCATCTGGGCAAAGTTAATTGCCTACATTATGGATAATCATAATCATTTCAAGAACATAATTTGTTGTAGTATAAGCTATTCCCACCACTTTTTATTTAACACAACGAGTTATATTTTTGTTCAAAAAATAACATATTTAGTAATATTTTTGTTAACACTAGAAGAGATTTTGTTACAATTATTGTTATTTTAACTACTAATGGTACACGTTTTATAACAATTGTTGTGACAGAATAACAAGGTCTGATATGAATCTGTTACTATCTATTGGTCGGGAATAGCTTATACTACAACAAATTATGTTCTTGAAATGATTATGATTATCCATAATGTAGGCAATTAACTTTGCCCAGCTGGTTCAACTTTGAATGTATGTTCATTGTTCATATTATACTGTAGGTGATACCTTCGTTTTTTTTTTTTCAAATTCTTATCTACCAAAAATGTGGGCATTTTTTTTTCGGTGGAAATAAACATAACACATTATGTTATAATCATGTTACGACGATCATTAATTTTTTTTTCCTCCATCTTCGGCAGAGAATTTATAACAAAATGATTGCAAGTTTTGTTACTTGTAACACATATTGATATAATTGTGATTAAATTTTGTAATGACTAACTGGTCGGGTAGTTCTGCTTGTTCTTTCACGACAACTAAATGAGTAATCCCAATTGACACACCCATCCACAAAGCTCATTTGTAACGACGTCCAAACCACTGTCAGAAACAAACTTCTACACGTTGCTTCACTTTTAGTCCGGAAAAAATATATGATGCACTTTACCCGAACCATAGGATACTACAAGTTATCAGGTGGCCAATAATAGGAAAATCAACTTAAAACAATCATTTTTTATTTTACTCTCAAAATTTTAAGATTTTATAAAAAATATTCAAGTTCCTAATCGAATATCTCAAAACCAGCATATTTCATGTTGAACTTGAAAACTAACATGCCTGACAACCGTCAAACATCTTATGATGTGTTTTTCTTTAGACATTATTTGGGAATTCATATACCGCTGCAGCGGCTTTACAAACAAGTAGGGACACGGCATTCAGTTCTGTCCACCGTTGTAGGGGCTAAAACCAACGAAAGCAAAGACTATTTGCTAGAACTTCACTATAAGAAAAAGAACGTTTTTCCTGAGATTACGATTTGGTACGAATGAGTTTGGCAAAAAAAAAATGTATCTTTAATTGGTTTTCGAGACTACGACGAAAAAAAACAAAATGCCTGCCTTAATCCTAGGCAAATATATTTTAAAAATTACGGCTATGGAAATGTAACGAATTTCGTGTCTTGATATTTTTTTGCAGTACATTATTAGGATAAGCAGCGTTATTCTGACCTTTTTAAATTGAATAAACGTTATTTTTGCTAATGATAAAAATAAAAACTAATGAAAAAAAAATTGTGTCCGCTTGTCGGTGTACACATTTTTCAAAGTGCGGTTGGCACACAATGCAGCGCCCGGTTGACGGTGCAACCAACCAACGAGCGCTGACGGTGGCCAGCGTCGAAACAATTCTCCAACAGAATTCAGTTCCTCCAAAAGGGAATCATCGGTGCTGAAAATTGTGTTTGCTCATCTTAATGATACATTTGTTGTTGCCTGGCTACGCTTCCTCCCTTCGACTTTGTGGGTGAAATTTAAATGCGGACACACGGTTCTAGGATGGTTTGAGTTAAAGCGAAAACAAAACTTATGCTGAGTTAACTGCAACGGAATGCTGTCGAAGGATTGAGGAGACGGACTAGTCCTGGGATAGGATTTGTTTTCTTCAATAATATCTTTTTGAACCAGTCTGAATTCCACTTGAATGACAAATCCCCCAAAATTTAAATAAAAAATCACAGACAATTCGTTGGTTTATTTCAATGAAACATAAAGAGGCAACAACGGTGAAAAACATGGAGCCATGCTATTGCTATTTTTACAAAACTCACACCCTTCAAGTTCGCATTCAACGCCATAGAAATTGTCCCGCACAACGTCATTCATAGATACCAAAAACCTTTCCCACCTCCTACTCACAAAAAGCCAGAGTGGGAAATTTCACGAAAACAATGGCTACACCGAACAAATAATATCTCGACCATGAAGGGTATACGTCAAACACCTTGTCGCATCATCTATCATCTTTGTGGTGGCATTTTTTACCACCCTTTTCCCCCAAACTTACCCATTGTGTTCGCTCTCCAATTGTTGTTGGCCGAAATATTTTCCAACAATTAAATCGCCGGAACGACGGATGACTTGTGTAGTTCGCATAATTCTGAAACCATCCTGTCTGTTCTGGCTCAGCATCGTCGCACCAACCAGCATCAACACCGTGCCCAATCCCTGAGTTCCATCAGAGTGGAAATCGGGGAATCCCGGAGTGCGCTGCGGTTAATGCAGATTGCAATTGCACTTTGCCATCATTGTATGGGGCTGCCCCGGACGCCGGCGCCGCGCCGTCACCGTCGTTTGCCGCATGCTTGGCTGCGGCGCGCTCGTGTTCGGTGGACCGAAAGTTACCATCCGGGGAGGGAGATTTTCCACCAAAGTAAACATCAACGAAAATATGTCACCCCAGCGGGGGTGGTGTTTGTGCTGAGGGGGGGGGGGGCGGCGGTAAACTTCCAAGAAGAAACATTGTGTGGCGCGCCGGTCTGTTGGTCGGTTGCGGATGGTGGATGGAATGAATTGGCACGAGAACGCGTGCATTCTGTTGTAGGTGGATGATGCTCGTTACTAACGAGTTTCGCAATTAATGTCGAAATGAGTTATGAGCTCAGAAGGTTGCGTGGCTCGGCGGTTGATGGAGCGCTGGATAATCAACTGAGTTGAGGTGCGTGCGGGAAGTTTGGGGACGAAAGCGGGATTACAGTTTATTGCACAAGTGGTTTCAATTTCGAATCATTAGGTTCGTTTACAATTAAGTAACTTATTTTTAATCCTTCGGAAATGATCTGATAAATCATATCAGATCAAATAAATTATAGAGGTGCATTTTACTCAAAAGGCTGTCGCATTTAACTTGCCATATTCACCTTTTATTCCAAAACATGTTTCCAGATGGATAATGGCAAAAATTGCACAGTAGCAGGGTGAGATAAACGAATTAAGATAAAGTATACATTATTTCCATTCAATTGAATACGATGAAAATGATTGTAGCCAATTCGAATTATTATCATTGGTAAACCAATTTTCCGAGCGGTCTACTAATTTCACTATTCTCAGAAGAATTTCCGGATTCAAGAATAAGGAATGTAAATGTAATGATGCAATTGCGAGGCAGAATAATTACTGTTGGAGCCTAACACAAAAACGAGGATTCATCGTCTTGGCAATCAACCATATTCTGTGTGGATCTCTGCCCGTGGCTATTATTGTAACTGATAAGCTATCAAAAAATATGTTACAAACTTATATTGGCTAAAAATAATAATTTACAATGTTATGGAACTCAGATGTGAATATGTACATTATATGGAAGACTCTGATTTGAAAAATGTATTGGAGGTAACCACTTTCCTTCGATGGGACTCGAACACACGACCCTCAGAAGGGTTCAAGTCCCATCGAAGGAAAGTGGTTACCTCTACTACATTTTTTCAAATCAAAATCTTCCAATTACTCAAGAATTACAAAAAAAAAATCAGAATTATAACTATGACAAGGAATGTTTGTCACTTTGGCGTATATTGAATTCCCGGTTTCTCCCGATTTTCCGGGTTTTCCCGACTAGATGGACACCCTGCGTTCTTCTTTGCTGCCAATTCGGCGTCATGATTCGAATTCACTTTTTTCCTTACGGGTTTCATCCATGCCGAGCCGTTTCGGTATTTAAGCTTCCGACGTAAGCTTCCTGGTCTAATGAGATGAAGTCGTCGTTTCGACTGATCCTTATACCAAGGCAATGTTGCGCTTGTCCCAGATCTTTCATCAGGAAGCACTTGGACAGTACACACAAGGATCGAATTGTGACGGTACTAGACCGAAGCGTCTCAGAGCCATATCCATGTGGTTCCAAACTCGGCTCAACTGCTGCAAGCCGTAAAACGCTTTGTTCAGCTTACATACCATTGTCTTCCGCTTAGCGTCTACGAAGCATGGAGGCTGCTCCATATAAATCTCTTCGTCGAGATCATCCTGCAAGAAGGCCGTTACTGCGTTCATTTGATCGATGGCGAGGTCATTCTAGATAGCTAGGGCGAAAAGGTATCACACAACGATTGACGAGTAACCGTGCGTGCCTTGTAACTATGTGGATTCCCTGCAGCATCACACATCGTTCTGTTCACCCATTTGCACTTGATCGTCATTTACGACCATTCGCGAGCCGGGTGGAGATCCAGGTGTTATCGTCCACCAGCTCATCAAACTACCCCCTGCATATCACATTTCCATGCGTCGATATCGTACCTCGTCAGCGCCAACCAGCGAAGCTGGGTCGTTTTCAAATCCGCCTTCCTTTCCAAATGCCATTGCCACAAGACCGTCGTTATCGTGTTCCTGGGGGAATTCGGAATGAATTCCTGGAGGAATTCGGAATGAATTCCTGGAAGAATTCGGAATGAATTCCTGGAGGAATTCGGAATGATTTCCTGGAGGAATTCGGAATGAATTCCTGGAGGAATTCATAATGAATTCCTTGAGGATATCGGAATGAATTCCTGGAGAAATTCGGAATGAATTCCCGGAGGAATTCGGAATGAATTCCTGGAGGAATTCGGAATGAATTTATGGTGGAATTCGGAATGAATTCCTGGAGGAATTCGAAATGAATTCCTGGAGGAATTCGGAATGAATTCCTGGAGGAATTTGGAATGAATTCCTGGGGGAATTCAGAATGAATTCCTGGGGGAATTCAGAATGAATTCCGGAGGGATTCAGAATGTATTCCTGGGGGAATTCAGAACGAATTTCTGGGGGAATTCAGAATGAATTCATGGGGGAATTCAGAATGAATTCCTGGGGAATTCAGAATTAATTCCCGGGGGAATTAAAAATAAATTCTTGAGGGAATTCAGAATGAATTCCTGGGGGAATTCAGAATACATTCCTGGGGGAATTCAGAATGAATTCCTGGGGAAATTCAGAATGAATTCCTGGGGGAATTCAAAATGAATTCCTGGGGGAATTCAAAATGAATTCCTGGGGGAATTCAAAATGAATTCCTGGAGGAATTCAGAATACATTCCTGGGAGAATTCAGAATGAATTCCTGGGCGAATTCAGAATGAATTCCTGGGGGAATTCAGAATGAATTCCGGGGGGAATGCAGAATAAATTCCTGGGTGAATTCAGAATGAATTCCTGGGGAAATTCAGAATGAATTCCTGGGGGAATTCAGAATGAATTCCTGGGGAAATTCAGAATACATTCCTGGGGGAATTCAGAATGAATTCCTTGGAGAATTCAGAATGAATTCTTGGAGGAATTCAGAATGAATTCCTGGGAGAATTCAGAATACATTCCAGGGAGAATTCAGAATGAATTCCTGGGGGAATTCAGAATGAATTCCTGGGGGAATTCAGAATGAATTTCTGAGGGAATTCAGAATAAATTCCTGGGTGAATTCAGAACGAATTCCTGGGGGAATTCAGAATGAATTCCTGGAGGAATTCAGAATGAATTTCTGGAGGAATTCAGAATGAATTCCTGGGGGAATTCAGAATGAATTCCTGGGGGAATTCAGAATGAATTCCTGGGGGAATTCAGAATGAATTCCTGGGGGAATTCAGAATGAATTCCTGGGGTAATTCAGAATGAATTCCTGGGGGAATTCAGAATGAATTCCTGGGGAATTCAGAATGAATTCCTGGGGGAATTCAGAATGAATTCCTGGGGAATTCAGAATGAATTCCTGGGAATTCAGAATGAATTCCTGGGAATTCAGAATGAATTCCTGGGGAATTCAGAATGAATTCCTGGGAATTCAGAATGAATTCTGGGGAATTCAGAATGAATTCCTGTTGGAATTCAGAATGAATTCCTGGGGGAATTCAGAATGAATTCCTGGGGGAATTCAGAATGAAATCCTGGGGGAATTCAGAATGAATTCCTGGGGGAATTCAGAATGAATTCCTGGGGGAATTCAGAATGAATTCCTGGGGGAATTCAGAATGTATTCCTGGGGGAATTCAGAATGAATTCCTGAGGGAATTCAAAATAAATTCCTGAGGGAATTCAAAATGAATTCCTGGGGGAATTCAGAATGAATTCCTGGGAGAATTCAGAATGAATTCCTGGGAGAATTCAGAATGAATTCCTGGGAGAATTCAGAATGAATTCCTGGGAGAATTCAGAATGAATTCCTGGGAGAATTCAGAATGAATTCCTGGGAGAATTCAGAATGAATTCCTGAGGGAATTCAGAATGAATTCTGGGGTAATTCACAATGAATGCTTGGGGGAATTCAGAAAGAATTCCTTGGGAATTCAGAATGAATTCCTGTGGGAATTCAGAATGAATTCCTGCGGGAATTTAGAATGAATTCCTGTGGGAATTCAGAGTGAATACCTGGGGGAATTCAGAATGAATACCTGGGGGATTCAGAATGAATTCCTGGGGGAATTCAGAATGAATTCCTGGGGGAATTCAGAATGAATTCCTGGGGAATTCAGAATGAATTCCTGGGGGAATTCAGAATTACTTCTTGGGGGAATTCAGAATGAATTTCTGGGGAAATTCAGAATGAATTCCGGGGGGAAATCAGAATGAATTCCTCGGGGAATTAGGAATGAGTTCCTGGGGAAATTCAAAATGAATTCCTGGGGGAGTTCAGCATGAATTCCTGGGGGAATGCAGAATACATTCCTGGGAGAATTCAGAAAGGATTCCTGAGAGAATTCAGAATGAATTCCTGGGAGAATTCAGAATGAATTCCTGGGGGAATTCAGAACGAATTTCTGGGGGAATTCAGAATGAATTCCAGGGGGAATTCAGAATGAATTCCTGGGGGAATTCAGAATGAATTCCAGAGAAAATTCAGAATGGTTTCCTGAGGGAATTCAGAATGAATTTCTGAGGGAATTCAGAATGAATTCCTGCGGGAATCCAGAAAGAATTCCTGCGAGAATCCAGAATGAATTCCTGGGGGAATTCAGAATGAATTCCTGGGGGAATTCAGAATACATTCCTGGGGAAATTCAGAATTAATTCCTGGGAAAATTCAGAATGAATTCCTGGGGGAATTCAGAATGAATTCCTGGGGGAATTCAGAATGAATTCCTGGGGGAATTCAAAATTAATTCCTGAGGGAATTCAGAATGAACTCCTGGGGAAATTCAGAATGAATTCCTGGGTGAATTCAGAATGAATTCCTGGTGGAATTCAGAATGAATTCCTGGGGGAATTCAGAATGAATTCCTGGGGTAATTCAGAATGAATTCCTGGGGGAATTCAGAATGAATTCCTGGGGGAATTCAGAATGAATTCCTGGGGGAATTTAGAATGAAAGAAATGAATTCCTGGGTGAATTCAGAATGAATTCCTGGGGGAATCCAAAATGAATTTCTGGGGGAAATCAGAATGAATTCCTGGGGGAATCCAGAATGAATTCCTGGGGGAATTCAGAATGAATTCCTGGGGGAATTCAGAATAAATTCCTGGGGGAATTCAGAATGAATTCCTGGGGGAATTCAGAATGTATTCCTTGGGGAACTCAGAATGTATTCCTTGGGGAATTCTGAATGTATTCCTGGGGGAATTCAGAATTAATTCCTGGGGGAATTCAGAATGAATTGCTGGGGGAATTCAGAATGAATTCCTGGAGATTCAGAATGATTTTTTGGAATAATTTGAAATGAATTCCTGGGGGAGTTAAGAATGAACTCCTGGGGGAGTTCGGAATCAATTCCGGATGAATTCGGAATGAATTCTTGGAGGAATCCGGAATAATTCCTAAGGGAATTCAGAATGAATTTCTGGGGAAATTCAGAATGAATTCATGGGGGAAATTCAGGATGTATCTCAGGAATTTTTCTTGGAGATTCTCCAGGCATTCTGCCTAAGGTCTCCCAGGAATTCTTCTTCCAGGAATTCTTGGAATAACTCACGTCGGTTACTACTTTAAGGAGTGACAAATGTGAGAAAACAAATCATTCGGCAGCGATATTTTAAATTTTTATTTTCCAAATTCGTTTATTTGGTAGGCTCAGGCGTGTATAACACTTTACGAAGCCACGTTTTTTTTGTAGTATGTACAATCGATATCATCTTATTATTATATTAGTAAGCATAGATGCATCCTGAACAGAACATGAGCCTCGGAGACGAGCCAGCCTCGGGCTGCAAGTCTCCTAAATAAAGACAAAAAAAAAGAACATGAGCCAAGAGCGTGCCTTGGTGTTCTTAGTTTTGAACTCTGAACACAGTTCAGTGTGCACTGGGTTGGTACGCAAGCAAAACGATCATGGTAACTAAGATTCCTTAGATTTGGAACAATGCAAAAAACATACGAGCATGCTTGATTCCTATCCGTTAGATGTCCACGTGTTTTACTTCTAGCCGAAAAATGTGTAGCATGCCGTCGCTTGAATTTGTTTTCCTAGGATACAAGTTGCTAGGTTAGGTCAGTGCTCTTGAACAGTGTGCAGTGTTCAGAACGTTTTGAACACGAACACGCGTTCTCTTGTTCAGATGCATCTCTGTTAGTAAGACAGGGACATAAGCCAACGTACTCGTGGTGACTCGAGGATATTTTAAATTTAAAAAAATCCCGGAGTAATTTTAAGAGGAAATCAAAAAGGATATGCTTGTGGAACTTCAGGATGGATTCCTAGAAAAGATTTTAGAGAGAAGAGGTGAGCCAGCCTAGGGCTGAAAGCCTCTAAAATAAAGACAATAATAATAATAAGCTTTTAGAGATATTCGAGAAGAAATTTCTGATGGAACCAAAGAAGGAATTACTGGAGAAGTTCCAGAATGATTTTCTGAACGAACTCTCAAAATAACTAGGTGGAGTTATCGTAGGAATTCCAGGAAGAATTTCTGGTGGACTTCGAGCATGAATTTTTGGGAAAATTTCATGACACATTTGTGGAAGAACTTCAGAGTGGAATTGTACAGAAACTGCAGGAGGAATTGCTATAGGCCCCTCAGAGGGAATTTCTGGCTGAACTTCAGGAGATATTCATGGAGAAACTGCAGAAGAAATTTATGTAGAAGCTTTCTAAGATCTCTTTGTATAGAACCTTCAGGACATCCGGGAGGAATTCCTGGTTGAACTCCAGGAAGAATTCATATAAGAACTGTAGAAGTCATTTCTATGCGATCCTCCTGAATAGAATCCTGGAGGATCTCCACGATGGCTGGGTTTCTGGAAGAAACAACAAGGGATTCTTGAAATCCGAAACTCCTAAACTTTTAAACTAACAAATTCCCAAATTCCTGAATTCATAAATTCATAAATTCCAGAATCTCTAATTTCATAATTTGCAAAAAGCGTGGAACGGATATTCCGGCTGGTCAATGTACGGATTTACAATCTGTAGTCACTAATGAAATCCTGATATCCTACAGATTGTAACTAGAAAGAATCATGACAAATGAACAAAAAACACCTGAGATATATCGGGGCAAAGTTGCCATGGTAACAAGAATCTTCCTTTCAATTTTTAGGAATTTTACTCTTTACTAGCAAAATTTATGCCGTACTCTAGATCAAATTTTGTGTGATCGCATAGGGTTGCCTTACAGCCCACCCTATAAAATAGTGCATTTTATTGATTTTACAACTTTCCCCGTCAAATTTGGCAAGACGAATCCATTAGTGAGGAAATCTTGCAAATCGGTTAATCCGTGCGTGAGTTATATTTTCTCAAAGGAAATGTGAACTCATTTTTATATATAGAAGATAGAAGAAGAAAAAGAAAAAGAAACAGGAAAAAAGAAGAAAACTAGAAAAAGACTTAAAGCTAGAAATGCATGAATAAAATCAATAAAGTAATAAACACAAGTACGTGGTAAAGGTTTACTAGCAAACAACAAATTTGTAACACACGCAAATACTATGCACTTTTTTCCTCAATATCAGCGCTACGCAACTGTTGACAGCCAAACCATGTGAAACATTATTGAACCGACTCACAGCTGATATTTTCTTGTCATACCAAACGCCAAAATACCAAACGAACACAACTTAATACCGTTTGGAACATACAACCTCTTCCCCCACACCAACAAATTGTTAGCATCCCGCCGCGCCATGTTGGAACGCTTTACAACGAACTTTGGCACGCATCAAAACTTGTAGCATCTCCACCGCCCTAAACAGACAAACGTGGGGTAACGGCGAAACGTGAGGAAAGCGTGCGAAATTGAATCTAAATGCCGAAACAAACTTGCAACGCCGACCGTAAACACAAATACCAGTTGTCGGTAAACGTCGGTCAGTTACTATCCCACCACCATCCAGCAGAGCTAGGTAGCGAGCGGTGTGTTGTGGTGCCGTGCCGGAGAAGCTGGTGGGAATGGCAATCATCATCCAATTGGTATCACACCAGCGCACCATGAATGGGGCAAACAATCGACCGGACTGGAACCCCATTGATGAGGGGTAGAGAGGTAGTATTCAATAGAAAGCAAATGAAAACAAACTAAACGTTGCTGCTGGGCTGTTAGTTTTATGTTAGTAGGATCGAATAAAAACTAGCCAGGGAAAAAGTTAGTTTCCTTTTTCTGAGGTTGCGGGAAGGAGGTTGCGGAACAGAAGGAGGCGAAAGAGAGCCGTTCCCAGATGGACTATCAACCAGCCAACAGACGCACAATGGGCAAAAACAAACAGAGCAGAGCTACGGAGTTATGGAGAATTGATGAGGTTTACAAAGCTAATAGAGTTCTTTCTTGAGACTCGATTAGCAAATTGCTGACATTGGCGCATCTCACGTAGATACATGGATGCATAAAAAGGAAACCAATTCATTAAGAGTGGTCCGTATGCCTTGCCCTTTCCCGTACAACGAATGGACAATGTGATTTTTTATTCATCTTGCAAATATAAAGCAATTTAAAATTTGGGGAAGGGTAATTTGGCCGAATGCCACTAGGCCGAAAGTTGTTTGGCCGAATATACCATTTGTTCGGTCAAATGACCCTTTTGGCCAAATGACCCTTTCGGCCAGATGGCTTTCAGCCTAATGGTTTGTTCGGCCCAGTGGCATTCGGCCAAATGGCTTTCGGACGAATGGGTTCCGGCCAAATGACCCTTCCTTGTGCTGTGATGTTCTATACTGTATTGAATCCTTGACCTTAACTTTAACCTTGAGTCCGAATGGCAAACAAATGATACAAATTGCTTATTCTGGGCATAAAAATGCACATGCAAATAAAAGGCAGGCGAATAAAACAAAATACAAAAATTAATCGACCCTAGAATTCAAACAGCATCGCTCAGTTGCAATTGTGTTGCTAATCTATTTTAGTTTCACGCAGTAACACTATTCTGCCTATTCCATATGTTGAAGTTTTGCCCACTGTGTGATGGTTTTTTATATGGTGGTGTCGGAGATAAGTAAACGGTGGTGGTCACAAAAAATCAAAAGGTAGGTATGGTTGTTTGGGTTTGTCGCTTACTGGTTTGGTTAGCATTTCAATTTTTTTTTTGCTCTACCATGTGCTACACAACAAATGCGGAACGCCATGGCGCGCCAGAGAAAAATCATCACATCACCATCGCCATCGGAGCGAGTAGTTTTCTTCTGAGTTGTGTAACAGCATTACCAGAAATGATATAAGTGGGCCTTGCAGTGGGTTCCACTTCGTTTAGCGGGTTTGGGTAATGGTTGATACCGAAAGTGGAACTTTCGTTGCACGTTAGTTTATTAGAAGTACTGCCAGAGAAATAAAGCATTTTCTGGCTATCATATGTCTATTTGTTTTATGTTATTCACTGAAAAAGTTTCACATTCTCTAGCAATCATAAAAAGGTCTAAGACCTTTTGACAGTGTTGAAAATGATCCACCAATGAATTGACAAATTCATTTCGCTAAATTGAAATATTATAAAAATATTTATTTTTCATATTTTCTGATCAACAGTTTATATTATAAGAGCTGCATACCTAAACCTTTTATTTATGTACTATTTCCAATACTCTCGTCTCCTCTTAAATTTCACTGGAAACATTTTCAGTACAATATATCGATCGCTCAAGCTCCGTCCTTAATCGCTAGACAGAAAAAAATAACCCCAAGTCTGTTCAAACAAAACAACCAATCATTATCAAGGTAGTATCGTTGCTCGCCACACAAAAAAGCAACTCAAACAAAGTCTCCCCCATTGTCATTATGACAGAATGAAATTTTCCAACTTTCATTACCATCCCTTCTCAAATTGCGATTTTTTTTCTGTTTTTCCTCTTGTCATTGACAACCATTTAGGTGCGCTGACCCGCTTCTTCGGCAAGTCAAAGTATGTAAAGCGCTTGACTTTCGACCTTTGTAAACACGAAACGACGGGAGCAACAAACAAACCCCAAAAGGCTGAGTAAATTAGTTGTCAGCGAGCTCAATTTTTTATGCAGAATCCCTAAAAAGGTGCCGGGAAACTCAACTCCCGTCGTCATAATCAGTACGATATCGTTCGTGCGTTTCGTTTCCTGGAATGCTTTACTGGGGAAAGGATTGAAGGCAATGTTGGAAGAATGACAATCCATGAATACAATTTGGATACAGTCAACGTTGTTCATGTCGATTGAATGTTTCATAGCCAAGTAAACGAGGGACTCTAGTTGAAATCAAGTAACAATTGGGTTTTCATGGACGAAGATAAGCTTCATAAGAAGGGTGCAAAACCGCATTAAAACTTTCAACTCCGCTATCACGAGCATTGACGAAGCCTCCAAGATTTTTTGTTAGCTGATGGTGCTTATTAGAACGGTACCTTTGAGAAAACAATCCTTTGAAAATCGATGGCTTGGTAGGCAAAAATTAAATCGTAGAAACGTCTCTCGAGAGCCCAAATTCGCTTAAAAGCTATTCCGTAGCTGTATTTGAGAATCGTATATTGTCACCCTTCCATAGTAATCCTAATCCAGCTTCGAATGCTCCACCAGGATTTTGACAAATGTTAAAACCAGCAGCATTCTTGCCCATTTTTCCTTCTCAGATTATAGAATCGTACAAGATGTGACACCGTTGTTGTCCAGTGCGGTGTAGTCTCAAACCAATTTGGTTTCAATTCCTGATTGGTACATCCTGTAAAATAAAGTCCACACATTCCCGTCGATGTTAATGTCGGTTCATATCCGTTCATATTCGATACGATTTTTGGTGAACCTTACTTCACTGATTTCCAAGTGATAAAAAGCAATCAAGAATTGTGACACCTTCTCGTAACTACGCATTGGAAAGCATATGCGGGTATCGGCTGCACATTTTCTCGTAATTTACATTTGGCGATGAAAACCCATTGACTGTCCGAGCGTTAACCTTTCAGCAAGCGCACGGTCCTATATCGCTCATGCAGACTCAAGAACGACCAACATAGACCACTCTGCTATCCCATATTCTGGAAAGCTGTCAACGGACTCGTTACGTCAAAGAAATAATTTAATAAGTGTCACGGGCCGGCACTACCGCATCCGGACACAGCATTCTGCTGCGAAACAGTTCTAATGCTTTTAAGCAATGATTAAGCCAACCCAGGTTTTCAAAATCTCAAGCAGATATTGACCCGATCAAGTTATTGAAAAAAAAGGTGCGCCCATCACCTGTCAAGCAGCCAATTGTCGATTCGTTGAGCCTTTTACGAATTTTTCTTCACTACCGCACCCGTAGTTGATTTCATCATTCTATTCGTTTGTTGCGTCAGTTAACAACCATTTAAACATGATTTCAAAGGTTCAGGGTCATTTGACCGAATACCATTTTGCCAAAAGCGTCAGTGGCCGAAAGCTATTTGCTATTAAGTGTGTGAAGTGAGAAGTAAGAAGTAAGAAGCGAGAAAAAATTGAGAGGTGAGTTCTGAGAAATGACATATGAGATGTGACTAGTAAGAAATTACATGTAAAGAGTAATAAATGAGAAGTGATATGATCGAAGTGAGTAGTAAAAAGCGAGAAATGAGTAGTAAGAGATGAGATGCAAAAATTAGAAGTGAGAAATGAGTTTTTTACTCTGTACCGTGGGACGTAATAGGTGAGAAGTAAGAAGTGTGAAAAGCGAAATATGAAGCAAGAGGTGAGAAGTAAAAGATGATAATTGGTAAGTGGAAAGAAAAAGATGAGAAGTGAGACATGAATGGTAAGAAGTGAGAAGTTAATGATAAAAAGTGGGACAAAAAAGAAGGAAGATAAAAAGAAGGAAAAAGAAAGAAGAAAGGAGAAAGAAAGGAGAAACAGAAGAAGAACTTATTCGGGTACTTATTCAAAAGGACGTATGTCATTTTGTTAACAAAGATTCAAATGTCGAGTTGTCCGATATGATAGCCCTCCCACGTAAACCATCACCTTAGACAGATAGGAAGAGGCTTCGGCTACCTGTTGATGGTGTTGATTTGCGTGGGTGTGCCATAAGATTGGGCAAATCGACGTTTGAATCTTTGTTTGCAAAATCACATACGTTCTTTTGAATAAGTACCCAAGAATTAGGAAGAAAAAAAGATTAAGGAAAAATTAAAAAGCAGGAAGAAAGAATAAGGAAGGGAAGAGAAGAAGAAAAAGGAAGAAGTGAGAATTTAAAAAAGGAAATGAAAGAAAGAAAGATAATTGATAGATTTCCCAATTACCAATTCTAGTTTCTTAGTTCTCATTTATTAATCCTCACATCACTTTCCTAACTCCTCCATCTCCCACGTCTAACATTTCTCTTTTTACTTCTAACTCTTGTGACAAATATACCGTTTGTTTGAGCTACTACATATGTAACAGTTTTGGCCAGAATGAGATTTTTATATATTCAGATTTCTCGTCAAAAATAAGTATTCCGACAAAAACATGAAAAAAAAATGTTACGCATCATTAAAATTTGATGAAAATTACATCGAAACCACTGCATTACCAACTGAATCCATCGGTTATAAAATATTACACTGCACGATCTACTCGAGAACCTAGGTTTGTAATAAACGATTTTGATCCTGACGTACAAACCAAATGACGTAATCGGAGCGATGTAAAGTAATTCAACGTAAAACAGAGCGGAATTCTTCCGGCATTTCCAAAAAAATCGTCTTGGCATTCCAGTCAAAATCCCGACGGAATTCTCCCGCAATTCCCAACGGAATGCTCTCGGGATTCATAAAAGAATTCTCTTCGGGTTTCCCAACAAGATTCTCCCAGGATTCCCAACAGGATTCTGCCAGGATTCCTACAACGGAATCCTGTCGGGATTCCCAACGGAATCCTTTCGGGATTCCCAACGGAATCCTTTCGGGATTCCCAACGGAATACTTTCGGGATTCCCAACGGAATCCTGTCGGGATTCCCAACGGAATCCTGTCGGGATTCCCAACGGAATCCTGTCGGGATTCCCAACGGAATCCTGTCGGGATTCCCAACGGAATCCTGTCGGGATTCCCAACGGAATGCTGTCGGGATTCCCAACGGAATGCTGTCGGGATTCCCAACGGAATCCTGTCGGGATTCCCAACGAAATCCTGTCGGGATTCCCAACGGAATCCTGTCGGGATTCCCAACGGAATCCTGTCGGGATTCCCAACGGAATCCTGTCGGGATTCCCAACGGAATCCTGTCGGGATTCCCAACGGAATCCTTTCGGGATTCCCAACGGAATCCTTTCGGGATTCCCAACGGAATCCTTTCGGGATTCCCAACGGAATCCTGTCGGATTCCGAACGGAACCCTGTCGGATTCCCAACGGAATCCTGTCGGGATTCCCAACGGAATCCTGTCGGATTCCCAACGGAATCCTGTCGGATTCCCAACGGAATCCTGTCGGATTCCCAACGGAATCCTGTCGGATTCCCAACGGAATCCTGTCGGATTCCCAACGGAATCCTGTCGGGATTCCCGACGGAATCCTGTCGGGATTCCCAACGGAATCCTGTCGGGATTCCCAACGGAATCCTGTCGGGATTCCCAACGGAATCCTGTCGGGATTCCCAACGGAATCATGTCAAGACTCCCAACGGAATCCTGTCGGGATTCCCAACGGAATCCTGTCGGGATTCCCAACGGAATCCTGTCGGGATTCCCAACGGAATCCTGTCGGGATTCCCAACGGAATCCTGTCGGGATTCCCAACGGAATCCTGTCGGGATTCCCAACGGAATCCTGTCGGGATTCCCAACGGAATCCTGTCGGGATTCCCAACGGAATCCTGTCGGGATTCCCAACGGAATCCTGTCGGGATTCCCAACGGAATCCTGTCGAGATTCCCAACGGAATCCTGTCGAGATTCCCAACGGAATCCTGTCGGGATTCCCAACGGAATCCTGTCGGGATTCCCAACGGAATTCTGTCGGGATTTCCGACGAAATCCTTTCGGGATTTCCGACGAAATCCTTTCGGGATTTCCGACGGAATCCTTTCGGGATTCCCGACGGAATCCTTTCGGGATTCCCGACGGAATCCTTTCGGGATTCCCGACGGAATCCTTTCGGGATTCCCGACGGAATCCTTTCGGGATTCCCGACGGAATCCTTTCGGGATTCCCGACGGAATCCTTTCGGGATTCCCGACGGAATCCTGGCGAGATTCCCGACGGAATCCTGTCGAGATTCCCAACGGAATCCTTTCGGGATTCTCGACGGAATCCTTTCGGGATTCCCGACGGAATCCTTTCGGGATTCCCGACGGAATCCTTTCGATTCCCTGACGGAATCCTTTCGATTCCTGACGGAATCCTTTCGATTCCTGACGGAATCCTTTCGGGATTCCCTGACGGAACCTTTCGATTCCTGATGGAATCCTTTCGGGATTCCTGATGGAATCCTTTCGATTCCTGACGGAATACTTTCGGGAATCCTGACGGAATCCTTTCGATTCCCGACGGAATCCTTTCGATTCCTGACGGAATCCTTTCGGGATTCCCTGACGGAATCTTTCGATTCCTGACGGAATCCTTTCGGGATTCCTGACGGAATCCTTCTGGATCTCTGACGGAATCCTTTCGATTCCCGACGGAACTCTTTCGGGATTCCCTACGGAACTTTTCGATTCCCCACGGAATCCTTTCGATTCCCTACGGAATCCTTTCGATTCCCCACGGAACTTTTCGATTCCCCTACGGAACCTTTCGATTCCCCCTACGGAATCCTTTCGATTCCCTACGGAACTCTTTCGATCCCCTCATTGAACTCTTGGATTCCCCTACGGAATCCTTTCGGGATTCCCCTACGGAATCCTTTCGGGATTCCCCTACGGAATCCTTTCGGGATTCCCCTACGGAATCCTTTCGGGATTCCCCTACGGAATCCTTTCGGGATTCCCCTACGGAATCCTTTCGGGATTCCCCTACGGAATCCTTTCGATTCCCCACGGAATCCTTTCGATTCCCCACGGAATCCTTTCGATTCCCCTACGGAACTCTTCGATTCCCCTACGGAATCCTTTCGATTCCCCTACGGAATCCTTTCTCGATTCCCCACGGAATCCTTTCGGGATTCCCTACGGAACTCTTTCGATTCCCCACGGAATCCTTTCGATTCCCCACGGAACTTTTCGATTCCCCACGGAACTTTTCGATTCCCCACGGAATCCTTTCGATTCCCCTACGGAATCCTTTCGATTCCCCTACGGAATCCTTTCGATTCCCCACGGAATCCTTTCGATTCCCCTACGGAACTCTTCGATTCCCCTGAATCCTTTCGATTCCCCTACGGAATCCTTTCGATTCCCCTACGGAATCCTTTCGATTCCCCACGGAATCCTTTCGATTCCCCTACGGAACCTTTCGATTCCCCTACGGAATCCTTTCGATTCCCCACGGAATCCTTTCGATTCCCTACGGAATCCTTTCGATTCCCCACGGAACTTTTCGATTCCCCACGGAACTTTCGATTCCCTCACGGAATCCTTTCGATTCCCTACGGAATCCTTTCGATTCCCCACGGAACTTTTCGATTCCCCACGGAACTCTTTCGATTCCCCACGGAATCCTTTCGATTCCCCACGGAATCCTTTCGATTCCCCACGGAATCCTTTCGATTCCCCACGGAATCCTTCGATTCCCCTACGGAATCCTTTCGATTCCCCACGGAATCCTTTCGATTCCCCCACGGAATCCTTTTCGATTCCCCACGGAATCCTTTCGATTCCCCTACGGAATCCTTTCGGGATTCCCCTACGGAATCCTTTCGGGATTCCCCTACGGAATCCTTTCGGGATTCCCCTACGGAATCCTTTCGGGATTCCCCTACGGAATCCTTTCGGGATTCCCCTACGGAATCCTTTCGGGATTCCCCTACGGAATCCTTTCGATTCCCCACGGAATCCTTTCGGGATTCCCAACGGAATCCTTCCGATTCCCCACGGAATCCTTTCGATTCCCTACGGAATCCTTTCGATTCCCCTACGGAACTCTTTCGATTCCCCTACGGAATCCTTTCGATTCCCTCACGGAACCTTTCGATTCCCCTGCGGAATCCTTTCGGGATTCCCTACGGAATCCTTTTCGGGATTCCCCACGGAATCCTTTCGGGATTCCCCTACGGAATCCTTTCGATTCCCTACGAATCCTTTCGATTCCCCACGGAATCCTTTCGATTCCCCTACGGAATCCTTTCGATTCCCTACGGAATCCTTTCGATTCCCCTACGGAATCCTTTCGATTCCCCACGGAACCTTTCGATTCCCCACGGAATCCTTTTCGATTCCCTACGGAACTCTTTCGATTCCCTACGGAATCCTTTCGGGATTCCCCTACGGAATCCTTCCGGGATTCCCAACGGAATCCTTCCGGGATTCCCAACGGAATCCTTCCGAGATTCCCAGCGGAATCCTTCCGGGATTCCCAGCGGAATCCTTCCGAGATTCCCAGCGGAATCCTTCCGGGATTCCCAACGGAATCCTTCCGGGATTCCCAACGGAATCCTTTCGGGATTCCCAAGGGAATCCTTTTCGGATTCCTAACGGAATGTTACCGAATGAATTCTACAGGAATTCCTAAGAAAATCCTTCTGAGAATCCAAAAAGAATCCTTCTGGAATTCCAAATATAAAAAAGGAAAAGAAATTCACTTCAGTGTACAAGAAAGATTCCACTTCAAAATCCTGTAATTATTCTCTTTAGAATGACAAATGAATTTTCTTCGGAATCCTGAATAAGTTCTAATAGAAATCTCACGAGGATTCCATTAAAAATTTCTGAAGATTTTCCTGAAGGATTATCTATTGAATAGTATTCTCAAAAAGAATTACCATCGGCTTAGCAATCCCTAAAAGTTTACCATCAAAATTCCTAAAAAGTTTCCTTGGGAATCCCTAAAAAAAATTAATCGGAATCCCTCTAAGGGATTCAGTTAGGAATCCCCAAAGGGTACCCATCGAAGATTTTCCATCGGAATCATTGAAGGATTTTCTTCACAATCCCTGAAGGATTCCCATCAGCATGCCTAAAGCGTTCGTATCGAAATCCCTAGTGTATAGTATTAGCACATTGGCACTGTGACGGCACTTCGAAATAGGAGTCAATTCGTAGCCCAGACTTTCGTATACCACACCCGCGTTAGCGATATTTCGCATTCCAGTTTTTATTCTGAACAGCAAAATCCGACGTCTGCGAGAACGCTTTCCTCATTACTCATTTCCCTTCTATTCTATTATATAGAACCGGATACGATTTAAATGTTGCAGCACATAAGTTTTATGGAAATTTCGTTCTTTATCTCCAGAAAATTATTTACCAACATAGCAGCTGCCAAACACCACCCGTCTAAACAAGCAGTTCTGCGAGAAAAATACGTCATTTTGAATGTATTATTACACTGAATTTGTGTAACAACACATAACTACACCTTAAACGCTGATCCAACCCAGTTTTACTAATCAACTGTTTAATATTACACAACTGTAACGTAACGAGAAATAGTGAATTCGGTTTCAATGTAATATCCAGACGATGTAATATTTCAGCCATAATCGTTCAAATTACCTCAATACACTTCACATTTTGTTTTTACTGTGTATGTACACGCGCTTTGGATTTTTTTTTCTATTACTACCCTAATAAAAAATCTCAATAGAAAAACAATAGAAATAATTGTAACAGTACGATGCAATGAATGGTAATTACGCCAAACTCTATTGTCACTCACAATAGAATAACATCAGAGAATATTGTTTTCTACCATACAGCCTATTGTAAATGGCAGTTTTACAATAGAAAATGGGGTTTGTTATGTATCTTTACAATAAAAAAATTGATTTTTTCTCGAACAAAATTTTGCCATTACAATAGAAATAATTGTAATTCTATTGCCCACATTTTGCCGGTTATATAATCTATTGTACGTCTAATGGAACAACAATATGACAACTTGTTTGTTATAATATAGGAATAGTAGAGTTTATTGTTCATCAAACCTATTGTTATTGTTCATCAAACCTATTGTAAACCTATTGTATTTTTTATCACATCGAATTTTTATTTATTTTTTGTCACATCGAAGAAATCGAAAGATACGATGCCAATTTATTCAAATGATTTTTTTTTATGTTTTCTCGGAATTGTCTAAAATGGACATAATGCGTTCGGTCAAACGGCACTCGATTTCCAGCCTATTTATTGTTAACATTCCATCGAGATACAATGCGCCGCACGTATGAAAATGAATTGTTCCGAACGTCATAAAGCTAATATTTTAAAGCATTTCATCACAATGGATAACTTTCCACATTCTGTAACTAACGTTCATCGTTTTGCACTGCTCGGTTTGTCTGAAACACCGCAATGTGGTAAATAATGCGGTAGATTGTTGTAAACCAATATTCGCTCTTTGTTGTCGATAAGGGCGATTAAAGCTGTACAGTATACGGGCATTCCCCTAAAGGACCTATGGCATAACTGTTTTTTTCGCTTGAAAATAATGGTATGCTTTCTATAAAAACCGCATACAAATTATTATAGGAATTTTATATATGTTCTTTTGAAATTGTAACATGAACTTCCTGATTAATCCACCTTGTAGGGATAAAGCTTTTTTTTAATAATCAGCCAATGCAAACGTTCGTGTGCACATAAGCCTGAAGAGTCCGTACGTATATGCACTGCACGCTCACGCATCACAGACTACGTGAATTCAAAACATTAACCGTTGTTTCAGACTCTAAAGTTACTCAATAGAGAAATTGAGTCACAGAATCACGTCAATCCACTACCACATCAAATGCCTATCCACTGTAGTCTGAGTGGCATTTATACAATCTTGTCACTCAAAGCCAGTCCACGACGCAGTCAACATTAGTGGGTCTTCAAATCCAACTTCTCTTCCCAATTTGGCACACAAAACAGGACCTTTCTCTCTCACGGCCCAATCATTTTGTCAGGCAAATCGGTCGCAATATGGCAAAATGAAAATGTCAACTTTTCTTCCCACCGACTATGGAGCGACGTCGATCTGTTCCTACACACGATCACAAAAACCCCCCTTGGTTGCCGGCAGCCAGGCAGCGCGTCGACAGGAATCAAACGATGGAAACTGTTAAATATTTACGACAAAACATGACGCCCCGTCTGTCGCGGTTTGATGCTCTGGAAGTGGTTGGCACCCAGAAGCCGCCGCCCCGCACAACCGACCGGCCTCACCTGTCAAAGTTGATGCAACGAGCGAAGCGCTTTCGTCAAATGTGTGTAACAAGTCAATAATGTGGCAACATTGTGGATTTAAGTGGCATCCTGTCGAATTGGATTGCCTGACGGTTCCGGTTGTTCGGTGGCGCGAATCACACGTTCATCGTTCGGCGGGGATGAAATGTTTATTCAAGTAGAGTTCTTCCATCATTTGTCGCACCATACTGAGATCAATTTGGATGTCTGACCATATGTGGGTGTAGGTGTTGTGGTGCCTACGTGTGAAAAAATTGCTTTATAGCTGATATGCTTATATGTGCTGTATTCTGACGTCCATAGAGCAGAACTCATCTGAACATTTATTTCAAAAGCCAGCTAAATGCAGAATGGTTTGTAAATTTGTCATTTTTTCAAAATTATGCAGACTGCCATTTCATAAGCAAATATAGAAGGGACATCTGTTTTGCACCACTTGGAATAAAATTTGGATTTTGTCGACAACCTTTTAGTGCAAATTGAAACATTAGACGGATATTCTGCAAAATATCGAATTGCTCCAGAAGAACAAGCATTCCGGAAAAATTAAAATTGTCTCACAAGAAATTCAATTAGACCAAGACAAGCTCTTCTCCCGATAAGGCAATGGAATGAGCATTCCATTCTCAGAAGTTTCACGTGGACCTTGCTCAAGCTCAGGTACAGGTGTATCAACACACTAAAATGGCCAACAGCGAAAAATTTCATCCTGAAACGTGCTCAAAATACTTTTCTGTCTATTTTTTTTATTCAGCTTGCTTTTTGTCTATGCGACACCGAAAAGCCGAGATAACGTTCACGTTCGCAACCAGTCAGCACCAGCACGGCGGCGATGGTTTCTATCAGAAGACCTGACCGAATGTCACACGACGACGACGGGGCGAGAGCCACCATCATCATGTTGGAAATATAATACGCGCAATGTTCTTCCCGTCGAACGTTTGCCCCGTCGTCGTCGAGCTTCAGTTTTGTTGTACGGTAACCCGTGGTAAGGAGGGGTTCACAAAAATCGAGTTTAGCTAATGTGTTAGCACTTTTCTTTAAATAGAATTTATTGAATGCTGACCGGTAATTTGAAAATCACATTTATATATTTTCGCTCCAACTCCTCCAGTCATATTATTTCTTTATTTTCTTTTGAAGAAAGGTCTCCTTCGAAACTGTTTATTATCTGATCTACAACCTCAATACTCACGTAGCCACAAGCTACCTTACCCCGGGACACCTTACTAATAACTAATCAGGATAAGGTTGTCTGGCTTTTTGTTGCCCCATCAGGCGCTGATGTTGGGTTAAACGGAACATCGACGACACCGTCATATCACTGTGTCAGAATCACGACAATCAGAATATTCAGTGGAATAACATAAATTTTCGGTGGAAAATAAGAGGAGGTTCCCTTGGAATATTGAAAGAATTTGTGTGGCAAATCAGAAGAACTTCCCTTTGAAGCACAAGAAAATTACCATTGCAATGTTTTTGTTGCAAAATTGAAAAATTTAGAAGAATTTTTCATTTAGCAATTCAGAAGAAATTTGTTTAGAAATTCAGAATAACTTTTTGTTGATATTTAGAGAAATGTCTCGTGGAAAAACAGAAGAATTGTTCAAAGAAATTTATAAGAAGCTGTTATGTATGAATATTTTTTTCAAATTCCCCACAGACTTTTTTTTTAAGTAAATCACTTTTTCTTCAATGAAATACGAGAAAGGCAAAACATGAAAATCATTAGGCTTTTTCCATAGCAATTTTATTCGGTTATTGTTTAAAATGGCATCGCCATCGTGCACTCGTCTCACCCTCAGTAAAGTCAGTAAAGTGTGTTTTTCGAAGTTAAATTATCCGAATCGGTCCATCAACTAAATCACGGAAAATGTCAGTTATCTGTTATTCATGCATCGCTAACAATTTCAACGAACTCGTATTGATTGAATGAAGCTGATTGTATCACATTAACGAGGATTAAATATAGACGTCAAGAAAGCATTCCTATCACCACAATCGTGCTATGCCATTCCAGACAGTGATTGGCAGCCATTCCGGGTCATGTGTTTCAGAGCTTGGACACAGGGACCTCCGAAATCGATTTCCACACAAGTACAATCTTATAACTTCTTCTGAAAAACTTTCTGATTGCAGTAATAATCTATGAATCATCTTTTATGTTAACTCTTCATAAGCCATTAGCTTCGGGGAAGGCCCCTATCTCCTCAACACAGTCAAGCCCCTTTCGTAGGCCACTTACAGTCGCTCAGGTTCATTAGCTGATCACGTCAACGAACACTACCGAAATTAGGCTCCACGCACACTAAGTTTTTCTTTTTCGAGCTCAGAAAAATTGGACACCGCTGTAGCCTCGTAAATCAAGAAACTGAATTTCAGAGATCAACGTCTACATTTTAACTAAACTAGTTAAAGTTGAGGCTAAAGTTGGATGCTCACTCTACTCTCCTCTGCCATGCTTCTAGGTGTCGATAACGATAGGTACCAACAGTACGCTACGACCCTCCTACCTCGGTAAGTGCAGTGCATACTCACACCCTTACCTCGACATGTGCAAACATCTCATTCACTTCCCCGTGCTCAGCCTACGTCTACTGGCACACACACATCTTGGAGCTGTTGGACATCATCCTCGAAGCCTTCTGGCAACTTGTTGTCGACAATAACGACCCCTCCACTACTGTAATGCGATCGCGACTAAACCCACATGAATCACTGCATGTTGAACCGACTTGCGGCTGTTGACGATAACCACCTCCGTCTTATGTTCAGCGAGATCTAGGCCTCTAGCGCTCATGCAATCCATCACCGTGCTGATCGCGTGTGCTGCGGCCAGTTCTACCTCGGGAATCGACTCCCCGTAGACCTGTAAGGGTACTTCATCGACGATCTTAACACCAGGAGGAAAGTTTAGCTTCAGAACCCCGTCGTACATAAGGTTGCACAAAACCGGGTCAGTAGTGAATCTTGCGGAACTCCTGCGGTAATAGGAACGCTTCTCTCGACCGGCATCGGTAGCTAAATAGCTTTCCAAAATACGGTACAGGCCCACCGGCAGGCTAAGCCGGTGTAACGAGAGCGCGATGGCATCCCAGCTTACGCTGATGTTTTTCTTGGTGCGTCACTTCCTAACAGTATCGAATACCCTGCCTTTTCTGTTGGATCGCTGTTGGTAAAGACCACCGAGTTAATAGCGTCCAACGTAAACTTACCCTTCAAAAACCTAACTGCTTGCTTGACAGGCCGTACGTACCCTCTGAGTACGGGGTCAGCCTGTTGAGGATCCCAATCAACACCCCTTGTTTCTCAGTGAGAAACAACAACTGTGGTGTGCAGTGGCGTAGCGTAACCTCACTTTTTACCTGTGCACTAATACAAAAAAAATGAAAGTTTTGTTATGCATTTCCGCACACAAATTCCTTAAATTTAAAGCCAGTGCACAGGTAGACTGAGCTTAGCGAAACGCCACTGGTGGTGTGGCTTACTAAAGGTCTCAGTTATGTGCAACACGTCGTATTTGGAACTCCTTTGTGACACAATAAGTACAAGAGGTGGGGCCTATTTGCAACATCTTGCGGCTACAATGAAAATAAGAACACAAAAACCAACCGGGAATCGAACCATGGAACTTGATATTTGTAAACTTTTACTATAACTATCACACCATCGAATCTATTTGAAAATTCTGCTACAAGTGCATTACATAAACAACAAACTCATTTGTAACTTAATTATACCTTATACGGAACATGCAGGGGACTGTCAAAAATAAAATACTACTCAGCTGAGCTCAAAGTGTTTTGCAACATATCAGAAACATTGTCGCAACAGCAATGAACCGAAGAGTTATTAATACTGCAACATATCTGTTTTGCTTCTGATATAAAACACATTGAATTCCAAATCACCCAAGAAGTCAGATGCGTGGCATATTGCAACGCCACTTAAACTGAAATGAAACATTGTATGTTTCTGTAACTGGAGAGTGGCTTCAATGTGACTCGATGTATTGTCAGTGTCTTCAATGCAATTTATTAGGCACAAACAGCTATTTGAAAGATGTTGCGCTTCCTGCTCTAGCAACTTGTTGACTTCCAGTCTCAGGGTGTAACCCTAATTATCCATCCAGTCCAAGCCTGATACCAAACCAGGACTGACAAACGTTACGTCAATCTATGACTCGACCCCGTTCCTTCAGAACGTGCTAGCGGAACCATAATTGACTAGTACTGGGTCGAGCTTCGCTAGCGCCTCTAGGGTCCGCAACCGGTAACCTAAGGTAGGCTACCTGCATGCCTCTTAGGCGTACAGGGGTCTTCTCGATCTCAGAGACGACGTCGTCCGCGTTTGTGACCTTCCGTCACTTTCGCCCCCAACGACCTAACCTCGGCGTCGTCACCCAAGACCTCTTGCACCAACTTCCTGTAGTCAGTCCCACTAGCCTGCGCTCCGTATTTCAAAACCAAGAACCATTTAACCGGTCTTGGTGCGTCAGACGCTTCGCACGTCCTGACCCAGCGCTGAAAGCCCACATAGATTTAACGACTTCGGCGTACTTTTCCTTATCAGTTTTCACCAACAAGGCCTCGCCTCTGTCCTTAGCTTTATTTGCGGGTCGAGATGCCCTGCTGACCAGCTGCCAGGGACTTTCGATCCCTTGTACCGATGGCAGTCATTTGGCTTTGCTCTGAGCGTATTTGCCGGATTGCTGCCTTGGCCGCTTCGGGTTAGGCGCAGTCTTTTGTTCATTGGCCGTCAGGGCGTTCCTCCAAGGAACAAGAAGGCATCGGTTTGGTTTTGTCGGCCTTCGCTGTTCCCATCACCCGCCTGATAAACGCATCCTTTTCTTGTCTTGCGACTCGAACAGCCTGGCGAAGCATCCGAAGGTTCTGTTTCAGTTTCTTACTGATGTTCTGCCTTGCTTCGCGAGCTCGATGATATCATCGAGTTGCTTGACGACCACCCGTATCCCGGATAGGGGCCCGCCGAGCATACTGATAGGGCCATACCCCATCACTGCTGGAGAAACTCTGGTGAGGCTATCTGCTCTCCACCTTCCTGGGAGGAGACATCACCAAACCCTCCTAGGCAAAGGGGTTTACGACATAAGCCTAACCCATTGTCGAAAGAATTATTTTTTGATTTACCCAGCAAACCAACAATCGTATAAGAATGTACAAATTTAATTATATATATTCACAGATCAGATCGTAATCATATATAGATCCAGCAGAAGTTGTGAAAAATTGTAGAAAGGTTACATATAATGCAAATGTACAATCTAATTACAATCTATGTCATAAGTTGTAAATATGTAAATTTTAACTCAAAACGGAATCATATATCGCAAATATTTGAAAAATTGCATATATGTGCATCTGAAGTTACAATGTCGTTAAGATTTGATTGTAAAGTCCTCTGTTATAATGATTTCAAATATACATTCAACAACTCTGATGATCCTTGAATGTTCAATAAAATATTCTTTTTCAAGAATATTAAAAAGAACACATTTATCATCATCATTAAATACAATTAGAAGACAAATTTCAAAAGCGGTAGCTGTTTTATACAAATACATTCCTCAACATTAAACAATCGGTAATCACCCAGTCAATGTCTGTGAAATAGAACTACATGAAAATGATCATCCAGTTATTTTTGTACTATTGGTCAGAATTCTAAGGGAACCTTTTCGCACCCATTCTTCATGAACTGTGTTTTTCCGTACATCTGTACTAGCTATGTATAACTAAACCTTCAAAGGTTGATTACTAATAGAATACTTACTGTTATTTGTCATTAGACATAGTAAACAGCCTGGTGTTGTTTTTTAAGTACTCACTAAATGGGTAGAAACAGATTTGCAAAAATTCCATTATTTAGTACTTATTGGAAACATGAAATTCAATTCTAAAAATTAGCAACCAGAAAAAGAGAGTATGTACTATTAGTCGTTTTATTCCATATTTTGTTTTTCTTAACAATCAATTCACAACATCACTGGGATCTATAGAACTATTTAGAAATACAATAAACACGATTTTAGGGAAAACAAACTTTGAGGGCAATTTTGTTATATTGACAACGTTGTATTTCTCCTCTTAGAGATGATAATATCATGATGATATTATACACGTCAATATTAAATTATTTATGTGTTCAATTAAATCGCATATACTGGTTAATGCAATCATTGTCGACAATGTTGTATAAGATGTAATGGAATGTCTTTTCCAGATTGTATTCGCAGATGCAATATTATCATTAGGTATAAATGATTGCTTAACAACTGCGTACACATGGAGGAACCAGGTAGCTTCTGGACTATGAACTAGAAGGTCAAAGGATCGAAACTGGAAGCTGGAGGCTAAATTTATAACTTAAATATATACATTAACTAATAATTAACTAACAGCATGTCACATAATGATTATGTTTCTACCTAAGAAATATTTTTGTTGCAAATACAATAACACGTATGTTTTTTTTATGATAATATAATGTGTAATGTAAATTATGATATGTTTGAACTGTTTTTTACTATTCTAGATTTAAAGTTGTAACAGTCTAATTATGCAACTTTATAACTGAACATATGCGATCTCTGATAAAAACCAGCATGATTGTATATTGATTAAATTGAAATCGGAATACGTCGTATATCTTGTTATGCCAAAACACTGATTTGTACGTATATGGCCTCCACTTTTGTTCACATAGAAGGAATCTATGCATTTTATACAATCAAATTGCATCGTATAAGAGTGCATTAAACAGAACTGAAAGTTAGTTATGTGAACCAATTTGTTGGCTGGGTACTCATTTTAATTGGGTCCCCCTTGCCGCTACCGTCGAATCCTACTGAAGTAGTCGCCTTTAATGATCCCATGATTCCATGGCTCTTCCTGGACTCCTGTGCGCTTTGAGCGGCACACGGTCGCTTTGATAGGGCCTGCTTGCGGACACATGCAGCTTTTTGTAGAGGTTTAAAAGAGCCCACTGCCAAGCCCCACCACGTCCTAGGCAGGCCGTCTAACTCGCAGAGGCCGTGGGGAGGGGTCGTAAAGTCCTAGGACGTAGTCCTTGCTACCCCCAATATGGAGTGCGGTAAGTTAAGCAGCCACTTTGTATAACCAGAACCTGGAAAGCCTATGTACTGATCAATTTTCTACAGAATTGATCAAATCTTCACAATTTTAAGATTATTTTCTAACATTTACTTTAAAATCTATGAAAAATTCATGCAACAAAACAAAACTCTAGACTTACCCGCTCTTTTCTTAAAGACATCTATTTTCAAAATATTTTTTTTTTCATATGTATGTTAGAACTATCAAACTTTATTGTTTATTAGCAGACCCGACGAAGAGAACTTCGTTTCGTCAAAATTGATTTATTCTCTTATTAATTATCGAGTTATGGTGAAATTGATGTTTCATTCGTATGGGAACCCCCCTTTCCAAAGGGGGAGGGGTCTCGAACCTTTCCCGTCCCCAAAATCCTCTGCATACAAATTTTCACGCCGATCGGTTCAGTAGTTCCAAGTCTATAAGGTTCAGACAGACAGAAATTCATTTGTATGTATATAGAAGAAGAAGAAGATAACGCATGGAGATTAAAAATGACCTATAAAAGGGAAGATCCACAAAGTACTCCGTCTCCCCTTGGTCACACTTTTTGTATGAAACCCGCTGCTCGGAGACCACACCCTACTCCTTGAGAGCGTGACGTACTTTGTGGATGGCCCCAAAGGTTGTTCATGTTTTTCTTCTTCTTCTTCTTATTAGCATTACATCCCCACACTGGGACATTTCCGCCTCGCAGCTAAGTGTTCATTCAGCACTTCCGCAGTTATTAACTGTGAGATTTCCAAGCTATGGTACCATTTTTGCATTCGTATATCATGAGGCTAACATGCCCAGGGAAATCGAGACAATTTCCAAACCGAGAATTGCCTAGACACCGGGAATCGAACCCAACTACCCTCAGCATGGTCTTGCTTTGTAGCCGCGCGTCCTACCTCTAGGCTAAGGAGGGCTAAGGTTGTGCATGTAGATTACATAAATTTGTGCTTCTCACAGGGTTTTAATGAACCAAATGCTTAAGGAGCCGAGCTTACCCAATTCTCCCCTACAGTGTTGTGCGATGTTCGTCAAATGTTTACTTGCCTGGAACGAGAGAGTGAAATGACAAAGTTAGATTACTTTAGATACCTTGAACTACGAAATTGTAAAATTAAATCCATCCCCAATATAATTTTATCGTGGTATTGATCTGATCTTGAAGATTTTAAAGAGGCGACGAAACATAAAAGTGTTGATAATATGTGATTTGATTCTTATGTGAGATTGTCAATGTCGTTTTTTGAAATATGGAAATGGAGGAAAACTTGCTATTCCCTGTTCTGAACGCGTCAGCTATCAACTTTTCCATATTTTTTAAAGGTATTACTCGGAAAACAGAGAAAATCTCTGTTTTCGTTCAGCATGGTCTACTTACGTTTGCTTCGTCGAACATACACTTCCATTGTATCCAGCAAACTTCTGCAGATATGTGTTGCATGTAAGTAGTCCAACGACTGGGTTGTTTGGCTGAGAGTCGTGCTATTCAGAATCAATCCAATTAAACTGTATGGGAAGTCGAAGTTCTTCAGCATGTTTATTTCCCTGAATAAAGGATTGCAAAAACCGTTGATCGAAGACAGATTGATAGTGAACTGGAAGCTACTTGTACATAGGGTGACCATATGCGTTTCTCACAAAGGACGACATTTTACCACATTCTCGACAAAAAGGAGGACATTTTGTTGAAAAAGGAGGACCAAAAATCAATTTCCGAAATCTCTTATGTACCTTATTTGAATTTTGAGCAACCTACATTATTTATAAAAAAGGAGATTACTTAGATCATAAAATACAGAACAAATTTTCTTTTTCAAATATGTATAAAAATCATTGAACTTTTTTTTAAATTCTTGTCAAGTATTGAATCACATTCGAATCCAATTTCAAAACTAAGTAGCGCTTACAACTCCAAAAGCAAACCTCAGCCAAAGCGAAAAGCTGTTTTTCACCTTTGCCTACTTGCAGCATGCACGAAAAAATTGTTTTTGATGATGATGATGATGATGATGATGGTCCCGCCACATACCTCTAAAAAGGTTTGAACTAGACGATTTATTTTTAAGATAATTAATTGAATTTAATTTTTCAACAATTTAATCAGATTTTCAAAACAAAACAAAAACGATCTGATTACCATCACAGATATAAATTTCTTAACTTTCCATTACTATCCAGCAAAAATATTAAATGTAAAAAAACTGTTTATTTCATCTACAGATTCTCATAAGTATCAGTAGTGATGCTTCGAGTGCATTAAAAATGCAAAACTTGTGATACCTCTCGCACAGATTTCAAAAGTTCCACCAAGAATCGCGTTTCATGTTATTACAAGTAACGTTAGCCACTCGAAAGCATCAATAATAATCTAATAAACTATGTCGTTGTCAACAAAATCAAAACTTGTGTTACCGCTCCGTCGATATCAAAAGTTTCGGTATCAACCGCGGAAACCAAACTCTACAAGATAGCCTATTACTAATCCGCAGAATCATTGAAACAGCTGAAAAAACGCAAGTCTGTACATAAATTTAAAAATCATTCATATCTGCTTTACACGCGCGAGACTCAAACTTTTGTAGACTACACAAGAAAAACTTCGTCAAGATACAATAATTATTGATTTTTAAAAAGTCGACTAACTGCTTAAAATACAGCTTTTACGTGTGAAACACAAAGTCTCTCGAATTGTGATAATGTCGTTGCACGTTTGGTATGTGTAGGCATCGAATTAAAATCATTGATACCTTTAAAAAACAAAGAATTTTGTGAAGCTCCATGCAAAAAGTTAGATGTTTTTACATCTTTTAGATGGGCTAATCGCCTATATCTTTACATCTGTGAAAGCAAAAACGTTAGGTGAGGGCTAGCACGGCCATTGCGGCAGCCATTTCCCCATTTTGCGGGTCTCTACCGATTATGTTCGTCAGCGGGTTGCTGCAAATGATCTTTTTTTGAAAATTTGGTAGATTTTTTTTCAATTCAATCAAATCATTAAATCCTAGAATAGTGCGTGCCGGTCTTAGAATAGTGCGTGCCGATTTATTAGTATTTATAAAAACACTTTCACTGTTGGTCAAGTTACCATTTAACGCAGTTCGAATAACCTACAGGGTGTCTGCAAATTATCCGTACAACAAAATAGGCTTAAGAAATTTTTTTTTCAAGAATTAAGAAACTAACGTGCATTGCATGTTATTTCAAAAGGATTCCATTAAATAAGCTTCATTTGTTCCTTTCTAAATTATCGCCATAACTTGATTTGGGGGTCATCTACAAAGTACGCCACGGCTCTAGGGAGAAGGGTAATTCAGAGCAGCGTGAAGATCCATACGAAAATGTTGGAGGTTTGTTACAAATAGCGTGACAAAGAAGGGATAGGTGGGGTGTGGTGAAAATCGCCATTTTGTGCGTGACGTACTTTAAGGATCTTATCACGATGGTCGCATATTTTTATACACATACTTTTTAGATTTAACAGATGATTGAAACATGATTTCAAATGTTGCAGTGATATATTCGGTGCTCGGCTGGCCCTTAATTTTTAAGATAGATCATACTGAATGATAAGTTAGATTCAAATCTAGTGAGTTGGAGAGGCATTTTAGAAAAAGTTCAAGAAACGCGGTAAGGGATTCACAAAAACTAATATATAGTCTTTTTTGCCCATGAGCTGACACAGGGCCGGATTAAGTCGGGGCTAATAGTTTTCAGGGGCTCTTTGATGCACAAAAAAGGTTGATTTCATTACAAAAGGATTTGTCGGGAGTAGGAATCGCCAGAAGGTACATCTGTTATAGCCTGCTGACAGAGCTATTGAATCATAAAATTATTGTATTTCTTTTTTTATTTAGTGGAAGTAAAACATTAAAACTTGTACAAAAGCTCTGAGAATAAACATCTCTTATTGTTAACGTGGATACATCAATCTATACGCAAATTTGATTACGCGGAACGAATCCCCAGCGTAAAAACCGACTTCAGCGTAATAGAAAATTAAATTAAGAAATCCTTGGTCATTCTTCAAAACTATCCAAAAACTGTATCAAAGTCTTTGATTTTGACGCCGTGCGCAAACAACAAAAGGCGACAACAGTGGGAGGCACTTGGTGTTGAAGTATTTTTCCAACAGCAACAGCCAATATGTCAGAAAGTCAAAAAGCAACAGGAGCCACCCAAATAGAGTGTGTTGTTTTTTTTTCATCTATCCTGACGCTTCCTTTCAAGCCACATGGAAAACTGTGGTCGTAGCCGTAGGACAGTACACCGATGACGATGATGAATCGAACTGTGTATTTGAGGATCGATTAATTGAAATGGTCTGCTTGAGCGATTATTGTGAAAGGCCATAAAGGTCTACTATAACGAAACGCCACGGACAGCCACGTAATTTACTACTGAAAATTTACAATTTCATATGGATATGAAATACTTTTATGGGACATATTAAATCAACTGCGGAATTGTAGGAGCATCTACAAATAAAATAGCATTAGGTTTATGATTATCATCATTCGAAGAACGTATGAAGAAACATCATTTAGTAAATGTTTAATTTGCGATATGGATTTTCAATTTTTAAACAGGGAAAATACCACTCTTGATATTGAATTCCTTAAAAATCATCACCTTTCTTGACAAAACATCATCCGACTGAGAACAAATTACGTAATGCAAAAATTTGAAAGTCTACACGATATTCGGATCCTCAGGAATGGATGCCGTCATGGACGGCACTAACAGATGCCCCTCGCGCAAAACATTTGCAAACATTTCTACAGAAGTTAATCGACTTGTTTCTGTGGGCCCCAATTCCAAGCCAAACCGGTCGCCCGGTCTGGCTTTTAGGAAAATGATCATCATTGTGATGATGATACCCACCTGTTCTGTTTACCGTTATTCTGCGTTTTGACGAGCCTGATGCTGGTGGTGAGGTTGTTTGATCCGCAGAATGTGCGATGTGTCTTGCTCGGAGAGAAATGGTTAATCATCTTCGTCACCATCGAAACTTGAGACATTTCGGCGACGAAACGGCGTTGGTCATATAAAGCAAGACACGCACAGCGAGAAAAGCTCCGAAATGGGCTTCAGGGCGAGCGCAAAAAACAGTGCTGTCAGAGATGCTGTGAGGCCGAACATATCTGAGGCTTACTTGGTCTTAAAATACAGGGAAACTTGAGAAAAAAAAGTTGCTTTCTGATAAACTGTCATCTAATTTCGGAAAGATTGTCAGACACATAGAAAGTCTGGCATCACTAGGCATTAAATACTCAGCCCCGAGGTGGCAATATTCAGCGGACGTGTGCGAAGCGAGCACGCACGACAATGAAGCCGCGCCGAGTGCCCCAGAATGTTGTATGTTTGTATGCCGTTTTGCATGGCAAATTATGGCTACCGACCGGTGCGGTGTGTAAGAGACTAAACCATTTGGATGGGAACGTTATGATAATGACGATGAATGTTACCCTCGGTCACATAGCTTTCAACTTGCCTTAGATCTGATGGATGCGACAATAGCCGGCAAGGTGAATGTTAATTCCGAAATGCTTTCAAGGGCCAGGTTCAGCAACCTGGAGGAGGCTGAGGCTGTTGGTTTTTCGGATGTGCTAATTTTTGTCGCGAACCTTTCCAACTAGTGCCATTAAAACGTTGAGTCTACAACATTTACAAAATATACAAAGTGCTAAAAATTTACGAAATTTAAAAAAAAAATACAAATTTTATTGAATTTGCAACAATGTACAAAATTCACGAAATTTACAACTTTTTCAAAATTCCAGTATAAACAAACTTTACAAAATTGAAAAAATTAACAAAATTTGCAAAATATAAAAAAAATTGACCAAATTTGCAAAATTTACAAAAGTTTATGAAAAAATTACAAAATTTGAAAAAAAAATAAAAAATTACTAAGCTTACAAAATTTACGAAATGTAAAAAATTTAAAAAAATAGGGGAAAAGACGCCTTGGGCAGGTTTTGTTCTATTATTGGCAGGGGGTTTTTGTCGACCGAATTTTATGAAATTTGGCCACAATGTTCTTTGATATGCAAAGAATGAGCATAATCAGTATTAAAAAACCCCCTGACAATACTAGAACAAAACCTGCCAAAACCCTGCCATTCACCCTAACTAAATTTGCATAATATGCAAAATCTACAAAACAAAACATACAAATTTTACAAAGTTTTCAAAATAAAAGTTTCTAAAATAACGGAATTATATAAAAATTACTAAATTTACAAAATGCAGAAAATTTACGAAATTTACCAAATCTACAAAATTTAAAGATTTACAGAATTTGCAAAAATCTACAATGAGAAATTACTTTGATTCAACCAGAATTAACCAAGATCATAAGATTTGCCAAGATTTACTAATTTCCCGAATGTACACGCACAACATCCATACTTTTTCTTTTATTTAAGTTCAAAGCCAAAAATCTTGCTTTATTTCTTATCCCCCTAATGAACTTTTCTTGTATTCGTCGCTGTTGATTGTACACCGAAGTTCCACCGGGCACCTTCAGCCTCTCCCAAGTAGGCAGAAGGGAAAATTATTTCAAATCTCGGTCATGTTTTCATTAAACACACCGGTAGGTATGTGTGCGTGTCTGTATGTGCGGGCACGGTACCCCCACAACCCAAGTCAGCGAGAGCACTTCGATGCAAATGAGGGTCTCTCGATTGCATTTTGACACGGTAATAACGAGACCGAAACCAGCTGTACATGACGCCGATGATGACGACGACGACGATGATGTTGATGAGTGTTGCAAAGTTATGGAAGGGACCACAACAGCAACAGCAAACTACCGGTTTTGGGACTTGTGTGTGCAGAAAAAATCCTGAACAAATATTTGCGTCATACCGCTTGCGGGAGTCAGGCTAGGAAGTATAGGCTAACGTGTGTTTTGTTGGTTGGTTGACGCTCTCAATGCCTAAGGTTGACAAGCCACACCACAGCAAGTCAAAAAGTTTCAAAAAGCTATGTATATTTCTGTTGATGTTTGTGTTTCTCGGTGGAGGCTTTGCATATATGAATTGGCAAACCTAAGTTCGTCAAATATTTGAAGTTTGAACTTTTCTCGTTAGGATTCTGCAAAGGCCGCAAAGTGATTATACATCATATTATGCGATTCGATTTCGGAAGGTGCGTTACATGAGCTCATACGGTTTACGAATTATTATTATGATGCAGGATTCGTACAAAGAAAGGAGAACTTGCCGCTTGCATTTTTCAATGACTGTAAGTTCAGCCTTTCTCTATAATTCAGTTGTTTACAGCTAGCTCTGGCCCAGTGAACTATGGATATTTTTACTGGCGTGAGAAAAGTAGTAAATTGTTCAATTTAAGAAAACGGTCCACATACTTCACTTGAAAAAGTTACAAATATACGACCACGAATGGTCCTACGTCAATAATATTATCGGTTTACTTATTTTCAAAATTTTACTTAGCTTATCAATTTTTAATTTATTAGTTTATTCAATTCGAATACCCAATATGAGTGTGCGATCAAACGTGTTTCATATCGGACGCAGAACTTTCGCGAGATCCTGGTGGTTAGTTCTGTTTTGTTGAGTCGGAAATTGAATCAATCGATCAATCAATGCGTGATCAAACGTGTTTCATATGGCGTCAGGCCATTAGGCCGAAGGCCATGAGGCCGAAGGCCATGAGGCCGAATGGCCATTAGGTCGAATGGTCATTAGGCCGAATGGACTTTAGGCCGAAAAGACATTAGGCCGAATGAGAAGTGAGAAGTCATTTCTTCCTTTTTCCTCCTCCATTCTTCTTTCTTCCTTCTTCGATAATTTTACTTTCTTCATCCCACTTCCTTCTATCTTATTGCTTGTTTCCTTATTTCTTCATCCTCTCTTTTTTCTTCCTTCTTTATCATTCTTTCTTCCTTCTTTCTTTCTTTCTCTTTCATGCTGTTTTCTCCCTTCTTTCTTCTTTCTTTCTTCCTTCTTTCCTCCTTTTTTCTTCCTTCTTTCTTCCCTCTTTGTTTTTCCTTTCTTCCTCCTTGCTTCCTTCTTTCTTTCTTTCTTTGTTTCTTCCTTCTTCCTTCTTTCTTTCATGCTTCTTTCTTCCTTCTTCCTTCCTTCTCTCTTCTTTCTTACTTCCTTCTTTCTTCCCTCTTTCTTCCCTCTTTATTCTTTCTTTCTTCCTTCTTTCTTCCCTCTTTCTTCCTTCTTTCTTCCTTGTGTCTTCCTCCTTTTTTCCTTCTTTCTTCCTTTTTTCTTCCTCCTTTTTTCCTTCTTTTTTCCTTCTTTCGTCCTTCTTTCTCCCTTCTTTCCGGTCTGGGTCATTTGGCATAAAGTCATTTGGCATAAGGTCATTTGGCATAATGGTCATTTGGCATAACGGACATTTGGCATAATTTTGAACTGTGAAAGCGAAAGGGATATTTCATGTAATGTTTAGCGTAGATAAAGCAGGTCGAGGTTGTTTTCTGATAAATTTAGACTGATGATAGCCATAGCGGAAGAATGAAATAACAAAATGGCAGAATTGCTTCCGAGGGAGGGATCACATCCATCATTAACTTCTTCCGGCCACATGCCTACTTTTAAATTAGGGATTACATCAATCCGGGCATGTGCCTTAAGACCGGATCAAATCCACCATTGCCTTAAACCGGGCAAGCGCCTAACTTTAAAAACGCAAGCAATACACTTGTCGTAGACGGGTTACTAAAACCAATCAAGTCACATATGAGTTACTGCAACCAAATCAATCTGAATTGTGCTGCTCAGGGAAGAGATCACATCTACCATTGATTTATTCCCGGTAGACGCCTACTTGTAAAGAAGGAGTCACATCCACAATTTGCCATAATCCGGGCAGGGCCTACTTTTAAAGAAGGGATCACATCTACCATTGCCACAATTCGGGCCACACACCTACTTTTAAAGAAGGGATTACATCTATCATTGCTTCAATCCGGGCAAGCGCCTACTTTTAAAGAACGAATCAAACCCTCCATTGCCACAATCCGTGCAAGCGCCTATTTTTAAAGAAGGGATCACATCCACCATTGCCTCAATCCGGGAAGGCGCCTTCTTTCAAAGAAGGAATCACATCCACCATTTTCATAATCTGGGCAAGCGCCTACTTTCAAAGAAGGGCTCACATCCACCATTGCCTAAATCCGTGCAAGCGCCTTCTTTTGAAGAAGGAATCACATCCACCATTGTCATAATCCAGGCAACCGCCTACTTTTAAAGAAGGGATCGCATCCACCATGACCTTAATCCGGGCAAGCACCTACCTTTAAAGAAGGGATCACATCCTTCATTGCCATAATACGGCCACACGCCTACTTTTAAAAAAAGGTATCATATCCTACATTACCATAATCCGGACACATGCCTATTTCTAAATAAGGGATTACATCCACCATTGCTCTAATCCGGGCATGCGCCTACTTTTGCATTGCATTGCAAGTGCATTCTTTCCACGAGAGGATAATGTCTTTTTAATATTGTTATCGACGGGTGTTATATTTACTATTCCGGGGTGTTTCCCGCACCACTTAGTCACCATTCAGCGAACGCAAAGAAAAGTTATGCCAAGTGTCCGTTATGCCAAAAGACCCTTACTTTTGACGCTGATCCAAATGACCGTTATGCCAAATGGCCTTTATGCCAAATGACTTTATGCCAAATGGCCCGCTCCCACTTCTTTCTTCTTTATTCCTTCTTTCTTTCTCCTATATTTCTTCCTATTTTCTTCCTTTATTCTTCCTTTTTTCCTTCTTTCTTCTTTCATTCTTCCTTATTTGTTCCTTCTTTCATCCTTCTTTCTTCCTTCTTTCGTTTTTCTTTGTCCCTTCTTTCTTCTTTCTTTCTTCCTTCGTTCTTTCTTCTTACTTCTTTCTTCCTTCTTTCGTTTTTCTTTCTCCCTTCTTTCTTCTTTCTTTCTCCCTTCTTTCTTCTTTCTTTCTTCCTTCTTTCTTTCTTCTTGCTTCTTTCTTACTTCTTTCTTTCTTCTTTCTTCCTTCCTTTTTTATTCCTTCTTTCTTCTTTTTTGTCTTTCTTTCTCCCTTCTTTTTTCCTTGTTTCTTCTTCTTTCTTTCTTCATTCTTTCATGCTTCTTTCTCCCTTTTTTCTTCCTTCTTTCTTCCTTTATTTTTCTCTTCTTTATTTATTCCTTCTTTTCTTCTTCTTTGTTTCTTCCTTTTTTTCTTCTTTCTCTCTTCCTTCTTTTTTTCTTCTTTCATCCTTCTTTCGTCCTTCGTTTTCCCTGTTTTCATCTTTCTTTCTTCCTTCATTCTTCCTTCTTTTTTATATGAAAAAAGGAAGAAAGTTTGACAAAAAAAGAAGAAAGAAAGAAGAAAGAGAAAGAAGGAAGAAAAAAAGAAAAAAGAAAAAAGAAGGAAGAAAGAAAGATGAAAATAGGTAAAAAGAAGGACGAAAGAAGGATGTAAGTAGAAAAAAAGAAGGAAGAAAGAAAGAATAAAAAAAGAAGAAACAAAGAAGAAGGAAGAAAAAAGGAAGAAATAAAGAAAAAAGAGAAGAATGAAGGAAAAAAGAAGGAAGAAAAAAAAAGAAAGAAGATTTCTTTTTTCTTCTTTTTTTTTTCTTCCTTCTTTCTCTTTCTTCCTTCTTTCTTCTTTTTTTTTGACTAACTTTCTTCCTTTTTTCTTATTTCTTTCTTCCTGCTTTTTTTTCTTCTTTCTTCCCCCTTTCTCCCTTCCTTTCTCCTTTCCTTTCTCCCTTCTTCCTTTCTTCCTTCTTTCTCCCTTCTTTCTTCTTCCTTTCTTCCTTCTTTCTCCCTTCTTTCTTCATTCTTTCTTCCTTCTTTCTTCCTTCATTCTTCTCTCTTTCTTCTTTATTTCTTCCTTTTTTCTTCCTTCTTCTTTGTTTCTTCTTTTTTTATTCTTTCTTTCTTCCTTCTTTTTTTCTTCTTACATCCTACTTTCGTCCTTCTTTTTCCCTGTTTTCATCTTTCTTTTTACCTTCTTTTTTCTTTTTTCTTTTTTTTTCTTCCTTCTTTCTCTTTCTTCTTTCTTTCTTCTTTTTTTGTCTAACTTTCTTCCTTTTTTCATATTTCTTTCTTTCTGCTTTTTTCTTCTTTCTTACCTCTTCTTCATTCTTTTTTCCTTTTTTCTTTTATACCTTTTATCTCAATTATCTTCTTTCTTTTTTCCTTCTCTCTTCCTTCTCTCTTTTTTCTTTCTTCCATCTTCTCTACTACTCATAACTCACTTTGCAGCTATTACTTCATACTTCTCACCTGTTACTTCTCACTCCTCACTTTTCACTTCTTGCTTCCCATTTCTCACACCTCACTTCTCACTTCTCATCTCTCACTTTTCACTTCTCATTTCTTACTTCTTTCACATTTCCATTTTCACTTTTCACTTCTCACTTCTCATTTCTCACTTTATAACTTCTTACTTCTCACTTCTCACTTCTCATTTCTCACTTCGTACTTCTCACTTCTTTTTACTTCTCATTTTCACTTCTCACTACTCCCTTCTCACGACTCACTCTTGTCATTTCTCACTTTTTACCTCGTACTTCTAATTCGGCCTAATGACCGTTCGGCAAAATGACCCAGCATCGTTTCATATTGGACGCAGAACTTTCGCGAGATCCTGGAGGTCAGTTCTGTTTTGTTCGGTCAGAAATTAAATCAATTGGTGTGGTGGGAAGATCAATCAATCAATGCGTGATCCAACGTGTTTCATATCGAACGCAGAACTTTCGCGAGATTCTGGTGATTAGTCGAAAATTAAATAATTCGGTGTGGTGGAAATCAATCAATGCGTGATTAAACGTGTTTCATATAGGACGCATAACTTTCGCAAGATCTTGGTGGTCAGTTCTATTTTGTTCGGTCGGAGATTAAATCAGTCGGAGTGGTGGAAAAATAAATCAATCAATGCGTGATCAAACGTGTTTCATATCGGACGCAGAACTTTCGCAAGATCCTGGTGGTCAGTTATGTTTTGTTCAGTCGAAAATTAAATCAATCGGTGTGGTGGGGAGATCAATCAATCAATGCGTGATCAAACGTGTTTCATATCGGACGCAAAATATTCGCGAGATCCTGGTGGTCAGTTCTGTTTTATTCGGCCGGACATTTGATCAATCGGTGTGGTGGAAAAATATATCAATCAATGCGTGATCCAACGTGTTTCATATCGGACACAGAACTTTTGCCAGATCCTGGTGGTCAGTTCTGTCTTGTTCGGTCCAAAATAAAATCAATTGGCGTGGTGAAAAAAAAATCAAACGTTTTTCATATCGGACACAGAACTTTCGCCAGATCATGGTGGTTAGTTCTGTTTTGTTCGGTCCAAAAAGGAAGTCAGATAGTGCGCGATCAAACGTGTTTTGTATCGGACGCATAACTTTTACGCGATCACCCGGATTAGTTCAGTTTTGATCGGTAGGGAAGTAAATCAACCAGTGCAGTAGGAAAGTTAATCAATCAATGTGTGATTAAGCGTGTTTCGTATCAGACGCAGAACTTTTGCGAAATCCGGGTGATTGGATCTGTGTTGATCGGTCGGGAAGTAAACCAATCAGTGCACGATCAAACGTGTTTTGCATCGGACGCAAAACTTTCGCGAGATCCGGGTGATTAGTTTTATTTTGGTAGGTAAGAAAGTAAATCAATCAAGGCGGTCGGAAAGTGCACGATCAAACGTGTTTCGTATCTGACGCAGTACTTTCGCGACTTCCGGGTGATTAGTTCTGTGCGGTCGGAAAGTCAATCAATTTATGCGTGATCTATCGCGAGATCCGGGTGATTAGATCTGCATCATTCGGTCGGAAAGTAAATCAATCAATGCGTGAAACGTTTTCATATCGTTAGAATAATAAATTGCACAATGGTTACTAAAAATTGCAGTTCAAAACACAAAGGATCTAAAAAATCACTGCAGTTATGAAGAAATCGCTTGACTGTACGAAATGGCTGAAGGTTTTTCGAAAAAAAAATTCCATCCGAAAATTCAAATAAACTTCGGCAGTACACTCAAATGGATTCAACTGAAATCTCAAACCAACCTCGATTGGAATTCAAAACTATCTCTGCTGATGTTCTATATTGTACATTGTACATTAGAGGCAGATTTGGCTACAGATTCACAGAACATCCTGTCTTCGATCTTCAGGGATTACGAAATCAGAATAGATTATATGAAAGATGATAAGGGTATAAATAAAATAGCCAATGGAGAATCGAAAAAATCAACAAGAGATATAGATGAATAAAATGGGAAAACTCCTTCTAAATCTCTGATTGGGGTTCGAAGAAATCCCATATGTGTGTTGGCTAAAGTCAACACATGTTCCGCAGCCCAAATTACAATTTCATAAATCAGTGAACTTTTGCTTTTTTCGATACCTATAAGAACCATTTGAAAGAGGAGAAACGATAAATGGATACGATTTGATATCATCCTGTCTAAGGAGGACAAACCCCACCGAAAGGATACACCGGCGGCAGTCATAAATATTATTAAAAAATTCGAAGACATATCCAATAATAACACAATTGATTATCGCCAGTTGAATCGGAAGTTTGTTTTTTTTTATTCTCATCCCAATTCATTTCGGAGGCCTTTTCCAGCACTGATGGTGTCGGGCGTGGGTGTTTTATTTACGTTTCGGATTTTGCTTCATCCCCGGTGATCTGCGCTCCCCGGACCAACAACGCCAAGAGACCAGCAGTGGGACGCGCGCGGGCGTTTGTGCAAGGAGAAGATAAATATACGTTGCTTTTGCCACAACCCCGAAGGGATCCCTCCTGGGGCCAAATGTGGGAAATTGACTTTACACGTTGGGTGCCGTGTGCTTTTTTTTTGGAGGTGGGCGCAAAAAAAAGTTTCATAATCGAAAAGCCAGATAAATATGAGCAAACACGAGAAGCATTGTATCAGACACTTGGGCAACAGCCCGCTGCCATTCGGAAGAAATTGGTTATATACAAAATTAGGCTTCCAGTTGTGTGAGAGGATAAATGTTTGCCCGAATATTACAATAAGGTGAAAACATAGAGAATGATATGTGAGCAGCGAGGATTTGAAACGTGAATGTTGAAAACATATTTGACTGTTGTTCTACAACGATAAGAGGTCTATGAAAAAATATTTAGAATTCGGGAATGTACACCATTAAGGAGTTTCACCACATTACCAAGTTGGCATATACGCATAGTTTTGCGTAACACTTTTTCACATTTAGTTTAGATGGATACGAACAAAGATAAGTAATCAACAATCGGATGCTCATAATTGAATATAAATTTCTTCTTATCTCAACCGTCCAGTTGAGAACATTCCTCGATGAAATCATCCTGTCCAATACATTATCTGTTCCTCTCTTTTGGGGTTTCTTGAAGGACCCTTCCAATCCACACATTGAACCAACCTTTCATCGTAAATCAGCCCTTCAATCCCACATACAACTGCGAATGATAAACGATAAGTACGGCGGCGGCGCTGGCACTGGATAGATGATGGAAGCTAACCACCCTCTCCTAGAACTCGAAGACCATCACCCCATCGAGCTGTGTACACCTCTACCGGTCGGACAAATCTTTCGAGAGTCCGACAAAAACCCATTCCCCTCAAGTGGTACAACAAAAGCTCTTGTCTCCGTCGGGATCACCAACCATTTGGGCGTCGTCCCAAGGGGGATCGCATAGGGTGGCTCCATCAAAAGTGAAATGGTGGAGTGACATCTCAATATGATATGAAATGATTTGACAATGATCTCCGAATAAACATCATTCAATCTCATCAACATTTATATGCGTAGGTGACATAGGCATATACAAAATTCCATCCATCTGATATTTGTATCATCATACTTGATCGGCTAGATCGCCTCGCAATCTACGGTAAGGTTGTTGTTGTACTTTAGTTTAACTTTTGAAGACGTTTAAAAATTTGTCTTGTCCTTTTGATCCACCCTAGTAACAGAAAAGACACTAACGTAACGTGTAAGGTGGCGGCGGCGGCGTGGCTAAAGGTATGTTACCGGTCGGTCAGTCTCCATGAGTAGGTACACACATTGCTGTGAGCCGTTTCGAACGGGGCTTATCCGGCAACATTGAAAGCACTTATCTTCCCCGGACTTGACCTCTCACATGGACGAATGGATGGTAGCAGCTCGCACATACCAATAGGTACCTTGTACTCGGGAACAGAAGGAACACGTGCAAACGTTTTTGCGGATGGACGTGACGCGGTGGCTGTAGCAGCGCCAGCACCAGCAGCAGGATATTGCAAGAGTCGCACCCGCACAGTTCGGGGGTGTTGAAGCGATTTGTTTCCGTTGCCGGCTTTCGGTGAAAAGAACCGACATCAATGTGATACTTGGACCTAATTACGGCGCAATTCAAGTGGCACTCTGCGTGGCAGTATTGTGCAGCCCGGTGGAGAGTGTTTTATTTTCTCCTCTGTGACATAGACTTTGTGTTTCCGAGTAACAGTTGTCGTTTCTGTTTATATAGATCATGGTGTAGACTAGGCACTACAATAGAACATTTTTTTTAAATCAGGACATTCGTTTATTTTTTTAAATACATTTTAAATCTTCATTGAGAAAGGTCTTCCCACGCAAAAATAAATTGTAATAACTCAACACTCACATTGAAAAGTCACTTCGAGCCCATCGAATAGCATGCATTACTAGGAAAAACAATAATTGAATTTAAATATATGAAGAGAGTCCATTATGAACACAAATCGAGAAGAAAAAAACATTTCCAGATAAGGAGAGTATCTAGACATGATAGTTATGCGCTGGTGGGGTGGTGGTAGCCAGACGCTGGTGGTCGATGATCAAAGCCAAGCATTCGCTCAATCATGACCTTCAAAACACAAAACATAATAATATTTTGGCTATAACTTTCGAGCCCATAGTTCCATCCGGCCAATTTTCAAAAGGAAACATTTTTGTCGCGCTACTTTTGCATGCTATCCAATTGCGACAAACTTTAGATACCTGAAAATGTCCTTGATGGGTCAGAAAGACATTTAAGCTCTATTTGTGCAATGTACATAAAGAATGTCGAATTAATTGGATTTAATATGAAATAACTGACTTTTTATTAAATAATTTGATTAAAATTATTTTTATTGTGGTACGTTGGCATGCTATGCAATTGCGACAAACTTGAGATACCTGAGAATGTCCTTAATGAGTCTTATTTACCTAAATTGGCGTGTATTTAGGAGTTTTCTAATGTATTTATATGATGATTTGTCCAAAATCATGCTTTTTAGTATAGAACAGCAATTATTTAACTTAAGTATCAGATTTTATATATGTTTCCGACCTTAAATTTTCCAAGGAATTTGATCCCGTAGAGTTATCTAACATATAAAGCGTTTTGAAAAGTTTAGTATAAGAAAGTATGGGAAATTATGGGATACGTTGAAAAACAAATATACTTCCGAAAGGTGCTTGGTACATTGTAGTGGCGAGAAAAATGGGAAGTTTCAAGAGATTTTCAAAAAATCGACCGTCTATTCAGCAGGCCACCGATATCGTGAGGTGCCCATTTAGTACTGAGAATTTTACAGGTAGGGTAACCGTACCCTTAGTGGAGGTAGCACCAATAGTGGAGGTAGTGGGGTTTTAATGAGATTTATCATATTTATATAGTTTACGATGGTTTCAGTTGATGCGTCGTGCTTTAAATATCCTGTTAAATGCAACTTATCTTAAGATTTCGCTTGAAAAACTATTGAAAACAATTATTTTCCTTAACAAAATTGACTCCCTTGCACCTATAGTGGTGCAACTGCACCAATAGTGGCGAGTCTCATAAGAAACCAATGGATAGCACCACTATGGGAACCAAAATTAATTTTTACCGCCACTAAAGGAACAGTGTACCTATAGTGGTGCAAGCAATATTTGGTAATTTTAGATGTTAAATGACATATATCTCATTTTTGTTAGCAAATTTATTAGTTTATCTGTTGACTATGATATTAAAGCAGTAAATTTCCCATAATTATCAACTTTAAAAAAATATTTTCTTTTGTGGATCCACTAATACCTCCACTATTGGTACCGTTACCCTATTTATTTTTACTTTTGTGATAAGACGCCTGTCTGCTAGACGAACATCCTCGCTGATAGACGGGAGATCAGGCGAACCTATGATGCATACGTGGGAGGACGCTGTCACCGTTGAAGAGACAGACGCTGCTTTAGAGGGAGAAGGTTGGAGTACCGTAGTAGGCCAGAAGAGGAAAAGAACGAAACAGGTGAAGCGAAAAAAGCGAGAAAAATGGAGCAGAACAAAGAAGAAAAGCCTCCGCTCCGTCAGAGGTCGCCTAAGAGCACCTCCACGGGAGTCCCCATCTGGGGCCCTATCGCTATTTTCGGGCCCTTTATAGGGACCCACTTTTACACCGGAGGTATCTAAACGGGAATGTAAAATAAGAACGCAACTCAAAATTAGCCGTGAGTTTCCAAATTTAGCGCCCCATACTGCGGGTTGCTAAATTTCCATACAGGGTTGCTATTTTGTGAAACGTCACTTTGGTATTGATAAAAAATTGCAGAAAATCTGTTTTTCTGTTTTCAGAACAATTTCGATGGAATTAAATAGTTATTAAATAGCAAGGAAAATATTCTTTTTTTTTTATCTAGTGCCCCAGTTCTACTCCGCAAAGAAGTAATTAAAGTAATAGAGCTAAAATTAGGAGCGATGCGCACCAGCTCCCGCTAGAGCCCGAAATATTCATGGATTTTTCGCGAAAGAAAATTCTACTGTTTTTATGTTACAAGGTCTTTCAGGAATCCCTCATGTTCATGTTTCTTTAGTAATTATTCTGTATGTTTTTTAACTAGTTCCTCCAGAAAATTTTCCGCAAGTTTCTCTTTTCTGTCACTCATTCAATTATGAAAGGTTTTGGAAATTCATGTAGGATCCCTGGCAGATTTCTCCGGGAGTTCCTCAGCAATCTTTGTGTTCTTTTAAGAATCTTTAGCAGTTCTCCCAGTATAGTTTTAGGAATTCTTCCAGAATCTTACGGGATTTTTTTTATTGGAATTGCCCAATAATATCTTTGATAATTTTATTTAAAAACCTAGTTTTTTCAAGAGAATTGTTCACTTTCGGATGTTGTTACAAAAAAAAATGTCCGGGACATCCTTCAGAGAAAAAAAAACTATGGAAGCATTCCTGCAGGATTTTGTCAAGAGATTCCTGTAGGAAAACTGGTGGGAATTTCAGGAAGATTCATGTTGACTGCAAGTATAAATCCCCGAAAGAAATTTCCAGGAGAAAGAAAGTCCAGAAGGTATAGCGGTGAAAAAATTTAGTACGAAGGATCTCCAGTTACCCTTGCGAGCAAAAGCGTAGAATTGCTCTCCGGAGATGGCGAGTTCTATTCCCGATTCGGTCAAGGATGTTTTCGAGTGGGCTCCTTGGGCATTAGTTGACACACAAAATACATACTCATGCAATGGCGGGCACAGAAAATCTTTCAATAAATAACAGAGGAAATGCTAATCGATGCTAATAGAACTAAGTTAAGCAGCTAGCCAAGTTCTAGTTGTAATGTAGAGCCATTGAAGAAGATGACTACTTATAGCAACGCCCGGTGGAAGAATGCTTGCAAAAGCGCTTGCTGCCTTTCTCCGCTCTCACCGTGGTCCCACGCTGTTCTGGTCTCTCAAGTTTTTTTCCGCCAGTGTTTTTGCCTTTCTCGTATACAAAGTATACGTAAAGGCTATATGTTCGCTCCAAAAACGAACTTTTGATAGGAGTCCCGGAGACCCATAGTGTTATATACCGATCGACTCAGCTCGACGAATTGAAGTGATGTCTGTGTGTATGTGTGTGTGTATGTGTGTGTATGTGTGTGTGTATGTGTGTGTGTATGTGTGGGCGCAAAATAATCTCACTCATTTTTCAGACACTTATCATTAACCGATTTGCTCGCAACAAGTTGCATTCGACGCGGAATCTTGTCCCATTGTTTCGTATTGAAAATTGGCCGAATCGGACTATGGGCTTCGGAGTTATGGCCAAAATATATTTTTTTACAACAAAAAATCTCACTCACTTTTTAGACACTTACTCTTAGCTGATTTACTCGCAACAAGTTTCATTCAACGCAGAATCTTGTCCCATTATTTCGTATTGAAAATTGGACTTCGAAGTTATGGCCAAAATCCACTTTTTCACATGAGAAACACGTACAAAATTCTCACTCATTTTTCAGGCACTTATCCTTAACCGATTTGCTCGCAACAAGTTTCGTTCGACGCGAAATCGTGTCCCATTGTTTCGTATTGAAAATTGATCGAATCGAACTATGGGATTCGAAGTAATGGCCAAAATACATTTGTTGACAAGAAAAATTCTCACTCATTTTTTAGGCACTTACTTTTAGCCGATTTGCCTGCAACAAGTTGCATTCGACGTAGAATCTTGCCCAATTGTTTCGTATTGAAAATTAAACAGATCGGTATTAAACAGATATGGCCAAAGTTTATTTTTTTGCCTTTTTGCCTTTCTCGTATACATCGGACTATGGGCTTCGGAATTATGGCCAAAATATATTTTTTTATAAGAAAAATTCTCACTCACTTTTTAGGCACTTACTCTTAGCTGATTACTTGCAACAAGTTGCATTCGACGTAGAATCTTGCCCAATTGTTTCGTATTGAAAATTGGCCCAATCGGACTGTGGGTTTCGAAGTTATGGCCAAAATATTTTTTTTTACATAAGAAACGCAACTCTCACTCATTTTTAAGGCACTTATCTTTATTAGATTCTTTAACGGATTGTCTCGCAACAAGATGCATTCGACGCGGAATCTTGTCCCATTGTTTCGTATTGAAAATTGGCGGAATCGGACTACGGGATTCGGAATTATGGCCAAAATTATTTTTTTATAAGAAAAATTCTCACTCACTTTTTAGGCACTTACTCTTAGCTGATTTACTCGCAACAAGTTTCATTCGACGTAGAATCTTGCCCAATTGTTTCGTATTGAAAATTGGCCCAATCGGACTATGGGTTTCGAAGTTATGGCCAAAATTATTTTTTTTACATAAGAAACGCGTACAAAATTCTCACTCATTTTTCAGGCACTTATCTTTAACGGATTGTCTCGCAACAAATTGCATTCGACGCGGAATCTTGTCTCATTGTTTCGTATTGAAAATTGGCACAATCGGACTATGGGTTCCGGAATTATGGCCAAAATATATTTTTTTAAGAAAAATTCTCACTCACTTTTTAGGCACTTAATCTTAGCTGATTTACTCGCATCGGAGTAACTTTACAATCGGACTATGGGTTTCGAAGTTATGGCCAAAATTCATTTTTGCCTTTCTCGTATACAAAGTATACGTAAAGGCTATTTTTTTTTTTTTTTTTTTTTTTTTTTTTTAACGAAGGTAATGGAAATCTGCAACCAGACACCTGGGGAGGCGAACCCAGGTAGTGTGGGGATGGGATCACCACTCCCGACCCACTAAAACCAACTCCTTCCTCTCCAGTCATTCCCCCGGCCCGCAATTAAGCAATACTTCGGGGGATGACTATTGGGCATTGCGCTCCCTCCATGACGTACACAAGTGCACGTATGCGCCTCAACTCTTCGACACTCCCCATGCAACACATTTGCACAAGACACACTGGCACCACATGTGCCCCAACACTCACCTGCCTATGCCGCTTGAATGACTGCAAGGACCAATTTATAAGTACCCTGCAGGGGTACCCCATGCCGTCATCTCCCAACATCGACAGTCCTCATTCAGTATGGTGATCACCCCGTCCAGCAACATGGTGGCACCACTTGTCTACCAAGCCGGAGGCGACCCTGGATTGGTGGCTCCTATGCCGCTCCTACCTCAGCTACGAGGCAGACCCTTTCACCTCTCCTATTTCTGAGGTGCCGCAGAAGCATCAACCTCCCGACACTCCCACCAGTCAAAGCGACAGTTTCGTGTCCCCTACTTCTGAGGTGCCGCAGAGGTATCTGCCCCCGACACTCCTGCCAGGCCTAGCGAGACTTCACTCATTCCGTCCCTGACAGCCGGATCACACTACTGCCTAAGCAGCCACTCTGACCATACGTACCATGCGAGTCTAACTTGTGTGCTCGCTCATACATTCAGTCCCAATCGCTTGCACCACTTGTGCACCACTCTCTTTGACATTCAGTCACTCACTCAGTGGGGGTTGTAATACCCCCATCTCCCATTTTTATCCACTCTGTGCACCTCCTGTGCATCGTTTGGGCGTGGAACACCCGGCACGTCAAGCGTGCCTAACACTCACCTACCCGGGCTTTGACACTGTCAATAGGACTCCGTAAGGTACTATGCCGGTAGCACCCACCCATTGACGTTTCGAAGCCCAGGTAGTCCTCAGCCAATGTGGTGGTCTCCCCATCCTGGGACGGGGTCACACCACTACCTTACACGTCTCCGATTTCTGAGGTGCCGCAGAAGCATCAACCCCCCGACACTCCTGCCAGACGCAGCGAGACTTTCGTGTCCCCTACTTCTGAGGTGCCGCAGAGGTATCTGCCCCCCGACACTCCTGCCAGGCCTCACCAGACTTCAGTCATTCTAACACTACCGACCATGCGTACCATGCGAGACTTACTTGTGTACTCACCCATACACTCGGTCCCTCATTCTGTGGGGGTATTACGAGTAATACCCCCAACTCCCGTTCGCTTGCACCACATGTGCACCACTTGGGGGTGTGGGTACCACCCACTGCCACCCGCTTGCCGCCGAAGCAGCCCTCACTCTGTGGAACCTCCACAGGCTCCGTTAACGACCTGGCTAATTGTTTCACCCCCAGGCCATTCATCCCTTCGGCACGGGTCGCCTGACACCTTGGGATTCGGGGTTAGGGGCTTGTATGCTTTAAGCGGCACACGGTCGCTTGATAAGGTTTGCTTGCGGATATGTGGTTTTTGGGAGGGAATTAACAGCGCCCCCTGTTAACCCCACCACCTCCTAGGCAGAACCCCCTGACTCACAGACGGCTGGGGAGGGGTCGTCAAGCCCTTGGACATGGTCCCTGCTGCCCGAACGTAAAGGCTATATGTTCGCTCCAAAAATGAACTTTTTATAGGAGGCCCAGAGACCCATAGTGTTATATACCAATCGACTCAGTTCGACGAATTGAGGTGATGTCTGTGTGTTTATGTGTGAGTGTATGGGTGTGTGTCTGTGCGCAAAAAATGTCACTCATTTTTCAGGCACTTATCCTTAACCAATTTTCCGCAACAGATTGCATTCGACGCACAATCCTATCCCATTGTTTCCTGTTGAAAATTGGCAGACTATGGGCTCGGAAGTTATGGCCAAAATACATTTTTCAATAGAAAAATCGCGAAAAAATGTCACTCATTTTTAAGGACTTATTTGCTCGCAACAAGTTGCATTTGACGCGGAATCTTGTACCATTGTTTCGTATTGAAAATTGGCTCAATCGGTTTATGGGCTTCGAAATTATGGCCAAAATACATGTTTTTACAAGAAAAGTTCTCACTCACTTTTTAGGCACTTACTCTTAGCCGAAACACATACAAAATTCTCACTCATTTTTCAAGCATTTCTCTTTAACGGATTTACTCGTAGCAAGTTGCATTCATTCGGAATTGTGGGCCCTCCTTAGCCGTGTGGTAAGACGCGCGGCTACAAAGCAAGACCATGCTGAGGGTGGCTGGGTTCGATTCCCGGTGCCGGTCTAGGCAATTTTCGGATTGGAAATTGTCTCGACTTCCCTGGGCATAAAAGTATCATCGTGCTAGCCTCATGATATACGAATGCAACAATAGTAACCTGGCTTAGAAACCTCGTAGTTAATAACTGTGGAAGTGCTTAATGAACACTAAGCTGCGAGGCGGCTCTGTCCCAGTGAGGGGATGTAATGCCAATAAGAAGAAGAAGATTCATTCGGAATCTTGTTCCATTGTTTCGTATTGAAAATTTGCGGAATCGGACTATGGGATTTGAAATTATGTCCAAATTACATTTTTGTTTACAAAAAAAAATCTCACTCATTTTTAGGAACTAACCTTTAGACGATTTGCTCGCAACAGCTGCATTCGACGCAGATTTCTGTCCCATTGTTTCCTATCTAAAATTGACCGGATCGGGCTATGGGCTCAGAAGTTATGGCCAAAATACTTTTTTTTTCATGCCAAAAGTGCTTAGAAATTACTCACTTGAAAAAAACGAGAAAAAACGAGAAAGGCACCATCACCGCTAGGTGGATTAATCTGGGTTTTTTTAACAGAAAAGTTTGAAGTGTGTGAAAGTTTTGGAAAAAAGGAAGGAATTGATGAATCGCTATGGATATAATGGTGCAATTAGAAATGGACGACTAACACGACAAGATATATCCGGTGAGCGGTTTCCAATTACATCCTCTATTCAATTCTATATTGTTTCCAACAATAAAGTACATGGATCGGAAAACCTTTCCTTTATTTCCTATCCATAAATCCTGTAACAATCGTGTACTGTTGGTAAAATGCAGTTTTTGCGGTTACTTATGACTTAATGAATAGTAATCGCAAGAGTTGTAGCCAAATAATCGCACATCGTCACCTAAGAAAACTTTACCAATAAGCTTTCTCGGACCCTCTTTTAATAAATGCCTTCAAAATTAGTAGTTCAGTTCAGTAGCTCGTTCCAGAGGTGGAGTTCCGGAATGTGTGTGTCCGCCGCATTTTTGTCTAGGGGTCCGTTGCTCTATAGCTAGTATTTGCAGCGTGAAACGCTGGTATAACTGTGTAGACTAAATTATAATGAGTGTTATTATCATTTGGTATATTGAGTTATACTACATATTTTAGATACTGTTTAAAATGTTATGAACATCATCATGGCCTTCATCGTGTTGAATTAGTTAGTAGTTATAAATTCTTGAAATAATCATTAGCCATATTTGGAATGAAATCCCGCTTAACTTTTTGAACTATTACAAATGGAAAGAGAATTGCGACCTTAATGAAATAGATTTTACAAAAAGCTTAATCAAATAAACATTTTTTTCAAATTTTGCAAGCTTAGTCTAGCTTAAGCATTATATTTTGTTCATTTGTGTTGTGAGAAAGTGAAAATTCAGTTCGTGTCCAGTTGTGTTTTTTTAAGTAAGCAGAACGATCGGCCGGTCATTGAAATTTTATTCTGCTTCGTGCGGTAAGCAGAAAGATCAGCCGATCATCGACAGTTAGCTCTGCTTTGTGCCGTTGAATGGATTGATTAGAAAGTGAAAAGTCAGCTCGCATCTAGTCGTGTTTTCTCTCGTCAGCAGAACGTTCGGCCGGTCATTGATATTTTGTTCTGCCTTGTGCGGGTGAGTGGGTTGATTAAAAAGTGAAAAGTCAGTTCGCGGCCAGTCGTGTTTTCTTCAGAAAGCAGAACGATCGGCCGATCATCAAAAATCTTGTTCTGCTTAGCGTGGTCGATAATTAAAATAATTAGTGTTCGTGCGAATCGATCAAAATACACGCTATACACGGCATACCGTTTACCAGAACGAACCCTGCCACACTCCCTACCCCATATATCCAACATCCCAGTGATTTCTCGTGGAAGTGCAGATGACTCGTCGGCTTCTATCAAAGCGAGTATCACGTCAACAGTTTCCTACCTATTCCCTAATTGACCTGCATTCGAACACGGCCGGCGCTGGTATTGCTTAAATTTGGGTCACCAGTTCTTACACATTGAAGATGATGTTAGTCCCAAACTTCTTCTGTTGGTTCTCTGTGTAATTACAGCTGACCTGGCAATAACGGAGTAGCAACCGTGGGCGGTCAATCATGCTCATGCTCATGCTCATGCTCTCACCGTGGTCCCACGCTGTTCTGGCCGGATCTCGCTTCGTGCCATTACGCCAAACCTATAATGGATTGGTATAAATTGGCGTTAATGTGGTCCCGAAGGAGGCGAACCCGCCAAATACACCAGAACTTCGTCCGATCGAAAAGTTTTAGGCGATAATGAAGAAGAAATTGAAGAAAAGCGCAAAAACATTCAAAACCGATGGAGCTTTGAAAAAAAAATTGGGAGAAATTGTGTAGGGAAGATGGGCAAAGCCTCGCCCAAGATCTCATGAGTAGTGTTAAGAGAAATGTACGAGCATTCAGCTTGGGGGAGAAAATTCAATAAATAAATAACCAAAACATAGCTAATATTTGTTTTTTCTTTTTCTTATTGGCATTACATCCCCACACTGGGACAGACCCGCCTCACAGCTTAGTGTTCATTAAGCATTTCCACAGTTATTAACCCCGAGGTTTCTAAGCCAGGTTACCATTTTTGCATTCGTATATCATGAGGCTAACACGATGATACTTTTATGCCCAGGGAAGTCGAGACAATTTCCAGTCCGAAAATTGCCTAGACCGGCACCGGGAATCGAACCCAGCCACCCTCAGCATGGTCTTGCTTTGTAACTGCCCGTCTTACCGCACGGCTAAGGAGGGCCCCATAGCTAATATATAGTTATTTAATTCCTGAAAATTTGAGAAGTATCCGATTTAAAATAAATTTTTGTGTGTCTCATTTTTTCCGAGTCCAGTCCGAGAGACTGCATGCATGCTTTGTACTCCAGAGGATGGAAATAACCAATAGACGAGTGGCTACAAGTGCCCTTTTCGGACGAAGGCCAGTCGTCAAAGCAGGTGACTTTAATGCGTGGGTTGTGGAGTGGGGCAGTAGAGTAACCAATACAGGAGGATATGTCCTGCAGGAAGCTAGACGTACGATTGTGCAATGAAGGCTTCGTGAGCACATTTCGGAGAGAGTCTATTATTGACATCACGTTCTGTAGCCCTTCACTGACGACGAACATGGACTGGAAAGTTAGCGAAAAGTGCACCCATAGCGACCACCAGGCTACCCGCTACCGTATTGCCAACGAAACCATGGCGAAACACGGAGAAGGATGACCGGCGAGAGGAAGTGGAAGATGATAAACCCTCAATAAAGACCTCTTTGTCGAGACACTTCGATCGGACAGTGGTACCGAGTTCGTGAATGCAGCCGAGCTAACCAGAAGTACGCTACGTGCTGCTTGTCTCAGGGCTAGGAGACGGGCATAGATAGCGAGGACGGAATCCGAGAGATGAGCGCAAGGCGGCCGGGAAGCTAGGATCGCTTTAAAAAAGGGCCATCAAAGTTATTAAGTCAGACTGCTACAAGGAGCTGTGCTAAGTAGCAGACGCCAATGCATGGGTAGACGCTAATATAATCGTCACGGTGAAGATGAAGGGTCCATCAACGCCAGCTGAAAAGTTCCCGGACAAGTTGACGAAGATCGTGGAGGGTCTTTTCCCGAAATATGATCCGACCACGTGGCCACCAATACCGTACGGTGAAGAAGAAATAACAAACGCTGAGGATCAACGACGAGCTTGCAGAATCAGCGGAGCATCTGTAGGCGAAGAAAGCCCCCGGTCCAGATGGAATACCGAACGCGGCACTAAAAGCTGCGCTCGTGGCTTATCCGAGTGTGTTTAGAACTGTGTAGCAAATGCATGTGGAAGATCCAGAAGCTGGTGTTGCTACCAAAGCCTCCGGGCGATCCGGCCTCGTACAGGCATATATGCCTATTGGACACACTCGGGAAGCTCCTGGTGAGGATTATCCTGAATAGGCTTGCGAAATGTACGGAGGGAGAGCGTGGACTGTTGAAGATGCAGTTTGGGTTCCGCAAAGGAGTATCACTGGTGGATGCAATTCGGACAGTGCTGAGAAGGCGTCCAAACAGGAGATCGATATTACGCAGAATGCGTTTAATAGTTTTGAAGCCATGCAGCAGCGCTGCATATAATGCGGATCCTTGGTTATATGTGCCATATTCTGAAGAGCTACTTGCTCTGCTCTGGTGTACGACACATACGAAAGGCGTAAGTCGATGCATGTTACAGCGGGCGTTCCTCAAGGTTCCATCCTCGGTCAAAAACTTTGTCCTGATCCTGCGGTTTCCTAGGAAAGTTAAAATTGTAGATTTTGCGGACGACGTGTCACTTACGGTGATGGGTGAGACACTTGCGGAAGTGAAGGTGTTGGTGATGCAGGCGATAGCAGTGATTGAGAGCTGGATGAACGGAGTTAAGCTGCATATAGCTCACCATAAGACTAGGTGCTTAGTAAGCAACTGTAAGGCGATTCAGCGGATGGAGATCGTTAATGTTCGTCATGCAATTGCATCGAAGCGATCACTGAAACATCTGGGAGTGATTATTGAGGATCGGCTAAATTTCAATAGCCTCGTCGATTCCGTATGTGAAAAGTCGGCGAGGGCTATTACCGCAATAGCATAGATCATGCCAAACGTCGGTGGCCCAAGAATCAACACCAGACGTCTACTAGCCAGTGTCTCGTCATCGATACTGCGGTATGAAGTCCCTGCTGGCGGTAATGCCCTTGACACCAAGCGGAACAGTAGATGGCTACAAAGTGCGTTCCGAACGATATCGCCTGAGGCAGTATGCGTTACCGCCGGAATGGTCCCTATCTGCATCACCCTGGCGGTAAATATTAAGTGTTATCAGCGGACAGACATCAGAAACGTAAGAAAAATTGTGAGAATCCGTTCAATGGAGAGGTGGCAGCATGAATGGGACAGTACGGGCAATGGAAGGTGGACACACCTACATATATCCTACGCACGTACGTATACTTTGCATACGAGAAAGGTAAACACTAAGCTCCCCACGCACTAGCAGTTGGAAGGAATCATCAACAACCACTGCGTGAATACCTCATTGGAGAATCACAGTAATGTAATATGCAAAGCAATATGTTTTTCGGAAGAAATGTGAATGGTCCATGAAAATTTTAGTTTTAAGTTGAGGAACAGATGATTTCCCGAGGAACTTGGCGAAACGGTCGGGAATTCGCATGACCCGAAACGCACTTTCAGTCGCACGTCAGTTGGCCATTTTTATATGGATGATTGCACACGAATGAACGATCTCATTGCTGTTTTTTTCTCAAAAATGTACCTAATAGATTTCATTGATGATATTAATCATGAATGCACACAATATTTCTACAGATGTTCAAGGTTTTTCAAACCATTCTGGATTTTAGAGCCTTGGTCTACCAAGTCAATTACGCTTGGTAAGACACCAAGAGCAACCCATGGTGCCCATACAGGCCCTTAGATCTAGATATGTCCAAAATGAGTGTTTTAAGTTCTCCAAATCATTCTGGAGGTCGAACGAATTGATCTACCTAGATTACTGGCCACAATATCAAGCCAATAACAACCATTACAGACCCTTAGATGCCATGTGTATAATTTACGATCTAGATATGTCCAAACCGGATATTCTAAGTTCTCCAAATAATTCTGGAGTTCGGACCAATTGATATGCCAAGTCAAATGGGCTCACTACAAACCATGGAGTCCATACAGGCCCATAGAGGTCATACGCATGATTTCAGACCAATTGGTCTACCAAGACAACTGGGCTCGATACAAAATCAATAGCAACAAATGGTGTTCATACCGACTCTACCCAAGTAACACCACTTGATTCTCAGTGAGTAACCACAACTTTGGTGTGACTCATTGAAGGTCTGAGTTATGCACAACGCGTCGTATTTGGGACTCCTTTGTGACACAAAAAGCGCAAGAGGTGGAGTCTATTCGCAACATCTTGCAGCTACAATGAAAATAAAAACACAAAAACCAACCGGGAATCGAACCATGGACCTTGAGATTTGCAACCTTCCGCTATAACCATCACACCATCAATTCTATTTGGATATTCTCCTACAAGTGCACTACATAAACAACAAAATCAATTGTAACTTCATTGTACCTTATGCGGAATATGCAGGGGACTGACAAAAATAGAATACTGCTCAGTTGAGCTCAATGTGTTTTGCAACATATCAGAAACATTGTTGTAACATCAATGAACCGAAGTGTTATTAATTCTGCAACTTATCTGTTTTGTTTTTGATATGAAACACATTGAATTCCAAATCACCCAAGAAGTCTGATGCGTGGCATATTGTGACGCCACTTAAACGGAAATGAAGCATTGTGTGTTTCCTAAACTGGAAAGTGGCTTTAATGAGACTCAATGTATTGCCAGTGTCTTCAATGCAATTTATTAGGAACAACCAGCTATTTGAGAGATGTTGCGCGTGCTGTTTGGGTAAGAAGCCATGCGCATAATTAACGATCTATGTGTGTGCACACCGGATTTTAGAAATTCTCCAAATCATTCTTGAAACCGAAGACGTCAAGGGCCGAAAAGAAGGCCCAGGCGAATAAGGGTAGCAAGAAGTCTAGGGTAGGCGCCAATCGCTCCAGGGGCGATGCCCTAGACATCAAAACGGACGAGGCTAAGTACTCGGACGTCTTGAAGGCGATGAGGAGTGACGTCAAGCTCGGTGAACTCGGCGCCGACGTACGTCGAATAAGACGTACCCGGATTGGCGAGATGATCCTCGAGATAAAGCGGGGCGTCTCGCAAAAGGGCGCCGCCTACAAGAAGTTGGCGGAGGAAGTCCTAGGCGAGACGGTTAAGTTGAGGGTACTCACGACGGAGGTGAATCTAAGGGTTAAAGACAGTGTGAAGCGGAGGCGTCCACCGCAGCCGTTCGGCTACGGAAAGGTCCGGCAGGGACACAGGTGGCATTGGTTCGACTATCTGCAGCGGACGCCTCCAATGTAGTCAAGTTAGGGAGCGTCAAGGTGGGGTGGTCGGTATGCCCTGTGGGCATATATGAGCAACCCGAAGTTTGCTTCAAGTCTCTGTCTGAGCGGCGAGCAGCTGGTAACAGTACTCTCACGTGCATGCGATGCCACCATGCCTAGGAAAGTCCACCCTAGGAATGGGAGGCCACCGGCTTACTGGTGGACTCAAGCAATTCCGAACCTGCGCCGCGCCTGCCTACGGGCAAGGAGGCGGATGCAGCGAGCACGCACAGAAGAGGATCGTGTTGAACGACGGGTGGCGTTCGTGGCCGCTAGAGCCGCTTTGAATACTGAGATTAGATTAAGCAAAAAAGCCTGCTTCGATGGCCTGTGTAAAAGTGCCAACGCGAATCCATGGGGTGACGCCTATAGGGACGTAATGGCCAAGACACGTGGGGCGATGGCCCCTACAGAGCGTCTCCAGAGATGCTGGAGAGGATCATCGCGGGGCTCTTCCCACGTCACGACTCAAGTCCCTGGCCTCCCTTTGTGGAGCTGCCAGGGGCCAGGGTGGCCGACGAGGGAAGAGTAACTGTGGCGGAACTTGCGGGGATTGTCCCTTAGTGTAGGTAAGGTGCCAGGACCGGATGGTATTCCGAACCTGGCCATCGAAGCGGCCATTGCTGAGGCTCCCGAAATGTTCAGATCTGTCATGCAGAGATGCCTGGACGAGGGAGTCTTCCCTGAAGCATAGAAAAGGCAGAGCTTGGTCCTATTGCCAAAGGCGGAAAACCACCGGGGGATCCGTCGGCATATAGACCAATATGCCTGCCTGATACGGCGGGGAAGGTGCTCGAGAAGATCATCCTCAACAGGTTGTTGATACGCACGGAGGGTGCGCATGGTCTATCGAATAACCAGTTTGGCTTCCGAAAGGGTAAGTCGACCGTAGACGCTATCTTGTCGGTTACCAAATCCGCGGAGATAGCTATCCAGCGTAAGAGGAGGGGAGCTCGCTATTGTGCAGTAGTAACTCTCGACATGAGGAATGCTTTCAATAGTGCCAGTTGGGCAGTTATTGCAGACGCGCTCCTGCGTCTTGGAATTCCCGAGTACCTGTACAAGATTCTCGGAAGCTACTTCCAGAATCGAGTACTGGTATACGACACGGAGGTGGGTCGGAAGTGCGTTGACATAACCTCAGGGGTTCTGCAATGTTCCATACTGGGTCCGGTGTTATGGAACGTCATGTACGACGGTGTCTTGAGGTTGAAGTTCCCGGAGGGCGTGGTAATCGTCGGCTTCGCTGACGATATTACGCTGGAGGTCTACGGCGAATCGATCGAAGAGGTGGAGTTGACTGCAGCCCAATCGATGGCAATTGTGGAGGAGTGGATGAGTTCCAGGAAGTTAGAACTGGCTCACCACAAGACTGAGGTGGTTGTTGTTAACAACCGTCCGTGGACATTGGGAAGAACTTCCCGTGGATTAAATGGAATCAATAATCTTCTGACGTTCTCGGTGTACCTCGCAAATGTATAGGAAGTATAACAGGTATCGAGTGAAGAATAGTGACTTGAGAATTCGTTTAGATTTCTGCCATACTTTCCAAATACAAATCATGTTACCATCAAAGTAATACAATGTCCAAACATTCTTGAGCGCGAAATTCAATCGAATTCTTTCATTTTAACATTTTGTTTCGCTTGAACTTGACTCCAACTTGCATTTCTTACCCATTGCATCACCGGTAAGAAAAAACGACACCGATTACAAAACAGCGCGCAAAACATTCTCCCAGATGACAGAACGAAACTCAAACACGACAATGGTAGATCTGAAACGGAACCGGAATACAAAGACGTCGGCAAACACTTTCCTAAATCTCGAAACTAAAACAGAACCAATTCCAGCTCGGATTCTTTCCAGCGGAATTCCCGCCCTTCCTCCGGTGAAGTTTGCGTTCGCACCCACCAACTGACTAGTGCGCGTACACAGAGCAGTTGGTCAGTCTTATCAGCAACCGGATTAAAGTATCGGACATATGGAAGGCAAACATTCTTTACCGCGCTCAACTAGGACACTCATACATTGGCGTAGCGAAGAAGTGATTCAGTTTGGCTTGAATAAGTTTTTTTTGAAAATCTCTTTTTTCAAGCATATTGAAAGAAGTAAGTACAATAAACTCAATCCTCTGTTTTTTCTCTTAAAGTCAAATAAATCCCAGCTACGCCGATGAGCTTGAAGAAGGCCAGCCAATATGAAACAGTGGCAATCCTCTGAAATGCCACTGCAACCAGGCGAGAAGCGACGAACGGGCCACATATTCCTCCGTCTTCAACGTGTACACAACATCGGGCTAGAAGGCAGAGCTGCGAAACGAAAAAATATGGAACATCGCAGGCGGATTTTCTTGGCTTGATTGTTTTCCCTTTGCGAAGATAAATATCCGCAACCTAAGCTAACATTTCTCTTTCGGCTTTATACAGCCACTGGCCCTGCCCGAGGTGGATGTTCCACACTGGCCAGCGAATCCGATACAAACTGGTGTTACCCCGCAGCACAACAGCCCTACAAACTCGAATGGTCAGAACAGAACATCCCCCGCCAGTCGGCCACCAGGCTCTGCCGACGAATGTGTTTGTTTGTGTTATGAGTTCGTTTGGGGCTGGTTCTCCGTGTTCGGGGGTACCATTTTTTGTTTAGTTTCTTTACGGATCAGCTCAACCGATGAAGAAGGCGGATTAGAATGAAAAATAACACGGAAGCTTATATGTGGAGTAAGTGGGATTTGTATTATTAGTTGTCTTGGAACGGTTTTGTATTTGAGGAAAAAATTATCTATTGTCTGTTCAAAATTTAAAATTATCCTTTCGTGAAGGCCGTGATTTATTTCAAATTTGTGGTTGATTGGAAAAAGAAGCGGATTTGATGTTTTGCTTCATAAAATAAACAAACACAACAAATCAGACTAATCTGGTTGAGGCAACTTAAATGTGACTTGATTTGGTCAAAATACCAATTACGAATTGTAGTGACATCTTATTCAATCTCGTGTAATGCAAAAAGTTCAATTTGATAAAGAAAGCGTTGTAGTTGATAGCGATTTTTCCCCAGAGGTTTTATTTTCTCGACTATCGTGCGAGAAAGAAAATATTCCTATCAGTTAGATCAAACATGGTTCTTTGTTTTGTACACATACTGAAAAAAGGATCAAAGGGCAACCCTTTTATCGTAAGGTTCAAGATTCCGGCATTCGTTTTTCTTTCATTCAACTAAGTAAAGTTTTTGTTTATCTTCTCACTGATTTGTAATATCTGCAAGCATGGCAAAAAACCATTGCGAATATAAATACACTGTTAGTATTTTAATAAAAACAAACAGGCTTGAATATTTATCATCATTTATCTGACTATCCAATGAACAAAGTTTTAATTAGAAGACCCTAAACCACCAGTTCCAACTTATTCAATTAATATTGGACGTCTCAACGGTGAACGCCCTCACGAAAGCGCACAATGCTTTCCGAGCCCCGGAAAGCCTAGAACTCGCCATTTTTATCATTCCAGCACACATCTCGTAGTCAAGCTTAAGACAAAGTCTGACATATAGGGAGCGCAAAGATAATCCGGGTCCCTTTTGATTAAAAATTCATAATTCATTCCCACCCGTACCCGTATCCTACGGTCGCTGCTCGGAGCCAACCTAAAGACGGCAGTCAACAAAAGATAATGAAAACGAGTATCCATATGCTTCCAAATATGAGCCCGGATTCTGTCCCAACCATTTCCCCAAGGAAGGCTCAAATCACATTCACACCAACAACCTGGCACACAAAGAGGATGTTTTCCTTTCCACGGAACCGGATGAACGTTTCGAAAGGAGCTTCCGAAGAAAATCGCCTACAAACACATGCAGACAAACAGTCAAGCCCAGTGAAAGTGATCCACAAACGAAGATAATAAAAGGTATCATTATTCTTTTTTCAAATTAGGCAAATTATAGTCCCGTTTCGGTGCGGATCGACTTAAGACCGTACAGTGCCCGGCAAAGGCATCGGAAAACTTTCCTCCGAATCACTTGAGGCGAAAAGTTCGGCTTTTTTTTTCTCTTTCTCTCTTGCTAGAAATTTTCCCATTCCCCGCTTTCTCGGTAGGTCCTGGCCCGGAGCGGCTTCGATATTGGCAACGAAAAAAAAAATGCTCCATTGTCTAGGAAAGGACGTTCAACTGAATGGCGTCGCTGCTGACCGTCGTCTTCACCGTAGTGGCCGTAGATTGGTGGTCTGATAAATGAGCCGAAACTGAACCGGACGTTGGCCGTTGCCACTGCCACCTTCGTTGCCGCAGCTACACACAGTTTAGGATTTCCGACTGCCTTCATTATCGTTATTAATGCCCCTCGACAGGAAGTTTACGATTGCCGGTCCGAAACCGCGTGCAGATTATTTTGTGAAGAAGGTGAGATTATGTGTGGGGAGCTCGAAGTGGGTAAGAAAGAGAGCTTGAACTAGGTACAAAAATCATAAATTCAAAATTAGAATCCCGTTAACACTCTATTTTGTGTTGCACGAAAAATAAATTCTCAGTTTAAGATGAAACCCGCTCGAATTTCAATTAAAAAAAAATGATTTAAATGTAACTGACGCATTCAGAGACACAAAACTAAACAAGTACCTAGGTAAAAAGCATGCGTGAAAACATACATTTTTCGGATTTGTTATTCTTTGTCATGGCAGTTTCTAATAAACCATGATTGTCCTTGAAATCCCGATAGAGAATCTACCCAACTATCCATCTCACTGTAACAAATTCATCTGATTTCGAAACATGTAAAAATATACTTCGGGGTCATTTGGCCGAATGCCGTTTGGCCGAATAGTTAAAACTGTTTAATGTAAATAATGTAAAGTGAGAGCTGAAAAGTAAGAGATGAGATGAGTACAAGGTAATGAGAAGTGAGTACTGAGAAATGGAAGTTAGTGCTGGCTAATAGAATGTGTGCAATAACAATCGAGAAGTGAGTAATGCAAAGCGACAAATGAGAAGTGAGAAGTGAGATGCGATAGTTATGAAGTAAGAAGTAAGAAGTGAGTATTAAGGAAAACAGAAGCAAGAGATGAGAAGCGAGAGATGATAATCAGGAAGTGAGAAGTGAGAAAAAAATTGTGAGATATAAGACAGAAAGAAGAAGGAAGACAGGGAAGGAAGAATGAGAACTTCGATACAACGTACAATTGGATTTCAATGTTAGGTATTATGAAAATATTATTGCTTAAAAGTTCTCAGTCTCTGGGTTGATCAGAATAGCTATATTTTGAATTGCCCGACGTCTCGGCAGGATATATTCTGCCCTTTTCAAGGGAAAATTATCAAAAACGGTTGAATTTGATTTCAATGTTGTACGTCATATCGAATTGTCCGTTATATCAAAGCATAATTAATCATCCTTATTTTGGAATACTTAAATGTTGTTTTATTCTGTAGTTTATGTACGAACATTTCTTTTATGAAATAAAATAGTGTGGGCTAGCTCTTCTTGTGAACAATTCCTGCAAATTTGTTCGAAATGAAAAAAAAATGGCTCAAAAAAGGATTCTTCATTTATCATCTACAAACAAGCAAAGGGAAGAATTTGTGATCACTGAGCTAGCTAGTTTGCATGAAAAATAAATAATTTTGTATCTGTGATAATGTTTTTCCTCTGTTTATATACGATACGAAAATAGTGACTACCGATACTGAGGAGGTCGATAATTATAAACAGTAAATTGGCGGTCAAACAAACAACATAACACGGTTATAAACTTATCTTAAAAAAGAGTTCGCACTGCAAAATCTACGTTTCTTTTAAATGTTCATGTCGACAGATACATGTTTTGACATCGAATGGGACAACGTCTTCAGTGCCTCGTTGCACATTCCATCAGGTATGCCTTTGGAAGATCCTTTAGGAAATTCTTCGATCGTTTCTTCGGAAATCCCTCTGGCAACCCTTCCAGAAATTCATTTGGACCTCCGGAAATCGCTTTAGAAATTCATTTAGGGCTTCTTTCGACAATTTCTACAACAAACCGTACAAAAATTCCTTAGAATCTCCATCGGAAACCATTTAATTCTTTAATAATTTTAAGAAAGAATTCACTCAACAAAGTTTCCAGCAGAATTCCAAAGGACCAAAGGATTTCTTTCTGGAATTTTAAAGGACTTTCAAGATGAAACTCGGAGGAATTTTATAAATTTTTCCTGGTGGGAATCTTTGGAAAGGTTCCAGAAAGTATTTATGGAGGGTTTTCGGGATGAATTTTTGAATGAATTCTTGAAGGGTAAACCTGAAAAACTAGAGAATGTGAATTCCGTGCGGTGGATCACATAGCGAATACTTCATTCAAGTACCACATCTTCGATAGCGGCGGTGACAGAGCAGAACGAGGAGTTGGCTTCATGGTGATCGGAAAGCAGATGAAGCGTGTTATCCGATGCAAGCCGATAAGCGACCGCATTTGCATTTGTGTTGAAGTGACGGATGAATTCTATGAGAGCCTTGCTAAGGCCAAAGGAGAGTGCCCAACACACGATGTGAAGATTGTCATCGGGGATGCAAATGCGCAGATCGGAAGAGAAAGTTTCTTTCACCCTGTCATTGGTACGGAAAGTCTTCATTCCGCTACCAACGATAATGTTCTGCGACTTATAACCTTTGCTGCTGCTAGAGGGTTGGCAATAAGCAGTATCTACGTCGCACATAAGAATATCCACAAACACACCTGACAACATCCGAGTGGGGACACTTGCTCACAGATAGACCACGTGCTGATCCACGGAAGACATTTCTCGGATGTTATAGATGTAAGGTTCTTCAGAGGTCCGAACATTGATTCGGATCGCTACCTTGTAGTTGCAAAAATTCGGCAGCGACTTTCCTGCGTCACGAATTCACGAAACTACAGAACGATGCGTTTCAATATCCAACGCTTGTCAGATGAAGGAGTTGCTGAACAGTACCACCAGAAGCTGGACGAGCGGATAGAAGATGCCACCGGATCTGGCGACATCATCAGATTGTGGAAAAACATCCACGAAGCTGTGACTACAACAGCGCAGGAAGTGTTGGGCACTGCACAGCGACGCCAACGAAATGGTTGATTTGATGAGAAGTGCCAGCGATTGACGGACGAGAAAAATGTTGTTAGGAGTCGAATGCTAGGTCAATGGGAATGGCTCCTACCCGTTCCAACAGAGAGCGGTACAGTGTAGCAAGAGCAGAAGAGAAACGAATCTACCGCTGAAAAAAATGCAACACGAAGAGAGTGTGATAGCTGAAGCGCAGGAGAGCATGAATAGAAACAATATGCAGAGGTTTTACGCAACTGTCAATGGCGCGTGGCATAAGACTGCGCCAGTGTCTGCCGTGTGCAATGACCGAGAGGGGAATTTGCTGACAGACAAGACTATGGTAGCAGCCAAGTGGAAGGAGCACCTCGAAGACTTGTTGAACGGTGAAAATGAAGGATGGACAGGATGGACATAGTTGGCGACGATCAAGCTGTGGAACCACCAACGCTGGACGCGGTAAAGAAGACTCTAAACGAGCTGAAAAACAGTAAAGCTGCTGGGAAGGACGAGATCCCGGTCGAGTTTCTTAAGCACGGAAGTGAGCAGCTGCATCAATCAATCCACCACATTATCCAGGCTGGATGGATTGCCTTATATGCCAAATATGAAAGGGCACAGACTAGAGTGTGCCAATTACAGAGGGATCACCCTTCTGAACTCGGCGTACAAAATCCTGTCGCGTATCCTGTTTAACAGACTGAGACCGCTTGAGAAGTCCTTTGTCGGCGAATAACAGGCAGGTTTTCGTGAGGGCCGATTAACGACGGATCAGATGTTTATCCAGCGGATAATCCTTGATAAATTTCGGGAGTACAACTTGCAGACTCACCATCTGTTCATTGATTACAAAGCAGCGTAAGATTCAGTGAAAAGAAATGAGCTGTGGCAGATAATGACTGAACATGGTTTTCCGGCGAAACTGATTGGACTGATACGTGCAACGCTGGATGGCTTGAAATCAAGTATTCGAATTGCAGACGAAGTGTCAACCTCGTTTGTGACCTTAGACGGATTGAAGCAGGGTGATGCACTTTCGAATTTATTGTTCAACATTGCACTCGAAGGCGCTATTAGGAGATCTGGCGTGCAATGGAACGGCACTATCATCACACGGTCGCATATGCTCCTGGGCTTTGCGGACGACATCGACCACATTGGAATTGATCGCAGAGCAGTAGTGGAAGCTTTTGTCCCACTGAAGAGGAAGACGACGAGGATAGGCTTCACCATTAACTCTACCAAGGCAAAGTACATGGTGGCAAGTAGAGATAGACGAAGACCTAGTGGTGTTGGCGCTGAGGTAGTGCTTGATGGGGATGTGTTAAAAGTTATTGAAGAATTTGTTCACCTTGGAATGCTTGTGACATGTGACAATGACGTTTCGTGTGAAGTGAAAAGACGTATTTCTGCTGCGAATAGGGCCTTTTACGGATTACGTAACCAGCATAGGTCCCGCAACATGCAGACGGAAACGAAATTTACTCTATACAAAACTCTGATTCTACCAGTGGCCCTTTATGAACATGAAGCATGGACGTTAAAAGAGGTGAACCTGAGAGCTTTCGGGGTTTTCGAGTGAAAAGTGCTGCGCTAGAGCGAAATTAGAAAATGGTGTGTGAATGAATGAGCTGTTTCAAGTATACGAAAAAGAAAATATTGTGGATCGTATTAAATACGGCAGACTTCAGTGCACTGGTTACTTAGTGCGAATGTCGGAAGAAAGAATTGCGAAAACAATATTCAACAGAGAACCAGATAGGGGCCGGTGACTTCGTGGAAGTCCACGAACACGGTGGCTGCACGCGGTGGAATCGGACCTGGGGACCCTGAACGTTCGGGGAAACTGTAGGAACACCACCCAAGACCGACGATTATGGAACTCTACAATACGCGAGGCATAGGTGTATCGACGCTGTAGCCAACCAGGTATCGAGGTAGGTAAACCTGAAAAAACTTTCGATAAGAAGTTTTTAAGGTACTTCCCTAAGAGTTCCCAAAATAATTGCCGGAAATGTTTCCGAAGGAATTCCTAAAGGAATTACGAATTATCCAGAGGAAAATTCAACTAAAAATGGAAAAAAAAAATTCGAAGGAACTGTTGTTTTCCAAAGTTTTTTATTTTTATTGGAACCAATTGGAGTTCCCGAGGAATTCTTTAAGGAGTTTATTCTCCAAAATTTATGGAAATTGACAGAAAAACAGTTTTTTTTCAAGAATAATTTTGTCAAATTTCAAATGGTGAGTCACGTTCTCCAATGTGCCTAAACGTTTGTGCTGTAAACTAAAGAAAACAGTAGCAAAAATGTATCTGAATGATTTATTCAGATTCTAGAAGTTGATTTGATCCCTACACGAATGTTTATGACAATTATCGATAATCTTAGTTATTTTGAAAAAAAACTAATTGAATCAAAAATATAGAAAAGTGTACGTTTCATCGGGGGAAAAGGTGCGTTATATCGAGTGCACAGAAGAAGTGTAGTGAAGGCAGAAAGAAGAAGGAAAATGACAGAAGGAATAAGGAAGTACAAGAAGGAATAAGGAAGAAATTAGAAGGAAGAGGTAAGAAAGTAGAAGAAACTCAAGTAACAATTTATTGCTGAGTAACCGTTTATTCTGCTTGTTCTATACAGCCTTCGTTTGAATAAAGTTTATATATTAGAACTGAAGACTTTTGCTCAGCTCTTATACATCTAATTTTGATGATTTTATACAGCCTGAGGCTGACTTAAAGTGTTTGAAAAGCTCCTTAATAGTTTATTCAGCTATTATACAGCAATAATAGAACATGTTCGATCGCAAACTGCGCTCAATTTCGTAGCTGCTGTTGAAACCCAACAGTGCAGCGTGTGAGCTGCTATTCATGTGTATTTTTCGTTGTTCTCTGTTCTCGCGCCAACTGCTTGCGTTATGTGCGTAGCAGCAGCGCTGTACGTCCAATTAGAATGCAGTAAGAATGTAAGAATGCAGACATGTGATTCCATGCGCAGTAGTTTTTGGTGACGTTTGTAGATCTAATTGGGCAACTCTAACATGCGGGCACGATATATGCGGAAGCGGACTTAATTTTGATGCTGCTTAAGAATCTAGGTGATAACAAGCAACCGTTTTCAGCTAAGGAAGGGAAGTAACGAGATCGACAGCAAGATGTATTGGAGAAGGCGACAGCGTTTGTCGGTGAGAAAGGCAAAATGAAGTCCAAGATTTTCAGCGGAAAGTGCCATAAATACAACCAGAAGGCCCGTATAAAGGACTGTCGCCAGAAAGGACTGTGGTGAGCCAACGCTGCAGCAGGAAACGAAATGACGCCAGCGGAGCATTGGTTTGGTACGAAACCATACTTGAAGAAGGTACGTATTTTCGGCTGTGAAGATTTTGGATGGATACCAAGCCAACCAGGAAAGTGCTTGATCCGAAAAGTATAGAAGTGATCATGATGGGATATGCCCCCAATCATGACTATAGATTCTGGGACCGCAAATATCGTAGCTCGTGATGTCAAGTTTTACGTGACGAGATTCTCTGATATTGCTAAGCCATACAAGACGTCGCAAGCTCCATTGATGGTTATATTAACGGTTGAACAAAAGGAGGAAGCAGAACGTCTTTTTCTGCTTCTTCTTCTAATTTTCCAAAAACCTTTGGTCTGTATTGAAGAAATGAAAAGATTCGGAGGGAAATTGTTCAAAAACAGTATTCTGTTCTTTTCTCGGAATTGTGTAAAATGGATATATGCAGTTTCTCAAACAAATGATTCAATCGAAAAAATTTCTTTTAAAAGTGCTAATATATTATTTATAAATTCCTTATTAGGGATTTTTTTCAATTAAATATTGTTTCTACTCTGATTTCTTTATTGGAGCAAAAGCCCATTCCCATTCAGATAGGAAATTAGGAAAAGGATGTTTGCAGCGGCAGAGTTGGCGTTCGGAATTCACCGCAGGTCTCACTTCCACCAAATGGACGTAAAAATGCTTTACTGCAGGGTCCGTTCAAAGAAATCGTCTATATGGAACCCTCGGCTGCTGGTGTTCAAACGAAACCTGATCAAGCAATGAGGCAAATCGTTATTCGGTATTCATTCTGTATATGGATGATCTGTAGGTTGCAGGGCGAAATCTTGTATCGATTCGGAAACTAAAGCTAGACCTAGGCAAGCTTTTTCAAATGTCGGACTGCTGAGAACTTCATCATTTATTAGGAATCAAGGTAGATTATAAGCTTTCGCAAGGTGCAAGTAGCGACCGATTCAATTGAAACGTTTTGGGGTGAGTGACAGCAATCCGTTTAGAGTTCCAATGATAAAAGACTTGTTACTGGATCTAATGGGACAACACATCGATGAACCGGAACTATTGGGATCTCTGATGTTCCTCATGCTGTGTGTGTGACCAAAAGCTTGTTTCCCGATTGGATACTATTGTCGTTTCCTACAATACCCTAATGTCGAATTCGTTTTTAAACCTGGGTCAGTGCCAACCCGAACCCTGAATAAAAAAACATTTTCAGTTCCATCTGTCATTGGATATGTTGGTGTGCGTAGCATCGTGTTTGTTTTGATTCGAAACATATGATCCAGGACATCCAGTGCACTGGCAGTGCGTTGGCGTTGACTAATCAGATCATGATAAATAAATATGTTTAAGTGCGTGAACTGATTTTTGCGGATAGTGGAATTTACTTTTGGGTGGATATAAACAGGGAAACTGCTCCTGGAATTCATCTCATGGCTCCGATATTCATCCCATCAAAAACAAAGCAGTGGAAAGGAATTTGGATTGTTTATTATTTTTGGGATTTTTCTCAACAGTGAGCACAAAAAGAGGCGACGAAGTTGGTGCTGCATTTCTCTGTTTCCCGTTGAGATGAATATATGTTCAATGAGATGGAGATCGGAACAGTTCCCCTATTTAATTATTTTCAATAATCCTGTGCACATTTTTATACCAAGAATTCCGTATTTTCCGTATTTCCGTAAATTCATCTATTTCTGCAAAAGTTTTTTTTCGGAGAACACTCAGAAGCATGTAATAAAAATTCTCCAGGATTCGCTAATTTTTTTTCCTCGCTACCTCTCCTGATAAAGGTAGCCTCACACCTCGGGATAATTTTCCGCCGGATTTTGGGCCCGTGCATTTTCAATTTTCAAGAATCTCCCGGAGGAATGGCTCAAGGTACTTCCGGGGGAATTTATGTACGAAACTTGCGGAGCAATTCCTGAAGGATACTTCGAGTAAATTCCTGTATTCTAGAAGGATTTCCTGAAGGAATTTCCAAATTAGTTCCTGGAGCAACTTCCAGAGAAAATCCTGGAACAATATTCAAAGATATTCCTAGAGGAATTTTAAAAGGAATTCATCTCGAAAGGATCCCTTGGAAAAAATATGGAGGTGTTCTTGAAAGATATCGCCAAAAATTCAAGAAAGAATTATTGAAAGAATTTCTGAAGTAATTTCTGGCAGAATTCCCGAAGAAAATTTTGAAACGCACGAAAGAGAAATCCTGCATAAGAAATAATTCTATTTGGTATTCCTCAAATATATTTTTCTGACAATTTTTAGCGGATTTTGTGCACGGGTTTCAAGGGGAATTCCCAAACTACATAATTCCATCCACCGACCTAATTTAGGACATCATCTGTGAGGAAAACTGAATGAACTTATGAATACATAACTTTCCTAACAATTATTTTTAAAACTGAATCTGGACAACATTACCGGATTAATTTCATTTTAAGGTCACTCCTGACTGAATCCAAGATTAAAAGTGCTCGCGTTTTCGGGGGCACACCACTCGATACGCAAGCAACGCACAACTGTCATTTTTATTATTTCACGCATGCTGCGACGCAGCAAAGCTAAATCAACAAAAATGACAGTTGTGCGTTGCTTACGTATCGAGTGGTGTGCCCCCGAAAACGCGAGCACTTTTAATCTTGGATTCAGTCAGGAGTGACCTTAAACTACAAATACAAATATCACAAAATTCAACGAAAAAAGATTTTCAACGCGTATTTTATTTTAATAAACAGATAGTTTCGTTTCTCCCTTCTGCTTGTTTATTCCGCCCAGTCCCACCCACGTGGTTTTGACAGTTGTAGTACAGTTGTATTGGTGAACCCGGTGCGAAACCGTGAAACAACACAGTGCGAACCAGCTTTGGGGTTGGAACTAGTGCGAACCTAGTTCCAACCTGAGCGAATAAAAAAACACTTTGACAGCACTTAGGTTGGAACTGGTTCCAACCTAGGTTGGAACTTTTTAAAAACGAATTCGACATAAATCTCAAGATCAACAAGGACAAAGTGAGTGCTCCAGTATCTTATACAGGGAACAAGAGGCATTGTTGTATGTACTAATATTCCGACGCGACGGTTTGTATGGAGTTCACCATTGGTTGTATGTGCGGATGAAAATTGATAAGCCAGCTGTTACATGTTACCGGTTTCCTGGTTCAGTGAGAAACCACTTATCGTAGCCCAGGCCATACAGTGGAGCTGAATATGTTTCTTTAAGCAAGGCAGTCACCGAAGCAATATGGCTTCAGGGAATAACAAGGGAATAAATCTGCTTGGTCAAGAAAATAGAAACAAAACAAATATCAGAACATCACTTTTTTTCGTGATCATGTGTCTTATAGATCGCTAAAAACAGAGCCGGTCAAGACCCAACACCAACAAGCAGCTATTTTCATCAAAATATTAGAGTTCTCATGATTCTAGACTCTAAGAACAAGCCTTGGAATGACTGATAGAAAGGGGGTCAATCAGAAATACTCAGCACTGCTCTAGAAACCCCTTTAGTAACATCATTTTGTTTATTAAAATAAATATATTCAATCGTTCATTTGCAATCGCTAATTTTGGACGTCTTTTATTAAATCCTCCGAATATTCTTTGCATAAGTACCAAGAACCACTACTCTGTGTCTGTAATTCGAGAATTACTTTGAAAATATCTCCTTCAGGAATTACTTCAGTAATTCTCCCTGGAATTCCTTCGTAAATTTCCCCGGATTTCCATCAAAATTCCCCTGGATTTCCTTCGAAAATTCTTTGTAGAATCCCTTTCGAAGTTCCCCCGGAATTCCTTCGGGTATCACCCCTGGGATTTCTTCAAGATATCCTTCAAGATATCTCCCCAAATTATCTTCAGGAATTTCATCCGGAGCTCCTTCACAAATTTTGCTCGAAAATCCTTCTGGAATTTCACCCTGAAATTAATTCGTGAATTCCTCTCAGAAATTCCCCTTGGATTTTTTTAGAAGATTCCCCTCAGAATACGTTCGAGAATACCCCTCAAAATTTCTTAGTGATTATCCTACGAAATTCCTCCCGGACTTCCTTCGGGAATTACCCTAAAAACTTCGGATTCTTCGGGAGTTTCCGCACGGAGTTACTTCGGGAATTCCCGCTCAGAATTCTTTCGGCAATTCCCACTTGGAATTCCTTCGGTAATTCCCGCTCGGAATTCCTTCGGGAATTTACCCGGAGTCCATTCTCTAATTCCGCTTGAAAATTCCTTCATGAATTCCGCTCAACATTTTTTCAGCAATTCCACTCAGAATATACTCGAAAAATAATCTGAATTTCTAAAATCTTTCTCGAATAAACCACCCCACCCCCGGAATTCATTCGGTAATTACCATTGGTATTACCATACCTCTCAGATTTTTTTCGGGATCTCCCCTCGGAATACTTTCAGGGTTTCCTGTCAGAATTCCTTCGGGAATACCCCTCGGAATTCATTCTGGAGTTTTCCTCGGAGCTTCTTCGAGAATTCTCTTCAGATTTTTTTTACGAAAATTCTCCTTGGTATATCTTCGGGATTTCCTCTTGGATTTCCTTTGAAAATTCACCTCAAAATTCCACCGAGAATTTTCCTCGGAACTGCTCCGAGAAATTCCTTCGGAATTCTTTCTGGAATTGTCCTCTGAATTCCTACAAGAATTCCTCTCAGGACTCCTCCGGTACCTTGTCTTGCTGTAATAACTGTGGCAGTGCTGAAAACACTAAGCTGCGTAGCGGCAATGTCCCGATGGAGAATTTAATGCCATTAATAAGAAGACGGAGAAAAAGTTTTGAGACAAATGGGAGCAATTTTTTCCTGCTTCGTACAATTTGTATTGGAAATTTTAAAAAAAAACTACACATTTTGTGTGATTTTTCAAAATTAGCACAAACAACGTATAAACTTTTTTTTTATTCTTATTGGCATCTAATCCTCATTGAGACATTGCTTAGTGCTTTCTTAGCACTTTCACAGTTATTAACTGCGAGGTTTCAACGCCAAGTTACCTTTTTTGCATTAGTATATGATGAGGCTGGGGGCAGCAGGGACTATGTCCAAGGGCTTGACGATCCCTCCCCAGGCCATCTGCGAGTTGTGGCGCCTACCTAGGATGTGGTGGGGTTTGACAGTGGGCCCTGTTAAACCTCTATAAAAAGCTGCATGTATCCGCAAGTAGGCTCCGCCAAAGCGACCGTGTGCCGCTCAAAGCGCACAAGCCCAAGTCCTGGTGTTAGGTGGGACGCTAAACAGCCCTGACACGACGGCCCTCCGACGAGACAGGAGGTTTGCGCAGGCCCAATAAGCCGCCTTTAATTCAACTATTACGAACGACATAGAAGATAATACGACTCGATACAATCGGCAACGACCTAGGCGACGAATAAAGGATCACGATTGGAAGCTTGGAACATGGAACTGCAAGTCGCTAGGCTTCGCAGGTTGCGATAGGATGATCTACGATGAATTACATCCCCGCAACTTCGATGTCGTAGCGCTGCAGGAAATCTGCTGGACAGGACAGAAAGTGTGGAAAAGCGGGCATCGAGCGGCTACCTTCTACCAAAGCTGTGGCACCACCAACGAGCTGGGAACCGGCTTCATAGTGCTGGGAAAGATGCGCCAACGCGTGATTGGGTGGCAGCCAATCAACGCAAGGATGTGCAAGCTGAGAATAAAAGGCCGTTTCTTCAACTATAGCATCATCAACGTGTACTGCCCACACGAAGGTAGATCCGACGACGAGAAAGAAGCATTCTATGCGCAGCTGGAGCAAACATACGATGGATGCCCACTGCGGGACGTCAAAATCGTCATCGGTGACATGAACGCTCAGGTAGGAAGGGAGGAAATGTATAGACCGGTCATCGGACCGGATAGTCTGCATACCGTATCGAACGACAACGGCCAACGATGCATAAACTTTGCAGCCTCCCGCGGAATGGTAGTCCGAAGCACTTTCTTCCCCCGTAAGAATATCCACAAGGCCACATGGAAATCACCTAATCAAGTAACGGAAAACCAAATCGACCACGTTCTAATCGACGGTAAATTCTTCTCCGACATCACGAACGTACGCACTTACCGCAGTGCGAATATTGAATCCGACCACTACCTCGTCGCAGTATGTCTGCGCTCAAAACTCTCGACGGTGATCAACACGCGTCGGAGTCGTCCGCCGCGGCTTAACATTGGGCGGCTACAAGACGGTAGACTGGCCCAAGACTACGCGAGTTAAAACATTAAAGTCGATTCGGACTTTTTAAAAAACAACACTACACAATTCCACTGCTTAAATCATACTGACTTTAATTAATCTATCTACCAATAATTACACCTATATGTTTATCGTCCGGTGACTGTCGCTGGCCGGTGTATTGCTGACTCCGCATCGTTCGATGATGGCCTGTCGTCGTGTCGATTGAGGTGCCTGTCGTCAATTCGGGTGTCAGCAAATTCCTTTGGTAGCTCTGTTGCTAACTCGCCCCGGCTGAGTGATTAGGTTCCATGGAAATCACATCTGCAAACGTCAATGTCCTAAGAGGAGTTGCGTCAAGGATTATCGGGACGTCCTTCGCTGGCTCTTCATGTTGAATTTCTATCTTCGTTGATCTGTTGAATATGAAATTGAAAACGATAGCAAAGCTGATTATGGTTAGAGGGAAAGCTATTCCCCCAAATATGGTTAACTTCGGCCAGTGCAGGCTATTGGTTTGTAACTTGATGTAGTCCAGATCCTTTCTTGTCTCGAGATGGAGCTCATGGAGATGTTCCAAGCTCAAATTGATGATGAGATGTTGATTGTCCACCGTAACACCATCTAGTGGTATTTGTAAAGGCGATTCCTCTAGATTTTTGATACTGCTGCTGTAAGTTCTGTTGTCGATCGAAATTTCGCAGCTTTCGAATGAAACAAGGAATGGACCAGATAAATTCCTGTTGCTGATTCCGCAATTGGATGAAATGGTGAAATTTCTGTTGTAGTTTATGATAACGTTATTGCTATCAATTGCAATGATTTCATCCTGAATTGAATTGAGTGTGAAGTTGCATCTGGCGGGTTTCCCATTCAAAAGTTCCGAGATACAAGATGATTTTTCCGGTGATAGATCATTCATATTGAAGATTGTTGGCTTTAGCGAATCTACGGCGTATATCTCGTTGCTGTGCATCAGAAAGGTTTTTCTTGTGGTATGAATTTGCTTTTGATTATGATGAATTGGATAGATGTGGACTTTCCTAAACACTCTTGGGTCTAACTTGGGCATTTTGATAAGCAGAGCTACCTCCTTGCTGTTGGTGGCCACTGATGATTCTGCATACGATAGCGCTTCGGTGATGGAATGAGTTGTTACATTTTCATTACTTAGCTTTTGGACTAACACTTGAATTTCTGCTGAACTTAAAATTTTCTTATTCAAAATTCCTATCTTTGCAAAATTTATGCTATCCACAATTTGCTCTAATTTGTCATGTAAATATTTTAAATTTAGGAAAATATTAATTGAATGGATTTCTGAAGATCTTGAATTAAACAATGATATGGCCTGAGAGGTTTTAAGTACAAACTCTTTCATTTGTAAATTGAGTTCTCTATTAATTTTAACTTGGGCATTATTATTTTGTATTAAGTCGTTTAAAGAGGAATTTATTATTCTAAGGTCATTGGCATCCGGGCTGCCTGCTATAAATTTCCATCCTGATCCTAGACTATCCCATCGCTTTACTCTTCTAGTTGAAATAAGGCTTTTGAGCACATTTTCGATGTTTTGAAATTCTTCTATTATCAATGTTGAAAATTGGTTGGTGTTAATTTCGTCAAACATATTTCTTATATTATTTATGTGGTACTGATACGAAGTGAGGTTAAAGTGGTGAATATAAAGGTAAGAATCAATTTTCACTCTACCGGTCCCTTGATTAAATGCTAAGATTGGCTGACTGCTTAGGCTCCTTAGGGAAATAGTTTGCTCGGATGACCATTCTAACTGAAGCATGAAAAGTCCTAATCTGTAATTGAAATTGAATAGAAATGATTAGATCTCTCTGATTTTAATATCGTTTTTGTGAATTTTCCTTCCATCTTCGGTGGTGACCGTACTGTTGTTGACTTTCATTATCTTAACTTTCTTGTATCTAGCCTTGTGCTTTAATCTTTGTCTAGTTTTTTCAAACGCTTCCGTATTTTCTTTTGGGTTGCGGGGTATTCTTGTCTTATTATGAAAATCAAGGTCTTGTTTTTGTTTTTTCTTCAAATTGTCGAAAACTTTTTCAATTATCTCGGGTGTTCGGGAGGATGGAAGGATAATTTCGTATGGTGTGAATTTGGTTGATGAGTGTATGGAAGAATTGTATTTATGTAGGGACATGTGAAGGAGTTCGGGAACAGGTTTTGTGGGATTTTCTAGTTTTGTAATTCTGTATAACTCAAGAAGTGTTGAATGGAGGCGCTCAACAGTTCCATTCATCTCACTTCTACCGGTTGCGGTAATGTAAGGGGATATGCCGTGACTATTGTAATAGTTTACCAGATCTCCGGTCATAAATGATTTCTCACCATCCATGACTAAAATTTCTGGTGGTTTGTACTTCGAAAGCAGTTCTTTAAGAGCGGGAACTATGTCAACAGCTGCGCGAGATTCAATAAACATGATTTGAGCGAATTTAGAGAATTTATCTATGTAAGTAAGAAAATGTTGGCTTTCAAGGAATAATATGTCTACGTGTGCATTTTTGAAAGGGGTGTCCGGAATTGGCGTTTTCTGCAAAGGATATTTGATGGGATTTCTATCGTATTTACTTTCGTTGCAAGTACGACAATTGACTATGAAGTCTCGTAGTTTTGATGAAGTTTTGGGAAATAGAACTTCCGCATGATTTGCTGCTTGTTTTCTTGAACGCATCTGTGTGCCCTCATGTGTTCGTTCCTGATTACGTCCCATTGTTCATCCTCGTCCTGGACGTCTTCGAGCTGCTTTTGTGTGAATCGGATTTTTAACAATCGGTGTTGGCCAAAATGCTTTCTGTATGTTTCTTGAATTTTACCCATCAATTCTTCGTTTGTTAATAATCCGTTTACCAAGCTTACATTGAAATGGCTCTTTAAAATCTGTAAAATAGAAGTTTCGTTAATATGATCTATAGTAATAATAACTCTTGTATACGATTCGAAGGGGTGTTCGACTCTCACTGAATATGGTCCTCTTTTTATGATCACTTGATGGCGGAAAGCGTTTATTGGTACTTCTGTCGAAATTATGAAGAAATCATCACTGGTGTCAGCAGAATGCTGAGTTCCAGTCATAGAGCAAACGATTCTGCTCAATGCATCTGCAACCACATTTGCTTTTCCAGGTTTGTATATAATCTCATAATCGTGTTCCTCTAGGTATGCTTTCCATCTTTTAAGTTTCGCATTTGTGTTTTTCGGTGATAGTGCGAATGTAAGGGGTTGATGATCGGTCATAATTTTGAATTTAGTGCCGTAGAGATAATTTCTAAATGTTTGCAAGGCCCAGTATATGGCAAGCATCTCCTTTTCAGGAACAGAAAATCTTTCTTCTGTTGCTGATAAGGTTCTTGATGCGAAATGTATCGGCCTGTCTTTACCCATTTCGCCCTGAGACAGTACAGCTCCGATGGCGAAGTCTGAAGCATCGGTTGTTAATAAAAATGGCTTATCATAATCGGGATATATTAATATATCCGATGAAGATAGTATGTTTTTCATTTTATTGAAACATTGTTTTTCCACATCGGATAAATACACTTTTTTGCTCGACATGGGATTTCTCTCCCCTCGTAGAAGATTTGTTAGAGGTTTTGCGATTTTCGCAAAATCCTTTACAAATCGACGATAGTACCCCATCTTTCCGAGGAATGATCTCAAGTCCTTAATCGTTTTTAGTTCCGGGAACCTTTGAATAACATCAATCTTTTTACAATTCGGTTCGATACCCTCTGAACTAATAATGTACCCTAAAAATTCTACCTTGGTGTGCAAAAGTTTTGATTTATCGAGTTGAATTTTGAAATTCGCCATGTTCAATGTTTTCAAAATTATGGCCAAATTTTTCAAATGTTCTTCAAGAGAACTTCCAAAAACTATTACGTCATCGATATAGACGTAACAAATCTTTCCGATATGCTCTCGTAAAACATCATCGATAGCTCTCTGGAATGTTGCTGGAGCATTCTTAAGTCCAAATGGCATTCTAGTAAACTCATATTTGCCGTTGTTTATAGAAAATGCCGTTTTTTGGATATCGCTATCATTCATCTTAATCTGATGAAAGCCAGAAGCCAAGTCTAGCGTAGAAAAATATTTCTGGCCTTTCAACTGATCGATTACATAGCCAATCTCTGGCATTGGATATCGATCAGAGACAGTTTTTCATTGATTTTCGATAATCAATGACCATTCTGAATTTCTTCTCTCCGGATGCATCACTTTTCTTTGGAACAACCCAAACGGGCGCTGTCCAAGGAGAACGAGATGGTCGGATAATTCCATCATCTAAGAGTTTTCGAATTTGCTTGTTAACTTCATCGGTGTATGCAACTGGGTACGGATAGACTCTTTGGTGTACCGGAATATCGTCCGTGGTGTTAATCGTGCACTCGATTTTTGTAGCATATGATAATTTTGAATTAGGTTTGTGGAACACTGTCTTGTTTGAATTCAAAACATGTTCCAACTTTTCCTTCTCTTCATGTGATAAATGAGAAGTTCTAAAAATGTTATTTGAAGTTTTCTTATGAGGAGTGTATTCTTGAAGAGGGATAACTAATGTCTCATTACCTTGAGTCAAAGTTAATGCCATGTGATTCATATCAATATTAGCCTTAAGTGCCTTCAAAATTCCTGTTCCAATAATACCAAAAAGAAGGGATGGAATTTATGAAGAAGGAACTGCGATTTGAAATTCAGTTTTGGGTAAAAGAAATTTATATCGATGGCTGATGTTGCGTTAAAATTTCCATTGGCACTGGAAATCTGATTTGCCGAAAAGTCATACGGTTTTGAAATATTGTAGCTCCAAGCCAATTTAGGGTCGATCAAATTTATATTGGCACCTGTATCAATAAGAAATGGAAAGTTGCCAATCGTTGTTTTCAAGTTGATGAAAGGTAGAACCGGTTTCACCAGTTCGGGTTCCACCCTAAAAAATTTGTTTCTTGATTTAATGTGGATTCGTTGGTATCCAAATGATCATTATTATCCGGTATGTCGAAATCTGGATAAGCATCGTATTCTTCAGGGGGACATTCGGGATATTGTTCATAATCGTTGGGGTCTACTTCGATCTCTTCCATTGGATGCGCTTGTCTTTTGAAATTTTGGATTTGTGTTGACGGGGGGTGTTGGCGTTTTAATTGAATTGGTGGACGATTCCCATAATTCAACATTCTGGATCTAATACTATGGTCTACCTCCATAGGTTCAGGCTTTGGTAGAGGTTTCTGGGGATAGTTGAATGGATTCGGGTTTTGTTGGAATTTATTTTGGGGATAGGAAAACAGATTATTATAAGTTTGAACTCGTGGTTGAGCTGGCAAAAATGGATTCAAAGCATTTCTCTGGAATTGTAGGAAGGGATTTGGATTTTGTGGGAAGTTTCTTGGTGGAGGAGGAGGTATATTTTGCTTTCTAGGTGGAATTGCTGGTGGAATCCGTGGCAAGTCCAACTCTCTAGGTTTTGGAACCTGGAAATTGGAAAATTCATTTCTGAATGGAGCACTTCTTGCATCCATATTGTAAAATTCAATACAAAATTGGTAGGCCTTGGCTAGATTTGTTGGCGCTGCCGTTTTAAGCAAAACGTTAAGAGGCTTCTCAATTCCTCTAATGAACGAATCTAAGGCTTTCTCACGGAAGTAATTGATGTGAGATATGGCATTCGTTCTCAAATTATCGTCTGTTTGAATTTGAACGATAATTGAAGATAACAATTCATTAACTCTGCTGTAATAGCTACTGAGGCTCTCTGTGGGGATCTTCTTTACGGTAGTGAGTTCAAAATCTAGAGTTTTGATATCTCTTTTGTCTTTATAATAAAGTAAAAGAGTAGATTTTATCAAACCCCAATCATATGTTACGTTATTCGCGTTGAGAATATCGGCTGCTTCACCGCGAATTTTTCTTCTCACAGATTTACTAATCAGTAAAAGCTGATCAGCGGTTACACCTTTTGAGCGATAAAGCTGGAGGGTGTCTTCTACATCTGTTAGCCAAGCAATTAATTCTTGAGGTCTGCCATCAAATGGTTGGAGATCTCTTATCAGATCAGGCACTTTTCCTAACTCATAAAATGATTGGTTGGTGAGCGGAGTTGGTGCAGTCGATTCAGTCATTATGATTCGTTCAAAATAAATATCAGCTCTACTTCTCTTTTTAATTTTTAAAGCCTTCCACACGTCTGATTAGATAAATACACTTCTTTTCACTTTCACTTCTTAAGCTAAATTAGTCACTGATCACTTTTGAAAATAAAAAATAAAAAATGTATTACTTACAATAAGGACCGTGTCCTGGTTGCGGCCAGCATAACAATCTGGACTTCGTTTTCGGGTCGGGAACTCCGTTATCGTCGGGGGAACGGCAGGCAGGTGCGTCGAGGGAATCCTTTTTCCTGGTGCACAGTTTTTTGCTGTGTGGTACTTAGGCCTCTAAACACCGATCGAGTTATCTCAGTGTCCTGCTGCTCGCTTTGCTTGTCTGGTGCGTGGCTCTTTAAACCACGGTGGCTCGGCTCTTTGAACCGATTAGATTAACAAGATTTTCACCACTGGGAAACACTTATCAGTTTCTTCAAGAATTTTCACACCATTAAGACTTATACACTTCCCGACTTCTGGGTCCCTATTCGGGCGCCAGTTAAAACATTAAAGTCGATTCGGACTTTTTAAAAAACAACACTACACAATTCCACTGCTTAAATCAGACTGACTTTAATTAATCTATCTACCAATAATTACACCTATATGTTTATCGTCCGGTGACTGTCGCTGGCCGGTGTATTGCTGACTCCGCATCGTTCGATGATGGCCTGTCGTCGTGTCGATTGAGGTGCCTGTCGTCAATTCGGGTGTCAGCAAATTCCTTTGGTAGCTATGTTGCTAACTCGCGCAGCAGCTGGAAGTGGCACTCCCAACGGAAGAGCAGCTAGGCGCAGCATCTCTTGAAGATGGCTGGAGAGATATTCGATCCGCCATTGGAAGCACCGCAACCGCTGCACTAGGCACGGTGGCTCCGGATCAGAGAAACGACTGGTATGACGGCGAATGTGAGCAGTTAGTTGAGGAGAAGAATGCAGCATGGGCGAGATTGCTGCAACACCGCACGAGGGCGAACGAGGCACGATACAAACGGGCGCGGAACAGACAAAACTCGATTTTCCGGAGGAAAAAGCGCCAGCAGGAAGATCGAGACCGTGAAGAGACGGAGGAACTGTACCGCGCTAATAACGCACGAAAGTTCTATGAGAAGTTGAACCGTTCACGTAAGGGCCACGTGCCACAGCCCGATATGTGTAAGGACATAAACGGGAACCTTCTTACGAACGAGCGTGAGGTGATCCAAAGGTGGCGGCAGCACTACGAAGAGCACCTGAATGACGATATGGCAGACAACGGTGGCGGTATGGTAATGAACCTAGGAGCACGCGCGCAGGACATGCGACTTCCGGCTCCGAATCTCCAGGAAATCCAGGAGGAGATCGGCCGGCTGAAAAACAACAAAGCCCCTGGAGTTGACCAACTACCAGGAGAGCTGTTTAAACACGGTGGTGAAGCACTGGCTAGAGCGCTGCATTGGGTGATAACCAAGGTTTGGGAGGATGAGGTTCTGCCGCAGGAGTGGATGGAAGGTGTCGTGTGTCCCATCTACAAAAAGGGCGATAAGCTGGATTGTAGCAACTACCGCGCAACCACATTGCTGAACGCCTCCTACAAGGTACTCTCCCAAATTTTATGCCGTCGACTAACACCAATTGCAAGAGAGTTCGTGGGGCAGTACCAGGCGGGATTTATGGGTGAACGCTCTACCACAGACCAGGTGCTCGCCATACGTCAGGTATTGCAGAAATGCCGCGAATACAACGTGCCAACACATCATCTATTTATCGGCTTCAAAGCCGCATATGATACAATCGATCGGGACCAGCTATGGCAGCTAATGCACGAAAACGGATTTCCGGATAAACTGATACGGTTGATCAAGGCGACGATGGATCGGGTGATGTGCGTAGTTCGAGTTTCAGGGGCATTCTCGAGTCCCTTCGAAACCCGCAGAGGGTTACGGCAAGGTGATGGTCTTTCGTGTCTGCTATTCAACATCGCTTTGGAGGGAGTAATACGAAGGGCAGGGATTGACACGAGTGGGCAGGGATTGACACGATTTTCACGAAGTCCGTCCAGTTATTTGGTTTCGCCGACGACATTGATATCATGGCACGTAACTTTGAGAGGATGGAGGTAGCCTACATCAGACTGAAAAGCGAAGCTAAACGGATTGGACTAGTCATCAACACGTCGAAGACGAAGTACATGATAGGAAGAGGCTCAAGAGAGGTCAATGTGAGCCACCCACCACGAGTTTCTATCGGTGGTGACGAAATCGAGGTGGTTGAAGAATTCGTGTACTTGGGCTCACTGGTGACCGCCGATAACGATACCAGCAGAGAAATTCGGAGACGCATAGTGGCTGGAAATCGTACGTACTTTGGACTCCGCAAGACGCTTCGATCGAATATAGTTCGCCGCCGTACCAAACTGACTATCTACAAAACGCTTATAAGACCGGTAGTTCTCTACGGACACGAGACCTGGACGATGCTCGTGGAGGACCAACGCGCACTGGGAGTTTTCGAAAGGAAAGTGCTGCGTACCATCTATGGTGGGTTGCAGATGGCGGACGGTACGTGGAGGAGGCGAATGAACCACGAGTTGCATCAGCTGTTGGGAGAACCATCCATCGTTCACACCGCGAAAATCGGAAGACTGCGGTGGGCCGGGCACGTAGCCATAATGTCGGACAGTAATCCGGTAAAAATGGTTCTCGACAACGATCCGACGGGAACAAGAAGGCGAGGTGCACAGCGGGCAAGGTGGCTCGATCAGGTGGAGGACGACTTGCGGACCCTCCGCAGACTGCGTGGTTGGCGAAGTGCAGCCATGAACCGAGCTGAATGGAGAAGTCTTTTATGTGCAGCACAGGCCACTCCGGCCTTAGTCTGATGATAAATAAATAAATAAATATGATGAGGCTGCTTCTAACTCCTCAAACTTATTCATTATATTCGTATATTTTATCCATAATCATAAAATCATAAAATAAAACTACTACAGAAATGAATCATGGTATTATTTAAGTTTTAATATGTCCCCAAAAACAAGCAAGATTTGGGGAACTCCAATAGTTTCACTGCTCGTTCTAATTAGCATCACCCGTGGCGATAGTGTCATACTAAAATGTTGCAACGCTGTTTCGCACTACTTTGTGACACATCAAACAGACAAGCAAGTAGTACGCACACACAACACTTTTACCGGTCAGCATGGTCAAACATTTTGTTCGGCTGATAACGGTCAGATGATGGGTGCACGTAAAGCTGTGTTCGCTCTAATTTATTTGATTCTCGATTGGCTCCTAGCCACAAAACTATGGAACCGATTTAGCAATTCGGTTGTTGGTTTTCAATATATAGGTGCATCATTTTTTATTTTCTTCGGCCCTGATTTGCAGCAAATCGACTTTATTTTGCGCCGCGCCGTGCCTGCGGTGGAAGTTTGTTTGAGTGCGGTTGACGCACTAGTTATCGCCGGGCCCGGCTGTAATTTATTTGCTGACGCGAGTTTAGTTGGTTTTCCAATTTAACCACTGGTCCGTGCGGTGATGACATCTCGTTTTAGCAAAGTGACGCAACAATTTGCGATAGGCATAAATTGGATTGTCATAGCGGTTGTGGCATTATAAATATGAGCTTAGGGATGAATATTTCTACAGTTATTGCTCGATTTTGTGGTTTGGAGGGCATTGATTAACAGCAATGCGGCATTACATTTATTATGTAACATTGATAAAGGTAATCATTCCCAGATTGCTTCCCATTTATTTTGGTTTGTATCTGCCTTAAATCTGAAATAAAAAATCAACATGCAAAAGTTTCAGTTTGAATAAATTGATCTAGTGTGGTAGAAATAGGTCACGTCGGGACAAAAAAAAACAGAGAGTTGATACATAGCTTAAAAAAGTGATCAAGTGAAACAGACTTGAAATCGTGATCTGTAGTTTTACATATACTATAACCCTAAATCACTCATTTTAACGGAAATGATAATTTTAAATCCAATATAATATCCACATTAACTGACAAAAGTCTGCAACTGTTTACTTTTATAATCCAAACGGGTTTGCTTTTCCATCCGAGTCCGGGGGTTCAACGCCCATCATCAGTGGCGGAAGAACAACGAACCTGCTCGATTTCAGAGGGGGACTCCTCCTCACGCATCACGTACGTAGGCAATTGGCGCTCGGGGGTGGTGGTTAAAATGACATAAAAGAGATTTAGAACCACACTCATCGACCGAAAATTGACCAATTTCGATGCATTGCTCTGTTTGCGTTTCCCGTTTCTGGTGACGGTTGTTAGTTGATTCTATGATGGCGGCCGATCGCGCTCGCGAATTTGCCATCGGCCGACCGCGAGGTGTGAATCTTTGAATTTTCGAACTCGGGAGTGGTATTCACATGTGAATCGAGAACGCAGGGGAAGCATACAAATCAACTGTTTATGCTAATTCAATGCCCAGCACGAAGTTTATCGCTCCTCGAGGAATATTATGCGATTGAAAAACGTTTGGAATTCTGGAGAATGTGAATTAGGCTCCATTGTAAAATGTATATCATTTAAAACCTTCAAGTTCGCTTCAGGCGTACTGGAACGAACTGGAACACAGATACAGATAGAAAGAGAGTTCCAATTCATGATTAACGAGTTTTAGTCAAAGAAATATGCGTCCAGTAATGAAATATGCGTCCATGTAATGATACTGAATAAAAAAGATCCCAGACATCAACTTATCGCATAAGAGCTTACAATCACAATCGTTGATCTATAGATATTTCTTTAGAATCGCAATGCCGTGCGGTGCTAATTAGTTTATTTATAGGTTTCCCCGAGCAAGGCTATGGTATGAATCTTGTGCAACAAGCACAATTATACAAAATGCCCAGAGCGTTGTTTATCTTTCTCGTCTGAAAAGATTCTAAACCGTTCTGAGAATCGATTCTTCCATCTTCGGATTGGAAATTTCCTCACAGTCAGTATCAACGTTTCAGTATATTTACCCACATTTTAAATAATTATTCAACTGACCTCATCATCATACTGTTAATTGTTAATTGGGCGTACCTGTAGAAGAAGAAAGAAAAAAAGTTATCAATCAACGTAACAATATGGTGAGAATAAGCAAATTGATACAAATGGAATCAAATTAATTTCCTTTTTAAGGGAATAATAGGAAAATCATTTAAACGATGGAAGGTTATTGAACAGAAATGTAATTTTTAACTTGTATTGTAATATTTGGTTTCAGAATTTGAAAATTCGACGATAATTAATTATTGCAATGTATGTTGCTCATATACTGTACATCTTTGGTGAACGCTCATCGACGTACTTTCAGGACATTAGTGCACATATTGCGTTACCAGCTTTGAAGTAAATCCCAAAATTGGGAGATTAGAAGGAAAGCTAGAGCCTGAAGAAGCATTGAAGTGAGAACTAGTGATGACCGCAAGCTATGTCAAACGCTCCTCCAATATTTTCTACTGTATCTAATTCTGACGACCAAATATTGAGTAGTCAAGAAAGAAATCAAACGTAAAACCAAACCTATGCGTCTTTCCTCATTTATCATTCTGTTATTTATTGAATTTATTCTTATTTCTTTTTTGCACTTTTAATAAGAATTAAAAACTGTGGGGTACCGAAGGTGTTTCTGATGATCGCGATTTTATCCCCTGACGGACGACGTGGGATGCAAGCTGCAAGGTAAAAATCAAGCGCCAAGCAGGAATCTCCTAAACAAAACAAATCTCTCCCTTTCATCAAGGCCGCGTTCCTGGCAACCCAGGGATCTTTACCTGGGCCATAAGTTCCAACTGTTTCAGCGTCCTGGGCTTCCCGGGCACTCCAATCCACCGTTCCTCACCCACTTCCGGCGATACGAGCAGAGCCGGCCTGTCCAGGATATCTCCAGAATCAGCATTAGGTACGGTAAAAAAAAAACCCTATTTCTTTAAGAAACCCTGACCCTCCCGCTGTAGGTGAAGTTTTGCCTCTAATGGAGCATCAACGGGTTTTGGAACAACCTTACAAACCTCGAGCTGCTGATGCACCACAGCTTACCATGGACCATAACTCTCCAAGAGGTTAGGGGCGTATTCAACACCCTCATGGATCTGACCCTCGAAGGCCAATACCGTTGGACCAGCAAGTTGGGAATAATTATAGGCACACCATACCCATCGGGGTTCTGCTGGATATCCCATTCGATGTCCTCGATATCGACGAGGGCCTGTCGGCTGTTGGTGTCCGGCTGCACGGAAGTATGCATATTACCATTATAAAAATCTACATCCCTTGCGGCGCCTTCCCCGGTACTTCCCTCTGCTTTATCCTTGGGGATATGAACGCCCATCATCCCATGTGGGGAGGCTCCGGGTCCGACCCTCGAGGCACCGTTCTAGCCAAAGCATTCCAGGATGGTGATCTCGTCACTCTCAACGACGGGTCCCAAATCTGCTTCAACGGGCACTCCACCACGGCTATTGATGTTTCTGCGCTAAGAAGATCAACTTTGCTGCACTTCTCCTGGAAAGCCGGCACCGATTTGTACGGTAGCGACCACTACTAAATACAGATTTCCACGCTCCCCCTTTCGTAGACATCAAGAGGCGCCGCTGTAAATATGGTGAAGCGGATTGGGAGGAGTACGAGCGCAGACCAACCTCCCCCGTCGCTCACCGAAATTATCTTCACGATTCTAGCTGTCGCCCAACAAGCTATCCCCCAATCCAGTGGGTGTCCCGGCCGTCATGCACTCAGGTGGTGGACTGAGGAAACTCGGCACACTGTTAAAGCCAGACGCAAGGCCTTACGTGCACTAAGGCAGCTCAGCAGCGTCCACATCCTTAGGCCTGACGCCCTGGAGTCTTATAAGGAGAAACATCGAAAATGTAATATCTTCATCAGGGAGGTGAAGTCGCACAATTTCAACCCTGCACAAGTTGCCAATACTCTCGGAGGTTACTTCGCCTCCCTGGTAACAACTTTCCACTATCCGGCCGATTCCAGAGTACTGTCGCTACTCGTGGTCCGCAACTCAACACTACCATTATTCCTGCGAACCCCCGGCTGTCTGCTGAACCAGCCTTTTTCAGCAAGCGAGTTGGCCGTGGTGCATCCGTGTTCAGACCAATCTGCCTGATCCCGTGCGCGATCAAAACCATCGAGAAGATGGTCAACCGGTGACTCGCCCAGGCAATGGCACCAGTACATACTTTGTCAGTATGGGCAGCGTGGTTCAAGAAGCGTATGAGGAAAGCAAGTATGTTGACCTTGTGACACTCGACATCGCCAAGGATTTTTGCCAGACCTGGACTCCAAGGCTGGGGTATCACAGGCAACATGCTTGCTTTCGTTGAAAACTTTCTCACCCGACGAGTTTTTCAAGTGCTCATTGGCGGCACAGCAGCGGCCGACGCTTTTTCCCTTCGCTATGGAGGGCGCTTTCAGCGTTCTACCAGCGAACGTGTATTTATTTGTACCGTTTTGGCTCAAATCCCGAACATGACTCATATTCTGAACACTGGCGTTCTGGCACCCTAAAACTGAAAATTCCATCGGTTTTCAGTCCTGATGATCAAGATTAAAAATGAATTCAAGATCCTATGGATAGAATTACACGAAAAAGCCAAAATTGACATTTGAAAGCGAGTGTTCGGAATATGAGCCACGTTCGGAATTTGAGTCGGTATATGCCGACGATATTTGATTGATCGTGGTCGGAAGAACGCCTGAAAGGAACAGGATCAAAACTCATTCGTCGTCAGTTTTGTTATGAACGCCACTATGTGTGTTCGGGGACACGTCTGCAATTGCCTGGCAAGATCGTCCGAGTGCTTGGTGTCGACATCGACTGGAAACTAACCTTTCTACCTGCCTTTATGGCCTTGAATTGACGTGTCTTGTCTACCGGAACCTCATCGACACTCTCTCGCCTATTTTTAATAGCTACCCCGACTAGAAGGTCATATCAAAATTATATCAACCTATGTTATTATGTTATTCTAAATTTTTATAACAAAATTAGTTAGAAACGTGGTGCAGGATGTTGTTAAAATATCTAAATTTCTATCAAAAATTACACTACTGGAAACAAAAAACTCAAATCAAATTTTGTTACAATTTTATCATAAAAATAACATATTTTGTTAGAAATTTAAAACAGAATCAGATACAAAATATATTGTTTCTGTGCAGTTGCAAATTTTTACAGTTCGTGATAGGTCTTCAGATTGTGACCAACATTCAGAAACTTTTATTTTTGTCTGAACAAGAAAATTTTTCGGGAACATGAAACTAACAACATTACAAATAAGGCAACCTTTGCAAATTATATCAGCGTTGTAATATCTATATTGCTGGAAGACTTTGCTACATCTATTTTAATTGCCTACTGTTGGGCAATTCGGTGTTAAGCATTTTTTAAATCATATTATGATAAAATTCTGTTACAACATTTGAAAGATAATGGCTAGTAAGAACAAAATTGTATCAAAATAAGTTATAAATATCACAATATGTTAATATTGTGTTCAGTTTCTGTTAGGCTCTTCTAGTCGGGACGTCTGGCTAGTCACTGTCCACACCCGTTGGAGCAGCCTGCGTTGATGCCGGCATTCTTCCTTTCCGGCATCGGATTCTGTTGGTCATCTGTCGCTGATGGCCATCTGTGGTCATCCGCCTCTTTTGTTGCTGCCACTTCAGGAGAAAACAGGATCTCTCTCCTCGATGAGGCTGACCGGATCCTGAGAACTCCTCCCAATGGCACGGGTCGTTAACATCGACCGCACCATCGCCTCCAGGTTCAGAAGAGGAGAAAACACGAATGAACTTTGCGCAACGCGCTTCCGAAATAGCGAGAATAAAAGGGCCCGTAACGGAACTTATTTAGATTCCGCTATTTCAGAGGTCCGAAAAAGACCCATTCTTATGTAAAAAAAAACGAGGAATCGATTGGTGATATTGTCACTGTAGACAAATCATTGAAAAGGGCCCATTTTGCCCGATTTTCCCCAAAATACAGAATAAAAGCGAATTTATCAACGGACAATCTTATTTGCGCTCCCGGAGAGGTTTCAAATATCACTCAAGTGTGATAGAACATTGGTGAGATGGATTGCATTCAATTCTGTGCGTGACATAACTCCAAATTAAACTATTTTGACCTATTCTCATCTAAACCCATAATTTAGTTAAATAAGCTGCTGGAAAGTAATTTCTCATGTTTCAAATGATCTTTGCTGGTACAAATCTATTTAAGATACATGCAAACAGACATATTCTGATCGTTTCGAGATTGCAGTTCTACGATAGGGTTCATTTTGCACGATTTTTCCCAAAAAAATACTTCAAAAAAGCAAATTCTTCAACGGAAAATCTTATTTGCCCGATTCTTCCCTAAACTGATTTTTGCCAAGGAATTCTTCCGGAAGTTGCTCAAAGGAATTCTTCCGGAAGCTCCTCAAAGGAATTCTTCCATAAGTTCATCAAAAGAATTTCTTTCAAAAGTTCCTCTCGGATGGCATTCCTCCTCCGGAAGTTCCTCCAGAAATTTCTCGGGAAGTTCCTACAGAAATTCCTCCGGAAGTTCCTCCAGAAATTTCTCCGGAAGTTCATCCAGAAATTCCTTCGGAAGTTCCTCTAGGAATTCCTCCGGAAGTTCCTCCAGGAATTCCTCCGGAAGTTCCTCCAGGAATTCCTCTGGAAGTTTCCCCAGAAATTCCTCCGGAAGTTCCTCCAGGAATTCTTCCGGAAGCTCCTCCAGGAACTTCTCCGGAATTTCCTCCAGAAACTTCTTCGGAAGTTCCTCCAGGAATTCCTCCGAAAGTTCCTCCAGGAATTTCTCCGGAAGTTCCTCCGAAAATTCCTCCAAGAATTCTTCCAGGAGTTCCTCCAGGAAGTCCTTCAGGAGTTCCTCCAGGAGTTTAAACAGGAATTCCTCTGGAAGTTCCTAAAGGAATTCCTCCGGAAGTTCCTCCAGAAATTTCTCCGGAAGTTCCTCCAGGAAATCCTCTGGAAGTTCCTCCAGGAATTCTTCGAAAGTTCCTTCAGGAATTCCTCTGGAAGTTTCTCCAGAAATTTCTCCGGAAGTTCCTCCAGGAATTTCTTCGGAAGTTCCTCCAGGAATTTCTTCGGAAGTTCCTCCAGGAATTTCTGCGGAAGATCCTCCAAGAATTTCTCCGGAAGTTCCTCCAGGAATTCCTCCAGGAATTCCTTCGGAAGTACCTCCAGGAACTCCTCCGGAAATTCATCCAGAAATTCGTCCGGAAATTCATCCAGGAGTTCCTCCAGGAATTTCTCCGGGATTTTCTCAGGAAGTTCCTCCAGGAATTCTTCATCCGGGTGTTATCCAAAGAAATTCTTCCACAAATTCCTCGAAGAAACTCCTCTGGAAGTTCCTCAAAGAAATTCTTCCGGAAATTCATCAAAAGAATTCCTTCGGCAGTTCTTCAAAGAAATTCTTCCAGAAGTTTTTCAAAGGAATTCATCCGGAAGTTCCTCAAATGAATTTCTCCGGAAGTTCTACAAAGGAATTCCTACGGAAGTTTTGCAGAAGAATTCTTTCGGAAGCTCTACACAGGAATTTCTCTGGAAGTTCTCCAAAAAAAAATCCCTTCGGAAATTCCTTAAAGGAATTACTCAAGAAGTTCCTCATAGGAATTTTCTCCGGAAGTTTTGCAAAGGAATTCCTCCGGAAGTTCCTCAAAGGAATTCCTCCGGAAGTTCCTCAAAGGAATTCCTTCAGAAATTCCTCAAATGAATTCCTTCGGAAGTTCCTCAAAGGAATTACTTCGGAAGTTCCTCAAAGTAACTCTGCGAAAGTTCTACAAAATAAATTCCCTGGAAGTTCCTTTAATGAATTTCTCGGAGGAAAACCTCTAAAAAAAACTTCCGGAGAAATTCTTTAATGAATTTCCGGAGGAGCTCTTTTGGGAAACTTTAGGAGGGATTCCCTTGATTAACATCTGGAAGAATTTCTTTGAGGAACACTCGAACGGACTCTCGGAGGAATTTTTGGAATGGATTTCGGTAGTTGGTATTGAAAGGGTTTCCGGTCATTTTAACAAACCGGAGGTCGGCCATTTTGAATTCCAAAATTACAAATTCCAGCATGCAGACAGACATATTCTTGAATAGATTTGTACGCACAAAGATTATTTTAAACGAGAGAAATTCCTTTCCTGCAACTTTTATGAACTAAATCATGAGTTTAGGGGAGAATCGGGCAAAATAGGCTAAATTTGAGTTTTTCACGCACAGAATTCTGCTTTGAGTCACATCCATTTCATCTGTATCCATTTCACCAATATTCTATCAACACTTGAGTGATATTTGAAACCTCTCCGGGAGAGACAAATAAGATTTTCCGTTGATTAATTCACTTTTATGGTGTATTTTGCAGAAAATCGGGCAAAATGGGTTATGTCGGAAACGAGTAGAATATGCTCTCTGCATGTATCTTGAATAGATTTGTAGCAGCAAAGATCAATTTAAACGCGAGAATTTACTTTCCAGCAGCTTATTTAACTGAATCATGCCTAAACTCATCGGGGAATCGGGCAAAATAGGTAAATTTGGAGTTATGTCACGCACAGAATTTAATGCAATCCATTTCACCAATATTCTATCAACACTTGAGTGATATTTGAGACCTCTTTTTTTATCTTTATTAGAGAGATTTGCAGCCCTAGGCTGGCTAATCTCTAAATTTGAGACCTCTCCGAGAGATGCAAAAAAAGATTTTACGCTGATTCTTGAAGTATTTTAGGGAAAATCGGGCAAAATGGACCATTTCGTGAATCCGCAATCTGTCAATCAATCAGAATATGTTTGTCTGCATATATCTCGAATAGATTTGTAGCAGCAAAGATCATTTTAAACGAGAGAAATTAATAGGAGAAAAAATAGGTTAGTTTGCAATCTCAACTCAATGCAATCCATTTCATCAATGTTCTATCAACACTTGAGTTCTCTCCGGGTGCGGCAAATAAGATTTTCCGTTGATTAATTCGCTTTTATGGTGTATTTTAAGGGAAAATCGGGCAAAATGGGTCCTTTCCAATGGTTTGTCTGCAGTGAAAATATCACCAATCGATTCCTCGATTTTCTTTTTACATAAGAATGGATCTTTTCCAGACCTCTAAAATATTATTTATTTAATCAGACTAAGGCCGAAGTGGCCTGTGCGGTATATAAGAGTCTTCTCCATTCGACTCGGTCCATGGCTACACGTCGCCAACCACGCAGTCTACGGAGGGTCCGCAAGTCATCTTCCACCTGATCGATCCACCTTGCCCGCTGTGCACCTCGCCTTCTTGTTCCCGTCGGATCGTTGTCGAGAACCATTTTCACCGGATTACTGTCCGACATTCTGACTACGTGCCCGGCCCACCGCAGTCTTCCGATTTTCGCGGTGTGAACGATGGATGGTTCTCCCAACAGCTGATGCAACTCGTGGTTCATTCGCCTCCTCCACGTACCGTCCGCCATCTGCACCCCACCATAGATGGTACGCAGCACTTTCCTTTCGAAAACTCCAAGTGCGCGTTGGTCCTCCACGAGCATCGTCCAGGTCTCGTGTCCGTAGAGGACTACCGGTCTAATTAGCGTTTTGTAGATTGTCAGTTTGGTACGGCGGCGAACTCTATTCGATCGGAGCGTCTTGCGGAGTCCAAAGTACGTACGATTTCCAGCCACTATGCGTCTCCGAATTTCTCTGCTGGTGTCATTTTCGGCAGTCACCAGTGAGCCCAAGTACACAAATTCTTCTACCACCTCGATTTCGTCACCACCGATGCAAACTCGCGGTGGGTGGCTCACATTGTCTTCTCTTGAACCTCTTCCTATCATGTACTTCGTCTTCGACGTGTTGATGACTAGTCCGATCCGCTTAGCTTCCCTCTTCAGTCTGATGTAGGCTTCCTCCATCTTCTCAAAGTTACGTGCCATAATATCTATGTCGTCGGCGAAACCAAATAGCTGGACGGACTTATTGAAAATTGTACCACTCGTGTTAATCCCTGCTCTTCGTATAACCCCTTCCAAAGCGATGTTGAATAGCAGACACGAAAGACCATCACCTTGTCGTAACCCTCTGCGGGTTTCGAAGGGACTCGAGAATGCCCCTGAAACTCGAACTACGCACATCACCCGATCCATCGTCGCTTTGATCAACCGTGTCAGTTTATCCGGAAAACCGTGTTCGTGCATTAGCTGCCATAGTTGGTCCCGATCGATTGTATCATATGCGGCTTTGAAGTCGATGAATAGATGATGTGTGGGCACGTTGTATTCGCGGCATTTCTGCAGTACTTGGCGAATGGCGAACACCTGGTCCGTGGTGGAGCGTTCGCCCATAAAACCCGCCTGGTACTGCCCCACGAACTCCCTTGCAGTTGGTGCTAGTCGACGGCATAAAATTTGGGAGAGTACCTTGTAGGCGGCGTTCAGCAATGTGATTGCGCGGTAGTTGCTACAATCCAGCTTATCGCCCTTTTTGTAGATGGGACACACGACACCTTCCATCCACTCCTGCGGCAAAACTTCCTCCTCCCAAATATTGGTAATGACCCAGTGCAGCGCTCTAGCCAGTGCCTCACCACCGTGTTTAAATAGCTCTCCTGGTAGTTGGTCAACCCCAGGGGCTTTGTTGTTCTTCAGCCGGCCAATCTCCTCCTGGATTTCCTGGAGATCCGGAGCCGGTAGAATTATGTCCTGCGCGCGTTCTCCCAGGTCCATCACCATACCGCCATCTTCGTCTGCCACATCGCCATTCAGGTGTTCTTCGTAGTGCTGCCGCCACCTTTGGATCACCTCACGCTCGTTCGTAAGAAGGTTCCCGTTTATGTCCTTACACATATCAGGCTGTGGCACGTGGCCCTTACGTGAACGGTTTAACTTCTCATAGAACTTTTGTGTGTTATTAGCGCGGTACAGTTGCTCCGTTTCTTCACGGTCTCGATCTTCCTGCTGGCGCTTTTTCCTCCGGAAAATCGAGTTTTGTCTGTTCCGCGCCTGTTTATATCGTGCCTCGTTCGCCCTCGTGCGGTGTTGCAGCAATCTCGCCCATGCTGCATTCTTCTCTTCCACTAACTGCTCACATTCGCCGTCATACCAGTCGTTTCTCTGATCCGGGGCACCGTGCCAAGTGCAGCGGTTGCGGTGCTACCAATGGCGGATCGAATATCTCTCCAGCCATCTTCAAGAGACGCTGCGCCTAGCTGCTCTTCCGTTGGAAGTGCCACTTCCAGCTGCTGCGCGTATTCTTGGGCTAGTCTACCATCTTGTAGCCGCCCAATGTTAAGCCGCGGCGTCCGACTTCGACGCGTGTTGTACACCGTCGAGAGTTTTGAGCGCAGGCATACTGCAACGAGGTAGTGGTCGGATTCAATATTCGCACTGCGGTAAGTGCGGACGTTCGTAATGTCGGAAAAGAATTTACCGTCGATTAGAACGTGGTCGATTTGGTTTTCCGTTTCTTGGTTAGGTGATCTCCATGTGGCCTTGTGGATATTTTTGCGGGGGAAGAAGGTGCTTCGGACTACCATTCCGCGGGAGGCTGCGAAGTTTATGCATCGTTGGCCGTTGTCATTCGATACGGTGTGCAGACTATCCGGTCCGATGACCGGTCTATACATTTCCTCCCTTCCTACCTGTGCGTTCATGTCACCGATGACGATTTTGACGTCCCGCAGTGGGCATCCATCGTATGTCTGCTCCAGCTGTGCGTAGAACGCTTCTTTCTCGTCGTCGGGTCTCCCTTCGTGTGGGCAGTGCACGTTGATGATGCTATAGTTGAAGAAACGGCCTTTAATCCTCAGCTTGCACATCCTTGCGTTGATTGGCTGCCACCCAATCACGCGTTGGCGCATCTTACCCAGCACTATGAAGCCGGTTCCCAGCTCGTTGGTGGTGCCACAGCTTTGGTAGAAGGTAGCCGCTCGATGCCCGCTTTTCCACACTTTCTGTCCTGTCCAGCAAATCTCCTGCAGCGCCACGACGTCGAAGTTGCGGGGATGTAATTCATCGTAGATCATCCTGTCGCAACCTGCGAAACCTAGCGACTTGCAATTCCATGTTCCAAGCTTCCAATCGTGATCCTGTATTCGTCGCCTAGGTCTTTGCCGATTATATCGAGTCGCATTATCTCTACCTCTAAAATAGCGACATCTAAATAAGTACCGTTACGGGCCCTATTATTCCCACTGTGCGACGGATCCATCTATTATTTTTTACATTTTACAACTTATACAATTGAACTTATTACTTTCAAAAATCACAAAAATAAAGACCAATAAAAACTTATACTATAGACTTACATTTCTAGGAAAAATCGCTTCAATTTGTTAACAATGTAACCAAATATGGCAAAACTCTGTGAGATCGTAAATCCGCCTAAACAGTCGCCTCTCTGCATCTCGATATTGAAGGAACCTTCGAGATAAGGAGAGATCGAGAAATGGACTAGATCGTTGCTATGAAAAACGACAACAAAACAAATGTCATTTCTTGCTGTTGATGTGTTTGTTTTTGTCCAAAGATAATCTAGTAACCTATAAATTTGAACTTATCGACATAAGGAGAGTGAATCCAGAACAAAAAATGTTCAGAACACATCGAGATAGAGAAATGTCGAGATAGGGAGGTTATCGAGATGTTGAAAGCCCAAATGTATGTACAAAGATTGAAGGGACCGATGAAACCATCGACATAGGGAAAGATATCGAGATATAGAACATCGGGATGTCTTCTTCTTCTTCTTATTGGCATTACATTCCCACACTGGGACAGAGCCGCCTCGCAGCTTAGTGTTCATTGAGGACTTCCACAGTTATTAACTGCGAGGTTTCTAAGCCAAGTTACCATTTTTGCATTCGTATATCATGAGGCTAACACGATGATACTTTTATGCCCAGGGAAGTCGAGAGAATTTCCAATCCGAAAATTGTCTAGACCGGCACCGGGAATCGAACCCAGCCACCCTCAGCATGGTCTTGCTTTGTAGCTGCGCGTCTTACCGCACGGCTAAGGAGGCCCCCCCCCCCCGAGAACATCAAGATGTACACGGAAGAAAAAAAAGTACCCAAAATTGAGTATTTTTAAACTTACTTTTGAGTTATTTTTTCTCTTCTCTTTCATCCACTCTTTCTTTTGTTGTCAAAAACAAAAGAGCCAAACAATCCAACGACGCCAGTTCAATACGGGAAGCCAATTTTGAGTTTTATTACCTGAGGTCGAAATTGAGTGAATTAAACTTACATTTGGGTAAATACATTTTCCGTTGGGTACTTTTTAAACATGGGAGTAAAGGCAAACTACTTCGACCCTACTTACTCAATTTTGACTTCCCGTACGGATGTTCGAGGTTGGCTGAATTAAACTCACTATTGGGTAGTTTATTTCTTCCGTGTAGAGAATCGACTGTACTTAGCTTTGTGCGTGGTTCGCAGTTCCTCTTTTACTTACTTATGAAGAATAGCATAGCTTAGTAAAAAATAATGAAAACTAAGAAGCGCGTAAAAAATAAAGACATAGAAAATTACACTATTTTGGGCGTACATGGATATTTTCCAACAAGTACACCCTAAATGTATGCAATTTCTATATTTCTATATTTCTATAGTTTCTATAGCATATGTACAATGTGCATCATATAAAAAGTGACATAATGCAATGGAAATTGCATACATTCAGGCGATAATATCGTTTAAATTTATGCTTTTTTTGGCATTCCCTTTATGTGCATTACTTTCGTGTAAATTTCAACAACTTTTTCTATCTGTGTTGTCTTCGGATATGTGGCATGTTTCCCGCTATCCATTAGGAATTGACAGCATCCAGCAAGGCGATCTTACCAATCGGCTCCAAACGACAGAGCATAGGGTTTACTCATAGCATAGTCCATCTCATCTTTTCCGGATAGATGTTTTTTTCGCCAGAAAAAAATCAAACTCATTGAGTGAGAAAGCTTTATTGAACGGGTGATCAACATCCGGAGAGATGGCGAAGGAAGTAACCGCAGATTTTGAATTGGGATAAGTTTTGTGGGACTCTGCGCTATATTTTTCTATAGAAGATAGTCTCCGCCACATCATTGGGGCATCTGGTTGTGATTCCGTTAATGAGCGATATCTGTGTTGTTTCTTTTGCCATAGATGGCGTTGATTCGTCGCCAAAGTTTGCTTATGGGCTGATCTTCGTAGATGTCATAAAGGAATGATTCTCAGAATTCTTCTTTTATATCCAGGATTCCCGAATAATTCAACGACATTCGTTACGCTTCACTCTGGAATCATCTATAGCAGCATCATGGCTAGGGTTCAATTCTTTAAGGTGCTTGACTGCCCGTAGAGTTTTGCGACGGATATTGATGGCTATTTTAGAAGAATTTTAGAATTTAGTTAGTGCGCGATCGAAAATTTTATTTGTCCTATACTAGCATCGCTTTTTAGAAGTTTTCTCTTTCTTTTTTTATTTCGCCTTCCTATTTTTTCGTTCCTTTTTTCTTGTTTAGATAATTAAGTTTTATTCACATTTTCTTTTTGTTTTTTCTGCTCTTATCATAATATTTTGTCTTTCTTTTTCTACTTTCTTCCTTCATTTTCATTCTGTCTTCTTTCTTCTTTTTTTCTGTTCATGTTTTCATTGTTCATCTCGTTTTCTTGATGGAGAGTACTAAACTCGTCTTAGACGGTTGACCACATGCTAAGATTTTCTACACAGCAATTTTAAAAACAAACTTCGGTTTTTTTAGAATTTCAACTAATTGAAAGTTCATTTTATTGCTGAAATACAGTGTAAAATTTTCTACGTTTGATGTTTCTATTTGTGGCAACATTGATGGTGGTGATTACTGTTTAGTAAATAAGCTAGAAATGGGAGTCGGTAGACTGTTAACTACAATTTCCATTGCTGCCCACATCGAAACTGCCAATCTCCGTTCCAAAACAATTTTCGAATTCGCGTTGTGGGTTGTCTAATCACTTACAAGAATCAAGGTTTATTTCAAAAAGCGAACTCATTCGTCAGACTTGATTAGCCTAATCAAACATAATTCAATCACATTTCAAAATAGAATTCCACAAAATAATAGAATATGATCCCTCCCAAACATATACATTACACATACTTCTGAACAATAGAACAAAGCTAACTGAACGGCGCCAACATCAAAGTGATTTGAATAAATGCGTTCAATGTTCCGCAATATGATACTTCGAAAAGGACTTCGTGGTCATACCTTCCGTACTGGAATTTAGGCTGCATATCAAATAATACTTCAAGCGGTCAAGTTCTAATAATGTAAGAACATTGTTTCGGACAAACATTTTATTTTGTAAATAGCTTATGACTTCAAATGTGGATAAACTGTCGATATGAAATGAAATTAAATTAGAGAGTGAGAGCATGAGAAAATTAAACATATCAGTTAAGTGTAGATAGATGAACCAGTAGTGGCTATATATAGCAACCAACCTTCTGATACAATTCCAATATGAACAATCAAAACTTTAAATGAATTCAATTCCATCCGACACGACAATGTTCGATATTTAATAATAGATATAAGGATAATGAGCGCAATGGAAAAAAATTGAGGTATCGAAAATAATGTGGTAGACACCTACACCTGGATGCACTTACCCAATTATTGTATTGTGCACCTGCACCAGGCATGAGAAAAATTGTCAAAAATTAGTGCTGAAATATTGCACAAAAATTGCATTACCGAACCACAATGGAAACGCGCGGAACAATCCAAAGAGTTTGTGAGAAAAAAAAGCGTCATTCTCTTTTAGCAATTCCCCCGAAAAGAACAATGCAAAAATCGTCTTTGTCGTTGTCATCATCCTACCCCATAATTAACAGCACAACAGCGGCAGATTTAAAAATTTCGTTCGTTGATTCATTCATTCATTGGGGTTTCGGTCGGTCGGTCGGTCGCTGTGCAGCATCCGAAAACGCAACGAAACAAGCCAAGCAAGTGTGTGAACAATTTTAACATGCAATCGCATAAAGCATTTAGCACAGCACCGACATCCATATCGCATATAGGCGGCCGGGTGCAAAAACAAAAATGAATAAATGAATAAATGAGTAGACAAATAAATATGCCCCACTGATGGAGCGACTGCTTGGCTGGGTGCTGCAGATGGTGGAGCGAGCAACAAGCGAGCGAGCGAGCGGTGGCAACGACGAAAAGGAGGATCAATTGTGTTTGTGGCACTGCTGCTGCTGCATTTGGGGAGTTGTTCTCTCACTCCATGGATGGTGTATATTGCCTCTCGAACAGCAGTCGGGCTTAATTTATTTCGTTTGCCGGTTCAAGAGGAATTAAGCTCATTTCAAGTTTACGAGCCAGTCAGTGCGAGGTTTGCATCTTGCTAGCTGCTCGTTAGCATCGATGGGGCGAAGTATGAAAAGCGAAAATTAGTTTTTTCGGTGCTACTTGTATGGAATAGAAGAATGATTTGTTTAATGAAAACAATAAGTAATCCTGCTGAAAAGCATTGGATCGTTGAGAAGGATGAGATGCATGATGAACAAATCCAACGTTCGGCCACACATTTTATTTGAGGTTGATAGAGGTCCAACGGTATGATGCGCTACTGCGAAGGAATGTTTTCATCTTTTCACCATTCATATGCCTTACGCCACCAATTCACCGGAGAAAACCATATTTCTACATCGATCTTATTGATATGCTTCTTGGCACCCAAACATTATTTAGGGCTGTCCATAAACCACGTAGACCGAATCCTCACATTTTCAAACACCCTCCCCCTAGTAGACTTTCGTAGACTTTTCCAAACATTCCTTTTTCATAACAAAACAAAATCAATTTAAAACAAAATAAAATTATTCCTCTGTCTATGGCTGCTGGAATCAGATCTCGAAGTGAACTTTCCGGTGCATTCAATTCCTTCTAGAGGTAAATGTGGAGCTTATCATGAAAATAAGTGAGCGGAAGTCTGCTAGAAAACTATCACATCAGATTGCGATGGTTCACCACATGTATTAGAATTTCCCACACCAAATATTCAAATTTGTAGAAGTCCGAAGAATAGTCAATGTAAATTTTGAAGAATTTCAAGTCGAATTTCCAAATAAATGTCCGGGGAAATTTCGTAGAACTTCTTGTAGGTACTCTGAATTCTTCGATAATGTCCTTAACCCGTTTCGGTCTGACCTAGAAATGAAAATTGAAATAGCCCGTATAGACTCATTTTTCGTCCGATTGCCATGAAATTTTCAGGGAAGAAGCGTCATCATGTCTATTTTTTGGTACATAACTTGATTTGACCATGGTGCCAATCCGACCGGATTTATTAGGGGGGGTCCTGGGTCAGGTGCAGTCAAAAACGAGTCATTTTTTTTAAACCATTGATAAATGAACGAAAGTGCCTAGAATGTTGATGCAAACGTGGTCAATCATCATTGACCAGCATCAGAAGTTAGTTTTGAATTACCAGTTATTGAATCACCAGGACATGGTTCTGGATGTTCCGGGAACCTGGTTCCCTGGGGTAGTAGACAATTTTCAAGTGGTGTAAAACCCAGTCTTGCGACATATCAAACTTCATGGTTTTGGAAGATAATCTCAATAGATGAGTTTTTGAGAGGTTTTGGACACATTGGCCACATCCGGAAGTGTTCCCGGGAACCTGGTTCCCTCAAGGAAGTGGGCAAATCTCGCCTAGCACCAAAACCCATCTTGCGACGTATCAAACTCCATGACTTTGAAAGACAAGCTCAGTAGATGAGTTTTTGAGAGGTTTTGGACACATTGGCCACGTCTGGAAGTGTTCCCAGCAGCCTAATTCCCTCAGGATAGCAGTCAAATTTCGATTAGCACCGAAACCCATCTTGCGACATATCAAACTCCATGGTTTTGAAAGAAAAGCTCTAAAGATGAGTTTTTGAAAGAATTTGGACACATTGGCCACGTCCGGAAGTGTTCCCGGGAACCTGGTTCTCTCAGGGTAGCGGTCAAATTTCGATTGGCTTCGAAACCTTTCAGTGAAAATTTCAATAAGTTTCTCGTGAAAATTTCGAATTATTTTCCACGACAACTACAAAGGCTTTTCCCTTCCGAATTCTGAAAAAAAATCCCTTGCGAGTTCGAAGAATTTTCCGTGGAAATTTCGATGAAAAAAAAATGTTCAATTTCCAAATAACTTAAAAGAATTTTCCAGCTCAACACACAGGAATTTCAAAGAGAAATCCGGAATAATTTATGCCAAAATTAGACTTTTACTTCAGTGAAACAGCACTGACGGTGCTGAAGTCGTTGTCCGAATAGAGTCGAGTAGCCGACGACTCCCCAGTGGGTGATCGCAGCTATAAACAATGGCAGCCTGAGCCGAAGGACAGAAACATTTCTAAACATAGCGCTACACAGATTATTTGTTATTTGATTGTTATAGTCTGAAAATGTTATTTGGTTGAAGGTTGGCCTAAGTAACAACTGTTTTTTTTTTCGCTTTTCCGGCTTTATAGGGCTATTATAAAGTTCTCTATGACATTGTTATATACAGCTTATTTGAATGCTTATGATTATCTGCGAGGAAATATGGCCGAGTCAGTCCTGAAGTGAAAGTGAAAAGCTCATTTGGCCAATTACACTCACAAAAACTGGATTTTTGCAAAGGGGGTAGCGAAATGGATTTCATTTGTGAATTTGTAACGTATTATCTAGAGCTCAGTACAAACAGCAGCTTATGCGCCACTTCCTCAAATAAGGAAGACTGCTGATGCTCTTTTGGGATCCCGGCTATGAGACCCTCTTCTAGGGCGAGTCTTTCAATGGCTCAAACACTACGCCAAATCTTGCACCCGAACGGAGAATAAACTTACCTGTTCAGACCCACCGTGCAAACCGAGAGAACTCTTCAGTCTATGTGAATCATAAAGTCAAATTGGCTAAATGAGAAAGAGAATAAAATAAGTATCGAATTCATTTCAATTGAGATGTTAACCAATGCAAAATAAGCTCATACGAGTATCTACTTGGGACCAATGCACGAATGGAGATAATTAACTTTATTGGTCCAATTTCAGTGTGCACAAATTCTCTCCTAGCTACCCTGACCTTCTCTCAACCTAACTATGTGTCTTATGAGTACTTGCCGGCGCTGAAGGTCCAACGACGCGTTGATCAGGGCCCCGACAAGGATCGAATTCAGCTGACTCTCACGTTCGCTCTCTCCGTTTTCTACGCTTCGAACCAGGTTGGACACACCTTACCAAGCTTGACGTTGAAAACCAGCACCGCGCGAAAAGTTCATTCGTCGTCTCACCATACGCCTCGGAAACAAATTCGACGCAACGACCGCGTGTTATCGAGCGATCCTTCCAACCGTCGCTCTTGTCGGATCGGTTAGGCGTGATTCGATGATGTTGCGCTTCAGTAGGCGGATTTCGTGTGGTTGAGAAACGAGATGAATCGTACGGGACGAAAACGTGCTCACGAGTGTCCTCGGCGCAAGTGCATACGCATCAAGTCGGCTGATGCTCTTTTGGGATCCCGGCTATGAGACCCTCTTCTAGGGCGAGTCTTTCAATGGCTCAAACACTACGCCAAATCTTGCACCCGAACGGAGAATAAACTTACCTGTTCAGACCCACCGTGCAAACCGAGAGAACTCTTCAGTCTATGTGAATCATAAAGTCAAATTGGCTAAATGAGAAAGAGAATAAAAATAAGTATCGAATTCATTTCAATTGAGATGTTAACCAATGCAGAATAAGCTCATATGGGTATCTACTTGGGACCAATGCACGAATGGAGATAATTAACTTTATTGGTCCAATTTCAGTGTGCACAAATTCTCTCCTAGCTACCCTGACCTTCTCTCAACCTAACTATGTGTCTTATGAGTACTTGCCGGCGCTGAAGGTCCAACGACGCGTTGATCGGGGCCCCGACAAGGATCGAATTCAGCTGACTCTCACGTTCGCTCTCTCCGTTTTCTACGCTTCGAACCAGGTTGGACACACCTTACCAAGCTTGACGTTGAAAACCAGCACCGCGCGAAAAGTTCATTCGTCGTCTCACCATACGCCTCGAAACAAATTCGACGCAACGACCGCGTGTTATCGAGCGATCCTTCCAACCGTCGCTCTTGTCGGATCGGTTAGGCGTGATTCGATGATGTTGCGCTTCAGTAGGCGGATTTCGTGTGGTTGAGAAACGAGATGAATCGTACGGGACGAAAACGTGCTCACGAGTGTCCTCGGCGCAAGTGCATACGCATCAAGTCGGCAGAGCATGTGGGTGGTAATTTGACGGGTGGCCCAATCCTACGCAAGCACCCTACGTTGTAGGGTATTTCTACAACGCAGTTCGGTTTTATTAGAAACGATCCTATTTTGAAGCGATGTAGAGCGGCTTACCTTGCTTCGGGTTCTAACTCATTCAAGAGTACTAATAGTTGCACATGTGATGCCTCGAAGCTAACTACTGTTAATAAACTAATTAAACAGTTCTTACTTATAGGGAGAATTTCACTTTTGGGTTATTGGTTCTTACCAATTCAAGATTAGCTTATTTCTCTAGGCACTAATCACACTTTTCAACTATTTAAACTTTTAACGAATCTTTCGCACTATGGCGTCGGTTGGCGTCTTTACGTTTAAACTGGCTTTTAGTAGCACATCCGCACTGGCAAAGAATCACTATTCAAATGAGAAATCGCGATGGCCAAGCTGCCTCTAGTTATTGTTTAAACTACAATTGCGCGTTAGATAATAGAACAAAGAATCCCTCATCGGTTTAACTATTTAATCCTACCACACTGCAATATGCACGTGTGTACGAGGTATCATATTAAAACCAGGGAGCTCACTCTTTCGTATCGGATTCAAGAGATTGGGAGAGCGGAGCCAAAATTCAAATTATAATTTAACCGCGTACACTCAGAAATATCCCTGTTATCAAAGAAGGGCGAAATTGGTCTGTGTCCATGCTGAGCTTTTATAGCTATTTCATATCGATATTCAAAATGGAGATCGAATTAATAGTCGAGGAGAAGTTTAGTGAATTCATCCACAAATTGGAAGGTATTACAATCTGGAAGGTATTACAATTTCAAAATTTTTATTGCATGTCTTTACTAGGTAATTTGTTTTTAAATTTGAATTTAATCTTTTTTTTTTTCTACTACAATATCAATATAAAAAGTTTAGTTTTGTTTTATCTATTATTTTGTTTTTGAACAATTTTGTTCTGTGTCTCATATCTGCAAACAAGATCTATGCTTTTAATTTACTGCCAACTGTAATTACTTTTCTCATTCCAATGTTTTGCTAACTTCCATTAAATTTACTAACTAACAATTGGTTCCGATTTTACTCCAAAGAAACTTTGGAAAATATTCTTACAACTACCAACCAAAATTACCAAATAACTCCAAAAATATTTGGAAAACCTATTTCTTTTATTCTAAACTCAGTTACCTCAGACAGCTCTGAGAATTATTCAAATGCATTTGGAGAATTAACAAAACATTTCGTTCCTTGATACTTTTCTTGCTCATCCGAATTTAAAAGTCCTATCTATTAATTCTAACCTTTGTCACGGTTAATCGTCACTCTAAACTCCACGAAAGTAACATCGCACTGTCAAGCAACCTGTCACTGATGTAGGTAGCGACAATTCAACAGATCAAAAGGAATGGAGCTATACGGGTGCTTTAAGAGCATGTGGCAGATCAAAAATTATTTGATTGGGAAAAAGAACTGCTATGGCTTGTTTTTGGTAGGTATAAAATCGATGAACTTGGAGAGGATATGGATTTGGTGCTAATTAGTGATATGAGATGATACTAAATGTGAACAAAGTGACTTGGCCGACCAGACAAATACTTTAATATGAAGACTGTTCCAGAACTTGGAACAATGATGGTGTCTATTATGTGCTAGGCTGTTATTGCGGTCCACTAGATCGACATGGTGCTGACGTGATTAGATGGTGCACATCAAAGGTTGGTGCCTGAGGGCACGTTCATAGCTGTAGCAATTTTGCTACTATCAGAGTGTTCATTGCAATGACACTGCATTACTGCGTGAGGGTCAATGAACTGTAGGCTGACTGAGTCAACGACTGAGGTAACCAATGGACTTCTCAAGCCGTGACGAAGCCGATGCACCACTATGTGTTTTGATTTGGTTTGTAGTTCCAATTGTGTATGCATTCTTTGGTGAGAATGCAGTCATAGCTGAAGTTTGAAATTATGCTTTTTCAAAAAGGAACCGTGAAAAGTTCCAGGAATCCTACGACCCTGCATATCATTTAGAATATAAGTGTTAGTTCCGATTTTTGAACGACTTGTGCTTTTGAGAACTTGTTTCCGAATTTACCAACAAAGTTTTTGATTTATCGGAAAGATGGATATTCTTTTTGTAAACTATATCTCCTTCCTGGAAGTGATGTCGAAGATTTGCGCGCAAATTATACGGTTTGGAATATTTTTCATAAGCCTTGTGTAAGTTTTCGCGTACAATTTCGTATAACCGTTGTGTTTCCAGTTTGGTTTCATGGTCATCTCGATCATTCTCGTGTGTAAGGTGACGTAGACTGTCGTACTCCTGGCCGTGGCTAATCATATTCCTCCCAAAATTAATAAAGTACGGAGAAAATCCAGTGCTATCGTGCACACTTGTTCTTATAGCCATGGCTATGGTGTTGATTGATTCGTCCCACTCTCTATGGTTCAACTTTTTGTTCATCGTGCAACGAATCGCTGTAACGATCACGCGATTTACACGTTCCACAGGATTCGGGCTGGGATGGTACACAGCCAAATTCCAATGGTTAACTCCATACTTGACTAACAGTTTTTTGAACAGCTCAGATTTAAACACTTGAGCGTTATCGGAAATACAGATCGCAGGAGCCCCGAATAATGTAAATACCATTGTTTCGAGGAAAGTGCATACTGACGGTGCTGTGGCGTTCTTTAGGCACTGTATAAGTACAAACTTAGAAAAAAAATCGCACACTACGAGAAGCCAGACATTTCCTCTCTTTGATCGGGGGTATGGCCCCAGGAAATCTATGGAAATCATTTCCCATGGCCTAGCACACTCTTTAGGTTTTCCACAAACGGGCTGTGTATTGATGTTAGGCGATTTGGATTCCTTACAAACTTCGCAGGACCAACAGAATCGTTTCACCTCAGTACTCATCTTAGGCCAGTACCATCGTTCGCGTACCTTAGCGAGGGTTTTCAAATATCCCAGATGTGCTTCACGGTGAACTTCTTCTATGATTTTACGACGGGCGGCTTGGGGAACCAACATTTTCCAGCGAAAATTTTTATCCTCGGGAATTGTTGAGTTCGAAATGTACTTGAATACGTTCCCATTGACGATTTTAAAATCTTTATATTGTTCTGGTGATTTTTCGATTTGTCGTTTGAGATCGACAATGTACGGATCCGGCAAGGTGACCTCGATCGATTCCACGCATCTTGAGAGGGCGTCGGCCGGCACATTATCCGAACCTTTTCTGTATTGTAAAGTGATGTCGTACTTGGATAACTTAAGTGCCCATCGTGAGATTCTTGGAGATTTCGACTCAATAGACATCGTTTGAAGGAAAGTAAGGCTCATTGCATCAGTTCTAACAATGAACTGACTGCCTTCCACAAAATGCTTGAAATGCTCTATTGCAAGCAGAACCGCTAAAGCATTCTCGTTCGGTCGCACTATATCTCCTCTGTGTACTGGATAGCTTCTTGGAATAATAGGCTACTGGTCTTCGATCCCTCCATGCTCTTGAGTAAGTACTGCCCCTACTGCCAAGTCTGATGAGTCGGTTTCGATAATAAAAGTTGAATTAAAATCCGCGTTCGCAAGAACCGGCGCTGAGATCAAAGCATTTTTAAGTTTTTCGAATGCCTGGTTGGCTTCCTCGGTCCAAACGAATTTCTTTCGTTTTCCTTTCAGCAAGTCGGAAATGGGTGTGGCGATGTCCGAATAGTTTTGTATAAATTTCTGATAAAACGCTCCTAAGCCAAGAAGTCGTCGTACATCTTTGACCGACTTCGGTTGCGCATAATCGAGAATAGGCTGTATTTTCGAGGCGTCCATAGCAAGTCCTTCTTCTGATAAAACGTACCCGAGATATCTGATTCTCCGTTGACAAAACTTCGACTTTTGTAGATTTATTGTGAGGCCCGCTTTTCGTAGTCGATCTGCGACTTTACGAATGAGTTCGCAATGGTGGTCAAACGACAGAGACGTGATAATTATATCATCCAGGTACACGTACACGAAGGGCTCTAAATCGTGGCCCAGAACCTTCGTCATCAGTCTCGCCATAGTTGCTGGCGCATTTGTAAGCCCAAATGGCATGACCACAAATCGGTAGAGTCCTTTGTTTGTACGAAAGGCTGTCTTATCTTTCGCAGATTGAGATAGGCTAACCTGATAATATGATTCCGACAGGTCAATCACGGAGAAATAGCGAGATTTCCGAACCCTTTGTAAAATTCCGATCATGTTGGGAAATGGAAAATGGTCTCTTTTCGTACACGAATTAAGTCGCCGGGAATCAAGGCAGATTCTCCATTTTCCATTCGTCTTCTTGATCGGCAAAAGTGGATTTAAAAATTCTACCGGTCCAGAGCATTCTTCAACTACACCAAGCTTCTTCATGCGTTCAACCTCGGCATCTATAACTTCTTCGACGATTGGAGACCATTTGTACATAGGCAGCCTACGCGGTATTGTTCCAGGCAACAGATCTATGGAATGTTGTAAAATCGTGGTTCGCCCTAAACTCCCTTCCGCTGTGGCAGGAAGCTCCTTCACTGCTTCGAATAACATCTGACGCTGATCCATTGTTAACGAGTGCTCGGTATCAATATCCGATGGCGAACCCATGGTAAACGTTGGCAATTCGATTGTTGGCATTTCTAAGCTCTCGTCTACTCCCGCTGGATGGACGGTGGGTGCTATATCGTTCGGTTCAATTCGAAAGCAAATTGTTTGTTTTTCGTCTGAAAAATAATCTTCGGCTATCAACAGTGAGAGGTTGCAATCTTCAGGATTGGATTCCGGTAAGGTGGACCTATTTATGCCACTAATGGATTCAGGAATCATCAGTTTAAAATCAAACGTATTCAGAAAATCCACACCCAATATTAAGGTTTTGGTTATTTCCGGAACGACTATCGTCGGTACCACACAAGTCCTGGTGCCATATGTGTAGGGGATATTCACATACCCCAGGCAAGTGTACTCCGTATTATCTGCAGTTTTGATGCTTATATTGCATTTTTGAATTTGAAGACCAAGCTTTTCAATCAGCTCGGCGGAATTGATAATGGTGATTCCGGCACCTGTGTCGGCTAACCCTTCGATTTCCTCATCCAGCACTCTCACTCGGAGGTGTGGGCATCGTCTAAAGCACGTATTGATACTGTAGCTGTTACTAAAATAAGCGAACGATAGGCTGGGAACTTTATCAACGTCTTCCTCAGGTGATTTGTTCCCTTTAATACCTGATTTTAATCGTTTTTTGATTCCTCGGGTGACAAATCTCGAGGTTTTATATTGTGATTTCCCGGACATCGGAATGCCGTCGTATCAGGCGCTCCACATACGTGGCAGAAAATACCTTTCTTGCGGTTGCAATCCCTCCACATATGTCCCTCTTACTGCAGTTCCAACAAAGTAGTTGGTTGCCTTCATTTTCAAACCTCGGTCTGGATGAGGCAGTATTAGGCGTCACTCGCTTTTGATGCTTGGGCTGAATCGCTAGTAGACAAGCTTCTTCATCGTCTCCGGATTCTCTGTCTAACTCATCCTCGTAATGGATGACATTTATCGTCGGCTTCGTTCCGGATCTAGGATTATACAAGTTGGCTTCCAAGGCGTCAAACCGATAACACAATTGTGCTAAATGCTCAATTGAACTTACAGGTTCCAAAGCCAATCTACGCTTATATGACATCTTCATATTTTCCACAATTATGTCGAATTTTTCTTCATTTGTCATTTTACGTGCCATTCTTTGGGACATGGCCTCCAAATCTGTCAGATATGCACTAAACAGCTCGTTCGGCCTTTGCTTGCGATTCCTCATCTCTTCGCGTATAAATCTATCTCTGTTTGGGTTGTCATACCGCATTTTTAGGTATGCCAATGAAATGTCCCAGGTGGCCAATTGACTTTCATATGCGGTGAACCATACATATGCATCGTCCTTGAAAAGTAAATGCGCATGCATTCGAAGTTCTGCTGAAGAAACCTGATATGAACGACTCAGGATCTCCACCTGTCGCAAAAAATCTATCACAGGAACGGGATTCGAATCACCAGAAAATTTCGGCCATTTTTCTATAATATTGCAGGTTTGGTGAGGTAATCTCCGACGCGATGTATAGTTTGTCCAACCCCCACCAAAGGTATCATTTGGACTCATCAAATTGGCCTGCAAATGTGGAACCTCAGCACCATTGAACGGTGAGATTAAAGTAGGTGCTGCTTTGAAAGGCTCCGGTCTAAAATTTGGTATTGTGGTCTTTTCAGTTCCCAAACCAATCATTTTCCTGGACAGCTGTAACGGTGGATCGAAGTTGAATTCCGGACGTTGCTCGGCTGCTTTGGAGACGCGAGATATTTCCGGATCATGGATGCCAATATTGGCGATCCTATTCACCAAAGTGTCAATCACCGGTTGATCTACTCCAGAGCAGGGAAGCTCCGTAGCTAAAACCTTATTAACGTAAGCTTTGATATATCCTTCGATTTCAGATTTGTGTACAAATTCATTCATATCAACGTCATTCTTTCCAGGGTTCGAAGTTCGAAGTAATCCGGGATTCAATCCTACCTTAGACCAACCTTGCGTGCTCATCAAGGGATGGTGAGCCACCGGTGGTGGTTTTAACATGGCATTCGGAATGCTGCTTTTGAATTCGGGAGTTTCCATAAACATTCGAGACGAAGAGGCGAGAACAAATTCCGAACATTGGTGGAACAGCTTGGGCCTGGCCAATAACTTCATCTGGATTCGACGGTATTTGTGGGCCCGTTCTTGTACCCTCAGGCTTTGAACCTGCTGATTTTTGCTCGCGTGGCTGCTTCCGAATAGCTCCCGTGTTAACTACCTTAGTGGTCGTTTCCTTCGGAGTTCCTTGAGAACAATCGAGAGCCTGTCCCTCTTCAACGAAACTTATTAACTCCTCATTCTGCGGCGGATTAGACATCATCGTCACACGAGTCCTAACAGGAGTTTCCGTCATTGACTTCTGCTGACCCGTAGCCGTGTCTTCCGTAGCTTGAGGCTGAATATGCGGTGACATTAATGACGAAGGGATTCGACCAGTCGCAATAGCACCTACCGCCGTTCTCGGAGTCGATGCCAAACGCATGACAGGTGTTTCATCCGCCACCGTTCGTAGATCCACATTATAATACTTTCGAACCATCCGATCAATAACGTTGAGGAGCTCCAGCTGATTTCTGCGCTGTCCCTCAGTGTCCGGCACATAGCGTCGTACTCTCTTATGGTAATGCACAAGTCTAGAAAAACACTTCAAATCGTCGGTTTCTAACTGATTTTCAATTTCTTTCAGCTTAATGGGAACCACAACAAAATCGTTGTTCAACGAGTACTCAGTGTTTAACACTGCGTCCCCGTCTTCAGGTTGACGTAAGGCCACTCTCAAGGATCGGTAACGCGATTCCATCGGACCCTCTAACGGGTATCCGCGGATGGCTAGCTCATAGTCAACCTCATCCTCCTCCAAATCTTTCGCATAGATGCGATAGACTTCCATCGTATTAAATAGTATTTTTTTTTTTTATAGGAAAAAAATTCTCGAGAAAATAATCAAACTTATAACGTAGGTGAAATTCAAACTCTTAGAGAACAAAAACTTATAATCGACACAGAACAAAATATATACAATCCTAAAATCTATTTATAACTAATTCCAAAACCGAAAATCAAATTCAAATATATTTGTAACAAACTAATACAAAATATTACTGATTCTTAAAATTTATGTTCATTCAAATTGATTTCAAACTCTAAACTTATTTCAAATTAATTTCGACTAAATTCTTATCTCAAGTGCCCCACGTTGGGCGCCAAAATGTAACGTATTATCTAGAGCTCAGTACAAACAGCAGCTTATGCGCCACTTCCTCAAATAAGGAAGACTGCTGATGCTCTTTTGGGATCCCGGCTATGAGACCCTCTTCTAGGGCGAGTCTTTCAATGGCTCAAACACTACGCCAAATCTTGCACCCGAACGGAGAATAAACTTACCTGTTCAGACCCACCGTGCAAACCGAGAGAACTCTTCAGTCTATGTGAATCATAAAGTCAAATTGGCTAAATGAGAAAGAGAATAAAAATAAGTATCGAATTCATTTCAATTGAGATGTTAACCAATGCAGAATAAGCTCATATGGGTATCTACTTGGGACCAATGCACGAATGGAGATAATTAACTTTATTGGTCCAATTTCAGTGTGCACAAATTCTCTCCTAGCTACCCTGACCTTCTCTCAACCTAACTATGTGTCTTATGAGTACTTGCCGGCGCTGAAGGTCCAACGACGCGTTGATCAGGGCCCCGACAAGGATCGAATTCAGCTGACTCTCACGTTCGCTCTCTCCGTTTTCTACGCTTCGAACCAGGTTGGACACACCTTACCAAGCTTGACGTTGAAAACCAGCACCGCGCGAAAAGTTCATTCGTCGTCTCACCATACGCCTCGGAAACAAATTCGACGCAACGACCGCGTGTTATCGAGCGATCCTTCCAACCGTCGCTCTTGTCGGATCGGTTAGGCGTGATTCGATGATGTTGCGCTTCAGTAGGCGGATTTCGTGTGGTTGAGAAACGAGATGAATCGTACGGGACGAAAACGTGCTCACGAGTGTCCTCGGCGCAAGTGCATACGCATCAAGTCGGCAGAGCATGTGGGTGGTAATTTGACGGGTGGCCCAATCCTACGCAAGCACCCTACGTTGTAGGGTATTTCTACAACGCAGTTCGGTTTTATTAGAAACGATCCTATTTTGAAGCGATGTAGAGCGGCTTACCTTGCTTCGGGTTCTAACTCATTCAAGAGTACTAATAGTTGCACATGTGATGCCTCGAAGCTAACTACTGTTAATAAACTAATTAAACAGTTCTTACTTATAGGGAGAATTTCACTTTTGGGTTATTGGTTCTTACCAATTCAAGATTAGCTTATTTCTCTAGGCACTAATCACACTTTTCAACTATTTAAACTTTTAACGAATCTTTCGCACTATGGCGTCGGTTGGCGTCTTTACGTTTAAACTGGCTTTTAGTAGCACATCCGCACTGGCAAAGAATCACTATTCAAATGAGAAATCGCGATGGCCAAGCTGCCTCTAGTTATTGTTTAAACTACAATTGCGCGTTAGATAATAGAACAAAGAATCCCTCATCGGTTTAACTATTTAATCCTACCACACTGCAATATGCACGTGTGTACGAGGTATCATATTAAAACCAGGGAGCTCACTCTTTCGTATCGGATTCAAGAGATTGGGAGAGCGGAGCCAAAATTCAAATTATAATTTAACCGCGTACACTCAGAAATATCCCTGTTATCAAAGAAGGGCGAAATTGGTCTGTGTCCATGCTGAGCTTTTATAGCTATTTCATATCGATATTCAAAATGGAGATCGAATTAATAGTCGAGGAGAAGTTTAGTGAATTCATCCACAAATTGGAAGGTATTACAATCTGGCGTTACAAATTGTGAATCCATGTGTGAGTTTGTATGCAATTAAGTATGTGCCGACGCATGATATGCATATTTCAAAATACATGGATTTTTGCCATAAAGTATGTGTCGATTTTCCTGAGTGTAGGTTACTTGGCCGAAAAGCTCATTTATCCGAACAGATGAAAGGTAGAAAAAGTCGTCTTACTGAACCACCGCCGCCAATCGTACCATCGAAAATGTTATTTGGTCCAAAAAATATTGTTCTGAAAAACTGCGATGTGAATATATACATTATGTGGAAGATTTTGATTTGAGACATGTATTGGAGGTAGTCACTTTTTTTGGATGGAACTCGAAGCCATAACCCTCAGTACGCTGGACTGGTGCTTTTAGCCAGCTGCCGATGCAGCTGAATTACAGGACAAGGATTATTTTCACAGTGGACTGAATGGAAAAGTTTAGAAAGGTCATATCAAGATCGATATGGGCGACTTCAATGCGAAGATAGGCTCCGACAACACAAACTATGAGCATGTCATAGGACGACATGGAGAAATGAGCGAAAATAGTGAGCTGTTTGTACAACTCTGTGGTACCTACTAACCACATGAGGATCGTCAACAGTATTCGGCTCTAGAGAAGGAAGTTACAAACTGCTACAAACCCACGACACCTGAGTGGAGCAAGTCAAGGACGGAAATTGGCAAGATGGACCAATCGTGGTCTAAGTCAGTCAGGAAGACAAATTAAAAAAAGGACGGAAATCTTCATCTTCATCTCAGCAGGCAGCTTCGTCATTGACTCGTGTTTGTTTTGATCAGACGTTTGGCATTGCAAGCACGAATATCTCGCAGCGTGCTGTCAAATAGAAAAACAAAACTTTCCGCCTGATATTTAGACGTAAAAATGAATATCGACTGGGCCTGAAATGAATATCTCGGGTACTTATACGAAAGGACGTATGTGATTTTGTAAACAAAGATTCAAACGTCGATTTGTCCAATCTGATAGTATTCCCACGCAAACCATCACCACAGACAGGACCGGGAAGCCTTCGGCTACCTGCTGGTTGTGTTGGTTTGCGTGGAAGTGCCATCAGATTGAACAAATCGACGTTTGAATTTTTGTTTACAAAATCACATACGTCCTTTTGAATAAGTACCCGAGATATGTTGAATTGTAGTAGCACTACGAATAATTTGATCAGATCTCATGCTCCGTAATGATGCCCTTTTTGTTATGAATACTAGTACTATAAAAAAGGATTCAAGGGTATGGTGATGTACTAGCTATCCACAACAGGTGCAGCAAAACTTCACAAGGACGCCCTTATTCGTATTGACTACTCAGGGAATAGAAGGTCAAGAAGAGCCATCGTTGCCAACTAAAGCTTGAACCGGATACCTGGGACTCCCACAATATCCGCGGCAATAGCAGCAACGATGCCCTGTACGTATTTAGTTTCCAATAGGTAATATGATTCAATATGTATGTACAAAAGTAATTGCTGGAACGTGCTCACCGATTTCATTTATGATTTTGATGTCCACAATCCATTCAGATCCGCATCAGACAACTGGTCATTGAAATCGTCTCGTACTCGTCTCCGAGTTATGGATGTTGATCTTGCTTGTTCCGCTTGTTGGTATCAGTTCACCGCACGTGACGACGTTCCTGCAAGCCAGGCTTTATGAAGCAGCTAACTAAGGGCTCCACGTTCCTTCCGGGAATGATGTCATCGCTGGAGTCTCCCAACGTAGAACGAATGCATTTTGAATCTGATACATTTTCTTTCACCGAAACTATGACACTACTCAAACTAAGAATTGATTTCATACGCCATGCACAGCGGTAACGCGATAATGTCTATTGTCTATACATATTACTATCGGGCCCTCCTTTCGTATTATATTGAAGAGTGAAGAATGGTGTTAATTTTCCTTATTTTAATGGACATTAAACATTATTTAGTTTGAAAAAAATCCACTTTATATGCTAAACAGATGCAGATATTTAAGAAATCTGACTTCAAATTTGTAAATCCTTGCACTGCAATCTATATAATAAAAATGAAATGGTCTGTGTTCGTATCCGCATAACTCGAAAACGGCTGGAAGGATTTTCTTCATATCTTTAGCAGTTATATTCGTAATAGGGGAACAGACGGCTTTGGCAGGTTTTGTTCTATTATTGGCAGGGGGGTTTTTGTCGACCGAATTTTATGAAATTTGGCCACAATATTCTTTGATATGCAAAGAATGTTTGGGCCAAATTTGAGCATAATCAGTCATAAAAAACCCCCCTGCCAATAATAGAACAAAACCTGCCAAAACCGTCATTACCCCTAGTTTCCGACGGGTTTATATGATATTTCCTTAGTCGATAATCATTAGTAAAGTCGAGTAAGTCGTGAAAAACTAAAATAAAGATTCGTATGGCAATTGCGCATGGGCAGACAACGCACAACATTTTCGCCTACTATGCAGGACAACGTCTGCCGGGTCGACTAGTCTATATAATAAAAATGAAATGGTCTGTGTTCGTATCCGCATAACTCGAAAACGGCTGGATGGATTTTTTTCATTACTTCAGCAGATATGTTCGTTATCGTTTCCGACGGGTTTATATGATAATTCCTCATGAGAAAATCACGGTTTAAATTGACTAAAGCTTGGAAAATAAAATTAAGATTCGTATGGGCATTTTGCTTGGGTAGTTCAGATCGCGCATTTTCGCCTACTATGCAGGACAACGTCTGCCGGGTCGACTAGTGTAAAATAATATTCATATTCAGAAATTTCAAATTGAATATTAAAGTACAAAGCTGAAATTCAATTCCGAAACCGCACACAACAATGTTGATACCGACAGTCGACGATTGCTGCTGTCCATAAATACTCGTACCGTCCTGTTTATTCGCACAGTCAAATTTGTAAAGGACTGGCGAATTGTTGGTGTGCTGGATGACACCTGTTTGGGTGTTGTTGGATTGATTATTTATGTCACTGGCAGCAAGGACGCATCCGACGATGCCAATAAAAACTGATCCGACCCAACTGATCAGTTGAAAGCTGGAAGAATTTCGAGCAATTTCTTCAAGTTTCAAGGCCCAACCAACCATCAACATTTCGGCATGAGCCACCCAAGGTGTGACGCATGTCAACTCCGTGAAGGTTCCGAGGGGGATCTGACTTTGCGATGATTGGCAGGGCATCATGGTACTGCGCATTGTTCTCAAAGTTTTGTGCAATGTTATCCTAAATCGGATACTCGAGAAGACAGACACGACTCTCCGATGGCAGCAGGTAGGATTCCGCCGGGAAAACCATTTGGATTCCATATCATCCTGAAGCGGAATAAATAATTCCAAGGCCAAAGCTGTCGACCCTCTGAACCATGAAAATCCGGACAAAATCGTCGGTCTCATCAAAGCGCAGTAGATACGAAGCTTTCGCGTGCAGAATCTTCCATAACAGAGTTTTGTCTGACCCCATCGCTGGAGTAAGGCAAGTTTATACTCTATCTACGATACTGTTCTTCATCGTTTTCTATAATCGACGGGATCATGAAGGGTGCGATTGGCCACCTAGTCAACACAAGATCGTATATAATGTCATATAAGATACTGAAGTGGATATAGTCACATGTTTTAACTTTTACGTGGAATCTGTGTTGTTACACGCTAGTTAGACTTGGTGTGAATCAGCAGAGATCACGCAGAAGCTGCAAATATTCTTCAATCAATGTCTACGTTTTATAATTCGGACCTAGAAACAGAAAAAATCAAAAATTTGAAAGCGTAAATGAAGGTGGGTCGCCAAACCATTACGATATAGCGGAGACGAAATCTGTCAGCAAATGTTGGAGTGGAATCTTGATGGAAGTATAGAAACTCCCTCAGAAGGTTTGACGGATTGTATAACATTTCACCGAAAACTATTTCGCGGAATTCATTTTCGCGGTTGAACATTTCGCGGAATAACATTTGGCGGTTTGTAACTTTTCGCGGTACGACATTTGGCGGTTTGTACCATTTCGTCGAATGACTTTTGGCGGAATGTACCATTTCGCGGAATATTGAAAATAATAGCTCAGTGTTCATTCAGCACTTCCACAATTATTACCTGCTTACCTGCTAAGCCAAGTTTCATGCATAAGGAAGGCCTCCCAGAATATGTAGAAGTAGTTTTCAAAATTTCAATTGCCTCTTACAAATCCTTTATTATAACTGGCAGATAGGCCAGATATAATGAAGGGATTATCTCCTCTCTTTACTTTGTTACGGAGAGACGAAATGGTAGCGTCTGCCCGTTTTGTACTGGGCAGACGCTGCCATTTAAAGAAGGCATTACTTATTCCTCCCCCTTCTAACGGGCAGATTTGTTCTTTAAAAAAAGGTTTTATCAACTCCTTTCACCTTGTACCGGGCAGACGCATTCATTCAAAGAAAGCATTATAAACTCCTTTCGCCTTATACTGAGCAGATGCATCCATTTAAAGAAGGCGTTATCCCTCCCTTCACCTTACACCGGACAGACGCGTTCTTTTAAATAAGGCATTATCAACTATTTCGCCCTATACCGGGTCATCCGTTTAAAGAAGGTGTTACTCCTCCCTCCGCCTTATACCTGGCAGACGCGTTCTTTTGAAGAAGGCATAACCAACTCCTTTCGCCTTATACCGGGCAGATGCATACATTTAAAGAAGGCGTTATCCCTCCCATTTCCTTACACTGGACAGACGCGTTTTTTTAAAAGAAGACATTATCAACTCCTTTCGACTTATACGGGGCTGACTAGAGATGGTGGTTTCAAAACCCAAAAACCGAATCGAACCCGAACCCGACGAGTTTGAGTCGGATTCAGGTTTGAAAAGTTAGTACAATATCGGGTTCGGGTCGGGTACGGGTTTGGGAATTTAAAAAAAATTGGGCCCGAGTAGGGTACGGGCTTAAGAAATAAAATACTGAATATTATTTTATTCAGTTTTGTTAATTGTTAGACTTGTTCGTTGTTTGGGCTTACATTTTTTTCGATTTAAAAAGAATCAGAAAGTATCTAATTTGAATTTTCCGGGCAAAGTTTTAGTGCAGGCTCAAATAATTAAATTATCTCGGGTTCGGGTTAAGTACGGGTTTACGAATACAAAAATGGAATGACCTTCGGTGAAAAGTTACATTCCGCGAAATGTCTTTCGAAAAAAAGGTGTATTCCGCGAAATGTGTTTCGGAGAGTTGATACATTCCGCGAAATGTCGTACCGCGAAAAAAAAATTCCGCAAAATGGTTTTCGGTGAAACAGTATACAACCGGTTTGACGTAATCTACGTCTAAGGGGAAGGCTCGAACACAGGGTATAAAATTAAAATATCAAAATTGAGGACCGTCACGAAATTACGTTAGATCGATATTTCACGAAAAATGGACGATGGCGTCGGGTAGCGGTCCAAGGGATAACGGCTGCCGCATCTATGGCGTTGATGACGGTGGCTGATAGTGATTAGAACCATTGAAAATAAATCGGTTCTTTTCAGGACCACAATTATATTCGAAAAAAAGTAAAGCTGAGAGGATTTTCCAAAGTGCAACCACTAGTAACTGTGAATTCTTGGCGTTCCATGAAATTTTCTAGCAAGGTTCTGAGTTCGGTTATGTGCTTAGTGATTCAAAATGCGTATCATTATCTTTGTGAAGAGTAACGATAGAAAATTGACTCAAGACGAACTTCCTTCAAAGTACCAAACATAATCGCTTGGCGTCGTCGGTAGGACAATCATGGCGTCAATATAGGTTCGAGAGGCGGCCAAAGGCGGGAAGTTATATTTTTTCGCAAGATTCTGACTTTGATTTTATTGCTATCAGCGATTCAAAATGCGCATTATTGAAAAAAAAATCGGTTCGTTTCAGGTTCATCATTTCATAAAAGAGAAGGTTGGTCCGAGATGAATTTTCTTCAAAGTGCAAAACATAATCGCAGTCGGTAGCAGAATCACAAGCGCACGTCGGAGAGAGATACTTCAAACAATATATTCACAAGGTGGCTAAAAAAATTCGATGGCATCAGTATCGGTCCTCAGCGAGCAATTTCCTTAGAAAAGTTATTCACTATGATGACGTTTTCGTCAATTTGACTGTCGTCGGGAAAAGTCAAATTTACTCGCCTGATTCTGACTTTGGTTTTAATGCTATCAGTGATTCAAAATGCGCATTTTATACAAGAGAAGAGAAATTATCGAGGCATCAGTAGCAGCCAAATTAATATTACCTCGCTTAATTCTGATTTTGGTTTTGTTGCTGTTTAATGAAAATAAATGGGTCTTTTACACAAGATAAAGTTGATCCGAGAATTAACGATTGTTGACGGTCTTCAAGGTACAAAACATAATTGCTTTTCGACAGCGCACGACAGCGCTTTTAAAAAGCGCGCGTCGGAGGGAGACGATGCAACAAATGTTTTACCACGGATGGCGTCTATAGCGATTCAGGGGCAAATCATCGAGGGGCTGACTTTGGCGTCAGTGACAGCCAAATAAAAGTTTCCAGCATGAAATTTCAGCGCATTGCACGAAAATATTTTACGCCTGACGTAGTTCGTGTTTTGCACACAACCATTCTGATTAACAATCATTATTGAATCTTCGGAAAGAAACAGCGAGAAACATCTTTTATTAAAGAATATCTAAAGTAGCTCCTACTGAATAGACCTGTGCGCCACCGCAAACGACGATTATATCACGCCACTGTCGCCGTCAAAAATGATTCGGCGCGCCGTCGTATGAAAATTGACAATGCCGTCGAATATTTTTTACCACGCCGATGGCATTTTTACTGGTCTAAATTTATCTAACTCCTGTCGGAAATAAACATTTTCAGCCAATTTCATATGGCAATCATCTTCTTCACAATTATGCAGCATTTATTCTTATATCCAATAAAGTCTAGACCCAACAAAATTGAAAGTTGATAGAGGAATGTACTGATCCGTGTATAGAATGTGGTCCCTACCGAAATTGCAGTAGTAAGGACTACATCCAAGTGTCTCGTGTTTCGCCGTGTTTATTGCACATACTATTTGTTGGAGGTGCAGATCCCATTCCCTTTGGTCTTAATCGAGAAGTGATCTTACACACGTGATGAGAGTCCGATTAATCCTCTCAGCTGCGTTGCACATCGGTGTATAGAAAGCGGTTCTCATATGGATTATTTTGTACCTTTTGAGTAGAGTCTGGAAAACTTGGGATAGGAATTGGGAACCAGAATCCGAAACGATGATCCTTGGTGTGGAGAATCGAAGAAAGACGTAATGCTCTAGAAAATCAGACATTTTCTGGGCGTTTGCCGATCGAAATGGCTCTATAACTACAAATTTTGTCACCCAGTCAACTATCACCAACAGAACTGTGTATCCTTTCTTCGATCGTGTGAGTGGGCCTATCCAGTCTACTGATATTAACTCCCAAGGCAATCGTGCAGGTTTAGGGCTACCTAATGTTGGTGTCAATGTTTTATTCGGTGCCTTACAGGCAGTGTTGGGAAATGTACAGTAAAACACTGTGATTATGCGAATGTTTACATTTTATCCGGTCAAATTTCACGTTCCGCACAAACCGAAACGGTTTTCCAAAATAAATGTACGCCTCATTGTGACATTTTTTTTGTCGATGAGGCAAACTGTTTTTTTGCTGCTGCGTGATAGTCGAGCCGTCGGTGCGGTCAGCATTTGCATGAGATTTTTTTGTTTCGGTTCGTGCGCAGCGCGAACAGAACAAAATCGAGTTTAATTGCCTATGGTGCAAAGCCTAGAAAGAATGCTAGCCGTTGGTACTAATTCATTAGTTCTAGTCTCTAAAACGACCAAGGAATAATGAAATAATCATTTACCACCTAAAACAGTCATACGTCGTGAAATGAGCGTACAGAAACATTAATTATGGGGAGAGAAAATAATAAAATCATGTGCTGACTGTCGTCTGCTTGGTCGTGGCTGCTGCTGCGGCAGACGTGGTTTTGTTTTTCTGTGACTGCGTGGCAGAATGAATGATAAAAAGAAATGTCAACCGTTCCCGTCCCTGTACAGGCTTTACACACGTCGCAGTTTTGAACATATTTTCGGATGTCTGCTGCCATCTGAGGCCAATAGTGATCCCGTTGAATGCGGTGCAGTGTGCGATCAGCTCCAAGATGAGCTGCAGTAGGCGTGTCATGATGTCTGTGCATGAGTCCAGGACGAAGGTGTGTGGGAACCACTTTCTTCCAATGATGGCATTTGCCCCCCATTGCGTCTTTCATAGTGCAATGTTTGTAGAGCTGTCCGCCCATTATTCGGAAATCAGGAAATTTTTCAGCATCTGCCTGAACTTTCTTTACAAGCCTTTCATACCACGGATCCAAAGTTGGTGGTACCGAAGCATTTACGCTGTTCACAATTTCTATACGGCTTAGACAATCCGGAACGATGTTTGAACTTCCTTTGCGGTATTTAATGTCGAAGGAGTAGGCATTCATTCGAAGGATCCATCTGGTCTCATTTCAGTAGCTTATTTAGCCTGAATTGTTTGTTGGGGAGCTACTAGAACCCTTGTCGTGCAACGTATGCTCGGTCAAGCAAAACAATATTTGTTCAACCAAAATGCACCTGAATTTTAATTATTCAGAAAATAAGGGAATGGTTCCTTAGGAATTCAAGGAATGGCTCCAAGAACTTCTTCGGCAGTACGTACTACACGTTCATGAATTCGTGAACTACCAAGTTCACGGTGTATTCTTTCGTGAGCAACAGCCACGGATTCGGGAACACAGTCACGTTTTCTGGAACGTTCTGGAAAACGTGACTGGTGTTCCAGAATCCATGAATAAAATCACGGTGTATTTTTGCTTGTTCACGAATTCGGGAACGTGTTTTTTTTGCGTGTAGAATATTTCGGTCAGAAAATATTTCAGAATTTCATTTTCAGATTACTCGGCAATCTTTTTTTGAAATTCTTCATTAGCTCAAACATTAGCAAGTCTACTTCAAAAATTTCTACAAAAACTCTTTTAGGAAGTCCTTTTTCATGAAGCAATTCCTTGAGGAATGTTTCAGAGAAATTTCCAGAAGAATAAATAGAGATATTTCAGGAAGAGTTCTTGGAGAAATGTTCCCGCATATTCTTGTAGGTGCTTTTGAGAGAATTCTTGGAGAATTTCTAAAGAAGTCTCTGAAGAAAAAACGGGAGAATTTTCGGAGTATTTTCCTTATGACATTTTGGAGGAGTTTCCTAGGGAATTTCCCGGAAAAATCCGGCAAGGTTTCTCGGGCAAATTCTTGGATAAATTCTGAAGAAGTTTCCGTGGGAATTGCAGGGGAGATTCTTGGAGTAATTTGTAACGGAGTCCTTGAAAAAAAATCGGAATGAAGTCCAAAACAAATTTCCGGAGAATTAATTTCAAGAATAATTTATTTGTGAACGACTTTCAATGAGAATTTTTGGAAAAATTTTGGGGAAGGAATTTCTGGAATGATTCCCAGAGGAACGCGCGTAAGATTTAATAGATTTAGATTTTGCAATTTAAGTTTCATAAGAAGTTCTTCAAGAATTCCTGAACAATTTTTCGGAAGAATTCTCGGGAGGTAGATTTAGTGAAATTCCTAGTGAATTTCGAGAGGAATTCAGAAGAAATATTTGAAGAGTCTTCGTGGTAAATTTTGTCGAGTTTGCGAAGTAATTTATCAAGTGTTCTTGAAAGAGTTTTTGGAGGAACTCCAAACAAATTTCAGGAGAAATTGTATGAGCAATTATTTAAGGAACAACAGGACTCCGCGGGAATCTCCTGAGCAAACATCCTGAAGCATTTAAATAGGAACTTCTGAATAAACTCATGAAGAATTTTTGAAGGAATTACCGGATGAATTCCTGTAGTCACTTCCGGAAAAATTGTGGAGTAAGTCCTGGAGGAGCTTCCGGCGGATTTCTTGGAGGAACTTCCGGGCGATATCATGGAGGAACCTCCGGAGAAATTCCTGGATGAACTTCCGGAGAAATTCCTGAAGGATCTCCAGGAGAAATTCCTGGAGGATCTCCCAGAGGAATTTTTGGAGGAGTTACTGGAGAAACTTCCGGAGGAATCCTTGGAAAAACTCCTGGAGAACCTTCCGGACGAACTCCTAAAGGAACTTCCGAAGAAATTCCTGGATGAACTTCCGGAGGAATTCCTGGAGGAATTTCTAGAGGAACTTCCGCAGGAATTTCTGAAGGAACTCTTGAACCTCTTCCGGAAGAACTTATGGAGGAACTTCCGGAGGTATTCATGGATGAACTTCCGAACGAATTCCAGAAGGAATTATTCTCCCAGAGGAATTTCTGGAGGAGTTACTGGAGAAACTACCAGAGGAATTTCTGGAGAAACTACCGGAGGAATTTCTGGAGACACCACCGGAGGAATATCTGAAGGAACTACCGGAGGAATTTCTGGAGGAACTTTCGGAGGAATTCTTGAAAGAGCTCGTGGAGAACTTTACAACTTTTGGAGGCATTTCTTGAGGAACGCTCGGACGAATTACTGGAGCAGTTTTCAAGGCACTTCCAGAGGAATTTACGGAGGAATTTGTGGAAGAATTTCGGAAAATTTCTATTGCATCAACTAAGATTACGATAACACACGCCGATTACCAACGGCGTGACGCCGCCACCACTGTTGGCTGAAAATAATCTATCACGCCACCGCCGATAAATTTTCAATCAGCGCACAGGTCTACTTCTGAAAATGCTTAAGAAATTGCTTGAAGAATTCCCAGAGTAGCTTCCAATACAATTCTTGATGAAAATTATAGGAAAAATTATCAAAAAAGTAGTATGCATGTTTCAGAATAAAATTTTGAGTAATTTTCTACTAAAACCTTCTAAATAACTACAAAAAAAAGTTTCGAAGTCCCCCAATATTTTTCTGATTACGAACTTTTGACGATACCTACTTATGGTTGGACTGTTTCGGTCAGAAACTTGAACAGTGTTTTACAGGAAAAGTCATTTAAAAATCACAATTATGTTTGTTGTTTCGCAGAAAGTCCGAAATAAAACTCTTGAAGATTTTTTTCTATGAAGTTTTATTTTCGTTTATACGGTGTCCACCAATAATTTAAGATAATCGAGCAAAATGTGCAAGGGTTCTCCTTGAGTGAACTCGAGTAATTTGATAACACACAAATGAATAATTTAATAAGCATTCAAGTGCTACAATATTCGTAATAATATTCAGTGCAAAGTTCTGGAACAGTATGTCGTTTTATCTCTCACAGACAATGTGGTCGAAAATTGCGATTCGATATTGTAACAAATTAACGATCAAAATAGCACTACAATCGAATTCCAACTGCTAATGATGCATTAAAACTCCGAAGCAGAACACTGCGTGAACACGTGTCCTCACGCACAGAGAGCGATACATTTCATTACTCATATATCACCTTTTCCCCACTAGTATGCACATTGCACATACTTAGGGTTCATTTGCAAATTACGTTAGGAGTTGAAATGAGTTTTTCAATTTTTGAATTTTTAAACATAAAAAGCATTAGAAAAGGATGGGTTGGGCTAGAATTTTGACAATTTTAGCTTTCTGTGATTTTCGAACGAACCCTAACACATAATGTTTGTGATGATGACGTTCAAGTGCGGTTCGCATATCGGTACTGAATGATGTGGCTTATGAAATGGTTGGATAGTTGCATAGGTATCTCCTCTTTTACGGCTTGTTTTTTTCCTCTGTACATTTAGCAATTTACATCGGAAACCTGATTTTGTACTCTTTTTATTCCTGGATTATTGTGCGAAAAGCAAACTAGAGTAAGAGCTATCGATACTAGCGAGTGCTATTTCACCGAGAGGTGTGGGTGTTACATATACGGAGTTAGCGAAGCTCCAGCGGTTGTTGAACCAAATCATCAACAAAAAACTATTCGTTTCGATGGAAATTGTTACATTTTTTTCTTCGTCAAAACTTGAATGATGAGTTTTGAGGGTTCTGATGCGATATTTTGCCAACAGTATGTTTTTGGACATTTGAACATTCAGTTGATGGGATCACCAGAAAAATTGCTTTGACAGTATTATGAAACAACTTTTAAATAATCGATATAGCATAATAGGCTAGAAGAATATTCACAGTGATTCAGAAGCATTTCTCGGGTAATTAAGGAAGAATTTTCTGCGGAATATGCGCAAGCTCAGAAGAATTTTCCAGGGAAATTCAAAATACTTTCCCGAAAAATTCTGAAAAACTTGCAGTGAAACAAACACAATAAAAAACGCCATGCCACTTCTGTCGGCTAAAATTTTGTCGTTGTTACGGCGTTACTGTTTGTGAAGAGTAAACCTTACGAGAATCAGATTTATAAAGCATTTCCACTTTAAAGTGGCACTGTAAACGTATCATTTTCCTTTCAATATCATGCTTAAATACTTCCTTTTTTCATGCAACGGAACATTCCAACGAGTCTCACCGCTTCCAGTTGTTCAAAGCTTCGCTCTCTTAGTTACGCCATCGTGCTTATCATCTATCACTGGTGTAAATATTTGGTCATTACTGCAATACCTATTTACCGGCTGTTGGTGAAAAACACACCGAGATTTTCTTTCATCTCACCACTTAGCATCAAGCAGTGCGCCATTCTCCCTCCTTCAATGTACCTGCCCGCACTTCTACTGCCCACCGCACCGCCAGCAACTACTGTGTGTCTATGTTTAAACAAGCATTAGCCACCCATAGAAAAGCTTCGCCCACGACCGACGGCTCCTGTGGATCGTAGCTCACCTGACCTGCGCCTGCGGGGCCTCTTGTGCCAACAAGAGTCTTGACTTGTTATCTATTTGCAGGAAATTACGTTGCTTCGTCCGCGGCTCTGGTGTCACTCCGGCCATTTATCGAACCGTTGCGTTGGTTGGTAGTTGACCGGCTCAGAGCCAGACGTTGCAGGAACCTCGCGCGCCTTTCCTATTCAGGTTGGCTAGACAGGTTGCAAATCTCGGCTTTGCCACCGTCCTGAGAAACGGACGCCCCCACCCGGTCGGTGCTCTGTTCTCGGAAAAGAATGATGGAAAACTTAATTAAATATTTATCCACGCACAGCTTCATCATCCCCAGCTCCGATCCTAGATTCTTTTTTCTTTACCCTGGCGCGATGGTGGTAGCAAGAAAACCATCGAAACGAGGGGTGCTTCCTGGTACGAATGAAAGCTGAAAGCAGTCCTTTCCGTGAACGGCCATGTTCTTCCGCTGCAGCTGTTGGAGGTTTGTACCGACATACTTGATTGTGCCGTTTTCCGTCTCCGGTGCCGCCATATTCCTGAATAATGAGGCTCTGAATAGAGGCCGTTTGTGTCGCCGCGCTTGTTCGCACAAGCTTTGGAACCCGATGGGCATGGCACCTTGTTTTTGTGTTTGCGTTGTTAAGATCTAGGGTAAGCGGGTAGTGATTGGTAAAATGTTAAGCGAGAACGTTGGTATTCATACTTGGAAGCTAATAGTGTTTATTGTAAAATGTATCACTTCAAAGACTACATCATCGTTCGAAAAAGTGGTTCGGCCATACTCTTGCACCGAATTGGCTTTTGTCAGTTGTTATTGAGATTCTAAATAAGATCCAATCAGAAGCTGTAAAAAATTAGACACAAACTTTTTTTAACATTTGCTCCCGTTGTAAAAAAAATTTCTATCTCTTATTCCATCACGTAGCATCACGCTAATTTAAGCTGATCAACTGCCTTTTATTCGATAGAACTGTGAAACGCCTCTAAGTACGCATTTCACATGACATCAATTTCGATAGAAAAAAAAATAGAAAAAGACGTATTACACACCTCTACCCTAGATATCCCATGGGCCTAGAGTACGGCTCAGCAGTGATTTGTGCTCTGATATTTACCGTGCACTGTTTTGCCCATTCGGTTGCCTGCCATGCCAGTCGAAGGCGGTGTCATCAGCCTTGGAGAAATTACTGCCTTTGAATGATGAGATAAGTAGGAAGTAGGTACTAATTCTTAGGGATGAACAATGAGATACCTCTTCAGGCATCGTTGTCAGTCATACTTTAGCCATTTTATCAAATCAACACCTTAGAAGTTGATAAATGGATTATTATTAATATGGCTTCCATGGGAATATGTACGAAATTCCCGTATTTAAAGGATCTGGTGTTCCGAGCTGTTATCCTGCGATAGACAAATAGAATAAATAACTTTAAAATGTACTTTTCGATTATGAAGTACAGTGCTTTGAAACGCAAAAACAGATAATTAATAAAACAAAAAGTGTGAAATTTGCAATTTTACAAATAATATTAGAAAATTTCCCATCTAGGAATCATGTTTTTTTTTCTTCGAACATAAACCACGTTTTTATTGTCAAAACTGTAAGTAAAAACCCCAATTTAATTCAACGAATAGTGATACTGCCTTTCTATGGGTCTCCAAGACTTATATAAAAAGTTCGTTTTTGGAGTGAAATGATAGCCTTTCGGTACAACTTTGTTGTACGAGAAAGGCAAAAACAGTTTTTAATTTATATATTCAATATCGCACAAAAAATATTGAAATTGTTTGTCTGCATCAACAAACGGCTAAGGTGCTGTATAATGTTTATTCTAGTTAAATTCTAACAACAGTCTATAAAAACGTCATTAATTATGGAACATGGCGAATTAAGCTCTGGTACAATTACGAGAAATCGCCTGTCGGGATAAAATGAAATCAGAACCCGGTGCGACTTCGTTGAATTCCAGACCCACCAACGCACCATTTTGTCCGTAATTAGTTCTTTGAAAAGGTAACCTCTGCATTCCGTTATTTGCCAGTGCCCTAGGACGAACGCACAAGTTGACCGATTTCAGAGTTTTAGGAAAATCAATTTTACCTTAGAGCGTATCAGTAACAATAATGGTCAGTGCTATATGCCTTAGCGATTGAAAGTTTCCAGCAGTGGCATCTCGTAACCTCACATTTTACCTATTCAACGATGACAGTTTTGAATGAGAAAACTTCCGGAATCTACACAAAAAAAAATATCGGAGTTTCATTGGAATTTCGAATTTTGAAATTCGCTTGTCAAATGCTTCGGAATTTCTTTAGAAAATTCTTCTGATTTCCTCAAGAATTATTCGGAATTCTGTTGTCAAATTTAACGAAATTTGCATGGGAAATTCGTTGAAACTTCCTCGAGAAAATCATCGGAATTTTCTAAAGAAATTCTTGGAAATTTTTTAAATAAATTCATCGTAATTCCAAAAATCTACGGAATTTGATTGGGAATTTTCTTTGGAAGCTCATCAATTTCGCAAGGAAATGAAAAAAAAATTGAGGGAATTCCGAAAAATTTCCGAGGAAGTTCCGAAGAGTTCCCCGAAGAAATTCCAAAGAATCTCCCAAGGAAGAATTTTCTAAGAAATTTTCGAATCATTTCCCAAGACAATTCAGAAGAATTCCCCACTGTAAAATTTTTTTCCAAAGAATTTTTCGCAGAAATTCTGAACAATTCTCCGAAGAAATTCCTAAGAATTTCTTTCGATATTTCCGACCAGTTTCACGAGAAAATTCCTAAAAATTACCCAGGAAAGTTTCAAAACATTTCCCAAGGAAATTCCGGAGAATTTCCAAACGACAATCTGAAGAATTTCCTCAGGAAATTGTGAGGAATTTTCCAAGCGAATTCCGATAAAATTACAAAGAATTCGCCGAGGAAATTCCGGAATAACAACAGAGGAAATTATGAAGAATTATTCAAAATTTCCTCAAAAACTTCTTTGAAATTTCTTTGGGAAATTCAATGAAATTTTCATGGGAAAATCTTTGAGAAATTCTTTGGAATCTCTTTGGGAAGTTCTTTTGTATGTCTTTGGGAAATGCTTTGGAATTTCTTTAAGAAGCTTTTTGGAATTTATTGAAAAATTCTTTGGAATTTACTCGAGACATTCTTTGGAATTTCCTTGGGAAATTCTTTAGAATTTTCTTGGGAAATTCTTTAGAATTTCCTTGGGAAATTCTTTAGAAATTCCCAAGAATTTGCGAAGAACATTACGAAGAACATCCCGAGGAAATTCTGAAGAACTCTTTTGAATTTTGTCGGGAAAATGTTTGGAATTTCCATGGGAAAATCTTTGGAATTTCCAAGGAAAATTCTTTGGAATTTCCAAGGAAAATTCTTTGGAATTTCCAAGGAAAATTCTTTGGAATTTCCAAGGAAAATTCTTTGGAATTTCCTAGAAAACTTATCTGGAATTTCCTCGATAAATTCTTTGAAATTTTTTCAGGTAATACTTTAAAATTTCTTTAGAAAATCATTTGGAATTTCTTCAGGAAATTCTTTGGAATTTCTTCAGGAAATTCTTTGGAATTACTTTGGGAAATTCTATGGAATTACTTTGGGAAATTCTATGGAATTTCCATGGGAAATTCTTTGGAATTCCCACGGGAAATTCTTTGGAATCACCTCGGGAAATTCCTTGGAATCTCCTCGGGAAATACTTTGGAATTTCCTCGGGAAATTCTTTGGAATTTCCTCGAGAAATTCTTTGGAATTTCCTCGAGAAATTCTTTGGAATTTCCTCAAGAAATTCTTAGGAATTTCCTCGGGAAATTCTTTGGAATTTCCTCGGGAAATTCTTTGGAATTTCCTCAGGAAATTCTTTGGAATTTCTTCGGGAAATTCTTTGGAATTTCTTCGGGAAATTCTTTGGAATTTCCTCGGGAAATTCTTTGGAATTTCCTCGGGAAATTCTTTGGAATTTCCTCGGGAAATTCTTTGGAATTTCCTCGGGAAATTCTTTGGAATTTCCTCGGGAAATTCTTTGGAATTTCCTCGGGAAATTCTTTGGAATTTCCTCAGGAAATTCTTTGGAATTTCCTCGGGAAATTCTTTGGAATTTCCTCGGGAAATTCTTTGGAATTTCCTCGGGAAATTCTTTGGAATTTCCTCGGGAAATTCTTTGAAACTTCCACGGGAAATTCTTTGGAATTTCCACGGGAAATTCTTTGGAATTTCCTCGGGAAATTCCTTGGAATCTCTTCGGGAAATTCTTTGGAATTTCCACGGGAAAATCTTTGAGAAATTCTTTGGAATGTCTTTGGGAAATGCTTTGGAATTTCTTTAAGAAGCTTTTTGGAATTTATTGAAAAATTCTTTGGAATTTATTGAAAAATTCTTTGGAATTTAATCGAGAAATTCTTTGGAATTTCCTTGGGAAATTCTTTGGAATTTCCTTGGGAAATTCTTTGGAAAATCTTTTGAAAATTCGTTGAAATTTCTCTGGGAAATTTTTTTTGGAGGTTTTTCGGGAAATTATTTGGAATTTCCTTGGGAAATTCTTCGGAATTTCCTAGAGAAGTTCTTTGGAATTTCCTTGGGAAATTCTTTAAAATTCCGTTGGGAAATTCTTTAAAATTTCCCTGGGGAATTCTTTGGAATTTCCTTGAGAAATATGTAATTTTGAAATATTTGTTATAAATTTGATATATTGAGCTGCAGTCATCATACATTTGGATTTTGCACTAATGTAAATAAATGGCCCAAAGAGGACCGACTCACTTCTATTAATACGCCTCAATCAGTAACAGCATCCAAACAACACAGTTTTATACCAAACAGGCTAATAAAATTATTGCAGCGCCTCCCTCCGACAAACGCTTGTGTTTGTGAAAAGTAATGTATATTGTCACACTACAATACTTGTCCTTATACATATTAAGAAAATAAATTAGTTTATTCTGAGCTATCACATTTTAGTTGTCTTTTATTTAACACAACGTAAGAAGAAAAGTCCTGGCTGTGATAGTTAGCGGACGTAAAAAAAATCTTCCCGTCAAATTCATTTCTCAAATTATTAACTGATTTTCAAACTCAAATCAGACGGTTAATAGGTTTCCCAAGTCAAAGTGAATGCCGATATTGTAAAAGTTTACGGCTCCTACGAAAAGCATTCACTTGCTGCACTTGCTCATGGATATCTACAAGGTAGTCTGGAAGAAGCAAATAGCTGAGAAGTTTTTGAAGCCAGGAAATCGGGAAATCGCTGCTGCTCAAACCGTTGGCTTGCACTTAGAAAACATGATCAAGAGTAATAACAAGAGAATCCAGAACAAAATGCGTGTCCTATGTGTCTACTGCAATTTTCGGGTTATTGAAATTTCGTCGGACATCTGTCTGGGACAGATCTGGAAATGGCTTATTCCTCCCGCAACCCTCATGGTTCAAGATGTGAAGCTCAACCACAACAAAGATGTGATGCTAAAGTGAGTTAGTTATTTGGAGCAAAGCAAGAACCTTTTTCCCCATAAAACTGCTAGGCAATCGAATGTACAAAGGATAATAAGAATAGGTCGCAAGCGATTCTTCATCATGGTTTGTATATGTGAGCCCTCTGGATGTTCGTTACAGGTTTTCAGAAAGGTAAGTAGTAAACAAGCACACATTTACATAGATTTTCAGTACCCTGTATTTATGCTAATCCCACGAACAGTTCATCACGCACGCGGTCCTGGAATACTCATGCTGGTTCGCTCGTGCTGTGTTTCTTAAACACGTTTTTTTTTATTAGTGTTGTACAAAACACAAAAGAGCGCGTGTATGTATTGTATATGTAAAGGATTTATGGTGTAAAAGTCTACGCTTTCCATAGTAGCAGTTATTTATAGTGTACACCCTATCGCATCTCACCGTGATCGCCCTTATTGTCGTTATCATCATCAGCACCAGTCTTGACGAAAATATGCACCCTCAAAATTTGAAGTTGCCCTCACGAAGGGTTTCGTCAGTTACATTGGAGTATTCAAAATGGTCAGTGCGTAGCTGCAGTTTCCTCATTCTTAAACTTCAGTGTAAAAAATATACAGCGTAAGGACTGTTCATTAAAGTAAGTGGACACCTTTTATGAATGGTTTAAGGTTAAAACTTAAAGAAAAATTGGTAATTTCCGCTCTGTGTGTAAAGAAATTGCTTACTTTTGCAGCACACCTGAACAATTTAGAAAAACCTTAGAAATTCCGAACGATAGGTCAGATCAGTTTATCAACTCGCAGATTAATTCTGCCAAATTGGTACAGTGCATTTTGATGGACGACGAGATATACGTCAAATTGAACACCAGTACACTTCCAGGGCCACATTTTTTCAACGCTGAACAGAGGTCAGATGTGCCTGATGACGTATGATATATCCGAACACAAAAAAATGAGAAAATGTTTTGGTATGGCAAGCAATTTGCTAATGTGACTCCGTATTTCTCAAACAATGGAGAAAATTAAAGAAAATAATGTATCAAAAAACGACTACAAACCATCTACCGAAAGCATACGGATCCTCTTTTGTTTTTGCCGGATCTGGCATCGGCTCACTACGTTTCTGCTGCGTTGGAGATGCTGAAGAAGGAAAAAGTCGATCTTGTCGAAAAATGCCTGAATCCACCAAACTGCCCTGAACTGCGTCCTATCGAAAAATACAGGGCAATAATTACGCGGCATCTTAAGGTAGATGGGAGAGAAGCAAGCTCTGTTGACTGCTTCAACAAAATTTGGTCTGCCGCAAAAGTTACGGAAGAAGTTGTGCAGAATCTAATGGTAGCTGTCAAGAGAAAAGTCCGAGCATTTTTCAGAAAAGAGAAGTAAATATTCAAAATCATGTGAATTCGTTCATATGCTTGTTGATTGTCATTTAAATAAAGCAACCTTATGAATTTGTTCCAAAATAAACATGTTCCTTTGAAAAACCGGTGTCCACTTTCTTTAATGAACAGTCCTTAATAGGTTTTAACCACCGGATCCACGATTGAACCTTACGTGGTTTGTGCCACTGAATGTGAAACGATTTTGAGACAACCGAATTATTGGCATATGTGTAAGTATTGCTGAAAAAGGAGCTAGGAAAATATGACCTTTTTATACCGCCAGGGCTGCCTCCGAGACCATTTTTATACTCTAAAATTTTAAAGTGTGTTGTATGGTGACTTGATGGTTTCTTTACTTGATGGTTCATTCATTAATTCAGACTAAGGCCGAAGTGGCCTGTGCGGTATATAAGAGTCTTCTCCATTCGGCTCGGTCCATGGCTACACGACGCCAACCACGCAGTCTACGGAAGGTCCGCAAGTCATCTTCCACCTGATCGATCCACCTTGCCCGCTGCGCACCTCGCCTGCTTGTGCCCGTCGGATCGTTATCGAGAACCATTTTCACCGGGTTACTGTCCGACATTCTGGCTACGTGCCTGGCCCACCGCAGTCGTCCGATTTTCGCGGTGTGAACGTTGGATGGTTCTCCCAGCAGCTCAGGCAACTCGTGGTTCATTCGCCTCCTCCACGTACCGTCCGCCATCTGCACCCCACCATAGATGGTACGCAGCACATTCCTTTCGAAAACTCCAAGTGCGCGATTGTCCTTCACGAACATCGTTCAGGTCTCGTGTCCGTAGAGGACTATGATATCTACTTTCGGAAACTTATTGGTGGAGAAGGAGAATCAATTGTAAACATCTACATTTATTTCCGTCTCTTGCGTTACACGTCTGTCACATCACTTCTCAACTATGTATCTCAATTCCATGGCCATGAGGTGAACCGGCCCAGGGCCGAAAACCTCTTTAATAAAGATAATAATAATAATAAAATTCCATGGCTAACTATGCCACATTCCGATATCACACTCCCCCCTTTACTTAGAATTTATTTATAAATATATAAAATCTAACGATGTGAACGACAGAATGTTGTTTCACCAGTCCAGCATCTGAATTCATATCGATCGTTTTCTATTCCAAATGGTGGATATACACTTGCCTGATATTCCATCCATTTTTAACCTAAAAGAAAAAAAAATGTTAGAAAATTTGGCTTATATTGTGTGATACTTATCCAGGGGCCAGGAATATCGGGCGTTTCTTCTTTAATCTTCTTAAATTAATTTATAAAGAAGATGCATAAGTTTTAGCTTGCTAATGGCGCTTCAAATCATGTGATCAACATGTTTTGTTCTAGACGTTACCTTATGTGTCAGATGTTTTTGTTTCATGTTTTTCATCACAGTAGCTCAATTTGCATACTTGAGAACAAATAAACCAAAACAATAAAATTGACATTCAAGGACCGAACCATTTATGCAAAATCCGTGTTACTATGGTTGTATCATGTTGCTCACAAATGCTGTATGAGATAACAGCGCATCTAGCGTTCTAATGCTTAAGCTTCTACTGTTTATAAATACGTATTTTATTTAAGTACAGGGAATCTCTGAGTTCTCCACTTCTTTCAAAGAAACAAGGTTTCAAAACCGTCCTGCCAAAGCGTGGAAAAAAACTAAAAGAAAGGTTTAAGATATTCCTTCTCACTCTAACATTAAAAATAATTCTGCTTCTATCGAATTTATTTTGGTTTAATACCGAGGTTAGTTGACCTGGTAGACCAATTGATCTGAGCTCCGGAAAAATTTGGAGAACCTAGAACATCTGCATCAAATTATTTTGAACTGCATATAATACGCAATGGCTCTAGGGACTTGCATGGGCATGCTGAGTTGATCTCCGGTATGAAATACTTCTGAATCTGTAAGTTTTCTTTACATTGAAGTTGGTAGAACGAAATTTTCTACAGTCTTTATGACAGGATCTGTACTCCATCTGATCTTGCAAAGAAAAATGAACATCCCTGGAAACATAACAAACTAGCAAACTACAGGAAATGGATAAGACAACCGTGAAAGAATTGTGAAAATCGCTTAGAAGACGCCCGAGAACCAGCTGTTTGACATCATGATTCTCATGATTTCTTGATCGCAGTATTCAAATGTTTTTCAAAAACGCGTACTTCCCAACATGTAATTAGGTGCAGATTCCCCTTAATACATGTTGCCAAATTCTTGCACGCTTGTACGTTTATTTAATTAAACGGGAGTGATGAGATTTGCATAAAAAGTTTAGTCACCAGATGAATCATTGCACGTATGACAGCATATGCATTGTATGTTGCTGAGCATTTTTACTAAATACACTTACCGTCCTCCTGGGAGGTCCATTTTTGCCTGAAAGACATTCGTGGGGACATACAGATATTGTAATAACTTAGTTTATGATGTGAACTTAGTATTTTAACTTCTATGGATATGAATATTTATTCTATGATTGCATGCATGCAAACATGAAAATAACTTCAACGCCGTTAAAGTGACGAAGGAGGTCCTTTTTGGAGACCAAAAAATCTCGGAATCTCGACCGACTTTGAATTTGTCCTGATACTAATAGGTTCGATGATGAATTCGGCCATAAGGCTTTTCTTGATCTGACTAGGTTTGATAACAACTCTTACCATCGACCATCTCTTTTCAAAAATCGATTTTATAGACCCAACTAGGTCCAGTAGTGGTCCATACCTAACAGGCCAAAACAGGCCCAGAGTTGGATTTTTCTTGGTTGGAATAATGAGTTCAATTGTTCCGTTAGCGATTTCGAATATCAACCGATGCATTTCAGAACCTGAAAATTTGTGTTTTCTGTAAAAAGTTTTAATTTAAACTTAATAACACCTGTTGGCGATCCTCAGGATACGAATAAATTAAACATGAATGTGAAATCTAAGCCGATCCCGAAGATTTCGACATAACCCAATCTTAGGTAAACAAATGTCAGTACACCAGGAGGCGATCCTCGGAGTGTTGGTGAATACTAGTGCAATCCCAGTATTCTAAAGACAACATGGTTGTGTCAAAGCACATGTAGGCGATCCTCAGTGTGCAGAGTAAAACTAGGTTTATTCCTGAGTTTATGACAAACTGTACTATTAAAATCAAATGTCTCACATTACAAAGGCGTTCCGTATGTGTATCTCAGAAGCGATCCTCATGAAAGAAAAAAAAATTAAGTGAACCTCATTGCAGAGGCATAAGAAAAGAGAATTTGCACAAACATGCAATTTACAAGTAACTACATACATGTTTATTAAAAGTCAATCACTTGATATCTCCTTTCAACGAAAATGAAAAAGGCCCGTTGGCCATCCGTTGGGAGAAGTGGAGAGAACAATTTGCCGCACACCTATCTTGGAAAGAGGTCGACAACCACGCGGAGAAATATAAGACGCTCATGATGTTCGGAGGTGCTAATATACGGAGGATAGCCTTGAATGTATCAGAAGCAGAACATATCATCGACAATCGGTATCGTATAGCTATGAATCTTCTCGACGACTACTTTTTGCCACATGTGTCCAAGACTTTCGAACGCCAGGAATTCAGACAAATATTGCCAGCACCACAAGAGAAAGTGAACACTTTCGTCATACGCCTCAAACAACAGGCAGCCAATTGTGATTTCGGGGAACAAACTGACAGCATGATCGTAAATCAAATTGTGAGTACAACAAAAGATGCGAAGCTCAAACGAAAGTGTTTAGATAAAGATTTGTCGTTGAAGGAAGTCCTCGACATCGCACGAACGTACGAATCTGTAATTTTGTAATCTGTAGTAATTCAAAATACCAAGCAAGAAGTTAACATTGTGGATACCAAACCAGTTGCGTATGAACACCACGAAGTTTTTAAGATTACGAAATTTACAGGACGGAAATGTACCAGGTACGACGGTAAACACGGCATACGTGATCCTTTGTGTCCCGCTGAAAACCGTAATTGCAATAACTGTGGACAGAGAGGGCATTTTGCGCTCGTTGCTGTTTTCGGAAGAAAAAAGAAGATTCAAAAACAAATCCGATAGACCAATCCATTCGTCCAAAATACAAACGAATTATTCGTGAAGTCGAAGATGCTGGTGCTGGTTTCGAAGCTCATGCGGTAAGAAAAGGAAGCAAGAAATTGTTCAATGCATATGGATCTCCCAATCCCTTGGAAGTGCTTGGCGAAGTCGATGCTGAGATTTCAATCAACGGAAAATTCATAGATACGACGTTTTACGTGATTACAATTTGAGAATCATAAAATACACTGAACGAGAGCATTGGCTTTCGTATGGGGATATGAAAAATTTTATTATTTCCTGTATGGAAAATCATTTTACCTAATAACTGAACATAAACCGCTTGTTGTAATTTTTGGCAATCAGGTTAAGAAATTTTCCCATATCGAAAGATGGAAATTACGATTATTGTCTTATGACTATACTGCCGCTAACCGCCTAACTGCCGCCCATATACAGATAAGTCTGACTTGCGGTTAGCGGCAGTATATAACTATGTATGTACAGACAAGGTAAAATAAATATTGCTGACCCTCTTTCGCGGTTGTGTCAATCTATACCAAACAATGGGCTTTGTTACGACGAGGAAACTGAAAGAATTATCAGCCATGTCACTGAAGATACTTGCCCTATTGCTATATCTCTACCTGAAATAGAGCAAGCGACACATGGAGATGAAGAACTTCAAAAGCTCATCAAGTGCCATACGTTCCCAAACGTTGGCCAAAAACTCTGATGAAGTATAAAAAAAAGGCTAGCAGCCTAACTTTCAACCATAAGATCATTATACCAAGGCAATTTCAAAAAAGAACATTAGCTTTGGAGCACGAGCCTCATCTTGGGATATCGTCTATGAAACGTCGGCTTCGATCTAAAGTTTTGTGGAGTGGAATGGATTCTATAATTGAACGTCGAAAGTTATCAAGGATGTATGTTAGTAGCTGCTCCCGAAAAACAACCAATCACTCGAACCGAAATGCCTCAACGACCATGGATGAAAATCGCAATAGGCTTTACAGAAATTCCTGGCGGAAATCATCTTTTGGTAGCAACTGACTATTTCTCAAGATACATTGAAGTATTCATTCAAAGTTCAATGACAGCCACACAAACAATAACAATGGTTAGGGAAGTTTTTGCAATGTTTGGATACCCAGAAGAAATACTGTGTGAAGAAATACTTGATGGTCGGCCATTCTCTTCGGAAGAATTTTCGACTTTCTGTAAACGAAACGGAATCGACCAATAACAGCTGGAAACGGAATATAAATTTTAAAATTTATTTCTAATGCTGCATTCCAGAATGAACAGGTAGATAGACAAGATTGTACTATTCGCAGCGCATCGTACTATTCGTAAGCGCAGCTATTGGACGTGATTGGAAAAATGACTTGCAAGATTCCTTACATGCTTATCGAGCAACTCCACATTCAGTAACAAATTTCTCTCCCGCTGAACTTATGTTTGGATGGAATATACGGGATAAATTACCAAACTCTACTCGCAAAGTAAGTAAGGTACACTGGGGGAAATGGAAAAGGAAAAAATCGATAGTGCATGTTTGAATTAGTGTAGAACCAGTTTAAATTATCTAAATCTATCGTTCAATCAAAATGGGCTATCAAAAACAGTCAATTTGTGCGGTTATTCATACCATTTGGTCGCTTGAAATTTATGGAAATAGATTTTAAAATTAGGGGTTGTTTTTCCACTTAGATCCTCAAGGAATTCTCGTAATAGCTAGGGGAGGGCTGGTTTTGCCTTCTCGAACACTAAGTGTACGTAAAGTCTATATGTTCGCCCCAAAGATGAACTTTTTAAAGGAAAAATGGGACTTACAGGGTTATAAACTAATCAACGAATTGAGATGATGTCTGTATGTGCGTATTTGTATGTATGTGTGTGCGCAAAGCACGTACAAAATTATCAGCTATTCTTAAGCACTTGTCCTTAACCAATTTGTTCGCAAAAAAATTGCATTCAACGGCGAAACTTGTTATGAATAAAAATTAATGTGAATTATACAATATATTTACCTATCAGTACTATTTTTACCTTTCTTATATATTTTTTTTTCATATGTAAAACATGTAAAAGGCATCAATACCGATAGGTGGATTAATCAGGCATTTTCTCATTTATATTAGTCCAATCACCACTTGAATCACAATGATAACAAATAAGGAACATATTAAGATTCACAGCTATCGAAATAAACCCTGGAAGGAAGAAAAAATTGCGTAATTAGAACATTATCCACTTCCCCCCGCAGTGTTTGATACCTGGGGTAAGTGTAAAATCTTTGAATTATTTGATTTCTTGCTACAAACCACTACCAATTGAATGGGATTAATTTTATTGTATTATAATGGTCACCTGTGATATAAATTCACTTTAAAAAAGAACAATTGATGCAAATAAAAATTGATTTTATGAATGCAAAAATCAACTTTACGCGAAACCTAAAATTACAGTTCAAGCGTTAACCGTGTTAGTGTATGTATTATACAAATTTCAACATAGTATTAGTGTGAGCATCAAAATACATTCTTGCACAATGTTATGATGCGGTAAAAACTGTAAAGTATGTACAATTCCAATTTTTCGAGTCGATTTTTACACTTACCCCCTTTCTCCACTTCCCCCAGTGTACCTTATAAACTAAGCTAAACAAAATGATGCTAGCGGACAGTGTTGTCCCACACTCAGTGCAAAAAATTCTGCTCTTTGATTGTAAGTCCAACAAATAGATGGATTTTTTTTCTGTATGTCATGGCAAACTGTAAAAAAATACACACCAGAGCCACAGGAGTGCGCGCACTGAATATACCCTGGAGTGTTTTCACTGGAGTGTATTAGGGGAATTGTGGGTAAAACCGACACTGCGGGTAAAACTGACACCACATCAAATCTCCGATTTCAAGTGATTATCGGACAGAATTTCGACACACTTTGAATAAACGTTTGATTTCTTGTATTCCTAGTCATTTTGTAACTGGCGGAGACGTGTAAGAGTCATAATATACAGACAATTAGCATAGATCACCATTGAGGAGATGATTTATGTAAAATTTTGGGCTCAGTGTATAAGATTTTTCGACAATAATTTGTTGATTTTTAGTATTTAATCCATCTCTGATCCATAATTAAACATCATTTTGTGTATGTTGTGGAAAAATAGTTAACTTTTTTAATTTTAAGCATCCATATGTATCTCTTCATTATTATGTTATCAGTTGGGGTAAATTCGACACCTGCTACCGAATCACGAAATACCTCTGTTTTATTAGACTCATCATTCGCATAATATAATTCAAGTATTGGAAAACGAGGCGCCGGGGAATATAACTTAATCATAGACTGATTATATATCAAATCATCATTGGGCGTGACAATAGGTCTAAGAGGTAATATTGAACCATCAAGGAAAACCAGTAGGTCGGATAACAATAGCGCTCAAAGAAGAACTGTATTCTTAGGCTTAATTTGCTCTTAGATATATTCAATCCGATCTCTAGTGTTGTTCTTTCGTGATCCATTTTCACCCCTGTAAACATGTAGCTTGTCACCTACGGAACTAATCATTTTTATTTCTTGTCATAACTGCACCATACGCATTTGTTTTAAATCGCCGTTATAAACAACTTTTTAAAATTAGTGAAATTCAAATGTAGGTCAATATTTACAGTAGTTAGTAAATTTGATACCAACATTCTTATACTCTATATATTTTTTACCCGACCCACCAAAGAAACTAAATAAAATATGATATGTTGTGATGATTTTAAATATATAAAATTTTGTTTAACCATCGTTTATGAGTGATCCCTAAACATTTCATACACAAATATAAAAATGAATGTTGTTAAACATTTTCAACTATGTTGTAACATCATATAGAATTGTTCTGATGTTCAATTCCATAACGAATTGATGTGTCAGTTTACCCTCATGTGGTGTCGATCTTACCCGCACCCTAGCTGTTTAGACTGCAAGATAGACTGTTCGCGTTTTCATCATAAATCAAATTCTATCAAAAAATATTTTCCTGAGACCCCCCCCTGGCTACGCCACTGTTCAAACTAAAAACATGTATGTTTATTGTTTTTTTCAAAAATTCGTTAAAATTTCAAGAAAATGTTTCAGGAATTTTATGGATATTTGGCCTTGATACAATCGATTGTCTATTAAATATAAAATACTGAGCATTTTATTTTTAAGTAAGTAAGGGGCGCCGAACAAATGATTCGCCAAGGGCGCTAAGGCTTTGATTGTAAAGTACAATCTACTTATTCAAAGGCTGAGATTTCGTTGTTTTGCATGAAGACCCAGCTTTTGAGGAGAAAGGGTTCCTTTTTCGTCCTATTTCTATGGCCTACTCCATGCTTCCAAATCTCCCAACTGGAGGGGAACTGAGCCGATGTATTGATTTCTGATACTTAAGAATCTTTTGTAAACTGAAAAAACCAGATATCACACGATTAGTTTAAATAATTGCATTGATTATTATATTTGAGGAAAGCATTTCAAAAGCACCTTGAATAAAAAAACGTTCATTCGATGCACATCAAACGATTATGGGTTCCTTGATAGTGAAATACAAAATTAGAAACAAAGACCAACACTGCTCATCAACCAGTCAGAACAAAATCGCGACAACGAAGTTCCTATCGGATCAAAACTGAGCAACTAATCCGATTTCACTGTTCCCCGACGAACGGCCAACAGACGGAAGTTGAAGCGTCTGCGGATTCGTTCAAGCGGTGAAAGTAGTAACCTCCCTCTCTATCTCTTCCAAAAGCCTATCGATATAAAGTAGCAAAACACTCGACCGAATTCACCACGGCAAAGGGGATCCCAAATCACTGCAACGTTATTGTTGGGTTACTGATTCCACGATTTGGCCAGAGAGCCATCGCCCCTCACCGCAAAAACCTGACAAAGGTGTCCACTATCCACTATATGCTCCGTCGCCAGGAGATGGTCGCGCTGCCTGTGGTAATAAAGCAGAATTCGTGGAAAGCCGGATGGCCGTGCCTTTGCATATCCTGATGTGGAAATGACAATATACGTCTGGACTATACGAAAGCGGCACAGTGGCTTGTGAGCCTGTTAGCATCCGATTAATATTTCACTCGTCTATAAGAGGGATTTAGTACTACTTCTTTAAATTTCACTATTACACTAATTAAACTAAACATTATTTACTAGCTACAAGACCCGTCGTCAGTGTCTCGTACTTAACGCAACTTATCTCGAAATTAAATTCAGATTTTCAAACAATTCCCAACATCAAGTTTCGATCACTTTTCGTTCAAATGCTCACCACTCTGCTTCGTTTGCAACCTCATAGTCGTCATCGGATGGAACGATTACGTCCAGGTCCGACCGATCCCAATCTCAACGGGTTTATAAGCTCTGATTCCTAGCAACGGAGGACTGTGGTATCTCCCGGTCCCACACCGAAAACCCCAAAATTGTGTCGCTGGAACGCCACGACGACGCGCTCGCACGAACGGGGAGACTTGCATCGAAATGTGCACTTTGTGCGCCAGGCAGCGGCGCGGCGCTCGTCTTTTGGGAGAAAAGCCGCCGCATAGGTCACCTGTTTCGATTTCGACGGTCGCACCAGGCGGTCCCGTGTAGCGTCGGTAACCAATGAAATGTGAATCCGGACCCCAAGGACTAAGACCAAAACCGCTCGGTCTTTGCATATTTGAACGGGGGAATTTGAAATATGCATGCAGTCAAGTGGTTTCTCTTGCGTGGATGGTTGGCGTTGACAACCGTTTGCTTTTTGGCACTCGCCACGGTCGGTCGGTCTTGGTCCGTCCGTGTGCCGTTCGTTCGGTCTGTGCCGCCATACCGGGGTTATCCACGACGACGGTGATGATGACGATGCTAACCTCTGCTACGGATTCGTTCTCTCGACGGTTGAGACCGTGGTTGGTCTTTCTGTATGATTAGTCGCATGAGAAAGGAAAGGTGGCCCGTAGTTGAAAATAAGAACTGTTCTTCAGGGAGTGAAACTGATTGTGACACTGTGCTAATTGGTTGTAGATCGAGCGGATTATCCGAATTTGTTGCTAATAAGCAGTTTCGTTTGAATGCTTCTGAGTGGTTTTTAGTGTTGGCGAACAGCAAACAGAGGTTGAGTTTCAGTTGAGTTGTTTTTCAAACAAGGATTTGTTATTTAACAAATGCTATGTGAGTAGATTTTTTGTATTACGTAAATAGAAAATGAGAAATATAACTTTGACGACGAACATATCTTTAACATGAAAATTACTTTAAGAATAACAATTGACGCACAAACACGGCTTCAAAAAAAAATACATATTTTAGTAATTTCATACTCTTTCGATACATCTGGTTATACGAAAAAGGCGGAAATGTGCTCAATAAAAAAGTTTAGCGGCAATACTGTCGAACCATATCGCTTGTTCAGCAGATTCAATCAATCAAACAACTTTGGCATAACACGATTGATTAACTTTCTAATTACAGTCATTCAACCAACCTACACTGAATACATTGAACTTCGCCGGCTGCTGTTATTGTGTGGATACACGATCTACACATTGCCACAACAAATGAAGTCTTGTTGTATAGTCAAGGTTATGTTTTTCTTCGCATACCTTACGCTGCCTGCTCGACAACACCTTTCTTCTATCGAGTGAAGACCAAGTCGAACCTTTTAGCTCTCGAGTATTCAGCCATATAACGGGGCAACGGATGGAGATGATGGAGCACGATGCAAGTGTCTGGGTCAGAAGCACAAGGTAAAAGTAATCGTTAGTGTTGCCGTATGTAGTGCATCAAAACTTGAGAGCGTTGATCACTTTTTTTTCTGCTAACGTGTTGAATTTGTTTTAGCTGACAACGAACTTGAAAAAAATATTGGTTGAACAAAAGACTTCTTTAGAATTTTAGTGAGATAGCTGATCAACGAAATTGAAACTTTTACTGAATGTTGCACAGATGATTGATTTTAAAACAGATTTGATATTAAAACTTTTTTCTACCCAATCTGAATAAATCGCAATGAGTGAAAACAATACCACAAATCAGCATTAATTTCCCTGATTATGTTAAAAGTGAATTCTCTTGAACTACGCATTATGACCCTCAAACTCTATTTTCAACCTTTTCGAAGTCCACCACTAACCCTTTTTACTTATTTACTTCGACAAGGAGCAACTTTAACCGTACAAGCAAACGTGGCTCGGTGGACCCAAAACCCCTCCAAATCCGCATTAAGCAAATTATTTTGCACCCCAAATCCTACTGCAGACTGTGTTCTGTGGTGGTTATAATCTCTATTCGGGAAAATCGCAAAATTCCATCATCTCAACAATAGAAATAATTCCAAAAACAACACACGACACAAGGATGGACCATCGGAGCAGATCGGGGGCGAGGGAAACGGCATCCTCGCTTTTCCTCGGCGCTGGTTCCCATAGCATTCCTGGCCGAGACCGGAGTGTGCAAACAGATAAATAAATGACAAAAGCACTTAAATCATAGTTTCGCAAATCACTGAGGCGTAGATTCGTTCCTCGCAAAAGTCGTACCAACACGGGGAGCAACATCGCCGAAAAGCTGTGTGGGAATTCCGCTCCACTCTGGTGGATGCTCTATATTTGCCACCGCAGTCGTTCCAAAGTGGCGAGTCGCGGTTCAATTTCGTTGCCTTAGTTGCACATCAGTACGTTGGACCAGCAGCAGTGGCAGATACGGCACAAATGTGGATTGCCGGGCAAACCGATGCGATCAATGTAACGAAGTTCCGGGTCATGTGATCAATTTGGATTGCTTTGAATCACGATTTATTTGAAGCGATGGTCTTCACGATCGCATCGTTGTGATTCTTCTTTGGAATTTCCTCGGGCAAATTTTTGGAGGTCAAATATTTGGAATTTCTATTGAAATATCTTCGAAATTCACGGGAAATTCTTCGGAATGTCAAAGGGAAATTCTTCGGGAGTTCCAGGGGAATTACTTTGGAACTTTCAAAAGAAATTCTTCGGAATTTCCACGGGAGATTCTTCGGAATTTCCACGGGAAATTCTTCGGAATATCCACAGGAGATTCTTCGGAATTTCCACGGGAGATTCTTCGGAATTTCCAAGGGAATTTCTACGAAAAATTCTTCTGCATTTCCACGGGAAATTATTTGGCATTTCCACTGGAAATTCTTTGGAAGTTTTCCGGAATCTCCAAGGAAAATTCTTTGCAATTTCCACGCGAGATTCTTTGGCATTTCCACTGGAAATTCTTCGGAATATCCAAGGGAAGTTTTCCGGAATCTCCAAGGAAAATTCTTTGTAATTTCCACGTGAGATTCTTTGGAATTTCCAAGGAAAATTCTTCGGAATTTCCTTGGGAAATTCTTCGGAATTTCCTTGGGAAATTCTTCGGAATTTCCACGGGAAATTCTTCGGAATTTCCACGGGAAATTCTTCGGAATTTCCACGGGAAATTCTTCGGAATTTCCACGGGAAATTCTTCGGAATTTCCACGAGAAATTCTTTGGAAATTCCACGGGAAATTCTTTGCAATGTCAAAAGGCAATTCTTCGAGAGTTCCAGGGGAACCACTTTGGAACTTTCAAAAGAAATTCTTCGGAATTTCCACGAGAAACTCTTCGGAATTTCTCCAGGAAATTCTTGGGAATTTTCACAGGAGATTCTTCGGAATTTCCACGGGAGATTCTTCGGAATTTCCAAGGGAATTTCTACGAAAAATTCTTCTGCATTTCCACGGGAAATTCTTTGGCACTTCCACTGGAAATTCTTCGGAATATCCACGGATATTCCGGAATCTCCAAGGAAAATTCTTTGCAATTTCCACGCGAGATTTTTTGGCATTTCCACTGGAAATTTTTCGGAATATCCAAGGGAAGTTTTCCGGAATCCCCAAGGAAAATTCTTTGGATTCTTTGGAATTTCCAAGGAAAATTCTTCGGAATTTCCTTGGGAAATTCTTCTGAATTTCCAAGGGAAATTCTTCAGAATTTCCAGGGGAAATTCTGCTGAATTTCCAAGGGAAATTCTTCTGAATTTCTAAGCGAAATTCTTCGGAATTTCCAAGGGAAATTCTTCGGAATTTCCACGGGAAATTCCTTGGAACTTCCACGACAAATTCTTCGGAATTTCCACCGGAAATTCTTCGGAATTTCCACGGGAAATTCTTCATAGTTTCCTCGGAAAATTCTTCAAAATTTCCTCGGAAAATTCTTCGGAATTTCCACGGGAAATTCTTCGAAATTTCCACAGGAAACTCTTCGGAATTTCCACGGGAAATTCTTCGGAATTTACACGGGAATTCTTCGGAATTTCCACGGAAATTCTTCGAATTTCCACGGAAATTCTTCGGAATTTCCACGGAAATTCTTCGAATTTCCACGGAAATTCTTCGGAATTTCCACGGGAAATTCTTCGGAATTTCCACGGAAATTTTTCGGAATTTCCACGGGAAATTCTTCGGAATGTCAAAAGGCAATTCTTCGAGAGTTCCAGGGGAACCACTTTGGAACTTTCAAAAGAAATTCTTCGGAATTTCCACGGGAGATTCTTCGGAATTTCCAAGGGAATTTCTACGAAAAATTCTTCTGCATTTCCACGGGAAATTATTTGGCATTTCCACTGGAAATTCTTTGGAATATCCACGGAATATCCAAGGGAAGTTTTCCGGAATCTCCAAGGAAAATTCTTTGCAATTTCCACGCGAGATTTTTGGCATTTCCACTGGAAATTCTTCGGAATATCCAAGGAAGTTTTCCGGAATCTCCATGAAAATTCTTTGGATTCTTTGGAATTTCCAAGGAAAATTCTTCTGAATTTCTAAGCGAAATTCTTCGGAATTTCCACGGGAAATTCTTCGGAATTTCCACGGGAAGTTCTTCGGAATTTCCACGGGAAATTCTTCAGATTTTCCTCGGAAAATTCTTCAGAATTTCCATGGGAAATTCTTCGGAATTTCCACGAGAAATTCTTCGGAATTTCCACGGGAAATTCTTCGGAATTTCCACGGGAAATTCTTTGGAAATTCCACGGGAAATTCTTTGCAATTTCCATAGGAAATTTTTCGGAATTTCCACGGCAAATTCTTCGGAATTTCCAAGGGAAATTCTTCGGAATTTCCACGGGAAATTCTTCGGAATTTCCACGAGAAATTCTTCGGAATTTCCACGGGTAATTCTTCGGAATTTCCACAGGAAATCCTTCGGAATTTCCAAGGAAAATCCTTCTGAATTTCCAAGGAAAATTCTTCGGAATTTCCACAAGAAATTCTTCGAAATTTCCACGGAAATTTCTTCGGAATTTCCACAAGAGATTCTTCGAATTTCCACGAAAATTCTTCGAATTTCCACGGAAATTCTTCGAATTTCCAGGGAAATTCTTCGGAATTTCCACGGGAAATTCTTCGGAATTTCCACGGGAAATTCTTCGGAATTTCCACGGGAAATTCTTCGGAATTTCCACGGGAAATTCTTCGGAATTTCCACGGGAAGTTCTTCGGAATTTCCACGGGAAATTCTTCGGAATTTCCACGGGAAATTCTTCGGAATTTTCACGAGAAATTCTTCGGAATTTCCACGGGAAATTCTTCGGAATATCCATGGGAATTTTCTCGGAATTTCCAAGGAAAATTCTTCGGCATTTCCACGGGAAATTCTTCGGAATTTCCACGGGAAATTCTTCAAAATTTCTACGGGAGATTCTTCGGAATTTCCACAGAAAATTCTTCGGAATATCCACGGGAATTTTCTCGGAAAAAAAAATTTAACTTACACCCTTTTCGAATGATGGTCTAGACTGAAAACCTAAGAAATGTGCATTTTCATTAGGAGGGGAAGGGTCATTTGGCCGAAAGCCATTTGGCCGAATGCCACTAGGCCGAAAATTGTTTGGCCAAATATACCATTTGGCCGAACAGACCATTAGGGCGAAAGTCATTTGGCCGAAAGGGTCGTTTGGCCGAAAGGGATATTAGGTCGAAAGGGTCATTAGGCCGAAAGGGTCATTTGGCCGAAAGGGTCATTTGACCGGAAGGGTCGTTTGGCCGAAAGGGTCATTTGGCCGAAAAGGTCGTTTGGCTGAATGGGTCGTTTGGCAAAAAATGTCATTAGGCCGAAAGGGTCATAAGGCCGAAAGGGTCGTTTGGCCGAAAGGGTCGTTCAGTCGAAAGGGTCATTTGGCCGAAAGGGTCGTTTGACCGAAATGGTCATTTGGCCGAAAAGGTCATTTGGCCGTATAAGACATTTGGCCGAAAAAGTCATTAGAAAAGTTAGAAATTAGGAGTAAGAAGACAAACGTCATTTCTCACTTCTCACTGTAAAAAAATGAGGAGCGCAAGGTGAGCAGTGAGACGTCTCACTACTCACTTCGTGCTTCTCACTTTTTACAGCAAGAAGTGATAAATGAGGAGTGAGAAGTGAGACGTCTCGCACTTCTCGCTGTTAAAAGTGAGAAGCGCGAAGTGAGTAGTGAGACGTCTCACTACTCATTTCGCGCTTCTCACTTTTTACAGTGAGAAGAGAAAAATGAAGAGAGAGTAGTGAGACGTCTCTCTTCTCATTCCTAATTTCTCACTTTTCAAATGAACTATTCGGCCAAATGTCGTATTCGACCAAATGACCCTTTCGGCCAAATAACCATTCAGAAGAAAAGACCCTTTCGGCCAAATGACCCTTTCGACCAAATTTCGCTTAACTTTTCAAAAGAACCTAAGTAACATTTTTTTCATGAATTAATTTGAGTGCTGCAATCAAAAGCTTTCATGTTGTTCTGTTGATTGCGCTATTCAAATTAATTCATGAAAAAATGTTACTTAGGTCCTTTTGAAAAGTTAAGCGAGAAATGACCCTTTCGGCCAAATGACACTTTCGGCCTAACGACCCTTTCGGTCTAATAACACTATCGGCTAAATGACATTTTCGGCCAAACGACCATTTCGGCCAAACGACCCTTCCGGCCAAATGACCCTTTCCGCCAAACGACCCTTTCGGCATAATGACCCTTTCGGCCAAATGACCCGTTCAACCAAATGACCCTTTCGGCCAAATGACTTTCAGATGGGTTTCGGCCAAATGGTTTATTCGGCCAAATGGCTTTCGGCCGAATGTGTTTCAGCCAAACGACCCTTCCCCCCAGTGGATATATCCAGCAGACATATCTTCAGCAGAATATTCCGAACCAGTGTAGAAAAGCAGAGGACTGCCAGTCTCCTGTTTCAATGTTTCAATGTAAAAAATAACGATGTAGTTGAAGACGCCGGAATTTTTGTCCTAGATTCAGCGCTGAACAAGAGCGGACCCATCATTCCCACCTCAGCTCTAGAATACACTGCATAAAGTGCAGAACAATTCTACTTCCGCTGCGATATTGGTGGACAGTTCCATCCAAGGCCACAACCGAAATAGAACTGCTGTTTTAAATTTGATGGAAAGCGTCGAGTCAAGTACGAGATACTGAAGACGACCACACAGTTGTGGTCGAAATACGTGTCTGCAAAGATATCAAAATAATTGGTGGAATTAAATGGAGTGTACTAAACTCGTCTTAGACGGTTGATTGAAGAATTACTCAAATATAATAATAGAATTTACATAGTAGCACGGCATTGGCTAACAGGAGATTTTAGTGAAAATTTTCTAGCATTTCAGGCGGTGGATAGACTGAACGTTTTAAATTTAATTGATGTGCATAGATGGTTCACCATTCAATGTAGAGTGAGTAAACAAATTAGTGCAAGAATACATTCCTATTAGGAAGCAGAAAAGTCGCGAGATCCGGGCTTGTGGCATGTTCAGTCAGTGATTAAATAAATTAGTGCAAGATTGAACGCGTTCGTAGGTTTAGGGAGCAGAAAAGTCGCGAGTTTCGGATTTGTGCTTTGTGCGGTCGCTTCGGTGAGAAAATAAAGTGTGCGTGCTCGTGTTTTCGAGAAAAGTGCAGAGCAATCGCCCGATCATCAGAATTTATTTTGTTCTGCTTTGTGCGGTAGATAATTAAATTGATTAGTGCGTGTTCGAATTTCGGGAACTACACAGAGCGATCGCGCGATCATTCGAAATAATAGGTTCTGCTTTGTGCTGCCGGTAAATTAATTAACTAGTTCGCCCCATTCATTTTGTTCTCTTTATAATTTCGCGAGTTCTAGTCAATCACTGCTGTGCGTATACATGAGCGATTTTTGTTATTGAATTCGACAGCACAGCACATGAAATTTTAAAATTTGGAGAGATCTGATCCCTTTTCTATGATATCTACGCCATAAATAATTTTTACTGCCAACCCTTCATCAAATTTGTCAAATCTACAAAAAATCAAAAACCTGAGAACAGATTTATATTTTTTGATTTCTTTCGCCAATTTTTTGTATTTTTGTATGACTAATGGGGGATTCTCCCGTTACGCTGGGATAGGGATACTCTGAAGTAGTGCGTAACGATGTAAATCCGGTCATACCGCCAGGTTCGGTACAACACTGAAGCTGACAATATGACGTCCCTAACCCCGAATCTCAAGGTGTCAGGCGACCCTTGCCTAGGGGATGAATGGCCTGGGGGTGAAACAATTAGCCAGGCATTTAATGCTGGGTAGACACTTTTTCGTGGTGCAAACCATGAAGTCTAAGAATATGAACCAAAGGGCAAATCGTATGAATTCCCAATTATTCAATTGTTTCTATATTTAACGGAAAATTCATTTGAATCTCAAACGAAAATACTTTTAACTGTAGAATTTAAGAACCTCTGAAAGCAGTTGAAGCTATTGCACTAACCCCACCGACGGAAACCACGAGCTGGAATTATTGAGACATGGAAATCTCATACCAATGAACATGAACAGCGACGACGAACAATCGCAAGAACGGAACTTCCACTACTGGGCCGCTGGCTGCTGGTATGCAATCTACACACCGAAAGCTGCTGGGGGAAGTCTTAGCAGGAAAGCTACCGACTGGATGAGTTGTTGTTGCCATCAGTAGTGCGCTGGCTACTGCACTGGCGGCGCGGTGGAAGCTTGCAGTCATCGTCGCCGTCGTTGACGTCTTCGGGGAGTTAGTAGTGACAAATATTTATTATTCAATGCATTTCTATCCACCAAGGCGAGGGCGATGCGGCTGGGATGGGATGGCAGCTCCATTGCCTGCAATGAGACTATTGTTTCTTGCGATTCTTCCGGGCGGGTGTTCATCGTGTGCCGCCGCCGGTCGGATAAGTTGTGTTTGTTGGTGGGTATTATTTCGGCTGGAGCTTTGGGAGCAGGTATCAACTTTGGATAGGAATTTGTTTTTGCTCTTGTTGAGCATTTTTGCGGTGGAGTTTGTGGGATTATTGAAACACAGCTGACGATTCGGGGGCAATGGAGATGGACGATATTGAATGTGGGGGATTGTTTTTCTGAGACTTCGAGATTGATGCAATGGAATGAATTCATTTGCGGGTGGTAGTTTCGAAATTATACGAACAGAAATCTAATCATACAGCCATGGGCGCAGCTTGTGGACGATACTCGTCGTCGTCTGTTTTTTTTTGTGGCTCTATGGGCTTCAATGAAACTTGGATTCCCTATTTAAGCTGTATGTCACCTAAACCAGCGCTAAAAAAAATAATACAGCGTAGTCAGTCAACTACATTTAAGAATCGAAAATCTTCTACAAAATCCTTGCTACGCTAATGTATGTACGCCTTTCTAATAGTGATTCCAGATCCAACAATTGTCCTACGCGAAGCAAATTGACGACATTTATCTTCGGTGCCGAATAAATCTGCAGCATCATGCAACTTCCGCCGGATGGAGAACAAGAGCCAACAATAAAGATTTCAAATGGTAAAATTAATTTCGAAAAATATGCCACCGTTTCCGATGAGCAACCGAATGCTTGCGCAACCAAGTGGATTTGTGCCTTATGTAGTGGAGGCAACGACGGCAAAACAGAAATTTAATTTAGCAGATCTAAAGAGGCACTAGCACTAGACTAGTTGGATAAACACGATAAATTTATTAGATTTGCATTCGAATGATCCAACTAGTAGGAATATTCTCCTCATTGCATGGCAGCCTAGACAAGTCAACTTTTGATCGGAACATCCGATCGTGCGTTAATCAGTGACCAACAGATGGATATCGTTTGAATGTAGAATACAATGTGTATGTAATCACAAATAGATAGTCAAACTCTTTGCCACAAGCATTCAATAGGAAAACTGTTATAAAAGTGAAATGTAAACCTTTCGGTACATTCCAGTTCTACGAAAAAAAGGCAAGTATAAACTGCATCGATGTTATTAATCCGTACACCTAACGCGTGAACCAGTCTTGAATAAATAGCGTTCTCATGGTTCGGTAAGCAGTTGCTATTCATTTCAGCTCTACTGCATCTGGAAGCGAATTCCGCACAGAAGTTGATTTTGAGTTCCTTTCTCGCCCACCATGCAGAGAATTTCCCAATAAGGACAGCTTTTCTCCTACATTTCTTTTTCGCCGTGCCAACTTCTTTCTACTCAAAGTGACCAAGCCAGAACGGTACTGCATTCGGAGCGACATCTGAACATGAAAGGAAAAAGATTATCGTTTGATTTCCGTGTCTGTGCAAAGCACTGCACCTCAAGCGTTGGGTTGAAAAATGTTCCTGGTGGAATTCAAATCTACTTAGGCGAAACTAGGTTTTATTTTTTACGAATTCGAAATATCAGGTAAATCAGGAAAGTCAGAAGTAGAAATGTTCTCCTAGGCTAGTTGTTAAGATCGCTATCTATCTTAACCTTTTGATTGAAGCAAAGATCGACTATCCCGCATTTTGGTCACGAACCGGATGCAAGAACCAGTTATGGAAAAAATATCGCAATCTATGCTTGAAAAAGCAACACGGACGAAGCACAGCAAATTACCCACCAAGGAACTACAAAGGAACCGCCATTTAGAGAGGATAAAGGCTTGAGAGAATAATGAGTGCGCCAAAACACCATTAAAAGTACTGAATTAAACTTGCTGAAAATTCCCAGAATCATTTGCAGTCAATATCTACGGATACTGGTGAAGCAATTGACCGGTAAATCAGCTGCACTTCAGTTAGCTGAACGTATCCCAAGGACCCTACTGCTGCGTTGGACCACATAACTGGCCAGAGTATCCGTTTTCATCAGGTAAATACTCATTTTTCGGTGTATGTCTAATTATTGTGCACGGAGTCCCTTCATCCTAATTATATCCCACGGGGTGCGTACTACCAACCGCCGAGATAAAGGGAAACCATCATATAAGTTGTATCATAGATAGTTTTATCAAAAACCCTAATTGATCCACCTAGCTGTGTTGGTGCCTTTCTCGTGCAAAAAAAATACTAAAAATATGAGTGTTTTTAGCGTGCTTTGGTCATAAACATATTATTTTGGCCAAAACTTCTTATCCCATAGTCCAATCTGGCTTATTTTCAATAGCAAACAATGGGACAGTATTCTCCCGTCGAATGGAGCTTTTTGAGAGTAATTCGGTCTATGCTAAGTTCCAAAAAGTGTGTTTACAAAATTTTGTACAGATACACACATACAGACATCACATCAATTGAGCTAAGTCGAGCTAAGTCGATTAATATATAACACTATGGGTCTCCGAGCCTTCTAACAAAAGTTTGGTTTTGGAGTGATCCTATAGCCTTTACGTATACTTAGTATACGAGAGAGGCAAAAAAACACACTCAGATGCTCGTGCCGTACAAAGAGAACGTTGATGGATTGTAATTTGTTAAGCAGGATCTACACACAAGAGGACTAAAAATGTAAACTATGGTATGAATATGTTCAAATTTCAAAACTATTGTTACTTATCAGCTAATGAAACCTATAAACTATTCATGCAACTCATTAATGAAACTCATGGATTAATCTTAACAAAAAATAACATTTTCAGCTAAAAGCAAAATCCACACAAAAACCTGGTTTCGCTCTTTGGATTCTCCGAAAGATCATCACCTGTCGTAACAAAATCTTTTAGATTTTTACCTCAACGTTTTATTCGACGCCAAAGAATATCCAAAGTGCGTTGGCGGTGGCCAGATATAATTGTATATGTGGTCAAGCGATCGTCGGCGACGATGCGATGCAGCTTTATGTAGTGAGTGTTTTCGTGCTATTCATCCCACGTGTACTATGGTCGGTCGCTGTATCGGTGGTGAACTTGTTGTGTGCATTCATTGCTCTCGTCGTCACACGCCACCCTTTCAATAAAATCTCAATCTTTAGCGGCTTGAAAAAGAGAAACACTTACAAGAGAAAGCGGCTGAGGATAAGATTCGCCCAGAAAAAGACTACCTTGCGAGGAAGTATTACGTGATACATGCGGAATTAGTGTAGCAAGCAGCCTTTAATAATTATCCAGTGTTGAGAAGGTTCAACACTGGCTGACAAATGAACCTACCAAGAACGTGTCCGGTGTCGGCAGCCAGAAAAACCCAGCCGGTGCAATTCCACAAACAGGAACGGACTTTCAGCAGAATCATTCGGCGCCAATCGCAGCAGCTGTAATTTCAACTTTCAACACCGAAACCCGATCAGCAGGCATAGCCAATACTACTGGAGAGCCAAACGCGGGATCCATTGGATTTGAGCTTGGCCTGGGATTTACCCGATGCTCTACAACCCGGAGGACAGTTTGCAGTGGATTTGCAGGAGATTCAGCGAATGTTCTGTGGAGTGCAGCTACGACCTCCAAAGTCGAACAAGCAAGTTGCGTTTCCAGTTCATACATCATCAACAAGCGGTGCAGTTTCGAATTTGCGAGAACAGAATTCCGTATTTGGATCTGCATCAGGAGCTCTTTGCCTTCCAGGCCCCATTAGGAAATGGCTCAGTACAGCGCAAGGTTATCAATTCGCTGCTACAAAAGGTGCGTGCGCCTCCATCCCCATCATTGATCACCTTCGGTCTCGCCTGTCATCCAAAAAAATCCATCTAAACCGTGCTCGATTTGTAGTAAATTGGGGCACAAAGTGAGAGCATGCGATGAGTTCAAGAAGTGCAGTTTGAAAGATCGCTGGAGTCGTGCACTAGAACTGCACCTGTGCGAGTGGTGCCAAATAGCGCCTACTTTGCTTGTAGTGGACCGGACATGTGGAACGTTCCGAGGACAACTCACAGCTCATTCGATTAGAGATATCTGGTATTGAAGATAGTAAACGGCACGTACTGAAGGCAACACACACTGTCGAAAAATTTTCTTTTGCAAAGTTTAAATTAGGACCAGCAATCTATGCAGTTTCCATATCTCCGTAGTCTACCCGTTGGCGGATATAAGAATGCAACTCCAACCATATTGATTGGATTAGACAACATGCACCTGAAAATTCATTGAAGATTCGAGAAGGAAGTTGAAGCAATGTCATCTACATGTATAAAAGGAAACTCATAATCCAGACGATGAGTTGCACGTTGCATGACTTTGAGAAAGATTTTTTGGAGAATGTGGAGAATGTTGGCGTTGCAGTTGCTCTCCCCTTTGCTAGGAGGCACTGAGTGGACAACGAAAAAGAAGGTTATGCACACAAAATAATAGAAGAAGAGATTAACAACTTCGATCCCAGGGAAGTGTGGTACATATTCGCCTTTAAGAGCCGTTGTGCACCAGCAGCAGTGCGGGGTCAGTTACGCAACTCCACTCTGCTTGCTGGACCCGATTTTCTAACCTCGTAAATTCTCTCCAGATATCGCCAACCAGTTCCAGATTCGCCCGGAAGATAAGCAGGCACAGCGGTTTTTATTCCGCAGCGATCTCTCCAAGCCGGCAGATACATATGTCATGGACGTGGCTACATGTGAGGTAACATGCTCGCCCTCTGCCACACAATTCATCAAAAACCGAAATGCAGAAGACTTCAAGTCTGTATACCCCAAGCCGGCTGCTATTAGGACAGCCTATGAATACCATAGAAGAGGCAGTTGACCTAGCGCTCCCGGTGAAGACAGTTTATGCGAAAGCCGGTTTCCATATAAGAAACTGGATGCCCAGCTGAAGAGAAGTTCTGTCACGGGTCGGGGACGCAGCGGGAGAACCAGTAAAATGTTTCAAGACGCACACAGCTACTGCTTCTAAACGGATTCTCGGGATGAGTTGGCTCTCGAATTCAGATGAATTTGTATTCAGTGGGCTTTTTCAAGAAAACCTGATGGATGAACTTCATGGAGTAAGTATTCCGGCAACTACTGGTCATTAGCATTTTTGATCCACTTGGACGGGTCTCATTCATTACCGTGTATGGGAAATCTTCATTCAAAATGTTTGGCGGGCCAACTTTGAGAGGGACGGTGAAATTACAAGCGGTCTGAGAGAAGGTTCTTTTGGAGTAATTCCACAACCGTGCTATACTGGCTGGATACTGCTCAACAAAAATATCGGCAGTTCGTGACCGAAATCCTAGATTCGTCGAAAGCTGAAGAATGGAATTACGTTCCAACTCGTCAGATCGTCGCTGATGATGCTACCAAGTAGAAATATGGACTTCAAATCACTATGCAACACCACTGGTTTCGTGGACCAAACTTTTTGCACGAATCATCAAACTTGTAACCACAGCAAAGAAAACTGTCTAGCGAAACAGCAGAAGAACTTCGCCCAATGTTCATCATGGAAGAAATTATTAAAGTTCGATTATTACAATTTAGTAGATTTTCTAAGTGGGAGCGTTGTGTACGAGCGGTTGCTTATGTTCATCGGTTCGATGATGAAAATTAACGGCAGCCTACCGCTCGACGTCGCAGCCTGAAAAATAAGCTAACAAGCTGTATAAGTTATCTCCTTTTTTGGACGAACGAGCACATTTAAACCTAGGTTTAATCCGAATGGAAGGTCTAATTATTGGTTTCCGGAAGCATCCGTTGACTTCAAAAACTCTATATGTAGTGCTGCCAAAAAACCACTACGTTACCCCGATCATCGTCGACTGTTGCCATCGACGATATAATCATTACAACGGAGAGACAGCAGTAAATGAAATGCCACAAAAATTCCACCTTTCGGAAATTCGAGCAGCATTCCGAAAGGTCCGAAAACTATGTTCGTGGTGCAGGGTGTATAACGCAACACCAGATGTTCCAAGGATGGTGCCGTTACCAGACGCACGCGTCACTTCTTCTTACGTGACTACTTTGGCCCGCTTTTGATCGTACAGGGCCGTCAAGAAGTGAAACGATGGGTTGCTCTCTTCACATGCTTAACCATTAGAGCAATCCATCTAGAGGTAGTCACCAGCCTGTCAACAGAATGCTGCAAGATGGCCATACGACGGTTCATAGCGCGGAGATCTATAGTGATCGAGGAACAAACTTCGTTGGAGTCAGCGGCGAGTTGAGAGAGAAGATAAAGAGGATCAACAATGAACTGGCCACAACGTTTACCAACGCCACTACCCAATGGCGCTTCAGTCCAACTGCTGGGCCACATAAGGGGGGGGGAGGGTCTTTGGAGCGCATGGTTCGGTCTGTAAAGTGCGCCCTAGCATCGCTGTTCGTCCAACGCAAGCCTTATGAAGAAGTTTCAGTCATTTTGTTGATAGAAACGGAATATGTAGTGAATCGAGGTCGTTTTCCTACATGCCACTCGATACTTCGGAACATGAGGCAATAACACCGAAATGCTTTCTCATGCTGAGTACCAGCGGGGTGAACCAGATTCCAACTCAGCTTACCACCAGGAAAGCTTCCTCCCTGAAGAGAAGTGCGGACTTCAAAAGTACTGTGCAAAACGATAGGACAATTAATGGTCAAAACATGATTTTGCTTTTAAAATTTCTTGAGCAATACAGTAGATCAAATTTCGTAACGCTTATAACGCCTGCAATATAAAATAAATAGGGCTGTCATTTTGCCTCACGGAAAAATATTCCTTCTCATTATTTCGTTAGGAAGAGTGACAATTCACCCACACTTGAGCGATGCCAAATTTACCTACTATTTGATAATTGGTAATTTGGTCAAACTTTATTTGACCCCTTTCTTTATAAGCAGCGTACTATGCTTGAAGCAGCAAAAATAGCTGGAGGAAATAACCGAAATAACGGCCTCCTTTGATGACATTAGAAAATTCATCGAAGGGCTCAGCGATCAGACAGAGACAACTACAGTCAAACCTCCATGAGTCGATATTGAAGGGACCATCGACTCATAGAAATATCGAGATGTGGAGTAGAAAATCCTTGGAAAGCTGTTTCAAAGGACCATCACAGTAACCAAGAAAATAATTTTTAATATGGCATAATTTGCCTCCATGAGTCGATATCGAGTCATAGAACATCGACTCATGGAGGTTTGACTGTATCCCCGGCCTGGGAGATATATCTATAGAAACACAACTATCCCCGACCTGGGAGATATATCTATAGAAACAGAGCCTCAATCTAGCTGTCAGAACAGAGCAAGCCAAGCAAACAACAATAACACAAAGATCAAAATTTGGTCTTTTCACGTTTGCCGAAATTGCTTCCGACCTTGTCATCGGGCAAAGAACTGCCAATCCAAGTATTTCTGTTGGCTGTCGGCCCCACATCCTAACCTGCTTCAAATCGGAGAAGAATAGTTCTGCAACGGTTGCATCGATTGTCAAAGTTCTTAAGGTCACTCCTCACGGAATCCAAGTTTCAAAGTGCTCGCGTTTTCGGGGGCACACCACTCGATACGGAGGCGGCGCACAACTGTCATTTTTGTTGATTTAGCTTTGCTGCGTCGCAGCATGCGTGAAAAAATAAAAATGACAGTTCTGCGTTGCTTCCGTATCGAGTGGTGTGCCTCCGAAAACGCGAGCACTTCAAATCTTGGAATCCGTGAGGAAGTGCCAATACTACCCACGTGGCCAACAGGGCCGCCACGGACGTTTCGACATGCAACGTTATCCAGAATGCTTCGTCAGCGATGATCGTCGTCGAGGATGGCATCGGTGCAAGGTTCAGCGTACGGCCGCTCTTGAACTCAAAGGATGAAGGTCTCCAGGAACAAGGCGACGTTTCAATTTACGGAATAGAGTTAAGAAAAGCGAAGGTCAAGCAAATATTGCATTTCTAGCGAGAGATGGAGTGCCTTGTGTGTAACCACGGTAGATCTATCCAAAACCACAATTAGCACGGAAGAGTGAACTACACCAAACGGGGTTCAACTAGCAGATGCAATCCAAGGAAATCGATATTGTCCTGGGCGTCGAGGTTTTCTTCGAGACCGGACAAATCATTTCGATCGGAACAGAGCTACCAAACCTCACCGAATCCGTATTCGGTAGGGTAATTTGTGGTGGTTCAAATCCTTTCAAATAGGAAGCCATTTCACAGCCTCGTCCAAGTCCGAAAATCAAATAAAGTGATTCTGATCGTGCGAATTGGTTGAATTCCCAAACTCCCATTCTGCGGAAGAGAAAATGTCTGAAAATTTGTTCAAGAAGAGAGCTCGTAGAGAAGCAGATGGTCGCTACACTACTGTTCCTTTGGCCAAAAACGAAGACATGCTTTCCAAACTGGGTGAGTTGTGAGATACCGAATTCCGGTGTCTTCTTGGAACAGAACACAGCAGGCTGGCAAGAAAGAGATATTCCCGTGCAGTGCCCTATTTGTCGTTTCCCGCACATTTACACTGCACTGCACGCACGGATTGATAGGAAAAATTCTTCTAAGTCTTGACGTTTACTGGCCTTGTTGTTTACGATTTGGATTGAAGAAATTCAATCAAATTCCAATGAAGTTGTGATTGATTAACAGCAACATGTTACGCGCACTTTGAGCAGAACGCATAACAAAGCTCTTGTTGAGGCATCTCATCCACGACGTCAGTGGTACGAATTTGGTTCGAGCGGATTTATTTTTTGAATTTGAAGACGATTCTCAACACTGCCAGCGGGGATGACAATCGATCAAATGCGGGTGAGATAGCGAAATTACAAGAGACAATTTTCAATAGGGGGAGGGGAGGCAGGGACTATGTCCAAGGGCTTGACGATCCCTCCCCAGGCCATTTGAGTTGTGGCGCCAGCCTAGGATGTGGTGGGGTTTGACAGTGGGCCCTGTTAAACCCTTATAAAAAGCTGCATGTATCCGCAAGTAGGCTCCGCCAAAGCGACCGTGTGCCACTCAAAGCGCACAAGCCCAAGTCCTGGTGTTAGGTGGGACGCTGAACAGCCCTGACACGACGGCCCTCCGACGAGACAGGAGGTTTGCGCAGGCCCAATAAGACGCCTTTAAAAACAACTATTACGAACGACATAGAAGATAATACGACTCGATACAATCGGCAACGACCTAGGCGACGAATAAAGGATCACGATTGGAAGCTTGGAACATGGAACTGCAAGTCGCTAGGCTTCGCAGGTTGCGACAGGATAATTTACGATGAATTACATCCCCGCAACTTCGATGTCGTAGCGCTGCAGGAAATCTGCTGGACAGGACAGAAAGTGTGGAAAAGCGGGCATCGAGCGGCTACCTTCTACCAAAGCTGTGGCACCACCAACGAGCTGGGAACCGGCTTCATAGTGCTGGGAAAGATGCGCCAACGCGTGATTGGGTGGCAGCCAATCAACGCAAGGATGTGCAAGCTGAGGATAAAAGGCCGTTTCTTCAACTATAGCATCATCAACGTGCACTGCCCACACGAAAGGAGATCCGACGACGAGAAAGAAGCGTTCTATGCGCAGCTGGAGCAGACATACGATGGATGCCCACTGCGGGACGTCAAAATCGTCATCGGTGACATGAACGCTCAGGTAGGAAGGGAGGAAATGTATAGACCGGTCATCGGACCGGATAGTCTGCATACCGTATCGAACGACAACGGCCAACGATGCATAAACTTTGCAGCCTCCCGCGGAATGGTAGTCCGAAGCACTTTCTTCCCCCGCTAGAATATCCACAAGGCCACATGGAAATCACCTAATCAAGTAACGGAAAACCAAATCGACCACGTTCTAATCGACGGTAAATTCTTCTCCGACATCACGAACGTACGCACTTACCGCAGTGCGAAAATTGAATCCGACCACTACCTCGTCGCAGTATGTCTGCGCTCAAAACTCTCGACGGTGATCAACACGCGTCGGAGTCGTCCGCCGCGGCTTAACATTGGGCGGCTACAAGACGGTAGACTAGCCCAAGACTACGCGCAGCAGCTGGAAGTGGCACTCCCAACGGAAGAGCAGCTAGGCGCAGCGTCTCTTGAAGATGGCTGGAGAGATATTCGATCCGCCATTGGAAGCACCGCAACCGCTGCACTAGGCACGGTGGCCCCGGATCAGAGAAACGACTGTTATGACGGTGAGTGTAAGCAGTTAGTTGAAGAGAAGAATGTAGCATAAGGGAGATTGCTGCAACACCGCACGAGAGCGAACGAGGCATGATACAAACGGGCGCGGAACAGACAAAACTCGATTTTTCGGAGAAAAAACTCCAGCAGGAAGATCGAGACCGTGAAGAGACAGAGCAACGGTACCGCGCTAATAACACACGAAAGTTCTATAAGAAGTTGAACCGTTCACGTAAGGGCCACGTGCCACAGCCCGATATGTGTAAGGACATAAACGGGAACCTTCTTACGAACGAGCGTGAGGTGATCCAAAGGAGACGGCAGCACTACGAAGAGCACCTGAATGGCGATGTGGCAGACAACGGTGGCGGTATGGTAATGAACCTAGGAGCACGCGCGCAGGACATGCAACTTCCGGCTCCGAATCTCCAGAAAATCCAGGAGGAGATCGGCCGGCTGAAAAACAACAAAGCCCCTGGAGTTGACCAACTACCAGGAAAGCTGTTTAAACACGGTGGTGAAGCACTGGCTAGAGCGCTGCACTGGGTGATTACCAAGGTTTGGGAGGATGAGGTTCTGCCGCAGGAGTGGATGGAAGGTGTCGTGTGTCCCATCTACAAAAAGGGCGATAAGCTGGATTGTAGCAACTACCGCGCAATCACATTGCTGAATGCCGCCTACAAGGTACTCTCCCAAATTTTATGGCGTCGACTAACACCAATTGCAAGAGATTTCATGGGGCAGTACCAGGCGGGATTTATGGGTGAACGCTCTACCACAGACCAGGTGTTCGCCATACGTCAGGTATTGCAGAAATGCCGCGAATACAACGTGCCCACACATCATCTATTTATCGACTTCAAAGCCGCATATGATACAATCGATCGGGACCAGCTATGTCAGCTAATGCAAGAAAACGGATTTCCGGATAAACTGATACGGTTGATCAAGGCGACGATGGATCGGGTGATGTGCGTAGTTCGAGTTTCAGGGGCAATCTCGAGTCCCTTCGAAACCCGTAGAGGGTTACGGCAAGGTGATGGTCTTTCGTGTCTGCTATTCAACATCGCATTGGAGGGAGTAATACGAAGGGCAGGGATTGACACGAGTGGTACGATTTTCACGAAGTCCGTCCAGTTATTTGGTTTCGCCGACGACATTGATATCATGGCACGTAACTTTGAGAGGATGGAGGAAGCCTACATCAGACTGAAAAGCGAAGCTAAACGGATTGGACTAGTCATCAACACGTCGAAGACGAAGTACATGATAGGAAGAGGCTCAAGAGAGGTCAATGTGAGCCACCCACCACGAGTTTCTATCGGTGGTGACGAAATCGAGGTGGTTGAAGAATTCGTGTACTTGGGCTCACTGGTGACCGCCGATAACGATACCAGCAGAGAAATTCGGAGGCGCATAGTGGCTGGAAATCGTACGTACTTTGGACTCCGCAAGACGCTCCAATCGAATAGAGTTCGCCGCCGTACCAAACTGACTATCTACAAAACGCTTATAAGACCGGTAGTTCTCTACGGACACGAGACCTGGACGATGCTCGTGGAGGACCAACGCGCACTGGGAGTTTTCGAAAGGAAAGTGTTGCGTACCATCTATGGTGGGGTGCAGATGGCGGACGGTACGTGGAGGAGGCGAATGAACCACGAGTTGCATCAGCTGTTGGGAGAAGCATTCATCGTTCAAACCGAAGACTGTGGTGGGCCGGGCACGTAGCCAGAATGTCGGACTGTAATCAGGTGAAAATGGTTCTCGACAACGATCCAACGGGCACAAGAAGGCGTGGCGCACAGCGGGCAAAGTGGATCGATCAGGTGGAGGACGACTTGCGGACCCTCCGCAGACTGCGTGGTTGGCGAAGTGCAGCCATGGACCGAGCTGAATGGAGAAGTCTTTTATGTGCAGCACAGGCCACTCCGGCCTTAGTCTGATGATAAAAATACAAATTTTCAATGAGTTTATCATCCGACCTTACAAACTATCGGTGAGAGATATGACCAATTCTCACTTAAAGGTACTAAATAGTTTAGCACCAGCTATTTTGGCACAATCAATACAGTGATAATTTGGTGTCAGTTGCTAAAACTGGTTATTTGCGGGAGAAACGACCAATCAGTTTGAACAATTTCTTGACTCGACATTTAATCTTGAATATGAATGATTTGATTCGGAAATTCCTCCAGCAACTCCATGAGATATTGTACCAGGAGTTCTTTTTTGGTAAATTCCGCTAGATATTCCGTTTTGAATTATCCTCCTAATATGCATCGTGACTTCCTCAAGAAATTCATGAGGAGTTTGCTCCAGAGTTGCTTATGAACTTCCTTAAGGAATTTCCTCAATTTCTTTAGAACTTTTTTCGGAAGTTCCTAAATGAGTTACTTAGGATGTTCCACTAAAAAATCCTTTGAAAATTCCTACTCGCATTTCTACGAAATTTCTTTGGGAATTTCTACAGAAATTCCTTCTTTAAATCCTGCGAAAATTACTCTAAGAGTTTCTTCGGAAATTTCCCCATATGTTGCTCATGAACTTCCCTCAGGGATTGCCTCCGAAATTCCTTTAAGATTTTTTCGGAAATATCTCAAGCAGTTAGTTCGGAAATTCCTTCTAAAATTTCCACTAGAATTCCGTAGTAAACTCATTCATTAATCATAGATTAGCTTCGAAATTTCCCTTTGGAAATTCCTCTGAAAATTACTTAAGGTATTCCTTGGAAAATTCCTCCATGAATTCCATCCTAAATTATTTCAGAAATTCTTTTAAAATTTCCTTCGGTGGAATTTTTGAATAAATTCCCAAAACATTTACCTAAAAAAATCCCTTCGGAACTTTTAGGAAATTCTTTCAGGAGTTTCTTCAAAAATTCCTCCAAGTATTCCAACGTAAATTACTGCAGATGTTGCTTATGAACTCCGCAAAAACTCCCCTCCGAATTTCCGGGGGAAATTCTCTCCGAATACCTGGAGGAACTCTCCTCTGATTTCTTGAAAGACTCCCCCTCCGAATTTTTGTCTGAATTCCAGGAGGAATTTACTTCCGAATTCCTAAATAAAATTTCTTTCGATTTCCTGGAGGACATGCCCTACGAATTCACGGAAGTGTGCTCCCTGGAATTCCCGGAGGAATTCCTTTCTAAATTCCCAGACGATTATTCATATTCCCGGATGAATGCCCCTCAAAATTTCTTCATCGAATTCTCGGAAGAACTTACCTCCGAGTTCTTGGAGAAACTTACAGAACAGTCTTGTCTCGTCTGCTCGGAAGAGCAACAATGATAATTGATACCTACTCAATTATCGCAAACCAAAAGAATGCTCATTTCAGAATAAATTCTGGGAAATTTATTTCTAACATAGATGTTACCATAAAAAATATGTCCAGTTTAAGGCAACTGCTATGCCGTTTCTGTTGGCCTCCACCTTTCTCAATCAACTGCGATCAAATTGGGGAAAATCCTCATTTTATTGTCAGTAACGTAACGTCAGTTTGCATTTCGAATTACTGAAATCTTTATTTACACCGCCAAGCTCCATTCAATTCGATTTTTAACGCCGCATTATGAAGTGTAAATCGACAAACCATTCGAATGCCCCGTAGTGTACGCTCATCATAATTTAATTTACCGTCGTCGTCTTCTCCGCATTTTTTTATGTTAGCTGTTGAGTGAAAAATTAAATAAATGAAATGATTGTGTCACAGACGACGATGATGACCAAACGCGCGCTCGGAGCTTCACCCGCACTGACTGTGAGGCTTGCCTTTTGTATAGTGAAAAGGGAGCATTCATAGGCGTAACTGTTTCACTTCGGTGCCATATTAATGAATTATGGAGTGTGCCACTGTCTGATTACATAACAGTGTTCGACTGACTGTGAAAGAAAGTGAAAGACAAACTGAAAACAATTTGATCGTAGGTTATCAACATAAAATTTCATTACAGGGCTCATTCGCAATGCAGCCGATATTTTCATCAGAACTCTATTCGAAATGACCAAAGGAAAATAGAACGAATGAAGTTGATGATATTTCACTTTCATAATTTAGTTTGAGATTGATTTGGTGAGTTCGGTATGCAGTTGTAACATTGAAATAAAATTTCAGTGGCTTCGAAAAATATTTCCACTTGCAATGACCGAACATCAAACTTTTTGCATTTACTCCTAGATTTAGATTCCAGCAATTTTTTCATTCATATTTTATTCACATAGCTCGGACCACACATATCGTCTGCACGGAGCAGTCCAATTGACCAAAGAAATCAAACAACCTGAACGTAAAGTTTTCCCCATGAATATGAATGAGTCGTACGCCGGCAATGCCGAGGGTCAAACTCGTGTGTTCCGAACAATTCGGCATCGCCTCCTGGTTCTGACGGGTTCGGAAAGTGAAAACTCAATTACCGAATAATAATCGCAACTTTAAATAGATTTGCCAAATTGAAATCAAGAAATTCGGGAAATCTGATTTTGCCGCCTCGGATGGCTGCTACTACGTAGGGCTACAACAGCAAGCAGCGAAAGGGATGGAGCAAGTCGAAAAGTTCACTTCCCAGTCACAGCAGCGCGGATATAGAGAAGCGGATTTTAAATTTTGCCAGTGGCACACCTATTGTGCATTTGATTGCCAGCCGAGCGGGGGTGGATTTTAATTTTTCGCAGCCGGCGCCTTTGCAAATAATGAACTGCCAAAATCAGCATCGTTCACTACTGTTTCACACAAAAGCGGAGAAGTAAAACAGTTGAGGTAGTATTTTTTGTTACTTCCTACGATGGTGTGGTAAAACAGCTCCTACTTTTGTGTCGGCAGTATTTAACAGATGCACAACTTTCATTTGTTTGTTTGGAATCCAATTAACATGTCAAAATCGGCCTTTGTTTCGCCGTCATTGTTTCAAACCGGAACGATAATTCATTATGATGTAACTTGTAGCAGGTGATCCCACGTACGAGAAGCATTGACAGATGGTACTGATATGAAGCAAATAGAACTCGATACATAATTAAACGCAAATGAAAACTATTAATGCAACGAACATGCAACAAAACAAAAATTAGGTAGAGTGAAAAGTACGCAATTAAACAGATAGGTATGCATGAGCAATGCTAATAAATGAGCGAGAATATCACAAATAAATGTCGATTCATACCTTCTACGAACAACGATGTAGGCTTGATGAAAATAAATAGCTCCAGTTTGAAAAATATTATACTGCAGATATTTTATTTATGTTTCCTCCTTTCTTTCTGTTTGAACTTGGTGTAATTAACATTTTATTCTGATTACCAATCGAATAATTTCTTGATTCTTCACCTTTCTAAATATAAATATTTAGTATCTTTTCCAATTTTCCATTTAATTGCTCAATCGTTGCAAACCTAATTTTGATGGATTCATAATATATATTTGTAACCAGTCACTCAACATTCAAAATAAGTTGTGTTGTGTTTTTGATTTTGATACCTCTGCAAGATGTAATCATAATAAATAATACATCAGTCCTAACTCGTTTGCTTGCACCCTTAGTAATCTCATATAAATTTCCACTCCAAAAACCTCCCTATATTTCAAAATTCAATCATCACTTAATTGCTCCATTTCGATCAATTGAACTAATTGACTTTAACCCTAACCTCCCACACACGCACACCACAACAGCACACTAATTGACGCCTTGCCCAGCCGTAGTAACTTCCCATATAAAACCAAGGCCCAAGACTCGAGCCGCCACACGGTGAACCAGCATCATGAAACCCATGAAACTGCATACGACGATAAGCTTTGCTAATCCCCGTTCCCGCACACAACAAAAGCCATTCCAGAACCACAACAGCATCAGCGGCGCATCGGAACAAGAAAAAAAATCACCCAGTTTAAATCCTTCAAAGAGCTCTAAAGCGTCGTTGTCGTCGTCGGCAGTTCAATGAGAACGACCGACAGCCAGTAAATTGGTTGAGTCGAAGTGAGTGAGCGTAATTGTTCTGGTACGCCACCACGATGGTTGTCTTGCTGATTGCTGCTCTTAGTTGGAGTTTGTTGTTTTATTTTCTTCTTTGATGCACTTACGATCACAACAGTTTATTCTCCTCGTTGGCATTTGGGTGCGCTCCGGATGGATTCATTTGCTTCGCTCTTTCTTTCGTTCTGTAATGCATTGCTTATTTCTTATTTTTTTTTTATTTATTTGGAACAATCATCGAACATCGTGGTCTACATGATTCATTAAAACTAATAACTAAAACTAATAAGCTCAACATAATTTTCTTAACTATAATAACAATCAGTGTTGCCGAACATTTCGAAGTCGATTTTTAAAAATATCAATGGAACACGCAAAATCAAACATATAGTACACATTATTAAATACATCACACATAGAACGAATTGGTTCATTGAGTCCGTAAAGTGTACGGCGTGCAGGAAGTCGTAAAAAATTCCTAGTTCTAAGTGGTCTTTCTATGGCGTTTAGACAAATCATTGATAAAATATTCGGTGCATCAATTTTTGATATCAGCAATTTAGCTACAAAGATTGCTTTCGAATCCATTCGTCTTTTAAACAGTGGTTCCATGTTCAGAAGTTGACAGCGATCAGCATAAGGAGGCAATTCAAATCTGTTTGACCATGGAAGAAATCGCAAAGCGTATCGTATAAACTTAGATTGGATAGATTCAATTCTTGTAATCCAGTTATCAGTATGTGGGCACCATATAATAGAATTGGATTCTAGTACGGATCGCACTAGTGCGTAATACAAGGCTTTTAAACAGTATGGATCACGAAATTCCTAGCAATGCGCATAATAAATCCGAGATTTTTACTTGCTCTAGCTATCATGCTGACATAATGACTATGAAACGTCAGTTTCTTATCGAGTATTACTCCTAGATCCTTAACTTCTGACACCCTTGTCAACTTAAAGTTATCAATGCTGTATGGGTACACAATGTCATTCTTTTTACGACTAAAACTTATAACATAACATTTTGATACACTAACAATCAAAAGATTTCTAGAGCACCACGATATAAACAAATCAATCAATCTCTGCAATTGTAGACAATCTTCTATAGATCTAATTAAGAGGTACAATTTCAAATCGTCAGCATATACTAATTTGCACCCTTTTGGAAGAAAACAACACACATCGTTAAAAAATACAGAGAATAGTAGGGGCCCTAAATTACTGCCTTGTGGTACTCCAGAAGAATTGCAGAACATACATATAAGATTCTTCACTGCCAATCTTTACAGACAACATCCGATTGCACAAGTAGGATTGAAACCATTGCACAATATCTTGAGACACGCCAAGGCGGTCTAGCTTAGCCAATAAAATCCGATGATCGATGCTATCAAACGCGGCCTTGAGGTCGGTGTATACTGTGTCAATCTGCTCACCTCGGTCCATCCCAGTTATGCAGAATGACGTGAATTCTATTAGGTTGGTGGTTGTGGACCGTCCGGGAAAAAATCCATGTTGCTCATCAGCGATATGCGGTTTCAGTTTACGTAACAATATTTCTCCAACCAGAATCTCAAAAAGCTTGGAACCGGCACAAAGGGAAGTTATACCACGATAGTTGCCGATGTCACGTTTGTCACCTTTTTTGAATACTGGGAACATGAACGAGCGTTTCCAGCATTCTGGAAACGTTTTGCACCGTAACGAGATGTTGAATACAATGCTGAGGGGTTGACACAGTACGTTTGCACACTTTTTCAGTATCAGTGACGGGATGCCATCTGGTCCAGGGACAGATGAAGGCTTCATTTCGCAAATTGCACTGTGGACATCGCTTGAAGAAAATTCTACGACACCCATTGAAATAATATTTTCAGGGACGTCTCGTAGGGCCGCTTCAATTATTTGGTCTGACGCGGAGTTAATATTGAACACACTCGAAAAATGATCAGCAAAGAGGTTGCATTTCGTTTCAGTTGAGCCAGTGCTACTTTCACCAAAAAACATGCGGGATGGGAGTCCATGCTCGTTACGTTTTTCATTGACGAACTTCCAGAATGATTTGGGGTTTTTCTTTATATCAGTCTGTTTCTTTTCAATGTATCTCGAATAGAGAAAGCGGTTATACCGACGGTAGTTGGTGCTAGCAGACACAAACATGTGTTTGGTGAATGGATTGCGTGTTCTAGTGTACACCTTCAAAGCAGACGCTCTTGCACGTTTCAAGCGACGTAAGTGTGCATTAGACCAGATAGGCTTGCGTCGCTGTCGGAATGCAGGAACATGATGCACAAACAAAGAAGTAACAGCTTGGTTGAAAAATTCAATAACCGAATCGGCATCATCCATATTTTCCATTGGTGTCCAATCAGTATTCTCAAGCGCCAAGTTGAGAGAAGCGAAGTCAGCTTTTTCAAAGTTATACTGATTGCTATCAAAAGCTTCCTCGAAAGTTAAGGGCAGTGAGATGTTCAAAGTGGCCAAAAGCGCTGGATGGTAGGGGTCAATTTGAACGATCGGACTGCACTCTTGGGAAACGGTGCATTCGGACGCAGTGTCCTCACTACTGAACAATAAATCGAGCGTTCGACCTTGGAAATTTGAAACCGTGTTGAGCTGCACCATATTATTGATGAACATTCCATCGACGAGTTTCGAGCTTGCGCTGCTGAACGTACTATTTTCAGCGTCCAAATGTACTTCACCAGATGGTACAACCGTCCAATAGAGATGGGGCTGATTGTAATCTCCAACCAAAACATGAACATCATCATAGTGCATAGCCGAGGTTATACTGTTAACAGCCGATAAGTGTCTCTCAATGGTTGTGGCGTCGTTGGAGATGTATGGAGCAAGATAAACAGCGCCAATCCAAATTCTCTTGTTAGAGCACTCCACAGTTATCCATAGATGCTCTAGTTGGTCATCGATTACTATAGGTGCAAGAGAAGAACTTAGCCGGTTTGAGACCGCGATTAAAATTCCACCTCCTCGTGATTTTCCGGTTTCGACAGGACAGCGGTCCTTCCGATAAACACAGTAATGGTTGCTGAACAACTGAGCTGAACTAATGCTATCATTCAGCCAGGTTTCGGTCAGCACGATGACATCGTATTCGTCGTCATACGATGCAGAGAAAAAGTCATCTATTTTGTTACGCAGACTTCTAACATTTTGGTAATAGATGCGAAAAACGTTCTTCCCAAATTTTGCTGATCCACCATGGGGGCGATTTCCTGAATGCTCGTATGTTGGACCGATATTGTTGAGAGTTGGACGAGGCGTCTGGAATGCACCCAGATTTGAGTGAGGTGCAGTAACTTGCCTAGCTTCGGCAGGCCATATACTATTCTCAAAATTACCTGGCAGAGCAGGGATAACAACTGCTCGAATATTTCCTGCACATATATCTGGGTGGAAAACCTCGTCATCCAAGCCGGATTTTGTTGGGAAAGGTTTTTGAGTCTGCAAATCGCATATTCTTAAAACGGGTGCAATATCTTGCCTAGCTTCGGAAGAGCATATACTATTATCATTACCTGACAAAGCAGGAGTATCGACTGCTTGAGTATATCCACGGTCGCCGCAAGGCAGCTCGCCAACAGTTTCCTGGGTTGATAATTTGGGCTCATTACAAAAGGGTGTAGTATTCAGCAATGCTTCGGGTAGACATATACCACTCTTAATTTTACCTGATATACCAGGGGTCACTACTTGTACGGAGATTTCCGCACAATCCACAAATTTAGATTCTGATGATTGGTACGAGGTGTAATCAATTTTTTTCTTGAAGTTTGATATGCGTTTCCGGTAAATTGTACAATCTGAACTCCAAGCTGAGTGGGAAATATCGAGTTGATCTTCAGGGGTTGCCTTTTTCGCCTTATTGGCTAAGTAGCAGTTGATGCACTTTTCGTAATCTGAGAGGCACTCAGTTACTTCATGACCTTCGGCACATTTTGGGCAACAGGGAGGTTTACTGCAATTCGAAGCTGTGTGGCCATATTCAGAGCAGTGGAAGCATCTTAAAACGTTGACGGATTCAGAAACAAAGCAGCGCTCCCATCCTAGAAATATACGCTTAAGGCCCAGCAGCATGGCGAATGTTTTTGAGTCTGTCTCGATGATTGCTGAGTTTGACTTTTTGGTCTGCTTTTCACCGTTTACCAATCGAATAAGTTTTATTTCAGCAGTGGCAGGGATGTTATTCTGCTTACGTAGTTTTTCAAGAAATACGTTCGATTCCATCGTAGTCGAAATTCCCGTAATTTTCAGTCTAGGTCTCAATGGCTTGAGAATCTCGATGTCGTATTTTTCGGAAAGTGATGCTTTTGCAGCATGCACAAGTTTAACTGCGAGCGAGGATGAACAGCAACGAATGCGAGCGGTACCACTTGCAAGAAAGAAAACATTCTTCACACAAAATTGAACCGGGTCGAGCTGGTCTTGAATGTCCTTTTTGGTCACATCAGATTCCTGGAAAACTTTTGGTTTGATCTGCACAGTTTCGTCAAGTTCTGCAACTGTTTTCGAGCTTGATAGCGAAGAAAAATCGGATGTTGAAATCGGACGATCTTTTTTCTGAGCATTAACCACCGCGGCTGAGCTCTTGTTGTTATTGGCTAATGTGCTTTTCGATCCTAATCGTCGCCTTTTTCCAGAGCGGAGTAAACCACCTTCTGAAGCCATGGAAGGAAAATCTCGTGCAACAGTATCGGCAGTATCAACAGCAACGACAGCAGAGTCCACATCTTCTGTATTTCTCGAGGCAGCAACATCAGCAAACGATCGTTTCAAAGTAGCTGCTCTCACCGATATGTTATTACCGCCAACTGACAATTTGTTATGCAGCCAAGCTTTAATATTTTCCGACACTCGTTCAGTGATGGCAGACTCAAGTGAATGAATATGCTGTAGTATACTGTCTTGTAGTGATGAGGCAAGATCTGATTGCGTATTTTTGAACTCAGAAACATTAGCAAGAATCTCAGCGCAGTTCTTCTTCACATCGTTAATGCATAATTGCTTCTTGCGACAGCTGTGACACATATACTTCAATGAGACACATTCTCTCAGTGCAGTCACTCCAGACAGATTTAGATCTGAACATTTTACATGCAGAATCTGATCGCACCCACCGAAGCAATAAATACGATCGTTCTCGGAAGTTATTTTTAATGCACAGGCTCCACACACTACTGTTGTCATTGTTCTGATGTCTACCGTGTTTTGCTTTGCCCCACAATGGGCAACGGCAATGAACGACACACCAAATGCGCAATTTCAGATAGCACTTCACTTGGGATTTATTCTGTCTGTGTTCACTTGCCAAGCACACAAAACCGATCATTGACGAGACCAAGTTGTGATACGCACGTCGATATATAACAATGCAATTATAAAAACATATAACACATTAAAACACGCGATAAATGTTCGAGTAGTTTATGCGCAATACATAATTAGTATTGCTTTGTTTCTAACAGCATTGCACCGAATCTACGTGAACAAACTGTGGCTAAAATGCCAAGCAGCGAGTTCCTCAATTTTGAAGGATAGCAACACGCTGCGGAAATTAGAAGATATTTGTTAGGAAAAATTGGTTACAGCATAGAAAATATTACCAAATGGAATTCCCACTTCTACTGGGATAGGAATCACAGAATTCTTGAAACGACACAGAATTCCAAGAACAATTTCCAATATTTTCCGGAATATTAAGGACTGAAATCGCGATATAAATTCCTTAAATTACAGGGTCGAAATTAAAAAAAAAACCTGCGACGGAATTGAAAGCATTTCTGGAACGGAATTCAAAAAATTCCCAGCGGAATTCCCAGAATTTCTGGAACGAAAATTCCAGATTTTCTGAAACGAAATTCCCAGATTTCTTGAGACGGAGTTCCCAGAATTCCGTGGAACGGAATTCCCAGAATTCTGTGGAACGGAAATTCTAGAATTCCGTAGGACAGATTCCATGGGTAGGAATTCCCAAAGATCCATGGGACGGAATTGCGTTGGATGAAATTCCCAGAATTTCTGGAGAGGCATTCCCAGAACTCCATGAGCCGGTATTCCCAGAATTACGTGGGACAGTATTCCCAGAACTCTGTGACATGAAATTGCCAGAATTCAGTGGGACAGAATTCGCAGAATTCAATGGGACGGTATTACCAGAATTTCCAGAATTTTGTGGGACGATGTTCCCAGAGTTCCGTCGCACGGAATTCCCAGAGTTACGTGGGACAGGAATCCCAGAATTCCTAGGATGCAATACTCAAACTTCTTGGGACACAATTCCCAGAACTTGTCGGACAGAATTTCAGATCTTTTGAAACGAAATTCTAAGAATTCATTGAGCGAACTTCCTAAAACTACTGGAACGGAAATCCTGGGATGGAATTCTTTAAATTCCACGGGACGAAATTTACAGAATTCCTTGGAACGAAATTTCCAGAATTTAGTGGGACAGAATTCTCAGAATTTCATGGGATGGAATTTTAAGGACGTAGGGCGAAATTTTAAGAATAACTGAACGGAATTCTCAAACTTCGTGGGATGGAAATCTCAGAATTCCTCGGACGGAATTCCTAGAATTCCCAAGACGGAGTTCCCAGAATTTCTGGGCTGGAATTCTCAGAATTCTTGATATGGTATTCCAGATCCTTTGGGACGTCATTCTCAGAATTCTTGGGACGAAGCGCACAGAATTCCTGAAAGTGTCTGGAACGGGATTCCAAGAATCACATGTCCAAAATTTCTGGGACAAAATTTCAAAAAAATCCTGGAACGGAATAAGACGAAATTCCAGACTTTCTGGGACGAATTTCTCTGAATTACTGGGACGTAATGCCCAGAATATCTGCGATGCAATTCTTGGGACGATTTCCTGGGGCGGAATTCCCAAAATTCCATGGGACGGAATTCCAAGAATTTTGTGGCTTTCGTATCGCTTCAAAGGCGTGGCAAGAGAATTCGTGGAGTAGTTGGATGATCTGACATTTTTTTAGCATAGCATAGTTAGGATTGGACACTAGTGATACCTCCACCCCGTGTCGTCTCAAACTTTGGTTGAACGTCACCAGATCCTAACACGTCCAGCACAGCCAGTTTTGTAGCAGAACTCTTCAAAACTTCAGTCGATGTCTGCACTTCGGCACGGCGTGTTAATCCATCTTTTCCTGCAAACGTTCGGACTATTCGACTTCTTAGCCACCGATTCCTCACGTTTTCATCAACCACTAGCAAAATCTCCTACCTTATGCGTTGATACTTCTCGCGTCCACCTCAACTGCCGTAATCTGGAAAAGGGACGTAACAGCCATTTTACAACATGCATGTTTTCCATTTTTCTGTTAAAGAGCTCGATGAGTAGTACTCGTTAACACTATTTTTGGAAAATGGCGTATACGTCACTTTTTCAGATTACGGCAGTCAAGGTGTATAGCCCTTATCGTTAGACAAATAAATAAGCATACCCATCGTTTGACCACGCTCCTTCCCACTTTCACCAAATAAGGACCGAAAAGGTCTATGCCCACGTAGGTAAAAGGGCAAACACACGGTTCCACGTACGTAACACACGTACTTCCGATGGTAATAGTCCAACAGCAGTTCCGTCACTCTATGTTTTCTGGGCATAATTATGGTGAAATTCGTGTCGTAGGCTAGAATCCGTGCTTCAGAAGCTCTACTACCTACCCGCAACACCCCGAATTCGTCCGCGAATGGGGACTGCTTGTATGTAAATGCTACTACATGTTCCGACTTCCTTCTGGTGTGTACTACTCCGTTTCACATTCTGCTTCAGGATCGCGACTTCTTCATTTGGAAACGCTTCAGACTGTGCAATTTCCTCACTAGTTACTCCAATAGTTCCCATAGACTCACAATTCCTAGAAGTGCGCAAGTTATCCACGAAATGATGAACGTATGCCACAGAGCGTAGTAATCTTTCGAATCGTGAAAATCTGTCGGTATCTACGAATGGTTGTTTTACTAGATGGCTGCACACATACGCCTCCCTCAACTCCTCATTACTTCTGTCTGTATCTTCTTTTTGGCTCTTTGCACAGTTTATTCTGTTGTCATAGAGAAATTCTGGCCCCCGAAACCAACGACTATTTACGTTGCACGAAGGACCATTCCTTCATTTGGCGGCTTCATCTGCTACGTTGACCTTTGTTGAAATCCAATGCCATTCATCAATACTTGAGTGGTTTAGTATTTCGTCAACTCTAAAGGCGACAAACTGACGGTACCGACGTGTGTCCGATTTTATCCACGAACAAACTGTAGATGAGTCGCTCCAAAAATTATCTTTAGTGTATGGTTTTCCACAATAGTTTTCCACAGGCGAGCTCCCAACAACGCTGCCATCAACTCTAACCTCGGTACAGAGAGTCCTCGAAGTGGCGCGACCTTCGTTTTCGACGAAACTAAACTGACTCTTATTTGCCCACAGTCTTTAATGCGGAAAAATGATACTGCTGCGAAGGCCAGCCATGCGTCCACGAACACATGCAGCTCCACATTTTTTAAACTTTCCAGTTCGTAACCTGGAAAATAGCACCAAGGAATACGAAGACCATCCATTTTTTCAGCACCCCTATCCATGTCGCCCAGCGTTCGGCGATTTCATCTGGAATTTTGTTGTCCCAATCCGTGTGTCAGCTCGCCACACTTCTTGGATCAGGATTTTACCGTGGACAATGAACGACGCTGCCAGTCCCAAAGTGTCGTATATGCTCATCACCGTTCGTAGCATTTCTCTTTTCGTGGAAAACGGAATCGTCGATGAGATGAATCATGATCCTAGACACGGCAGATAGCACATGATTTGGCATTGCTCAAACCACCATCCCTTACTTTATGCATTCCGGCATGAGTTTTAGACTTCTCCGTTTCTTCCAGACGATTATTTTTGTGTCTAGTGGACATATGTGCATTGACGAACAGAGGATTGGGTAAGGCAGACGGAATCAGTGGATTGTGAGTTTTCCGTCCAGGGAGCCTGAGCAGGCGCAAGGAGGTAACAGAAGAGTAATTCTATACTCTGTTGCGGTTGGCTAAATATTGAATTTCAATAACGGAGACCTAAAATTTTAAGTAGATAATACCAGCTAAAACAGCTTGAATTGCAATGAGAACAAAATTTATGTTTATAGCTTTAAGCTGATCACTACAGCATCACATGAGTTTTCTGCTAGAAGACCTCCGGAATATTTCCCCGCAACAGGTCTTACAGAATTGCTACCAGCCCTGCGTATCAGCTATCCCCACTGCAATCCAACCTTGTCAATCTAACGATTAAAACTCATGCCGGAATGCCGGAATACGAAATGGAGGAAGCCTACATCAGACTGAAGAGGGACCCCAAGCGGATCGGACTAGTCATCAACACGTCGAAGACGAAGTACATGATAGGAAGAGGTTCAAGAGACGACAATGTGAGCCACCCACGGCGAGTTTGCATCGGTGGTGACGAAATCGAGGTGGTAGAAGAATTTGTGTACTTGGGCTCACTGGTGACTGCCGAAAATGACACCAGCAGAGAAATTCGGAGACGCATAGTGGCTGGAAATCGTACGTACTTTGGACTCCGCAAAACGCTCCGATCGAATAGAGTTCGCCGCCGTACCAAACTGACAATCTACAAAACGCTCATTAGACCGGTAGTCGTCTACGGCCACGAGACCTGGACGATGCTCGTGGAGGACCAACGCGCACTTGGAGTTTTCGAAAGGAAAGTGCTGCGTACCATCTATGGTGGGGTGCAGATGGCGGACGGTACGTGGAGGAAGCGAATGAACCACGAGTTGTATCAGCTGTTGGGAGAACCATCCATCGTTCACATCACACCGCGAAAATCGGACGACTGCGGTGGGCCGGGCACGTAGCCAGAATGTCGGACAGTAACCCGGTGAAAATGATTCTCGACAACGATCCGACGGGCACAAGAAGGCGAGGTGCGCAACGGGCAAGGTGGATCGATCAGGTGGAAGATGCCTTGCGGACCCTCCGTAGACTGCGTGGTTGGCGACGTGTAGCCATGGACCGAGCCGAATGGAGAAGACTCTTATATACCGCACAGACCACTTCGGCCTTAGTCTGAATAAATAATAATAATAAGTTAGCTATTATGTAAGGGATTTTGCCCGGTTTTTTTACCCCTCAAAAGTTTTATAACATACGAGAAAGGCTCCATCACCGCTGGGTGGATTAATCTGGGGGTATGTTCACTAACAATTTTTTTTTCAACTTCGTCAACTGCATTCATCAGATCATCAGGTCATCGTCTTGCTGGCAATATTGGGAATCGTCAACTATCATGAAACTTTATACAATATCAGGATAATCATGTGTGATTTTTTTTCTGTTGTCGTTTCTGTATTCAGACTGTACCTTGGAAACAAAATCATTTGTTCTTTGCATAGATCTGCTGATATCAGTAGTGATCCCGGCTAGCATCCGATAATTAGATTTTTACCGGAACTGGCTCTACCATCTTATCATAGTACCATCTCGTTTCATTCTTTGATAAATTCCAGCATAATTGGCCTACAGGACCGAAGCCTTTAGTGTGTAAAATTATGCCACAAAATGCTTTTCTTGTTGTTCTGGTAATAAACTTGTATAGGAGTTGTTGTCACTGAAAAGACGTCACTGTCATCGCCAAATAGCGCTTGGTGGTATTGTGAATAGCCTGCAGTGCCATCCATACCCCAGCTGCTTAAAAGCGCTAGCTCTGTGTCATCGCTGGTATTTATTTGTTGGACGAACACGTGGATATTTATATCTACCTGAATTTTTGATGATGACTCTTCGATTGACTCGGCTAAAGGTGAGCAAACTTTTTTTATGCTCTTGATTACAAGCTACCTGGCTCAAAAACCTTGATGGGTTCTTTTTCACTTTTTGCCCATATGAATATTTAGCTAAAACGCAGTCTGAAAAATATGCGAATGATATCATTCCATGTAATTTTTTTGAATTTCACGATTTTTGAGAACATGGCCAACCACATTCACCATATTTGAATCGCTTTGTCTATACGCAATTTTTCATGTGGCTAAAAGAGCCCTTTCTATATTGTCAACATTACAGCCGAACATTTCATCGGTTTTCCTTCGCTTGGACTTTTATCTTTAAATTAAGTTCAGCACCGTAAGGAAGGGAAGCAGTGGAATTCCCTTTGCGGGCCAACTTAGGGTCCCGCCAGGAGCAGAGGAGCAATGGCTAGTGAAAATTCGCTTGGACAGTTATTCGCTGAGAAAATTGCATTTGTCTAATTCTGATGACTGTGGCGCAATAAGTTTTCATCACAGGGGACTGAAATTTTGAGAATCTAGGTTTGAACTTTCTGGCTATCAATTGGTATATAAGACATGTCATTCAAGGCAAGACAATTTTTCGATTTTTGGCAACCATTTTCCCCATAGTGGATTTGTAGATCGTATAGTTTGTCCAAAGTATCATACGTAATTGCTGTAATGAGGAGCGTGTCCCGGCAAGAATTACCAGCTGAGATTTTAAGTGATAAAGGCACGATTTTTGTCGTGCTAACGATCAGTTGAAACAAAAGATCGAAGAATTGCATCAAAACTCGACCTCATCGTTCAAGAATATGCTTATAACCATGGGCGGAGCATGGAATAATTTGTTCGGTGAAGGTAGAAATCGGTGATATACTGGAAGCACATCGCATACGAATAATAAGATTTTAGAAACAGATGTGATAGAGGCATATGCAATGATCAAATCCAAATCAAATACCAAACGATACATATTATGCAGACGACGGTATTGATGACACGTTATCAATCGGTGTTGAGAAATGGGTGAAAGCTTCACAGAGCTTATCAGATGGTGTATAAAGGAGTATTTGCCGGTGATACTCAAAAGCTCAAAATGGTTTAAGGAAGCGAAGGAAATTTCTGAAAAGAATTGTGCATTGATCGTTGACGGTTTGTTATGTTACCAGAGGATTAGTGGAAAGGTAGAAAAGGTAGTGCACGGAATGATAGCAAAGTAGGACAAGCGGTGATGTTTGCGTTACTCAACGTCCTAAAATGAGAAAAAAACAGTGGTTGGCCAAGGCGGTTTACGAGAAAGGGGATGTGACCAGGAGCTAGACTTTACTAAGGTGGCGCAGATCAGCGCTGCGTGCCACTAGTTGTCTTTTTACTCTGCTGATCTTATGCAACGCAATTGGTGACGTCACTATTTGCGTTGCACAAGATGAACGGGTGAGTAAAAGAGGCAACTAGTGGCACGCAGCGGTGATCTGCGCCATACCTAGTAAAGTCTACTCATTGGGATGTGACGAAAGCCATCATACACATCCAGATTAGGAGCTTTTACGAAGCCATAAGGCAGTTACGGCAGGCCGATATTGTTGCAAATAAACAATTGCATATGTTAAATTAGGTGACCCGACAAATTAAAAAAAGCAAAAATAATATGAACTACAAATATGTTGCCAATTTCATGTATTCACATCAAAATATCTGCCTATTTAATTTAAAGTGATAAAATTAAGGAAACATAAAAAAGATACGACTAATAAAATTGTAAGTGCATTATGCGAATTGTAAAGGAATTAAAATAAGTTTATAGCTATAACTGTCCCAATTCAACCTCCAGTTTCGTGGGACGCTTAAAACAAGTCAGCACCATAACACCAGCCATGAACAACGGTGGAGCATATATACTGAACGGACAGCAGTTGTGCCAAACGACAATCAGTGAATGCAATGCATACCTACTCAAAGTTTCTGGAACAAGTAGACGGTAGGCATAATTGATAGAACTTGAATTCTAGATGAAAATATATTTTCAAAATAATTCAAAACGATATAAAACTCTTTTTTAAATAAATATTCTTGAATACCTATAACAAAAAAATCTTGCATGTTTAAATTTAAAAAAATAATATTAAGTTTGACCTGCAATCACAAATACAAATATATTATTAGGTAATAATATCTACATACCTGTTAGTAGTTATTCACGTAGATTTCCAATTATCGTTTTGTTAATTTCATAATTATTTTTGGCATTGGCCTCCATGAAATGTATATCATGAAACTCAATTCATTCAGACACAACTCCAACAAAAACACCGCAATCATCTACAGCGTGCCGTTCTCCTTCTGCCTTTACCCAAGCAGAGATCGTGCTCCACGTTATTTACTCTTCTCGTTTATTCCATTACACTTAATTCTTCGTCGTTCTTCTTGCTGAGTAGGTAGACATACAACACAGTAAAACATCAAAGATTGCTTTCATGAGCTGTTGTGTTGTACTTGAACTATAAAAAATTAAAACAACCAGAACGTTCACTTCACCGACTGCATTCAACGATTATGCTGCCAACGGGGCAACGCAGCGCAGCATGATCCGCAGCGAAGCAGATATCGATTCACACCCGCTCTAATCCCGGCTTTTATTTCTGTGACACGTAACAGGTATCCACATCATCGCACACACTTCAGCAGACTCCAGACTCCTCCTTATTCGTAAAAATCGTATACGGGCGATGACGGTGATAAGCACAGCAACATGAACCTACTTCGAAAGTAGCAGAACAACATTCCTTCTCTGGGATTTATTTTTCTTGTTTCATCTCTTTTTGCCGACTCCGCGTTTGCATATTTCTTCCATTTTCTGCTTCTTCGAAGGCCGCAGCACTCTTGGCTCTTGTGTATCGGATCTAAAACCCACCAAATTAAACATCACTAGTAACAAGAGAAACGAATAGCTCAAAAACTGCTAATTATCTGCTCATGTGTGAAAAACATCCTCACAGTGGCACGAATTAACAATCATATGCATTTTTTTTTGTAAACGCCATCCGCCCAAATACTGCAAAACGAAGCACATACAAGCACCAAGCAAAGGTATTTTGCGATTCGTGCTCGCTCACATGAATTATTCACCCGTTGCAGCTCTATCCAGTCCAGAATGCCAATGCTCCCCCAACATTAGCACTCAACATTCGTTAAGGTTTACACAGTGTAACAAATGAAGCAAATAAGATTTGGTCAATCACCAATTGTAGATCACTTGCCAAATACATCACGACCCCTGACGGTGCGCTTCATTTATGTTGTTGAAATTAAATTTATTTAAGTTTTTGTTATCTCGACAAGTGCCAGAAAAGTCCTTTTAATTATTATTATTCTGTGGATCATTTTTCTGTTCTTCTAATAAACCAGATAAATTTACGTTTGAATGATTGTTCACAAAGACGTTTTTCATTGACATAAATGTTTTGCCATTTATTTATACTAAGTATAAGTACAATTTTGATTTCAACAACTTTTCGATCTCACGTAAATAAATAATTCAAAAATAGTGTGCTAATGATCAACCCTGGTTCTGTGAAAATCCGGGAAACCCAGTCCGATTGCCAGTTTGCCAGTTTGGACAACAATAGAGGCTTTGATAGTTCAAACCTCACGTAAAACCGTGTCATTCAACCCCCCTAAACGACAAAATGAAACAAAAAATTCTCACCACTTGAAACACTCCCAGCAGCTTGGACGGGTCGCACAGCAACCGCGCGGGAGATGACGACGGATAACGGTAAATCTACACCAAATTGAGCTCTTCCACCTCGCCTGGTTCGCACTAAAACTGGTCGATTTTTCTACAGCCAACCGGTTTTCGGCCCGGCACAGATCTTCACCGTTTCTTCTCCGAATCTCTGTCACACCAGAGCTTTACCCACGTTTTACTCTGACAATTCACCGAGGCTTTAGGTTCAGGAAAACAATATCCATTCACATTTACACTCCCACCAACGTTCCGCGCAGCATAAAGAAAGTACCGCGAGCAAAGCTCGTATGTGTATTTACCTTTTCGAGGAACACATAAAGCATACCCGCGACAGTAGCGAAATGATCACCCAAAGAACCGACAACGACGACGACGACCGGCCGACCGACGTGATCGTAAGCCAAATACAAACTAACGCGCGATCGCCTCGGTTCTTCCAGCCCAGCATGCCATGAATGACGATCGACCAACTCAACGTTGCGCTGCACTGCACTGCACCACGCTCGAATCGAAGTTCATCAGTAGGTAGCCGTAAGTAGATGTATTAGTGCGTACCTTGCACAAATGAATGATCAACGATCGGGTCGGTTCGTTTAGGTATGCGTGGGCCGTGGGCAGAGGTATCCTGGAACAAAACCAACTTGGCTATACGTTGTTTGCATTCAACGATCGATATGTTTGGTAGTGTTTATAGATCGCAGATATAATTGTTTATATCAATTTATTGTTTGCAAAATCAATAATTCAATACTTTGCTTAATCATTAACAATCATCTCATTGATACAAACCGACTGTATATGTACCACTAACATCATCAATATCAAATGAGACAGATAAATTACTAGCAAATAGATGTATTCTAGCATCATCCTGTGCATATTACAGACCCCAGACCCTGCAGGTTAATGGACTGACGTTTCTTCTAATGTGCTTCAAGAAGTTCATTCAGCATTATCTCAGACATATTGACAAACTAAGAGCGGAGAAAATGATTTTTTACTGGAATGTCTTCACCTGTCATAAGATGAGTTTAGTATTATTCCATTAAATTCCACTCGACTTTAGGTCGACGCTGACGATGGCCTTACATTTGAGATCGAAATACGTATCTTTAAATATTACAACGTGGTGGAATTTAATGAAATAGTACTAAACTCGTCTTGTGACAGATAGTAAAAGCTTCAAGATTTTATATAAACGTATCAAATTGGGCCAAAATCTTAACTAGTTCATATCTCACATAACTTTCCAAAAAAACCTAAGTAACATTTTTATTCATGAATTAATTTGAGTACTGCAATCAAACGCTTTCGTATTGGTCTATTAATTGCAATATTCAAATTAATTCCCAAAAAAATGTTACTTAGGTCCTTTTGAAAAGTTAAGCGAGATATGAAATATACATCAATTGTTCACCTAACGAGTATACTTAATATGCTATACACTAATATCAAAAAAAAATCTTCTAATGTTTCAAACTGATGTTAGAGGAAAATTCTATAAAACTTCCTACAGAATAAAACTTCAAAAATAGGTTGCGCCAAACATTTCTATAGAATTTTCTCACCTTAAAAAAAACTTTTCAGAATTTCGTCCGCAGGACAGAAATCCATAAAAAGTCATCTATGAAAATCAGTTAAAACTTTGTTTTAGATTTTGCCAAAATTTGTCTAAAAAAAACATTTTCAAGAACCTTTTAATGAACTATTCAATGTAGTTACAACAAACACATTTTCATAATTATTTATATTTAGATTTATATATATATATATATATTTTAATTATTTAAAAATTTATTATCCGAAGGTCTGAGTTTGTTTAGAACAGCTCATGGATGAGCCCAGAAATTCATTTGCATTTTTTTAATTTAAACTACTGGGTTCTGCAATTTTTCATGTAGATCTTCGTTAGTCTCTATTAGATTTTTTCTTTCTCATGCAATGCTTCAAAATCTTTAAACCGAATAGCTTCTCCAATTGTGTTGAAGAGTTAGTTGAGTTTGAGTTTGTTGTGGTTAGAGGGGGGGGGGGGAGGCGGTAATATTCCCTATATAGGCAAAGACTGCGTTATTGTATTAGCTGTAACGATTTTCATGGGCTTTTTTACCTCATGCAACAGTTGAGAGGCGTTTAGCCATGAGGTAAGATGTGCGACTTGAAGGTGGCTGGATGCGATTCCAGGAACGGTCTAAAAAACTTTCAGATTGGAAATTTTCTCGACAACCCTGGTGATAAAAGTTTTATTATGATATACAAATGCGAAAATGCTAAATTGGCTTATAAATCTGGTAGTTAATCAAAACTGAAAACCAGTCCAATGTTAATACAAATCAAATCCAAACTCAATCCAAATCCAATCCAAATCTAATCCACAAACAAGCCATATCAAACTTACATCCAATCCAAATCCAAGACTTATCCAACCCAAACACAACCCAAATCCGAACCAAATACAAACGATATCTAATTCAAATTCATTACAAATCCAATTCAAATTTAATCCAAATCTAATCAACATCAAATCCAAATTCAATCCAAATCCAAACCAAATCCAATCCGAATCCAATCCAAATCTAATCCGAATCCAATACAAATCTAATCCAAATACAATCCAAATCCAATCCAAATCCTAATCCAAATCCAAACCAAATCCAATCTAAATCCAATCCAAATCCAATCCAAATCCAATCAAAATCCAATCAGAATCCAAATTAATCCAAATCCAATCCAAATCAAAATCCGATCAAAATCCAATCCAAATCCAATCCAAATTCAATCCAAATCCAATCCAAATTCAATCCAAATCCAAATCCAATACAAATCCAATCCAAATCCAATCCAAATCCAGTCCAAATCCAATCCAATCCAAATCCAATCCAAATCAAAATCCGATCAAAATCAAATCCAAATCCAATCGAAATTCAATCCAAATCCAATCCAAATTCAATCCATATCCAAATTCAATACAAATCCAATCCACACCCAATCCAAACTCAATCCAAACCCAATCCAAATCCAATCCAAATCCAAATCCAATGCAAATTCAATCCAAATCCAAACCAAATCCAATCCAAATCGAATCCAAATCCAATGCAAATCCAATCCAAATCCAATCCAAATCCAATCCAAATCCAATCCAAATCCAATCCAAATCCAATCCAAATCCAATCCAAATCCAATCCAAATCCAATCCAAATCCAATCCAAATCAACCAAACCAATCCAAACCAATCCAAACCAATCCAATCCAAACCAACCAACCAATCCAAACCAATCCAAACCAATCCAAACCAACCAAACCAATCCAAACCAATCCAAACCAATCCAAACCAATCCAACCAACCAAACCAATCCAAAACCAATCCAATCCAAACCAATCCAAACCAATCCAAACCAATCCAAACCAATCCAAACCAACCAAACCAATCCAAACCAATCCAAACCAATCCAAACCAACCAAACCAATCCAATCCAACCAAACCAATCCAAACCAATCCAACCAAACCAACCAAACCAATCCAAACCAATCCAACCAACCAAACCAATCCAAACCAATCCAAACCAATCCAAATCAAACCAAACCAAACCAAACCAATCCAAACCAATCCAAACCAATCCAAACCAATCCAAACCAACCAAACCAATCCAAACCAATCCAAACCAAACCAAACCAATCCAAACCAATCCAAACCAATCCAATCCAACCAAACCAACCAAACCAATCCAAACCAATCCAAACCAATCCAACCAAACCAAAACCAATCCAAACCAATCCAAACCAACCAAACCAATCCAAACCAACCAATCCAAACCAACCAAACCAATCCAATCCAAACCAACCAAACCAATCCAAACCAACCAAACCAACCAATCCAACCAAACCAATCCAAACCAATCCAAACCAATCCAAACCAATCCAAACCAATCCAAACCAACCAAACCAATCCAAACCAATCCAAACCAATCCAAACCAATCCAAATAACCAAACCAAACCAATCCAAACCAATCCAAACCAACCAAACCAATCCAAACCAATCCAAACCAACCAACCAAACCAATCCAAACCAATCCAAACCAATCCAACCAACCAAACCAATCCAAACCAATCCAAACCAATCCAAACCAACCAAACCAATCCAAACCAATCCAAACCAATCCAAACCAATCCAAACCAATCCAAACCAACCAAACCAATCCAAACCAATCCAAACCAATCCAAACCAATCCAAACCAACCAACCAAACCAAACCAATCCAAACCAATCCAAACCAATCCAAACCAACCAAACCAAACCAAACCAAACCAATCCAATCCAAACCAACCAAACCAACCAACCAAACCAATCCAAACCAATCCAAACCAATCCAAACCAATCCAAACCAATCCAAACCAATCCAAACCAATCCAAACCAATCCAAACCAATCCAAACCAATCCAAACCAACCAAACCAATCCAAACCAATCCAAACCAATCCAAACCAATCCAAACCAACCAAACCAATCCAAACCAATCCAAACCAACCAAACCAACCAAACCAATCCAAACCAACCAACCAAACCAACCAAACCAATCCAAACCAATCCAAACCAATCCAAACCAATCCAAACCAATCCAAACCAACCAAACCAATCCAAACCAATCCAAACCAACCAACCAAACCAATCCAAACCAATCCAAACCAATCCAAACCAATCCAAACCAATCCAAACCAACCAAACCAATCCAAACCAATCCAAACCAATCCAAACCAATCCAAACCAATCCAAACCAACCAAACCAATCCAAACCAACCAAACCAAACCAACCAAACCAACCAAACCAATCCAAACCAATCCAAACCAACCAATCCAACCAATCCAACCAAACCAATCCAAACCAATCCAAACCAATCCAACCAATCCAAACCAACCAAACCAACCAAACCAATCCAAACCAATCCAAACCAATCCAAACCAAACCAAACCAATCCAAACCAATCCAAACCAACCAAACCAATCCAAACCAATCCAAACCAATCCAAACCAACCAAACCAATCCAACCAACCAAACCAATCCAAACCAATCCAAACCAATCCAAACCAACCAAACCAATCCAAACCAATCCAAACCAACCAAACCAATCCAAACCAATCCAAACCAATCCAAACCAATCCAAACCAACCAAACCAATCCAAACCAATCCAAACCAATCCAAACCAATCCAAACCAACCAAACCAATCCAACCAATCCAAACCAACCAAACCAATCCAAACCAATCCAAACCAACCAAACCAATCCAAACCAATCCAAACCAATCCAAACCAACCAAACCAATCCAAACCAATCCAAACCAATCCAAACCAATCCAAACCAAATCCAAACCAACCAAACCAATCCAAACCAATCCAAACCAAACCAACCAATCCAAACCAATCCAAACCAATCCAAACCAATCCAAACCAATCCAAACCAACCAAACCAATCCAAACCAACCAAACCAATCCAAACCAATCCAAACCAATCCAAACCAACCAAACCAACCAAACCAATCCAACCAACCAAACCAAACCAAACCAATCCAAACCAATCCAAACCAATCCAAACCAATCCAAACCAATCCAAACCAACCAAACCAACCAATCCAAACCAATCCAAACCAACCAAACCAATCCAAACCAATCCAAACCAACCAAACCAATCCAAACCAATCCAAACCAATCCAAACCAATCCAAACCAATCCAAACCAATCCAAACCAACCAAACCAACCAAACCAATCCAAACCAACCAAACCAATCCAAACCAATCCAAACCAATCCAAACCAATCCAAACCAATCCAAACCAATCCAAACCAATCCAAACCAATCCAAACCAATCCAAACCAATCCAAACCAATCCAAACCAATCCAAACCAACCAAACCAATCCAAACCAACCAAACCAATCCAAACCAACCAAACCAATCCAAACCAATCCAAACCAACCAATCCAAACCAATCCAACCAATCCAAACCAACCAAATCCAACCAAACCAATCCAAACCAATCCAACCAAACCAACCAATCCAAATCCAAACCAACCAACCAATCCAATCCAAACCAACCAACCAACCAATCCAAACCAATCCAAACCAATCCAACCAATCCAAACCAATCCAAACCAACCAAACCAACCAAACCAACCAAACCAATCCAAACCAACCAAACCAATCCAAACCAACCAACCAATCAACCAAACCAATCCAATCCAACCAATCCAAACCAACCAAACCAACCAAACCAATCCAAACCAATCCAAACCAACCAAACCAATCCAAACCAACCAAACCAACCAAACCAAACCAACCAACCAAACCAATCCAAACCAATCCAAACCAACCAAACCAACCAAACCAATCCAAACCAATCCAAACCAACCAAACCAATCCAAACCAATCCAACCAATCCAAACCAAACCAACCAACCAAACCAATCCAAACCAATCCAAACCAACCAACCAAACCAATCCAAACCAACCAAAATCCAAACCAAACCAATCCAAACCAATCCAAACCAACCAAACCAAATCCAAACCAATCCAACCAATCCAAACCAATCCAAACCAATCCAAACCAACCAAACCAATCCAAACCAATCCAAACCAACCAAACCAACCAAACCAATCCAAACCAACCAAACCAAATCCAAACCAACCAAACCAATCCAAACCAACCAAACCAATCCAAACCAATCCAAACCAACCAAACCAATCCAAACCAACCAAACCAATCCAAACCAATCCAAACCAATCCAAACCAATCCAAACCAACCAAACCAATCCAAACCAATCCAAACCAATCCAAACCAACCAAACCAATCCAAACCAATCCAAACCAATCCAAACCAACCAAACCAACCAAACCAACCAAACCAATCCAAACCAATCCAAACCAATCCAAACCAATCCAAACCAACCAAACCAATCCAAACCAACCAAACCAATCCAAACCAACCAAACCAATCCAAACCAACCAAACCAACCAAAACCAATCCAAACCAATCCAAACCAATCCAAACCAACCAAACCAATCCAAACCAATCCAACCAAACCAATCCAAACCAATCCAAACCAATCCAAACCAACCAAACCAATCCAAACCAATCCAAACCAAACCAAACCAATCCAAACCAACCAAACCAATCCAAACCAACCAAACCAACCAAACCAATCCAAACCAATCCAAACCAATCCAAACCAACCAAACCAATCCAAACCAATCCAAACCAACCAAACCAATCCAAACCAATCCAAACCAATCCAAACCAATCCAAACCAATCCAAACCAATCCAAACCAATCCAAACCAATCCAAACCAACCAAACCAATCCAAACCAATCCAAACCAACCAAACCAATCCAAACCAACCAAACCAATCCAAACCAATCCAAACCAACCCAAACCAACCAAACCAATCCAAACCAATCCAAACCAACCAATCCAATCCAACCAATCCAAACCAATCCAAACCAACCAAACCAATCCAAACCAATCCAAACCAACCAAACCAATCCAAACCAATCCAAACCAACCAAACCAATCCAAACCAACCAAACCAACCAAACCAATCCAAACCAACCAACCAACCAACCAAACCAATCCAAACCAACCAAACCAATCAAACCAATCCAAACCAACCAAACCAATCCAAACCAATCCAAACCAATCCAAACCAATCCAACCAATCCAAACCAACCAAACCAATCCAAACCAACCCAAACCAATCCAAACCAATCCAAACCAATCCAAACCAATCCAAACCAATCCAAACCAATCCAAATCCAATCAACCAATCCAATCTAATCCAACCAAACCAACCAATCCAATCCAACCAATCCAAATCCAATTCAAATCCAATCCAAATCCAACTCAAATCCAATCCAAATCCAGTCCAAATCAAATCCAAATCCAATCCAAATCAAATCCAAATCGAATTCAAATCCAATCAAAATCCAATCCAAATCCAATTCAAATCCATTCCAAATCCAAATCCAATCCAAATCCAATCCAAATCCAACCCAAATCCAATCCAAATCCAACCCAAATCCAATCCAAATCCAATTCTAATCCAATACAAATCTGAATCTAATCTTAATGCAAATTCAATCCAAATCCATTCCAAGAACCAACCCAAGTATAATCAAAATCAATTTTCAATCCATGTCGAATCCAAATTCAACTATAATCCATTCCAAATCAACACAAATCCAATTCTATTTCAAATTCAGCCAACCCAAATCCTAATCCAATCCAATTCATAAAAATATTTTCATTCACAAGCATCTACACAGCGTACTAATATGTGAATGGATTAATTCGGCGTGAATTCACGATCGGTCCACACACAACCATCCATTTGCGTAGTCGCTGATCAAAAGTCGCGTGGCCTGCTGCAACCCACTCGCGACAGTAACTGTGTGCTGCCTCCTGCCGCAGACACGTTTTCGAATGGATCTAACGAATACAACGACGATCGCATGATAGCGGATCCCAGTAGACGATCAAAGCATAGTCACTGGATAAATAACCGGACGGGTTTACTAAATGAACCCTGACAAAGGTAGATTCACCACCACCACTCAACAATCAAAAGTTTGGTTGAAATCATTGCATGAACCTGCAGAGAAGTCCAATTCACCTTTTCTGTACTGCAGGTGTTTGTGGTATGCCACTTCAAGTAATCGTTTCTGAATAGAATACATGCGAAATCGATAAACATATTGGTTGACTAATTCAATTGTTCAGATTCATCTTTTCATCAACGTTTCTGTCATTATATCATTTAGGATATCAATAGAAATGTTGTCATGTGTATCAAAAGCTTCCTTTCACCTTTGTAACGTATGGCCGTCTCACCATGAAGCCATGCTGAATAACTCATTAATCATTCTAAATGAAGTGGAAATCTATTAGAGAGGAAAAATGTTTTCCGTTTTTCCTCCACCCTGGGTCCAGGGTGTTGAGCTTCGAGCATGCCCTTTCGTTGATCCTTATGACTGGGTTTCTTATGATGCGAACATAGACGAACGTGGCGGCAACCAGCGCTACTCAGCGCCAGTAGTGCAGTGGTCTTGTGTTGGATGGATAATGGCGATGATGACGAAGATGATGTCCACGAGCGCGCGCGCGGACATCGCATACACAGGACTTAACGAGTAGGAAAAACCCCATTCACCGACTGCTTCTTCTGTGTTTATGATGAATTGAAGTTTATCAAGTTAACTGGTGGAAGGGTTAGATTCATAAAGTTTTCGAAGCGCTGCGCTGGTCGTACGCACGTGGCGTGGCCATCATCATCATCATTATAAGCAGCTTTTGATAAAGGAAGGAAAGCTGGAAAAAGTTTTTCCTAGGTTTCCAATTTCAGGAACCAATGATTTGAACTCATCTGTGAAATATTAGTATAGAAAGTAAATCGGGAAGAAGGAGATTGAGAGGTTGAATAACTTTGAACTTTTCCTGGCAAACAAGATGGACAGTCAAAGCCGGATATTAATTATATCAATTGAGTTAAGCGTTGGTTTCATTTGTCAATGTATGCTTCATGGAAAAGGAATAAGTTCTATTAGTATGAGTTGATCTTAGATGAATTAATAGAAATTTAGCAGGTATGTATTTTCTGATTGTGAAAATAGTATTCCATTTCTAAAAATAATATAAGTTGAGTAAATGAGACAGAACCAACATTTTTGAGCGCAGGCATGTTTAAAATATTGTCCCTTCCAGCACAATGAGTTGTTGAACAATTTCCAACGAAACTTTAATTTTACTATATTTTATTTTATTTATACATTATTTTATTTATACTCAAAATCAACTCTAACAAATTTCAGTTATCATTCAAAAATAACAGTTGACGTTGTCTAGGTAAGATTCCCACTCCGGATTGAAATTTCGGATTGGAAAGTTTCTTGACTTCCATGTACCAATGCGTTCAATCATAATGTTAGCCTGATGATATAAGAATGCCAAATGGTAGCTGGGCTTAAATACCTCACATTTAATAGCTGTGGATGTACTTAATGAACACAATGAATGATTCGAAATTCTTTCACATATGCTTTTCATTTCGATGGATTGAACGAAGCACAAATAATTAAATTTGCCTGGTATCCAATAGACAATCAATATTAATTCACAAAAAAAAGGTTCTATGCAACAAGCTTTTAGTTAATACAAATCGGAATAATGGAAGGGACTTTGCAAACACTAGTTTATTTTCGACAAATCTTTTGCAATTTCAATGTACATAACCCAACCAACTCGTAAACCCAAAAGAATTCCCCTTTTTATTTGTTCCAATCAATCTTCCATTTAGTCACACAACCGATTCAACTGCTTCCTTTCGATAGCTACCCTTCGTCAATACCCGACCGCATCGTTCAACCCATAAAGACCAATCGGGCAGAGCTATCAATGCATCCCAAGGAAGCTATATCCTGCCACCAATCAAACGGATTATCGGATTTCCCAGCGGCTTCTTCGGTTACGGAATCATTTTTCAAATCCAACCTTGCGTTACCCTCCCAGCCTCAGATAGGTACTTCCCAATCGCCCTACCACTGTACGACGTCGTCGTCGTCGGGGAAGTCCTCATCAACGATTTTGACCAATCGCCAGCCACTCATTTTTCCGCTCACGTTTAGATAATTTCCGCCGGCATTTTTTATGCCCTCTACTTCCGCTTCGTACAAAATTGTACTTGATCTCATGCAATGATCCACAAACTAAAGCGAAGAATTTCCCATGTTATCGTTTTTGTGCATTCCCGCTCCGTAGCAATAGTAGTGGTTGAACTCGTTTCACTCTTCCTGAGATGCGTGGGGGAGGAAGCCCGAACGTCAGGAACCACCATACGTCGCCGGTCATCATTTGTTGGATCCTTCCGACCGCCCATGCGAAACCCCCCGTTTTTCGACGGTAAGGTACGGTTAGTTACAATCACAGGAAAAAATATCTCCTACAGCTACATAATGACGACGATGTGATGGGGCAACCTGGGACAGAACAAAGCAAACTGTAATGTTTTGATTATTTTTAATCATACGATTTGATGTTGTTGAATTTATTATGATATGTTGAAACTTAACTATACACAAAAATTGATTGTAAGAGGCATTTATAATCATACAGAATATTTTTTTTTTGTTGAGGCGAGAAACCACTGCGTCCACTAATTGAACTTTTGTGGTGAACCCCTATTTAATATTCGCATCAAACAGGTTGGAAAATCAATTGATGATAACCAACTAGGCATAACGACGCGTCTTCTCCCAGTCAGGTGAGATGGCTTTGATAAAACCAACCACTTTTTTTTGGGATTTGTGGTCCAAACCTCTTCCGGTTGCATGTATGCACCATTTAAGAATTTAGACCTTCGTTTATATAATGCAACGCAATTGCAAAGCAGATGCACCGATGTTTCACGTTCCATGTAACAGAAACGACATATATCACTTTGGACCAGGCCTATATTTTTTAAATGATATCAACTCGGACAGTGCCCAGTTACTAGGCCCGTGAATGTAATTAGAGCTCGTTTGTTTAGTTCGAGTAGCCTTCTAGTAATTATGGCGTTAGGCACAATAAATCTTTTTGATTGAACACATGTTGTGACGACCATCCAGTTTGTCATCACCCTTTGTTCTTCCCATCTTTTGAGTTCAATTTTTATCGTTCAATACGATACTCCACAGAAAGTCTCTGGGCCAATAAACTGTAAATTGGAACCTTGTTTTGCCAGTTCGTCTGCCTTTTCATTGCCCTCAATACCACAATGTCCTGGAACCCAGTACAAATGTACTGCATTCTTTTGACATAATGTTCGTAATGACAGAATGCACTCGAAGACAAGCTTGGACTTACATTTATAAGTAAACAGCACTTTAAGGTCTGAGGGAAGCTCTCTCGCGGTAGAGCGCTATTTTCGTACTAAAATGTCTATAACTCGGAATTGGAAACGAATTTCGCTTATCCCAACTGACAATCTCTTTGAAATTTATCAAGGAATGTTCCTACAAAATTTCATGGACCTACTTTTTCCCAAATTTGAATTAAGCTCTAAATACTGAACTATTGTACAACTTAAATTTTCGCTTCTCAGTACCTCTCTCCGATGATTTGAGACACAAAGGAACCGAATTTCGCAAAACCCAACTGACAAAAGTTTTGAATTTTTCCAACGACATTTTGATGTAATAAAAAGTATATGTCACCGCAATAAATTTTGCAGGAAGCTCTTTTTACTTCAACCAAGTTTTTTTTTAATTTCATACAAAAGTTACCATTTCGGGAGAGCAGCCAACAGCATATTTTCTTTTGGCGCACGGCAGGAAAGGAGCGATGAGAACGATAGAAAGTCCGCCAACTTTGTATCTAGCGTGACAGTAGAAAAAAAGCGTATTCCTATTTGTGAACACGAGGATACCAAATATATGAATTGAAATCAAATATAGGAATGAGATGAGATAAACAATTGAAAATAAATAAGACAAATAGGACAAATAAAACAAATAAGCAGAATAGAACAAATAAGACAAATAAAGCAAATAAGACAAACAGGACAAATAAGACAAACAAGACCAATTCCTCCGGAAGTTCCTCCAGTAATTCCTCCGGAAGTTCCTCCTGGAATTCCTTCGCAGGTTCTTCCTGGAATTCCTCCGAAGGTTTCTCTTGGAATTCCTCCGGAATTTCCTCCTGGAAATCTCCGGAAGTTCCTCCAGGAATTCCTCCGAAAGTTCCTCCAGGAATTCCTCCGAAAGTTCCTCCAGAAATTCCTCCGGAAGTTCCTCCAGGAATTCCTCCGGAAGTTCCTCCAGGAATTCCTCCGGAAGTTCCTCCACGAATTCCTCCGGAAGTTCCTCCATGAATTCCTCCGGAAGTTCCTCCAGGAATTCCTCCGGAAGTTCCTCCAAGAATTCCTCCGGAAGTTCCTACAGGAATTCCTCCGGAAGTTCCTCAAGGAATTCCTCCGGAAGTTCCTCCAGGAATTCCTCCGGAAGTTCCTCCAGGAATTTCTCCGGAAGTTCCTCCAGTAATTCCTCCGGAAGTTCCTCCGGTAATTCCTCCGGAAGTTCCTCCAGTAATTCCTCCGGAAGTTCCTCCAGTAATTCCTCCGGAAGTTCCTCCTGGAATTCCTTCGCAAGTTCTTCCTGGAATTCCTTCGGAAGTTCAGCCTGGAATTCCGCCGAAGGTTTCTCTTGGAATTCCTCCGGAATTTCCTCCTGGAAATCTCCGGAAGTTCCTCCAGGAATTCCTCCGGAAGTTCCTCCAGGAATTCCTCCGGAAGTTCCTCCAGGAATTCCTCCGGAAGTTCCTCCACGAATTCCTCCGGAAGTTCCTCCAGGAATTCCTCCGGAAGTTCCTCCAGGAATTTCTCCGGAAGTTCCTCCATGAATTCCTCCGGAAGTTCCTCCAGGAATTCCTCCGGAAATTCCTCCAGGAATTCCTCCGGAAGTTCCTCAAGGAATTCCTCCGGAAGTTCCTCCAGGAATTCCTCCGGAACTCCAGGAATTCCTCCGGAAGTTCCTCCAGGAATTCCTCCGGAAGTTCCTCTAGGAATTCCTCCGGAAGTTCCTCCAGGAATTCCTCCGAAAGTTCCTCCAGGAATTCCTCCGGAAGTTCCTCCAGGAATTCCTCCGGAAGTTCCTCCAGGAATTCCTCCGGAGGTTCCTCCAGGAATTCCTCCGGAAGTTCCTCCAGGAATTCCTCCGGAAGTTCCTCCATGAATTCCTCCGGAAGTTCCTCCATGAACTCCTCCGGAAGTTCCTCCATGAACTCCTCCGGAAGTTCCTCCAGGAATTCTCCGGAAGTTCCTCCAGGAATTCCTCCGGAAGTTCCTCCAGGAATTCCTCCGGAAGTTCCTCCAGGAATTCCTTCGGAAGTTCCTCCTGGAATTCCTCCGGAAGTTCCTCCAGGAATTCCTCCGGAAGTTCCTCCAGGAATTCCTCCGGAAGTTCCTCCAGGAATTCCTCCGGAAGTTCCTCCAGGAATTCCTCCGGAAGTTCCTCCAGGAATTCCTCCGGAAGTTCCTCCAGGAATTCCTCCGGAAGTTCCTCCAGGAATTCCTCCGGAAATTCCTCCGGGAATTCCTCCGGAAGTTCCTCCGGGAATTCCTCCGGAAGTTCCTCCAGGAATTCCTCCAGAAGTTCCTCCAGGAATTCTTCCGGAAGTTCCTCAAGGAATTCTTCCGGAAGTTCCTCCAGGAATTCCTCCGGAAGTTCCTCCAGGAATTTCTCCGGAAGTTCCTCCATGAATTCCTCCGGAAGTTCCTCCAGGGATTCCTCCGGAAATTCCTCCAGGAATTCCTCCGGAAGTTCCTCCAGGAATTCCTCCGGAAGTTCCTCTAGGAATTCCTCCGGAAGTTCCTCCAGGAATTCCTCCGAAAGTTCCTCCAGGAATTCCTCCGGAAGTTCCTCCAGGAATTCCTCCGGAAGTTCCTCCAGGAATTCCTCCGGAAGTTCCTCCAGGAATTCCTCCGGAAGTTCCTCCAGGAATTCCTCCGGAAGTTCCTCCAGGAATTCCTCCGGAAGTTCCTCCAGGAATTCCTCCGGAAGTTCCTCCAGGAATTCCTCCGGAAGTTCCTCCAGGAATTCCTCCGGAAGTTCCTCCAGGAATTCCTCCGGAAGTTCCTCCAGGAATTCCTCCGGAAGTTCCTCCAGGAATTCCTCCGGAAGTTCCTCCAGGAATTCCTCCGGAAGTTCCTCCAGGAATTCCTCCGGAAGTTCCTCCAGGAATTCCTCCGGAAGTTCCTCCAGGAATTCCTCCAGAAGTTCCTCCAGGAATTCCTCCGGAAGTTCCTCCAGGAATTCCTCCGGAAGTTCCTCCAGGAATTCCTCCGGAAGTTTCTCCAGGAATTCCTCCGGAAGTTCCTCCAGGAATTCCTCCAGAAGTTCCTCCAGGAATTCCTCCGGAAGTTCCTCCAAGAATTCTTCCGGAAGTTCCTCCAGGAATTCCTTCCGGAAGTTCCTCCAGGAATTCCTCCGGAAGTTCCTCCAGGAATTCCTCCGGAAGTTTCTCCAGGAATTCCTCCGGAAGTTCCTCCAGGAATTCCTCCGGAAGTTCCTCCAGGAATTCCTCCGCAAGTTCCTCCAGGAATTCCTCCGGAAGTTCCTCCTTCCGAAGGAATTCCTGGAGGAACTTCTGAAGACAAGGAAGGAATTCCTGGAGGAACTTCCGAAGGAATTCCTGGAGGAACTTCCGGAGGAATTCCTGGAGGAACTTCCGAAGGAATTCCTGGAGGAACTTCCGAAGGAATTCCTGGAGGAACTTCCGAAGGAATTCCTGGAGGAACTTCCGAAGGAATTCCTGGAGGAACTTCCGAAGGAATTCCTGGAGGAACTTCCGAAGGAATTCCTGGAGGAACTTCCGAAGGAATTCCTTGAGGCACTTCCGAAGGAATTCCTGGAGGAACTTCCGAAGGAATTCCTGGAGGAACTTCCGAAGGAATTCCTGGAGGAACTTCCGAAGGAATTCCTGGAGGAACTTCCGAAGGAATTCCTGGAGGAACTTCCGAAGGAATTCCTGGAGGAACTTCCGAAGGAATTCCTGGAGGAACTTCCGAAGGAATTCCTGGAGGAACTTCCGAAGGAATTCCTGGAGGAACTTCCGGAGGAATTCCTGGAGAAACTTCCGGAGGAATTCCTGGAGGAACTTCCGGAGGAATTCCTGGAGGAACTTCCGGAGGAATTCCTGGAGGAACTTCCGGAGGAATTCCTGGAGGAACTTCCGGAGGAATTCCTGGAGGAACTTCCGGAGGAATTTCTGGAGGAACTTCCGGAGGAATTCCTGGAGGAACTTCAGGAGGAATTCCTGGAGGAACTTCCGGAGGAATTTCCGGAGGAACTTCCGGAGGAATTCCTGGAGGAACTTCCGAAGGAATTTCTGGAACTTCCGAGGGACGTCCTGGAGGAACTTACTTTATTTTTAACTTAGAACTTACTTTTATTTGTCTTATTTGTCTTATTTGTCTTATTTGTCTTATTTGTCTTATTTGTCTTATTTGTCTTATTTGTCTTATTTGTCTTATTTGTCTTATTTGTCTTATTTGCCTTATTTGTCTTATTTGTCTTATTTGTCTTATTTGTCTTATTTGTCTTATTTGTCTTATTTGTCTTATTTGTCTTATTTGTCTTATTTGTCTTATTTGTCTTATTTGTCTTATTTGTCTTATTTGTCTTATTTGTCTTTATTGTCTTATTTGTCTTATTTGTCTTATTTGTCTTATTTGTCTTATTTGTCTTATTTGTCTTATTTGTCTTATTTGTCTTATTTGTCTTATTTGTCTTATTTGTCTTATTTGTCTTATTTGTCTTATTTGTCTTATTAGTCTTATTTCTTATTTGTCTTATTTGTTTTATTTGTTTTATTTGTCTTACTTACACCAGCATCACTGTTATCACCCAAATACTTTTCAAAGCTTGTGTGGAAACCTTGTACAGAAATCCTCTCACGATATTTTTCAATGTTGTTCTAGAAACGGCTCATGTTTTCATTTTCCAAAACCAGCTGAAGTTTGTTTATTTTGATTTCCTCATTGCGTGATTGGTCGGCGCTGCTGCTGTTCTCTCGCCGAACCACTGCATGAGTGATAAATTTCTTCCCCATAGACCAATGCAAGATCTTGACTTAACCTCAATTATTTGACAGTTCACAGAGCTTTTTTACAAGGTGTTAGAATTAAAATCGATCAGCTGAAAACAAAAATCGGTAATTTTCGTTCAAAATCATTTTGATCCGAATATTCTAGTGATATGCTTTGATTCCTACCATAAATCAAATTCTTAATTAATCGCAAAACAGTTTTTCCGGAAGCTGCTCCAGAGACTAAGTCCATGTAAACAAGCTCTGTGAACTGTCAACCTACGTCATCATGCACTGGTCTATTGTTGCCAATTCCTTTTGTTCTCCGTTTACCGCAAATTCTCAAGCAATTGTAAACTGCATAATGATGAAATAATTTTGGCGACACTGACAGCGTCATTCTGGCGCGCTGAATTGGGCAATTTTCTCTCTCAGAGAGTGCTACCACGTGCTTTTTTAACGGAAAACCCTTCCCTCAATCCTTAAGCGCTGCTTGACTATCACAAAAGATACAAATGATTGCATGTCGGTACTTCCTAGCTATGCAAATATTCGCACATTCCAAGCAAAGATCTTCGCCTGGAACACCGTTGTATAATGTTCCATTGCCACTGAACAATTAATTCCAGGACCAAAGATTCCTGCTTCCGTTTGCGTTCCAATTTTCGATCCATCTGTGAAGAATTTGATAGAGCCTTGGCGAACCGTAGGACCCCCGACTACCCATTCCATTCGCGATGTTTCACGCGTCTTGTAGGGAATATCATGGTTAACTATAGGTTTCACCCAATCTCCAATCATACTCATTTCTGGTCTTTTTCGCAAGAGCTGAGACACATTTAAGTGATGGACAAGATCACCTGCCTTGAACTTGTTAAATCGTTCCTTTCTCAGCTTCCAGCTGCACGTATTCATGCAGAGGAAGCAAATTTAAAATGGCGTTCAAAGCCTTCGTTGGAGTGCTTCACATCGCTCCTGTTACCTATGGCCCAGTGATGGGAAATGTCAAAAAAAATGTCATGGCATTGCTCTTACTAATTTTCTAATAACTTTTTTCAAAAGTAATTTCCAGTTCGGATTTTTTGATTAACATGTAGTACTTAAAAGGTCCTAGAGCTTTGTCGAACATATCATTGTTCTAAATACAAAGTGTGAGCCATGAGAGCGAATTAAAAAAAAATGTCACGGAATGTCATGACATTAATGTCATTTGGCACTAATTCGGCTCTCACGCCGCTAATATCATATTTAGAGAAGTTACCTGTAAAAAAAGTTTTTGGGTCCTTTAGGAAAACATAATTGTAAATGACTTGTGAAAAAAGTTAATGGCAAATTAGTCCCATGACATCGAAATGACATTTCCTGTCACTGCCTATAGCAACCGACGCTAGACGTTGGAGTTTTGCCAGCTTCCTTTGTGCGTTTGCCTCTTTTGTTTTCGGCCAACACACTAGCGAAGCATACGTATGGACGGATTACTGCTGTGTAAATCCACATGACCATTTTAGGTTTCAATCCCCACTTTCTTCCGATAGTTCTGGAACATAGCCATAAAGCACTGGTTGCCTTCCCAATCACGGTCTCTAGATGAGCATTCAGTTCAGTTTGGCATCCAAAACTACTCCTAAATATTTTACTTATTCACTAAACTGAAGTTGTCCGCCACCAAGCATTAAAGGTTTCAAATTAACCTTCCTTCTTCTAGTGAACGGGACAATAACAATTTTAGACGGGTTTTTGTTAAGGCCTTCCTGAAAACACAAGTTACTGGTAAACTTTAGGGGTAATACGAAGAGCATGAGTTAACACGAGTGGTACAATTTTCAATAAGTCCGTCCAGCTATTTGGCTTCGCCGACGACATATATATTATGGCACGTAACTTTGAGAAGATGGAGGAAGCCTACATCAGACTGAAGAGGGAAGCTAAGCGGATCGGACTAGTCATCAACACGTCGAAGACGAAGTACATGATAGGAAAAGGTTCAAGAGAAGACAATGTGAGCCACCCACCGCGAGTTTACATCGGTGGTGACGAAATCGAGGTGGAAGAAGAATCTGTGTACTTGGGCTCACTGGTGACTGCCGAAAATGACACCAGCAGAGAAATTCGGAGACGCATAGTGGCTGGAAATCGTACGTACTTTGGACTCCGCAAGACGCTCCGTACGAATAGAGTTCGCCGCCGTACCAAACTGACAATCTACATAACGCTCATAAGACCGATAGTCCTCTACGGACACGAGACCTGGACGATGCTCGTGGAGTGCGCGTTGCACTTGGAATTTTCGAAAGGAAAGTGCTGCGTACCATCTATGGTGGGGTGCAGATGGCGGACGGTACGTGGAGGAGGCGAATGAACCACGAGTTGCATCAGCTGTTGGGAGAACCATCCATCGTTCACACCGCAAAAATTGGAAGACTACGGTGGACCGGGCACGTAGCCAGAATGTCGGACAGTAACCCGGTGAAAATGGTTCTCGACAATGATCCGACGGGCACAAGAAGGCGAGGTGCGCAGCGAGCAAGGTGGATCGATCAGGTGGAAGATGACTTGCGGACCCTCCGTAGATTGCGTGGTTGGCGACGTGTAGCCATGGACCGAGCCGAATGGAGAAGACTCTTATATACCGCACAGGCCACTTCGGCCTTAGTCTGAATAAATAATAATAATACATATTCATTCCAGTTTGTTTTCTTTGGAACTCTGAATGACTGTAGAGAAGAGTAACATTTACTCCATTCAAATGTAAAGCTTGATCCACTTAGTATTTGGCCGCATGAAATTAGACATTTCTTTGCCAAAAAAGTACATAAAAAGGTGGTTCAAGTTTTATTATACAGGGAATTTAGTAAACTTTGAAGAAAAAAATATCGAAAAATTATTCATCGGCATTTCGGATGAATTCTCGGACTTTTCTCTCAATACCACTCGTTATTTTTTGCACAGTAGAGCGGTCAACTTAATCTGCTATTTTTTCACATAACTTTTCATATAAGATGGTTTTCTGATTGTTTTGCACCATTCCTCAAGTTTCCCTATAATAATTGCCTAATATTTTTCGTTAGAACGAAAATTTGGGCATTTTTGTGGATTGATAGTTTTTTCAATAACGTCATTATCATTCTGTTCATACCATTCCATTACATCCCTTCTGTAATGGCAGCTTGTTAAGTCAGGCCAAAGCAACAACGGACAGTCGTGTGATTGAATGGATGGTAAAATCGCTTCTGAAGACACTCCTCCTTGTATATTTGCCCATTTATAGTCGCTCCAGTGATGAAAACTTTAGTTTTCTTTCCACAACTGCAGATGCTTTGACATACTATCAATTTGTGGGCAATCTTGCCTGCATAGACATATTTGAATTTTCCTGGGGTATTACCCTTCCGTTTGGCAAGGTAAAACTTATGTCCCATGAATGGAAAGTCAATTTTAATATTAATTTTATCGCCCACCAAAATACATCAATTGTATTTCGTCAGAACTTGCTCGACCAGCTTTCTTGCGCGATGTTTACAACCAGGTTCTGTTTCAGGGTCCTGTTGGGACGCTTACTGACATCATACGACTTGAAACCTTCGCGCCGACAGATTATTTGAGCTGCTGTACGGCGCAGTGAACCTTTCCGCTAAATCACGCAAGGAAATCCCAAAATGGTTCCGAACTGCTCTGCAGACTTTCACTTGTAGTTTCTGGTCGTATGTTCCATTTCTACGGTTGTTTTGTTCTACGCGATCCAGCAATAGTGTTTCCCGATAACGTTTGACAGTTTTTACAGTCAATTTCGGTCATTTTAGATACTTTGAAATCATTCCTCCTGACCATGTTGGATTTCCAACGTGAGTGTGCAAAATTTGTTCCCATCTCTCGCGTTCCATTTTCGATAACTTTTGAACGTGAGCATCAATACTGATGAAACTTTCACCAAACAAACAAACCTTCCGGAACGATGTAATGTATTTTACTTCTCGGTACGGCCACCAGAGGCGCCGCAGTAATTGGAAAGAAACGGCCAAATACTAAGTGGATCGAGCTTTAATATTGTCGGCGTAGCACCAAGTTAGAATTCGGAAGTCGGGACTTCCGAACCGAACTTTCTTCCGAAGTTTTATTAGTCAAACTAATTGATGCGTTGTGTAGCGCATCTTTTGGCGAATCCAGCCCACTACTTCCGAAGTTGGGAAAGTTGCCTGTATCTGAAGAAAAATCCAACTTCGGTATAAAAAGCGGTATAAATTTATTCCGGATACACAATATGTTTATGATCAGACAGTGAAGTTTCGTCCGACACTTTCCAGTTCACATTTATTTCAAAAATTGCAGCACTACAGAGCTTCAAATCTAGAACCTCCTGTCTGATTGCGTTTATAAAGGTAGGTCCAGTTCCCGTTATTACATATATCAATGTTGTTAGAAGAGAGAAATTTCAAAAGACACTCACCTCGATCGTTGATATCCGTGCTACCCCATACAGTATGGTGCGCATTAGCATCACACCCTATGATGAACGATTTGTTGTTCGCTCTGCAGTACTCTATAAGGCTGTGAACCATTCCACCGATTCGCTTAACTTTTAGTTAAAATTTGACAGTTCGATGGTTATTTCGCCGTGGTTAAAAATAACCCTGCTCCGGGGCATGGTTAGATTTGACAGTTCGATAGTTAAACTTTGTTCGCGGCCAAATCCATTTCGTTCCGAATAACTATCAATCTGTCAGAACTCAAATGGGTCGGCTTTGGAGTAAAATTTTAACCACGATGGGAAAATAACCATCGAAGTGTCAAATTTGAACTAAAAGTTAAACGAATCAGTGGAATGGTTCACATCCTAAGTGAAGCGGTTTCAGGAGGAGGAACCTCAGGAGCATCACCAGGGAAATATGCTGAAGCTACAACAACCTCAGTTTTCCCCCTGGTGGTTGGTAGCTCAACCATAACCGCAACAATATCACGTTTGACGAATTCTGTAATAGCACAGATAACAGATATTGAGGCTGGCATCCGATACGTGTGTAAACATCCGCAACCGTTAATTCAAATGTATTTTAAATTGGGATCGCGTTTGGCAATCGATTGGAGATGGCGCAAGTATCATTGTTATTGAAAACGCAGCCAGAATGCGGCTGTCAAATGCATTGGCTGCGTTCGACGGTTGTTAATCAGCTGCGTCCGTATGTACTGCCGCAATCAGTTGAGTAGATGGCAGTAGTGGGCCAACGTATATCAATTCAATAGTTTACACAGGATTTTCAATAAAATTTGTTCTAGCCTAAATATCTGTTATCTGTGGTAATAGCATTTTAATGTATGGTACTTCTCGGTGAATTGTGCTTTTCATCGTAAAACAACTTACTATCTTTCGTAGAAATTCCCAATACTTTTCCTATATTAAACCATGGCTCTTGAATGAGTGCCACATCCAGTACTTCCTTTTTGAACCTCCGACTCAACACAGAAGAAGCACCTTTTGCGTGATGGAGGTTTGCTTGTAGAAACTTAATAGGTTTCATCTTTGCCTTTATGGGAAGCGACGGGCCCATCTTTTGTCCTCGGAGAAGTATTAGCAGGTATCCTTGCTGGTGTTTCCATTATTGGATGCCGACCATCTTCTTTTCCTGCTTCCTTATTCGTTTTTATCGATGCTGAATCCACTAAGACTTTTGATCTATCCGTAGATTCATCCCGTTTGGAAGAATGAGCTTCGCTTAACTTATCCGGTTGACGTTGAGCAGCGCTTTTCATTTTCCTTAGCTGCGTTTCTCCGAACCGGAAGTTCAGCACGAAGTTCTTTTGGACAGTACTTCCACAGAACATTCGTCTATGTGAAGCATCCACTCAGCATGTTTGTTTGCGTTGGAACGGTTGAAAATCTTCCAGTCTTTGGTACTTAAACCATCATTTTGGCTCTCAATGAGACTCTTCAGCCTGTCATTACTAAACTCAGCACTCAGTGGAAAGAATGCATGGAATACATCAGGACGAGGAATGTCCTTTTCATCCATAGCAATAAGTTCCGCATTTTCCCAAGGCGTGAGTGTCCTAGTTGTATCTTTTAGCCACTTTGCTGTTATCTGATCCTTGCAGTCAAGGGAAAGATAACCTTGCTCATAGCTACATTTTGCAAACTTGGGCTTCACTTCCTCGTGACGCTGTTTCTCTATTTCAAGAAGTAAAGCATCTTGAACGTCATTTAGTTGTTCTGTAGTCATTTGATGTCTCGGATAGTTCTTGGTGACTATTCCCACCTTAACAATGCTCGGCACATCCTTGTAAGAGCTCCTACCTGAATTAGAATTCTATTCGCTTTCACCTAAGTCAGAATGGACTCATTCATTGATATGGTTGCTTGTGGTGTTGCAGTGGTTAGTCCTGCTCGCACTTTCGGACAAATATTTGCTTTTGTCCTCATAGCGATCGGATTCTCACCGTATTGATCACCAATTCTAGAGCGTTTTGAAGACTGCGGTGTTGGAGGAATATCATTCGAAAATACTTGAATTCGAGCTTCATGTTTATTTAGTCTGGCTTCAAGACATTTCTTCATTTTATTCCGTTGAGTTTTCGACATGTGCTTACGCCATTTAATTTTCGAACCGTCATCCCTTTGACACTGGTTTAGTTCAGACTCAACTGTGACATTAGGTCTAATAGTGACGTTAATTCCATCATCACTATCACTTTCCATTATGTCATCGCATACTGACGAATCAAGTATGGAAGACGAGAAAGACTGAGCTTCAGAGACAGAATCTAAAAGAAGATTCTCCACAGCCTCATCGTTTTCAACTACCGTATCCATTTTAATCGGTAAGTAAGTGGAGAAAATATCCAAACTTTTTTGCAATCTACTACAAATGACACGAAGGCTTCGCCCTTTGGCTGAAAGGCCCGTGTCATCTGCACGCAAAAAAAAGCGTTCCCGAATTCGTGAACCAGCAAAAATACACCGTGATTTAATTCATGGATTCGGGAACACCAGTCACGTTTTCCAGAACGTTCCAGAAAACGTGATTGTATTCCCGAATCCGTGACTGTTGTTCACGAAAAAATACACCGTGAACTCGTTAGTTCACGAATTCATGAACGCTTTTTTTTGCGTGTGCAAACAAAGATTTTTGACACCCTGGTGGTCAATCAGGTAAGTCAGAAGTAAAAATGTTATACAATATGGGCGATTGTATAACATTTCACCGAAAACTATTTCGCGGAATTTCTTTTCGCGGTTGAACATTTCGCGGAATAACATTTGGCGGTTTGTAACTTTTCGCGGTACGACATTTGGCGGTTTGTACCTTCTCGCCGAATGACTTTTGGCGGAATGTACCATTTCGCGGAATGCACCTTTTCGCGAAACATTAATAATAATTCAGCATTTCCAGAATTATTACCTGCGAGGTTTCTAAGTCATGTTACCATTTTTTTTAGAGACGTTACTCCTGCCTTCGCCTTATAGCGGGAAGACACGTTCTTTCAAAGAAGGCATTATCAACGCCCTTCGCCTTATACCAGGCAGATGCATCCATTTAAAAAAGGCGTTACTCCACCCTTCGCCTTATACCGGGCAGACGCATTCTTTTAAAGAAGGCATTATCAACTCCTTTCGCCTTATACCGGACAGTTGCATCCATATAAAGAAGGCGTAACCCCTCCCTTCGCCTTATACCGGACAGATGCATCCGCGGTGGAGGTTGGTACTCGGATATTTAACAAAAAAATGTTTTTCGTACGGCCGAGTTGCCGAATAATATGCAATTAATTGTAATCAAGTGTCGGTCTTTCACCGTCATTAGTCGTCTGAGTACACGCGACCGCTTACGTAAAAGGCAATCAAACTCATCAAATGCTTTAGCCAAGCAAGCCTTTGGCACAGCAAATGGCACAGCGATTGAATTCGCATTCTATACCGTCCCGCCCAGACAGTTACTGGGGGGCATGGAGTGCGATCCTCTCGTTTAATAAACAATGTGCACTCGCTTGGCTGTGGATATACAATAGTAAAGCACATGTGGAGATTGGACAAATCAAGCATCCGAAAGATATTCAATTTGCAAAAAAGAGAGCTAACTGCGGTGGAGGTTGGTACTCGGATTCTGATGGCTTTTCCGCAAACGTGACCTTTAAGTGGTCTTGTTGTGTAGGGGTTATCACGCCTATCTAGAGAGTGGGAGGTTGAGGGTTCGAGTCCCTCCAAGACACTTGGATTCTTTTTCGCAAATTTCATATCAATTTGTCCATTTCGAAACATATGCTCTGCATATGCACAGCCAAGATATTTAACAAAAAAATGGTTTTCCTACGGCCGAGTTGCCGAATAATATGCAATTAATTGAAAGAAGGCATTATCAACTCCTTTCGCCTTATATCAGGTAGATGCATCCATTTGAAGAAGGCGTTACCCCTCCCCTCACCGTATACCGGACAGACGAGTTCTTTTAAATAAGGCATTATTAAAATCTTTCGCCTGATACCGGGCAAATGCATCCATTTAAAGAAGGCGTAACCCCTCCCTTCGCCTTATACCGGGAAAACGCGTTCTTTGAAAGAAGACATTAGCCACTCCTTTCGCATTATACCGGGCAGAACATATGGTAGGGTTTCAGGTTTTGAAATCTTCAACCCGAATCGCCGGATTGGGGTTTGAAAACTTAGTACAATATCGGGTACGGGTTTGTGAGATAAAAAAAATCGGGTCCGGGTTGGGTACGGGCTTAAGAAATAAAATACTGAAAATTATTTTATTCAGTTTTGTTAATTGTGAGGCTAGTTCGTTGTTTGGACTTACATTTCTACACATATCTAGTTTGAATTTTTCGGGGAAAACTTTTGTACGGGCTTAAATAATTAAATTATGTCGGGTTCGGGTCGAGTACGGATTTACGAATGCAAAAATTCTCGGGAAAGGGTCGGGTTTGCATTAAATCCAAATAAAAATTGCACGGATTGTATGCAATTAAGCAGAAATCGGTAAATATTTGAATGATAATTATTCTAACTGAATTCGGCCAAATGGCACTCCGCGGAATGATTTTCGGTGAAAAGGTACATTCCGCGAAATGTCTTTCGGAAGAAAGGTGCATTCCGCGAAATGTTTTTCGGAGAGTTGATACATTCCGCGGAATGTCGTACCGCGAAAAAAAATTCCGCGAAATGTTTTTCGGCGAAATAGTATACAACCAATATGGGCCTCAGTATGCTGCCTTGGAGAACACCAGCTCTTACAGGTAATCTATCAGATTTAGAATTCTGATAGTTTACCTGCAGTGAGCGATCTGATAAATAATTTCGGATCAGTTTTATAATGTACAGAGGAAAATTAAAATTCATCAATTTTACAATCAAGCCTTCATGCCAAACACTGTCAAATGCTTTCTCTATATCAAGAAGAGCAACTCTAGTCGAATATCCTTCAGATTTGTTGAGCCGAAAAAAATTATTGAAGAAAGCAAACTGATTGGGCGATAACTAGAAGCCTCGGCTGGATTTTTGTCCGGCTTCAAAATTGGAACAACTTTGACGTTTTTCCATTTATCTGGAAAGAATGCCAATTGAAAACATTGGTTAAATAGATTAACCAAAAAGGATAAAGAGCTCTCAGGAAGTTTTTTGATAAGTATGTAGAAAATACCATCATCACCCATCATCATATTTTTAAGTTTTCTAGTAAGAGATCTCATTTCATCCAAATTAGTTCCCAACGAAGGGTCCCTTGATTGAGAATGTCTTCGAAGATCCGTGTAACCTGATCCTCAATTGGACTAGTGAGACCTAGACTAAAATTTTGGGCACTCTCGAACTGCTGAGCAAGTTTTTGAGCCTTTTCGCCATTTGTTAATCAAGTTTTATTTCCCTCTTTAAGCGCTGGAATTGGCTTTTGAGGTTTTTAAGAATTTTCGTTAATTTCCAAAAAGGTTTCGAACTGGGATCTAACTTCGAGACAAATAGCGCTGAGAAGTGCTGTTCTGTTGAAATTAAATTAGCTTCGGGTAGCTTCTGTTTCCAAAACTGTTAAATTTATCTAAATCGGTTGAAAATTGTTAAAATATCAATTTATGGGAACATGGGTACGGTATGAGATTGCAATGCCTATTGTGCTCATCGGAATTATATTCAAAAATAAAATAGTATTTAAAATAGTTAAAATTTCGTAAGCCGGAGGCGCTAAGAAAATGTGCTGGATTGATTTTTTTTGCTAAATATGGTATATTGGCATCAGTTATTGTATTCGGATTATGAATTGAAAAATTGGATTTGGATTGATTTTAGCGGGGAAGGGCCGTTTGACCGAATACCGTTCGGCTGAATGCCATTTGGCCGAACAGACTTCAAGGCCGAAAGCCATTTAGCCGAATAGGCCATTTAGCCGAATAGGCCATTTGGCCGAAAATGTCATTTGGTCGAATAGCCATTTGGTCAAAAAAGTCATTTGGCCGGATAAAGTCATTTGACCGAATAAGTCATTTGGTCGAACAGGTCATTCGGCCGAATGTGTCATTTGACGTCCCACATCTCACTTCTCACTGTTAAAAGTGAGAAAAGAGAGGCGCCGCCCTTGTCATTTTGCGTTTCGTACTTTACGCCATGAAAAGTGATAAGTGAGAAATAAGGGGTATCCAAACTTCAGTCTATTTAAAGTGTTCTTCCTTAAATAAACAGAGAATTTCCAGAAAACAGGAGTTTAATCAAAATTTTCAGAATCTATTTTTGAAATTGAATATGATTTATATTTCTGTAACCGCCCTGAATCAAGGTTAAACAGATTGGATGACTGTTAGCCCCTCAACGATACTTTTTTACAGATAACCGTCGTCTATTTTTATTTATTGAATCTAGTCATATCATCACACTATGAAATACGAATATGACTTTATCAAGAATCCAGGCGCATGTTTATTTACGCTTAGAATCACCAGTGTAGTGAACTATCGAAATTGATAAGTATGTAACGGCGTAACATTTTAACGCCTAATGAATCATTTCATTGGTATTTCATTATTCAACCAACATCGCCAAATCAGAGCAGTTAGCCTATAATAGAAACGATAAGCGTGTAGCCCACATGAAGAGTCTTCCGATTTAGACGGACATTGATTAAACCCACTAGCTATACTAGCTTTTAAATTAGAATCATGTTTATATTATATGCCAATATTTTGAAATTCAGACAGATTTTTTATGGATAAGATTAATGAAGCATTTGAAAAAACATTGAATAAACTTAAGATTTGCGCAATAATATCAATCCAATCTATTTGGATTTAGAATAATTACAAATTTGTCTGATTTGTATACCTATTTTATTCGCGTGACTTGGTGAATATGATTATAGGAGTAATAAAGATATAAAACTGAAAGAGAAAACAACTAGCGATATCGTGTGCATTAAACATAAATATATTCTGGATGGCGCTGACTTCAAACTTCAAAAGATAGGTCAGTGTAGAACAGTTTTTTCTTAAATCCTGCGTTTTTACGCCCTCTGAAAAAAATATGTGATGCCATGCGGCTGTACGACAGATAGCTGGAACCTTAGCTATGGCCGATGAATCGATAGATGTCGAAATGTTCTCCTTCATAACCTTGGACAGCTGTTTCTCCATTTTGGTCGTAATTTATAGATTAGATCGTCCGTTTGAGGTTCTACTAAAAAAAATCTATCTGTCGCAGTCTGAAGACGTTTCAAATTTAATTTTGTCTATGACTGCATAATGTCGATAAAAGCACTAACAATTTTATCCATTGAAAACAGGAATCTGACCCTGTGTGGGCCAGCAATGTCCGTACGTCTGATGAAGTCAAAGGAAATTATCTTTCCGCAGCGGCGACAATGATGACACACAAGGCACACTAAACCGGGTGCCGTAGAACAAAAACTACCCGCAGTGCGGTGCGGCGTCGTTGATAAAAGGAGCAATGGCTAGCAACCTACAATGACTTATTGGGACAAATTGAACAGACGCTTTCTGGTTACACTTTGATTGGATGATTCGAAAAACAACAGGAGAGCTGTTATCCAACTGTGCAGTATTGAACAGTATTATCGGGACGCCGTAAATACGTGAGTAATGGGGATAAATCGTTTCCGATGCGGACGCTACAAGACACTTCTTGACATCCTTGCAATAGAAGTCAGAGTAAATGAGATACACAACAAATAGTGGAATGCATTAGTATAGAGCGAATCCGTCTCTTAGGCTTGTTAACACATTCCAATGAACAAGCTCCAAATTGAACTCATCAATATCTAATTAATCGAAACGTGAAGACGAGCGTACACCGTGTACTGACATCAACATCAAATCTACCTACTTAATTAAAATTAGAAACTGTACAACACGCAAATAAAACAACACGACTCGCTTATCATGTCTCCAAGCAATAGGATAAATTCCAAGGGAAAATCTGTTTAATTAAATTAATTGCGTGTAGGCGGCAGAGCTCGCCTCCGATTCTGGGAATGTGGGAAGCCTGGACCACAGCGAACAGACATGACGGCTCGAACCAAATTCGGTTCGAAACGTGTGTAGAAAATTAAGCCACCAAAGCACTTACAGGCATAATCTCTATGGCATTCAACGCATAAACATGACGATGCTAGTGTGAAATGGATAACAAACGGGATATAAAGTCAACCATTACACTATATGAACCACACCACATATTCCACTTCGGTTCGAAATCAGATAAACGTCTGTTTTCTGTGACCGCTTACTGCCGCATAGAACGCGTAAGTGTATCAAATTCATTTTTTCAAAGCTCAATTTATGTACCTTTATTGGATATCGGAAACATGCTTTACTCTCAGAAAGATATTGGAATTATGAGTCTTGACATATACAACAAAAAAGTTGTATTACCTTTGATCAATTAATTTCTTTCCCTCTCTCTAGCCTAACATTAAAAGGTCTGTTCTTTCAGGGGAATACCACGAAAATCACAAATTCAACGAAGGCTGTGCATCGGGTTTACACCTTCCGGTCACGCCATCATGTTACTCTTCATCGCATACCACGGCGCGATTCGGCCCAGGTAAAAACACCATGTGTCTCCATCGCAACTCAACGCGTGATTATAACAACAATGTAAAGCAATTTAGCAGTGTAGCTTTTTTCCAAGAAAGCTTTTCGATGTCGGTTTCCATCCCGTCGCATAGTAGGTAACATTCTTCCGTGCCTAATTTTTCCTATACGTTGAGGGAGTGAGGTTTCGGTTGAATTCGTTTTCGTTGAAAGAAATGTTTTGCATGTTTGATCAAGGGTGCAATTTATCCACCGGTGCTTCCGACAGGTTCAAACGTTCTATCAAATGAGGCGTAAATAACGCATCCCATTTATGATACCCTTTAAGAGAAGTCGAAAAAAATATTTAAGACTGAGTGGAGAATCGAACTCATCATGGTTTTACTGTAAAGTATTTGAGAAAAAAAATGCAGAGAAAAGCATTTTACAAATCTTAAGTCATGTAAAATCTTGCGAGCAAAGGCGTAGAATTTTCAATCCGGAGATGGCGAGTTCGATTCACGGTCCGGTCTATGATGTTTTCGGGTTGGAAACTTGGTCGACATCCTGGGCATAGTGTATCCATTGTACTTGCCACACAAGATACATACTCATGCAATGGCGGGCAAAGAAGATCATTCAATTAATAACTGAGGAAATGCTAATAGAATACTAAATTGAAAAGCAGGCCAAGTTCCAGTCGGTATTGAGCCATTGAAGAAGAATAAAAAAGTCAAATCAAGCGATCAATCTTGGTACTGCTTTTTCCATTCGCTTTCCATCGAATTTTCAAAACCACAAGACCCCTGCTGAATATCAAAATATGATTTCCTCAGGAATGTCTCCACCAACGAGCTGTGAATCGGCTTCATAGTGCTGGGCAAGATGCGCCAACGCGTGATTGGCCACATGGAAATCACCTCATCAAGTAACGGGAAACCAAATCGACCACGTTCTAATCGACGGTAAATTCTTCTCCGACATCACGAACGTTCGCACTTACCGCAGTGCGAATATTGAATCCGATCACAACCTAGTTGCAGTATGTCTGCGCAGTCTGCGGGCGCGGAATAGACAAAACGCCAGCAGGGAGATCGAGACCGTAAAAAGACGGAGCAACTGTACCACGCAATTAACACACAAAAGCTCTATGAGAAGGTAAACCGTTCACGTAAGGGCCATGTGCCACAGCGCGATATGTGTAAGGACATAAACGGGAACCTTCTCACAAACGAGCGTGAGGTGATCCAAAGGTGGCGGCAGCACTTCGAAGAGCACCAGAATGGCGAAGTGGCAGACAATGGTGGTGGTATGGAAATGAACCTAGGAGCTCGCGCGTAGGACATGCAACTTCCGGCTCCGAATCTCCAGGAAATCTAGGAGGAGATCGGCCAGCTGAAAACAACAAAGCCCCTGGAGTTGACCAACTTCCAGGTGAGCTGTTCAAACACGGTGGAGAGGCACTGGCTAGAGCGCTGCACTGGGTGATTACCAAGGTTTGGGAATATGAGGTTCTACCGCAGGAGTGGATGTAAGGTGTCGTGTGTCCCATCTACATAAAGGGCGATTAGCTGGATTTTAGCAACTACCTCGCAATCACATTGCTGAACGCCGCCTATAAGATACTCTCCAAATTTTATGCCGCCGACTAACACAAATTGCAAGAGAGTTCTTGGGGCAGTACCAGGCGGGATTTATGGGTGTACGCTCTACCACAGATCAGGTGTTCGCCGTAGGTCGGGTATTGCAGAAATGCCGCGAATACAACGAGCCCACACATCATCTATTTATCGACTTCAAAGCCACATATGATACAATCGATCGGGACCATGGCCATCGGGACTATGGCAGCTAATGCACGAAAACGGATTTCCTGATAAACTGATACGGTTGATCAAGGCGACGATGGATTGGGTGATGTGCGTAGTTCGAGTTTCAGGGGCATTCAACATCGCTTTGGAGGGAGTAATACGAAGGGCAGGGATTGACACGAGTGGTACGATTTTTATGAAGTCCGTCCAGTTATTCCGCCGAGGACATTGATATTATGGCACGTAACTTTGAGAGGATGGAGGAAGCCTGAAAAGCGAAGCTAAACTAGTCATCATCACGACGAAGACGAAGTACATGATAAGGAGAGCTTCAAGAGAGGACAACGTAAGCCACCCACCACGAGTATTGGTGGTGACGAAATCGGGGTGGTTGAAGAATTCGTGTACTTGGGCTCACTAGTGACATCCGATAACGATCGAATAGTGTTCGCCGTCGTACCAAACTGATTATCTACAGAACGCTTATTGAACCGGTTGTTCTCTACGGACACGATACCTAAACGATGCTCGTTGAGGGCCAACGCGCACTAGAAGTTTTCGAAAGGAAAGCGCAGCGTACCATCTATGGTGGGGTGCAGATGGCGGACGGTACGTGGAGGAGGCGAATGAACCACGAGTTGCATGAGCTACTGGGAGAACCATCCATCGTTCATCGTTCAACCAACACAGTGGATGGAGGGCTGAGGGACAAAAAATCAAAGGGACAGTACGATGAATGAACAAGTTTTATGCAATCTACCTGATTGAAATGATATGTTGAGAATATGCTTCTGAACTAGAATTTAGAGTCTACACGTTAGGAAGTCCCCATTTGAAAGACATGAAGGCCGAAAAGCTCAGTTGCTTCGTTGCAAGAAGATTGGAAGCATCCTTCTACGCTTCTCGAAAGCCTCCTTATAAGCAGCTCGGAGGACTCCTTTCAAGATGCTTGGAAGGCTACTTTAAAAACGTTCGGAAACCTTCTTTCAAGAGGTTAGAAAGCCTACTTTCAATATGCTCTAAAACCTCCTTTCAAGAGGCCTGTAAGCCTCTTTTCTAGATGCCTGGAATCCTCCTTTCAAGAGGACCGGAAGCCTCCTTTTAAGAAACCAGGAAGCCTCTTCTCAAGAGGCCCGGAAGCCTCTTTTCAAGAGCCCCAGAAGCCTCCTTTCAAGAGACTCGGAAGCCTCCTTTCAAGAGGCTCGGAAACCTCCTTTCAAGAGGCTCGGAAACCTCATTTCAAGAGGTTAGGAAGCCTCCTTTCAAGAGGCTCGAAAGCCTCCTAACAAGAGGCTTGGAAGCCTCCTTTCAAGAGGCTCGGAAGCCTCCTTTCAAGAGGCTCGGAAGCCTCATTTCAAGAGGCTCGGAAGCCTCCTTTCAAGAGGCTCGGAAGCCTCCTTTCAAGAGACTCGGAAGCCTCCCTTTAAGAGGCTCGGAAGCCTTTTTTCAAGAGGCTCGGAAGCCTCGTTTCAAATGGCTCGGAAACCTCCTTTCAAGAGGCTCAGAAGCCTCCTTTCAAGAGGCTCAGAAGCCTCCTTTCAAGAGGCTCGGAAGCCTCCTTTCAAGAGGCTCGAAAGCTTCAAGAGGCTCGGAAGCCTTCTTTCAAGAGGCTCGGAAGCCTCCTTTCAAGAGGCTCGGAAGCCTCCTTTCAAGAGGCCCGGAATCCTCCTTTCAAGAGGCTCGGAAGGCTCCTTTCAAGAGGCCCGGAAGCCTCCTTTCAAGAGCTCGGAAGCCTCCTTTCAAGAGGCTCGGAAGCCTTCTTTCAAGAGGCTCGGAAGCCTCCTTTCAAGAGTCTCGGAAGCCTCCTTTCAAGAGGCTCGGAGGCCTCCTTTCATGAGCCCTGGAATCCTCCTTCAAAGAGCCTCGGAAGCCTCCTTTCAAGATGCTCTCAGCCTTCTTTCAAGAGGCTCTGGAAGTCTCCTTTCAAGAGGCTCAAGCCTTCTTTCAAGAGGCCTGGAAGCCTCCTTTCAAGAGGCCTGTAAGCCTCCTTTCAAGAGGCTCTGGAAGCCTCCTCTCAAGAGGCTCGGAAGCCTCCTTTCAAGAGGCTCGGAAGCCTCCTAACAAGAGGCTCGGAAGCCTCCTTTCAAGAGGCTCGGAAGCCTCCTTTCAAGAGGCCTTGAAGCCTTCTTTCAAGATATTTGGAAGCCTCCTTTCAAGATACTTGGAAGCCTCCTTTCAAGAGGCTCGGAAGCCTCATTTGAAGAGGCTCGGAAGCCTCCTTTCAAGAGGCTCGGAAGCCTCCTTTCAAGAGGCTCGGAAGCCTCCTTTCAAGAGTCTCGGAAGCCTCCTTTCAAGAGGCTCGGAGGCCTCCTTTCATGAGCCCTGGAATCCTCCTTCAAAGAGCCTCGGAAGCCTCCTTTCAAGATGCTCCAAGCCTTCTTTCAAGAGACTCGGAAGTCTCCTTCAAGAGGCCTGAAGCCTCCTTTCAAGAGGCCTGTAAGCCTCCTTTCAAGAGGCCTGAAGCCTCCTTCAAGAGGCTCGGAAGCCTCCTAACAAGAGGCTCGGAAGCCTCCTCACAAGAGGCTCGGAAGCCTCATTTCAAGAGGCTCGGAAGGCTCCTTTCAAGAGGCCTTGAAGCCTTCTTTTAAGATATTTGGAAGCCTCCTTTCAAGATACTTGGAAGCCTCATTTCAAGACGCCTGGAAGCCTCATTTCAAAAGGTCTGGAAGCCTCCTTTCAAGAGGCTCGGAAGCCTCCTTTCAAGAGGCTCGGAAGCCTTCTTTCAAGAGGCTCGGAAGCCTCCTTTCAAGAGGCTCGGAGGCCTGCTTTCATGAGCCCTGGAATCCTCCTTCAAAGAGCCTCGGAAGCCTCCTTTCAAGATGCTCGGAAGCCTTCTTTCAAGAGGCTCGGAAATCTCCTTTCAAGAGGCTCGGAAGCCTCCTTTCAAGAGGCTCGTAAGCCTCCTTTCAAGAGGCTCGTAAGCCTCCTTTCAAGAGGCTCGTAAGCCTCCTTTCAAGAGGCTCGGAAGCCTCCTTTCAAGAGGCTCGGAAGCCTCCTCTCAAGAGGCTCGGAAGCCTCCTTTCAAGAGGCTCGGAAGCCTCCTAACAAGAGGCTCGGAAGCCTCCTTTCAAGAGGCTCGGAAGCCTCCTTTCATGAGCCCTGGAATCCTCCTTCAAAGAGCCTGGGAAGTCTCCTTTCAAGAGGCTCGGAAGCCTTCTTTCAAGAGGCTCGGAAGCCTCCTTTCAAGAGGCTCGTAAGCCTCCTTTCAAGAGGCTCGTAAGCCTCCTTTCAAGAGGCTCGGAAGCCTCCTCTCAAGAGGCTCGGAAGCCTCCTTTCAAGAGGCTCGGAAGCCTCCTAACAAGAGGCTCGGAAGCCTCCTTTCAAGAGGCTCGGAAGCCTCCTTTCAAGAGGCCTTGAAGCCTTCTTTCAAGATATTTGGAAGCCTCCTTTCAAGATACTTGGAAGCCTCCTTTCAAGAGGCTCGGAAGCCTCATTTGAAGAGGCTCGGAAGCCTCCTTTCAAGAGGCTCGGAAGCCTCCTTTCAAGAGGCTCGGAAGCCTCCTTTCAAGAGTCTCGGAAGCCTCCTTTCAAGAGGCTCGGAGGCCTCCTTTCATGAGCCCTGGAATCCTCCTTCAAAGAGCCTCGGAAGCCTCCTTTCAAGATGCTCGGAAGCCTTCTTTCAAGAGACTCGGAAGTCTCCTTTCAAGAGGCTCGGAAGCCTCCTTTCAAGAGGCTCGTAAGCCTCCTTTCAAGAGGCTCGGAAGCCTCCTTTCAAGAGGCTCGGAAGCCTCCTAACAAGAGGCTCGGAAGCCTCCTAACAAGAGGCTCGGAAGCCTCCTTTCAAGAGGCTCGGAAGCCTCCTTTCAAGAGGCCTTGAAGCCTTCTTTCAAGATATTTGGAAGCCTCCTTTCAAGATACTTGGAAGCCTCCTTTCAAGAGGCTCGGAAGCCTCATTTGAAGAGGCTCGGAAGCCTCCTTTCAAGAGGCTCGGAAGCCTCCTTTCAAGAGGCTCGGAAGCCTCCTTTCAAGAGTCTCGGAAGCCTCCTTTCAAGAGGCTCGGAGGCCTCCTTTCATGAGCCCTGGAATCCTCCTTCAAAGAGCCTCGGAAGCCTCCTTTCAAGATGCTCGGAAGCCTTCTTTCAAGAGACTCGGAAGTCTCCTTTCAAGAGGCTCGGAAGCCTCCTTTCAAGAGGCTCGTAAGCCTCCTTTCAAGAGGCTCGGAAGCCTCCTTTCAAGAGGCTCGGAAGCCTCCTAACAAGAGGCTCGGAAGCCTCCTTTCAAGAGGCTCGGAAGCCTCATTTCAAGAGGCTCGGAAGCCTCCTTTCAAGAGGCCTTGAAGCCTTCTTTTAAGATATTTGGAAGCCTCCTTTCAAGATACTTGGAAGCCTCCTTTCAAGAGGCTCGGAAGCCTCATTTGAAGAGGCTCGGAAGCCTCCTTTCAAGAGGCTCGGAAGCCTCCTTTCAAGAGGCTCGGAAGCCTTCTTTCAAGAGGCTCGGAAGCCTCCTTTCAAGAGGCTCGGAGGCCTGCTTTCATGAGCCCTGGAATCCTCCTTCAAAGAGCCTCGGAAGCCTCCTTTCAAGATGCTCGGAAGCCTTCTTTCAAGAGGCTCGGAAATCTCCTTTCAAGAGGCTCGGAAGCCTCCTTTCAAGAGGCTCGTAAGCCTCCTTTCAAGAGGCTCGTAAGCCTCCTTTCAAGAGGCTCGTAAGCCTCCTTTCAAGAGGCCTCAAGCCTCCTTCAAGAGGCCTGGAAGCCTCCTCCTCAAGAGGCCTCAGCCTCCTTTCAAGAGGCCTGAAGCCTCCCAACAAGAGGCTCGGAAGCCTCCTTTCAAGAGGCTCGGAAGCCTCCTTTCATGAGCCCTGGAATCCTCCTTCAAAGAGCCTGGGAAGTCTCCTTTCAAGAGGCTCGGAAGCCTTCTTTCAAGAGGCTCGGAAGCCTCCTTTCAAGAGGCTCGTAAGCCTCCTTTCAAGAGGCCTGTAAGCCTCCTTTCAAGAGGCCTGGAAGCCTCCTCTCAAGAGGCCTGAAGCCTCCTTTCAAGAGGCCTGAAGCCTCCTAACAAGAGGCCTGGAAGCCTCCTTTCAAGAGGCTCGGAAGCCTCCTTTCAAGAGGCCTGGAAGCCTTCTTTCAAGATACTTGGAAGCCTCCTTTCAAGATACTTGGAAGCCTCCTTTCAAGAGGCTCGGAAGCCTCATTTTAAGAGGCCTCAAGCCTCCTTTCAAGAGGCCTGGAAGCCTCCTTTCAAGAGGCCTGGAAGCCTCCTTTCAAGAGTCTCGAAGCCTCCTTTCAAGAGGCTCGGAGGCCTCCTTTCATGAGCCCTGGAATCCTCCTTCAAAGAGCCTCGGAAGCCTCCTTTCAAGATGCTCGGAAGCCTTCTTTCAAGAGGCTCGGAAATCTCCTTTCAAGAGGCTCGGAAGCCTCCTTTCAAGAGGCCTGTAAGCCTCCTTTCAAGAGGCCCGGAAGCCTCCTTTCAAGAGGCCTGAAGCCTCCTAACAAGAGGCCTGGAAGCCTCCTTTCAAGAGGCCTCAAGCCTCATTTCAAGAGGCTCAAGCCTCCTTTCAAGAGGCCTTGAAGCCTTCTTTCAAGATATTTGGAAGCCTCCTTTCAAGATACTTGGAAGCCTCCTTTCAAGAGGCCTCAAGCCTCATTTGAAGAGGCTCAGAAGCCTCCTTTCAAGAGGCTCAAGCCTCCTTTCAAGAGGCTCAGAAGCCTCCTTTCAAGAGTCTCGAAGCCTCCTTCAAGAGGCCTGGAGGCCTCCTTTCATGAGCCCTGGAATCCTCCTTCAAAGAGCCTCGGAAGCCTCCTTTCAAGATGCTCGGAAGCCTTCTTTCAAGAGACTCGGAAGTCTCCTTTCAAGAGGCTCGGAAGCCTCCTTTCAAGAGGCTCGTAAGCCTCCTTTCAAGAGGCCTCAGAAGCCTCCTTTCAAGAGGCCTGAAGCCTCCTAACAAGAGGCTCTCAAGCCTCCTTTCAAGAGGCCTCAAGCCTCATTTCAAGAGGCCTGAAGCCTCCTTTCAAGAGGCCTTGAAGCCTTCTTTTAAGATATTTGGAAGCCTCCTTTCAAGATACTTGGAAGCCTCCTTTCAAGAGGCTCGGAAGCCTCATTTGAAGAGGCTCGGAAGCCTCCTTTCAAGAGGCTCGGAAGCCTCCTTTCAAGAGGCTCGGAAGCCTTCTTTCAAGAGGCTCGGAAGCCTCCTTTCAAGAGGCTCGGAGGCCTGCTTTCATGAGCCCTGGAATCCTCCTTCAAAGAGCCTCGGAAGCCTCCTTTCAAGATGCCTCAAGCCTTCTTTCAAGAGGCCTGGAAATCTCCTTTCAAGAGGCTCCGGAAGCCTCCTTTCAAGAGGCCTGTAAGCCTCCTTTCAAGAGGCCTGAAGCCTCCTTTCAAGAGGCCTCAAGCCTCCTCTCTCAAGAGGCCTGGAAGCCTCCTTTCAAGAGGCCTCAAGCCTCCTAACAAGAGGCCTGGAAGCCTCCTTTCAAGAGGCTCGGAAGCCTCCTTTCATGAGCCCTGGAATCCTCCTTCAAAGAGCCTCGGAAGTCTCCTTTCAAGAGGCTCGGAAGCCTTCTTTGAAGAGGCTCGGAAGCCTCCTTTCAAGAGGCTCGTAAGCCTCCTTTCAAGAGGCTCGTAAGCCTCCTTTCAAGAGGCTCGGAAGCCTCCTCTCAAGAGGCTCGGAAGCCTCCTTTCAAGAGGCTCGGAAGCCTACTAACAAGAGGCTCGGAAGCCTCCTTTCAAGAGGCTCGGAAGCCTCCTTTCAAGAGGCCTTGAAGCCTTCTTTCAAGATATTTGGAAGCCTCCTTTCAAGATACTTGGAAGCCTCCTTTCAAGAGGCTCGGAAGCCTCATTTGAAGAGGCTCGGAAGCCTCCTTTCAAGAGGCTCGGAAGCCTCCTTTCAAGAGGCTCGGAAGCCTCCTTTCAAGAGTCTCGAAGCCTCCTTTCAAGAGGCCTGAGGCCTCCTTTCATGAGCCCTGGAATCCTCCTTCAAAGAGCCCTCGGAAGCTTCCTTTCAAGATGCTCAGAAGCCTTCTTTTAAAAGACTCGGAAGTCTCCCTTCAAGAGGCCTCAGAGCCTCCTTTCAAGAGGCCTGTAAGCCTCCTTTCAAGAGGCCTCAGAAGCCTCCTTTCAAGAGGCCTGAAGCCTCCTAACAAGAGGCTCGGAAGCCTCCTTTCAAGAGGCTCGGAAGCCTCATTTCAAGAGGCTCGGAAGCCTCCTTTCAAGAGGCCTTGAAGCCTTCTTTCAAGATATTTGGAAGCCTCCTTTCAAGATACTTGGAAGCCTCCTTTCAAGAGGCTCGGAAGCCTCATTTGAAGAGGCTCGGAAGCCTCCTTTCAAGAGGCTCGGAAGCCTCCTTTCAAGAGGCTCGGAAGCCTTCTTTCAAGAGGCTCGGAAGCCTCCTTTCAAGAGGCTCGGAGGCCTCCTTTCATGAGCCCTGGAATCCTCCTTCAAAGAGCCTCGGAAGCCTCCTTTCAAGATGCTCGGAAGCCTTCTTTCAAGAGGCTCGGAAATCTCCTTTCAAGAGGCCTCGAAGCCTCCTTTCAAGAGGCCTGAAGCCTCCTTTCAAGAGGCCCGGAAGCCTCCTTTCAAGAGGCCCGGAAGCCTTCTTGCAATATGCGCGGTAGCCTCCTTTCAAGAGGCTCGGAGGCCTCCTTTCATGAGCCATGGAATCCTCCTTCAAAGAGCCTCGGAAGCCTCCTTTCAAGATGCTCGGAAGCCTCCTTTCAAGATGCTCGGAAGCCTTCTTTCAAGAGGCTCGGAAATCTCCTTTCAAGAGGCTCGGAAGCCTCCTTTCAAGAGGCTCGGAAGCCTCCTTTCAAGAGGCTCGGAAGCCTCCTTTCAAGAGGCTCGTAAGCCTCCTTTCAAGAGGCTCGGAAGCCTCCTCTCAAGAGGCTCGGAATCCTCCTTTCAAGAGCCTCGGAAGCCTTCTTTCAAGAGGCTCAGTCTCCTTTCAAGAGGCCTCAGGAAGCCTCCTTTCAAGAGGCTCAGAAGCCTCCTTTCAAGAGGCTCAGAAGCCTCCTTTCAAGAGGCCTCAGCCTCCTTTCAAGAGGCTCAAGCCTCCTTTCAAGAGGCTCAGCCTCCTTTCAAGAGGCTCGGAAGCCTCCTTTCAAGAGGCTCGGAAGCCTCCTCTCAAGAGGCTCGGAAGCCTCCTTTCAAGAGGCTCGGAAGCCTCCTTTCAAGAGGCTCGGAAGCCTCCTTTCAAGAGGCTCGGAATTGAAAATTGAAAACGTACTCTTACCCCACGCGCACTTTTGCCCCACTCTACTCTACTGAGTTTAGCGACTGGTACTCCCTAATGAGTTGCTATGGCAACTGTTCAATTGTTACGGAAATGTCGAGGGAAATTTACATTTTGTGAAATTTCACAAAAATATAATAAAATATTTTTCTGTTCCAGATTATATTCAATCTACAAATGAGCAGCGATACTGTAAGTTTTGGATTACCAAGTGACAGTGTTCCAGAGTTTCGAAAACATGGCATGTGTGTTGAACGAAAGGCAATTGACCTGTATATATCCGTTGTGAATGACCCCTCCTCGTAACCCAATTCTTCATTTCCTTTGCAGATTTTTATTCTAGAAGCTCGAACGAATTTCTCATGGAAATTTCGGATCCCATCATGTTTCCAAAAATGCATTTTCGCTTGAAATAAAACTGCTTCCAAATGATCAAACAATCTTTGTACCGTCATTCTAAATTCGATGAACGTCTCTTGTTTCACTGCCTGCCCGTTGTTCTGGTCAGCTGTAGAGTAGTCGTAGTGTTCCGATCCTTCGATCTCTCATTTTACTGTTACCGGCAAAAAATAACGTCAAACGAAATTGTAAAGCTTCTAATTATTAATGCAAGGTTTTCACTTTTAGATGATTACATGCGACGGTTGTGTGTTCGAAGGGATTAATGCATCTTCTAAGTCGGATCATAACGAAAGGAAGCTACATTGCATGAGCCATAATTTTGTCGGGCAACCGACTACGAGAGTTTCAGAGAACAGCTGTTAATGTCGTCACTCATGCTTATCAAATGTCCCATTCATCCCACTGAATAACCATCGTTTCATTCGACGATTCGGTATGTCGGAAATAAACGCTACCAACTTATTCTGTTCTATTCAGTGATTTCGAGGATTGGAAGCGGGCTTGGTAGTCATATGGCTACTGCTTCTGCCTCATACGCAGGAGGTCGTGGGTTCAATCCCAGGTCCGTTCCATTCTCCTACTTTGTATCTTTCTCTTTATTTCTCATGTTCTAGCAATCGCTAGAACTGGAAATGGACTTCCATACCGTTTCCATTACTATTCCTATACCTTCAACTTGAGTATTCTATCAGTAATCTGCTAGAATTGGAAATGAACTATAGAGCTCGTTTCCTACATCCAATTATAAATTCCATCAGTTACCTTCTCCTATCTATCACATTGGCAGCTTGTTAACCAAGACGGACCTCTGCCTCTCCAACCTAACCCAGAAATTCCAACAAATTCCGCATGAACTCGTGGCAAGTGCAGAGGTATATTCGGCTTGCAGTGGGCGAGTGATTGCATCATCATTTCCTCCCCCTTCCCTATATTGACTTGCATTCTGACGTGGCAGGCGCCAGTATGACCTAACAAATGAGATCACCAGTACTTGTACATTGAAGATGTGTGCTAGTCCCAAGCAAACATCTGTTGGTTCCCTGTGCAAGAACAGCTGATCTGGTCATAATGGAGTAGCAACTACGAGCAGTCAATCAAGCTCAAGCTCAATAGATGAATTCGAAATGTTAAGAATTATTCAGAAAGACTTTGAATGATTCTTAATGCTTCGAAAATAATCAAACGATTGAAAAATATGTGGTAAAGCAGATTTAAAAGAAATCGAAAAAGAACTTAAACTGGAAATTAGAATATCTGTCTCGGCACTTCTTTTTATTAACGTTGCAGCGTGCCCTAATTTTCAGGATATACTTGCCTACCAAGTTACCGGTTCCGTTCAATCCTTTAATGAAATTGGGCAAATTTGAATGCCTTTGAAATAGGCCGAAAAAAGTCATAGAAATGAAACTGTATGAAAAAATCTCCCGGAGAAACAACTGGAAGAATCAATGAAAAAACGGGACAAATTGAGGATTTTTTAGATTACGACGGGGCAGCACAATAAGGTCTAAAAAACGAGACTGTCCCGTCAAATACGGTACGTATGGTCAGCCTATGGAGTTCAGAATATGTGATCTATCCGATTAACCAAGTTAAGAACAATGTATCCGTGCATCGCTGAACAACCCAGCACTCAGCAGGTCCGTTGAGCCGATAACATTGCGCTCATTACTTTTACAAGCAACTACAGGCTTTTTATGGTTTTCCAAAACATCCAAAAATATCCATGTGATCATAATACATACATTATTCAAGTTACGAACAAACGTAAACTATTTCAGGTTCTCGAAAACGTCCTGGAACTCAGAACATGTGATCTAGCCGATCAACCTAGTCATGAAAGATAAATCCGTTCAGAGCTAAATATCCTAGCAGGTTCATTTAGCCAATATGATTTGACTTATTACTTTTACAAGCTACTACAGACCTTTTCAATCCTCCAAAACGTCCTGTAGTTCAGAACATGATCAACCAAGTCCTAAACAATGTATCCGTGCATCGTTGAACATCTCAGTAGGACTATTCAGCCGATAGGATTTCACTCATTTATTTCATAAGCTTCAGTGGATCCTCCTTGAGTCGATGTTCTGAGACAGCGGTTTTCAACCTTTTTCTTGAGAGGTACCTCTTCGCACTTTTACATTCATTGAGGTACCCCTTATTTTTACTGTAATTGAAAATAAGTGTAACTCATAGGATACATGAAAAATGGAACTGAAAATTAACGGGATATGACTCTTCATGAAGTTACCCGAAAATTTCATTATTCCGAACTCTTGGAGAAAAGCTTGAAACGAGGCTTCCGAGCCTCTTGAAAGGAGGATTCCGAGCCTCTTGAAAGGAGGATTCCGGGCCTCTTGAAAGGATGCTTCCGAGCCTCTTGAAAGGAGGCTTTCGAGCCTCTTGAAATGAGGCTTCCGAGCCTCTTGAAAGGAGGCTTCCGAGCCTCTTGAAAGGAGGCTTCCGAGCCTCTTGAAAGGAGGCTTCCGAGCCTCTTGAAAGGAGGCTTCCGAGCCTCTTGAAAGGAGGCTTCCAGGCCCCTTGAAAGGAGGCTTCGGAGCCTCTTGAAAGGAGTCTTCCGAGCCTCTTGAAAGGAGGCTTCCGAGCCTCTTGAAAGGAGGCTACCACGCCTCTTGAAAGGAGGCTTCCGAGCCTCTTGAAAGGAGGCTTCCGAGCCTCTTGAAAGGAGGCTTCCGAGCCTCTTGAAAGGAGGCTTCCGAGCCTCTTGAAAGGAGGCTTCCGAGTCTCTTGAAAGGAGGCTTCCGAGCCACTTGAAAGAAGGCCTCCGAGCCTCTTGAAAGGAGGCTTCCGAGCCTCTTGAAAGGAGCCTTCCGAGCCTCTTGAAAGGAGGCTTCAGAGCCTCTTGAAAGGAGGCTTCAGAGCTTCTTGAAAGGAGGCTTCAGAGCCTCTTGAAAGGAGGCTTCCGAGCCTCTCAAAAGGAGGCTCCCGAGCCTCTTGAAAGGAGGCTTCCGAGTCTCTTGAAAGGAGGCTTCCGAGCCTCTTGAAAGGAGGTTCCCGAGCCTCTTGAAAGGAGGTTTCCGAGCCTCTTGAAAGGAGGCTTCCGAGCCTCTTGAAAGGAGGCTTCCGAGCCTCTTGAAAGGAGGCTTCCGAGCCTCTTGAAAGGAGGCTTCCGAGCCTCTTGAGAGGAGGCTTCCGAGCCTCTTGAGAGGAGGCTTCCGAGCCTCTTGAAAGGAGGCTTCCGAGCCTCTTGAAAGGAGGCTTCCCAAGTAACAATTTCCATGCTTCTTGGATTTATCTAATTCTTATTGCAGACTTATGACAGCAATCACCAAGCGAATTGCTTAGTTTTATTGGCGTTCTTATTGCTATCAATAAACCTCTCATAAATCTGCTTCAAAAAGCTTCATACGTCAAATGCCTATTGACCATATGAACATATCTATGGTTGCGATAAAGAGCGTAATAAATCCAATTTTCAACGCTCGAATAAAGCTCAAATTTTTGGTCATAATGTGGTCAAATGGATAACCCTCATAAGAATGTTTGCATTGCGAAGAGTTTATGACGGTGTTTAATAAAAGCGAAAATTTTCTGATCAAATTCCATGATGGCCATATTGAAAATAAAGTAGCATTTCGCAGTCAGTGAATTATTTAATTGAAATTCATGATTTAACGAAATTTTCACCGCGTATCATACTTTTTATGATAACTAATTTTATTTATTAATAATTTAGGCAAAAGTACTTATCGATTTAGTGGACATCCTAGGTGTTGTGGTGATGAATATTTTCGATTAATTTCCCTGAATTACGTTATACTGCCGGCGCGTGGTGTTCAACGTTATTTTTTCGCCAGCTTTGACCATAAAGTTAGACGCGCACTTCCTTTCAATTATACTGAATCGAAAGAAAAACAACCTGAAAAAATATTAATTTGTTGTCATCATCATAGCTTCCACCAACAATCCATTTTGTTATTATTTTCTGCAAAGTTTTATCACAGATAACAGATATTGAGGCTGGCATCCCATACGTGTGTAAACATCCGCAACCGTTAATTCAAATGTATTTTAAATTGGGACCGCGTTTGGCAATCGATTGGAGATGGCGCAAGGATCATTGTTATTGAAAACGCAGCCCGATTGCGGCTGTCAAATGCATTGGCTGCGTTCGACGGTTGTTATTCAGCTGCATCTTTAGGTACTGCCGCAATCAGTTGAGTAGATGGCAGTAGTGGGCCAACGTATATCAATTCAAAAGTTTACACAGGATTTTCAATAAAATTTGTTCTAGCTTCAATATCTGTTATCTGTGGTTTTATTTCTCTTTTTTCAGAGCAACATTTTGACAGCTGCCGCAGCCAAATTCCCCTTTTTGCGGGTGGTTTAAGAAGGGTTTCTAAATGTTCTTATAATAGGTTTATAGTGGTTATCTGGAGAGGGCCACTAGGCAATATCTTACTCTTATAGTGGTCATCAGAAGGTTGCTTTATATTACTCAGTTTTATTGTTAGATCTTATAAATTGATCTTGAAAACCATTCCTAGAGCGGAATAAAACTTGAAATGTTTTTAGGATAAGTTGAAGTTATTCGGTGTTAGAAAGGACTTAGCGAACAAAGCACTGAAGCGAAATAATGAAATTGTATTAGGACTTGTTGTACACCTAAACATAGTACGAAAACGCAATTTCATCTAAATGATAATTTCATTTAATCAAAAGAAACATTCATAAATTACGCAACGTTTTGCTGGGAGGGGTTGTGAGATGTGTGACGATCCATATAATTTTTAGAGGATTCATACAAATAGTGTAAGGTGGGGGGGGAGTGTGGGGGGGTGTATGGCTGATGAAATAGCCAAATTTTACGTTACGTGATTGGTGAACTTTCTTTAAGGAAAATGCCTTTGTATACGCCCCGCGAAACCTGATATATATATATATATTTTTTTTTTTTATATATATATTTTTTTATCTCTGTAGTTTTTTGTATATATAAAAAACAATGGTTTTTCGTATGAAAGTGCACATTTTTAGGACCCCCTCCCCCTTTAAGAGTTACGTAATCTTTAAACATTTCCTAATATATGCTCATTAAACATAAATTAAATGTTATCAACTCTTATTAGTGTTAATATATACTTAAAGCACATGATTGGATAAATGCGTACTTTTACCCCACCCGATGCGCACTTTTACCCCACCGGTGGGGTAAGAGTGCGTTTTTCACTTGTCTTGCAATAAGGGTTCTACTAAAACGAATCTCAATAATTTCAATATTTTTTCCACTGTGTAACATAAAGGAAGAGTATATGAATCATCGACACTGATTTGATATGCAGAAGCTTGCTTCATAAGGGCCACATGATTGATTGAAAACTAAGTGCGTACTCTTGCCCCACTCTACTCTACATGAATCAAGGTGATTTTTAAATGTGGTTGTGTAGTTGTATGATCTAGTACAGCGGTTCTCAACCTGGGGTACATGTACCCCTGGGGGTACCTTTGCTAACCTCAGGGGGTACCTTGGACAACATTGCGTAATGGCGGATGTATTAGAATTAAAAAAAAAAAATTGTCGATAAAAATTTTATAATTGTATTTTTTTATATCAAAACTTTGTAAGCATATCAAATCCTGTTTAAAGGCTGTTGGACTAAAGATCAGAAAAAAAAATTCAAGTGCAATCTACCTGATCGAAACAAAAAATTAAATAATACAATAAGAATACTTCTGAACTAAAATCTTGGATTTAAAGATTCGGAAACCTTAGTTTAACGTTTTTTTCCATGCGTAACGCGTAAGGAAACCCTCTTTCCATGCTAGTCGTAAGCCTCCTTTGAAGTCAATAGGCTCGGAAGCCTCCTTTAAAGTCAAGAGGTTCGGAAGCCTCCTGTCAAGTCAAGATGCTCGGACGCCTCCTTTCAAGTCAAGAGGTTCAGAAGCAGCCTCCTTTCAAGACAAGACGGTCAGAAACCTCCTTTCAATTTGCCCGGAAGCCTCCTTTCAATAGGCCCGGAAGCCTCCCTTCAAGAGGCCCGGAAGCCTCCTTTCAAGAGGCCCGGAAGCCTCCTTTCAAGAGGCCCGGAAGCCTCCTTTCAAGAAACCCAGAAGCCTCTTTTCAAGAGGCGCGGAAGCTTCCCTTCAAGAGGCTCGTAAGCCTCCTTTCAAGAGGCTCGGAAGCCTTCTTCCAAGAGCCTCGGAAGCCTCCTTTCAAGAAGCTCGGAAGCCTCCTTTCAAGAAGCTCGGAAGCCTCCTTTCAAGAGGCTCGGAAGCCTCCTTTCAAGAGGCTTGTGTAGTATTCAGAGTAAGCGGCTAATGATTTTAGTTTGTATAAGTGATTCTAGACTATGAATTGATTCTGCTATTGCGGATAGTACATTAAACATAAGCAATCAAATATACCAATCGTGAAATCACATATTTCGCGTGCCACAATTTACCACACAATGTGGCAAATTTTACATTAGACTTGATTCGAACTCTCAATTTAGCATATGCACTAATATTGATCTCTATCGTGAAGGAATCTGTGCATGATTGAGTATTTGAGTATGGAGAGCAACATATTGAACTTTCTGACGAACTTTGCTTCATTTAAGCGTGTGCCAATGAATCGGTAGCTTGTGAGTGGCTGAGAGAGGTTGCGCGGTGGGGTATGGCAATGCTAGCGCATTGCTGCCAACGCAGTGTGAGATGGTGTTGGTAGCGCCATCGGGTTGAGTAGCAACGACGAAGATTGCACCGTCAGTTTGTTGTCGAATTTTAAAACGAACAGTCGCACCACTCTACAACGGCGGATTCCATTCAGCCGAGCCTTTCAAGAGGCTCGGAGCCTCGTTTCAAATGGCTCGGAAACCTCCTTTCAATAGCCTCGGAAGCCTCCTTTCGAGAGGCTCGGAAGCCTTCTTTCAAAAGGCTCGGAAGTTTCCTTTCAAGAGGCTCGGAAGCCTCCTTTCAAGAGGCTCGGAAGCCTCCTTTCAAGCTTCTCTCCAAGAGTTCGGAATAATGAAATTTTCGGGCAACTTCATGAAGAGTCATATCCCGTTAATTTTCAGTTCCATTTTTCATGTATCTTATGAGTTACACTTATTTTCATTTACAGCAAAAATAGGGGGTACCTCAATGAATGTAAAAGTGCGAAGAGGTACCTCTCAAGAAAAAGGTTGAAACCCGCTTAGAACATCGACTCAAGTAGGATCCACTGAAGCTTATGAAATAAATGAGTGAAATCCTATCGGCTGAATACTCCTACTGAGATGTTCAACGATGCACGGATACATTGTTTAGGACTTGGTTGATCATGTTCTGAACTACAGGACGTTTTGGAGGATTGAAAAGGTCTGTAGTACACTCAACCCTCTTTTTACGTCACTTATTGGGGGGACGTAAATCGAATGTGACGTAAAAATAATTTTTGCTAAAATTTCTAGTATTTCACTTAATTGATTGATAGTGAGGATACTTTCAAATACATTCACTTGCGTCTTACATGAGGTATTGTAAGATCTCTCCGAATCCAGCAGATGTTATAAGATCTCCAAATTGTCCTGGAGTTTGAATCAAATGGTCCACCGAATCAACCAAGGCTTCCATGATGTCTCCAGTTTTGGTGTCAACCCAATTTTGTCCTCCGATTATTTGTCTTTCACATCCGTCTTCAGTTCTTGCATGTATGAAGTTGTAAGATCTCCAAATCGTCCTGGAGTTTGAATCAAACGGTCTACCGAATCTACTGAGGCTTGCATGATGTCCTCAGCCGCGGTATAATCCCAGTCATGCCTTCCGAGTATTTGTCTTTCACCTGCGTCTCAAGTCCAGATATATGAGATGTTTTAAGATCTGCAAATTGTCCTGGAGTTTGAATCAAATGGTCTACAGAATCAAACAAGGCTTCCACGATGTCCCCAGCCTCGGTGTCAACCCAATTTTGTCTTCTGAGTATTGGTCTTTTACTAACGTCTCAAATACAGGCATATTCGATATTGTAAGATCTCCAAATTGTCCTGGAGTTTAAATCAAATGGTGAAATGAATCAACCAAGGCTTCCATGGTGCCCTCGGCCACGGTATCATCCCAATCATGCCCTCCGAGTATTTGACTTTTACTTGCGTTTCAAGTCCAGGTATATGAGATGTTTTAAGATCTCCAAATTGTTCTGGAGTTAGAATCGAATGGTATACCAAATCTACTGAGGCTTTCACGATGTCCTGAGCTGCGGTATCATCCCACTCATGCCCTCCGAGTATTTGTCTTTCACTTGCGTCTCAAGTTCATGTATATGAGATGTTTTAAGATCTGCAAATTGTCCTGGAGTTTCAATCAGATGGTCTACAGCATCAAACAAGGCTTCCACGATGTCCCCATCCTCGGTGTCAACCCAATTGTGTCTTCTGAGTGTTGGTCTTTTACTAACGTCTCAAATACAGGCATATTCGATATTGTAAGATCTCCAAATTGTCCTGGAATTTAAATCAAATGGTCTATCGAACCAACCAAAGCCTTTATGATGTCCAAAGCCGTGGTAATAACTCAATAATGTTCTCTGAGTATTTGTCTTTCACTTGCGTCTCAAAACAAGACATATGAGGTGTTGTAAGATCTCCTAATTGTCCTGAAGTTTGAATAAAATTTTTTATTGAATCAACCAAGGATTCCATAGTGCCCCCAGCCGCGGTATCAACCCAATCATGCCCTCCGAGTATTTGTCATTCACTTGCGTCTCAAGTCCAGGTATATGAGATGTTGTAAGATCTCCAAATTGTCCTGGAGTTTGAATCAAATGGTCTACATAATCAACCAAGGCTGCCTCGATGTCAACCCAACTTTGTCTTCTGAGTATTGGTCTTTTACTAACGTCTCAAATACAGGCATATTCGATATTGTAAGATCTCCAAATTGTCCTGGAGTTTGAATCAAATGGTTTATCGAATCAACCAAAGCCTTCACGATGTTCTAAGCCGTGGAATCAACTCAATTATGTTCTCCGAGTATTTGTCTTTCACTTGCATCTCAAAACAAGACATATGAGGTGTTGTAAGATCTCCAAATTGTCCTGGAGTGGAATCAAATGGTAAAATAAATCAACCAAGGCTTTCATGGTGCTCCCAGCCGCGATATCAAACCAATTATGTCCTCCGATCATTTGTCTTCCACTTACGTCTCAAATACAGGCATATGATACGTTTGAGGATCTCCAAATTGTTCTGGAGTGTGAATCAAATGTTCTGCCGAATCAAACAAGGCTTTCACGATGTCCCCAGCCGCGGTGTCAACCCAATTTTGTCTTCTGAGCATTGGTCTTTTACTAACGTCTCAAATACAGGTATATGAGATGTTCTAAGATCTCCAAATTGTCCTGGAGCTTAAATCAAATGATCTATCGAATCAACCAAAGATTTCATGATGTCCTAAGCCGTGGTATCAACTCCAATATGTTCTCTAAATATTTTTATTTCACTTGAGACGCAATTCGCAAACTATCCAAATTCCAGGAAAACTTTGAGATCTTACAACACCTCATATGCCTTGATTTAAGACGAGTGAAAGACAAACACTCGGGGAATATAATTGAGTTGATACCACGAGTGAAAAAATCATGAAAGCCTTGGTTGATTTGGTAGACCATTTGATTCAAACTCCAGGACAATTTGAAGATCTTACAACATCTCAATGTCTGGATTCGAGACGCAAGTCAAAGAAAATTACTCGGAGGATATAATTGGGTTGATACCGCAGCTATGGACATCATGAAAGCCTTGGTTGATACGGCAGACCATTTTATTCAAACTCCAGGACGATTTGGAGAACTTACTACATCTCATATGTCTGGATTTGAGACGCAAGTGAAAGAAAATTACTAGGAGGACATAATTGGGTTGATACCGCAGCTATGGACATCATGGAAGCCTTGGTGGATTCGGCAGACCATTTGATTCAAACTCCAGGACGATTTGGAGATCTTACTACATCTTATATGTCTGGATTTGAGATGCAAGTGAAAAACAAATACTCGGAGGACATTATTGGGTTGATACCGCGGCTGGGGACATCATGGAAGCCTCGGAGGATTCGGCAGACCATTTGATTCAAACTCCAGGACGATTTGGAGATCTAACTACATCTTATATGTCTGGATTTGAGACGCAAGTGAAAGACAAATACTCGGAGGACATTATTGGGTTGATACCGCGGCTGGGGACATCATGGAAGCCTCGGTGGATTCGGCAGACCATTTGATTCAAACTCCAGGACGATTTGGAGATCTTACTACATCTCATATGTCTGGATTTAAGACGCAAGTGAAAGAAAATTACTAGGAGGACATAATTGGGTTGATACCGCAGCTATGGACATCATGGAAGCCTCGGTTGATTCGGCAGACCATTTGATTCAAACTCAAGGGCAATTTGGAGATCTTAGAACAATTCATATGCCTACATTTGAGACGCAAGTGAAAGACAAATACTCGGAGGACATTTTGGGATGAATCCACGGCTGAGGAGTCTAGGGAATTCTTGGATGACCAGGAAAGGAACGGCTGCTTAAGGCATATGGAGTTTGGTTTAATAGATCATACAGAGCATGAACTATTTAATAAAAGAGATAACAGCCCTTCGGTATCGCGGGTAGACATTAAGACCTATAATCCAGGGAATTATTGTATGACCTGGAACGGAATTTGGTTCAATATATCAAATTGAGCATAAACCATTTTTTACAATAGATAACAGCTCTTTCGCCACGCTTGTAGACCTTAGGTCCTCGGTTACGCGTGTAGACTCCAGGAAATTCTTGGATGACCTGGAACGGAACAATTGTTGAAGGCAAATGATGTGTATACAAAGCATCTACTTTGTTCTTTGGGTTTCTAAGAGTACCTTTTCATAGGCTTACTTTTGGATGTCAATAATGTTTTAAATTCTTTTTACGTCACGTGCCGTAAAAAGGAGGCCGTAAAACGAAGTGACGTAAAAAAAACTGCCGTAAAAAGAGGGTTGAGTGTAGCTTGTAAAAGTAATTAGTCAAATCATATTGGCTAAATGAACCTGTTAGGATATTTAGCTCTGAACGGATTTATCTTTCATGACTAGGTTGATCGGCTAGATCACATGTTCTGAGTTCCAGGACGTTTTCGAGAACCTGAAATAGTTTACGTTTGTTCGTAACTTGAATAATGTATGTATTATGATCACATGGATATTTTTGGACATACCTCTCGGTGTAGTATATTTTGTTTCTAGACATATTTTTTATGTACCCCAGAACAGTTTGGACGTCCTAGGACGGAATCGGATGGATCATATGATTAAAATTCCAAGACGTTATGGAGAACCGAAAAGGGCTGTAGTAGTTTGTAAATGAAATGAATGCAATTCTTTTGGCTCAATAGATCTGCTGAGATGTTTAGCGATGCACGGATACATCATTCAGGACTTGGTTGATCGGATAGATCATATGTTCTTAACTCCAGGATGTTTTGGAGAACCATAAAAAGCCTGTAGTTGCTTGTAAAAGTAATGAGCGCAATGTTATCGGCTCAACGGACCTGCTGAGTGCTGGGTTGTTCAGCGATGCACGGATACATTGTTCTTAACTTGGTTAATCGGATAGATCACATATTCTGAACTCCTGGACGTTTAGTTTACGTTTATTCAAAACTCGATTAATTTATGTTTTATGATCACGTGGATATTTTTGGACATACCTACATCTCAGTTTGGGACAATTTGTTACTACACATATTTTCTGATGTACTCGACAACCTTACTGGGTTCGCGTTACCTACATCGTGCTGGTGGAGCAGCCACCAAAGGTGTAGCTGACACGATACAGCGTTCCGTTTATCAACCGTAGGATACCAGGCAGAAGCTGTTTGAGCCGCACCTCATGTTGCGCTCGAGACGGCCCAAAACTAGATATGAGTTATCAAAAATTCCAAATTTAAAAAAAATCTAAAACCAAGAGAAAACAAAACAAGTCGATGAATGTTGTGGGAATATTTTCCATTCTAATTGGCTACTGATACAAGCTTTCCGCGGAATTGCAAACAGGGACCACTTTAATGGATCAAACCTTCTCGGGAGTAGCAGTTAAACTCCCCTATGACAATTTGCGCCATAATAAATCCGCTTTCACACGTTCTCGGCGCCAGATTTGGATTTTTTTTTATCTGTTTGCCTTTTAACCTTACAGAGGACTCGCATGATTCTCGTCAGGGCCCGTGCTGCGTACAACGAGCGTTCCTTTTCCGCAGGTGCTGTCTTATTTACAACGGTGCGACGACGGTTAACATGGTATGCCTCTCCCGAGGGGAAGTGGCAATAAATTTTATTACGTGTTACAAGCCCCCGATCTACATAGGCTACCAAAAACACAGTGTCACGATTTCTGATGCTCCGCAAGACGACACTCGAAATTGTTTCCGCTCCCATCTTCGCATACACTTATCCTTGGGAAATTGTTCGCACGTATCGTGCAGTGCTAATCCCTCATCCAAGTTTCTTTTTCTTGTGGAAAAAATACCAAAATAAATAAAGTCAACGCAAATACGAAAATCCCACCGGAACGAACGTTATACGAGCACAACGCATAACTTTTCCGGCTTGTCACCACAATTCGCGTTTTCCTGTTAAAAGCAATCCACATTTAGTCGAATAGGGCAAATGTGTGACCCATCTCAAGAAGACGATGGCAGAAAATAACAATCAGTCTTTGGCAGAAATTTAGAAGATCCAATCGCGCACTACAATACCTTTCCCAAGAATGCCCGCAGTGAAACATTCAGAACTTCGCGAGCACTTCACAACCAATGAAGGTCTGCATCTGGGCTTATGGATTTCGCGTTTCTCTCCTCGGCGACAAGTCAAAGTTGCGTGTGCGGTGTCAGCGTAGGTGTGTCAAAGTCGTGTCACGGCCCAAGAAGAATTTTACGGGTTTATTTGTAATTTTCTCCCATCACCGCCGCATTTCTCCTACTCGTTGGGAAAAATTTCGCCAAGATTGAGATTTGTTGTTCTGAAGAAATTTATGTGCTTGATATGTATGTGATAGCAGCCAGCAGCGGACGGGCGTCAACCGCCAGGCGAGATGAATAACGACACCGCAGATTATGAATGTTGGGTAATTCGCATTTCCCAAGAAAGTCAGTCAGTCGGTGGCGGTGTGGGCTGTGTATTATGTATGCTGTGGAATTCACAAAATAAAGTTAATCAAAGTTTATTATATCACACGTTAGCACGGGGTGACGTTAGATTGGAATGGGGAAGAATGTTTTCGATGTGATGGGAAGCGGATGGAGTCATCTTTTGTCAACGACGGAATAGCAGCATTACAGCGCGTCGGAATATGTTTTTGCCTTTGTCGTACAACAAAGTTGTATCGAAAGGCCATAATTTTACTCAAAAACGGTTTTTTGACAACATAATTGCGGGAAACATACATGGAGGCAGAACTTATACATCATACGCCGGAAGGTGATCTGGGATATCACTTTAAATACGGCATTTACTACGGCGATCGTTTGAATGTTCTCACACTTCAACTGGTCGCCTTTTTCACTTCTTCGGTAGCTGTTTATTTTCTCAAATTCTGACATCAGCCTTTGTAGATTGGATTTGGATTGGATTTAGATTGGATTTGGACTGACGGATTTGATTGACTGGATCGATTGACCTGTTGGACCTGACTGACCTGGACTGATCTGGATTGGATTTGACTTGGATTTGGACTGACCTGACTGACCTGACTGATTTGACCGATCTGGACTGACCTGACCTGGACCTGACTGATTTGGACCTGGACTGACTGACTGGACTTGGACCTGACCTGGGACTGACCTGACTGGATCTGGACTGGACCTGACTCGACCTGGACTGACCTGACTGACCTGGGATCTGGACTGACCTGGACTGGACTTGGACTGACTTGGACCGGATCTGACCTGACCTGGATTGACCTGGACTGACCTGGACTGGACCTGGACCGATCTGACTGGACCTGACTTGGATCTGACCGATCTGGACTGGATCTGACTGACCTGGACTGACCTGGACTGACTGACTGGACTGATCTGACCGATCTGACTGGATCTGGACTGGATCTGGACTGATCTTGACCGGACTGGATCTGGACTGATCTTGACTGGATCTGACTGACCTGACCGATCTGGACTGGACCTGGACTGGACTGACTGGATCTGACTGGATCTGGACTGGATCTGACTGATCTGGACTGGATCTGGACTGACCTGACTGACTTGACTGGATCTGGACTGACCTGGACTGGGACTGGACTGACCTGGACCGACCTGATCGACCTGGATCGACCTGGACTGACCTGACTGACTGGACCTGACCTGGACTGACCTGACCGACCTGGACCTGACCTGACCGACTGACCTGACTGGATCTGGACCTGACCTGGACTGGATCTGGATCGACCTGGACTGGATCTGGACCGACTGGACTGACCTGGACTGGATCTGACCGACCTGACCGATCTGACTGACCTGGACTGACCTGGACTGGACTTGGACCTGGATCTGACCGATCTGGACTGACCTGACTGACCTGGACTGACCTGACTGGACCTGGACTGGATCTGGACTGGATCTGACTGGACTGGACTGGATGGACTGGATCTGACTGGATCTGGACTGATCTGGACTGATCTGGACTGATCTGACTGACCTGACCTGATCTGACTGGATCTGGACTGGACCTGGACCGACTGACTGACCTGGACTGGATCTGGACTGATTGGACTGATCGGACCTGGATCTGACTGATCTGACCGGACTGGAACTGACCTGGACTGACCTGGACTGACCTGACTGACCTGGACTGACTCTGGACTGACCTGACTGACCGACTTGGACTGGATCTGGACTGGATTTGACCTGATGACCTGACTGACTGGACCGGGACTGGATCTGGATCTGGACTGACCTGGATCTGGACTGACTGACCTGGACTGGATCTGACTGGATCTGGATCTGACTGACCTGGACTGAGACCTGGACCTGGACTGACCTGACTGACTTGACCGACCTGACCTGACGACTTGGACTGGATCTGACTGACCTGGACCTGGATCTGGACTGGATCTGGACTGACCTGGACTGGATCTGGACTGGACTGACTGGATCTGACTGATCTGGACTGGATCTGGACTGACCTGGACTGATCTGGACTGGATCTGGACTGACCTGGACTGGATCTGACTGGACTGACTGGATCTGACTGGATCTGACTGGATCTGGACTGGATCTGACTGGATCTGGACTGATCTGGACTGGATCTGGACTGACCTGGACTGACCTGACTGGATCTGGACTGGATCTGGACTGGACTGGACTGATCTGGACTGGACTTGACTGACCTGACTGGATCTGGACTGACTGGATCTGACTGGACTGACTGACTGGATCTGACTGACCTGACTGACCTGGACTGGATCTGACCGACCTGGACTGATCTTGACGATCTGGACTGGATCTGGACTGGACCTGGACCTGATCTGACTGATCTGACTGACTTGGACTGACCTGGACTGGATCTGGACTGATCTGGATCTGGACCTGACTGACCTGACTGGATCTGACTGGACCTGGGACTGACCTGGACTGGACTCTGGACTGGATCTGGACTGACCGATCCTGACTGACCTGACCGGATCTGACTGGACCTGGACTGACCTGGACTGACTGGACTGGATCTGGACTGGATCTGGACTGGATCTGACCGATCTGGACTGGATCTGGACTGACCTGGACTGGATCTGGACTGGATCTGACTGGATCTGGACTGGATCTGGACTGGATCTGGACTGACCTGGACTGGATCTGGACTGGATCTGGACTGACCTGGACTGGATCTGACCGATCTGGACTGGACCTGACTGGATCTGGACTGATCTGACTGATCTGGACCGATCTGACTGGATCTGGACTGACTGGACTGGATCTGGACTGGACCTTGACTGGACCTGACTGGATCTGGACTGACCTGGACTGGATCTGGACTGATCTGGACTGGACCTGGACTGACTGGATCGATCTGGACTGACTGATCGACTGGATCGATCTGGACTGACCTGACTGATCTGGACTGGATCTGGACTGACCTGGACTGGATCTGGACTGATCTGGACTGACCTGGACTGGATCTGACTGGATCTGGACTGGACCTGACTGGATCTGGACTGACCTGGACCGATCTGACCTGGATCTGGACTGGATCTGGACTGACCTGGACTGACCTGGACTGGATCTGGACTGGATCTGGACTGGATCTGACTGGATCTTGACTGATCTGGACTGACCTGGACTGACCGGATCGACCTGGACTGACCTGGACTGATCTGACTGACCTTGGACTGGATCTGGACTGGACTGACTGGACTCTGACTGGACTCCTGACTGACTGACCTGGATCTGACTGGATCTGGACTGGATCTGACCGGACTGGACTGACTGGACTGACCGACTGACTGGACCTGACCTGGACTGACTGACTGACCTGACTGGATCTTGGACTGGATCTGGACTGATCTGGACTGGATCTGACTGGATCTGGACTGGATCTGACTGATCTGGACTGGATCTGGACTGGACTGACTGACCTGGACCTGACCTGGACCTGACTGGACTGACCTGGACTGACTTGGACTGACCTGACTGGATCTGGACTGACCTGACTGATCTGGACTGGATCTGGACTGATCTGGACTGGATCTGGACTGGATCTGGACTGGATCTGGACTGGATCTGGACTGACCTGACTGACCTGGACTGATCTGGACTGGATCTGGACTGGATCTGACTGGACTGACCGATCTGGACTGGATCTGACCTGGATCTGACCTGATCTGGACTGGATCTGGACTGACTGATCTGGACTGACCTGGGACTGACCTGACTGGATCTGATTGGACTGACCTGACCTGACTGGACTTGACTGGACCGATCTGACTGACCTGACTAATCTGACTGAATCTGGACTGGATCGACTTGGACTGACTGGATCTGGATCTGACTGACCTGATCTGGACTGACTGACCTGGACTGACTGGACTGGATCTGACTGGATCTGGACTGGATCTGACTGACTGACTGATCTGACCTGGACCTGATCTGACTGGACCTGGACTGACTGGACTGGACTGACCTGACCTGATCTGGACCTGGACCTGACCGACCTGGACTGGATCTGACTGACTTGACTGGATCGACTGGATCTGGACTGGATCTGGACTGGATCTGGATCTGGACTGACCTGACTGGATCTGGACTGGATCTGACTGATCTGGACTGACTGGACTGGATCTGGACTGGATCTGGACTGACCTGGACTGATCTGGACTGGATCTGGACTGGATCTGACTGGACTTGGACTGATCTGACCGATCTGACTGGATCTGGACTGACCTGGACTGACCTGACTGACTGACCGATCTGGACTGGACTGACCTGGATCTGGACTGGACCTGGACTGACCTGGACTGACTGGACTGGATCTGACTGGACTTGACCTGGACTGGACCTGGATCTGACTGGATCTGACCTGACCTGGACTGGATCTGGACTGATCTGACTGACCGACTGATCTGACCTGGATCTGGACTGACCTGGACTGGATCTGGACTGGATCTGACTGATCTGGACTGACCTGGACTGACTGGACTGGATCTGACTGACCTGGATCTGGATCGACTGACCTGACCGATCTGGACCAACTGGACCTGACTGACCTGACTGGATCTGGACTGACCTGGACTGGATCGGACTGACTGGACTGGACTGATCTGGACCTGGACTGACCTGGACTGGATCTGGACTGACCTGGACTGGACTGACCTGGACTGGATCTGGACTGATCTGGACTGATCTGGACTGACTGGATCTGACCTGGACTGGATCTGGACTGGATCTGGACTGACTGGACTGGATCTGACTGGACTGACTGGATCTGGACTGGATCTGACTGGATCTGGACTGACCTGGACTGATCTGGACTGACCTGACTGACCTGGACTGACCTGGACCTGACTGGATCTGGACCTGGATCTGGACTGACCTTGGACTGGACTGGATCTGGACTGACCTGACTGGATCTGGACTGACCTGGACTGGATCTGGACTGGATCTGGACTGGATCTGGACTGACCTGGACTGATCTGGACCTGGATCTGGACTGGATCGACTGGACCTGGATCTGACTGATCTGGACTGGATCTGGACTGACCTGACTGGATCTGGACTGACCTGGACTGGATCTGGACTGACCTGGACTGACCTGGACTGGATCTTGGACTGGATCTGGACTGACCTGGACTGGATCTGGACTGACCTGACTGGACTTGACTGGATCTGGACTGGATCTGGACTGATCTGGACTGGATCTGACTGGATCTGGACTGGATCTGGACTGACCTGGACTGGATCTGGACTGGATCTGACTGGATCTGGACTGGACTGACTGGACTGACCTGGACCTGACCTGGACTGGATCTGGATCTGACTGACCTGACTGGATCTGGACTGGACTGGACCGACTGGACTGGACTGACCTGACTGACCTGGACTGGATCTGGACTGACCTGGACTGGATCTGGACTGACCTGGACTGGATCTGGACTGGATCTGGACTGGATCTGGACTGATCTGGACTGGATCTGGACTGGACCTGACTGGATCTGGACTGACCTGACTGACTGGACCTGACCTGGATCTGGACTGGATCTGGACTGACCTGACTGGATCTGGACTGACCTGGACTGGATCTGGACTGGATCTGGACTGGATCTGACCTGACTGGATCTGGACTGGATCTGGACTGGATCTTGACTGGATCTGGACTGACCTGGACTGGATCTGGACCGATCTGGACTGATCTGGACTGACCTGGACTGGACCTGGACTGGATCTGGACTGGATCTGGACTGACTGACTGGACTGACTGACTGGACTGACCTGGACTGACCTTGACTGGATCTGGACTGGATCTGACTGGATCTGGACTGATCTGGACTGACCGATCTGGACCTGACTGACTGGATCTGGACTGACTGACTGACCTGGACTGGATCTGGACTGACTGGACTGGACCTGACTGGATCTGACCGATCTGACTGGATCTGACTGGATCTGGACTGGATCTGACTGACTGACTGACCTGGACTGACCTGGACTGGACCTGACCTGGATCGACTGACCTGACTGGATCTTGGACTGGACTGATGACCGATCTGGACTGACCTGGACTGACCTGACCTGGATCTGGACCGATCTGGACTGGATCTGGACTGACCTGGACTGACCTGACTGGATCTGGACTGGATCTGACTGATCTGGACTGATCTGGACTGACTGGACTGATCTGACTGGATCTGGACTGGATCTGGACTGATCTGGACTGGACCTGGACTGACCTGGACTGACCTGACTGGACTGACTGGATCTGGACTGACCTGGACTGGATCTGGACTGGATCTGGACTGGACCTGGACTGGATCTGGACTGATCTGACTGATCTGACTGACCTGGACTGGATCTGGACTGGATCTGGACTGACCTGACTGGATCTGGACTGGATCTGACTGGATCTGACTGGATCTGGACTGGACTGACTGATCTGGACTGGATCTGGACTGGATCTGACTGGATCTGGACTGACCTGACTGGATCTGGACTGGATCTGGACTGGATCTGGACTGGATCTGACTGATCTGGACTGATCTGGACTGACTTGACTGGATCTGGACTGGATCTGGACTGGATCTGGACTGACCTGACTGGATCTGACTGACTGGATCTGACTGGATCTGGACTGGACTGACTTGGACTGACCTGGACTGGATCTGGACTGGATCTGGACTGATCTGGACTGACCGATCTTGGACTGACCTGGACTGATCTGGACTGGATCTGGACTGGATCTGGACTGACCTGGACTGGATCTGGACTGGATCTGACTGGACCTGGACTGGATCTGGACTGGATCTGACTGATCTGACTGACCTGGACTGGATCTGACTGATCTGGACTGGATCTGACTGGACTTGGACCGACCTGACTGGATCTGGACTGACCTGGACTGGATCTGGACTGACCTGGACTGACTGACTGACTGGATCTGACTGATCTGACTGATCTGGACTGGATCTTGGACTGGACTTGACCGATCTGGACTGGACCTGACTGACTGGACTGACTTGGACTGATCTGGACTGGATCTGACTGGACTGGACTGGATCTGGACTGACCTGGACTGACTGGATCTGACTGGATCTGGACCGACCTGACTGATCTGGACCGACCTGACTGGATCTGGACTGATCTGACTGGATCTGGACTGGACCTGGATCTGACTGGACCTGACTGACTGACCTGGACTGGATCTGGACTGATCTGGACTGATCTGACTGGATCTTGGACTGGATCTGGACTGACCTGGACTGGATCTGGACTGGATCTGACTGGACCTGGACTGGATCTGGACTGGATCTGGACTGACCTGACTGGATCTGGACTGGATCTGGACTGGATCTGACTGACCTGGACTGGATCTGGACTGACTGACCTGACCTGGATCTGGACTGGATCTGGACTGACCTGGACTGACCTGACTGGATCTGACTGATCTGGACTGACCTTGACTGGATCTGGACTGATCTGGACTGGATCTGGACTGGATCTGGACTGACCTGGACTGGATCTGGACTGACCTGACTGGATCTGGACTGACCTGGACTGGATCTGACTGGATCTGGACTGACTGGACTGGATCTGGACTGATCTGACTGACCTGGACTGATCTGACCGACTGGACTGGATCTGACTGGATCTGGACTGACCTGACCGGATCTGGACTGACCTGGACTGATCTGGACTGACCTGACTGGACTCTGACTGATCTGGACTGGACCTGGACTGGATCTGGACTGGATCGGACCTGGACTGACTGGATCTGGACTGGACCTGGACTGACTGGACTGACTTGGACTGGATCTTGGACTGGATCTGGACTGGATCTGGACTGGATCTGACTGACCTGGACTGGATCTGGACTGGATCTGGACTGGATCTGGACTGACCTGGACCGATCTGACTGATCTGACTGACCTGGACTGACCTGGACTGACCTGACTGGATCTGGACTGGATCTGGACTGGATCTGACTGGATCTGACTGGATCTGGACTGATCTGGACTGGACCTGGACTGGATCTGGACTGACCTGGACTGGATCTGGACTGACTTGGACCGATCTGGACTGACCTGACTGGATCTGACTGGATCTGGACTGACCTGGACTGACCTGGACTGGACCTGGACTGACCTGGACCTGACCTGACTGACCTTGGACTGGATCTGGACCGATCTGGACTGGATCTGACCTGACTGACTGGATCTGGACTGACTTGGACTGGATCGGACTGGATCTGGACGATCTGGACTGATCTGACCGATCTGGGACTGACCTTGACTGACCGATCTGACTGATCTTGGACTGGATCTGGACTGACCTGACTGACCAACTGACTCTGGACTGATCTGACTGGACTGGACTGATCTGACTGACCTGGACCTGGACTGACTGGACGGATCTGGACTGGACTTGGGACTGGATCTGACTGACCTGACCGACCTGACCGATCTGGACTGACTGGACCTGACTGACTGGATCGACTGGACCGATCTGACTGACCTTGACTGACTGACTGATCTGGACTCGATCTGGACTGACCTGACCTGATCTGGACTGACCTGACCGATCTGGACTGAACCTGGACTGGATCTGACCGACTGACTCAATCTGGACTGACTGACTGACCTGATCTGGACTGGATCTGACTGGATCTGGACTGGATCTGGACTGACCTGGACTGGATCTGGACTGATCTGGACTGGATCTGGACTGATCTGGACTGGATCTGACCGATCTGGACTGACCTGGACTGATCTGGACTGGACCTGACTGACCTGACTGGATCTGGACTGGATCTGACTGGATCTGACTGGATCGGACTGGATCTGGACTGGATCTGGACTGGATCTGACTGACCTGACTGGACTGACCGATCTGGACTGACCTGGACTGATCTGGACTGGACCTGGACTGGATCTGACTGGACTGACTGGACTGACTGACTGGATCTGACTGGATCTGGACTGGACTGACTGACCTGGACTGACCTGATCTGGACTGATCGACTGATCTGGACTGACCTCGACTGGATCTGGACTGACCTGACTGACTGGATCTGACTGGATCTGACTGACCTGGACTGGATCTGGACTGATCTGACTGATCTGATTTGACTGGATCTGGACCTGGATCTGACCGATCTGACTGGATCTGGATCGACCTGACTGATCTGACTGATCTGGACTGATCTGACTGGACTGACCGATCTGACTGGATCTTGGACTGACCTTGACTGGATCTGGACTGATCTGGACTGGATCTGACTGGATCTGGACCGACCTGACTGGATCTGGACTTGGATTTGACTGATCTGGACTGGATCTGACTGGATCTGACCTGATCTGGACTGATCTGGACTGATTTGGATTGATTGACTGGACTGGATCCGGACTGAATTGGACTGGATCACTGGATCTGGATTGATTTGACTGGATCTGGATTGGACTGGATTGACTTTGGATTGATTTGACTGGATTTGACTGATTTAGATTGACTTGGACTGGATTTGGAAACGATCTGATTTGACTGGATCTTTAATTGATTTGAAATTGGATCTGGACTGATTTGGACTGATTCGACTGATCTGGATTGATTTGGACTGATCTGAATTGTTTTTGGATTGGATTTGATTTGGATTGGATTGGATTTGGATTGGACTTGGATTGGATTTGGAAATGATTTGGATTAGGATTGGATTTTAATTGGATTTGAATTGGATTTGGATTGGATTTGGATTGGATTTCGATTGGATTTGGATTGGATTTGGATTGGATTTGAATTGTTTTTGGATTGGATTTAGATCGGATTAGGATTGGATTTTGATTGGTTTTGGAATGGATTTCATCAGGCCATTTCTTCTGAAAAAAATTACATTTCAGCACTTTTCATATTTTTTTTATAAAAATAATGATTCTTTTACAACTTAGTTTCTTTGGAAAAAAAAAAGCTGGACTGCGTGGGTGCGGGCTTAAATGTGCCCACAAGTGTCGAAAGAAACTCAAAAGGAGTATCACCATTTTGAAATGTTTTAGCCTATGTATTTCGACGTATCAATATTTTAAATGGAAATTTAAGTGCCAGCTTTAATATAGACGATTGCACGGGTCAAAAACCCATATACCTATTTTTTAAAACATTGCTCTCTTGAGAAGTCACTTGCATTTAAACACGAGTAAAAAGATAATCATTGCCCTGATATGGTGTCAAATGACATGTTTCAATAGTTGATTAGTCCAGCCTCTCGTTAATGGAAATCTATATAGGATGGAAAATTTAATGATGAAAAAGTGAGTATTTCGTTGATTAATAAGCTTTTTGAATTTTCTTCGTGCATATCTATCAAAGTACGCAGCCGTTCAAGCAAGGTTTTTATAAAAGTGATGAATTTCTTTATTGCAACAGTAGCGCCGCCATTCGCTCGAACGACGATTACGAGAACGTTCGACAGCCGTCGGTTTCAAAAATCGCCGCCAGCAGCCGAAAAACAAACGAACGAACACCATCAACGCAAGAAGTTGTTCAAGGTCCGTCGTAACAGAAAAAAAAAGCCGAAAGGTCGTCGCGTTTCGTTTTTCGTGAATTTTCATATTTTTTCATCAATTTTCTCAGTTGATTTGTGCGGAGTGCGTTTTCCAGGTTGCAGGGAAGTGAAAAGTGATAGAATTGATCTGGGAAGTGTAGTGTTTGCAGGGTAATTTCGGAATCAAAAAATTTGGTATTGAGCATGAATCGAGGAGGTGAGGCGACGCAATTTTCTTTTGCTGGATTTGGTGTGGAAAATTGACGCTTATGTTAAAATTGGCTTCTAATCGATTCCTATCTGTTTGTTTATTTCTTTTGCGCGGTTGGAAATTGTGCTTGGCCGATGGCAGGAGCAGCTGATGCAAAAACTCCGTTGAAGGATGGCGCAAACGCCGGGGAGCTTTCCCGGGCGACGAAATCTGGCCGGAAGGTAAAGCGTCCAGCCCATTTCGATGATTCTCCGGATGCAAAAAAACTTGCCTCTGAGCTGACGATGGAAAATGTTACTCCGAAAAAGAAAGAGATTCCGGAAGTTGTCAAGAAGTCTGCTCGTAAGACACTTCTTAAGACCCAGTCGGAGGATTCTCCCTTGAAAACAAATGGAGAAATGACGGTTGATGTGGTGGTGAAGAAGTCTGCCAGAAAGACGCTGGTCAAACAGGCAGCGCAAGACGAGGAAGCAGAACCGACCCATAGATCGTCTCGTAAGACAATTGCCGCTATTTCCAAGGAGGACTCGCCTGAACCGGAAGTGTTTAAAAAATCCGCACGTAAAACGATGCTGAAATCGGGAGTCAAAAAATGTTCGGAACAAACACTGGACACGGTTAAAAATGAGAAACCAGAAGTGGAAACACTCACAAAGTCTGGCTATGTCAAGAAAGTTGAGGAAGAAGAAAATGATGCTCCGGGAGTTTCTCGCACAGGTCGGAAGATCAAAATCCCGGCCCATTTAAAGGAATTTGATGATGTAGTCGTGCCGAGTCCAAAGAAGGAAGCCCTAGAAAAGGCATCAGTGCGTAAATCCCTCGCACCGGTTGCTGTTAAGAAGGAGGAAGGAATTCCCAAAACACCTGGTAGAGCAAGATCGCTGGCTCCATCACAAAAGGCACCGGAACCGGAGCCAAAAGAAATAAAAAATGAACCCAAAACTCCACGACGAGGAAAATCTTTGGCTGCGCGTAAATTGGACGATGATCCTTTAGCTTTACCATCGAGTCCCGAGGAGACCAAGAAAGATAAGCGATTGGCAAAGTCTCCAAAAAACAATAAAAATGCAGCTGTGGATCCACTGGAACTAAAAGCGGATGAAATTCCTGTTAAAACTCCCAAGCGAGGAAAATCATTGGCAGCTCCCGAAGTAACTAAAACCCCAGTCCAGGATAAAGCTCCAGCCAAAACTCCTTCAAAGCGGGGTAAGTCGATGATTGCATTGTCCCCGGAAAGGTCTTCAAGAACACCCAAACAGGCCGTTTCATCTAAACTCATTGAAGATTCAACCAACTCGGAACCTATGTCCCGTTCCGGACGGAAGATCAAGCCGAAAAAATACTTTGGCGAATTTGAAGAGGAAGAACCGGTTGCACCACCACCTTCGCTTCCAAGTAAGGTTGCTTCTCCTGTCAAGGTTGTTGCCAAAAGTTCTCCAGCACCGAAAAAAGAGCCGCCAGCAAAAGTCGCTTCTCCGATCAAAGCCATAGTCAAAAGTTCTCCGGTGACGAAAAAAGAATTGCCAACCAGGGTCAGTTCCCCGGCTAAGGTCCTACACCGAAGTCCGACTGTAACCAAGAAGGAATCTCCCCCCAAGAGAATTGCTTCCCCGGTAAAACGACATCTTGCAACTAAGGTGGAGTCCCCTTCTCCGAACAAGAAAGCCAAACTGGAGCAGAAACTCACCGTCATCAAGTCTGATAATTCAAAGAAGCTGGACGAAATTTCGCCCAACACCGAAGAACGGCAGATCACCAAACGGGGAGTGAACGATCATCACCACGCCACGAAGGACAGTTCGCTTCCGGGGGCGGACGGCGCAGAAGGTAAGAAAGAGAAAAGTCTTGTTTTATCCGATTCAGATTACGAGCATTTACGAGATATTTGATATAACGTTAGGTATCGTGAAATGAAAATAAGATGAGTGAATTTTGACATCAGAATATAGGTATATAATAGGGAAGCCGTATCCCACAAACTTAGTTTTTATTTCTGCAGCTCGGCAAAAATCCGCACAGCCCTGCGCCAGCAAAATAAAAAACTGATATTTCAGCAGAAATTACGTTTTTTAGCTGATTTTCGGCAAAATATTTGCTGATTTTCAGCAATTTTGACAGAAATCTCGGCAAAAAACTTTGTTGTACGAGAAAGGCAAAAACATGATTGCTGGGGCATGGCTGGGCGAATCTCAGTAAAAGTTGACCATTTTGCTGAGATCCCGGTAAAAAAAATTAAGTTTGCAGGTAGGCGATAATAACTCATCAACAGTAAAACCTGAACTTGATAATAAAGCATGATATGAACTTTATTGAAAAGTGCTAAAATAACGAGCGAAAATAACAAAAATGCCCTGAAATATGTATCATAAACATATCAGGTTTACTATTAACAAAAACTGATTACACCCCATTCTTTTTTTACACGGGGGATGCGTTCCGTGTAAACAAAGTTTTCAGTTCAAAATTCGAAAATCCGTGTCAAAAAAGTTTTATGATTTGTCGACAAATTATGCAAAATGGAGCAACTTTGCCTTCCCCTCGGATATGTTACCTTGCCGCGGTGGGTCGGCTTACGCCATTAGCACTGAGATGGCAACCAAAGACATATCCTGTTGTGGTGGTATCACATGTTGACTAATTTTGTTTGGTGCCGCGTTACATATCTGGCATTGACGCACTAATTTACGGCATTTGCATGTGATCCAACGGACATCGTGTCTTGGAGCCTTGAATGGTAGTGCAGTCAGGCAGAGGCCTTTTCGTCAGTGATAATGATGTGAGTTCTCTTTTTTTCGGCAATACTTTTCTGATGCGTTCCCTGAATAGAGGTAATAAACTATAGAGGACGATTGTCGCTGCGGTTCCCTTTGTTATCGTCCCCAAACATGTTGGGTACCTATCTGTCAAAACGTACTGATTTTTCCTTAGTTGACATTTAGTGCCCTATCCTCGCCAGCAAAACATGTTTCGCCAGTGACGACAGCGACAACCTTCCTCTATAGTTTACTACCTCTATTGTTCCCTGTGACGCTGAGTCGTAGCCACGCTTACATTTAGCTAGCTAGGCATTTATTGAAAAACAAAGTATTCAAGATATTCGTAGGAAATCGACTGCTGGATTCACTGAGTAGAGTTTTTTCAAAACTAGGAACGTGGTGCCAGTTTTATTTTGTTATGCCTCACTTCGAAGAGCAATAATAAAAAATACCACACATTATAATGATGGTATATAAACAATCTTATAACGGCTTCATTCTCGATAATTTTTACAAACAGATAGGCAATAGGCGTGATGAAGCTTTAGCTTGCCACCGAAAAGTGAATCCTATACCTGACCTTGATAAGAACTTAATAGATAATCACCGTAATTAATCAACGATAAAACTACTTGTTAGAACAGTTTAAAGCTATAGGAAACCTTGACAAAAAAATATAATGGAACAAACTAAGTTCTTTAGCAGTTTCCACTTTTACATTATACAACTTACATTGAGTTTGTAGTGTCGACACAGCTTAAAAACATTGACGAAACAATGACTTAGGTTAACAAAGTGATTTGACGAACGCATAACCTACACTCAGAGCAAACAAAGTCAATTAATTTTCATTCTGCATAAATAAAAGTTAAAAAATAAAACACTAATTCGCAATATTTTTTTTTAATATTTTCAATGTGGTCACAAAAAGCTAACACATTAAATAACTTATAATTGTACTATATGACTAAGTGGCCTTCAAACCACATCAGATGCTTCTAAGGCAAAAAAGAAGACATTACATTTTAAACATTGCTTTTAATAACTAGAAAAACGTTGTACTAGAAATCTTGAAATTATCATTTTAGCCTTTGATCATTGACTAGTTTGCATTCAATTACATTTTGCATTAGTGTCGAGTCGATTCCAATTCCGAACCTCACTTCACCACATCCTTATCCTACCCCATGGCGTTCAAGTGGTCTGCACGGACTCTTCTGCCATTACCCTCTCTATTATCGGCTTTGGATTGACTTGCGCTCTCATTGCCCCACCAAACGCTGAAAAATGAAAATGAAATGAAAATGAAATGAAAATGGAGCAACTTTGCAAAAATTTTGTATGGGATTTTTTTTACACGGCCGTGTAAAAAAAAATCCGTGTAAAAACACAATCGGGTGTAATATCTTGAGCTATTTGTTTGTTCTTATCCATAGTATATCGATATTTTTATGATATTTAGTTGGAAATTTTTGTAATTTAATTATCTCTCATTCTCAAACAAGTTCATACCATGTTTTGTTATCAATATCACGACTTCTATCTGGGATGTTTAGACGAAATGGCACTCACAGCAAAAGTAAATATGTATTGATAGTCATCGACCATCGACCGATTATCAGTGTATGATGTCATCCACTTATCGCCGCCAAGGCGGATAATTGCAGCTACCTACATCTGATTCGACATTCCGTCGATACTCATGTCCATGTACAATAGAGTGGGGCGCAGTTGTATGGAAAAACGCAAAGATCAAGGTTTTTCTGAATTGTTTTGGGACCCCAATCAACTGTGCAAAATATGGGCTCGATTGGTTGCGACCTCGCATGCCGCATCGCGTTTTAAATTTTCATGAAGATTAGTATGGGAAAACGTACTTTTTTACATTTTTGCTATTAGGGGCGATTCAAGTATGACGCCACTACTTTTTGGGATTTCTAGACCCTCCCCCCTCTGTCACGCTTTTTTGTATACCTAGTATATGTACTATCACAAAGTCTCAGACCCCCTCCCCCCCCTTAAACCTGTGACATCATTATTGAATCACCCCTTAGCGGCTTCAATTTATCATCAATCACGTGACTCAATACGTTAGCATATAGTCTGGAAGATGCCGAAAGACTGCCGAAGAAGGTACGTAGCTGGAAGGTTCACAAAAAATGTTATTACGTTTCGAAAATTGATTGTTCAAACCATATGCAAGAAATCAATGTTTCTGCCAGCACTGCCGGACGACCTACGGTTAAGAAGGGCAAAACCCATCTTCCTAAAAATAAACGATTTTTTGCATATGGTTTGAATACTCAATCTTCGAAGCGTTATAACTTTTTTCGTGGACGTTCCAGCAACGTGCCTTCTTCAGCAAAGTTGTTCGGCATCCTTTGGGTTATACTTTAACGCAATGTGCCACTTGGTTTGCGAGGAAAGCGAGGAAGCAACCAATCGGTCCCAAATTCTGCACAGTTGTTCAGGACCCAGAATGGCTTCGAAAAACCTTTGATTTGAAAAAAACGAGCAATGGGTAATGTTTTCAACATAACCGCGAGTAGATGTAGGACTTGTATAAACGTAACGTATTTACATTTAACTTTTAACTTTTGGATCTATAGAGTTTGATTATAGGTATTGATAGATTGGAAAGACAACTTCCGTGCTGTGTTGAATTATTAGCAATTTGTGTATTCAAAACTTCTGGAAATAAAACTAATAATTAAATACATAATAAGAATTGCTTTGTTTCTAACTATTAAGCCCTTATTTACTCAAGCAAGTGTAGGGCATTTATAGATCTCTTATTGATGATAGTATTTGAAGTTAAACAATTCTATTTATAAAATTTTCAGACTTTGGCAAAATGTGCTATTTTGGGGGAACTGTCCCGTTTTCCAAACAAAGAAATGCAGCACCAATTTCGTTGCTTCTTTTTGCTACTATGCGTGCTTACCGATGAAAAAAAAATCACAACAATAAGAAACATGTCAAGGAGCATGGACCCTACTATAAAAGAGGAGATACTGCTAATACATCAACGAAAAATTATATAATGTTTTGATTCCAAACTCCATGTCTAAGTCAAGGTTAATGATACAATGTCTCAGAAATTAAAAAACAAAGTACCGTGAGCGTGCCTTATTCTGCGCGGCTCCTAATTCTGCGCACTTTGACACTAAAACATTTTTTAAAATTGTCTTTACTGTTATTATTATATTTACTTACATGTCATCAAAAAGTTGGGAATTTATTGTTGTCATGGGCAGATAATAAAGCAATAAATAAGCGTTGATAACGGGAATATGAAGAAAAACAAAATCGGTAAAATCGAAAATGTCAAAAAATGGCCTCCATTAGCAGCAGCGCTAAAACGCACATAAACAAATTTTTCTCAAATTTGAGCAAAAAAAAGATTTGGGACTCATTTTTTTTAAAGCGAAGTTCAAAAGCAGATCATTTGTTGCTTTAATATGATGAAATTCGGCTTTCAGAGTGTAATCTCTATCTTATAGAAAGCGTTTTATGTTGCGCAGAATATGGCACAAAATTTACTTTCTGTTCCTAATTGTGCGCGCGGAATGCATAGGTACAATAAGCCTAGCTTGTCAACCCAAATTGAACGTAGCAACTGTTTTGGCAAGGAAACATATTTCAAAATGCTGGAATAAAACAAGAAACGCAAAAAAATGCGAAGATAGATTATCCGGAAAGAGACAAGGGATATCTGCTACTTGGCCTTGTGCACCACATCTCCACTGAGCATTTTTTTTAAACTTCTAGATATATTATCTAATGTGTATATCACGTGACTAGCACGAATAATTTTCCCTGCAAAATCTACATAATTCCCCAGTCGGAGATTTCCTAGGTCGGATTGGCATTTCAACATTTGAGAAAATAGCACTTTGGGCAAAATTAGCATTTATGTAAGACTGGTCTTATTTTTCGCGTTGGATTACATTTATTTCCATTCCATATAATTATCGGATTTGATCGGAATAAAAAATGGCCTTTTCATCAATGGCGAACTTTAGTAAACAAAACAAAACAGTGACTTGACCATTGGCATGAACACAATAACCGATCTGGAAAGTTATCTAACGGAAAAAATGGATCGTCGAAAGCAACTTGTGGCGACGGCGAGCAATCGAATAATGGACTTGAAAAATGAATAAGACCTTTGTGCACATACATCATACACACATACACGCACACACAGGCATCATCTCAATTCATCACAGCTTAGTCAACTGGGTTTGGGTATAATTTGCCAGGTCTTATAATAGGTGTAGACGTTTTTTCGTATACTTAGCGTACAAGAACGATAAAACGTTGTAGTCAGATTGACTTTAGGAAACATACATGGTACTAAAAACGTGCAAAAGTAATGAAATATTTGTATAAATGTTCAAAACCATTTCATGAGACAAAAAACACTCTAATTGAGTGTTTATTATTGTGCGCAGAATTAGGAACATTGTGCGCAGAATATGGAACATTTCAAAATATGTGCGCAGAATTAGGAACCACATGGCAATCCACAAATCGATTAATAATATATGATCTTAGTCAATTTAATCAAAATTTTAATGATTCATAGTCTTTCGTAGATTATAGTTTCACAACTACTACATAAAGGTATTCATAAATCATTATGGTTCCTCGATAACAACGATTTTATTTCAAAATTTTCTTAAATGCGCAGAATATGGTACCTCCACGGTATATGTTATTATTGAACGCTATTGAGTTTCGCTCAGATCAATGACTGATTTAGTTAGTTCTGGATTAATTAATATCGAGGTCTCTGGAAATTACGAGTACAATATATGCAACCAGCGTTACGATAGTTACTAAACATGTCACAACCGCTATTCAATCCGACGAGCGCCTTATAGATAGACAGCATGAAGTACAGTGCGTTATCATTCGTTGAATTGTCACTCAACCTATGACATCCGCCTTTGGGTAGGCAATTATTTTGTCATTTTCACGGTAAATCGCCGTGGGAAGCTGAGTAGTTTTATCTCGTTTTAAATACTGGAGTATGTGAAAAATTTCCTTATAACTAAGGAAGGGTCAAAATCTCACTGTAGGTGGATTAATCTGGGTTTTTTATATGATATCAGAAATGTTTTAATGTATATGTCGTTTAGTACCAAGCACAACTTGACATATGGTCAGTCATATGACATAACTCGTACTCATCCCGGGATCATTTGAAGTATGAAACCAATCACCTGAATGAGCAGACCAAATCTCTCTAATTTTATTCTTCTTCATCCACCACCGAACTCCGAGCGATGCGATGGGCGATTGCATCCATCGCAACCAACACCATTGCACGCGACCATCATCAAGCACAGAATGACAAAAAAATTCGCCCACTTCTTGCATGCATATTCGCAGACCCACCGGCAGTTCTACCGCTGGTGACTGCATGCTGTCGCTGTGTAGGTAAACACAGCGAACGAACGAACGAAACGAAAAATGCGCGAGCTAAAAGCACGTCAGTACGCGCTACTGTCAAAAATTGTAATGACTCGCACGCGGCAGGCACTGCTTCTTTTATACACAAAGAAAATCTTCCGACGGACCCGAAGGCTTGACAATACCGCATTCTGATGTCCGTGTTAGGAATGCACGAGATTGGTCACATATGAAATTTTTGCTGGCTTTGACAAGAATTGAAATTTTCAATAGCTTATCGTTGATAATCTTAAGTTTCAGTGAAATAGGCAAAATGCTGGAGAGTGTCCGAGTCGATTGATATATAAATCTTCAAAATCCATCGAAAGATAAAGGCGCTAGTAACGTTCAAAATCTTCCCTTCCAGCGTAACGCTCTCGATTTCCAAAAATCTAAATGACACCCAGTATAGTAAAGAAAGACGTAAGTCCAACGTCAAAATGACCATGACGCCCCACTCTAATGTACAATCAAGTAATACTTTGGTGAGACAGCCATCAGTATTGGCAGCTGAGTTATAGTAAAGTGACTTGAGACTCTACCCTCGGATTGTTTACGTCTATTTAAACTTGCGGTTCTTAAACTTTTCGATGATTGACGAATTTGTTTTTTGCTTCTGATTTCAAGCATAATTTTTCAAAACGACGTATGTAACAATTATTAACAATTCGAAAAGTCCTTTGGAGAAAGTTGCCAAATCGTCCTCCACCTGATCGATCAGCCTTGCTCGCTGTGCACCTCGCCTTCTTGTTCCCGTCGGATCGTTGGAACCATTTACTCTGTCCGACATTCTGACTACCAGAACCATGGATTACTGTCCGACATTCTGGCTACGTGCCCGGCCCACCGCAGTCTTCCGACTTTCGCGGTGTGAACGGTGGATAGTTCTCTCAACTGCAGATGCAACTCGTGGTTCATTCGCCTCCACACGGGTAGATCAAACAACCCAAATTTTGAGTTGTTTTCGATCTGGTATCTCTTTCATTCCATCCTTTGATATCAAAAACAAAGAAAGAAAATTACCCAACGATAGCAGCTCGATGAGGGAAGCCAACGCTAGGTTAAAGGGATTGAACCCAAATTTAGGTTGAACCTATTTGAACTTAACATTAGGTGGAAACAAATTAATATTTCAAGCTCTATCTGGAATAAGGGCGAATGTCGCAAGAGAGGATTCTCTTCGTCGACTTCCCCTCTTTTTAATAAAAGTGACAAGCAGCAGATTTCTTTGTGGTTTATCACCTCAGCACGATAGAAAATAATGCGAACTTGCATTCTGAGGTGATAAACTGCAAAGAAATCTTCTGCTTGTCGCTTTTATTTCAAAGAGGGGAAGTCGACGAAGAGAATTCTCTCTTGCGACATTCGCCCTTTTACCAGATAGAGCTTGATTTAGGTACTTTTTCACACGGAATCAAACGGAAACTACTCATACCCGAGTTGGGCCATTCAACTCAAAATTGGCTTCCCCCACCGACGGTCCAAATTAAGTGAATTGAACTTAATTTTGAGTTGTTTGAACTTCATTTTGGGTAGATGAGTTTAACCGTGCACGTACCGTCCGCCATGTACACCCCACCAAAGATGGTACGCAGCACTTTCCTTACGAAAACTCCCAGTGCGTGTTGATCATCCACAAGCATCGTCATAATCAACATTGGCTGTCTTGCCCCATATGGCGATCTTGTCCCATTTTCCCCTACACCAAGATCGTTATCAAATTCCGTCTATTTTGATAATCACTGAAGGAGCCCTCCTTAGCTGAGTGGTAATTCCCGGTGCCGGTCTGAACCCACGCTGAAGGCATTTTACTCGAACCCCACATTTCCCTTATTCTCTCATTAAAAACGCAAAAAAATCTTTTAGCATAAGATGCAATGCTTATTTTCCTCCTGGACTATTTAAATGAGGCAAAGGCGAACATCGGTTGCTTTTCGGCAACCGGTTAACTCCATTGAAAACTGCACACCAAACAAAAAACTTGATTCATACTTTCGTTGGATGATTAGAGAACAACAAATTTACAAAGCCAATGGCCTTCTTTTGTTTGTCAAATGCAATGACAATTTCTTCAAAAAAAAACATTCCAAATCATTACTAATAAGATTTAAGAACAACCTAATAAGGATAAGAAAATCCATGCTAATCCAAATCAAATTGCAAATTCAAATCAAATGTAATCTAAATCCAATCCAATTCCAATCCCATCCAAATCTAATCCAAATCCGTACATTTAATCCAACTTTTAGTTTCGCGCATAGTACCTACACCATCAACTATTTGCCTATTTGCCAACTAGTACTGCTAGCCAATACAGGCCGGACTCGATTTTTCGCCATTTTTTTGTTGTTACTGAAAATTTAACTTTTGCTCAAATATTTTTTATTTTGTTTATATAACATCTAATAAAATATCCCGTTGGTCCGTTCATGGTTTCTGACTACGGTTAGAGTTCAGCGCCGATCCGACAATCGTCGGCGGCAACGTTCGTCATAATTTTGTTCGGGGATGGCTCGGCGATTTTTTTTTATTACGTTCGTAACGTAAAGTTTTTTTTTCAGGATATTTTAAGACATTAACGGGAGAATCCTTTTAATTTCCCCCGAAAAATCTAATGAGCTGTCCCAGGAGATTCTCCCAAGTTTTTGAATTTTTAATAGGAATTGCTCTAAAGTTTTCACGGGAATTTCTTTGAAATTTTCACGGGAAATTGTTTAGGAGTTTGCCTATGCCACCGGGCATGCATGCTTCGAATTTAACACAATTTCCGTGTGATTTTTTAAAAGTTTCACAAAAACTGTTTCCAACGGAATTTCTTTTTTTACGGAATTTCTTCGGATTTCTACGTGAAATTCCTTATGTTGTCTATTAGTAATTCTTCGGAAACTCTACGAGAAATTTTTCAAAAGACGAAGGATCGTTTGGTTGAAAGCCATTTGACCGAATACCACATGGCCGAATAATACGTTAAGCCGAAATCTATCTAGCCGAATTCCACGGTTATTATGTGGAAAATGGTTTGGCGGTAGGACCAAACTTGGCATTTGGCCGAAAAAGCCATATGCCATAACAGGTCGTTTGGTCGAATAGGCCTTTCATCCAAAATTCCATTTGACCGAAACGGTAGTTTAGCAGGAAGGGCAATTTGGCCAAAAATGTCATTCGGCTAATCGGATTATACGGCGAAAAACGTCGACCCGTTCTGCCAAACGGAGCTGCCGGAGCAAACGTCTTTTTCGGCTAAATTGTCAATTCGGCCGTATAATCTTCACCCGTACGTTGCAAATCGTTAACGACCTTATGTCACCTCGTCCTGTCAAGCAGCATTTTCGGTCAAACGATTTTTTTTTCGGCGGCTCGGGCAAGCAACACCATATGTTTATTTCGGCCAAATGGCCCTTTTCTACCAAACGACCATCTAGGCCTTTTTGGCTAAATTACCTATTCGATTAGACGACTTTTCAATCAAATCACCTGTTCGGCCGAACGACATTATCGGAAATATGTCAATTTCGGCCAAATGATTTTATGCCGGTCGAGTTTCGGATTAATGACATATTCGGCCAAACAACAAACGGCCCTTTCCCGTCAAAACATTTGATTTCAACGTGAAATTCTGTGGATTTCAACAGGAAATTCTTACACATTTACACAGGTAATTCTTCGAGATGTCCAAAGGAAATTTTTTATAATTTATCCGGGAAATTTCTGCAATTTGCATTGTTAGTGGCGTCAGTCGTCTAAGCGTATTTGCAAGCCATGGAGTATGAGTTTGATTCCCGCCCTAGTAAGGAGAAAAGATTTCGTGAAGCGGAAAACGCTCCACTTGTTCACTAGGTGCTGTGTGAATGTCCTGTCCGTTGTCTAATGCAAAGTGTTAAGTATTCAGTCTGTGCACGCTCTGGTCAAATATTGTGATCCTGTCTTTCTTTCTTTCAAATTCTACAATAAGACCTATCTAATTTTTAAGGAAATTTACTCAGAATTTCAACGGTAGTGTTTACGAGATTTCGAAGGATATTCTTCAGAATTTTCAATAAAAGTTCTTAGTTTTTACGAAAACCTTTTTCGATATTTGAACGAAAAAATGTAAGGAATTTTCAAGTAAAACAGCCTTTTCACGAGAAATCCTCTGGAGTTTCAACGGGATTGCCATAAACTGGCGAAGGCGACGGCGCACACCTCTAACCACCGTGTGGTCCTCCGGGAAATCTGGAGGATCCCAACAAATGAAAACTTCTAAATTTTATCGTTAAGCAACAAGATTTTTCTGATGCATTTGTTTTTGTATTATGAGTATGCACTTAGGGTCTGTCTCATTTGGAGAATTAAACTTAAAAGTGACAGTTCGAAAATTAAAAAATCACCCCGTTACAAGAATGGCTGGTGCTACCCAGCAATTCCAATAGGACATCGATGGAAAATGATTCGATATCTGTCAAAAGTAATCTTGCTCTGCGAGCAGGGTTATTTGATAATTATTGAAATGTCACTTTTAAGTTTAATTTCAGTTTAATTATCCAATTGAGACAGACCCTTAATGTTGTGGCTTATCCATGGCCTTCCGAAAATTCCGGAACATCCGTGAAATAAAACAAAAAATAATGAATTTCATTGCATAGCACCATAGCACATTCTAACAACTGAATTTATTTTATTTGATTTATTCAAACTAAGGCCTCTGTGTATGTGTGTATGTTTGTGCACAAAAGCTAAGAAAAACATTAGACAACTTTTCACATAGTAATCCTTAACCGATTTTCTCGCAACAAGTTGCGAAAGGTGGGAAATCCTAGTTGATCACTTTTAAATTTGATAACGATCGACCGTTGCGTTTAAAAGTTATTAAGAAAATGGTACGTCGAACTGTATTATCTTCATATAATCATATAAGGTTGGTGTCCTGGCTAAATGCGAGAAAGGCAGTATCACTACTCGGTGGATTAAGTTGGGGTTTTCATATAAATATTGAGGCTGTTTACAAATTACGAAACGCTGGAAGGAGAGGCAGCCGGTCAGACCGTGCGTTACGAATCACAAACCAATTAAACCTTCCATACAAAAAGCGTTACGAGGGGGAGGATGGAGGTTCAAAATCGTCAAATTTAGCGTTACGTAATTTGTGAACGAACCCATTCCGGATATTCCGTCCGGAGGACCATTTGGTAGCATGAGTCACAATGTCAATGCTGTACTCAGAATGTACATACGAATGCTTAAAAAAATATCGGTGCTTTGAATTGAAATTCATAAATTGAACATTTTTATGAATGTTCTTGATTTCCGTTCCCTCAGGGTTCTTTCACAAAATTCGTAACGCTGATTTTGATAATTTTGATACCCCACTCTCCCTCTCGCAACCCTTTTTATGGAAGGTTTAATTTTTTTGTACGGACCGTAACGCTTGGTCTGACTTCCTCCCTCCCCCCTAAAGCGTTACGTAATTTGTGAAAGGCACTATCATTACTATAGGTGTCTTGAACATATTAGATGCGTTACGAATACACACTGATAATACATATTTCTATTTTTGTAAGATGGGTAAAAATATTACTCCGGATAATCGAGCCTCCAGTTAATTGAGCCTCCGGATAATCGAGTCCGGCCTGTATCTGCAAACTAATCTTCTTCCTCTTCTTCTTCTTATTGGCATTACATCCCCACACTGGGACAGAGCCGCCTCGCAGCTTAGTGTTCATTAAGCACTTCCACAGTTATTAACTGCGAGGTTTCTAAGCCAAGTTACCATTTTTGCATTCGTATATAATGAGGCTAACACGATGATACTTTTATGCCCAGGGAAGTCGAGACAATTTCCAATCCGAAAATTGGCTAGACCGGCACCGGGAATCGAACCCAGCCACCCTCAGCATGGTCTTGCTTTGTAGCCGCGCGTCTTACCGCACGGCCAAGGAGGGCCAAATTAATGTTACGCATAATAAATTTGATCTTCCGAATAGCTTTGTAAAATCCGGTAACCTTATTATTTTTTTCAATTCCAAGAAATCTGCTCCTACAGGTAATCCCGCTATGGCTACTAAGTCAGTACATTCCAAGATAAATTTGCAGATAATATATTTGGCTTTCCGAACAGTTTCGAACAGTACAGCATTGAATATTTGACCATTTCTCTCAGATTTCGTTATCTTTATTGTTGTTGCATCAACAGGCTACCTTTGGCCCCAATGATGTAGAGTATTTGAAAAAAAGTGAACATTAAAAGATGGTGTCAAGGGATAATATAAAATAGGTATAAAACATTTAAACAAGCATAGTCATTGTCTACGACGACGAAAGGGCAGCCTCAACATACGGCTGTTACGGAGCATGCGTGGCTGGACGTTCAGGTCTATTTGTTCCAACATAGTTCCACAGTCGATTCGTCCCTGCAGGGTATCGGCGATCATAATGGCTTTGTCGACATCTCTCCTTGAGCGAAGTAACTCCAAGTTGATCAACTGACATCGGCTTTCGTAACTCGGTAGGCGAAACGGATCCAGCCAAGGTAGCCTACGAAGCGCGAATCGAAAGGAACGGCGTTGAACAGATTCGATTCTCTCAGCACTGTTGTTGTAAGACGGACTCCAGACAACATAACAGTACTCTAGAGTCGAACGCACCAGGGAGCAATAGAGAGCTTTTAAACAGTATATGTCGGTGAAATTCTTCGTAACTCTGAAGATGAATCCCATAGTTCTGGATGGTTTGTCGACGATGAATGAGATGTGTTGCTTGAATACTAGTTGCGAGTCTAGGATCACACCGAGGTCCTTCACATGGCTCGCTCGCTCTATTTCTGTACCAAGAAGGCTGTAGTTGCAAACGATGTGCTGTTTTTTTCGTGAAAACGTTATAACAGAACACTTGGCCGGGTTTACCACCATTCGGTTTAGAGAGCATCAATCCACGAAGCGATCTAGTTGACGTTGTAAGAGCTGACAATCGGCGATGCTATGTATTTCCAAAAAGATTTTAATGTCATCTGCGTAAGACAGCCGAGGACATTTGATAACGAGGTGTACATCGTTGAAGAAGATCAGGAATATCAGTGGTCCTAGATGACTCCCTTGTGGTATACCGGATGGTGCATGAAAACTTTTAGAGGTGCATTCCCCAATAGCTACTGTTCCGTAACAATGGACCATAAGACTTGGTGGAGGGTAATCGTCGAAAACTTTGGAATGACACGGAAGTGTCCTTGGATTACGATTCCCCTGGATGGATGGATCTTCGGAAGTGGACTGTATAAATAAAGACCGATTCGAATTAATTAACACATTAACACTTAGTTCTACTTTATTTTTGAAAACGCTCTACACTCTTCGAGATGATATGCGCGACTGTACTTTGTTCCAAATTTTCCGCTCGCACGCTCTCGTTCGCCGGCCGGCTTAATAGCATTGCGGGTCGCTGTCTTCTTAAAGTCGACGCTGCGTCAATATTGGGCGTCGCTGCTGTGACGAACGGAACAGCTACGGTCAGATAGCGGTCAGAAAGATATGAATGAAACCAGTTCAGCAGACTTGGTCCAGTTTTGCAATGGCTAATGAGTGATTAATCTTATCGAAGGCTGCAGTATAACTAACATCCATTTGAGCCAGTTCTGCTAGACTGTTTGTGACGTAGGACGTGAGGCACAGTAAATTGGTGGAAGTTGAGCGACCGACAGTAAATCCATGCTGATCATCACTAAGAAGTAGCTTACAGTGTGAAAGCAGTGGTTCTATAATGACGAGTTCGAACAGCTTCGAGACGGCATACAATGACATAATCCCTCGATAGTTGTTCACATCGCGTTTGTTTCCCTTTTTGTGGACTGGAAACATTAGTGCAAACTTCCAGCAGGAGGGGAAAATACCATTGATGATCGAAGATCTGAACAAGAAAAGAAGTGGAACGAGCAAACTCTCGATATGCCTTTTGATGAAGACGGCCGGTACGCCGTCGGGTCCGGGATTATTTGACGATTTTAACTGATTTGCGGCTCTCAGGATCATGTCATAATCGATGTTGATTGCACCCAAAGACTGGTTGTTTAGGGGAACGTTCCCTGCTGCGATAGAGACTAGGCTGTCCCTCATCCTTTCGTCACTGAAAACGCTCGTGATTTTTTTGGCAAATAGGCGGCAAACTTCCTGAGTAGTTGAGGCGATTTCACCATTCAAATTCATTGTCGATGGAAGCCCGGATTCCTTGCGCTGTTCGTTGATGTAGTTCCAGTAGGATTTTGGTTTAGATTTGAATTTGAGCTCAAGATCTCGTTGGTACCGTGCAAAGCTTTGCCGACATGCTTGTTGGTATTCATGATTAAGTCTCACATAATGGTTTCTTAGAGGTAGCGTTCGATGCTTTGAGAAAATTCTAAAAGCTGCTCTCTTAGTGGACTTCATTTTTCGTAGTTCAGTCGAGAACCATGGCGGGTGCGATCCTTTCTGTGGTCTCTTTGGCACGTGTCGGTCAATTACATATGCTAAGATGTGCGAAAAAGTTAGAGCGGAGCTTTCAACGTTGTTGGGGTCCAGAACGGTTAAATAGTCAATGCTAGTAAGCACGTTCGCGATACTGCAGTGGTCGGCTTTCGAAAAGTTATAGGAAACAGAAGGGGATGAGCATTGCTAACAGGTATTTGAAAGTTTTCAAAAGTGGCTATCAGCGGGGGGTGATGAGGAACACAAACCACAAACCATTTTCCGACGGTCTTTGAGATGCGTGTTGTGATTTAACAAACCACAAACCTTTTACCGACGGTCTTGTGCGCGCCTTGTGATTTTGCAAACTAAAATATATCACTCGTCACAATTTAACCATTTGAATTCAACTCACCTCATGAAATCAGCGACAGGGTCCAAAAAATAGACTGGCAGGATCGTGGCCCTAAATGGCCGGAACGAAGTTCTTACAGAGACTCTCCGTGGATGCGTGTGCACGCCACGGATGTCTGACTAGAAAAGGGGCAAAGTCATGGCTTGCTGCTCGCCGATTAACTCGCTGATGTGTGAATCTATTAACACACGCTGAAGGCATTTTACTCAAACGCCACCACTGCAGCTAATAACTGTGGGAGTGCTTAATAAACACTAAGCTGCGATGCGGCAATGTCCTATTGGGAGGAAGTAATGATAATAAGAATAAAGTATCAGATATGCATCCTGAACAGAACATGAGCCAAGAGCGTGTCTTGGTGTTTTTAGTTTTGAACTCTGAACCTGGGTTGGTACGAAGGCAATGATACTGGTAACGAACGTTCCCTAGATTTGAAACTATGCAAAAACATACGAGCATGTTTGATTTCTATCCGTTAGATGCCCACGTGTTCCATTACTATACGAGAAATGTGTAGCATGCCGTCGCTTGAATTTATTTTCTTATTATACAAGTTGCTATGTTAGGTCAGTGCTCTTGAACAGTGTGCTGTGTTCAGAACGTTTCAAGCACACGAACACGCATTCTCATGTTCAGAATGCATCCCTGAGTAGTATCGTATAGAAGTATCGGAGCCGACGACGTTCTGATCCGGGGAGGAGTAAACCTGTCATCCACGAACAAATCAAGCCTACCTAACATGTAGGCTTTGGCTTCTCGTCGATGAGGAAGTGATGGTCAGATGCGATATCGACACTACGTTTATTCAGTACGTAGATATGCATATAGGGAAATCACCTGTCTAGCATACTGGTTTCGTGGGATCACATGTCACTGTCACATGTTGTGGGTATGCATAAATCGAGTTTCAGGCATAGTAAATAATAACCACTCCGGAATTTAGGCTCTGGATCTTGTTCGTTTTCCGCCCACTGGGAAAGTTGCATTCATTAACTGCAAGGTTTTTATTTCAAGCCAAATTACCATTTTTGCATACGTATATCATAAGCTAGCACGATGATACTTTTATGCCCAGGGAAGTCAAGAATCAAAAATTTCCTAGACTGGATCGGACCGGAAATCAAAACCAGCCACCTTCAGCATAGTGTTTGTCGAGGCGCATCGTACCGCACGACTAAGGACGTCCCCACTTCTCATGCGTAAACTCTTGGAATATCTGATCCTTTCATTTATTGCTTATGTTAACTAACGTATACTAATCGTACCAACCTTCCATTTTATCTTTATCGTACAGAAACTGCTGAAGTCGGATCCTCAGATGCCAAGAAGAAAAACCCAACAACAGAAGCACCAGTCGACGAGCAAACCGCAGTTGAAGAAAATAAACCAAAACGCGGTCGAAAGACGATTACGGCCGAACCTGCAAAACCGAAGGAAACTGCCGCTGTTGAAGAACCAAAACCAGCCGTACAGCAACAAGCGGATAAGCCAAAACGGGGGCGCAAAACTCTCCCGGCGCCGACTGCGGAATCATCCGATGAAGCAGAGGAGCCAGCACCAGCGAAAGCCCCCAAAACTCCAACTGCCCGTCGCATGACAACCGCCTTGGTTCCGGCGGCTGCTGCCACCGAGGATGTTGGAAGCAGCCGATCCGGCAGAAAAATTAAACCGAAGAAATTCTTCGGTGAGGATGAACCGGCGTCGACTTCCAAGCCGCCAAAGACCGCTACAGCAAACGGCGCCCCAGCAGGTACTGGTGGCCGTGGGAGAAGGAAGACTTTGGCCGCTGAACTGGACAAAGCTGACAGCGCTGAATTGAAAGATGATAAAGTCGATGAAGTGGTAGCAGTTGCTCCGAAAGCGGAAGTAGAGGAGTGTCCATCCCGAGAGGAAATTATGACCGTCGTTGGCATTGTGGATCCTGTTGTTCCAGTCGAAAAACCTAAGGAGGAAGAGAAGATGGAGGTAGACGAAGCACAACCGACCAATCAAAAGGAGGAGGGGCATGAGGAGGAACATGCTGAGGAGCCAGTTCCAGTAGAAGAAGAAAATCTTCCGCAAGAATCGAAAACGGAATCGATCACCACCCCCGTAGTCGGGTAAGTGCCTCCTACTTATTGATTGAAAGAGCTTTGAATGTATGATACTACAATTTGGCAGAACCTAATGCTTCGCATCATAGGTCGAGTGCGCACGCCAGTTGCATGACAATACCAAATTTACAACCTCCCCCTCCTCCTCCACCATTATAAGAGAACCTGCCGCAGATTGAAAGTTAGAGATGTTCCAAGATTTTTTAGCGTTGGTTGCCGTACGTTAAACTGCACCGGAGAAATAATTTGGATAAAATGTTAAAGGCAATATGGGGCTCTTAGTTTGATGATCTCTGCCCGAAATGTTTGAGCGATTTTAAATGACGTTATTATTATTTTTACTTGATATTTTATATTTTTTATAACTTGCATTCATTTGAAATATGTTTTTGAACATAACATTTAATTCTGAAAAGTGAAATAGATTTCTAAATCAGTATGATTTGTGTTTTCATTATTGCATAATTCGGAATGCCACTTCCCTTTTTCGTTTCTTATTATTTGTATGGCTGATTAATTTGTTGTGAGGAGGAGGAAACTCGTACGATTCATTTGGGATTTTTTTTTATACCGTGTGGATTTGGGCCGAAAGGTCTCCGATTTTCATAGCATTTTTTCTAGGTACATTTATGGTATATGAAACAATAAATAATAAACAACAATAGTTTGCCTGGCCATCAAAAAAAAAATCCAGGTTTTTCCTCGATATCGCTAACTTTAAAAGTAAGCAGACATCCCTCCCCAGCAGAGGCTTAACAAAATATGGGTTCTTTGGGAAAGTTGACCTTAAATAAGCCAAAAAATCGACTGAGACAATAAAAAGAAATACAATTTTTGAAAGGAACGGTCAATTTCTGGATCCCTTAGCCTAAGTGATTTATGAATGATTTTTTTCAAAAGTCATGATTCAATTATTTGTTTCATGCTTTACATTTTCTAAGCTTTGCAAAGTCTTTGTATTTCTGTTGTATTTATTATTATTATCATCAGACTAAGGCCGGAGTGGCCTGTGCAATACATAAAAGTCTTCTCCATTCGGCTCGGTCTATGGCTGCACTTCGCCAACCACGCAGTCTGCGGAGGGTCCGCAAATCATCCTCCACCTCATCGATCCACCTTGCCCGCTGTGCACCTCGCCTCCTTGTTAACGTCGGATCGTTATCGAGAACCATTTTCACCGGATTTCTGTCCGACATTCTGGCTACGTGCCCGGCCCACCGCAGTCTTCCGATTTTCGGCTCGGTCTATGGCTGCACTTTGCCAACCACGCAGTCTGCGGAGGGTCCGCAAATCGTCCTCCACCTGATCGATCCATCTTGCCCGCTGTGCACCTCGCCTCCTTGTTCCCGTCGGATCGTTATCGAGAACCATTTTTACCGGATTTCTGTCCGACATTCTGGCTACGTGCCCGGCCCACCGCAGTTTTCCGATTTTCGCGGTGTGAACGATGGATGGTTCTCCCAACAGCTGATGCAACTCGTGGTTCATTCGCCTCCTCCACATACCTTCCGTCATCTGCACCCCACCATAAATGGTACGCAACACTTTCCTTTCGAAAACTCCCAGTGCGCGTTGGTCCTCCACGAGCATCGTTCAGGTCTCGTGTCCGTAGAGAATTACCGGTCTTATAGGCGTTTTGTAGATAGTCAGTTTGGTACGGCGGCGAACTCTATTCGATCGGAGCGTCTTGCGGAGTCCAAAGTATGTACGATTTGCAGCCACTGCTGGTATCGTTATCGGTGGTCACCAGTGAGCCCAAGTACACGAGTTCTTCAACCACCTCGATTTTGTCACCACCGATAGAAACTCGTGGTGGGTGGCTTACATTGATCTCTCTCGAGCCACTTCCTACCATGTACTTCATCTTCGACGTGTTGATGACTAGTGCAATCCGTTTAGCTTCGCTTTTCATTCCGATGTAGGCTTCCTCCATCCTCTCAAAGTTACGTGCCATAATATCAATGTCGTCGGCGAAACCAAATAACTGGAAGGACTTCGTAAAAATCGTACCATTCGTGTCAATCCCTCCCCTTTGTATTACTCCCTCCAAAGCGATGTTGAACAGCAGACACGAAATACCATCACCTTGCCGTAACCTTCTGCGCGTTTCGAAGGGACTCAAGAATGCCCCTGAAACTCGAACTACGCACATCACCCGATCCATCGTCGCCTTGATCAACCATATCAGTTTATCCGGAAATCCGTTTTCGTGCATTAGCTGCCATAGCTGGTCCCGATCGATTGTATCATATGCGGCTTTGAAGTCGATCAGAAGATGATGTGTGGGCACGTTGTATTCGCGGGATTTCTGCAATACCTGACGTATGGCGAAGACCTGGTCCGTGGTGGAGCGTTCGCCCATAAAACCCGCCTGGTACTGCCCCACGAACTCCCTTGCAATTGGTGCTAGTCGACGGCACACAATTTGGGAGAGTACCTTGTAGGCGGCGTTCTGCAATGTGATTGCGCAGTAGTTGCTACAATCCAGCTTATCGCCTTTTTTGTAGATGGGACACACGACACCTTCCATTCACTCCTGCGGCAGAACCTCATCCTCCCAAACCTTGGTAATCACCCAATGCAGCGCTCTAGCCATTGCCTCACCACCGTGTTTAAACAGCTCTCCTGGATTTCCTGGAGTTTCGGAGCCAGAAGTCGCATGTCCTGCGTGCGTGCTCCTAGGTTCATTACCATACCGCCACCGTCATATCGCCATTCAGGTGCTCTTCGTAGTGCTGTCGTCACCTTTGGATCACCGCACGCTCGTTTGTAAGAAGGTTCCCGTTTATGTACTTACGTGAACGGTTCAACTTCTCATAAAACTTTCGTGCGTTTTTAGCGCGGTACAGTTCCTCCGTTTCTTCACGGTCTCGAACTTCCTGCTGGCGCTTTTTCCTGTGCGGATTGCAGCAATCTCGCCCAATCTTCTCATCAACTAACTGCTCACATTCGCCGTCATACCAGTCGTTTCTCTGATCCGGAGCCACCATGCCTAGTACAGCGATTGCGGTGCTTCCAATGGCGGATCGAATATCTCTCCAGTCATCTTCAAGAGACGCTGCACCTAGCTGCTAGATTTTCTGCAGCGCTACGACGTCGAAGTTGCGGGGATGTAATTCATCGTAGATCATCCTGTCGCAACCTGCGAAGCCTAGCGACTTGCAGTTCTATGTTCCAAGCTTCCAATCGTGATCCTTTATTCGTCGCCTAGGTCGTTGCCGATTGTATTGCGTCTTATTATCTTCTATGTTGTTCGTAATGGTTGTTTTTAAAGGCGGCTTATTGGGCCTGCGCAAACCTCCTGTCTCGTCGGAGGGCCGTCGTGTCAGGGCTGTTTAGCGTCCCACCTAACATCAGGACTTGGGCTTGTGCGCTTTGAGCGGCACACGGTCGCTTTGGCGGAGAATACTTGCGGATAAATGCAGCTTTTTATAGAGGTTTAACAGGGCCCACTATCAAACTCCACCACATCCTAGGCAGGCGCCACAACTCGCAGATGAGCTGGGGAGGGATCGTCAAGCCCTTGGACATAGTCCCTGCTGCTTCCATCAATCCTATAAGAGCACAATTGGTTTGTTGCTTTTTCCGCAACGCCAAAAATTTCGGTGCCATCGATTCATTGATATTCATAAAGATCTAATAGAATACATTTTCTATTGCAGTGCGGAACCAGAGCAAGAAGAAGAAGCGCCATCAGTGGTTGAAGCAGATCCAATCGCTGACGACGCTCCCGTTCAATTAGCGGAAACTGTCCAAGAAGATCAAATCCAATCGGTCGAACCAGAAGATGGTGATGACGATGAAGCAGATCATGTGGAGCAAAAAGTAGAAAACGATTCATGCACAGCGTTGGAACCGGAAACGGTAAAGTCATCGGAGGAGGATTTTCAAGAAACCTCCATTCCCCAGACGTCTCCGCGTCCCAGTCAAACGATGGAGGAAGTCCCAAAAAGTCCTGCTCAGTTACTTGAGGAACCGCCAGTGGTGGAACAAACTGATCTTGAGGCGATGCCAGACGATATTGCTGAAGAAATCGAGAAAATTCCAGAATCGCCAGAAGAAACTGAAGATTTTGCACAAATAATAGAGCAGGGGGGAAACGATAAAACATTCGACATACCCGTTGAAATGTCTGAAGAAGAACATGGTACTGAAATTCTTCAAACTTGCAACGAAGAAGAAGCAGTTCCCTCTTCGGCAACGGAAATCGTCCAGCAAACAGCTGAAGTTTCTGCAAGTAGCAGTTTTTCGGAAGCATTGCTGGTAGATGATGAGGCTGCTGAACAACGTTGTAATGACGTAGCTGAGATCACAGGTTCACAGTATGAGTCCGTAGAATTCCTTGAAATGTCAGGCGCAAGCACCGCTGCTAATGAACCAGAAATGCAAGAACCAGAACCAGTTCAAACTGCATGCACGAATGGTCATGAACAGGAAGAGCAAGTACCGAATCGAATTGTCACACCTGATTTGGAAGATGATCTTGATAACACCGAAGCGCCATGCATGGATGATATTGACGATGAAAAGGAAGACGAACTACTCGAGGATGTCCCAGAGCCTAAAGATGCAACATTTTCGGAAAGAGACCGTGACAATGAGTCAATCATTGTGATACCTGATACCCCTAAACCGCCCAAGTCCGAACTCGACGAAGAATTTGACCTGACCGACAAGTCATTCGATCCACAAACATCGCAGACCACGGTCGCAAGACTTGATCTGCACCACTCGCCAGTGGTGAAAAAAGAAATGGTACCGGCAACTCCCAAAACACCGGACACAAAACCTATCAAAACGTCGTGCAGTCCTGATAAACCGGACGTTCAGGAGCAAGCAAATGTTCCAAACGAGGTAATCGAAATCACAGACAGCCCCATTGCACTCATCGATCCGAAGCTACGTCAGACAGAGGATTCCGGCAGTCTTACCAGTACTCCGCTGAAGATGGGTTCAAAAATGACGACCACGGAAAAGTTGATTCAGAACAGCCGAAAAAGGTCACTCTCAGCAAGCGATGCGGAAATCGTCAAGAAAAACGTCACATTCCACAGCCCTGCCAACAGCACCATGCTGGTCGACACCATCGACGAACGGTTGAAGAAGAAAAACGAAAGTGCTACCAGTGAGTATATTGTAACTAATAAAAAACGGGTTTTCCCATAATAATACCATCATGTACACTTACAGAAATGCCCCAGGGACATAGAAAGCGGTCGCTTTCGGAACACAAAGATGCTCATCTGGATGGACCAAAACCATCAAAAATTAGCAAACTGCCCAACTTTAAGAGTATTCACCAGCAGCAATTCAATCGTATGGAATCAATTGAAGAGTTCCACAATCGGAAGGTTCAACGAGCCAAGGATATTCTGGCCACCAGCACCGTCAAGAGCCCGGCAGCGACTGCTCTTGTTAGGAGTGGTAAGTTGATCATTCTTATCTGTGTTTAAAACTACATTATAAGTGGGGTCAAGCCTAACTACACGATAGTGCAAAAGCTCATTATACTCAAACAGATGCCTCAATTATTCACCCATTTGAGTGATGGTGAGTACTATTGAAATAAAGAAAAAATAATTCGCTTCGGACAATAGGGCAATAGAGATTGAGGTAACGTGCGTGGTGAAACAATCAAAATTAAAATAAAGGGAAAAAAAGATAAGGGTAACACAAGTTGAATTAATTTTTATCTTTATTATCATTTCCAGCTGAGCGTCCACCAATGCAAAAATCCATTAGCCTTCAACATAAATCTCCATATAAAACCGGCAACGGCTCTTCATCGTCATACCATCATGCATCCTCGAAACCCCATGTCGTGCGTCCGCTAATTCCGAAAACATCGGAATCACACCACCACAAACTGCCGTCCGATGCGGAACGGCAAGAAAAGCGCCAGAAACAGTTCCAGACGGTTTTCAAAACCAAATCCCTAGATAGTGGTTCGGGATCGGCCGGCGCATCGGGCAAGGACACTCCGGACGGTGCGCGCCGCGTCATTGAGCAAAGCCGGCACAAGCAAAACCAGATCCTCAAGGGTGTGCGGACGAACAAACGGTTTGAACTGCTGATGAAGTACCGTGACGCGCAGGAATAGGTTCTTTGAGGTTTTGTTTCGGTATTTTCTGGTCCCAGTTAGAGATAAGCAAGATAATTAGTGACTGCAGTTTATTCTAGTTCGTAGTTTTAGTCTCTTATTCTTCTTATTTCGTTAAATTTATCTTTCTACCGCAATATTAACAAAGCGAACATTATTCGCAAACATTTTTTTTGGTATTGAGATAAGGACTTCTGATTTATGTTTTGGCATTTTTTTGTTTTATTGAATGAAATATTAACAATTCTACAATAATTGTACGGAATCGTTTGATGAACACGACAATTGAATTTATACTAAAACCAACATTTTCAAACTGTTACTAGCATATTTTAGAAGCATCCCTTTAACTATTATAGTTGTAAAGTCCTTCCAGAGGATCAAACAAACATGTAAAGAATCAACCAAGCTGAGACATCATTATCCAATAAACAGAAATAATGAATAAATGATATTATGTATATGTGTTTCTAATTGATTAGAATTTCTTCGATAAAAAAAACAAAACTAGGGGGAATGACGGCTTTGGCAGGTTTTGTTCTATTATTGGCAGGGGGTTTTTTATGACTGATTATGCTCAAATTTGGCCCAAACATTCTTTGCATATCAAAGAATATTGTGGCCAAATTTCATAAAATTCGGTCGACAAAAACCCCCCTGCCAATAATAGAACAAAACCTGCCAAAGCCGTCTGTTCCCCTATTTATTTCCGCTTGATCGGAAAGATATTATAAATATTGCACACTGGGGAAATCCGATTTTAAAGCTGGAAAAAAAGTGATAACTATCTTTACGAACAGCTTACAGAAGAGATCAAAGGATCAAATTAATGTAAGACATCACCTTTCGTTTTGTCAGAACAATGGCCGCCGGGGGTAGCTGGCCTGCAGTGCGTCAGTTCACGGTTCCCACATAAGGCTCAACAAATTTGAGTGGAAGGGAAGAAGCGTCTGACGAAAGGGTAAATCCCTTCGCCAGACGAAGTGGTCTTCACAGGTTACCCCAACGATCGCCAGGGGCAGGCGATACAGAAGAGTGTGGCCGGTCGGAGGAGCCGCCAAATGAGATCAAGATGGATGGAGCTAAGTGATGACTAATCACAAGGAGAGCGGAGGTCAGAAAATGGTCACAGCTGGAGGAGGCGTCCTAATCGCAGTGAATAAAAAACGAAAATCAAGAGTTATTTACAACGACTTATGGGGATGTGTCGAGCAAGTATGGGTGCGCCTCCAGCTTTCCCATCGTTCGGTGGTTCTGTGTGCACTATACATACCTCCTGATCGTGTTCGCGATGATACACTGATCGAAGCCCACACACAATCAGTCTTGTCAGTGATAGAAATGACTAATGCTTCGGACGAAATCATCATTATCGGCGATTTCAATCTGCCAGGAATTTCGTGGAGTTCCTCCTGCAACGGTTTCCTTCACATAGATATGGAACGATCTTCATTACACAGTCACGCCTCCAAACTCCTCGATTACTACAGCACAGCCACGTTACGTCAAATCAATCACGTTACCAACGAAAATAATCGCAACCTGGATCTGTGTTTTGTTAGCGCTCAGGACGCTACTCCGCTAATTTTGCATGCTCCATCACCGTTAGTTAAAGAAGTTAATAATCATCCTTCGTTGATACTCAAGCTGAACAACACGCGAGCCAATGTTGTTGCATCGATCGAGCCCATAATCTACAATTTCCATAACGCCGATCATCATAGCATTGCTGAGTTCTTTGCTACATTGGACTGGGTTGACATTCTTGGCGGTTGTGATGCAGAGAATGCGGCATTGACTTTATCGCATATTATTGGACACGTGATTGAAAGACATGTTCCTAAGAAAATCGTCGCTCCTTATAGTTGTCCTTGGAAGACCCGTCAGCTTCGTAGAATGAAAACTCCTAAAAGAGCTGCTCTCAAGCGCTATTCCAAACACGGTTCCTTATCGTTGCGTGAGCACTTCAAAAAATTAAACTCTGCGTACAAGATTGTTAGCCGCCTCTGTTTTTCTCAATATCAGCAAAATATACAGCAAAACTTGAGGACCAGGAATAAAACGCTCTGGAAGTACATAAATGAACAAAGGAATCAAGCTGGGCTCCCTACAACAATGACTCTGGACGAGGAAGTGGCCTCTACACCCCAATCCATCTGTCAGCTATTTGCCGACAAGTTTGTGAGCACCTATTGTAACGAAGTCATCTCTGATGTCACAATCGCTGAGGCTGCTAACAACGTTCCTGCAGTCGGGATCACTTGGGCCACGTTTTTCGTAGATGCAGAAATGATCCGTAGAGCTAACTCGCAGTTAAAATCATCCATGAGTCCAGGTCCGGATGGCATTCCGTCTGCGTTCTTGAAAAGGCACATCGAACTTCTGCTCGCTCCCTTTCAATTGATTTTCAACAAATCGCTATCCAGTGGACTTTTTCCGTCCGTGTGGAAAACCGCTACAATGTTTCCCGTGTACAAGAAGGGTGATCGAAAAGATGTCAACAATTATCGCGGTATCTCATCCTTGTGCGCTGCATCCAAATTATTCGAGCTAGTTATAACAGTACCACTCATATCTCACTGTAAGCAACATCTGAGTGCCGATCAACATGGGTTCATCTCAGGCAGATCTTCGACCACTAATCTTTTGTGCCTAACTTCGAGCATTACCGACAGCTTTGTGCAGACAGCACAAACGGACGTTGTATATACGGACCTATTTGCAGCTTTCGATAAAATTAACCACGCTATCACGGTTGCGAAATTGGAAAGACTTGGCATTGCTGGTTATCTTTTGCGCTGGTTCCATTCATATCTCACCGGACGGAGACTGTCTGTTACGGTAGGCAATTCTCAGTCCACTGAAATTTTGGCAACCTCAGGCATTCCTCAGGGAAGCCATCTTGGCCCCTTGATATTCCTCTTGTATTTCAACGATGTAAACAATGTGCTTTGAGGACCGCGACTGTCGTATGTGGATGATATGAAGCTCTATGCACTAATTCGGTCTATCTCTGACGCAATGGACCTACAACAAGATATTAATTCACTTGCGGCTTGGTGCACATTGAACCGGATGGTTGTCAATCCTAGCAAATGTTCCGTGATCTCTTTCACTCGTGTACATCAGCCAATAATTTACAACTATGAGCTCAATGGAATTGTGATGCAACGTGTGAACTGTATAAAGGATCTTGGTGTTATTCTAGATACGCACGTGATCGAGAAGGCTTCTAGAACATTAGGATTCATCTTTCGCGTCGCCAAGGGTTTCACCGATGTTTATTGCTTGAAATCACTGTACTGTTCGCTGGTTCGATCTACGCTGGAATATTGTTCCGCTGTATGGCATCCTAATTACCAGAACGGATCAGTAAGAATTAAATCTGTTCAACGCCGCTTCATTCGTGTTGCTCTTCGGTTGCTTCCATGGCGAAACCCATTCCGGTTACCAAGTTATAGCAGCCGTTGTTAATTGATTAATCTTGAAAGCATACAATTGCGGAGGCACATTGCACGGGCCATGGTCGTTGTTGACACGCTCCAAGGCAGAATCGACTGCCCTGAAATTCTGGAATCAGTAAACTTGAACGTTCGACCTAGGGCATTGCGAAATAACGGAATGCTGAGGATACTTTTTCGAAGAACGAATTACGGACAACGTGGAGCGATGGTGGGTCTACAGCGGGCATTCAACGAGGTTGCCCCATGTTTTTATTTTAATCTATTCTGACAGACGATTCGTCGTAATTTTACAAGGGCTTATTCTGCCATGTTTCATAATTAACGATGATTTTATTATAATTACTTTTATTATTATTAATTAGGATAAGCATCATTAGGACCTAAGTTGTCTGTTGATGAATCAAACAATAAAGAATATAAAGAATCTCCCGGCTGGTGCTAGAGGTCACAGGCGACACTCTCGACGAAGGTGAATTGAAAGCTTCGTACGCGATTAGCAGAGTCGATGAATGGCTCAACTCAATGAGGTTGGCGTTAGCTCATCAGAAGACTGAGGTTGTTGTGGTGCATAACCACCATGGGTTGCAGCAAGCGAGGATAAACGTAGGAACCTGCACAGTTAACTCTGTAAGGTCATTAAAGCATCTGGGCGTGATGATCGACAATAAGCTCAGTTTTACGAGCCACGTCGATTATGTATGCCAAAGGGCTTCATTGGCAATAAAATCGAATGATGTTCAACGGATCGGCGGTGCAAAGTCAGGTGCGTAGGCTTATAGCGGGTCTAGCATTGCCTATTATCCGATACGGCGTACCAGCATGATCCATGGCACTAGAGGCCGGGTGCAATGTTAAGAAATTAATCAGGGTACACCGGCTGATGTGTCTACGGGTTGCAAGCGCATACCGCACCATATCTTATGAGGCGGTGTGCGTCATTGCTGGGATGATGCCGATAGATATACTAGTGGAGGAGCAAAGAGCATGGGACACTGCAGTCAAAGTTCGTTGGACCCACAGACTGATTCCGGAGGTGTCGAATTGGATTACAGTAGACGTTCTATAACTGCAAGTCATATGTTCGGGTTCGCAGAATGTGAAGGTCAACCGATACAGACCGATAGGTTACTATCATAGCTTGCGATCGAAGGGTGGTGAGGCTATCACCCTTAAAGTCCATGTTGTGTTATAACGTCGAGTGCGTTAGCATAGGCGTGAACGTTCTTAATAGTCCTCCCCTGACGTATTACTTAATTGCGGGCAGGGGGACACGGACTGATGAAAGGGTTTTGGTTTTAGTGGCTCGGGTGAGCCCATCCCCACACTACCTCCACATTTCTCCAGTAAGGTCCCTCGGCCTACATTTAAGCATTACTTGGGGGAGGGGTGTCTACTATTGAGCATCTTTAAGCGGGTACTTCCAGAGCCAGATTCTGATTTACGAAACGAATTCGGAATGAAAGCTGAACGGCTGACATTCCACAAGGCTCCATATTCAATCCAACGCTGTGGAACGTAATGCACAACAGGGTTCTAATGCTGAATTTACTCAAAGGCGTGAAGATCTTCGTCGTCTGGTGCTGGACCGACGCAGTTGAAACTTGGATGAATGGGGTCAAGCTGCAGCTGGCTCATTACAAAACATAAATAGTGTTGATCAGCACCTGTAGAGTGATTCAGCGGATGCAGATTACCGTAGGGCATTTCGCCGGTGCGAGCTTTGAGATATCCTATAGGAGTGATGATTGACGCCCGGTTGAATTTCAACACCTAGCAAGGATCATACCGAAGTCGGTGGTCCAAAAGGTAACAGTAGGCGTCTTTTGAATGCCGTATCATATTCGATACTGAGGTGCGGATACTCAGCCTGTGCTCAAAACAAAACTTAACCGCAGGAAGTTGAACAACGAGTTTCTTCTGATAGTCATACGAGTCGTGAGTACCTAAAGAACAATTATTTCGTAGAAGGCAGTTAGCGTTATCTCCGGGATGATCCCAATATACATAACTCTAGCAAAGGATTTAGAGTGCTACCGAAAGAGATAGAAGAGAAATATGAGAAATGATGAGACTGGATTCTATTGTCAATTGGCAGCAGGAGTGTAGAATAGAAGGTGGACCCACCGGTTTATCCCCTGAGGGCGGATAACATCGCACAGCGAAAATGCCACGTGGAAAATAAAGCTGAGTCGTGACACTGTTGGAACTGCAGCATAGATGAAGAAGTGATCAGCAAATAAGTGTCGACTCGGACCGGAAGTCTTTTGCCAACCGGAATCGTCGAACCGACCTCGGCACTCGAACAGCCAATCTACTGAAAAAAGAAGAAGTCAATGCGGATGTCATTTACCACTGGAACCACAATGTAAGACAATTTTCTCGGAAATTGCTGCAATGCATTCAAATTGATAGAAATAGATATTAATTAATGAAAATAGTGGAATGGAGCCCCCTAAAGACCACTTTACACCTTGGAAAAAAAATCCGTAGGATTTCGGTCCCGTACATTTTAAATGGGGCCGGCATTTTTATGTCCGCGCCCAAATTCCGAAAACATCACATATGCAAAAATGTATGGGAAAAAAACCACGGATCAAATTTTTGAGGTGTGAGGCTACCTTAAGGTAGCCCAAGGTATGGTACACAGTCAATTGCACCCACCAAGATCTTATCGATTACGCTGAGAAGTAAGGAAAGATGAAATGCATCCTTGCCTCGCATCAGCGAATATCCGAATGAGGTTAGTCAAAGGTCCGACCCTATCTGAAAATCCCTTGCATCTCTGGGTGTCACACAGATTTTCGTGATTCAGACAACAGAAATCCCTTCCGTAGTCAATGAATTGTAAATAAAGGGACATTCCCAGCTTGCTGCCGTACTCCAGAATGATGCGGAGTGGGGTAAAATAATGCGTAATAGTTGCTACAACCAAGTCAGTGAGTAATTGCTAATCTTCGCTTGTTGCAGCCAGCATTTCTGTCCTGTCCTGTTAGCAGCAGCGCCCGCTTCCCACTTACAGAGACACATACCGTTCACGGGACTCGTACTTTACTCCTCTGATTCTCCCCGTTCCTCAATCTTTGCTTCTCTACGCTCCTCAATCTTTCGTCGGGTTACATCTCTGTAATCCGTTCTTTTCGCTAAGTGCACAGTACATCCAAGTTGTTGTCGCCGGTTGCATAAAAGCATTCTTCCTCGCCCACTTCTCTTCTACGTTACCACCTTCCAGAATATCCACTACCCGAGCTCTTCAATGAACGATCTCTTTACAGCTGGATCTTCTAGTCGATTTATTTTGATTCGTCACCCGTACCTCTCCTCCCGCCGCTGTATCCGAGTAATGCGTAGTCGGATCTCGCCAATTAGAAAATGATAATCAAAAGTTTTACGATTCGCGCGACGCGGTGGCCGTGACATTTAATGGGTAGTAACGCGAAACATAAATACAGTAAAATGACTTTATTAAAACAAGATTAAAATATTCGTTAGGTAACACGCGCTTCACTTTCATCGTCCATAATGAATCACTCGCTTTACAGCATCATCTGCTGACAGGGCCGGCTGCCAACAGTGAGCACAGCTGAATTGAAACTTCTCATACGTGTAATGGTAGGGATGTCCATGGGTCCCAACATCTCCCCTCTTAGTAGAGATTGTAGGGATCAAACCACTTAGGCTGTTTCCGAATCCTCGTAGATCGCCGTGGTACCTGTATAGTCGATTCTGTTGTTTCAGGCGTGGAACTAATAGAGGTAGGTGGATTTGAATACAACTGCTGATCTTCAACTGATGACGACACTTCCACTCCAGGGTCCAACTGCCTTGAACCGACGGCTGAGCGTATACTCGGTGGATGCTCGATTATAGAACTGTTCCGGGTTGAACAGTTTTGCGATTCTGACGTAATGGTAGCAGGCGCAGAGTTGTTCACAGGTAGTGTCATTGGTTTAGGACGCTGCAGATTCCATTCTGCCAAAAGAATATCTAAAGGAAGTTGGATTTCTCTAGGCTTAATTTGCTGATCAACGACTGTGATAGAACGGTTTCGCAACTGGTTGATGTGACACCTTAATAGTCGTCTGTTCTCAGCCCAAACATTGTACATACTGCTCCCAATTCTTTCTAGCACTTTAGCAGGAGCCCATTGCCAAGTGTTCTTAGTATGGATTTGGGCATACACCAGATCCCCTTTATCAAACGACCGTAGTTTTCCATCTTTATTAGCCACTTGTACTGGAGGAGCTGGAGGCCGCAAGAGTTCCAAGCATGTGCGAATTGATCTTCCGAAAATAACTTCCGCTGGTGCTTTACCGTTTGGTGTAGAGGGATTTGGGATGGTTCGGTAGGTAAGCAGAAAGGTATCGAGAGCTGCCTGTATGTCTTCTCCTCCCTGTCGAATTTTCCGGATGGCTCGCTTGAACGTGTCGACGAAACGCTCGGCCTGCCCGTTAGATTGTGGGTGATACGGTGCCGTGGTGATGTGGTCGATTGCGTTGTCGAGACAAAAAATAGCAAACTCGGCGCTCTTGAACTGCACACCATTATCGCTGACTAACGTATTCGGCATTCCAAAACGTGCGAATATGCTTCGTAGAATACAAATCGTTGCTGATGAAGTTATAGTTTTGGTTCGCACAATCTCAACCCACTTCGAGAAGGAGTCAACGATCAACAGGAAGTAGTCACCTTCAAGCGGCCCCGCATAATCAATGTGTACGCGTTGCCACGGCTGCATAGTTTTCGGCCACGGTTGTGGTGGTGACTTAGGAGGGCTCTTCGCAACGGATGCACATTCCCTGCAAGCATTCACAAATTCAGCGATGTCTGCATCAATCGAAGGCCAATATACGTAGCTGCGAGCTATTGCTTTCATTCGATGTATTCCGGGATGTCCTCGATGCAACTGATGAAGACAACGTTCTCGATATTGTTCCGGAATGACGAGGCGCTCTCCGAACATCACGCAATCGTGGACAACCGATAATGAATCCTGTCGGTCGTAGAACTTTTGGACTTTATGATCGGCGATAGTTGACCTGGTTTTGGGCCAACCATGCAGCAAGAACCGGCGCACTTCTCTAAGTACCAGATCTTTTTGGGTCGCATGTTGAACTGCTTTAAAGCTGAGAGGAACAAATTTGATGGTATTTGTGGCGACTGATCTCAAATCTTTCTCAAGTATTACACTGGCTATGACATAATCTTCTTCTGGTCTTGCATGGTGCGCTATAAGGCGTGAAAGAATATCCGCATTCCCAAATTTGTCGGTGCTGACGTACTCTATACGGAAATCGTACAATAATAGCTGCAATGCCCACCGTTGTAATCTATTCGCCGTATACACTGGTATTCCAGTCTTGGATCCGAATATTCGGAGAAGAGGAGCATGATCCGTTTGAAGAAGAAAACTGCGACCGTACAACATTCGGTGGAACTTGGTCACAGCGTACACGATGGCAAGGCCTTCGCGGTCCGGTTGGCCGTATTGCTTTTCAGCCGGTGTGAGTGCCCGGGAAGCATGTTGTACTACCTTGATAGCTCCATCAGGCATCTTGTGGCTTATTGTAGCTCCAACGCCTACTGAAGAGGCATCAGCCGACACGATGATAGGCAGTTCCGGATTGTAATGGGTGAGCAGGAGATCGGAAGACAGAATTTGTTTAAACTTATCAAATGATTTCTGACATTCTGGTGACCATTCGAATTTTCTTCCAACTTTCAGTAACTCGTCGAGAGGATAACGTAACGTTCGCATTCCGGAGACATATTTCCCATAATAATTAATCGCCCCGAGGAATGAGCGGACTCCGGAAACATCTGATGGTGGTGGTAGAGCTTGAATCACTTGAATTTTGGCGGGATCTGGGCGCAGCCCATGTTGATCGATAAGATGTCCCACATATTTTATTTGATTCTGCCCAAAAGAGCACTTTTCCAACTTAACCGTGAAGCCATATTCCTGAATGCGATGCAATACGGCTTTTAAATTCCTCTCATGATCCGCTTCATCAGTCCCTCCAATTATCACATCGTCGATGTAGCCAGCGGTGCGTTTGAGACCAGTAAGCATTGTATCGACCAGTTGCTGGAATGCTCCCGGTGCTGCTTTTACTCCTGGTGGCAACCGGTTGTAGCGATATAGGCCCCGATGTGTATTGATCGTTAGCAGATCCCTTGAGTTCTCGCTCACTTCGACCTGCAGAAATGCATCTGACAGGTCAATTTGACTAAACACCTTGCAATTTGCTAATTTTGCGAAGATGTCTTGTGGAAGAGGTAGCGGATATTGGTGCGGTTGAAGAGCCTCATTAAGACCACTCGAGTAGTCGCCACAAATTCTTATAGCACCATTCGCCTTCCGAACCACAACAATTGGCGCAGCCCACTCACTGTACTCCACCGGGGTAATGATGTTGGCATGTTCTAATCGGTCGAGCTCTTGGTTTACGCTGTCATACATTGCATACGCTACTGGACGCTTTGCACGGAACACTGGTGTCTTACCTGTCTTCAGCGTAAGATGGATCTTTGCTTTGGTGCACAGGCCCGGTGTATTTGAAAATACGGATGGAAACAATTGCCCAAGAGATTCTGAGGTGAGTTTGAAACAGCTGATTTGATTGCAAAAGTTTTCCATAGGAACCGACCATAAGTTGAATGTGTCGATTAGGTTGATTCCCAATAAATGCAATGGTTGCTTGACGACGTAGAAACGACCTATGCGACTGATACCTCCGAAAGTGACTTCGCATGAAAACTCCGACTCAAGCTGCAGTGGGTGCCCCGACGCCGTGGATGCATTGATTGTCACTTTTTTTAATGAAGGTTGACCGATTCTTCTCCACGTCTGTTCCGAAACAACACTAATGTCGGACGCTGTATCAAGTTGTAGTTGGACCGGATTTCCAGCTAACTGCACTGTTACAAATTTTCGCTGCTTCTTCACGCTGCTCACTAGAACTGTGTTGGTTGTCATCGAATGGTGCTTCTTCTTTTTCACCGAGTTGCTTGACTTCCTTGCACTTGAACAATAACCTTCCCGGTGACCATATTGACCGCATTCATTGCACCTGTGCTTGACGTAGGTACAATCCTTTGCATAATGCATGGCACCACAATTCCAGCAGGGGGTAGCTGGACCAGCGCTAGCCGATTTGCCGAATTTCGATTTATGATGACCTTTCTCTTGCTTGAACTGCTGCTTCGCGAAAGGATTATTACGCTTAAGCGCTTTGACGGATGCTGACGATTCGATCATAGCTGTATCATGCTTAATCGAAAGTAGTCTTTGACACTCGTCGGAAATGTGTTCCAACGTCACTGATGTATTTTCTTCGATGCGAGTCAATAATCTCGTCCGGATTTCACTATCTCCTTCAGATCTCAGACCGCATACGAATAACAAACATTTGAACTGCTCCTCATCCATCTTGGCTAATTCGAATTCGACACAAAGTCGATTGAGCCGGCATGCATACGTTTTATAATCTTCACCCGGCTGCTTGATAACCTGGAGACAACGATATCGACGACTGATGAGAGACTCTGCTGTTCCGAATAAACCTTTTAGCTTCACCACCGTACTTTCGAACGTCACTTCCCTTGGAGTCTTCGGTAAGATGTAGCTCACGTAGCGTTCGTGTTCCGATGGACCAAGTTTTCTGAGTAATAGCCGCACCTTCGCCTCGTCGTCCAACCGCTCTGCATCCTTTGTAAATAGGCTATCATATCGCGTATACCAAGCGGCAAACGTAACCCCATTATCCGGCTCATAACGAAACTCAATTATGTTACTTGCTAGAGAGTCTAGTATTTGCTCCGGATGTGATGCTGGTTGCTGGAACGCTCGAATTGTTGAGTGAATAAGCTGCTCCTGTTGTTGTAGAAATGCTTGCTGCTGTCGTTGCGACGCTTCCTGCTGCTGGTGCAACAAATGATTGATTGCTGATTGTTGTTGCTGTAGGTGTTGCAGGATTTGCATGATCGGATCGGCTTGTATGGATGGCATGTGCTGCTGCTGTTGAGTTTGAGGTTGTGTTCCTTGCTGCAATAAAGGAGGGCGAAGAAACTGTGCTCCTGGATTTGCCGTATGTTGCTGATTTTCTCCTGGATGAGGTAGTTGATGCCCCGGTGGCAGCGGATGTGTACCATTTAGTGCTGGAGGTGCTATGTTCCTCCCTGGTGGTGAATCCATACTGGCGTCCAACCGGCGCCTCTTCCTCGTGGGTGGAAAAATTTTCTTTTGTTTGATAACTCTGTCACTTCACGCGAAAAACACAAAATCCTCGTCGCCACTTTTACGCTTCGCGCGACGCAGTGACCGTGACATTTAATGGGTAGTAACGCGAAACATAAATACAGTAAAATGACTTTATTAAAACAAGATTAAAATATTCGTTAGGTAACACGCGCTTCACTTTCATCGTCCATAATGAATCACTCGCTTTACAGCATCATCAGCTGACAGGGCCGGCTGCCAACAGTGAGCACAGCTGAATTGAAACTTCTCATACGTGTAATGGTAGGGATGTCCATGGGTCCCAACAAAAAGTCTTCAGCGCTGCGTTTATTACGGGCACCGTCTCCATTTTCAGCTTATCCACTACCAGAGGAGCTAAATAAAAGACCTGTCAACTAAAAGCAGCTCAGACCTGTCAACTAAAACCCTCCTCCACGATATATTTTCACGACGCATGATTGGAGCAAGGACAAATCCGTGGATGCCAGAGAAAGACACGACATGTCAGTCACTCACCGAACCAACTGATCAGCTGAAACGTTGGCTCGACCACTTTTTCAAGTTTTGACGACTTATCCTAATTCAGATATAGGGAAAGATTGACAATTCTCCGACAGCAGCTGGCACGATTCCGTTGCGCACGATCAAGTCAGAGCCATTTTGTCTCGGTTTGCATCAGTCCTGCACAATGAAATCGCTAGAGTGAGGCAAGGAGGGATGTATTATATCTCTGTTGCGGTTACCCATCGTAATCGACGAAATAATGGACCGCTCTAGCAGCCAACCAGCATAGAGCAATCGAACGAACTCAACCCAGTTGATGATACTGCTTTATCAACGCAACAGCGCTCTACCATGTAGAGTAAACTGAATGACCTAGCCGTACGCTCCCACTCATCAACGTCAACAAGACCAGGTCGTTGAATGTGAACTACTCAAACTGTGCGGTAGCCGGAAAAAAGTAGAGGAGGTCGAAAACAAAAACCAGCCAGCAAAGGGGGGGCGGATCAAGATCAACATCGAACATGGAGATCCAATAGAATACGCAACTATAACGTGGAATCTGTTATGGTCAACGCCAGTAAGACTTGGTGCGTATTAGCAGAGATCATTTGCGAGATTTGCGAGTATTCATCAACCGATGTCAATGCCCATCAGAATCCGATATCAGCAGCCGGTCACACACCACGTAAGAGCGGAGAAGAAATCTGCAGGCAAGCGCTGGACAGGAATCCGGCAGGACATCGCAGCAGAGGCAAACGTATGATCTCCTGGCGACGAAACCTTAACAAAGAAATAAACGAAGTCGATAGGAATCAGACTTGGGCCGAAGTCAAGGATGGAGATCTTTAACGTTGGCCCTATGTACCCCTAAGGCTGCTCAGAATACAAGAATGATTGTGTGAGAATTGGATCCCACTTAATGAATGCAACTCGTACATAGGTGCTGAGAAGGAAACCAATCCCAGTGTCGTAAAGCGTGTCATGTATTGTGTAACTTTGATTAGCTATTTTTATAAAGTAATAGAGATTTATTTATATTATTTTAAAACTTGTTTGGAAGAATGTTTAATTTTTCATAAAACTTTAACTCTTAATAAGCAAGGTTGTTTTCAGTGTATTGTACCTTTGCTTGGAGTAAGGAAAACGAAAATCTGCAACCTGAGATCGTGTGGGGGTTGGGAAGTGCCCAGACAGCTACCTCCGTGCTTGAGTCGAAATGACCTTAGTACTGTAGTGGCAGAATCATAGTAGGCAAATATTGAAATGTCAGATAGTGATAACCAACACTTAATTATTGTAACATAGAACACTCAAAGACACCGAATAAAGCAGACGTTATACATGAATGCTCCCTTGTTACTTCAATTTCAGAAGTACAGAAAAATGGTTACGGAAGATTGAAAGTTTAGGAAGTATGTACGGTTGGGATGAACGTGCTGCACTTCATTTTGCAGTAATGCGATTAGGACCGGTTCCTAGAATATGGTTTGAAAGTATTGAAGATAATATTACTGCATGGGCTGATTTCAAGCAACGTATAATACGAGCGTTTCCTACTAGAATAGATGAGGTGGATGTTCATATTGAGTTGATGAAGCGGACGAAGAAGCCGAATGAAAGTTATGAAAATTTCGTTTATGAAATCGTTTCCAAAGCAAGAATTGTTGACCTGTGCATAACAGTTATAATCAAGTCAGTGGCGTAGCCACGGGGGTGGTTTTGGGCATAAAACCCCCCCCCAGAGACAAATTTTTCGGAAGAAATTTTTTTTTTCATAAAAAAAAATGTTCGGAAAACCCCCCCCAGACCAATTTTCTGGCTACGCCACTGAATCAAGTATATAATTAATGGCTTATTGGACTTTAATTTGAGGATGGCTCTGAGTACTATGAAATTTGCTGATGTGGAATCATTACTGGATGCAATCTTACGTTATGAAAACCAGATGCAGATGCGTTCATCGCTACAAGAATCAAGTAACAAAAGTTGTTATCCATGCGGAAGTTTAGGTCGTGCGACGCAGAACAAGCTTCGAAGTAGTCAACAAAATTCTCATTCTCGGGATGTTGGTTGTCAGCAATCGAATACTCGAAACGTTGCAGCGTGGTCATGCTTCGACGGAGGAATTATCAATGAAGAACAATGTTCTACACGAGTAACACAACACAATCACGGTAGGGTTAGTATAGAAAAAGTATATTTCGACATTTTAATAAGAATTAATAATCATTTAATTAATTCAGATGCTTTATTTGATACAGGTAGTCCTATATGTTTAATCAAAAGTAGTTTTGTTTCAGATAAAATTCAATATCATAAAACATTTCCAAATTCATATGTAGGTTTAAATAATTCAAAACTGAATATTTTAGGTATTTCTGATTCAGAAATTGTAATTGATGATTATATTTATAATTTGCAGTTCAAGATTGTGCCAGATTCTACAATGCGCCCGATGTGTATTTTGGGATCGGATTTCGTTAAGCGCAATAACTTGATAGTTGGGTATGATGGTCGAACATTGCAATTTGCAGTCAAAAACCAATTAATGACAGAAGCTTCTTCGAAGTCGGTGACTTGTGCAGATTATCCACTGTTTGAAATCAACAATATAGAGGTAAGTACAGACACATTCTTGAAAACTGACGTGGATCTATTAGATATTGGTGATAACGGAACTTCATTAACGGATATACGAAGCATCAAATCTCTATTCCTTGATAAATATAACAACAGTCGTTTAACTCCATCTAATCCAGATTTATGTTACACAATGAATATTGAACTAACAGATAAACGACCATTCAATTTTTCACCGCGACGTTTGTCACATAGCCAAAAATAGAAGTTGAATCTCAAATTGATAAATTATTGAAAGACGGTGTTATTAAAGAGAGTAATTCACCTTACGCTAGTCGAATAGTTTTAGTAAAGAAAAGGATAAATCATGGAGAATGTGTGTGGATTACAGGGAATTGAACAAGATTACCGTTAAAGATAGATACCCTTTGCTGATAATTGGAGAACAATTGGACAGTTTAAAGAATAAAAAATATTTTACTACATTGGATTTAAAGAACGGTTACCATCATCTTCATATTTATAAAAATTCACAAAAATTTACTGCTTTTGTAACACATGTAGGCCAGTTTGAATACACACGCGTTCCGTTCGGACTATATAACGCCCCTTCTGCTTTTATGAGATTTATAAATACAGTTTTCCGGCATCTTTTAAAAAAAGGAAAAATTAAAATTTATATGGACGATATATTAATCGCAACTGAAACAGTTGAAAAACACTTGGAAATTTTGAAAGAAGTTTTTCAAATTTTGAATAAAAATCATTTGCAACTACAATTGAGCAAATGTTCATTTCTTAAAACTAGAATTGAATATCTTGGATATAAAATTGATGAATCAGGTATTCGACCAAGTGATAGACACAATGAATGTATTAAAAAATTTCCAGTTCCCAAAAGCATCCATGATGTGAATAAATTCATTGGTTTGGCCAGTTACTTCAGAAAATTCATCGCGAATTTCTCAATTATTGCAAAACCTTTATATGATTTATTGAAAAGAGATAAAAAAGAATTTCATTTCAAAGAACCAGAATTTACAGCATTTGAAACACTAAGGCTCTGTCTCATTTCCCGAATCAAATTTAATTTTACTTAAAACTGACAGTTCAAAAATTTGAAAATCACCCGGCCATAAGAATGGCTGCGTGCTACCCAGCAATTCCAATAAGACATCGATCGAGAATGATTCGATATCTGTCAAAAGTAATCCTGCTCATCCAGCAGGGTTATTCGATAATTATTGAACTGTCACTTTTAAGTTTAATTTGAGTTTAATCATCCAATTGAGACAGACCCTAAGAGACAAATTAATAGCTGATCCCGTTTTGAAAGTATATTCTCCTTATGCCAGAACAGAACTTCACACTGACGCCAGCTCATGGATTCGGTGGTGTTCTGATGCAAGAGCAAAAAGATGGAAAGTTGCATCCAATTATGTATTATAGTCAAAGAACAAATAGTCATGAAGCAAAATTACATTCATTTGAGTTGGAAACACTAGCAGTGGTCAACTCTATTAAGAGATTTCATATTTATTTGCAGGGAATCAAGTTTACTATTGTTACTGATTGTATTGCTTTAAAAGAAACTTTAAAAAAGAAAGATATTAATGTTAAAATAGCACGATGGGAGATTTTTCTATCAGAATATGATTACGACATAATACACAGAAATTCAACACTCATGAAACACGCTGATGTTTTATCTAGAATTCCAGAATTATGTTTTATTGAGAATGAAAGTAATTCTTTTGAACGGGCTATAATTGCAAGTCAAGTTCAGGATTCTAATATAGAAGCAATTCGTCAATTGTTAGAAACAAAAGAACACAAAGATTTTGAACTAAGAAATGGAATTGTGTACAAGAAAACCAAACGAAGCCGCTTGTTGTTTTATGTTCCCAAAAATATGATTGATCAAGTTTTAAAAATGTATCATGACGATTTTGGGCACTTTGGCACTGAAAAGGTATATGAAAATATAATCAAGTCTTATTGGTTTCCCAAAATGAAAGAAACAATATCAAAATATATAAAAAAAACTGTTTGAAGTGCATTGTATTTTTAAAGAAAAATTTCAGTAAAGATGGTCTTTTAAATATAATAGATAAGGGGAGTGTACCATCATTTTTAAATGACTTCAATATTAAACATATTCTTACAGCTACTGCTTGCCCTCAAGCCAATGGTCAGGTGGAGAGGTTCAACAGGGTACTAACTCCAGTTTTAGCCAAATTAGTAGACTCGAATCCTAGCAAAGGTTTTAGTCCTATTTTGCAAGATGCAGAAAATTTTATCAATAATTCTTTTTGTAGATCGATAGCTAATGCTCCTTCACAAGTTTTATTCGGAATTAATCAACGTTACTCAGCTAATGTAGATATTGAAAATGTTTTAAATGCAAACACAGAAATGCAAAGAGATTTAACGAAAATTCGCGAAAAAGCTATAGCGGTTAACAAAGCCGTTCAAATTTACAATAAAAAGCAATATGACTCTAAATGTAAAACCACATCAGTTTATCAAGATGGTGATCTTATATATATATATATACCACATCATTCGAATTCCGGTGGGTCGTCTAAACTGAAACCGCATTTCAAAGGACCTTATGTGGTTAAGAAGGTTCTCGCGAATAATCGTTAAGTTATCAGTGACATAGATGGATACCAACTATCTCGTCTGCCATTCACGGGTATATTTGATCCAACCAAAATGTAATTATGGAGAACGGAAGTCGATCAGACATAGTGCACATCGGGGGCGATGTGTTTGATCAGGATGGCCGAGCTGTAGTGGCAGAATCATAGTAGGCAAATATTGAAATGTCAGATAGTGAGAACCAACACTTAATTATTGTAACATAGAACACTCAAAGACACCGAATAAAGCAGACGTTATACATGAATGCTCCCTTGTTACTTCAGTACGATTATACAGAAATCCCCGCAGTTCATCCGCGCATGTTGCTTGCATCCTCTCTACGGGTTTATCCTAGGTCGCATATATGCCGCTAACAAGTAGCATGGCATTCCAATCATTTTAGAAACGTGGGCATGCTGATATGACGTGCTACACCGATTTTACTATACCGATACCGATTACTAATTTACCTTCTTCTTCTTCTTCTTCTTATTGGCATTACATCCCTACACTGGGGCAGAGCCGCCTCGCAGCTTAGTGTTCATTAAGCACTTCCACAGTTATTAACTGCGAGGTTTATAAGCCATAGGTTACCATTTTTGCATTCGTATATCATAAGGCTAACACGATGATACTTTTATGCCCAGGGAAGTCGAGACAATTTCCAAGCCGAAAATTGCCTAGACCGGCACCGGGAATCGAACCCAGCCACCCTCAGCATGGTCTTGCTTTGTAGCCGCGCGTCTTACCGCACGGCTAAAGAGGGCCTCTATGTATTGCGTAAAGGCCGGGTAGTCTACTATTCCGAACCTATGCAAGAACTTCATAAAACTGTCATTTTCAAACAACACGTCTGTGATTTCAAAACTACATCTGACCATTGCCCCTATTTATTCAACCAGTTTGAGTTTCATACTTGACTTGGAAAAAAGCTAATAATTCTGGCAGTACTTTAAAAAAAAACAGATCAATCCACCTAGCGTTGGTGGTGCCTTTCTCGCGCATTAAAATAATAAGAAAAACACATAAGAGAGGTCGAAATAGCTCTTTAGGGTGATAGATTTTACTTTTTCCATTAATTCATAAGAATTTGCGGTCATTTGAATGAAACTTTGAAAAAAAAAAAAATTTTTTCGTTTTTGAATTTTTTTTTCCCAAGGGGGTACCCTTGGCAGAAAAACAATGTTTTTTCAATTACTTTGGAACGCAATGGCCGATCGGGCCAATTTTCAATAGGAAACAACTAGACCGCAATCTGCGTCGACTGCAACTTATTGCGAGCAAATCGAATAATGCTAAGTACCAAAAAGTGTGTCTCGCATTTTTGTACACACACACACACACACACACACACACACACACACACACACACACACACACACACACACACACACACACACACACACACACACACACACACATACACACATACAGACATCACCTCAATTCGTCGAACTGAGTCCATTGGTATATAACACTATGGGTCTCTGAGCCTTCTATCAAAAGTTCGGTTTTGGAGTGATCCTATAGCCTTTACGTATACTTTGTATACGAGAAAGGCAAAAATTGTTACTGATTCAACAGAGTCCATCAGTAAAAACAGCACTTTTCCAAAAAGAAATAAAAACCAAAATATTCTACAGAAATAAGTTCCAGTACTTTTTTTAAATTATATGTTTGTGCTATATTCACTACTGGAAAAATATGAATATTCATATTCTTTGCTTTATCTTAACATTCTTTGCTATCATTTTCCATTAACCCTTTCCTTCCCATGGTAGCTGTACTGCCGCTAACCGCAAGTCGAGCACATCTGTATATGGAGGCCCATATACAGATGTGCTCGACTTGCGATTAGCGGCAGTGTAGAGCTCCATCATTTTTTTTTGTTTCCTTGTTATTTTTTTTATTAACCACTCCCCCCCGTTCCATCCGAGAGCTGTCGGACATAAAATAAATTTAATATTTGTATCGCCCTCTGAATAAAAAATAATAGAAATATCTCATGTAATATCCAAAATATAGGCTCAACTGGTGCATGAGAGTGTACTTGCTAATGACCACTGTTTTTACTGCTGGTGTTTGCAATGCGTATACGTAATGTATGGTTGAATCAGTTCTCTTGTCTCTGCTGCCGTTCATTTATGACGTTGCACTTCCTGTCTATTTCCCCTCTGTATCTTCCCTTCGTGGCTATATTATGTATGCAATGTAAATAAAGAAGAACGTTAAAGGTTAAAGCCCACCGCATCAGCTATATTCAGTTTGCGTCGTTTTGAATGAAATTTTATGATATGGTGGTTACTACGTGTGTGAGAAAAAGGAAACAAGCGTGTGAACGGATCCATCCAGGCAAGCAGGCGAAGAACGATCGGATCTAAAAAAAGGACGGAAGGAAACTCGAGTGATGAACACTATCTTCGATCCGTTTTCCTTTCAAGTCTTTACATTTTTTGTTAGTTAATAAAAATCAACGGCATAATTGATGTTTATTGAAGAAACTAAAGCAAGATGTAACGGATAAGCTCAACAGCGATGAGGATACCATAGACTTACTTTCTCGAAGCAATTGCAGATTTTTAATTTTGACGGTTAAAGTTGATTCAATAATACTAAAAAGGCTGCGTATCGAACACTTTATCATAGCCCAACTAGAGTCAGAACAATCACGTTTTGCTTCGGGGATCGCTGGGAAAAAAAATCGTTCAACTGTTTTACGTAGTCCTCTTATTATCAGTTTATATAATATAAATCTAAAAAGGTTCATTGATCGAACAGATAGTAATATGTATTTATTTAATGCCTAGTGTAGGTGAGTACATTGTCCCCCGCTAATCATAATCAGTATACATATTCCAAAAGTCTGTCAATGCATCAACACGCACGACGCACATTGTTGATGCGCATCACTCCATCTCCAACGGTCTTTTTCCTCAGTCCCTGCTACATCCAATATCACGTTTTCTTTTTATCACTGCTTTCGCTTCACGGCAAAACAAAATTGCTGGCAGACGACGGCGGAGACGAGAACGACCGTTACTATGGTGGTGTAGGTAAATAAATAATGCAATGCATGGCCATGCTTGCATCCTCCGAACTGAATGATCGCCTCAATACTAAAACAAATTAATAGTCGTCCAGTCCAGTTTTGGTTTAACTGTGTGTATGATCTTCCTGAATATATGCGATGCATGGGAAAAGAGAGTCGACCGTGGGAGAAAAGCAAGGATCATCCATTTCCTATACCTGCCTTCCTATACTGTGGGAACATTGGAAAGTTCGGTTTGTCTTTACATCAGGGAGAGTAGCGAAAATAATTCCCACATGGTAATCTCCTTAACAGAAGAAACCCATCGCAAGTATAGGCAAAAAACCCTTCTCGAATTGAATGCAAAGGATGCATCCGTGAGAGAATTTATGCCTTCGTGTGAGAATTTCGGGGCGACTTTTGTTATGAGGGCAATTCGTTCAAGCATCGTTAATTCACGCCGCCGCACCAACCATAATTGTTATGAATTAAATTAAGTTGAATTAAAAGAATTGTTTGCCAATCTGTAATACCCAATTTTTTATAGTATGGCTGGTGATCTTGTCAATAGAATTTTTTTTTTGCTTAAATTGTACCGGATGTTTGTCAGTCCAGTACTTAGAGTATCCGATAGCAAATATATAATTATAAATAAATGAAAATACATTTTCTGAGTTCCTTTTACGAACAAAGTATTACAAGTTTGGAAACAAGGCGTTTTTGCTGAAACAGGGACACATTTCAATGGGGGACTTGAAGCTTTTTGTCAAAAAGCGTTGATTGTATACCAATTTATTATATAATATCTCATTAATTTATGATATTTCTTAATGCATATTAAATTGAAATTCATTTTGTATGTTGTTTATTTCAGGGATTTTTAATCAATGAAAATTTCATCACCCAGAAAGATATTTTCACAAATTTGTCAGTTGGAGTTCTTCATCTACTGTTGGAAATAATACAAAAATTTTGAATTCTCATAAGAATTTATTTTTCCCACGCTCAACTGCGATCGTTGACGACTAGTTTCCCACGCCGATAGGAATTTTCCCAGCATCGGGCAAGAGCGGCTGTGAAGAAAAGAAACTGACAAAAGCCGAAAGGGAAATTCATCCGTTGGGCGAGCCGTGGAAAGTGGAACGAGTGAACTTCGCTTCTCGCCGCAACGATTGACAGTTGTGTAATGACATGCCGTGTGCCGGGAATGTTTTGCTCGAAATGGTTGTCCAGAAATGAAATCTGTTCAGATTTGAATTAAAATTATTGTGATCTTCAAATTATTTTTTTTTTTATTAATTATTCAAAATTATTTCTAGACAGGCTACCCGAATTTCGACTACAGACTATAGACGATTCTTAGTTGGAAGAAGAAAAATGTTACCAACGGTGTCTCTTTTACCACTTTGACAGATACCACAATAATTTTAATTTTTTTTTAAATTTATGGGTAAAAAAGGCTAATTTTGTTTTATTTATGGATATTTTGAGAATTGAAAATTTTGGGTTCTTTAGTGAAAATAAATTTTATGATTGCAATTTTTAAGTTCCAAATTGCCAATGGTAACTGTTGGTTTTTGAAAAATAATTTTATGTTTATAGACGAATCCAAGTAAAAATAAGAAGAAGACTCACGACGGTGTTAACTTTGACAGATCCTACAGCACAGCATATAGGAAGATTATTTTGAAATTCTTATGATAAATTCTAGACAAATTGTAATTAAAATCTGATTGATGTACGGTACGGAAAAATTTCTGAAGTAAATATCCCAGGTAACCATAAGCATTAAAATAAGCCATACGTGCGACTATAAGGCTACCACAGAGCTAACAAACTTCATACTGGCTCTATAATAGCCCTATATAGCCGAAAAGGCGAAATAAAGTGCTAATGGTTACCTGGGATTTGGAAGCATATCCATTTGTTTGTATATTTTCCAAAAACGTTTCTATCATACAGTTTGGAACTTTTCCGTATCATACTTAAATCAGATTTTAATTACATTTTGTCTGGAATTTATTATAAGCATTTAAAAATGATGTGCTGTAGCGTAAAACCGTGCTGATCTGAGCAGAGGTGAGGTCATGTCAAACTGTCAAAAATGCACGCCAGAGCCACAGGAGCGCGCGTGCTGAAAATACACTCCAGTGAAAACAACGGGGCCCTCCTTAGCCGTGCGGTAAGACGCGCGGCTACAAAGCAAGACCATGCTGAGGGTGGCTGGGTTCGATTCCCGGTGCCGGTCTAGGCAATTTTTGGATTGGAAATTGTCTTGATTTCCCTGGGCATAGAAAGTATCATCGTGCTAGCCTCATGATATACGAATGCAAAAATGTTAACCTGGCTTCCCGGATAAAAATGTACTATTGGTTCAATAGTGTAAACAATTGAATTACAATACAATGTACGGTGTACAATATGCTACATTGTTTCTTGATAGTTGCACAAATTGTATCAACACTGAGGATACAATAAATCAACATATTTCTCTAATATAACTATACTTGCAATTGTTTTTGAAACGTTTTCGTACATTACATTCATACATTGATAACTTTTGAAACGTTTCTTTACATTGCGTATAGACTATATAACAATATGTGCCTCATAGCGCCAAATATGCATTTTCTCCCTTTGAATTGCATTGTTAAACAGTAAAGTTGTCACAACTGAGAAATTAAAAATCGTATTGTCTTACTATACAAATACAATACAATCCATTGTATTTTGAACAGTTTTGTTCGGATATTTCAACAATATATTAACCATACACTCTATTGTGTGACGAAAAAAATGTATGGAAAAATCTCAGATTTTGTATAGTTACGATGCTTAACAACCCGTACATTATATTGCGAAAACTTCATTTACATTTGAATAAATGGTTCATAACAATGCATTCTAATGTATTTCTATGATTTCATTTACAATATAATCTATTGCCAATTAAATGTTATTAATAGTAGTGTTACAATAAATTGTATTGTTATTCTGCTGTATTTTTTATTCGGGTTAGAAACCTCGCAGTTAATAACTGTGGAAGTGCTTAATGAACACTAAGCTGCGAGGCGGCTCTGTCCCAGTGTGGGGATGTAATGCCAATAAGAAAAAGAAGAAGAAAACAACGATGCTTAAACGCTGTTCAGTTGTTCACCATCACCTCGGCATGATCTGCCTACACGGGTAGATCAAACAACCCAAATTTTGAGTTGTTTTCGATCTGGCATCTCTTTCATTCCATCCTTTGATGTCAAAAACAGAGAAAGAAAACCACCCAACGATAGCAGTTCGATGGGGGAAGCCAACGCTAGGTTAAAGGGTTTGAACTCAAATTTAGGTTGTTTAAACCTATTTGAACTTAACATTAGGTGGAAACAACTTAATATTTATGTACTTTTTCACACGGGATCAAACGGAAACTACTCAAATCCGAGTTCGGCCATCCAACTCAAAATTGGCTTCCCTCACCAACGGTCCAAATTAAGTGAAATGAACTTAATTTTGAGTTGTTTGAACTTCATTTTGGGTTGTCTGATCTAACCGTGTAGGATCCGACGTATAATGCAACGTACACACCAGTCAAGCAGTTCGACGAACATTGACTCCGCCCCCACGATAACGCTTCGGTTGCTGCTTTGTTTGAACGTGTGTGAAGTTGTTCGAACAACCATTTGACAGTTGGCGGCTCGGTTGGAAAAAATTAAAACGGTTTGATTTTGGTTTGAGTTGTCGGGGGTGGAGTCAAGGTTCGCCGAACATGTTTGAGCATTTGTAGTGAAGTTGCACAAACCCACATATATTTTTTGATGGTTGGTGCTCGAGTTCGTGCTTCGGTCGTTCGTGTGTGATATTGTTGGTCGAATAAATTGATTGTTCGTGGCGCTGTTGGTAAAACTGGATGGATGTTTGAATAAACGAGAGGTGGAGTTAATGTTAGTCAAACTACTTGACCGTGTGTACGTTCCATAACACGCGTAAATACCGAAGCTCCCTAACTGCTAGAGATTCAAACAGCCACCCAAAAACATGAATTCGAATAAAGCCCCAGGGGTCGATCGCATATTAGCCGAGATGCTCAAAGCTGACCCCATGACATCCGCTAAACTACTGCACCGTTTATTTCATAATACAGTAGCCGTAGCCAATCGATAACTGCAACATGTTTACGTTTCAGTTAGCGTATGCCGTTCGATAACTGGAATGCATTCTAGACGTCAAACAGTTGTCAGTCAATGTCAGATGCAATGAAAGTGCATCTGATTGTGCAGCGCATTGCAACTTTCATCGACTTTGACATCGCTTTGAATTTTAGCGGGCCGATAACTGCAAAACTGTTGCAACCATTGAATTACAGTTAAAAAGCATTGCAGTTAAATGACACGCAGTTATCGAACGTCTACTGTATCTGGGACACCGCAACTTTCCCGGTCGACTGGAAGGTGCCCAAAAAGGGTGACCTGACTGTATGCGATAACTGTCGAGGCATTATGTTGCTGTCTACCGTACTCAGGGTCTGTCTCATTTGGAGAATTAAACTGAAATTAAACTTAAAAGTGACATTTCAATAATTATCGAATAACCCTGCTCGCAGAGCAAGATTATTTTTGACAGATATCGAATCATTTTGCATCGATGTCTTATTGGAATTGCTGGGTAGCCCCAGCCATTCTTATGATTGGGTTATTTGCTAATTTTCGAACTGTCACTTTTAAGTTTAATTCGCCAAATGAGACAGACCCTCAGAGTTCTATGCAAAGTTATCCTAACCCAGATTCAGGAAAAGATCGATACGACTATCCGTCAGCAGATCATGTGCGGATCATATTGTCACGCTCCTTATCATTCTGGAGCAGGTCAACGAGTTCGAAAAAGCCTTCAACCGTCTCAATTACGAGAATATGTGGGCGCCCTGAGACGCATAGTAAGATCAATGACCTTGCCGAGCACTCCTTTTCGGCAGGTTTAGTCATCAACGTCAACAAAACCAAATCGTTGGATGTAAACACGGTGATCTCTTCCAGTTTCACATTAGCCGAGCAATCAGTGAAGAATGTTGAAAGCTTCCAATATCTTGGTAGCCAATTGGCATCAGATGGCGGTACCAAGATCGACATAGGCGCACGGATCAAAAAAGCAAGGGCTACCTTTGTTAGTTTAAGAAATATCTGGAAAAACAGGGAGATAAGTGAAAGCACCAAAATAAGAATTTTCAACTCTGTGCTTGAAATCTGTGCTGTTATACGCTAGCGAAACATGGTGTGTATCAGAGGAGAACACTAAACGGCTGCAGATGTTCATCAATAGATGTCTGCGGTATATAATTCTGGCCTGGTGGCCTCAAAATTGGATCTAAAACAACGAGCTCTCTCGTCATGGTGATAACCAGAGGCCGATAGCAACAGAAATTCGAGATCGGAAGTGGGGCTGGGTCGGCCACCCTATACGTAGGGCGGAAGCGAAATCTGCAAACAAACTTCGCTAGAAACTCTAACCGCTGAGCAGATTACGGCGCATCGTGTGTTACTGACCCTTCAGGATTCATTATGCCTATTATTAACATCAATGACGATTCCATAATGGCAGCCGCAGGTAAACTGAAAACATGGACTTGCGTTGGACCTGATGGCATTCCTTCGGTAATATTGAAGAAGTCGATTGGTAGTTTGTTAACCCCTCTGCTTAAGATCTTCAATATGTCGCTTGCTACTGGAGTGTTCCCTTCCTGCTGGAAAAGTGCATTTATGCTTCCTGTGCACAAAAAGGGTGATAGGAGAGAAATCGATAACTACCGTGGAATATCGTCCTTAAGCGCTGTTTCAAAACTCTTCGAGCTCGTAATGATGGACATCCACTGCAGGCGACATCTAAGAATAAACCAACATGGGTTCATCTCGAGACGCTCAATGACATCAAATCTTTTATGTCTCACCTCCTATGTGACTGACAGTATGCTAGAGCGAGCGCAAACTGATGTGGTGTACCTAGACCTTTCAGCAGCATTCGATAAAGTCAGCCATCAAATCGCTGTTGCAAAGCTTGAGAGGTTTGGAATACAAGGGACACTTTTGAACTGGTTCCAGTCCTACCTAAGCTACCGTCATTCGCAAGTAGTCATAGGTAATTTCACTTCGGCATCGTTTCTCATCACCTCAGGCGTACCGCAAGGCAGCCATCTTGGACCCATTATTTTTCTATTTCAACGATGTAAACGCAGTAATAGAGGAACCTCGGCTATCCTTCGCTGTTGACTTCAAAATCTATTTCAATATACGCTCTGAAGTAGATGCACAGTATCTACAACGGCAATTGGATGCCTTCGCCGATTGGTGCCAGAAGAATCGTATGACTGTCAATCCTGGCAAATGTTCAGTTATTACGTTTTCTCGACTAAAGAATACACAAGTTTATAACTATTTTCTTTCTGGAGTTCAGTTGGAAAGGGTGGACGAAATTAAGGACTTGGGGGTAATACTAGACTCCCAGTAAACATTTAAGCAACACGTATCTTTCCCAGTCAATAAGGCTTCCAAATGTCTGGGATTTTTCTTTCGGATAACAAAAACGTTTTCGGATATTTATTGCTTAAAGGCACTTAACTGTGCCTTAGTGCGTTCAATACTGAAGTATGGCCCGACTATTTGGAGCCCATTCTACCAAAATGGAGCAGAGAGAATCGAGTCAGTTCAATGGCGCTTCATTAGATTCGCACTCCGTCGACTACCATGGCAAGACCCACTGCAGCTACCAAGCTACGAGGACCGTTGCCGACTAATTCATCTGGATACCCTTGCAACGCGGATAGATGTAGCTGGAGCTCTTCTAGTTTCCGACATCCTCCAAAACAGAGTAAATTGCCCGAGCATTCTTGAACGAGTAGACATTTATGTAAGACCTCGAGCAATTCGGAACAATATGATGCTGTGACCACCATCTCATCGTTCTAATTATGGAGTGAATAATGCTATTACTGGGTTACAGAGGACATTCAACCGTGTGGCTTCAGAGTTTGACTTTGACGTATCAAGAGACGTGCTTCGAGCTAGATTTTTTACGGTGTTAAGATAGTTTTTGTAATATAAGTTTTATGTCAATGCACAAACCATCATTGGGGCTTCGAAGCCTGTTGATGTAGAACCACCCAAATAAACAAACAAACATTAGACTGAAACCCAGCGGGACATCGCAGCAGAGGCAGACCCAGTGGCTGATGGCGGCGAAGCCTTAATAAAGAAATAAAAGTCGACCGAAATCTAACCTGACAACAGGTTAAAGCGATAGCTGAACATAGCTCAGGAAGGAGATCTTTCAAGTCGGCCCTTTGCACCAACGGAAGTGTATAGGAAGGACCCATAAGTAAATAAGTAACAAAAAAATTTACAAAACTATACCAATACATTCCGTAAATACGAAACAGAATGGATTAGTGTAAACTGATATAGGAGAGTGGAATCGTGTATTGTCGCGCTTATCTTTTTTTAGAGTGCTGCGGTGGTCTTACACTCGCAGGCTCGACTGCGAAGGTAAACGTCAAGATAGCCGCCGTGTTAAAAGATAGGCAGAATTTTCCCGCTGAAAACACAACCACGTGATTTTCGCGAAATGACAGCAGTGTTCGATTGTATTAGTGAGAGTCAACCGGAGTCACTGAGTACATGGAGAGTGTTTATCATGGCAAGTGCATACGGTGGGTAAGATTTTCATTGACTCTGTCATGTTTAGTGACCGTTGCGATTACCTGAGAAGCAACCAGTAGGAAGCCGCAGTATTCTATTTTATCTCGAGATGCATAATATATATTTGAGTATAGAGCACACATCAATTGTTAAAAAAACCACTAATTCGAACCCTTACCCGCCCATCTGTGACTGCGGTTTGTATCATTTCCTTTATAAATACCCACCCATCCTCATCTGTGACTCATAACGTCTTACTTAAATTTCACAAAGAAATTATAAATGAGTATCTTAGTGAACTTACGTTAATTTTCTACATAGTATGTAATAATACCACCGACGAACCAACGTGTCACTCCATGGAAAATAATTCAAATTTGCTGCCCACGACGCCATGATGAAAAATCATCGAACACTATAATACTGTCAAATTTGAATTTATCTGGTAATTTCGTTTCTTATATTTTTTATTATCATAAACGTTACCCGTAACAGACTTGAACAAACCCACCCACCTCCTATAGACAAACCGTAACATATTGTAACGGCGTAACGCAATGTAGTGTACCCACCCACCCCTTAAGGCGTTGTGTAATTTGTGAACGAGCCCCAGGATGATCAAGGAGAAACTTTTAAACATCTTCTCCGAGCTCATTTGAACAAAAATAAATTGTAATTGTTTATTTATTTTGAACAATTACAATTTATTTATGTTCAAATTGATCATTATAAGTTTTTGGGGGCCGTACACATATTATGTAAGCACTTATGGGGGGAGGGGGGGTTCTGTCAATATCATACGCGCCATATAAATAAAAAATCTCTTGTATGGAAAAAATCTTACATGGAGGAAGGGGGGGTCGAAAAACTAAAAAAAAGCTTACGTAATAAGTGTACGGCCCCTTGGCAAGTTTATTAAATTTTAACTGAGTTGATTTACACACCTGGCTCATCTAAACGTGAATTCAAATGCAAATATTTGTTATTGATTTTTGTGAACATAATATGTGTACCTATACAGTTCACTGCCACTCACTCACATTAAATAAGATTTTCAAACAAAATTTAATATTAACTAATAATAATTTTGTTATTGCATACTGAAAGTCACGCACAAGCTCCACCACGCGAGCAGAACGCCCTCGGAAAAGTCATAACAAAACTCGCAGTGTTCGCTTGCGGTCCTCGCGATGGAAAGGCAAAACCAAAATGGCAGCCGAGGAAAAGTCGCCCGCACTCGCCCGCGCACTTCATTCATTCAACGCAACCAGAAATACGAATGAATCCGTTCCGCGCACGTCATCTCACTCGCGCTTTCGGTTCGCACATATCTTCCCTCTCATTTTTTCCCACGCTCGAGAACGAATTCTCGGCTTGGTTTCTGGTGGCGCAGGTACGCCACGGAAAGTGGAATTTTGTTGAACGAAACGACTTCGGTTTGGTCGGTCGGTCGGTCGGACGGACGGAGACGGAGGCTTCTTTCGCCGCTCTGTTGTGTATGAGCAAGCGAGTGGAACACACTCAAAACGAAAACGGCTGCGAGCGACACGACGACGACAGAGAAGAAGAAAAGCTGGCTCGCCAACCAACCAGCCAACATCCCATCCCATGTACTCAGGAAAAAGACATATTTTTACGGTTTTTCGGTGAAATTTAGTGCGCGGAGTGCAATTAGTGTGCAGTTCCGGTTGTTTGTGGATTGTTAACGGTAATTTCTAGTGGAAGGAAGAAGATTTGGCTCCTTGCTGCAGTGCCAGAACTGCTGCACCAGCAGAAAAAGCAGAAGGAGGAGGAGGAGGTCCGGGGCGAAAAAGAAGAACAAGACGAAAATATTGCCACCGAAGGAAGAAGAGTTTGGATTTTTTTTTGGTTTGGTTGCAAAGAGGTGCCAGCGTATTTTTGCTGGAAAAGATTTTATGAAACGAGAAAATTATTGTTCAAAAAATTTTGAACAGTTGGTGAAGTGTGAAAATTGTTATGGTTTGAAAATTAGTTTAAGGTGCTTTTACAATTTCAAATCAGATTCTGTGAATATTGATTAGGGTGTCCCAAAACTAATATTAGATTTCAATATTGCTCTTAAATGAAATGGATTGATTTTTTTTAATATTTATTTTTGTCATTCATTTGCTAGATAAGAACAGCATTATTCTTGACTCGGTAGAGGCTGATGGCTGATTCATCTCGTGAATCAAAAATACAAAACATGTAACATGTTTTGAGTACAGTGTTACCAATAATAAACAGTTACAAGTTGAAAAATGTTTATTACAGCTTTATTTGATTGCTAACTAACAGTAGTAGATAGAAAGACTTTTGTTTGATGCCGTTCGACATCTCGATAGCTGCTCTTTACACTCGACAAAATCACATAATATGCGAAATAAATCAGGCTAAAGCTTTTCGGATCCAGAAAATGATAGCGTAACTTGCTTCTGGTGAATTATTATCCATTTGAGGTGAGCCAACCCACGGCTGCAAATCTCTCTAATAAAGACATACAAAAATTATTATCCCAGAGCCCCTTAAATGATTCCTGTAATTACATTTTTTCTTTGAAGTAATATTATAATTACTGGAAAGCAGACCTCTTACTAGACACATGTTCCATCGTTCGCCTTTCGAGCGGTGAGTTAAATTTTTCGTTGGTAGTCAAACGGGTAACAGTGTTTGACATAACTCGACAACCTTGCCGAAAATAAATCCTACCGAGACGAGTTTAGTGCTATTAGATTTAATTCTACCACGTAATCTACGCATTTCGACCTCCTCAACTGTAAGGACACCTTCAGTGTCTCGTACTTGACTCGAGTACTAAACCCGTCTCGTGACTCAGGGTGAAGATATTCCACTAAGAGAGCCTTATAATTTTCTTTTATCTTTTTACCACTTTTTACATAGAATAACAATTTTGCAATTGCGTCAACTATCCATTCTTTTGTCAAATGTCTTTGATCGTATTATTTGTCTAATTTGGCGTATTTGGATGAACGAACGATTTGTGTAATTCATTGCATATACAAAACACTTTGTAACAACATACCATTTCTTTATTTTTTTGGGACACCCTAATGTGGATGCCAAACTGTGGCATTAATACAGACACTGACAATTTCGGTTCTGGTGTGCCGAACCAGCAACACTGCTCGATCGGGAAGGACGAAGAGATTCACCAAAAGTTAGTCTTCGTTTTCAAGTGCAGAGCGGAAGATAGATGGAGACAGCTTTTGGGCTGTTCAATCGCAGGAATAATGTCTGATTGTCGCTGCTGATGATGTTTGCCTTCTGGACAGCTTCGGAGAGTGCTCCTTATTAATGGATACCGATCAATTCGATTTTCTTTGCCGATGATGGCGGCTGAAGTGTTGTAATGGACGTGTAGATAAACTGGAGCAACCCACCTCCCGAGTGTTATCAGATCCCATGATTCTCTCGCTGGAATTCCGCGGAGGACTGCCTTCTGGCCTCCTAGAGGCCCATTGCCGTACGTGCCAATCTCGGATCGCGAGTGATAATCTTCCATTTAAATTTTGCGGCCAATCTTCGAGGTAAAGTTTGACCACCGAAAAAATCGGATTCATAGTGACTGATTCATCCCGTCAAGATATTTTTGGATTGTTAGTGAAGATCGGTTTTTGAACAAAGTGTTTTGATCATTTTTACGTTATAATGGGTTAAAACAGTATAAAGAGAAGAAAGTTAGAAGTTTTCATGAAAATATTTACAGCTGTGAAGAAAACAGAAAATGTTCAATCAATCTCAGGGCCTATATTTTTCGAATGATTTCAAATAGTGATCTAAAGCAGTGTGGTTCCATTGGACGAAAGGAGCGAAATATAGAATACTAAGCATATTTTGATGATAGTGTGTTATGCATTGTGACAAGAAAATGGTGACGAAGCTCTGAAAAACTCCCGAGTGTGAAAACCATTCAAACACACGAAGGGAAGTCCCCAATAACCAAACACAGAAAAGGCTACAGAGCACGGACGGAGCTAGAGCGAAGAAAAGTTGACAGATTGCGAGTGTGAACGAGCGCTTTCGCGCCGGTGTTAGTGAATAGGGCGTATGCGTGTATCGGTGAATTAGGGCTCTTTGTACACAGCAGTAGCCAGAGTGCGCTGGGGAGAATCGATTTTTCCCTCGACGGACGTGACGACGGTGTTGGGTCTATCTCTCTTGGTGTCCCCTTCGTATATGGATACGGCTACGGCTTTGGTGGATTGAGTCGCCCTTCCATATAGATGGGGGAAACTCACTGTTGGATGATCCGACCGAGCCAGGAGCAGCGGAGGTAGTAGTCAATGGCAGGAAGTGTGAAACGGAAATACACCACCAGTCGGCAGTCGGTGGCACAGCCAGTGTAAGGAAATATAATTCGTCAATCGGACACGTACGCATACCCCTACAATATTGAGGAGTGTTACATCCAGATGGGAAGCTTCCCCCTATCCCCTCGACAACGACATCGATTCCCCAACGTCTGTGTCATGTAGATTAATGGAGGATAGCTCACGCATTCGCATTTTCCCCATATAGTGTCATTAGTCGATCGTCGCCCCAAAAACTGGCAATGGGAATCGAATTACCCACTTAGAAACACCCCATCGTCATATGCGTTGTAACTGCAGACATCAGCAATCTTTTCGGGTTTTGCCGTTCCTTATGCTTTCGCACAAATCGCGCAGAACAGTGTAGAATCAAGTAGCAGCAGTCAAAATAATCAATTAATTGATAATGTCCTCTACCAGTGGAAATTAAAGCCGCACAGCAACGCGAGCCACCACACGGTCAGCCTGAGAGGCGAGAGTGAACCAACGTACGATCAGAAAATGTATATCAAAAGAGGAGTAATAACAATAATAAGATAGCGCTAAGATACTTCAATCGGACATTCCACGGCAGTGGCGGAAAAGAGGGAAAAAGGCAACCGACACTCTCGCACTGCACACACGCAGAGAAAACCACACACGCATACACGGTTGATATATCGCACTGGAGCACAACAAATTAAAGGTATTATACGAAAACAAACATCCAAAAGAACAAGACCCACAAGGAGAGAACGAGAGACTTACATACTTCGGAATCCCACACACATTCTCATTCCGGCTGCTTCTTGCTGCTCCGGACCGTCTCGGTTTCGCAGTTCGCGGGTCAAATCCTGGCTCGTCCCACACGGCGCGACGACGAGCAGATCATGTACGTGATCAACCCAGCGAACAGCGGCAAGGACATCCCGAACAGCTACCCAACGAACGCTGGAAGTAACTCGAATAGCAGCAGTGGCAGCGGTAGCAGCACTGTCGTTGGCACTCAGGAGATTATCAGCAAAATTTTGACAAAATGTGCCACGATGACAGATGCTGAATCGAGCAGCACCGTCAATGGAACAGCGACCATACTACTGTCCCCGTCGGCGGCCGTTCGGCGAAACCAACCGTCGGCAGCGACGACGGGGGGCCTAGTGGGCGTTTCGCCCCAATCTTCGCCTGCGTCATCTTCGTCGTCCGCTTCGTCGCCGACCGCCGACGGGCCGTATCCGCACAGCGGCTTCCAGACTGCTGCCGGCAAGGATAAAGCCAAACCCGGTGGCACGGGGTCATCCGGTAGTGCGGGGGGAACGAATGGTTCCGCAGGGAAACACGGAGACAGCAGTGCTGCTGGAAACGGAACAGTGACCGGCAAGATCAACGGCAATGGTACACATTCTGGGTCGATCAGTGCACCCGGCGGGAGATTGCAGTTCTTCAAAGGTAAGTTGTTTCTTCTTTGTAAATTGCCACATAACTGGACGAACATATGCACATGTTAAACAATATGAAATTTGTTAGTAATATTTTGACGATCTAATAAGATTTGCAACATCTACAACATACTCGATCAACTTGAGGGATAGCTTTCCGGGACGCTATTTTTTACAAAGGTGCGAATCCCCGGAGATTAATTTTCGGATAAATTACATAAATCTGACGTTGTATTATAGACATGTTGACAAATTATTAAGATTTTAATAAATGATTCGTTTTTTTCTGTTTTGCTATCCGGTCGAAATGAATCCGGTTTCGCCTGTCTCCAAAAAGCTTGTACCGCAAACGGTGATTTATATGGAAGATAACCGTGGTCTAGGCGCGGCATCGACAATCACTGATAAGAAACAATCAGTTGCATTTACCGCAACACACAGCAAATCTATTGCCATGATGGTGGTCTGCGGGCCTTCCGATTGCCAGGCAGAGATAACAGAAGACAAACGAATCGTACCGCACTCCCGGATGCGATAATTATTAGAAATAAGACCACCACGATTCCGGGAGATTTCCATTCGTGAACGTCGAATGAGCATTCAAACTAAGGGAGTAATGCAAATTGAGCATATTTTTGTTACCATCTTCAATGTTATGACACTGATTTACTTTTTGAGAGAACATTGTTGTATAGAATATAGGCAGAAATAAAATAATGATTCATTGGAAAATAAAAAAGAAATAAATTATTGCCGTCGCAAACATCTTCAGTTTTCTTTTCTGGAAAAGTTAACATTTTATTATGTTTCCGATACACTTATAAGTTCCCTCCACAAATAATTTTGACCACGAAATTTTCAGCGTGGATAGAAGATTATCGCAAAATTAGAACTCATTCGGATTCACGCAATCTTTGTCGTTATTGTGTGAAGTCACTAAGTAATTGTGTGCTCTTTGTATTGGCAAATAAAAGTGCAGTAAGGTCTCGAAAAATTTCAAAACTGGAATCAAAATTTACGCTCTCTTATCACTTCAATTGTAAGAATCAAAGCAGGGTTTTTATTATCAAACATTTTCTTCCATTTTAAACACAAGAAACAGTGCATAGAACGCGTCAATCGTCAATTTATCGAATGATGATCCTTTGTTTTTAATCTCACTTTTATTTTATCTGCCAATTGCTGCAACGTACATAGGCAGGTTATAGTTGCTGCTTATAAACGAAAGCAATTGATTGACGTTATCATTCCCATCGGCACCCAATAGAGCTGGGATTCAGTGAATTCCATTATTTATACGATGTTCAATCGGCTAGAAATTATCACATTTGCCTGTAGGGCGGGGCAAGATGAGCATCCGTAATACCTTCTCAGTAAGCATGCCTTTCTATGTTACAATCGACAGTTCTTTTTTGCTGCATATCTTCAAAAATCTAGACTAAAACGCTACTTTCAGAGGGAACGCCAATTCCGATGAATGTGACTCAACTAAAACTCTGTTTTCACTGGTTCAAATAAATTACGGGGCAAGATGAGCACTCATACGGGGCAAGAAGCACCCATTTAAAGTTGGTTTCTCAATTGAAATTTATTAGAGCAACAATATTAACACAAATAATAAATATTAATGCGTGGTCATACTAAAACAAAAAAAAAATATATGGTCGATAAGTAACTGTTATTATTTTTTATTTATACCATTATAATCACATTGAATAACAGTAATGAGCCCAACATTTCAGTAAATTTGTAAATGTACGTTACTCAACAGATTCAACGCAGAGCAAATCATAATTTAAGTTTGAGCAAAAGAATTTTACTATTTTGTGTATTATTTTATTTAGTTAAAATGGATAAGGATAGGTTATTCAAATCTAATTAAGCAAGGTCAATCATTTCACTGTAAATCTTTTTAAAGCTTTAAAATATTCTCTAAAGACTTAGAATATGTGTACTTGGTTAAGATTTTCATTGAAAAATATTGCTTTTTAAACCTTATTTTCTAATGTTGATTTCTTATAAGAAAATCTCAGTTTTCACCAATTTTTGCATATTTATCTGTATTCAGATTCATTTCATTTTTATAATATTTTTTTAATCTGATGTCTGCTATTGGACTATGCTTCCTATGATCGCATATCAGTCCCATCTTTGCTGGATTTCGAATGGGACAAAATGCGATTGTGGGCAGTATAGTCAAACAGTATTCGGGGCTATTTAAAGAGAAAAAATAATTATAGCGGTAAAATTAAGGGATTCTCTCCTAGCACATGCTTTACGATCTGAGTTGTGGTGAGTGTCCCAATTGTGACAGTTTCATATATAAAAACATTGAAGTTTATCAAAAGTACAATGGTCAACTACAGGTTGGTTGAACAGCTCTCATTTATATTTATTTCTGATTATCATCACCTCATATGAGCTATATTAGATAACGAGTTATGTATCTAAGATGATTGTACTTGAAACGTAAAAGTAATACTAACAGTGACATCAGTGCATCTTTTAAAGATGTTTCTTTGCATAATAATCTCAAACTGAATATGAATAAACGAAGGAATAAGAAAATGCTTTTCAGCTACATAACAATAGTTATGTTAGTTAGAATCTGAGCTACTGTACTATCGCGCTTGTGTTCACTTTGTGCCACAGCATTTACCAGACTTGTTCAATGCCAAATTATCTTATCGTGAATCAACACTGTCAAGTAATGTCAATAAAAATAAACGGGAATGACGCCTTTGGATTTCTAGTATATTATTGTAAGGAGGTTGGAGAAAAACAATGTTTGTTTACATAATCAGTTACGCCAAAATCACAAAATAGTCCCGATATAGAAATAAATCGGACTGGATTGAATTAATCGATTTGGGTATTTCTGACGGTTTTCTATACACTTATTACATATTTCATAACAGCACTTTGTTAAATATAAAAAAATCATTTATTCTACATTTATTTTACAAAAAAGCAACATCTTCGGTTTCAGATTTTTTATGTTTAGCAGACGATTTTTCACTCGCTCAGCATCATGTAAAACGAAGGTATAACACTTTGTCGCTCTGTTGGAGCCAGGGATTGAATCCTAAAGAGAGTGAACAAGTCTCTCACTTATCATCTCTGGTATACATATACGATATGTAGCATATCGCGAGAGACTTTTTTCGCAAGCTGCCATGATAGAGAACTGAGGCTATACCCCATGATAAATTTCTTTTAGAAAGCTCCAAATGCGGGGAGCACTGGCTCTGATGATGCATTTCAACTTGTTCTACCTAGCTGTGCAGTAACAAACATGAAATGAGCTAAAACAAAGCGAGAATCACCATGTTTCTGTGGGGGCTGCCTATCCGTTCTGTTTTCTTGCACTTGTATACAAATTTGATAAATTTGTTATCATGGCTTGTTATGATTCGGAACAGTCTTTGCCTCTCTTTTGTCGTTGTTCGTTATCTATTGAAAGCGACTTCTGCAAACCCTGGTCAGAGCTGATGTCCACGAGAATCGCCAGGATGGAGTTGCTATATTTATCTGTATTCGAAAATTAATTGTATTTACTCTTAACAAATGACTGGACACGATCGCTGTTATATTATGTTATAACTTATGTATAACAATGTGAATTTGTCTTAATCCTGTCCGGATTATTGTAGATTACTTGTAATACCGTTTGAAGAGTACAAAAACTCAAACTTTCTCATACATTATTCTGGCAGTTACACTCGTACCTTTCCGAATTAGTCTACCCTAGCTCTACACCCAGACCTAGTTTTATTAAAAAACCAGATTTACATGTCTCCTAACTCGTTTCCGAACGAACAGTGGCAGATGTGGATCAAACGATTGAGGTGCTTGCGAGATTCAAAGAGAGTTAAATAAAGTCATAATACATCTACTCTCACTAAGGTTAATATATTTTCCTATCAAGTTAAAGACCGCAGTTTTAGCGATCATCCTAAATCCAAACAAAGATGTTACTCTCCCTCCAAGTCTATCTTCACATCATTTTGTTGAGTAATAAAATGCTCAGTGGATATTGCACCCATTTTCCAAATGCTGGAAAGAAGCTTTCTGCAACGGCTAAAACGACGTCTGTAAATGAGTGATATGGTTCCTATTGAGCAGTTTGGCTTCGAACCGGTCAAACCACTACAATCCATCAGCTAGTTCGACGAACTAAAATAAATCAAGCAATAAGTCTCCAGGAAGTAATCGATTGAATGATACTGCTGAGTGTAGAAAAAACTATGACATCTATGGCAAGATGTAATTGTTTTCATGTTACGTAGGGCCAACTGTCCGCTTTATATAGATAAACTTGTTGAGTAATTTAAGCGATAAAGTCATTCCAAGTGTCAATCAATCGCTGCGAGTCAGAATCCCGCGGGTTCCCCTTTGGCGTTCCACAGGGATTGGTGCTGATCGACGGAGTTTTGTATACTTTTTTGCAGCTGACACACCTTACATAGTATGCCTGAAGAGTTTCAGCTGAGGTGGCATACCAAAATGAATGCATCAAAAACTCCTCAGGCAATATTTGTCACACGAAAAAGGGCTATTTTGAAAGCCTTTTCAATTTCTATCAAACTCTGCTATACTCCTGTTCGATGCGCCGCTCTTCTGCTTTGTATTGCAATTTCCACAATTTGACCGCTCTCCTTGGGTATAGTCTTTCACGGAACGGCAGAACACTTATTGACAGCAGGAATTCTTCGACCAGCTTCAATGCTGTAAATTTATTCTATTAAATATAATCAAACTTATTACTCATTCCAAAACATTTCTTACCTTATAGTATTCTCCGTATTTTTCCGACAGACAATCTTCCCAACACTCATCACTTTTCTTCCAATTTCTACTCCTTCAGTGTTGCCAGTTTCACCGCAATATTCCTCTAAATAGGTTACTTGGGTTGTATTCTTTGATTAACCGAAGATCATCTTTTCGACTGGTAAAATAAGATACTGTTCTTCAAATGTGTCTTTAGATCAGGGATGTCCAACGTACGGCGCACGAGCTGGATGCGGCCCTTCGTTCCATTTGTTGTTGCCAAATAAAGCAATTTGTTCATTTTTTTTCTTTTAATTCAATTTTCAAATCAGCTACAAAAGTTAATTTGTGATATTTCTCTGCACATTTTTTTCACATAAAAACAAATCTTTGTACAAAAATGATTAATATTCGTGATATAGCGTCGCACGTTATTAAGAAAATCATCTTTACCTACGCCTGGAAACTCAATCACCACTAATTCCATATTATGTGGGCGGAAATATAAGCAGAATACGAAGATTTGTTGTGCTAGTTCGTTGGCTATTTTTTTACATATTTATACGTCGGTTTAGGGCTCTAACAAGTTTTTTTACAATTACTATGAGATTCACGTGGTTTATAACACGTCGAACTTTTATTATCTAACATGCAAACTATTGAAACAAAATTGAATTAATTGAAAACTAAAATATTTCTCTGATCCGGTAGCAAACAGTTGTTTGCCACAGTTTGTTGAATATGCTGGTAAACTCGAAGCCTTTTGACAGTAGCTTTCAAGTCTATTCGCTATTTTGTTAGAATACACTTCCTCAACGCCGTAAAGTAATTGTTGATCTCCATTACCTGCTTGCGAAATTCGATCAACGATTGTAAAATCAATATGCGTAGAGTAATTCAAACAAAAAAAAGATTGATATTGTGTTTAGTTTTCCTTTAAATAAACAAATTTTAGCCATGCTGTAAAACTAAATGCCATTCTGAAAAAAAATACTTTAATTATTTTTTAAAAGTTTAAAAAATATGTACCGAATATGTTCCTGGCCCGCCAACAAGTAGTCAATCTGAAAATTGGCCCGTGGCTTGAAAAGGTTGGCCAGGCCTGAGACCAATCCTCACATACAATTGCCCCATGTGGTAAATCAGTGCTCCATATCATCTGCGACGTCTTCAAGCCAAGCAAAACAAGTTGTTGAAGATTATCTTTGATTTGAATCCTTGGTTTCCGATGCACGATCTTCAACAAGCAGTTGTAACTGGAACAATCATCGATTATCTTCAAAAGACGTTACAAAAGCTTCGAAACTCATATGTCACCTGTCAACTAATCTGTACAAAGTGAATCTTTCCTTTTAAATAACAAAGATGTGATAACTTTTTGTCTTTCTCGTACAACAAAGTTGTATCGAAAGGCTATACGATCACTCCAAAAATGAACTTTTGATAGTGTTATATACCAAACGACTCAGCCCAATGAACTGAGGTGATGTCTGTATGTGCGTATGTAAATATGTGTACAAATTTTGTAGACACACTTTTTGAAACGTAGCATTATCCGAATTACAAGTTCCATTCGACGGGGGATCTTGTCCCATTGTTTGCTATTGAAAATTGGCCAGATCGGACTGTGGGATCAGAAGTGATGGCCAAAATACTATTGTTTATACCCAAAATACGCTAAAAAATACTCATTTATATTTTTCATTATTTTTTGCACGAGATCATCATTGTAAAATCAGCAAAATCTCAATTCCCAACATTGTGCAGTAGACAGATCTCACATAACACGATTTAGAGGTCAAATGTGTTATTTTTTGTCGGATATTTGTAACTCCAAAATTGATGAATTACAACACAAATAAGGGGTATTGAGGTAAAACGATGTCTTACAGCTTCGTGCAGTGAACTTAACAACCTTGCACGATTTCCCAGGAAGTTCTACGATTTGTGTCAATATTTCAGCGCAATCCGTCCGTACCGAACCGAGATATTGAATTTATTCGCGTTATGGACATTGTTTTCCCATTGTGCACTGCTGGAGGTTCGGACCATCCATCAGGTTAGTTTTGCCTCCATGCGACTACTCCATTCTGTGATGCGTTAGCCGTGCGGGCCTTCCTTAGCCGCGCGGGAAGATGTGCGGCTACAAAGCAAAACCATGCTGATGGTGACTGGTTTCGATTTCCGATCCGTTCTAGGAAATTTTCTTGACTCTCTGTAATGCCAATTAAAGGAAGAAAAAGATGCGTTAGTTATTACTTGGCCTAATCACACATACGGACACTGATCCAGTGTAAGTTGAAACATTATCACCAAGTGGGACTCGATTTGCGGTGTAGAAATTGATGGAAAAGTACCTAATTTCTAGCCCTAGATCCAGAGAACAAATCCCATCCCGTCATGTTGGTAGGTGGCAGATTGTGCACATTCATTGTTATCTTTGGTAGTAGTAAGAAATGGTTTTGATGTTATGCCAACTCCTTCGCCGCGAAGTGGCGCTCGAAGCCGGAATACAAAAGTGTCCCAATCGGTTAGTGTGTTCCATCATCCCATTCTACTAGGGATATGGAAGAGTCCTAGTACCGAACACATTGAATAACTCCTGCGTTGCTGCTTATCGCCGAGTACTTGAATGTTGCTTCTTGTTGCAGCGAAGCTTGAAGGTTAGGTGATCCGTTTCTATTTCTGTTAGGGTATGATCAGAAGGAGATCAAAGTGTGGTGTGATGCTTGCCTTTGTAGTTTCGGTATCGGATGGTGGGCAAGCTTGGAACGACAGAGTGCATTCAATATGGCACATATTGGTACATTGGAGCGCATTTTCATGTAACTCCATTCGATCGGGTATGGACGGGCGTTCGTTAGAATATCGGGCATTGTTAGAGGACATAATATTCCAGACATGCTACACAACGCCTGTACAGTGATGTAGCTGATTTGAAGATTGGTCCGGTTTCTTCTCGATTGAGGGAGTTGCAGCTTTGAATCAGATGACTTGAGTTTTAGTGACAAATACAACAGCTTCAGCAGGACTTTTCTTGATTTACCTGAACAACTGGATTTCCCACCCGCTCTATGAATACGTTCTTACAAACAGATCCACAGCGGATCTTTTGGCTACGGTACATGTTTTTGAATAATACGAAAATTTACGTTTTCCTTGGGCTTAAAGGCTTTTAACAACTCACAAACATAAATTTTAAAACGGCTTGCCAGCTGTGATAACCGCATCGATTCTTCTCCATTTCGTCTAATCTTGAGTATCTTCTGGCAAAACATTGATTTTTTTAAATTTGCAACTTTGGTGCGATAAATTTAATGTAAGTTGTAAGTTAATGATAAATGATTATCAAATTCAGCTTACAAGCCATTGCATCGTTCTACTATTGTAATTCGATGATAAAGTACCGGAAATCGGTAAAATTTCTTAAAGTTTCGGTTTTACCCACTTCTGTGCTACAGAATCCGCGCGTTGCTTCGAAAAACCAATTGTAAAAACGACACAAAGCGCGTGCCGTCGTCCGTCGGAGCTTTCTCTAGACCCAACAACAGGCAGTCAAACCAAATCATCCAAACTGCTGTGCGACTAAGGCAACTGGATGGACTCATAGTCGTCGCCTCTCGGGCCACCTCTTAATAAGACGTGGGAGGATTAACAATTTTCACTCATTTAGAGCAATCTCGCGAGCGATTTTGGAGGCTGGAGCATGGCAATGTGCATAAAGATGATGATGATGACAACGACGGGGCGGCGGCAAGAGCCGTTTCTCGCTGACCACAATCAGCCGGCGGACCAGCAGCGCAGCGCGGCAGCATATTATGGGGATTTTTTTTTTTCGAGCTCTCGGTTTCGGTGCCCATGGTCGAGAGAAAGATACCGCTATCGCATTATACTAATAGTGTATCCAATCCGCCGAACGAGCGCGAGCGCAAGAAAATTGACGACGGGGAGTGCAGCTGCTGGTTAGTTGGTCGGTCGGTTGGTTGGTTGGTTGGTTGGGCCTCATCCGCAGCACGAGGTAATGATGTGAAATTGAAGCAGAGTGGCTGGCGTGGGTCGTATTTAGTTGCCGGTGATTACCGGAATGGGTCGTGTGCGTTTTTTTGTTGCCATTGTAGCCATCCGCCGAGTAACTATCTAGCTAACTGGCTTGTTTGGTTCGGCAGCCGCGGAGGACCATGGTGGCGTAGCGCGTGGTGTTCCAGCTCTATTGACGAACACCGCAGGCGCAAGGGGACCGCTACTTATTTCTTCCATTTGCGGATGTAATATCGGTCGTAAAATGTCATTATCTAATTGGCACACCTTGGAAGGTGGTTTGCGAGATCGGAATTTAGTTTTTGGATTTCTTGGACAATGATAGGCGGTTGTTGGTGAAAACTGTGGTTAAAGATGATATTTTTTTATCGTATAGCTCTATTAGTATTATTATTATTATACTTTTTCGATAGTAGCAAAGCAAATTTAATATGTCTACATACATATTATCATGTGTCATATTGTGTCAACAAATTGTCATTTTAGAGGTGAATTAAGAACATTGTTTATTTATTAATTATATTTTGATCCCGTGGTTTCATATTTGTACGATTCAAATAGAGAGAGCCGGCGTTGCATGTTTTATTCCATTTTGTTTAGATTTTCTTGCAGAATAGATCAATGGAGTAAAAGTGGGACTGGCTTCTGTTGCTACTTTCACCCACTGTTCATTTCAAGGCAGTCAGTTGTTTTCACCAATATAAACCAGAAGACTGAACCATTGCAACGTACAGACGCAGAATTTACAAAACTAGGCACATTACGCAATGATCTTTTACTCAAAACAACAAGGTTTTTGCAATTTTTTTCGTTTGCGATAAGACTTCGAACCGACAATCAATCACCTTTTTCGAAATGGCATAAAAACAACGCTTAACAAAATTGTTAATAGAAATTTTCGAATAGATTTTCTCCACCAGTTATTAGCTTATGCCTATTTGCTTTCATTGGACTGCAAATATCACCACTTGTGCAATTCTACGAAAGTTATGGACCAAAAACAAAAGGGTGCCTTCCCCTATATAAGAATATTGCACCCAGAATCAACATCTTAAATTGTAAGGGAACTATATTATATGGGGCAAATGCTTTTTATGTCGGGAAGTAGGCCACCTGATGGACTCTTGCCCTCAACGTAAAAGAGAGCTAACAGGAAGTATTGGAAAAAGAATTCTGCGGCATCTTAAAATAGCTGCTGATTCTGAATAATTTCCATTACACCAAAATTTGTTGTACGCCTCCAAAAAGGTTAATTTTACTCTGAATGGTAATTTTCTGATCATCAGGTAATCCACCGCATCCGGATTTCGGGCCCGACGATTTTCCTCTACCAGCATCCAGAGCAAAAATAGCTCTTCTAAATAGAATGGCTGGTTGTAATCTTTTGATTTTACATCATTTGGGACGACTATATTTTCCAGGCTATGCCGAACAGATCCATTTGTTGATTTAAAATTCTTGCTATACAACTCCTCGGATGAGATGCTTTGGAAATTATCAGCAAGGACGTAGGAAAAAGAGTTGAGATCTCTAGTAACAACATCACCGTGACGAATAGAAATGCCGGTAGTACGCTTCTTTCCACACAGGGCATTAGCTCCCCCAGGCTTCTGATGAGCTTTGTGTACCGCTGACACTATTAATAGAATTCTCCCATGAATAATTTTTAGTATTTCTTTTTATCGATTTGCATTCACGTTGTCTGATTCTCAGCTAATTCTTAGCTTTTTACTTATCTGGATAATCAACGGCTAATCGTTTAAATGCCATTAAGGCATTTCTTCTAGCTTTAACTGCTGTTCTAGTCTCTTCACTCCACCAGAAAAGTGATTTCTTCCCAAGCGTAGTGCTAGTTGGTGGAATGCTTGTTGAAGCTGCTTCAATGACTGCTTGAGAGATTTCTTCAATAGAATATGTCTTATCCTCAGAAAGCATTCCTTGTATTGTTGTCAGTCTGCATCGTCATACTTCCATCTGCGACGACACGTTGTCTCGATTCGTTCTTCTTAACCAAATATCTCAATGGGAAAATGCTTACTCCCCATTGAGTCTGCTCTGAATTTCCACCGTATTTTCCCAGACATCTGACCAGCTCTCAAAATGGTGAAGAGCTCGGTGGTCTAGTGGCTATCGCTTCTGCGTTATAAGCAGGAGGTCGTTGGTTCAGTTCCAGGCTTGTCCCTTTCCTACTTTGTATTTCTATCTTAGTTCTCTCTGTGTTTCACGTTCTACCAAAACGATTCCTACTGTTAATACCTTCCACACAATCCCAAACCCTCCCGTGGCACCTATGAGAGGTCGTAGAGTTCTTTGCATCTTTCTTAAGTAGGTGCCCAACTAACCATCCTTTCCATTTCTCAGCATTCGCAAGGACGTGGCCAGGACAGATCTCGACTATTGGAGAGTGCATTGCTTCCATCTAAGAGATAGTGGTTAGTCCCAAATCATTATTTATGGTAACGGATGAAAGTGATGCTACTTTCATACAATAGTCTTGGCTTGTACCACCTACGAATTTGTGCGAATTGCTCAATGCTAATGCTAATCTGACCAGCTCTCAAAATGGTTTGCGCTCCATCATTAAGAACAATTTGATTTTTTTTTTCTTCCCAGGCTCTAACAGACCTAATAATTGCTTTTTTAGGTTGAGGATACATGCAGTCAAATAATTAGATACTACTGTTAAGCAAAATGGGATTTCTATGGTAGCCGTCAATGCAGTGAGTGATGTATTGAGAGCTACTGGTGTGCATGGTATAGAAGGCTAAGCCGGAGTTTTCGTATCGAGTCGGCCCGTTTTTGGTAAACCAACGCTACTGCGCACCGAGGATTTGGTCAAGTTTCTCTGGAGTTAATTTTTGTAATTCTTAGAGATCAAGGACCAAAGGAGGAGCGCTGTTGATGAGTATTACCAGGTCGGGAAGGTTATTATATAGTCAATTGATATTCCAAAGCAAACCTCTAGTGACTCTGCGAAATACTCGATGTAGGTATTTGGGAGTTCATGTATGTTGATGATGAAGAAGATGGTGCAAGTGAGTACACAATAGTTAACATTACAGTTGAGCAATCCATATCGCCCACCTCACAGACATATTCAGGAGAACCTGAGGCATTCCGCACAGGGGTCGACTTGGAAGATCTAGCTCTTGCAGAGCAGTTTTTAGAAATAAAGAGCATGTTGAAATTCGGGTGCTGTGTTGTCGTTTGTTGGTCAAGTGTTCTTCGCAATTTTGCTATATGTTGTACTCATGTTTCATTGTAGAGCTGTGGTCTATATGGGTGTCCAGGTGCATAACAGATTCAGCATCCATATATCCAGTAAGTTTGGTTACTAGTGGAGGATCGGTGAAGCAAGTCGAAATACTGGTGGTGTCACATTTTTTTGCTCCTACTTCGATTACGTTCGTTGTCGTCGCTATTGTTTTTTCCGTGGTTTATTTTAAGGTCTCTCTGCCTTGTCCTTTGCTTGATCAATAAGTTTCTTCCTTGATTGATGTGTACTGGAGTGAACTGGAGTTCTAGAGTTAGCTGAAGCAATCATAGAATCATAGAAGGTTCCAAACTGCACCAATTTTCCGCACCAAAACTTTTATTGCTCTCGATGTGCTGCTGGTGCTGTATTGTCTCACTTTTGTTTCGAATTACTTCCTTCAAAGAAATCAATTCTCCTCTCATGGCTTCTAATTGTTTGCGCAACGATAGATGGTTTGGTCTTCCTCGAGTGTTTGCAAGACGCAACCAGACATTGCTTAACGATACTCGCGTATGATTGTTGTAGCTTTTGTTCTTTGTAGAACTTGCGAGCTTCAATAAAGCTAATACCTTGGTCTATTGGAAAGCGATATGATTCATCATCCTATATAGGGCATGATCTGGAAGATGCGCCATGACTACCTTTTCGATTTCTGCAATACTTGTGTTTGCTACATTGGATACCAAGACTTCAAGAGTCGTGTAGACAAATCTTATGATTCGAACAGGTTTTTTTTGTGTGACCGTAACTACCACAGTTATAGCAGTTATAGCAGATTTCGTGCCGGTATAAAACTCAAATTCTCAAATCTCAACCACGACACGATTCAAATCAAGCGCGAGGCAAACCTCACCTAACTCATGGCCCAGAGAATCATCCATGATTCGACTCGCAATTTGCATCAGTGCGTGATTTTTGCGTGATCTTTGTTGAATTCATCGGAATAACTTTCTTTGCTTAAAACAATGGATAAAAAATCCATACGTAAACATAAAATATGCTTCGATTGGGTATTGACACTTTTTGGAGCGAAATCATTTTTTGGCGAATGAGCGAAACGATGCGATTCTGCGTGAAAAACTCATGCGCGATACTCTCAGTGCAGAATCTCTTGCGTGTCAGCTCGTGTATGAGGCTTCGGTGAGTGAGATTTGAGGATGAATCTACCAACACTGACTGTGGATACACAACAGTAGCGCACATGTGGCCATTTGGGCCAAGAAATCATATTCCGAATACCGAAAAATATTTAATTTGCAAAAGAAAGCTAACAGCGGACCTGTTGTGTAAGGGACAAGGGTTATGACATTTTCTCGAAAATGACATTTTGCCGATTCTAACAATTTCCTAAAAGTAACATTTAATCGAAAATATCACTTTCCTTTGAAAATGACATTTGTCTGAAATTATTTTTTTTTTCCGGAAATAACATTTTTTCGGGAATAATCTTTTCCAAAAAATAATATTTGCTTTTCGGGAAATCGTTTCATTCGGGAAAACAGCTCGAGGAAATTACATTTGGGGAATTGGTTTTCGGAAAATTTCCGTACTATCGCCTTGAGTATCTTACTTCCGAGTTCAGTGCGAGATTTCTCTTGTTTCGGACAGTAGAACGATCGTGCGATCGGCCGAAATATTGTGTTCTGCATTGCGCGGCCGGTAATAAAAATCAGTTCAGTGCGAGATTTCTCTTGTTTCGGACAGCAGAACGATCGCGCGATTGGCCGAAATATTGTGTTCTGCATTGCGCGCCCGGTAGGCCGGTAGTTAGTTTGTACTACTTTTCGCGCCCGATTCATGGCTAGGTAAAATCACTGTGTATAAAGAATGGCACGGTCGTATCGCTTATCAGAGTGAATCCAGATCCAACGATGCCTACCAATTAACTGATAATCCTTACTGTGGTTTTTGTGGAGACGCAGAGGTAAACACGGTCTTCAAATAGCAAAAACCACCTACTAATATTCCTTCCTTCTTCCTAACTGACTACAAGGACGTGGCCGGCGCCGTTATTGATCATTAGAATTTTAGAGTCACTGAAACTTGCACACTGAGAATGCTTGAACAATCCCAGTCAATCATTCAGTTGATTCTTTGTGCAATTTCACTGATTCTGTTCAATCACGGAATAGCAACCATAGATATGTGTAGTCAGTCATAGCTAAGCTAAGCCAAGCTAAAGCTAATCGCCTTGAGTGTCTAACTTCCGTTTTATGCTTAACGTTGATCGGCATGATCGTTGATTATGCCTAAGACAGATTCCCCAGTACCGGACAACTCCCAATACTGGACAATTCTCAAAACGACACTTGCAAAGATCGCTACACCATCTTATGCAGTATAAGTGGTAGCTATTAAAAAGTTCTTTACCTGCATGAAATATAAGATGCTCATGTTGTGAACTTTTTAAAACATGATTAAATTCAGGTTAAAAGTGTGTGGATCAATTCGATCGTTCGTTCGTTGTCTAGCGGCAAACGCGGATGCAAAAAAAAGAACAATCTTATGATACTTGTGAATACGGTGCAATTCGGTTTTCGGTTTTCCGCTTCCCGCTCCCCGTTCAACATGGGTTGAGATTGTCGGTTTTGTGAAACAGTTAAACACCGATGTTAATCTTATGGAAACTGTATACAAAACGACTGAGGATCGGTCTTTATTCGTGAAATTCACCTCTTCGGAAGCCATACAGGATGCACTAAGGAAGAATCGCGAATCGCGGTATTCAAGTGGAAAGGCTGTGGAAGTTCGGATGATTGTTGCAGGCAGCAACATTCGATATGGCCGAGTGTTTGACCTTCCACCAGAAATACCGGATGAAGATGTATCTTTGTTACTCGGACAATACGGTTCAGTGGAAAATTTCCCGTGGATTTGAGCCTCGATCATTTGTGCACGGGTGTACGGTATTCATAGATGTAAAACATTAAATAGCGCCGTCGCAAGAAATTGCGAATCATAGAGGCAGTATTTTCTACGGGACTTGAAGAACAAGTGTTTCGAGTGCCGGAAGAAAAGGCATCGCAAAGATGCATGTCCTCTGCGAAGTGAGTGCAATAAGGAGAAGCCAAAGAGATCAACCACATATGCTGGAGTAGTAAGCGGAATCCAGGAAAATGAGAATGTGTCGAAGAGGAAGTGGGGCCCTCCTTAGCCGTGCGGTAAGACGCGCGGCTACAAAGCAAGAACATGCTGAGGGTAGCTGGGTTCGATTCCCGGTGCCGGTCTAGGCAATTTTCGGATTGGAAATTGTCTCGACTTCCCTGGGCATAAAAGTATCATCGTGCTAGCCTCATGATATACGAATGCAAAAATGGTAACTGGCTTAGAAACCTCGCAGTTAATAACTGTGGAAGTGCTTAATGAACACTAAACTGCGAGGAGGCTCTTTCCCAGTGTGGGGATGTAATGCCAATAAGAAGAAGAAGAAGACGAAGAGGAAGTATTCGAGGAGACAATCCAAGTTTGGATGAGGAGATGCAGCAATCTACGGAAACAGAGGAAGGACAGGATCCAACGAAAATTGTATTTAAAAATAAAACTGACCAGCTGTGGCATGAACGCAAGGGTATTCTGAATTATACACACGGTAAAAAATGAAAACGCTCAATTTAACTGTTCTATTCATTGAATTTTCATATTTTTCATTGGAAGTGACTTATCCTAGGTTTTGGGATGATGTGTACATCTTTCACAAGTGTGTTGGGTACAGAAAATTCCATAACATCAACACTATCGGTCAAAGTGCTCCGAACAAGAAGGTGAAATGATTAGTATTTCGATCTTCACCAATGATGTCTTCACTAGATTTGGAAGTGCTAGGCTATTGAATTTAGAGATGCAAGGCTGTTGACTTGAAAGTGGAGCAATATCAATGTAGTTCTAAAAATAGATGACAGTTCGTATCAACTGTTTTGCTACAATCAAAAGGTATCTCGGAGTTTGAGATAGAGTCGTGGCAAGACGAATGCCCTTCATGCAATGGCATGTTATTCAAATCTGAACTGAAGACATTCTTTTTTTATTTTGCGGTATAATAATCAAAATATTGTGCACGTTAAATGGAAGTGGTGTTCTTTGAATATGAATAGCACTGATATTGATATTGATGGTATAACGAAGTAGTGCAAATTCAAATGCAGAATAGTTTACATCGACGTGCATATTTTTTACCGTGCAGAGAAAAAAGAAAAAAATGTTGCGAGAATATGCTTAGGAACAACGGAAGAAAAAAGAGAAGGATCTGCTTGAACAAGAAAAGTGCGCGGCTCGCAAAAAGCGTGAAAAAAGCTTATCGGCTCCGTAGAGTTTTGTATAAAACAAATGAGCCTCAAATAAATCAGATGAGAAAAAGAATCAGATTGAAAAAAAAATGCTAAAAATGTTTGAGTTTCACCTTACTGTAGAAGGTTTGAAACAACTATATTAAAATCAATCGAATGCATTTTGAATATGTGTAGATGGCCAATTTTAGCCATATTGTAAACAGCGATCATGGTTTGTTCGTTATATGACTGTTGGGGCCTTCCTTAGCCGTGCGGTAAGGTGCGTGGCTACAAAACAAGACCATGCTGAAGGTGGCTGGTTTCGATTCCCGTGCCGGTCTAGGAATTTTTTGGATTTGACATTTTCTCCACATCTGGGCATAAATGTATAACACTATGATATAAAGCCTCAAAAACCTCGCAGTTAACAACTGTGGAAGTGCCTAATAAATAGCAAGCTGCGAGGCCGCAACGTCCCAGTGTAATGCCAATAAGATGTTGTAACTGTAGTACAAAATGTATTTCGGTATCCATTAGCTGTCCCCCAGACTTTTTGTGTGAGCATAGCCATTCTTCACTTATGTATCATTTGTTTGAGAAACTGCATATATCCATTTTCGGGGAATCAATATTCGAGCAACGCCTAATAATATACCCTTTGTCGTCAACAGAGTTTGCTACTGACAAACGCACCTCGCAACAAGCCTTTATCAGAACCCAAACACAATATGACAAGAGTCATTTGCCTTGAATACCCTGATATTTCCGAGAAAACGATGCTAATTTTGTGATCAATAAATTCAAAATTTGCTGCAGAGATTGTGCAAAATAACGGGATGAAAAGATAGCAACAAAATTGTTTTCTTTTTGTTGCTGACAATTTTTTTCGGATCTTTGTCAATTATTATCTCCGACAAAAACAAAGCTTTGTCGTTGGTTCTCTTTTGTCGCTTGTTTCGCATGCGCATCCAAAAAAAAAAGATTTCCTGTCCATTTTACACAATTTCGAGAAAACAACAAAAAAAACTGTTTTTGGACAAATTGGCACCGAATATTTCGATTTCTTCTTTCTGTGCGGAAACTGTAAGCAGTACTCCATAATTGCTCTTCAAAGTGCGTGCACATATGTAGTTTCTCAAACAAATGAAAAAAAAATCATACATTCCTGAACAATTTTTTTCCCTTGTTTTTTGCCAGAATACTTATTTTTGGACAAGGATTCAGGATATATAAAAATCTCATTTTGACCAGAATTGTTACATATACAATCTCTCAAACAAACGGTTCAAATGTTTTGTTGACCTTACTTCGATTCAATTGTTTCTTCTTGCCAAGCTATCGGGAATCCACGGGAGAGAATATCTTGGGGAAATTCAGAAAAGTTTTCAGTAGAATTTCCTGTGGACATTTTTTTTGTTAATCCATTAGAGGAAGAAAGAAACAACGAACAGAATTCGGCTCGAACGTTACGCCTCTTTGATTCACAGCGCGAGAAATATTTGAAAATACACCTCAACTAAAGGCAATCATTTCTACTACAGACCGTGTTCGTGATTTACCTGAACCACCCCCTCGTTTAGATCGTTTATTTGGAATGAACGAAAGGAAACCAACCTCAGCATGTTCTAAAATAGGGGAGCTTACGGTATTGTTTAATATTTTCGTATTCCACCTCGTCCGCCCTTCCAAATGGGGTAACAACCAAGAGAGGAACCATGAGGCGTCATTAGTATGTGAGAATTGACGCATGGGCCCAGAACGGCACCCACCGCGTGCGTGGACCATGGTCCGTGACTATAAGGAAAATAATATACACATAAGAACAATGCACACTTTTCCAGCTGGTTGCTTTTCTTAGCCATTACCGGGGCGGCAAGGGCTGTGAAGGGACGCGAACGGCGACAACGACCTGGTACAATACTGTGCGGTGTAGGCACCACCGAAGAGAGCAGTATCCGGGCTTGAAGATGGGTCCCATCATTACATATGCAGCGCACATGGACACGCAGTTGCCACATAAAGATGATACGGTTGAGGGAAACAATGGAATCTTTTGCGTGGTTTGGTGAACTATGCAATGATGTTGGGTTTGTTAGGGGTTCGTTAGGTAATGATATAATGATATGAGTTCCACTAGCGACGGTATGATTTTTAATGAAATGATTTATGAATTTTATAAAAAGATCATATGAAATAATACGAGTTATCACTATCCCTTTCAGTTCTGCCACTTGATAGTAACTCTAAAGATACGTATTCCGTCCACAACAGTACTGTTACTGTTGATGTCGAAATACGAGTATTTATTAAGTTACAATCATAATACGTAAAGACATTCCATTAAAACATTCTTAATTGTTTTTTTTTATCGTCATGAAAATAAGAGCTATGGAAAAAAATGTGTGCAAATATCGCCCGCACCATTGATTTCTATTGCAATTATAGAAATATCTCCAACTATCGTGCACCCTAGTTTTTTCCTTGCACTCTAACGATTCCACATGGACCAGCAGCCCAATTTTGAACTTCACGCATCGTTGATCGGTGTGATGTTTGCGTGAAAAGTGGGGGCACACGCTCGCCGGACTGCGTTGCTACATATCCGAGAGCGATAAAGAAGATTTGTGGCACACGATGTGCGCCGACTGTCTGCCGTAATGAAGGCACAGAGGAAGCCGCCCTGCCATCGCCGGTGCGCCGCCACCCAACCGTGCCACCATCTTGCCGCGTAGGTAGAGATGATATGGGAGCACGAGCGTGGCGAACCGACTAAACAACAAGCAAGGTGTGATTCGCTCTATACGAGGAAATTCGAAGCTGCTGCTGCTGGTGGCTTTGTGCTGCCAACCATCCGTCGAACCTTCAGGTCCGAGCAGCGTGTTCCTGGTCTCCTAGGCTGACACCACCGAACATGGTGAAGGGGGCCCGGACCGGGGGATAAGCGCGCAGCGAAGTAGCAAGTTGATATGATTATGTTTGCTCTCTGTACGTATGTACTCTCGGATACTATTAGTGTTATTATTTGCTATTATGAGGTATTATAAGAGAAAAAGAAGCGAAATTGTGATGCTCTCGTTTGCCGCTTACCGCATTGGCGAGTGATTGTGGTTGCTTGAAGAGTTGGAAAGTTTCATGCAGTTGGGAAAAGCGGCGTTCATATACGTACGGGTGTATGAAGTTGCGGTCGGTCATAGTTATCAGGCTCAACAACCTCGGCGGTAACAAACTGGCTGTACCGAACAAATCCATCAACCAGCTCTAGTAGTGGAGTCCTTGGTTGAGGTAGTAAAAATAACAAGCAGTAATCGGGGTCGCTAATAATGGTTGCAAGTAATGAGCCACCTATTTCTGACAGATTTCATCTCTGCTGATGAACAGCAATTTCAGGTCTATTAGGTTTTTTTTTTAACTGAAGAGATTTATTAGCTCAAAACTAAAAACATTTTACTAATCTATTGCGCATAAAACCAAAGTTGAACCATTTGATTCGATATATTCGTGCGTACTCTTTTCCCTCTATAGAGATTAATTTTATCTATAGCAAATGGGACTACACTGGATTTTGTTTTTACACGATTTACATTTTCTCAATTTTCCGCTCATCCTAAATGTTTAACGCATATTAATTATCATGTGATTTTTCTTCGATTTATTCTGGATTTTTTGAAACATGTTGCGAAGAGTTTGGTGGTAAATTAAAGTCACACGATCAAAAATACGAGCGAAAAAAAATCGTGTAAAAACAAAATCCTGTGTATTTCTTTATTCTACTCCAACGTATAGACAAGGCGACGCAAAATGTGAACAATTGTCATTCAATTCGCACATCGCAATAGTTGATTTCTCATCAGCTTTTTTGCTGCAGATCAACCAGTAGTTTGAGTAAACGATTTTTTTAGAAATGTAGAAACAAACTAGAATTGAGGTCGAAATACAGATACGAGTATAGTAAAGTAAATTTAATGGATTTAATTTATTTTATAGACAATTACGCTTCTTGAAACATTAAACTATGAATGGTCCCAGCCGTTTGTTTGGCACATAGTCTGAGAACACATTTTCTCCCTCAATTTGGCATCTCTTGTCGATGGTCGCCGTTTGTTGTTGGCTTTCACTGTATGTATGAGGTGCCATGAGTTGTGGCGACGTTGCTGCTGTTCATTCTCCGATAGTCGTTGGTTTAATGCGTTGTAGATAGGGTTTTTGCGGGTTTTGTTTTTGTACTTTCCTTCTTCGGCTGCCAGCGATGGGGCCGCGGTTGATTGTATTGAATTCATCGGACGTCGGCAGAGGAAATGATTTTCGCTTCTCGATGGAATTGTTATAATAGCAGGTGCAGAGTGCGTGGATGTAGAAGTTTGATATTCAGAAATAGCAACGTGTGACGGAACTGGCCTCTTGGTTCATATGTCAAATATGAACCAAGGTTCATTTTAAGAACCCGGAAAATGTCTTCCAGCACTTCATAGTGACATACTAGTAAAGTATTTCATCTCCAGAGGAAAATAATCGCGAGATGGTGCAGCTTTTTCCCTCACAAATATTTAAGATCTAGCGATATTGGTGTCTTTCTCTGCATTAGAAAAGGCGAAAAGTATAATATAATGCAACTTGTTGCGAGTCAATCGGATAATAATAGGGTAAAGATGTATTTTGGACCACCCTTACGGGAGCTCTTATTTTGGACCACCAAGATGAATTTGCACTCAGTGGTCCAAAATATGAGCTGTCGAACTGGTGGTCCCTTACCCTAAGTGCCGAATAGAATGGCTTACATCGCTTCAACCGATTCGATTGATATACGACTCTCGACTCTGAATCTAGATTTGCTTCTCCGCTAACGTTTTTTTTTTCTACAACAAGAATCAAATATCGCATAGGCCTACCAAAATCGGCAAACTTATACCCAGAATACCGCGGTGTGTGTCCCAGCTCGAGCAGTGTTTTGATTCCAAGAAAACACAACCCTCACATCGCTACTTTCTCGGAGGCAGCACGACAAATTTCCATACTCAACAGCGAGTGACTGTGTGGCTGCCTCGACAACGACGAGGTACGATGGCTGCTGCTGCCTTTGGATCTGGATGTATTCGGACCATGTTGCAGTCTTTCGCGCACAGTAGCAAAGCGGTTTCGATTCTCCTCCAGTGCCCCTAAGTGCCTGTGGTGGGCAGCAGCAGCACCCGGAGCAAGCGAAACTCCGTTGTCTTTTTATTCAGTCATGCTCTAAATAAATAATTATTTTCTTCCATTATTGCTACACTTGTTTTGCCTTCCATCGAACGTTCTTTTTGACTTTTATTTTGTACTCTCCTCCGTTCGCCAATATAGTTTGATTGGATTAGAAATCCTACAGTGAGATCTTTCTTTCTCGGTGGTGGGACTTTCGAGTTAGAGAGGTTGATTTACGAAATTAGTATCGCACAACTGATCAAAGTTTTGTACCCCAACAAATTACAGTAGCTTTTTAAAACTTTTTGAAACTTAAGTGTCTGTGTCAGAGTGTCTATCTAACAATTTCTGACAGTTTCGTCGCTCAGAATCAAAGTACACTATACGGATTATATTGACAGCAAAAACAATCCATTGTTGATGTTGAGACTGCTCTTAACATGGGTCGGTTGGATCGAGTCATAACATCGCCCACAAACTTCCATTCCATTTTCTTTCCTGTGCTCTGACGGCATTCACGCTAACTTTCCATGCCCAGTTTGGTTGGGGATTTTACATTGTCGATGTTGAAATCAAATGAATCCTATCACATAACTTTCAAATGTTTTATTTCCAATTAGTTTTTTCTTCTATCGTTCTAACTAGTCTCAGAAATTTGGACACAAAAAGAAAAACTACAATGGGACAGCCCTATGATCGGCTGTTCGAACTGTAGACAGTTGATTACGTATATTCAAGTAGAGCCCATCACTTCTGAGAATGAATTCAGCCTCTAATTCACAACACTGACTACATGTCATATTCATTTTGTATTTGTGTTGAAATTGCAAAGTCTTGCAAGAGCAGCCATTTATCGATCTTCTTAGCGTTGAAATATTCTCTAACAAAATTTGTAAAAAACGACAGATTTGACAGATTTTATGTGCTGGGCCATTTGTCCTGTAAGTGCGTTGAAGACCATTCTCCTCTACCCATTTAGCCCACCAATCAATTCCGTAACGCCACCTATGTCTATGCACAAATAGTTCACTATTAAAAATTATACGATTTCAAATGGGATTCTGAATCTTAGAATCAATCAATTGATGAGAAAATTATGGAAATCCAATGAAAATCTGACAGTCTCATTTTTCCAAATTCTGAAATGTACTCTCTATACGTATCGAAAACAAAGCCGTGGTCCTCCGTCAAAAACCTGAATGTCACACCATGAATCATTGTCCCACTCAATATATTATACTCGTTATCAGTAATCATTCACTGATTTATTGGACAATCATGCGGCATGAATGAGAACCGTCGCTGTGGTTCGCGTTTTACGATCCATTTAATAAAATTTTTGTTGCTGCTGACACTGGAGGTCATCGATGTGGTTGTTGATCAGAAACAATAAATGCACTTGAAGAATCATATCATGAATGTGTGGGGGTCAGTAATGCAATTACGGCAAATTGAAAATGTTCATAAAACAGAGGATTTTTGGTGCTTCGCACGGGGTTAGGTAATTGATCTATTTACGTATGTTGTACTATTCGTCTTGAGTCTGTTTGGTTATGATTTTCCAAGATGCAGACAAATAATAATTTATATGGTGACATTTACTCGAATTTTCAAATGGAAATTTAGCAGACACTTCGAAGGGAAATTCTCCAGTATTTTGGAAGGTAGATTCTCTCGAATTCACGAAGGAAAATTCGTCCAAATTTTCAAACAGAAATCCTCCCGAGTTTACGAATGGATGTTTTCCCGAATATTTCAGAAAAGTTTTCATTACTTTTTCAGGAAATTTCTCTCGAATTTCTTCTTGGAGTTATCCCGAATTTTCATATAAAAATTTCCCGAATTTTTGAGGGAAATTCTCCATATTTTACGGATAAAACCTCCTAAATTTTCGAGAATGATTCTCCCGAATTTTAAAAGGAACTTCTCGTGATTATCCGAAGGGTTTTTTTTTCTCAATTTCCGAAGGGAAGTTTTTTCCTATTTACGAGGGAGATTCTCCCGATTTTTTCGAGTTTCCGATGGAAAATTTTCCTGTATTTTCTAAATGAACTATTTCCTAATTTCCGAAGCAAAGTTTTCCCACATTTCCGAAGGAAAATTATCCCAAATTTCCGGAGAGAATTTCTACCGAATCTCCGAAGCGAAATTTTATCGAATTTCCAGAGGGAAATTCTCCCGGTTTCCCAAAGGGAAATTTTCCCGAATTTCCGAAGAAATTTTTTCCCAAATTTTCGAAAGGAAATTCTTCCGAATTTTCGAAGGAAAATTCTTCTGCAATTCCGAAGGAAAATTCTTCAGTTATGGGAATTCTTCAGAATTTCCGAAGAGAAATTCTTCCTAATTTTCTAAGAGAAATTCTTCCTAATTTCTGAAGGGAAATTCTTCCTACTCTCCAAAGGTAATTATTTCCGAATTTCCGAAACGAAATGCTCTCAAACTTTTTTTTTTGCTTGATGACCTTACATTTCGTAGTTGCTACTCCGTAATTCACCAGAGCAATCATAATTGCACAGGAAACCAATGGTTTGATCATGGGAGCTGCTTTCCAACCTCAATGTGCACAGTCCAAGAGCCCTACAATTTTCAATGGTCAATTACGGTGCCGCCCACGTCCTTACGGTCATCAGGAATGATGATGAGAAATGATGTCACTCGGCCACTGCAAGCCGAGTATACCTCTGCACTTGCCACGAGTTTTTGCGGAAATTTATTGTAATTTGGGGGTTAGGGTTCTATGGCAGAGGTTCTTCTTGGTTAACGGGTTGCCAATGTGATAAGAATGAATTGAATAGTTATAGTTGAAGGTTTAGTAGAATATGGAAACGGTATGAACTCTATTTCCAGTTCTAGCGATTGTTAGAGAACATGATAAGTAGTATAGGGAAAGATACAAAGTAGAAGAATGTAACGGGCCTGAGATTGAACCCACAACCTGCTGCGTTCCCCGTTCCCGCGTTCTCCCGAATTTTTGTATGGAAATTATCCCAAATTTTCGTAGGAAAATTCTCCTGAAATTCGAAGGATAATATTTCTCGAATTCTCACGGACTTCTTAGTGTAAATTCTCCCGAAGGGAAATATTTCCGAAATTCCGAAGAAAATTCCTCCATAATTTAAAAGGGTAATTTCACCGAATTTCCAAGGGTGATTGTCCCAAATTTTCAAGAGAAATTTCCCTCAATTCCTGAAGGATATTTCTCCTGATTTTCCGAAGGGAAATTATTTTGAAGTTTCGAAGAGATTTTTTCCGAATCCCCAAGGGATAGGGTAAATCACTACTTGGGCCCATGGACACGATTCCCGGCTCACTGCACAGAAAACTTATGATTTATATTGTTTGGAAGCCGTAGGTTCACGATTGATAATTTTTTTTAAAATTTCCCATTTTTCGTTTACAATCTTCTTCTTCTTCTTCTTATTGGCATTACATCGCCACACTGGGACAGAGCCGCCTCGCAGCTTAGTGTTCATTAAGCACTTCCACAGTTATTAACTGCGAGGTTTCTAAGCCAGGTTACCATTTTTGCATTCGTATATCATGAGGCTAACACGATGATACTTTTATGCCCAGGGAAGTCGAAACAATTTCCAATCCGAAAATTGCCTAGACCGGCACCGGGAATCGAACCCAGCCACCCTCAGCATGGTCTTGCTTTGTAGCCGCGCGTCTTACCGCACGGCTAAGGAGGGCCCCAGGGGGGGGGGGGCATTTGTTTTACTCCTAATTGATCCAATTATGGAAAATAAAAATGTAGATTTCAAAATTTCGCTCTCCGTTGTCACACCACTGAGCCGGAGTGATTCTTTCCACTTTTACAGAACGGTATCATCAAATAAACACCTACCTGAAAATCGTCACAGTGCTCGATACAATCATTGCTTCAAGCTGTTAAGCACACGCACTTCAATCTTATCACTAGAACCCTAGCAGCACATTCCAGTCCAATTTTGTTGCAGCAACTCAAATGTGACTAAATTCGGTTGCATATGGGTCACAGACACTTTTGTGCAACGTGTGTGCTGCTTGGGAACTTATATAGAAACCTAAACATATCAGAATACATTTGAAAATGTATTCTCAAACCGAACAAATAATCACCTCGCCCCAAGAACTTCTAGCCTTTATCATCAATAGGAAACTGTCTTTTACGATGATGCTATCATGTTATTTATAATTCTTTCGATTTCAAAAAGTGAAAAAAATATTGTTTTTTAAGTGTTCGGAAGGAATTTGTAATGAGTGAATATATCTAAAAATGATTATGAATAATAACATCTAGCATCTTGTTGTCGGTGCATATTTTTGTTTACGTCGCATTTTCTACCGTCCCGAGAGAGAATGAGAGTAAAATGTTGAGAGATTGAGTGAAATTTTGCTTAGGCCGGGAACTGGTTTGAAGTGTGCCGGAAATGCAATCGCAATGGCTGAAAAGATTGCTGCACCTCGTTAATTTAAATCAAATTAAAGCTTTTTTGAACGATATTTAGCACGAATAGCTATTTTTTAAGCAGAAGTGAACCCCATTGCAGTATTATACGGCCCACAAAATCTAGGAAAAGTTGCTTCCTGTCATAAATATCAATTAAATAATGCAGTCGTACGCATGTTATGCCAGGAATGGGGTAAGAAACCATATATTCTTTCGAATATCCGAAGGGAAATTCTTTTTAATTTCCGAAATGAAATACTTCCGTGTTGTCTAAAGGAAATTTCTCCCAATTTCCGAGGAAAATTCTTCTGAATTTCCGAAGGAAAATTCTCCCGAAGTTCCAAAGAATGATTCTGAAATTCCGAAAGGAATTCTTTCGACTTTTTGAGGGTTAGTTCTTCTAAATTCGCAAGGTAATTCTCTCGAATTACCGAGTTGAAAGTCTTTCTTCTGAATTTCCGAGTGGAAAGTCTTTTTTCCGGATTTCTGAAGGAAAATTCTTTCTAATATCCGAAAGGCAATTCTTTCGAAATTGTTAGAATTTCCTAAGAGAAATTGTTCGAGTTTCCGAAGAGAAATTGGTTTGAAGTTGGAAGGGATTTTTTTTTTTCGTTTTGCCGAAGGGAAATTTTTCTGAGATTTCCAAAAGGAAATTCTCCCAAAGTTCCGAAAGAAAACTCTCCCAAATTTCCTTTTGGAAATTCTCCTAAATTTCCATAAAGTATTGAAAGGAAATTCTTAGGATCTGTCTCATTTAAAGAATTAAACTCAAATTAAACTTAAATGTCAAACTGGAGTGGGTGAATCCAGACCCAACAATGCCTACTTCACTTGTCATAAGACGAGTTTGTACAATCCCATTGAATTCCACCACTTAATTGTATCTTGACAGATACGTATTTCGACCTCAACGGTAAGGCCGTCTTCGGTGTCTCGTACTTGACTCGACTTAAGTCGAAGACGGCCTTACTATTGAGGTCGAAATACGTATCTGTCAAGATACAATTAAGTGGTGAAATTTAATGGGATTGTACAAACTCGTCTTATGACAAGTGAAGACATTCCACTAAAAAGCTCAAAATAATTTTCTTATCAAAATGCCTACTTTTTAATAGATGTTCCTTCAGGTGATTATTGTGGGGATGCAGAGCCATACACGTTCTTATATTTAGTTCTTATTCCAAACTGATGTGACGTGACGTGACCGGCGACGTTATTAATCTTCCTAATCATTGAATCACGGAAACTTAAACAGTGAGAGTGATTGATCTATGATATGATCTATTCAGATGATTCATGGTGCAATTTCAATAATTCTGGTCAACGCTAAGCTAAAGAAAGGCAACAATTTTGGAAAATTACAAAAAATAAAAGCTAAAAGTGACAAGTTTGCAATGAATACCACATATTTGCTGAAGACTAAATTGAATAAGGGAGGAGGGGGTAAGCCCGACGCTTAAGTATTTGCTTCATTTAAACATAATTGGAACCTAAAATTTATGTAAACTGCATACAGAATCATTTTTTTCATATATATGCGTTGTAAATATTAAAGAATGATATTTTTTACATACAGGTACAAAACAATAACATATAAAAAATGGATGTTTCAAAAAGATGTGGATAAACTTGTCACTCCTAGAGGACAAGCCCGTCATTAAATAAGCCTTAATTTAGTTTTCTTGCATGAATTTTCCGCAGATAATAGTATGGAAACGGCATGTATTCCCGTCTGTTTGTTGCAATTTGGTTCACCCCTTTAAAACGACAATATGTATTAACGTAATAATGGGTTCAACAAGCAATAGGTAAAATAATATCTAAAATTCTAAATTTTCAATCTTTTGCGGGAAAAATTCCTTTATGAGCAACTAGTCGACCCGGCGAACTATTTATTTGGCGTTTCAGTCTGATACTTGAATGAAAAACAACTACATATATGTTTTCTTTCTTCAACGTTTTGATCCTTTTTGCACCTTTTTCAAGGATTCTGTAATTTAATTTCAACATTACAAACATTCAAAACATATTAGAACATTAACACATTACCGAAAATATTGTGTTTTTTTCGTCAGATCAAAAACCAAACGCCAAATAAATCACCGAAAAGTACATAACATCGAAAGCAGTCGACATCATCAAATCAATTTTCTGATACATTTTTTTTTGCGTCCTCAATTTATCTAGAAAACAAATCGGTTCTTCAGAATGATCTTTCATGTTTTACAGCTTTGTTTTATATATAGATAGTCAAAATTTAAATTTAGTTTCGATTTTCCAAGCATTCCGATTTCATCATAACATTTTTCCTCGTAGAAAGAAGGTGAAATCGAATATAAATTAGCAAAAATTGGGCTGTCTATTCTTGAGTGACGCGCGGTACCGATACTTCAAAAGCATTTTTTTTTAAGTTTAGCTTAGACCAGGCTTAGACTGACTGTACAATGTACATATCAATGGTTGCTATTGCTACTTCGTGAAAGATCAGAACTGGCAGTGGCGTTTCCCTAACCTCAATCTACCTGTGCACTGGACTTAAATTGAAGGAATTTTTGTGCGTAAATGTATAGAACAACTAGATTTTGATTTAAACGACTCTGATAATTTAATATTCCATTTGGGCTGGAGAAATATCAAAATTTTCATTTTTCGTATCAGTGCACAGGTAAAAAGTGAGGTTACGCGACACCACTGAGAACTGGTGTAAATTGCTTCACGATCCAAGTGAACAGTGGTTGGGATATAACGGCGCCGGCCAAGTCCTTAGAGTCAGTTGGGAAAGGGAGCGAGGATAAACAATCAGTCGCTCAAAGTGAGCGATTGTTCATTTGAATTTCGGATTAGGCACCCGCGTCATCCTTTTTTTAACGTGAGGAAAGTAGAAAACAAACAGGATGAAATTGAAAATACGAAAATAAAGTAATATTTACGGCTGCTCAGCTCGGAAAGCTAATGTCAATCAGCAACTTCCATTTTATCTCTATTTGAGGTTAAATAAGAATGTTCAGGCTGACAATTTTTGCTAATTTACGTTTAATTTGCATGTCGTCAAGCCCTTGGACATACTCCTTGCTGCCCCTCCAACGCATTTTTTTTCTTTAAAGCTTTAAATTTAACAATGAAATATTATATCTGGTAACGCGTCGGTGGTGTTGGTGCTTTTTTCACCGTAGGTTTTATGTGTTTCAGAATACCAAAAGTAATAAAAACTAACATGGCATGTGGTCATAAAGTTAATTGAAAAGTGATTTCTTGTAAAAGTCTGGTGGCGACGGGCTTACCCACATTTCACCTACCTTTCAATATGTAGGTAGGGTTACTGTTTCGGTTCTTCTTCTCATAGCTCTCATTCTGTAAAAAATACGGAGGAATGGAAAAACCACTTGTTTCTTTTTTATTTGAGCAATGAGCACTCATGTAAGCAAAAATAACCAACAGACGTAGTGCTTTACATATTCGACTGTTTTGAGATGAGATAAATTTGTTACAATAGAATTGGACAATTACATTCCTTGGCATTGAATAATCAGTTGATCGTTAGAAAATATTGTATTTAAACACAGTCAATGTCAAATCCGATCAAAATTTATGAACACTATCGTTACAAATCTTTGTATTCTGAGTTCGAACATCTATTTGCGTACCCTGTGAGCAGACCCGCGCCCGGTGCTCTCCACCGTGAGTCAGTGCGATCTGACAAATCGCCATGGCGATAATAACTCCACGGCGCGGCACACTTGGTTCGAAATCAAATTAGCATACAATGGGAAGTTTTGGTTTGGAACGTGCGATGCGCACATTACCCAACATACCTACTTGCTGCCGCCACCGCACCATGCCATGCCAGTCCCAATTCTCCTTCCTGTCTCCCTGTTCTTCGTCATGTTGCGACTTCGCAAGCTAGTAGACCCCAAATAAGACAACTAGATATGCATGTAGTCTACTGGCTGGTAGCGGCAGTGGAACAATCCAGCCGACGACGGCGATGCCGATTTTGCTGAGGTAGCGGATCAGCTTTATACAGGAGGCTCTCGATTTGCAGCGGAGAGAGCAAGAGGAACAACATGACTTCGCCAAGTGGCACCACCTCATCAGCCGTTCCGATGTGCACTGCACCATAACGCGCAGGGATTGATAGGGCACGCGGTGTAGATTATGGTTGTTATTGCCTATTTGGAGGTAGCGCTTTTTTTCTGCTTCCTCTCCGTCATAAAACTTCACCAAATTACCGAGTCCGATAGATAGGGGAACCGGTCGTGTAGGTCGGTCGTCGCAGACGGAGATGAGGTGGTCAACGAACGAACGAACAACTATTACCCATTGCGCGCTACACTCTCTTTTTATTGACCGCGCGCACGTTCCAACATTATTGCTGGTGTTGGTTTGGCACGGTTCGGTTTAGTTTTTTTTTTCGTTTTGCGGTCCACCTCGCACTGCGTGTTAGGGGGTGGACGACGAGCGGAGGGTGCATAATGGTATGGTGTTCACTCTGCGTTCGCGGTGGCGACGACGGCAGCGACCCACGACTGCCAGCTGTATTGGTACAGTGCCTAAGGGTCAGAGGCTTTCATAGCTTCTAGCTGGTGGCGCAAGTTTGAAGAAAAGCTTCAATGATAAATATTGTGCTGAAGCATGTGAAGTTGCGTAGAAGCTTTTAGCTCTTACGAGCTAAATTTTGTGCTGCCGAACTAAATTACAAATAAGGTGGACATTTTCATGAAAATTTTACAAATTTCAAACAGTTTCTAAATATTTTAAAGTTGATAATTATAATATAGATTTACACCTTGTTCAAATTTCAGTTTGAAAAAATCAAAATATTCTTTTTTAAATTATTGTTGAATACAACTAGAGAGTGCTTCGTAGTTCTCAATCGAAAAACCTCTGATCTAAGGCATGCGTGGTGAGCGGTTGTGAGATTGAGGTAGGTGCACACGGTCAATAATAAATAACAGCAACAACATCACCAAAACAACAAGAGCAAGACAATGATGATAAAAAAGAGCTGTGCGAATGGCCAACGAAACGAGGATAGCAAGAAAACATTATATGTTCATATATAGTGTGATTGAAAAGCTTATGAAAAAGGTGAAAAGCAATAAAAAAACAAAGAGAAGACACAGCGATAATAAAAGAACTTAATGTCAGCAAATGTTTGAGGAGAAAAATGTAGAGTTTTACTTCTGTACTCGGATTTTGCGTGGAAGATACAGAGGAACGGATTCGTGGCTTCTTATGCACAAATCTAATCGCAAACATTATACTTGCTGTAGCGGGAAAGCTAACCGTCACAACAAGTAGTACACAATGGACCATTTGGTTCGGGAAAATACGCTCGAATCATTCCGTATAGAGCAGCTTCTCATATCGAGAATGACAGAGAACGATGCCCGCGAACAATGTGCAACGGGCCGCTGTCGGTATCTGTTGCAGCTTGCAGGAGACAATGAGCTAATTCCTTGCTTCACGTAGTCACAATCGTCTAGACAAAGAATTTTCAGCGCAGTGGAATGTGCTCTTGGGTGCCGTTATAGGTACAATCGGAGGATTTGCATTGAATAACAACTGCTGCTCCGCATCCTTCAGAGGTGAGATCAGTATGAGAAAAATTCCACCGATATTCCCACGTCATCAATTACAATACTCCCACCGAACCAGACGCAGCAAAATTGTTCCTCTCTCCCTATTTCACCGCTGATGGTTCCAGTTCAGCCGCGGCCAGGTTGGGGCGCGTTGCGCATACTCTCAATCCTTTCTGCAATAGCTAGCACGCCTTTGCGCAGTTTAATCCAACTGCTGTACGACTCTTTCTCCACGTTTCACAGTGTTTTCTGAGGTACAAATTTGTGATTGAAAATGTTTCTATCGTTGAATACGCAAATCGAATACTCCAAATGCCTAGGGTATATGTAAATATGTTTGCCCTTCTCGTGCACTTCAATAACAAACTTTTGATATGAGGCCCGGAGATTTGACGAGTTGAGAATTCTGTCCCTTTGTAGGCTATTAAATGCTTTTCATAGCAAACTAATTGAATTTAAACTTGTTAGGCAAACCATTTGAATTATAAACTGAACTTCTTTCTACAAAATCAGTCACATAGTTCCCAAAATTATCGGAAACATTGTCGCAGGGACCAACGCTTCCTAGACCTGACAAAATACACAACGAACCAATGATGCAAAATGCTTTTTTGGTTGCAAACGTATATTTCAATCCATATGCAAATAAAAAATACATACAAAAATCGACTTTTGATTTCTTGTAAACGTAAAATGGTTTTTGGTTGGCAACGTGTATTTCAATGCATATGCAAATAAAAAATACATACAAAAATCGACTTTTGATTTCTTGTAAACGTAAAATGGTTTTTGGTTGGCAACGTGTATTTCAATGCATATGCAAATAAAAAATACATACAAAAATCGACTTTTGATTTCAAATGGATTTGATCCACTTCAGGTTAAAAATATTGGAATCTCTGCGTAGAACCCAGCGCCAACAAATTTTTGATGCTTTCTTTGGGACATGGAAAACACCGTGCATCATCGTCGTCGCCGTTGCCATCGTCGTAGCCACAATGTTAAGTTCAGTCCCCCTTTGAAACCGTACTTACCCAGCCGTACACCAACCGCTTATGCCAATAGCTTAAGTCTTCCCGCGGCCCGCCTCATCCCCCAAACCGACCAACAACCAACAGCGAAGTCACTTAGCTGTCAAACCCTTAAGCGGTGCGCTCGCGCCAACATTACTACTCATATCACCATCCGCAGAGCTGGCATTGTGTAGTCGCCCCTAGCGTGCATCCCCTGGGTACCGCCACCGCCACCATCCGCGATTCTTCAAATCCCGCAATCAAATCGCTTCAGCTCCGGTGCTGTTGCTGTTATTACTATTACCGGTTACATATTAAAACCAACCTCAACGAGCAAATAGCACGCGCCGAGGGTAATGAAAACATCAACAATTTTACTTTTCACTCGCCGTAGCCTTTCCACTTCCAAGCGCTGCGCACCGTCTTCGCGCTGCTCCGTTGCCAACTTCGCTCGCTTCGAAAGCTCTAGCGCTGCGCTGCGGCTGGCCTGGCCACACATAGCTGACGCTGATGTGATATTCAGAGCACTAGGCAGGCAGGCAGGCAGCCGAGCCCAGTCAAGCCAGTAGTAGTGGTAGAAGGGAGACCCTCTCGTCGTCATTTGCTTTGCAAGCAATCGTACTCTTCTTGGTTCTCGTTTCGTGTGTTTTGCTGATGATGGAATAGAGTTGATGGCTTCACACACTCTACAGTGGCGCAGCGAGATTTTTCACACCCCTCTTGTATATTCTGTTTGATCACGTAGAGAACAAATTGGAAGCCTTACGAACTAAGTTTTCCAATTATACCAAGGTTTGTTGTTTATCAAGTTATTCCACGTAATTCAATAGGGTTTCGTCGTACAATCAATTTTCATTTATTTATTTTATATTTTGCGATTAAACTGAATTTAGTACGATCTTCCAGATATCAGAGATAAATACTCGATAGCTGAAGGAATATCTAAGTGTAAGGCCCTTAGACTTAATAACAATAACTAACAAAATTATTGGAGTTTTGGGAACCCGAACCAAACAACAAACACGTTTATTGGAAGATATCCGTTTTCGAAGATCCAAATCCAAAGATATTATTGCAGTTATGAGGTTTGGGAATATCCTATACGATTTATGATAAAAAAATGGCAAAAATTGTGTAATTTTTTAATGGCGTTTGGTGTGACTATTTTCCCCGGTATATTTATGTTCGCCACCTATCCTTCAAATTTGCTTATGCAGCGGTGATGTTGTAGCGGCAGCTAAGATTTCATCGTCAAATCATCCTACGACATTCCCTGGATAATACCACGTCAATTTACCTCATTGCGTGGCACTTTTTCTTTCAACTCTTCGAAGTAATCCTATCGCACCCTCTTCAAAGGTCGCGTAACTTCCGGACAACCCCGTTTATCTTCGCGCTCCTACGACACTCATTCAGCATTAAGCATATTACCGCATGCCTTTTCGACCGACCGTCAATCGTACCACTACTGCAGGCTGCACTCTTTTCCTCTTGGCATGATGTCTCTTATAATCAACGAACACGACCCATTCCCTACTGGTTGGTACTCCTCCTATGTTGATATCCTCTTGCGATGCCGCCCTCCTATGTCGCACGTTCTCAATCCACCACAACCGCACACAGTCGTCAACCACGGCGCGCGGGCAGCAGCATAGCTATGGTAGTACAATGGTTAGCTGTTCCGTCGTCAGTTGAACGAACGAACGGTCTTTTTCGTTGGCTCGTGAGCACGAGCGTGATCTAGAAAGCAAAATAGATATGCATTTGTTCTGCTGCTGTGGCTACATACCACCACCACCACCGCCGCCGCCGCCCGTGCGCCACTCGTCATTCGTATTTTTATTACCCGGAGGCGACGAACCCGTAGGCGGCGTACTCGCGGCGGGAGAACCGTTCTGCTTGCTCGAAGTGTATGCATATTTAGAGTGCATCTGAAAGTTCAGTTGCTGACTTTCATCACCTATCATTAGCTGTGATGGACTGACTCAAATCGAAATTGTAGATCCAAAATTTGAGAATATTGATTGAACGACCTCATCAGAGTTGTGACGTTTCCAGTCATCGTCTGTTATTTGTTTCGAGTTTATGCTAAGCCATACTTTATTTAACTCGTCAAATGTTGAACAGCTTCAAATTTTCGCTGCTTCTTAAGTCTACACTTTAAGAAACTATGCCTTCTTTTCAACTTAGTGTTCTGATAGCTGAAATGTTGAACAGCTTCAAATGCTCGCTTCTTCTTAGCTCTACACTTCAACTGAAACTATGCCTTCTTTTAACTTAGTGGTCTAATAAGTTATGAAAACCTTGTTTATGTCTGTCATTGCATAAATTGAATAGCAGAAGTGCACCGGTTTTGGCCAACTTAGTCCAACCTAATTTGGCCAACACTGAAAAATATATATTTTTCCAAAATATTCCAAAATATTATTCCAACCCCAAATCAGAATCGAAAATTGAGAACCGTCACGAAATCATGTAAGATTTTGAACGTTAATAGTGCCTTTATCGTTCGATGGGTTTTTCAGATTTATATATCAATCGACTCGGAAAGAGTTCAGTGCGAGATTTCTCTTGTTTCGGACAGCAGAACAATCGCGCGACCTGCCGAAATATTGTGTTCTGCATTGCGCGGCCGGTAGAGCGATCGGCCGGTCGTCGAAATTTAGTTTTGCTTTGTGCGGAAAGCAAAACGATCGGCCGGTCACCGAAAATTTGTTCTACTTTGTGCGGGTGAGTAAGTTAATCAGAATGATAATTAAAATATGTAGCGTTTTTCGATTGTATTTGTTTTAAATCAAACTATACGGCTATACACGGCAGACCGTTTACCAAAACGAACCCTGCCACACTCCCTACCCCATATAACCAACATCCCAGTGATTTCTCGTGGAAGTGCAGATGACTCGTCGGCTTCTATCAAAGCGAGTATCACGTCAACAATTTCTTACCTATTCCTTAATTGACCTGCATTCGGACACGGCCGGCGCTGGTATTGCTTATTTTTGGGTCACCAGTTCTTACACATTAAAGATGATGTTAGTCCCAAACTTCATCTATTGGTTCTCTGTGGAATTACAGCTGGCCTGGCAATAACGGAGTAGCAACCGTGGGCGGTCAATCATGCTCATGCTTTATATATCAATCGACTCGGAAACTCTACAGCAATTTGTCAATTTCAATGAAACTTTTGATTATTTACGATAAACTATTGAAAATTTAAATTTTTGTCATACCCAGTATTACTTCCTAAACCTATAACAAATCTGCATCTTTCTTAAGTAGTTGTTCAGCTAATCCAGTGATCGTAACTTTCACTCATTCTCACGAGAAGAGAATGTTCATTCACGCAGATTTTTGCCTAGAAATCATTTTTCTGGGAAGAAAAACAGGTCTTATGAGTGATAGATAACCATGTTTCGCTCACTTCAAGTGGCGCAAACGTTTGATTTGCTCGCAAGACTACTCATAGTTTTTAGTAGTCCTACGTTTGACTGATATTTAGTAAAAATTTCTTGGGATAAAAAGAGAGGGAAAAAGTTAGTGTGCACGATTTTCGTTTCTTTTCTGAGTTTATTATGAGACAGTGGTGAGTGAAAGATGGTTTCCGCTACAAATTACGAAAAAAAATCTCCCTCGACCCAAAAACCTAAAACCCAAAACCAAAAGCCTAATTTCGTCTCATCGAAATTGCAACTGAAACTGAAAGTCACTATTTGGTCACTTTTTCTGCAACTGAAAGTCTCTATTTGGTCCCTTTTTTCGTCAGCTTTAGTCACTAGTAACTATTTTGAGCGGCATTGGTCGCTACCAGCCCTGATTCCGTGTTTCGCGCTCATTTCTGTTCAAGGATCCACAGTGAACAAACACGGAGAGCGGACAAAACGATAGTGGTTTCATTCGAGTGGCTATCGTTGTCGTCAACGGCACTCCAGTGAAATTTTCTAGCATGGTTTTGTTGCACTTAATTGGGAAAATGCATTGTGAATTGTTGAAAATAAATCGGTTCTTTTCAGAACCAGGGAGGGAGACGCTGCAAAAAAATGTATTTGCATTGATGACGTCATCGAGAGAAAATTTCACTTGACTGCTACTGATGCCATTCAAGAAAATTATGTTTTGCAGCGTCTCCCTCCAAAGCGTGCTTCTGCTCCAACAGAAGCAAAACCAAAATCGGAATTTTGAGAGAAAATTTCACTTGGCTGCTACGGACGCCATCCATGCGAATACATTTTTCAAGCCTGTCCTTCCTCATGGTTCTGCTACTGATCGAAACTTTCTCCCGTCACCAAGCGATTATGATTTGCACTTTGAAGAAAATTTGTCTCAGCTCAACCCTCTCTTCTATAAAATTGTAGTTCTGAAAAAAAAAGATTTATTTTTTATAATGCGCCTTTCCGGTCACTAACAGTATCGAAACCAAACGAGAATCTTTAGATAAAATTTTACATTATTGACACTGATGTCATTCATGCGAATAAATTTTTGCAGCGCCTCCCTCCAACGTGCACTTGGGATTCTGCTACGGGCGGCAACTTTCTGCCGTCATCAAGCGAATAATACCTCAACCAGTAGATGGTAACAGATTTATATCAGAACTTGTTATACTGTTAAAGCATTTTTTTTTATAATACAAAGGTTGTTATAAAGCATGTACCATTGGTAGTTAAAATAACAAAAATTGTAACAAAATTTCTTCTAGATTTAACAAAAATATAACTAAATTTGTTTTCAATTGAACAAAAATATTACTCGATGTGTTACTTGAAAAGTGATTAAAATAATTGAAATTATTACTAATTTTGTTATTAAAAAGAATAAAGTAATAACTGGTTGTATCACAAGTATTGCTATTCATAATTATTATATCACATTGTGTTATAATCATGTTATGCCGATCATATAATATTCTTCATCCGAGACAGATATTTTACAACAATATTATTACAGATATTGTTATTTGTATGTATCGCATATTGATAAAATTATAATATCATTGTTATGAATAACTAATCGGGATGCAATTTGAATAAAATTTCTCTGGGCTCAACCTTTCCTTGTGTAGATTGTTGGTCCTGAGAAGAATCGATTATTTTCTAATAATGAACTTTCCGAATCACTAACAGCATCCACTAAATAGTTTGAATTTGCAAACAAATTGTGGCTTGAGAGCTGCTTCTACTGATAATTGATAATCGATGGTACTTTAGACGCCACCACTGCAGAAATGTATTCCACCGCACTGCTGCCACGACCGCCACAGACGCCATCGGAGCGAAGCAGGCAACCGAATTTGAGAATAAAATTTCCATCGGCAAATTTGTCGCTAGTAACGAAGTGGCTCCTCCGCTCGGGAAATCACCTTTCTTGTAATCAATAAAGAAGGCCCATTAGTCTCGCCTCTTTGTCAATCGGGATGGGTGCAAATATTATGTGAAACCATAATACTCACCAAAGGGATAGTAAAACCTTTAACTTTATTGACTATAAGAAAGTCCGGGCGCTCAAGCCATTTCGTTCAACATGTTCCGGAGAGCGGTCCCAGCATCGGGGGAGTTGCGTGGGCGTGTGGTGGTCAGCATCATCAGCATTCGAGTGAAATTTTCTTGCAACATTTGTACTATCGGTTACCTGTTTCACTTCGATGGCGTCGGTGGCGGTCGTGAATAGTTCAACATGGTTGATCAAAATGCACGATTGTGTCGCAGATACTCATACTTTAACCACAGACAAACAGACATAACACTCGTAAAATTCTCATCGTTCACTGATTTACCGATCAATTTAAATAATCATTAGTTGACCAATCGATCACTCGTGGCGCACGCATCAGATTTGCTCTAGTTTGACGTTTGCTCACTACCGCCATCTGGTTCGTGATTTGCCCAACTTAGCGGAAACAATACTGTTGCTAACCGCAAGTCGAGCACATCTGTATATGGAGGCCCCGTGTCTTGTGCACAACCCTTTTGATTTTTTTATTTGCAGCATTGTTGCTGTTTATTTCCCGAGAAGGGTAAGAGTTTTAGTAAACATGATTTTTGCCGAGATTTAAAAAAGTGACATTTCGGTTGTTGATTTTTTTTACCGATACATACTAACAGAGTTGTTACAACTACGCGGACTTCGCGGTTTTCGCGAATTTGGCGCTGATTTACATAACGATTTAAAGGCTTCGCGCGGATTTAGTTTAGGTGAAAATTCAATAAATAAAATTTGAAATCTTACACACTTAAAATAAATCGCAGATTTCTGTGAAATTTCACCGAAATCTCAACAGCAGAATTGTTCGGTACATAATTTTATAGATTTTGGGTGGTTTTGACAAAGTTTTTGATGAACAAAGGAAAAAAACGGAAAAAAATCGTCGAAATAATCACCGAACAAATCTGCAGTTGAAATTTCGGTGAATTAAAGCCAAATCCACCGAAATCTGTGAAATGATTCAAGTGTGTATGTCTATAATTCAAATCTCTCTACAGAGGGCTTTATTTTCGATAGCAAAATGTTGTTGAGAATATAATTCACGACTGGAAGCTATGCCTAAACAGTTTTTCGGACATTCAATAAATAAGCGTTATTACAAACGCCGCTTGTATCATTTTGAAGCATGAAAAACATGTTTACTGATTTGCTTCAACAGCTTTTTTTATCTTGCCAATTTTGTTGTTATTTCGACGAATTACAGTTTCTTATTTTCGGATAAAAATCCACATGAGTTTTGTGAAGAATTTTTGATATATTTCCAAAAGGTTTACCATAAGAATTCACCAGAGAATGTCTGCTGGAATTCCAAAAAGGAATTCCTTTCCGATTTCCACAAGTACCGTGAGCGTGCCTTATTCTGCGCGGCTCCTAATTCTGCGCACATTGACACTAAAACATTGTTTTAAATTTTATTTACTGTTATTTTTATACTTACTTACATGTCATCAAAAAGTTGGGAATTTATTGTTGTCATGGGCAGATAAAAAAGCAATAAATTAGTGCTGACAACAAGAATATTAAAAAAACAAAATCGGTAAATCGAAAAATGTAAAAAAAGGCCTCTATTAGCAGCAGCGCTATATAAAACGCACATGAACAATTTTTTCTCGAATTTGAGCAAAAAAGATTTGGAATTTTAAAAGCGAAGTGCAAAAGCAGATTATTTGTTGCTTAAATATGATGAAAATCGGCTTTCAGAGTGTAATCTCTATCTCATAGAAAGCAATGTATGTTGCGCAGAATATGGAGCAAAATTTACTTTCTGTTCCTAATTGTGCGCGTGGTATGGAAAGGTATAATAAGACTGGCTTGTCAACCCAAATTGGACGTAGCAACTGTTTTGGCAAAGAAACATTTTTCGAAATTCTGGAATAAAACAAGAAGAGCAAAAAAAGCAAAGATAGATTATCCGGAAAGAGACAAGGGATATCTGCTACTTGGCCTTTCGCACCACAGCTCCACTAAGCATTTTTTAAACTTCGAGGTACCTAATCTAAATGTGTATATCACGTGACTAGCACGAACAATTTTCCCTGAAAAATCGACACAATTCCCCACTCGGAGATTTTCTAGGCCAGACTGGCATTTCGACATTTGAGAAAATAGCACTCTGGGCAATATCAGCATTTATGTAGGGCTGGTCTTATTTTTCGCGTTGGATTACATTTATTTCCATTCCATATATTATTTATGTTTAACATCCAATTTGATCGGAATAAAAAACTGCCTTTCATCGATGGCGAACCTTAGTAAACAAGGCAAAACAGTGCCAATGGTCAGACATGAACAAAATAACCGATCTGGAAAGTTGTCTGACGGAAAAAATCGATTGTCGAAAGCAACTTGTGGCAACGCCGAGCAATCGGATAATGGTGTTGAAAAATGAATAAGATCTTTGTGCACATACATCATACACACATACACGCACATACAGGGATCATCTCAATTCATCGCAGCTGAGTCGATTGGGTTTGGGTCTTATTCGACAGGTCTTATATTAAAGTTAGTTTTTGAGCGAACGTTTTTTCGTAAACTTAGCGTACAATAACGGTAAAACGTTGTAGACAGATAGAGTTTAGGAAACATACCTTGAAAAAAAAACGTGCAAAAGTATTGAAATATTTATCTAAATGTTCAAAACCATTTCATGAGAGTAAGTTCGTCATACATCATGAACTCAGTTGTGGTAATTTTTTGTCTCATGCAGTGTTGTAAAATGTCATTTCTCGCTTAACTTTTCAAAAGGTCCTAAGTAACATTTTTTTCATGATTTAATTTGAGTATTGCAATCAACAGATTAACATGAAATATATTGATTGCATTATTCAGATTAAATCATGAAAAAAATGTTACTTAGGACCTTTTGAAAAGTTAAGCGAGATTTGCATTCGTTTGTATAATTTTTCCAGAACTTTTTCCAGAAGGTAGCTATCTAACCTAACCCAAACTGAGTTCCTATTATTATGCGCAGAATTAGGAACATTGTGCGCAGAATATCGAACATTTCAAAATATGTGCGCAGAATTAGGAACCATATGGCAATTTACAAATCGAATAATAATATATGTTCTTAGTCAATTTAATCAAAATTTTTATGATTCGTAGTCTTTCGTGGATTATAGTTACACATCTAATACATAAAGATATTCATAAATCATTATAATTTCTCGATAACAACGATTTTATTTCAAAATTTTCTTAAATGCGCAGAATATGGTACCTCCACGGTATTCCCGAACGATTTTTTGCATGCATTTCCGGAGACATTTTTGCAAGATTTTACGTAGCTTTTTTCGTAGAAATTCCTGGAGAAATAACCGCAGGAATTTTTATAAATATTTACAATAAGCATTAGCATTGAGCAATCCGCACAAATTCGTAGGTGGTACAAGCCAAGACTATTGTATGAGAGTAGCATCACTTTCATCCGTTACCACAGATATTTATTTGGGACTAATCACTATCTCTTAGATGGAAGCAATTCACTCTCCAATAGTCTAGATCTGTACTGGCCACGTCCTTGCGAATGCTGGGGAAGAGGAAGGATTGTTAGTCGGACACCTACTTAAGAAAGATGCAGAGAACTCTACGACCTCTCATAGGCAGGATTTTTTATAAATATTTCCGCACTAATTCCGCCTCAAATTTATAAAAGTATTTCGGAAAGTTTTTGCTGGAGTTCACCCGATAATGTCTGCAGGATTTTTTTGTAACGATTTTCGCAGAAATTTTTCCATGTGCTCTCCCAATATTTTTCGCAAATTGTTTTGGAAGAATTTATTTGAAATTACGAAAAACAATGCCGAATGGACTTTGGGAGCATCCATAAATTACGTAGTGCTCAGAAGGGGAGGGGTTGACCGAAGTGTGACAATCCATAATAATAATTCCAATGATTCATACAAAAGTGCGACATAGGGGGGAGGGGGTTGAAAATGTCAAAATTTTGCGTTACGTAATTAATGGATCTTCCCTTTCGCAAGAATTCACGGAAGATTTATCGTACGAATGTCTGAAAACAAAAATCCGCTGGAATTCTGGCAGGAGTTTGGCCGCGAATGATGTGATGATTTGTGTGGATATTTTCGGAATAATTTTCGCAGAAAGTTTTGGAGCAATTTATGCAATAGTTCCAAGAACATTTAAATGTCCGCCGAAATTCGGAAGGGAACACAAAAATTAAAGGAGGACCTTTCGCACATTTTTTTTGCAATAATTTCCGCAAACATTCCTGACTGAATTCCTGTTGAAATTTCCGAAAATCTTCCACTAAAGCTTCCTAAGGGATTTCCGCTTCAAACTCAAGATTCTGGATTGGGTTCAACGAAACTTGAGAAACTATGTTAGATTTTTATTTTATTCATTTCTACTTGGATACGAATTCAAATATTTAATGTTTATATAGAAGTTTTGTTCAATAACTGAAGTTGCATAGTTCTAATTTACTGTTGCATGAAAAATGACAGCTTCTGCGTTTTGCCTTTCTCGTATACTAAGTATACGTAAAGGCTATAATTTCACTCCAAAACCAAATTTTTAATAGAAGGCTCGGAGACCCATAGTGTAATATATACCAATCGACTCCAGTTCGACGAATTGAGGTGATGTCTGTGTGTGTGTATGTATGTATGTATGTGTGTGTGCGTGTGTGTATGTGTTCAAATTTAGAACTTTTTGGCATTACCCGATTTACTCGCGATATGTTGCGTTTGACGGGGAATGCGGTTCCATTGTTTGCTATTGATCGGCCCGATCGAACAATGCATTTCGGAATTATTGAAATATCATTGTTTTTCCTAAGGGTCCCCCTTTGGAAAAAATTTCAAAATCGAAAAAATTGTTTTCAAGAATGGTGGGAATGCATAGTAATTAACGCAAAAAACATGCAAAATGGTAGAAAAAATGCGATCTATTTTCCTTTTTTGACCTTTCTAATGTGATTTTTTCAGTACATTTTACGATGCACGAGAAAGGCATTATCGCCGCTAGGTGGATTAATCTGGGTTTTTTTATTTGTTGTCAAATTCAGTAATAATCAATTATAATTACCCAGTGCAGTGCTCTAGCCAATGCTTCACGATCCACAGGGGCTTTGTTGTTTTCAGCCGGCCAATCTTCTCCTGGATTTCCTGGGGATCCGAATCTGAAAATCTTTTGTCCTGCTTTCAGGTTCCGTTGTCTGCCACATCGGCATTCAGATTGAAGTGCTGCCGCCATAGGATCACCTTATGCTCCCGTTTATGTCCTTAAACATGTCTGGGGGTTTAGTTGGTACATATTTTCACGGTCACGATCTTCCTGCTAGCGCTTTTTCTTCCGAAAAGTCGAGTTTTGTCTTTTCCGTGCAGTATTGCAGTGTTCTTCTCCACTAACTGCTCACATTCGCATCATACTAGTCGTGCAGTATTTTTCGTTGGAAGTGCCACTTTCAGCTTCTGTGCGTAGTCTTTGACTAGTCTGTCGTCTTCTATCCATCTAATTCATCGTAGATTATCCTGTCGCAACCTGCGAGACCTATCGACTTGCAGTTCCATGTTCCAAGCTTCCAATCGATCGTGATTTTATTCGTTGCTTGATGCTGGATGCTTTGCCGAAAACAGAAATTAACATTCTAAGTGTGGTGTTCATTCCTATCATCACTGTCTCTGATCCAGAAAGAATCCCACAGTGGCTTTACCCGATGGATTTTAAAATATTCTTCCGCTGTGATTGCAATTAATCATTCATCTTTCAGGGTGGCCACCGAACCGGGAAAAGCGGGAAATTAAAGTCACCGGGAAAAAAAGCGGGAAAACCGGGAATTTAGGACCTGTACCGGGAAAAACAAATTTTCGTCAAGTTAAATTCGAAATTCTTTATTTAAATGGGTAGAAACCCGGATGAAGAAAATAAAATTCCAAAAATCTTAAATCTTAAATTGATTAAATTACGAATCGAATGGTCTGATTGCCCAAAATATGCTTAAATCTATTTTAGAAAACAAAATGGTCGGGGTTCAGCAAAACCGCACAAAGTGCATTTTTGACTGACTTAAGACTGATAATTTGTTCGTAGAATATAAACCAAAAGTAGTTCATGTCAATTCATTTGTACATTTGTTGTTGAACATACTTAGTTATAGAATAGAAGGATATCCGATACTATTTGTGATCAATTCTTCTACACGAAAATGTGTGCAGGAATAAGGGTAATTTTTCATTGGCGCTTGGTGCGATTTGGCCAAACCAAATAATGTTCTTGATCGGAAACAAATATCAGTTCTCTAGTTCTCTAAGCTAATCAAATTTATTTTATTAGAGAGAATTTAGTCTTTTCTCACAAAATTTTGCGATAATTTGAAAAGCTTCATCAGTTACTCATGAAAGTATTCTTCCTGTTAATAGTTTGAATAAGATAAAACCAAGAGGTGAACATGAAAATATGTTGGCTATTCATTATCCATTGGCTTTGTCGAAAGTTTTGCATCCAAGAAAAAATATTTACGAAAGTTTTGCCGCTAAGAAAAGAATTAAACCATTGTAATTTGATGTTATCTTGGTATCACCATGTTGATTAAATGCCGGTATGGCCACGAAGCGCACGATTTCAGTGTGACTGTTGGTTAAAGCATTTTGCATAACACGTTGTTGGTAATTCAATGCAACTATTTCAAAGGTGCGGTACAAATTATTAGTTGCTTCGAAAATAAAACACCTAGCGGTTAACCTATTTTTTCCAAGTTGAATAAAAACCGGGAAAATTTGCATCGGGAAAAGCGGAAAAAAAACGGGAATTCGAAAATCGTATTTCAGTGGCCACCCTGATCTTTGATTATTTAATGAATAACAGGCTTAGTAGTTATACAATTACCACTACTGCTTTATACGCAGTAGTTCGTGGTGTCAATCGAAAATTCTTCCCTTATTATTATGTGTTTTATTTTCTATTTAAGTGGGGGAACGGTTCGGAACTTCATCCCATAGCTCCTATTTCCATCCCATCAAAAACAAAGCAATGAAAAGGAATTAGGCTTGTTTCTTATTTTTGTGATTTTTTTCAGCAGTGAGCACGCTTGTTAGCAAAAGGAAGCGAAGAGATTGGTGCTGCATTTCTTTGCTTTGCGATGAGATGAATATATGTTCAGTTAGATGGAAAACGGAATAGTTCCCCTATATGCTTTTCAATAAACCGCATTAAAACCTGTAGTTTCTGTGTAGTTTCCGAACGCTATTCTGAATAAGTCGAATTCCATTAGCAAAAGAAGGAAGTATGAAGTATTTTTGAGTCGCTTGTGTATCATTGTATGTGCTCCTAAAACTGCATTATCGTTTTAGCAAGCTTCTCTATCTGATACTTCTAGGAAAATCACTCGGCATATCCCTTGATAAGACCAGCGAGACAAGCGAAATTTATCGTATGATTCAACACATGTTACCATTTTTCAAATTTAGTTCTAATAATCCTAAAAAAATCGTCAATACCCATCCAAATCGGAAGGAAATCCAAAAATTCTCACAGGAACCAAACTTTTCCCATCGTTCACTCGCTAGCGGTACCAAACCAAAACCAAGTCAACACAACTATCAACCGAACTACGACACACCGGACCGGATAGGTTGGAATGACGGTGGTGGTGGCGGTGGCGGCACGTGTCACCGTTTTAATATGTTAATTCCGCCATAGTGTGTGCTGCGCTTCGACGACTGTCTGCCATTTTTCCCCTCGGCATCGCTCCGCTTCGGTGCTGCATATATGGTTTTACTGTAGGTACAACTATACTCAACCTTTCGCCGGCTGCAGCGTTGGCCGACCGAGCGACGCGATGTGACGGTACTAGCCATGTAGTGTAGAGAAGGCACAACATAATACAGTCACCCCACGGTTTATGGGACAGGGGCACATATGTACATATGTTTGGAAATTGATTGATCAAAAGATATAGAAGCTAAGTTTCATTACTTAATAAGTAGTTTCAAATGTGGATCAAGTAACTACAACAGGAATGTTATTTTCTATGGAAAACATAAAAACAAGAAACAAATTAGGCAAGAGAGTTTGTCCTTTGTTCAGTGAAGCAAATATGATAAAATTGTGATTATTTTGTTGATTATAGGAAACAATTCTGAAATAATTTCAACATTGTATAGACAACTAATATTTTTTTATTTGAAACCTTAAATCGATGTGAACCCCGCAGAAAAAAAACCGTCGGCTATTAATGATGGCAGATGTGAATACCGTATTAGTAAGGCATGAAGCCTCAGTGCAATATTGATCCATATCCGGAGCGTCACTGTACGTACCCACAATTCAGTGATTTCCGCTCGAGTGCCCCCTTTTGGCTCGTCACTCTTCGCCCGAGTACGATACGGTACGATGCCATGATTTGAACCATTGAAAGAAAACAGAAATGAATGAAAACGAATTATCGCGATACCGAACGTATTTGTGTGGTAGGGTGGTTCAGATCTAACTCGATTTTTTTTTCGATATTAGGCAAGGTTCATAACTAAGTTTCGTGACCGACGTGCTTTTTTGTTTTTATGGAACTAAGTGGTCACTTTAGCAACATTGGCAATTTTGTTATAGGAGAAGAAGTAGGGAGATCAGTTTTGCCTCGACTTCGTGAATGGCACGCGGGATCAAATGTTGTGGGGACAAAACGGAGAAACCAGTAATCATGGTTCACCCTACTAGTATCGTAAAAGTTCCGGGCGGGGACGTCTACGTAGTTTTCGTTGCGCCGCAGCGGCAGTACAACGGAGCAGCTAACTTCGCCTTGTAGAGCCGTCGCCGTCGCCATCGTCATCCATGGTACGGATGGCAGCTGGCGGTACCGATGGGGTGGCCTGAGGTGAAGGAATAGTGTTTTCCACTAGAGCGAGCTCCCTAAAGCCTGCATATTATACCGAGCTGTATGTGCGAACAAAGCGAAAGGGGAGATTGTTGCTCGTTATTAGGAGTTGTACAATGAGCGCATAGCATAGGGGGAAATATAATAAAAGAACCACCTTCCAACTAACCTGGCCTACCTGCCTGCCGGCTCGATCGGTGCCTTAATGTTGGGATGGAGCCTTTACTATTTGGTAACGGTCGGTGGCGGTGCCGCAAAGACACATGCCACGGTTGGTTTTGTTTTGTTTCGTTTCCTATCGTAAATAACCCCACAAACAATAGCCACTGAGGAAAGTAACCAGCCAAAGCGGTAACACTCCTTCTATTCAGTTCAGCCAGTGCATTACATGATATTACTTTTGTACGTGCCCGGAGTTAACTATGGAGCATGTCGACGAAAAAAAGAATATGAAAAGGTGGAACAATTGGCACCTGAGTTTGATTGAATTACAGGGTCCTTAGAATATGCGATGACCGTAATGTTTTTAATTTGATTTTTAAATATAATTAGTGGATTCTGAGACTGAAAAAGTAAACTGATTTACTGATGGAAATTTCCAACCGTTTAAGTATTTTTTCAAAAATAATAAAAAAACTAAAAATGGATAAAAAGTCAGTGCATTTCCAACCAAATTGCAGACCCATCCGATTTTTGCCACATGTCGAAATTTTTAGGTCATCTGCTAGAATAGTTTTTTTTTTACATTTTATCACTTTTTGTGATTTTATCATGCATCATCATTAGTCATTGTACACATATCGAAATCGATGCTGATAACTTCAACATTGAGAATAATTCGTGGAAATCATGGCAAAAGCAGTCGGAAAAATAAATGTCGAAAACTATACCATGTAATATCAAATGATAGTTGTGTGAGCATTTAAAAAAAGGTGGGATCTGTCTGAATTTCAAATAGTTTTGCGTTCAATTTCAAAGATCAAATGACTCTGTGCTGCTGATGAAACATAATATTCAATCGACATATTGGCTAACGCCCATCAAATGACCCAACAATCTTCCTAACAATGGATGATGAAAAATCTTTTCAGTTAGCATATATAATCGAACAATTGAGGCCAAAGAAACACCGAAATTGAAATGCAAGTCGAGTAGTGCGATATTATCTCGGTTGTGTATGGCGTGAAATAAACAATCAAGCCATAAAGTCATCATGTCTCGTGCGCCCATTTAAGAGGGATCTCTCCCAAGACCGGAGGAGAGTCATGGGTGAAAGATTCGTTGCACTAGCGCTGGCCTCCAGCGGGTGGGAAATGGTGCGCATCCAACCGTAATCGTGAACCGAATACTCTACATAACGACGATTGCACAGTATCGTATTTACTAGGCGAAATCTTATTCTCTCTTTGTTTTTACTCTTTCAGATGGAAAATTCATCCTGGAACTGGCGCGTGCCCGCGAAGGCGAAAAGACCAGCTGGATCTCGGTCCCTCGCAAAACCTTCTGGCCACCAACGATCAGCTCCACCAATGCCAACTTTCACAAGCACGAAAGTTCGACGTCGCTTAGCTGTGAGTATTGAATCTGCTTTTTGTAAAATGTAGGACCATCAATTATTAGAATCTCTATATAACAATGAGTTTACATTTCCTTTAAGGCAGTGGTGCTCAGCACTTTGGGTGTTTTTTTCCTCGATTTGCTTCTCACACAATAAAAATGAGCTTTGACCATACAAATTAGCACTTGGTCGAAAGCTTTCAAATATATCTATCTGCTGAGGGTAATAAAACGTATATTGGTCTTGAATTCACTCCGCACGAAACGATCAAAGCAAAACAAAGGTGCGGCCCGCGGGCCGCAGTGTAATTTTACTTTGATCTAGTCGTACGGAATGATTTCAACACCAATATTCTTTTTAATACTCTCAGCTGGCAGACACATTTGAAAGCATTCATCTAAGTACTAACTTGACAGAAGAAAGCTCTTTTTCATTGTGTGACAAGCAAATTAGGGGGAAAAACGCCCAAAATGCTGAGCACCACTGCTTTAAGGCAATATAACTCACGAACGGATGGACTGATTTGCAAGATTTCCTTTCCTTTCCTGACGAAAACTATCAAGCTAGAACTGAAATCGATCTAGAGGGGGGTGTTGCAATCTACTAAACTACCTAGTACTATATATCAAGACAAAATTTTCAAAACGACTTATCTGCTTTTGCAAACAAAGATTCAAACGACGATTTGACGAATCTCACAGCTCTCCCACGCAAACCAACACCACCAATGGGTAGGTGAAGGTTTCCGCTACCTGTTGATGGTGTTGGTTTTCGTGGAAGAGCTATCAGATTCGTCAAATCGTCGTTTGAATCTTTGCTTACAAAAGCAGATAAGTCGTTTTGAAAATTTTGTCTTGAATAATAGCCCTGTTTGGCTGTCCAGTGACTAGCCAACCAGACGCAGCACGCGGGGAAATTCTCACAATAAATAAAATATTTGACACTTCAATTCTATTTTACTATCAGATGTAAAAAACAAAACCAGTGACAACCTTAGACAACCCGACACAGCATTTGATGAAAAAAAAATCACAGACAACGGACGTTGACAATTTTGATTTTTTTATTGCATGAATTAATAAACCGTTTTTACCGAAAAAAACACTTGCCACGGGCGCTACTGCGTCCACAAATAAACTAGTACTATATAAATACCGAGGATTGCTTTGAAACCCGACGACACAAACCCTCCTTCTTTTAGGAGGATTTCTTAGGCATTGGCACTCAGTGGCAAACACTATGCGTTTGAAATGCAATTGAGCGATTCCAAGCAACAGCATCAAAATTTAAGAAAATTTTTAATTCATGATTTTCTATTGAGTTGAAACTTTGCACAGTTTTTCAATTTCATCTAAATCGTCATTTTTCGATATCAAATCTTCATATTGAGTCACGACTAACTTTTCAAAAGGGTGTATGTGAAAATGGTTCAAAAATATTTAAAAAGCTGCACAGCAAAAACGGAATGTTCGATTGTTATGATTTTTTCAGCAAAGTTAGACAACTAAATGGTGATTCTTAAGAAAATGTGCACAGTAAAAAAATTTTTTGCCTTTAAAAATATCATTTTGTCACAAAACTCAAATATCTCAAAACCCTATCTTTTTCGAACGTATTTTTTTAGGGAAAACGGTCCATTATATTAGCTATCTACCATAAAAATTTGGTGATGGTAAACTAATAAACAAAAGTTATGACATTTCAAACATTTCACAATTTTCACATATAGTAAACAAAAAAAATTTCCGTGTATTTTTTTTCAAGAATCGCAGATTTGATGCTGATTTTATTGTTAAGGGCCTTGCGTGAGTTAAACAAGTTGTTTGTATGATATTCCATATTTATGTATTCATCGATATTATGTATATTATATGTATAAATATTATATGTATAAATAAATAAAATGAATTAATATTATCCTAAGTATTAAATTAAATGTGGCAGTTACACAATGTTGTTATAGAAACTCTAAGAGTTTTGGGTTTGAATTTTGGTATGGGTTATGATATCATGAAAACAGTTTATTAATACTTATTTTTTATTTATTTTATTCAAATTTTTAAAATATCGAACACTTTTGAATTATTATCAGCACAGTTTGAGTATAGTTTTGCTTTTAATTTTATTTTCCGACAATGGAATGAAACAGTGAAATTTTTGGGTTCCTTGGATCGTTTTCGCGTTATTAAATTGCTCGCTGAGCTCTGAAGCCTTTATTTCGTACTCTTCAGTAGTAGTAAAACAAAATGATAATTTGGTTAAATCTTTTCTTTTCTACGATTTGCCCAATCAATGAGTTCTTTCGCAGTTTTAATTGGATGCTCACGTTCTTTGGCTAAACTTGCTCTTGTGGCCATGCGCTTTATTGTTCCTCCAATAGCATCACAAGGACCTTTGCCATGTGATGTAGCAAAAAAATGCCATTCTGCATCAATTCCGTACATTGATTTAAATTGACATAGGCTCGAAAAATTCTTACGATTTTTGTACTGCGACGCTGCTCCATCAGACATGAAATATATCTTTTTGACTTCTTTATGCTTATCAACGCGTAAAAAGTTAATCATTTTTCAATGAACAAGTTTACGGATACTGAATCGTGTCTTAAATCTTCGGAAATTATAATAAAACTTAAGTGTTCAATTTGCGTACTTCCATTAAAATAAATAACGAATGGATAAATTGTAGCTTGTTGTACGTTCCAGTTATGGGACTTCACTTCATCTTGCAATACAAAGCTATAATTCACAGAAAAAACACAAATGACTAAAATTCACCATTTTGTAATGTATTTTCGTATTTTTAAAAAGCTGGATTGTTCTGTTTTAATGAAATCGTGAGGATTAAACTTTCTAATTTCAAGCAAAAATATGACACAAACTCATCTACAGGTTTTACAATAGTTTCTATGTCACACCTATCCGTGGTCACCCATTGCTCAAATGATAACTGATCAATATATTTTTCTTCAAACTCAGCGAATAAAGTATTTTCCAATGATGAAGAATCTGGACAATCCGAACAAGATCGTAGATAGCAATTTGATGTTGTATTTTCACACAAAAGACTACCAGTTAACATTTTAATATCCTTTGTTAAATTGATTCTTTTCAAACTATGTAAAATAAGATTAATATTCTCATGGGTTGTGCACACACACATTATGTGTTCCTGAATTGGAAAGAAGCTTACATTGCCTTGGCCGAAGGCTTGCAAATGAGGAAAAACCTATTTTAATATTATCGTGAATTTCCTTGAAGCGTGTGTACGCTTCTTTCAAAGTCGTCATCATTAATCGTTTTTGGATTGCTTGACGCTTTCCATCTTTTTTACTGATACATAATCTTTTGACCAGGCATAGCTCGACTTACTTCATCATCTTCAAAATATTGAACTACTATTTCTTTTGTCTCATCTGTTAATGCAGTACTAGACCTAGTATTTTTGGTTGAAAGACAGTTATTCTTCAATTGTTTTGCCTCTTTTACTGTATTTCTATTGGTTTTGAACTCATCAATGGCATCCTGAACAGACCACGAACTTGGCAGCATCGACAAAATCAATAATTTTTCTTTCCTTGTCGTGGCTGCATTCGAGAACCTTTCCTTCATATTTATAATTACCTCATCGTAGTCTGTATTTTCCACATCATCAGGTCCTAATTTGAAGAGGTTTCTTCGTACAGCTTCGTTTATTTCACGGTATCTTTTCTCCGGGTAATAAACGTAGTCCATCTTACTCCATTTAATCGGAGTCACTTTTATCCCAGCTATGCCCTCGTTAAAGCCTTCGATGTTGACCTTTTGGATACACTCATCTTCCGATTGATTTGTTGAAACAGATTTCGCTGATGGTACGGTGGCAAGGCTCTCAGCACTTAATACTTCTGGTAATTCCTTAGTTGTTGTCGATACATCTGGCAATTCCTCAGTTGCTGTCGTTTTCGAACTTCCTGCGCTCTGCTCAACCGATGATATACAGATTGCTCTTTTGTCAACGTTTAGACGGCAGGACGTGCAAATGCGTAAATTTGTATTCAATGTGGACATTGGAGCATAACCAGTCGCTTTCAGTTTATCTATGGTGCTTTCGGTGAGATTTCGTAACTCTTTTGAACACTTTTTCCATCAAACGGCCTACAACAGTTGAGAAAGCGGCTACTCATGTTGTTCGTAATATTTCAATAAACAAAATCACTTTTAAGTTTTTACTGACTAGTTTGGTGTCATTTGCTTGACTGAAGAAAAAATTACTATAAGATCTTTAACAACCTTAGTAGTAGTAATTTTTTTGCTTTTTCGTGAGCATTGTCATGGTATGTACCTATCATGCATTTGTTGTTGTTGAAGATACCCGTTTCCTCCCGATCACAAAGTCTATTCTCTAAGAGGTATATTTTTTGCAGGTAAACTATAGACGTACACGTGTATATAAATCTTTGATTTTGCAGCTTTTGTCTTAAAAATAACATTTCTGATATGTTTCTATCAACGTTATTATCAACAGGTTTCAACAAATTAAAATTTTTCGCCAGTCACGTGCAATGAAAATTATGACACTATCAATACTTTTGATCACAACACTGGATCGTGTCTAAGTTTCTTATAGATGCTATGAATAATTAAATCAAAATATCATGAAAACAACTTGTTTAAATCACGTCCTTAACAATAAAATCTGCATCAAACTGCAATTCTCAGAAATAACTTACACAGAAAAATTTTTTTACTAAATGTGAAAATTGTGAAATGTTTGAAATGTCATAACTTTTTGTTTATTAGTTTACCATCACCAAATTTTTGGTAGATAGCTAATATAATGGACCGTTTTCCCTAAAAAATTACGTTCGAAAAAGATAGGGTTTTGAGATATTTGAGTTTTTGTGACAAAATGATATTTTTAAAGGCAAAAAAATTTTTTTACTGTGCACATTTTCTTAAGAATCACCATTTAGTTGTCTAACTTTGCTGAAAAAATCATAACAATCGAACATTCCGTTTTTGCTGTGCAGCTTTTTAAATATTTTTGAACCATTTTCACATACACCCTTTTGAAAAGTTAGTCGTGACTCAATATGAAGATTTGATATCGAAAAATGACGATTTATATGAAATTGAAAAACTGTGCAGAGTTTCAAATATTATCGAAATGGTCGCTCAGGATCGACTGACATGCCCCCGTGGAATGCCTCTACATTGCCCCAATTGATCTTTGGTTTTTCGTGGATGTGTCTCTATATCGATCCGTAGCGTTGTGTATTGGAGCCGGTACTTAGCGGATTATGCTTATCAGGGCCCGAATCAAAAATTCGGGTCTTCCGTACAGCGTGCTTAGAGTCTGAATGACGTGCTTCACGATCGATGGCAAGAATAATCGACTCTCATCCGGTTGCAACGATCCTTGAAAGGACAAGCTTTGAAGTCGGTTAAAAGTACCGGCTTTAAGACACAACCGGTTGGAGATTCTGATGCCTTTAGGACTTTCGGTGCAGAATCTCCTAGAGTCGTAGACTATGTGAAGGAAGCCTGGATTAATACAAGAGCTGGTGGGAAAGCTTCCTGACTCAATGCGACTGAACTGGGCTATTATCAAAAATAAGTGGCATTCAGCAACTTTGGTAACCTTTATCGAATTTATGTCAAATCTTGTGACAGCGGCAAACGAAGTAACCTGTGACCTCCTTGTGACTCATTCGAGTCTGAAGTTCCAGCGGCCACTCCGACTATTTGCTATTTAAGCGTAACGGCTTTTGTAAACAAACATTTGGAATGTACAACAAGTACTATATCGCGGTATATATCCGACAAGTTAAACTTCTCTTTACCAAATACAGGAATTAGTTTTTCATACGGCGGAAACGATAACCCAAATGTTTTTTTTTTGCAAACGCATACATGCCCAAATCGACAACATCCGGTTCTGTGACCGAGAGATCTGATTGGCACCAAATGCAGGCTAAGCAACAATCGGTTTCAGCACTTGTCAACATACACATCGCCGCTGTGTCAGATCCAGACCACGAGTTGAATAAACAACTAGGAAATATTTTTAAGCCGTTTTCCTGATTGCTGATTTCAATCTATATGTAGTGGATGTGGACATATTCAAATTCACATACTATTACTCGTAAAAAAAACTAAATGCCCAAGAGCTTGCTACAGAACATCCGCGGGCAGCGGCCTATTTTTTGTGGACAAGTAATTCGGCAGGGTGTCTACCGCTTGGAAACCCCTGGAAAACCTAGAATTATCAAAGAATTTTACCCCATCTGGAAAAATCCTGGAATTATCAGGGAATTTCTGACACAACCAGGGAAATTTTAAATATAAAATAACTACAAACCTAAAGCCTGCATCTAAGACATAAGTAAAGCTCTGTCCAGTTAGAATCCGGAATCATTTATTGCATTGCAGCGGCACGGAAAGTGACCGCTGCAAGAATTCTTTTACAGCGGTTTGTCTACCTACGCGCCCACTTGCTGTGGTATAAATTTCATGATGTTTCGTGCAGAGAGTCAAAAATTATTTCAGATGGAAGCCGAAAGGAGAGAAAAAAATCTGCACACCCACGTTCATAATCCTGCTCATTGACGATGGAACCTACGTCAAAATGGATTTCGGACAGCTTCCTAGCCAAAAATTCTACATGGCGACGGCACGTGGAGTACTTTCTGCAAAGTTTAAGTTTGCTTTTAGGACAAACTTGTAAAAAAACAGATGATTTTGGCAAGGGATATGCAGCTGTGGAGCAAATACCTAAGTGTTTATGACGAATAAGACGATTGATTCGAAGCTGTACAAGGAGGGATGTTTCAAAAACCGTGCTATACCTTCCATAAGCCCATAAAGGTCCCGTGAAGTTTTGGCCAGATTTGGCGAGTTGCCACTACAGCCGGGAAGTCATCCAGTAGTACCGCGATAATAACGAAGATATCGATAAAAACATAAATCCACTTAACTGCCCGCAGCTCCGGCCCATCCAGACATTTTGGGAAGTAATGAAGCGGAAGCTTAAGAAAAGTGGAAAACCAGCTTGGGACGCGACTCAGATGACCAAAATACGGAACAAATGTGCCAAGAAAGCTGAATCCGGAGGTGTGCAACTTTTGATGAGAGGAATAATGAAGAAGGTGCAAATGTTCACTAAAAACAATAAGAAATAATTTGTATTTATATTTTTTCCTTAAAGTACAGTGAATTACCCTTGTTTTGATGTATTAACCTCATTTGTACGTCAATCCGTTACCGAGATACAGATGATTTTATTATTCCGGATTCTAAATGAACATAGCTTTAGTGACGACTAGAGCGGACTACAAAGAAAAACATTAGTGAACACTACATTTATAATAGTTGTTTGTAGTATGTTCGCAATGTGTAGTGTAGTTTTATTCTTTCGAACATGTTCCACAAGTGAAGTTTACTGCTGAAAATGTAGTAAACGGGAACTTTCTATTTTTTATTCATACGATGCATGTACTCACCAAAGAATGCTCATCGATCGATCCAGGTTTGATCATCTCAGACAAGGATATAGCAAATAATCGTATGGATAAACTTCTGTACATACTTACTAACTTACTTTTTACTTATGACTCCTGTACGTCCCGGGAGGTGCAAAGAGCCCACTTGAATGATTTCCACCCTGAGCGATGTCCAACTATTGCCTTAATTGGCTTTTGCCCTTTCGTAAGGTGTGACCGACCGAGCACCACTTCAAAGAATTCCTCAATGGGATTTCTAAATGAACTTCTGAATAGATTCCCGAAGGAGAGCAATTTTTATGGAAATTTTAAAGGAATTTCCGAAGGTTCAAAGGAAGTTTTAAAAGAGTTGCTAAAAAAAAATTATCTATGAAGGAATCGCCGAAGAAGTTACTGGAAGAATTTTCAAAGAAATACCTACAACAATCTCCTTCAGGAATTTCAAAAAGAATTTCCGAAGGAATCTACATAGCTATGTTCGTAGGAATATTTGGAATAATTCCTTAAGGTGTTTTCTAAAGTTTTCCTAAAGAAATTTCAGAAAGCATTTATCGAAAAAAATCCTTAGACATATAAAAACTAAATTTGAAGTGATATGGAAATGCTAATATCATCTTCCAATTTTGGACGTACATGTTCATGATAGCATTAGAGGCGAAAGTATAGAATTGATAGTTCCGTTAGGATACGGCAGGCATGAAGAATGTTTTTATAGAAGTCGATTTGAAAGCGAGCGGAGGGCAATATTTGTGATGGCACATATCACACGACCTTCCTTCTGCCAAGCTCCCGTATGAAGGGGGAGGGAAGAATATCAGTGTGGAAGCTGATATATCTCCACTGGCAAAAGGAAGGTGGTTTGACTTGCTTAACTTAACTTTGACTTACTTAACTTAAATTTGAAGTATTTTTAGAAGGTATTTCTAGTAGAAGCACAAGTTTTCGAACGCTATTGGCGCTTTCTGAGTTTCCGAACAAATTTCTAAAGGGATTTGTAAAGAAACTCAAGAAAGAATTTCCATAGGAGTTCCTTTAATTAAAGAAGAAAATTTGCTAAAGGAATTTCTAAAGGAACTTGTAAAGAAATTTACAAACGGATCCCCAAATGATTTTCTTAAGGAATGTTTGTAAGAAGTTCTGCAGGCAGTGTTGTCCTACACTCAAGGCAAAAAATTCTGCTCTTTGATTTTACTCCATCTAAACGATTTTATAGTCTCAACTAAGTAAGTTCAACTAATAGAAGGATATTTGAATTTTCTAAATGTCATGGCAAACTGTCAAAAAAATGCACTCCAGAGCCACAGGAGCGCGTGCACTGAAAATCCACTGGAGTGTTTTCACTGGAGTGGGCAGCAGGGACTATGTCCAAGGGCTTGACGATCCCTCCCCAGGCCATCTGCGAGTTGTGGGGCTTGCCTAGGATGTGGTGGGGTTTGACAGTGGGCCCTGTTAAACCTCTATAAAAAGCTGCATGTATCCGCAAGTAGGCCCCACCAAAGCGACCGTGTGCCGCTCAAAGCGCACAAGCCCAAGTCCTGGTGTTAGGTGGGACGATAAACAGCCCTGACACGACGGCCCTCCGACGAGACAGGAGGTTTGCGCAGGCCCAATAAGCCGCCTAGAAAACCAATCATTACGAACAATAAAAGAGATAATGCAACACAATATAATCGGCAAAGACCTAGGCGACGAATACAGGATCACGATTGGAAGCTTGGAACATGGAATTGCAAGTCGCTAGGTTTCGCAGGTTGCGACAGGATGATCTACGATGAATTACATTCCCGCAACTTCGACGTCGTGGCGCTGCAGGAGATTTGCTGGACAGGACAGAAAGTGTGGAAAAGCGGGCATCGAGCGGCTACCTTCTACCAAAGCTGTGGCACCACCAACGAGCTGGGAACCGGCTTCATAGTGCTGGGTAAGATGCGCCAACGCGTGATTGGGTGGCAGCCAATCAAGGCAAGGATGTGCAAGCTGAGGATTAAAGGCCGTTTCTTCAACTATAGCATCATCAACGTGCACTGCCCACACGAAGGGAGACCCGACGACGAGAAAGAAGCGTTCTACGCACAGCTGGAGCAGACATACGATGGATGCCCACTGCGGGACGTTAAAATCGTCATCGGTGACATGAACGCACAGGTAGGAAGGGAGGAAATGTATAGACCGGTCATCGGACCGGATAGTCTGCACACCGTATCGAATGACAACGGCCAACGATGCATAAACTTCGCAGCCTCCCGCGGAATGGTAGTCCGAAGCACCTTCTTTCCCCGCAAAAATATCCACAAGGCCACATGGAGATCACCTAACCAAGAAAAGGAAAACCAAATCGATCACGTTCTAATCGACGGTAAATTCTTCTCCGACATCACGAATGTCCGCACTTACCGCAGTGCGAATATTGAATCCGACCACTACCTCGTTGCAGTATGCCTGCGCTCAAAACTCTCGACGGTGTACAACACGCGTCGAAGTCGGACGCCGCGGCTTAACATTGGGCGGCTACAAGACGGTAGACTAGCCCAAGAATACGCGCAGCAGCTGGAAGTGGCACTTCCAACGGAAGAGCAGCTAGGCGCAGCGTCTCTTGAAGATGGCTGGAGAGATATTCGATCCGCCATTGGTAGCACCGCAACCGCTGCACTAGGCACGGTGCCCCCGGATCAGAGAAACGACTGGTATGACGGCGAATGTGAGCAGTTAGTGGAAGAGAAGAATGCAGCATGGGCGAGATTGCTGCAACACCGCACGAGGGCGAACGAGGCACGATATAAACAGGCGCGGAACAGACAAAACTCGATTTTCCGGAGGAAAAAGCGCCAGCAGGAAGATCGAGACCGTGAAGAAACGGAGCAACTGTACCGCGCTAATAACGCACGAAAGTTCTATGAGAAGTTAAACCGTTCACGTAAGGGCCACGTGCCACAGCCTGATATGTGTAAGGACATAAACGGGAACCTTCTTACGAACGAGCGTGAGGTGATCCAAAGGTGGCGGCAGCACTACGAAGAGCACCTGAATGGCGATGTGGCAGACGAAGATGGCGGTATGGTGATGGACCTGGGAGAACGCGCGCAGGACATAATTCTACCGGCTCCGGATCTCCAGGAAATCCAGGAGGAGATTGGCCGGCTGAAGAACAACAAAGCCCCTGGGGTTGACCAACTACCAGGAGAGCTATTTAAACACGGTGGTGAGGCACTGGCTAGAGCGCTGCACTGGGTCATTACCAAGATTTGGGAGGAGGAAGTTTTGCCGCAGGAGTGGATGGAAGGTGTCGTGTGTCCCATCTACAAAAGGGCGATAAGCTGGATTGTAGCAACTACCGCGCAATCACATTGCTGAACGCCGCCTACAAGGTACTCTCCCAAATTTTATGTCGTCGACTAGCACCAACTGCAAGGGAGTTCGTGGGGCAGTACCAGGCGGGTTTTATGGGCGAACGCTCCACCACGGACCAGGTGTTTGCCATTCGCCAAGTACTGCAGAAATGCCGCGAATACAACGTGCCCACACATCATCTATTCATCGACTTCAAAGCAATGATACAATCGATCGGGATCAGCTATGGCAGCGGTTGATCAAAGCGACGATGGATCGGGTGATGTGCGTAGTTCGAGTTTCAGGGGCATTCTCGAGTCCCTTCGAAACCCGCAGAGGGTTACGGCAAGGTGATGGTCTTTCGTGTTTGCTATTCAACATCGCTTTGGAAGGGGTAATACGAAGAGCAGGGATTAACACGAGTGGTACAATTTTCAATAAGTCCGTCCAGCTATTTGGTTTCGCCGACGACATAGATATTATGGCACGTAACTTTGAGAAGATGGAGGAAGCCTACATCAGACTGAAGAGGGAAGCTAAGCGGATCGGACTAGTCATCAACACGTCGAAGACGAAGTACATGATAGGCAGAGGTTCAAGAGAAGACAATGTGAGCCACCCACCGCGAGTGGCCACCCACCATCGGTGGTGACGGAATAGAGGTGGTAGAAGAATTTGTGTACTTGGGCTCACTGGTGACAACCGAAAATGACACCAGCAGAGAAATTCGGAGACGCATAGTGGCTGGAAATCGTACGTACTTTGGACTCCGCAAGACGCTCCGATCGAATAGAGTTCGCCGCCGTACCAAACTGACAATCTACAAAACGCTAATTAGACCGGTAGTCCTCTACGGACACGAGACCTGGACGATGCTCGTGGAGGACCAACGCGCACTTGGAGTTTTCGAAAGGAAAGTGCTGCGTACCATCTATGGTGGGGTGCAGATGGCGGACGGTACGTGGAGGAGGCGAATGAACCACGAATTGCATCAGCTGTTGGGAGAACCATCCATCGTTCACACCGCGAAAATCGGACGACTGCGATGGGCCGGGCACGTATCCAGAATGTCGGACAGTAACCCGGTGAAAATGGTTCTCGACAACGATCCGACGGGAACAAGAAGGCGAGGTGCACAGCGGGCAAGGTGGATCGATCAGGTGGAAGATGACTTGCGGACCCTCCGTAGACTGCGTGGTTGGCGACGTGTAGCCATGGACCGAGCCGAATGGAGAAGACTCTTATATACCGCACAGGCCACTTCGGCCTTAGTCTGAATAAATAAATAATAATATACGATGATACTCTTATGCCCAGGGAAGTCGAGACAATTTCCAAACCAAAAATTGCCTAGACCGGCACCGGGAATCGAGCTTAGTAACCCTCAGCATGGTCTTGCTTTACAGCAGCGCATCTGATCGCTAGGCTAAGGAGGGCCCGAGTGAATGGTTCGAGTTTTCAGTGGATACGGGGACGAATTGAAGAAGTGTTTCCGATACGAGACTGTAGCGTACGGCGCTAGTGAGTACATCGTCTGGTACCTTGCGAATACCAGCCCTCGCAAATAGCTCTTTTAGACGTCGTGCAGGGTTGTGAAACTTGGTAAGGGTCCAAGAAAGTTTTTTTTTAATTCATGTATTTATTTGGTAGGCTCTGTGTTCTTAACCGCTACTGTGCCGGGAGATCTACTGTGGTATTCTGTTGAATAGAATCCATACAGAATATATTTTTAGATATCCATAATTCGTTATTGTTGTCGTTGCCAGTCCATCTCATCGTGAGTCCATTGTGTCCGTTTTGTCCATGTCGTGTATCCAATGATCGTTGCATTGTTCGGTTGCCATTTATCCGGATAATGTTGGAATGCCTCCCAGAAGAACAAGTTGTCAGTCATCATCAGGCAGCCGTACGGTGAGACGCGTACCCCAAAACGCCACCGTATGAGCTGCGAATCCGGCGACTGACGAGGGTTTGGTGGAGGGGCTGAGAATCGAACCCATGACCATTCGCTTATAAGGCGAAAAGTTAGAATTCTTAACAAGGATCGTAAGCAGGGGTATGTGACGACAAGGCCCCTCTTTACGCTGACGCTGCAGAACGCGGATACCTGAAAAAAAAACTCAGCTAATGTGGGGAAAATAAGTCATAACGGATCCTTTCCGACCAACTTGAACCAAAACCTTTTACTTTGGTTTTGATCCTGTACAAAGTTTTGTTTGCATTTTAAGTGGTTGGCCACCTGGCTCATCAACTTGATAATTTAGAGATTTTTCTGGTAATGGTTGAAAAGAAATTTAAAAAGTTATCCTAATTTAATATTGGTAACTGCCTTAAAGGAAGCATTGATTGATTTGACAATTTGATATTAACCTAACTACTATGTACACTAATATTTACAGAAATAATTTGATAGTCAGATTGGGTATAAGCGCCCTAATGGCAGCCAACGAACCCTAAAACTTTCCTCACATTCACCAAAGCATTCGTGCTGTGTATTAATCCCGGCCGGACGGTGAACCTCAGACGTTCGTGTCCTGGGAGGAATGTTGAGGATCATCTCCAGAAATTTATTTTTAAACTCGTTGGAGTTTCAGTTGATAAGTTTTTGAGTTCCCAGAGCAGCATGCCGTATTCGATCACAGAGATGATGATTTGCTTGAAGACAGCAAGCTTATTTTTCAGGAACAATGATGACCGACGGTTGATCAAAGGGTACATTAGTTTTAATAAGACGTTACACTTCGTAACCGTCTTGTCAACCTGTTGCCGGAAAATGAGCTTGCTATCTTGCGGTCGGATTGGCCCATTCCATTGACGTGCCATTGAGGATGCCTCAGTTGGGACATGTTTAGGAAATTTTGAGTGGGTAAAATCGAAGACCACATTATCAAGTGGTCTTCGGTAAAATGCTAACCTGGGTCTTCGTAGCGTTAATACGGATCTTCCAGCTGGTGAAGTACTCTGTCGGGACATCCATGCCTCGTTGGAGTTTTGCCACTAGCGCTCTTATCACTCTAGCTTTGTAGACGATGGAAGTGTCATCTGTAAACAGAAACAGAATGCCGCCTTCCGGAGGCTCTGGATGTCGGAGGTAAAGAGGTTAAATGGCAGGGCCCGAGGATTCTGCCCTGGGGGACGCTTTCGATGATGTCGTGCTCATCGGAACTCGGTCCGCTGATTGAGACCCAGAAAGTCTTTGCCGACAAGTAATTGAATTGTTGATGATTTTCACTTGGTAGCTGGGAAGAGATCAGGGTGAGCTTAGCGTCCGCTCTCAGACTAGTCTCTACTGCTGCAGTTATGGTTTAATTTAAAATACGACACTAACACTGCAGCTTCGCCATGATCTGTTGAGCTGCTTCACCGCATTCCAAATTTTCACGTCCCGACAGATCCTCTTTGTGAGGTAACAGAATGACATTTCGCTCAATTTCAAATCGCGGATACGCATTGTAGTAATATATTTTATTCAAATTGTCAGTAGTCTCGTTTTTAATAAAAATGATTCGACTTCGGCTCAATTCATGAGGAGTTCATTTTTAGCGTGTCCTCCGGATAAGAGAAGTACATGAAGTTGTTTCCTGCCTCTATTTTGTCTGTTCTGAATACCTTTCTCCCCTAAAAGCAAAAAGTACTAGATTGTCCTTTACAGTCTTTCTAGTAAACGTTATACAATTCATAATTTAGAATATAGTCAAAGATTAAACAAACCGATGTTCATTTCCAATATTTTTTCAATTTTCCAACATTATTCAGAATGATATCCAAATAAACATAATGAAATTATTTCCAATCTACTACCCTTTCAGTTTCCGACGATAACAGTTCGGTACAGTCTTCCCCGTGGCAACGAGACCATTGCTGGAAACAGACCAATCCTCGATCCAACATCTCCAAGGAGATGTCCCTCTACTACCACCGGCCGAGCTGCGTTCGGTTTAGGCTATCACGGGACGAGTGGAAGCGGCTTAGGCAGAAACGAAGGCGACCCTATGAACCCGCCCTGACCAACGCTGCTAACGTAGCCCTGCCGTATGAGATTATTAGAGATAGAATTGCTGCGGATGCGTCGTCGGCGGATGTCGATGTGATGGATTTCAAGGTGAATGGAAAATCGCCGGAAGCTGGCAGCGACGAAGATGAGGGGAAGGTGAAACTGGAACCCAACGAAAGTGCGATGCCAGCCAAGGAGAACGGAACGAAAGATTTCAAAATAAGTCGACGAAGGGGGATGATAAAACGGCGGAAAGACTTGGGGACGATAGTGCAGCAGTTGACTGTACGGGTAGCGAATAGTGCAAACAGTGGTGCTCCTCGATTGCCACCGGCTGGCATGAGGACTGTGTTCAGTTCGTCCCACCAGCAACACGTGTCGCCCCGGAAAAGAATACTCAGAGAGCTGGAGAAAGTTTCGTTGGAGGATAGCAGTACTATGAAAAGATCTCGTTCGAAACCTGGTAGTAATAGTACCGTTATTACGGCGACGACGGCAACTCCATTGGCATCGGTTAGTAGCAATGGAAATGGCACCAGTAACTCTACCGGTAGTAGCAGTAGTAATAGCAATAGTAAGCTGTCCAATGGAGTAGTAGCACCGTCATCGGTTCCAACGACGCCGGTTTCGCGCCCTATTAGTAGCTACAGTATAACTTCGCTACTCGGGCACAACTCAACCAGCGAAAGCAACAGCATTAGAATCAAACAGGAAACAAATACTACAACTAGTCAACATCCGTACCAGCAACACCAAGCTTCTTCGCACTATCAGTATCTCGGTAAAGACGTAACGTCACCCAAATCTCCCTCCGATCCACATCTAAGTCAGCGATATTACGGCAAGAAGAAATCACCCAGTTATGGATCACAGAATGCAGCTTCTCCAAATCCCACCACCGATTATGGTGCCGGCTATAGCATGGTACGGTCGCCAAACCTCAGTCCCAGTCCGGAACACCAAGGCCATAGTTTCACCCGCTATCGACAGCACCCGTACAGTATCCACCCTACAGTATCTTCCCCGAGCAGCTATTCCAGTGTGTCACGATGTTCTCCATCGCCCAGTACCAATGATTCTGCCAGTTCGCCATACAGTGGAAGCGCAAAATATAGGTCGACATATCTGGCGTCCGGTGGTTCTCCTCCATCATCTTCCAACCCGGGCACGGCAAATTCTCCTCAGCACTATTCTCGGCAATCCCCGTTGAATTTCGCTCGATCACCGCCTCCATCTCATCAAGCGAGCTATCCATCGAACAGCAGTTTCCGAAACAATGGCAAGGATCCCACATTATCGCCTCGAGCATCACCCAACGTAGAACCAATTCGAGTACCAGCTACCACGCCCACTTCATCTTGTTCGAATCCCACCATCCGAACTGTGCCAAAGAAAACAGCTGCCCTGCGGCAACAATTCGGTTCTCCATCCTCATCCCCTTCCACAACGGATGCCGCAAGGCGTGAACGTTCCAACTCGAATGCCTCATCGACGTCCTCGGAAATCGTCCGAACGGCCCACTTCAAAAAAGAACTGGACTACGTTGAACGGTCTTCCGCTTCCGATGTTGTCGATGGAGTACCACCTGCCCTCTCTACATCGCAATCGAATACCGTGATTCGACCGAGTACGGTGATCGCCTCGCCAACTCCGCACCATCCGGTGCCTCCGCACCATGCGGTTCCGAACCCGTTCTACATGTACCCGCCTCAAATAGCCGCCTCGCTACTAGCTGCCCAGCAGTCCAGTGCTGTCCCTTTCCTGCCGATACCGCCGTACTATCAGCACATGTACAGCCAGGCAGCTATGGCAGCGGCCTATCGAAGTCCCCTCTGGATGCACTACCAGAGTATGTCTCCGCATGCCATTTCCCCGCCCAGTGCCCTCCAGCCATCGACTAGTAGTAGCAGTAGCAGCAACAGCAGTACCAACAGAGACGCACAACAACGAGATTCAACTCGACCACATTCCGCAGCTACGGTTGCATCCAGTTACAGTCACAATACCACCGCCAGCAACAGCAGCAGCAGCACCACCGCCCACAACAACAAAGGAAGTAGTTCTTCTCCATCGCCTGGGGCGGCGGCACTGAATTACAGTGCGGCAGCCCTGGCAGCATCCTCCCATCCCCATCACCCGCATCATCCAGCAGCACAACACCACAGTATGGCGTCCGGGCCGTGGAGTGTACCACAGCATGAGGTACCGGTGCCGTCGGCGACGAGCGGGGCGATAGCCATCAAACAAGAGCACGGAGCAGGTAGGTTGAACTATTGGAGCTAGTCGGAATTGTAGTAACACAATCGATCACGTCTCAAATAGAATATATTCCGTCAAATTTGATTTTAGGCAGTTGACATGGTAGCTGGTTGTATATCTATATCTATTCCAATTTGCTTTGTTTTAGATGTTCCACTCAATTTGTCAAAGCACTGAAGACACTTCACCACCAAGGTAGAACCAACAACACTGGTTCAGTAACTGCATCAGTTATATCAGAGGTGATGGAGCAATAATAATCATCCTGTAAGGTAACTATTACGCCTAGCGTACAATCAAACGAAACCAAGTCATTGCGCATCTTTGTCGTCCAATGTAAAAGCTGTTCATGTACCTAAGTGTATATTTCGGTAGATCGCCTTATCAGACATTTAAAAAAAAGTTACAAACCCAAGAACAAATAATCGTAAACGAAGGAACTGTCTTTTTGTGTATAATCATCGGAGATGGGGTAACGAAAATTCAACAATATAGCTGTATGCTTTTAAGTGTTGGTGTGATTCCGCAGATTGAAAACATTTACGTACATCGTTTTTAAGGAGCCTAATATATATGTATATAAAGAACAGAGTAAAGAACAATAGACATTTCGGAGAAGGGTCCAGACTACAAAAAAAGTAACACAACAAAAACCCAAGGTTTACACTATTTTCCAAAACGAAAAGAAGACAAACAAAAAATAAAACTATTTTTGCTAAAAAGTTGTAATAAATTATTGAAAAAACGAACGGAGAAATTATATACATGTAACATATATACACGTATCTACATATATACACGTAACAGAATTATTATATATACAAAAATTAAAATACTTGAAAAAAAAGGAGTCAATGGTTTTATTTTCGGTACATTTTAGTACTGAACCTATTTAAACCCTTTCGAAAGTGCTTGTAGTAAACGCGTATTTTTGGCGTCTTTAGAGGTCCGAGAAACAGGATTCGTACTGCGATGCAATTTTTAAAAACAGAAATCAAAAATTCACTCATATAATTCTGAATCCTTGAGAGAAGCGCCACATTTCGGTACACTTCCATACTACTGTTCCTAATCTAATGAAAATAACGAAACCATTTACATAAATGTTTATGCCGATATCATCTTATTCTAATTCAATGTGTATCGTATTAACCGGTTGCTTAATTTCCCCTTGATTGCCGCCAAACCCGCGTGTCTGTCGAATGTCGTCAATAGAGTGTTGTAATCAGTAACATATTCACTAAAAATCCTTTCCAACTCTTCCGCACTTTCTCGTCCATTCATCTCTTTTGTAGTGGGAGAGATTTGTCTATGAACAAGAATCTCATTCTCTCGTCACCAACTACAACACCACCACCACTACCACCGATGAAGAAAAAAAAAAGATATGCGTTATCATAGAATATTTTGTTCAAAGAAAATTGTCGGTAAAATGAACATGTAATGTGTATATTTCTATCCATAGACTGAAATTAAACAACTATTACTTTTAATGAGGTCACTCGTGTGAGAATGCTTGTGTGTTTGCGCTGTATCAATATCTAATATATATTTAGAGGAATGCGTGAGATATATCGGATGCGTGAGAATGTTTTTTATTGATTAAAAGAGGATTATGAAAAAAGAAAAACGAAATAAAAATAACAGAAACTAAAACATTCTCAAGAAAGAAAAAAAATAACAGCCAATCAAATTTGCTAAAACAGAAAGTGCAACAGAGTAAACTATATTCGTATGAAATTATGAGGAAGAGATAACTATAAAGTAAAGAAAAACACAAAAGAGAAGAGGAGATATTTTTGTGCTATTTTTTATACATCTGTAGATCAGAGAATAGTAGACAAAAAATCAAACAGAGTAAAACATTTCGGCCAATATTCCAATTTTAGAGAAAGAAAAACAAGAAACCTATTCCAGAGAGTAACTTATATACACGTACACAGCGAAAAGTGATCAATGAAGAAAATGCACATAGTAAAAATCCAATGTGTGTCACAAACCAACAATTACAAAAACGAAAGAACAAAAGATATAACAAAAAGTGTGCCTTTCAAAACAACAACAAAAATTAAAACCAAAAACGAAAACAAATTATTTCAACTACCTACATTTATAACAAATGGACTTTATTAGAGAACCACGTAAAGCGCAGTCGAATATTTGTGAACCAAATGAGAAGATATCATCTTTAAAATAGAACTATCCACAAACAAATATACATGGTAGCATTATAACCAATTCTCATTGGATTAATCCGTATAGGTTTGTTTCGGTGCAATAATATATTTTTCGATAGCTATTGGCAGCACATGTGTGTTCACAATTTGCCCCTTGAAATATTGGGTGACTCATAGTTAAATGAGAGAGAGGGAGTAACCAGTGTATAGGTTTCGATTGAAAATCCCGACGTTCGCCCATTTTGGTCCTCGATAGTGGGTGATTAACTTACAGTGGGGGTGACTGTGATGAATGCTAGAATTGAAAACTCAGAATATGACCACCTTGCCAATAAAATCACATTCCAATCAGTGGTGGTATTTTATGTGTTTGAGTAGAAGAAAAGCAAATGATTGATTGCTTGTAGCTTGCAGATAGGATCACATTGACATAATAACTATATTGTCACTGTTATTACTGGATTTTAAATCACAATTTTTGCGTGTTGTACTGTTGCAAAGTTCAGTCATGAATACCGTCGTACTTGCTTCATGGAATTTCATTGGATCTTGTTACTCAGTTTAAAGAAGCAGGGAAAGCGGTTTGGAGATCAGCAGCAAATCAAACCTCTTCAAAAGTGACCTAAACGAACATCTTAGTATTATAAACAAAATAAGTATCAACTCATTGATCACAAACAATGATGCCTGGGTGAGGAGACAAATTTAATCGACGTTTTGATATAATTAATCTTTAGCGAATTATATTGACAAATGGTAGACCAAATCTTCACTCAGGATCGAATGCATTTTACACCGATAGTTCAAGGCTGAACAATAAAGTCGGCGTAGGCGTGACTGGCACGGGGATACATATTTCGATTTTTATGGGCAAATGGCAGACTTTCAAATATTTGCATATTGTCAGATAATCAAGCAGCATTGAATCCCCAAAATTCACCAAGAAGAGAGCTGGGTTCTGTGTGTACTTGTATTTGGTTCCTGGTCTTTGGCAACTACATGGTGTCTACAACCTGGAAAAATTCTTAAATTATCAGGGAATTTCTGACACAATCAGGGAAATTTCAATACCCGGTAATTAATACATCATGAGTGTAACTCTTTCAAAAGATGAAAATTATTCACAACAAATCATACAATTAAAAATGTATTGAACATTTATGGATCGTTGTGACTATGGGCAAAAAAGGTTTAGTCATCTTTAAAGGAATTCCTGGAGAAATCTAGGAATTTATTCGGGAAATCACTTAGGGATAACTTTGTGAATTTTTTTGAGAATGCCCTCGGAAATTCTTAAGGAATGTATTAAAAAATATGAAATTACTAAGGATTTTTCAAAGCAATTCCTGGAGGAATTTGTGAAGGATTTTGACTAAAGAGATTTCTGAAGAATTTCCTAAAATAATTTTCAAAGGAATTCTCGAAAAAAAATCTTAAAAGAATTTCCAAAGAATTCCTCAGAGGGATTCCAAAATAAATTACCCAATAAATTTCTGATAGATTTCTATGGAAATAAAAAAAGGGTTAAAGGTTCAAAGGAATTTCTAGAAGATTTGCTAAAATAAATTGTCTAGGAATGTCCGAAGCAGTTTCCGAAGAAGTTACTTGAGGAATTTCCACAAAAATACCTGGAACAATTTCCACAAATAATTTCTGAATAAGTTCCTCAAATAATTTCTGAATAAATTCCTGGAGTAATTTCCAAAGCAATTCGTATACGAATTTTCCATGAAATCTGAAGGAAATTTCCATATGAGTTCCTAAAAAAATGTAAAAAAAAATCAAAGGAATTTCGGAAGCATTTTCCGAAGTTTTTTTTTCAGTACTAATACCACAGAGCTAATACTTATATGCTAGTAGCGCTATAATCATTAGAATTATTTAGCCAAAGTATGCTTCTAAAAGCTGGTTTGACACTACCGGTAGCGGTACTTTGGTCCACACAAACTGAATGTTTGCGAATGGGAACAACATCAACAATCTCATTCTTTTGCATCAACTGTATTTCCGAACGAATTTCTAATTTCTAAAGGAATTTTCAATGGAACTCCTGAAAGAGTTTCCAATGGAATTTCTTAAAATATAAATATATATTTTTTAAAGGGATTTCTAAAGGAATTTACAAAGGAATTCCTAAATGATTTTCTGAAGGAATTTTTGTAAGAAGCTCTAAAGGAATTCTCGAAGAAATTACCGAATTTAAATCCAAAGGGACTTCTTAAGAAATTTTGCGAAAAAAATCTAAAATAAATTTACGAAAAAAAATTCCAAATTCTTGTAAAAATTTTAAAAGATTTTCTGAAGAAATCTCCAAAGTACTTTACGGAGGTATTTCCGTGGGATTTTCTCAGGAAATGTTTAAAGGAGCCCCTAAAGGAATTTCCAAAGAAATTCGTATAGGAATTGCCATTGGCATCTCTAAAGGATTTTTTCAAGGAAGGAATTCCGTGAAGTGTTTTCTAAAGTGTTTGTAAAAAACATATTTCCGAATGAAATCCTGGAGGAAACTCCGAAGTAATTCTCGGAATTCCCCTTTTGAAGAAATTTCTAAATTCGAAGGAATCCGTGGAAGGATTTTTGAAGGAATTCTTGGAAGAATTTTTGATTGAATGGCTGAGGCAAATTTTGGATAAACCAAGAAATTCCTAAAGGAACTTCTTAAGTAATTTACGAGAAAAAATGATGCAAGGCCAGTAATAAATTTCCTTTGAAAAATGTTTTTTTGCAATATTTACTTGTTTGAATTATTTTGCTCCAAAACTCTATATATTTTTTTGTTTAATCCTGGAAATTGATGTAAAGCACCTGGAAAAAAACCTGGCAAAATCAGGAAGATTTGTTTTCACAGATGAGTTTACCCTGAACTACCAAGATGATATGCTCACAAGACTTGATTTATCTCGACAATTTACAGCCTATTATTAGCGGGGTAGATGTGATTTTTGAATGAGGTGCCCTCAGTTGGATCCACATCCAACAGGATCCTAACGTTGCCAGTACAGAGTTTTACTATCAGTTTCTGTTAAACTCTGTAGTCTCGATTACATTTTTCGGGGTCGATAATTTATTTTTCGGTTTGCCGCCTTCTCACGATTGCGATGCAAAGCCATGCAATGGGGCTGCCATCTTGGAAATAGCTGACGTAGCAACGCGTTTCTTGTTCAGCCACCCGATTCGAGCCACTCCAAATCGACGGAACCTCCTCCATGACTGAACTACTGCGCTATGATACAGCAGACGGTCCCAGAAAGGCGGATTTTTTTCCTAAGTGTAAGGCTACCAGGTTAAGAAATCTTCACTTTTTATGGATTCATTAATAAGATTAACCAAAAGCTATTCATCTCAGAAAGGCCGGAACATTTTTTTTCTTCTGTTTCCACCCCCTCGATATTTTGTGGATTTAGTTTATGATTTGAGGGGGAATCCAAAATAGTATTGGAAAAACAGTAAAACTTTCCCAGAATATTTTTTTAAGAAAACTGATGAGTTTTGCGTTTTAATAAATTTAATAATTTATTTTTATTTTTCACTCCTTCGTTATAAAAAAGCCAACGGGGCAAAAGAAGGAATTCATATTTGTTTTTAATGGTGCCTTGTCATTCTGGAGCACGTGTCTGGAGTAAGTAATGCGCTTGCGGAATCAGTGCAACCAACACTGGTTTGTCACTTCATATCAAAGAAGGTCTTTCGAAAAGCTTTCCGAGGAATTTTGTTAAGAAAATTATTTTGAGCTTTTTAGTGGAATGTCTTCACTTGTCATAAGACGAGTTTGTACAATCTCATTGAATTCCACCACTTAATTGTATCTTGACAGATACGTATTTCGAGCTCAACAGTAAGGCCGTCTTCAGTGTAGTCGAGTCAAGTACGAGACACTGAATACGACCTCACTGTTGAGGTCGAAATACGTATCTGTCAAGATACAATTAAGTGGTGGAATTCAATGGGATTGTACAAACTCGTCTTATGACAAGTGTTTCCGAGGAATTTCGAAGGAATTGCCAGGAAAATTTAAAAAAAAATCCGAGGAAATCCAGACGAATTTACCCAGGAAATGGCAAAGAATTTGTCGAAGAAATTAAAAAGAATTTTCTGAGGAAATCGCGAAGAATTTGCTGAAGAAATTTTGAAGTATTTTCCGAAAAAGTTTCGAATAATTTGTCGAGGAAACTTCGATGAACTTGCCGACAAAAAACAAAGAATTTGCCATGGAAATTGCGAAGAACAAAATTTCCCCAGGAACTTATAATGAGTTTATCGAGGAACTTCCGAAGGATTGGCAGAGGAAATGATGAACAATTATATGTCGAGACAAATTCTAAAAGTCTGCCGACGAACAGTGTTGGTAGAATCATGCTCAAATCTCACTCGCCGAAGCCTCATGCGCGAGTTGACTCGCTTGCGATTCTGCATGGAGAGCATCGCGCATGAGTTTTTCACGCAGAATCACATCGTTTCGCTCATTCGCCGAAAAATTATTTCGCTCCAAAAAGTGTCAATACCCAATAGACCTGTGCAGCGGTTCATCAAATTCACTCACCCGATGGATTTTGACATTTGAGCGGGTCGTCTTCTCGAACAAAAGTTCATTTTGCGTTCATTATGCGACCCGCTCAAACGTCATAATTTCTTGGGGGAGTTCATTTTGCGTTAGTCTATCGAAGTGTATTTTCGCTGTACGTATGGATTTGTTATCCATTGTTTTAAGCAAAAATAGTTATTCCGATGAATTTAACGAAGAAGAAAACTCAAAAATCACACAATGATGCAAAGCGCGAGTCGAATCATGGAAGATTCTCTGGGCCATGAGTCAGCTAAGGTTTGCCTCGCGCTTGATTTGAATCGTGGATGAGATTTGAGAATTTGAGTTTTTACCAACACTACCGACGAAAATAAGAAGATTTTATCAAGGACCTTCTAAATGAATTGCCTTAGAAATTTGGGATATTTTTTATATTTTAATAAATTCCAGAAAATAAAATTAAAAAAAGTCTTGAAAAATTTCTCAATACTCACTAAATGCAATAAAATATTGCCACGCCGATTCCCGCCGCCGCTGGCTAAAATAACTTTCGGCGTGACGTCGAAATAGCCGCCGTCGGCGAGCAAAATCGCTACAAGCACCGCCGCCCGCCAACGATTTCGCTACAGCGCACACTTCTGCCGCCTAAGATCCGTCAGAGATTCTTTTTATTGCCGTGGTATATCGGTTGCTTATAGTTTCTGCGAATAGAGTGTTTGCTTGCTTCGAACAGGTGCCTCCATTCAGGGTAATATTTTTTTATTGAACCTCCTGGGTTCAGGCCCTGTTATATGCCTTCGCCAAGTCTATAAGAAAGCCATTTCAATATGGAGTCCATCAGTTGTACATCGTTGATTATCTGCTTTAACAGATGCTAAATCTTGGGCAAAAGGCATGCTGTCGGTAGTCGAATCTGGTTTTGTTCAAGAAACTCACAGTCGTCGATTAACCATCCGCTCTATTTTTTTTTAAATACTGAGATGGTTAGGGCGATTGTCCGATAGTTACTGACTTCATAAGAAGGTCCGATGTATATCGGGATAGGGATGACGAAGCTATGCTTCCAACCAACCGGGAGCGCTTCTGCAATTCACTCTCGGTTGATGAAGGCGAGACATGTGACTTCACCTCTGATGGGAAGATTCGTTAAGCATCACATATCCGATGTTATCTGGACCCACCGATTTCCCTTTGGCCTTTTGAAAGGTATATTTAAACCCTCCTGTGAATGGCAGGAAGATTTTCTGTCTTTCATCAGGTGGAGAGATGTGTGCCTCTTTTGGAAAGGTTCTGAATAACGGTATAGGAAAGATATTACGTGAAAATATTCCGCCAAGGTATGTACGACGGCCTGTTGATCTTTGGCGTTTACTTTAATGGCCATTCCCTTGTGCCGTCTTTTATCCTGTAGGTTGTTTATTCACAGGCAGATCTCTGTGGAGGATGAGTTATCGTTGGTAGAGTCGATAAATTCCGTCCATGATGTATCTTTCGCCTCTCTGATCACCTGTCGATAGCTGTTGCGTGCTGCTTGAAACATTTCTAGAGAGCGAATCATATCGGGGTGGTTTTTCGGTAGCGCGTTTTATAGCCCGGAGAAGTTTTCTACGTGATTTACTTAAAGGTGGGTCCAAAATTGATATTGGAAAAATAAATAAAATATAAAACTTTCCCTGAATATTCTTTTAGAAACCCGATTAGTCTTGCGATTTTATCAGTAAAAATTATATTTTTTTATGTGAATTGCCCAAGAAATTCATAGTTGTTTTCAAAGGTACCTTGTTATACTGGAGCACGTGTCTGAAGTAAGTAATGCGCTTGCAGAATCAGTTTAACCAGCACTGGCTTGCCACTTCACACCGAGGCTACAATGTAAAATGCCGCTGATTGTGCCTCTGCTCCAAAGACGGAATGTCCCGAATGTCGGGTCTGAAGACGCCCACAATAACGATACCAGTGCCGACAGTTTTTGACATTGCGTTACACATTGCGTTATCGCCTTGAAAAATTTAAAGAATCTTGTGTATAGTTATTCCACTGAAGAAATTCCGCAGAATATTCCACCGCGGGGAAATCCCGATAAATTTGCCGACAAAATTTCGAAGAATTAGCCATAGTAATGTTAAAAAAATTCAAAAAACTTGCCGAGGAAATTGCAAAGAATATGTTGAGGCAGATCCGTAACGTGAATTTCAATCCTTTGTGAAACTCTTCAAGGCCTTTCTTTTACTAAAGGAAATAAAATTCGCAAATTTTAAATTAACAGAACAATTTGAATCTTTTTTTGATAGTTTTTTGATTAGCAGATAGCAGAACTGGGCTGGAAGTTCTTTACAACCGTCTTAGAAACACATCTCGGAAAAGGGGGTTTCGGAAGCTTGCAAAATTATACAAATTTGATTTTTTAAACAAAAAGCGTAGCGTTGCGAAATATGGTGGTTATGGTCAGAGGGTGCGTTGATATTACAAGAAGATTACAAGATTACAAAAAAGCGTTGCGAGAAATAGGGGAAGAGAGTTTGAAATAATTCTTTTTTTGCGTGATGCATTAAATGAATACTTTTCTATGATTATTGAATACCCTTGTAACTTATGTTCGAACATGATTATAATAGAGAATTGTTAGTCTGCCATAAAATTCCAAAAACTTTTTTTCACAGCTAGCGTTCTACGAGATCTAGTTGTCAATAAATTAACTCAGTGGGTAGGTCGATGATCGGATTTATTCGGAATTGGATCAAGAAAATCCTATTTTAAAATTGGTTGGTTGATAGCCAGAATCGCATAAGACCTATTCATACAAGAATAATAATTCATCGCTGAAGTGAGTTTTTTATGGTTGTAGACACCACCCAGAGTTGTTCATGTTCGAAAAGATACGAATAATCTATTTGAATCAAGAAAAACTCAAATCTGGTGAGGCTTGATTAGTGGTTAGGAGAAATTAATGGACTTAATTGAATCATCGGATCTGTTCGGATTAAGGAAAATTCAACTCTGGGACTGTTGGTGGTTTGGAGGTGTCACAAAACTCAATGAAGTAGGTACTAACAAGATTAATGCTAAATAATCTGTTACTGATTTCAATGTAACTTCATGTAATTTGACTTCAAGAAGATTTTATCAATAATATGAGCAACAGCAAATTCATTTTAAATCTACTCAAAATCATACCACTGGTATCAGTTATTATAGCAAAAAGGTCCTTCGATCCTTGATCAATTGGTTGATTATGGATGTAGTTTTTGGAGGAATGTACATAGAAAGCTGAATCATTCTCTATATATTCCTGCTCCGGAACTCCTTCGATGGCGTAATAGTGATCAACATTTGAATTAATTGTATCAAACTGGAAAATTTCCAAATAAAATTATTATTATGTTTTTCCATTCAAGCGGTCCCTTGAATCTGATTACGGAAGTCTCTGAGAAACCTGGATAGTAGTCAAAGCTAAGACCAATCCGCATAACATGCGAAAATTTAAGAAAAAATCTTTGTTTGCTTTAGATTACTCAACATTTCTTTTTTCTAGACGCATAGCCGGTTTAATTTTTCAATGGTCCCTAAATAATAAAAATGTTTTTGTAAAGATGTTTTGTAAAATGTTAATGTATTTTTTCTAAAGTAATCAACGATTTTGGCGTCCCCTAAAGACTGGCGTGCTTGGCGCGAGCCAGCCTGGCCAACCGTACGCTACGGCGCTGTGTCTACTGTCTAGTATTGAAAATTGCCGAAGAATTTTGCTGAGGATGTTCCGAAGAATTTTTCGAGAAAGTTTCGAATAATTTGCCGAGGAAACTTTGATGAACCTTGCCGACAAAAAAAAAAAACGAAGAATTTCTCATTTTTTATATTTTAATAAATTTCAGAAAATAAAATCCAAAAAAAATCTTGAAAAATTTCTCGACTACTAAATGCAATAAAATATTGCTACGCCGATTCCCCCCGCCGCTAGCTAAAATGACTTCCGGCGTGATGTTGAAAAAGCCGCCGTCGGCGAGCAAAAATGCTACAACCGCCTTTAATCCATTAGATATTCTTATTATTGCTGTGGTATATCGGTTGTTTAAAGTTTTTGCGAATAGACTTTTGCTTACTTCGGAAAGGTGCCCCCATTCAGGATGATCCATGTTTTTTCTAGAACCTCCTGGGTTCAGGCCCTGTTTTATCCCTTCGCCACGTCTAAGAACGCCATTACGATGTGGATTCCCTCGTTTGCACATCATTGATTATCTGTTTAACAGATGCCAAATCTTAAGCAGAAGGCGTGCTGTAGTCGAATCTTTGGTTTTGTTCAAGAAATTCAGACAGTCGTCGGTTGACCATTCGCTTTATTTTTTTTTGATCGTTAGATTCGTTAGAAGGGCCGATGAGTTTCGGGGTAGGGATGACGAAGCTATGCTTCAAACCAACAGGGAGCGCTTCCAATGTTATGAAATCACTTAGGGATAACCTTGTGAATTCTTTAGAGAATGCCCTTGGAAATTCTTCAGGAATATATTAGAAATACAAAGTTACTAAAGATTTTTCTGAGCAATTCCTTGAGGAACTTCCGAAGAAATTTCAATTGGATCAATTTTCGGATGATTTTCCAATGGAATCACTAAAGAAATGTCCATAGGAATTATTAGCATAATTTTCAAAATTATTCCTGGAGGAATTACCAAGATGAGTCCCCGAAAGAATTCCTGGTGGATTTTCAAAATGAATTTCAGGAGGAGAACGTGAAAAAAAATCTACAGGACTTTATAAAGGATTTTGGCTAAAGAGATTTTTCGTAAGTAAATTTCAAAGGAATTCTCGAAAAAAAATCCTAAAAGAATTTCCTAAGAATTCCTCAGAGGGATGCCAAAATAAATTTGTGATAGATTTCTATGGAAATTGAAAAAAAAACTTCCAAAGGTTCAAAGGAATGAGAAGATTTGATGAAATAAATTGTCTAGGAATGTCCGAAGGAGTTTTCGAAGAAGTTACAGCAGGAATTTCCACAGAATAAATTCCCGAAGTATTTTATTTAAATTTTCAAAGCAATTCGTATACCTACAAATTTCCCAATGAATCTATATGAATTTCCGTATGAGTTCCCAAAAAAATCCAAAAGGATTTCGGGAGCATTTTCCGAATGTTTTTCCAGTAGAGGCCTCCAATACTTATACGCTAGTGGCGCTATAACCATTCAAATTATTAAGCCAAACATGCTTCTAAAAGCTTAGTGCATGCTTAGGTTTCATCACCAAGATTGGTTTGACACTACCGGTGGTACCGGTGCTTTTGTCCACACAAACTGAATGTTGGCCACGCGAACGAGAACGACATTAGCAATCTCATACTTTTGCATCAACTGTATTTCCGAACAAATTTCTAAAGGAATTTACAAAGAAATTCCCAAATGATTTTTGGAAGGAATTTTGCACAAGGATTCTAAAGGAATTCCCGAAGAAATTTCCAAACATTTTTTTGGAACAATTCCTTAAGAAGTTTTCTAAAGCTTCTTTGAAGAAATTACCGAATTAAAATCCAAAGGTATTCCTAAAGAAATTTTGCAAAAGAAAAATCTAAAATAAATTTCCAATTAAAAATCCACAGGCATTCTTGTAAAATCTTTAAAAGATTATCTGAATAAATCTCCAAATTATTTTACGGAGGTATTTCCGAGGGATTTTCTCATGAAATTTTTGAAGGAGCCCCTAAAGGAATTGACAATGGCATCTCTCACGGAATTTCCGGAGGAATTTCGTGAAGTGTTTTCTAAAGTTTTTGTAAAGATATTTACGAATGAAACCCTGGAGAAAGCTCCGAAGGAATTTCTGAAGGAAATTCCGAAGTAAATCTCAGAATTCCCCTTAAGAAATTTTTGATTTCATCCTTTTCGATTCGAAGAAATCCCTGTAAGATTTTTTAAAGAAATTCCTGAAGAAATTTTTGATTGAATGGCTGAAGAAATTTCTGGATAAATTTGCGAAGGAATTCCTAGAGGAATTTATTAAATATTTATCTAACAATAATTGAAAAACAATTTATTTGCAATATTTACTTGTTTGAATTGATTATTTGACTCAAAAACTCTATATATGTCACGTTTTGTTTTTACCTGGAAATTGATGTAAAGCGCCTGGAAAAATCAGGGAATTTTATTTTTTCAGATGAGTAGACATAGACACCCTGGACTAAAAAGCTGATATGCTCACAAGACTTGATTTATCTAGACAAATTACAGCCTATTATTAGCGGGGTAGATGTGATTTTTTGAATGAGGTGCCTCAGTTGGATCCACATTCAACAGGATCCTAACGTTACTATCAGTTTCTGTTAAACTCTGTAGGCTCGATTACATTTTTCGGGGTCACAGGTTTATTTTTCGGTTTGTCACGATTGCTATACAAAGCCATGTGATGGGGATGCCATCTTAGAAATCGCTGACGTAGCAACGCATTGCTTGTTCATCCACCCGATACTAGTCTGACTCTTGCGCCACTCCTAATGGACGGAACAGACGTTCGTGGAGTCCCTCACCAGGACTGAGCCAGTGCGCTATGATACTGCGGACGCGGACGGTCACAGAAAGACGACAGCCCACACTTTTGAAACTTGGTATTTTCAAACAGGCGGAATTAATAGAAATTCTTCACCGAAAATCAAAATTCTGGTCCCATTTAAAACAAATAATGACCAAAATCCTACGGAATTTTTTTCCAAGTTGTAAGGCTAAGGCTGTCAGGGTAAGAAATCCCCATTTTTTATGTCTTCATAAATGAGATTAACCAAAGGCTAATTCATCTCAGTAAGGCGGGAACAAATATTTTTTTCTTTGCCTTTCTCCACCCCCTCGATATTTTGTGGCTTTTTTGTTATTTAAAGGAATTGGGTCCAAAATTCGATATTGGAAAAAATAACAAAATATAAAAACTTCTTCCCTGAATATTCTTTTTAGAAACCCGATTAGTCTTTGCGATTTTATCAGTAAAAATTATATTTTTTATGTGAATTGCCCAAGAAATTCATAGTTGTTTTCAAAGGTACCTTGCTATACTGGAGCACGTGTTCAGCGTAAGTAATGCGCTTGCAGAATCAGTTTAACCAGCACTGGTTTGTTGCTACATTTCACACCGAGGTTACAATGTAAAATGCCGCTGATTGTGCCTTCTGCTCCAAAAGACTGAATAGCTCCTGAATGTCGGGTCTGAAGACGCCCACAATAACGATACCAGTGCCGACAGTTTTTGACATTGCGTTACACATTGCGTTATCGCCTTGAAAAATTTAAAGAATCTTGTGTATAGTTATTCCACTGAAGAAATTCCGCAGAATATTCCACCGCGGGGAAATCCCGATAAATTTGCCGACAAAATTTCGAAGAATTAGCCATAGTAATGTTAAAAATTCAAAAAACTTGCCGAGGAAATTGCAAAGAATATGTTGAGGCAGAGCCGTAACGTGAATTTCACCTCCCTTGGTGAAACTCTTAACAAGCGCTCTTCTTTTACTAAAGGAAATAAAATTCGCAAATTTTAAATTAACAGAACAATTTGAATCTTTTTTTGATAGTTTTTATTGATTAGCAGATAGCAGAACACGGGGCTGGAAAGTTCTTTACAACCGCCCTTAAGAAACACATCTCGGAAAAGGGGGGTTTCTGGGAAGTTTGGGCAAAATTATACAAATTTGATTTTTTAAACAAAAAGCGTAGCGTTGCGAAATATGGTGGTTATGGTCAGAGGGTGCGTTGATATTACAAGAAGATTACAAGATTACAAAAAGCGTAGCGTTGCGAAATAGGGGAAGAGAGTTTGAAATAATTCTTTTTTTGCGTGATGCATTAAATGAATACTTTTCTATGATTATTGAATACCCTTGTAACTTTATGTTCGAACATGCCAGTTATGCAATAGAGAATTGTTAGTCTGCCATAAAATTCCAAAAACTTTTTTTCACAGCTAGCGTTCTACGAGATCTAGTTGGGTCAATAAAATCTAACTCTGGAGTGGGTAGGTCGATGATCGGATTTATTCGGAATTCGGATCAAGAAAAATCCTATTTTAAAATTGGTTGGTTGATAGCCAGAATCGCCATAAGACCTATTCATATCAAGAATAATAATTCATCGCTGAAGTGAGTTTTTTTATGGTTTGTAGACACCACTCCAGAGTTGTCTATGTTCGGAAATAAGATCGAATAATCTATTTGAATCAAGAAAAACTCAAATCTGGTGAGGCTTGATTAGTGGTTAGGAGAAATTAATGGACTTAATTGAATCATCGGATCTGTTCGGATTAAGGAAAATTCAACTCTGGGACTGTTGGTGGTTTGGAGGCAGTTTGCACAAAACTCAACGCTGAAGTAGGTACTAACAAGATTATCAAAGTAAATAACTTGTTACTGATTTCAATGTAACTTCATGTAATTTGGACTTCAAGAAGATTTTATCAATAATATGAGCAACAGCAAATTCATTTTAAATCTACTCAAAATCATACCACTGGTATCAGTTATTATAGCAAAAAGGTCCTTCGATCCTTGATCAATTGGTTGATTATGGATGTAGTTTTTGGAGGAATGTACATAGAAAGCTGAATCATTCCTTTGCCATATATTCCTGCTCCGGAACTCCTTCGATGGCGTAATAGTGATCAACATTTGAATTAATTGTATCAAACTGGAAAATTTCCAAATAAAATTATTATTATGTTTTTCCATTCAAGCGGGTCCCTTTGAATCTGATTACTGGAGAGTCTCTGAGAAACCTGGATAGTAGTCAAAGCTAAGACCAATCCGCATAACATGCGAAAACTTAAGCCAAAAAATCTTTGTTTGCTTTTAGATTACTCAACATTTCTTTTTTCTAGACGCATAGCTGGTTTAATTTTTTTCAATGGTCCCTAAATAATAAAAATGTTTTTGTAAAGATGTTTTGTAAAATGTTAATGTATTTTTTCTAAAGTAATCAACGATTTTGGCGTCCCCTAAAGACTGGCAGCTTAGCGGCAGAAGAGCCAACCTGGCCATAAATTCCATACGCTTCCACGAAGCGCTTCCTAATTGTCATACCTGTCCTGAAGTATTGAAAGATTGCTGAAGAATTTTGCTGAGGATGTTCGAAGAAGAATTTTCGAGAAAGTTTCGAATAATTTGCCGAGGAAGACTTTTGATGAGACCTTTGCCGACAAAAAAAAAAACGAAGAATTTCTCATTTTTTATATTTTGTCAAATTTCCAGAAAATAAAATCCAAAAAAATCTTGAAAAATTCTCTCGACTACTAAATGCAATAAAATATTACATACATGAATTCCCTGCCGCTAGCCGTAAAATGACTTCCGGCGTGATGTTGAAGAAAAGCCGCCGTCGGCGAGAGCAAAAATGCTACTACAACCGCCTTTAATCCATTAGATATTCTTATTATTGCTAACTTGTGGTATATCGGTTGTTTAAAAGTTTTTTGCGAATAGACTTTTGCTTACTTCCGGAAAGGTGCCCCCATTACCAGGATGATCCATGTTTTTCTAGAACATCTCCTGGGTTCAGGCCCTGTTTTATCCCTTCGCCACGTCTAAAGAACGCCATTTGATGTGGATTCCCTCGTTTGCACATCATTGATTATCTGTATTGTAACAGATGCCAAATCTTAAGCAGAAGGCGTGCTGTGAAGTCGAATCTTTGGTTTTGTTCAAGAAATTCAGACAGTCGTCAGTTGACCATTCGCTTTATTTTTTTTTGATCGTTAGATTCGTTAGAAGGGCCGATGAGTTTCGGGGTAGGGATGACGAAGCTATGCTTCAAACCAACAGGGAGCGCTTCCAATGTTATCTGGACCCACCGATTTACATTTTGCTTTTTGAAAGACATATTCCAACCCTCCTGTGAATGGAAGGAAGATGTTCTGTCCTTTATCAGGTGGGGAGAAGTGTGCCTCTTTAGGCAAGTTTTTGAACAACGTTATAGGAAAGACAAGCCGTGACAATATTCCGCCAAGGTGTCTACGATGACCTGTGGATCACAGGCGTTTACTTTAATGACCATTCCGTTGTGCCGTCTTTCACTCTGTAGGTTGTTTATTCGGAGCCACCGCAGCCACATCTCTGAGGAAGACTGGTTTTCATTGATAGAGACGAAAAAATCCATCTTTCGCCTCTCTGATCACCTGTCGACAGCTGTTGCGTGCTGGTTGAAACATTTCTAGAGAGCGAATCATATCGGGGTGGTTTTTCCTTAGCGTGTTTAATTGCCCGGAGAAGTTTTCTACGTGATTTACCACCACAAACATGATGGTGACTATTAAAATTGTTGCCAAAGCTTCTAGGTTCGATAGTTTTTCGTTCGAGAGATAGATCAATGAGAATATATGTCTCCGACAGCCATCGAGTGGTACAAGTTTGATCCACTTTTAGAAAACCATTGCCATTCCTTCCGAGGGTGAGCACTGAGCAGAAAAGAATTGTTTCATGTGGAATAAAGTTATTTTCGAGAAACCAAAAATTTTTAAAGCTCTTTTGTAACTATGCTAATTTTTTGTACATTGTTTGTTAGTAATATTTCTAGACAGTGGTAAAAGTCAAATAAATTCATCTGAAAAGTTACTCCGACTTGCACAATTTAAAACCGAGTTCAAATGAAACTTGAACAACATGAAGTAGAACTGCTCGAATAAGTTGTTAAATAATATCGAAATTAGTTACGCATACTTCACTAATTTTGATTGTAACCTTTTCTTTGTGCGAGAAGAGATTACAATCGAAAGAGTATGCACTCTTGATGAACCTTATTCGAAGCTTACAGCGATCGTGCGTTTATTCCTGATTCGAAAGAAAGAAAAAAAGGCACAAATGTTCCGTGAATGGAACAAATTTTCTTTTTCATTTTCTACGCATCATCATTTTTAGAATAAACACCACGCTTGCGGTAAGCATCACATGTTCTTGAAAGTTTATTCGTTGTAAAAACTTGTACAAATTTATAAATTGCTATTTCCTGATTAGAAAATGTTAAATATGTACAACTTTTTATTATTTTCAATCCACTCATTTATATGGGCTTCCAACATGTTATCCGATTGACTCGATGAAAAAATTCTTGTCAATAACATGATTAACGTGTTATAACTTCATAGTATGGGCCTTTTATTAAAACATCTAATATTGATTAGAAATCATAATATCATTTTATTCTAGCAGTTTTCAACTTCCTGTTTCAGATTTCTATTTGTTGTCAGATTTTATAGCTATTGCCACTGATACAAATGTCTAGCAAACATTGTTAAAATGCATACAAGCGATCTTTAAAAGTTATGTAAGGAAACGAAGGTTGATGGTATTTTTCTAGTATTTTGTACTTTTGTACTAATAACATTATTCCCAAAGTTTTTCAAATAAAAGCTTTCCAATCAAAGTCGAGAATCATTCCACCCGAAAGATCTATTATCGGACCTGAAATCGAAATCGATATTTCCAGATTACAGGTATGACATATTTGTATGGCAATTACCTTAATTTGAGATTCAACGGTATTTCAAAACGTGGCCATGCGTTTTTCGACGTCAATCGTCAATGACTTCGAAAAATGTGTATTGAGTTGTTGGTACAACTATACAGTAAACAGCAATCACGGATATTTAGTGAAAAAATCCAGTAATAGCATTCCCCAAAATAACTCAGATACAAATCGAATAAACATATGTCTTAACAAATCAGCGTTCTACAACAGATTTCGAAACAGAACAGGAAGGTTTTCCTATAACGATGTATTTTTCGAAACTTTTTACCCACACAGACACACAGATACATTCCAAGAGAGAAATATTTCTAAATGACGGAAAGATAGACATGTACTCATACAGAACGCATTTACATTACATTTACAAAGTTTGTCCTATAAGAGGCATTTATACAGGAAACATTGCCGGACAAGATAGCACAGCCACTTCGAACAAGAATTCACATTTTTTTCCATTTCCATTAATTTCCTTAAAGCCGCACACACAGAGACATTTGCAGACATTTGTAGTTAGGTCAACAATAGATGTAGTTCTGCGTCAAAAATGCACATACTTTATTTCGGAATAATGACGGGAATAACATGCTAACTTGTACAAAAAAAAGAGTAGATTTCATTTCATTTTGTGAGGTAATTTATTTTATTTATTTTCGTTTTTATCATCGATAAACTTTTTGAGAACAGTAAAATTGGGCTGGAAGTTTTTGTTTTTCGAATATCGAGAATATTTTATTTTCAACTTACAGTTGTATTTCTGATAAATTTTTGTGTATAGAAGAAGGGAGAAACAAGGTTTCATTCTGCTAAAGAGTGTATTCAACTATTATACTAATGAAACAGTGGAATAAATTTAAAGATGTCTTTGTAAAAAGTATGCTATAATATGTATTATTCGAAAAGCTTCAATTATCAACTCAAACGTATGTGTTATGCAACTATTTGACCAAGATAGATTCATATGTGCATGTATTGATATGATTACCTTTTTTAAATGCCCCACTCTTGTTTGCATATACTATTCCATCGATGGATTATAGATTTTTTTAAATGGATGTCTTCGACCTTATGCCTAATATTCACCAAAAAACATTCACAATGTCATTCAAATTTATACATTTCTTATTATACTTCTATTAATCATAAAAATATATATCTATAAGTTTTAGAAATTTATTGGTTTTTATACAGATTAAATTTTATCTGTTCATATTTTATCAGAATCTCACTATCACATTTATATTGTTTCGATTTTAATTCACTTTTGGTAAAAACGTGTTTTGTTTTCATAGCATCATTATTTTTCATACAGTTGCAATAAAATGCCTTCAATTTAAGACATCAATTCAAAACAATTCAATGTCAGTCGAAAATAATCCTAGTCTGAGCAGGATTTTTCAAAAAAAATAAGATCTGCCACTTTTAGGTTTAATTTGTGATATAGTAAGCAGGTAATAATAAGAGATGGCGCATTTTATAAAAAAAATCATATCAGTTGCAGCACATCCCAGCAAACATTAAAATTGGATTTGTTCACAGACGTACTCGAAGACACACCAACAGACATAAACTCACACTGACATACACACAAATATTCCCACGTGAACAAATACAAAAGAACACACGTACTGAAAAACAAAACAATACATGCACACAAAATACCAAACGAAAAGACACGATTCGAAAAGGATAAGAGATTCTGTGTTCAGACTTCGGAGATATAATAATCGACAAAAGAAAATGTTATCAAAAAATGTTATAACTACGTTGTCTGAACACAGGTCAATGCTAAACCACAGTTGTATAAAATTATAGAAGGTTTTATTTCCTTGTGTATATATTTGTTCCAAAAAATAAGAAAAAAAATGAAAAAGAGATAAATTATGAATTGTTTTTATATTATATATACAAAGAAGAAATCTAACGATAACGGTCGATTAACCGAGCGCAAAACCGTAAGACATGGATTGAAAACTGTAGGATTTCATTAGGTTTTTTATTTCTAGAACGAGTTTAAGTTATCGTATTATTAGTTTTTTTTTCTTTTACTCGCGATCTACACTCACAACTTTCCGATTTAAAGGAACCAGAACTGCTGCAAAGGATAGTAATATTATTTTATATGATGTGAGCTTAGTTATTGTATATTCATTTTTTTTGTGCACATCAATATGGGACGAGATCGTTTCAATTCTCGAATCAACGATTTGATTTCGAGTGCGAAACTGTATCATTTGTCATGTATCATGGATCAAACAACTGATTATAATTATGCATGGTTTACCCAATTAGGGATAGTTTCGAAACAAAGAATGGAGATCGTTTCGACATACCTAGGTAGTGATAAAACAGATTAACTGGAGAAGGAAAATTAATGTGGGACGGAAGAAAACCATGCTCTATGGAATAGTAGCTGTACAGTATTTTTTTTCGTATAAATATATTTTATCCGTATTAATTAATTGCTATTATTAATAAAAAAAAGTATGATATAATAACACAAATAAGATGGAAGAATAAAAACGATACAAATTAATGAAGCCGCAAATGCAACGAGATAGACAGAAAAGAAATTCCATTTCACTCTTATTTGATGAACTAATAGCTCCTCCTCGCACAATGTGACGATTGGGCAAATCAAGCATCCCAAAGATATTCAATTTACAAAAAAGAGCTAACCACGGTGGAGGTTGGTTCTCGGATTCTAATGTCTTTTACGCAAACGTGAACTTTAAGTGGTCTAGGGGTTATCACGCCTATCTAGAGAGCAGGTGGTTGAAGGTTCGGGTCCCTCCAAGACACGTGGATTCTTTTTCGCAAATTTCATATCAATTTGTCCATTTCGAAACATGTGCTGTGCATCTTCTTCTTCTTCTTCTTCTTCTTATTGGCATTACATCCCCGCACTGGAACAGAGCCGCCTCGTATGTAGCTTAGTGTTCATTAAGCACAGTCATTAACTGTGAGGTTTCTAAGCTAAGTTATCATTTATTCATTCGTATATCATGAGGCTAACACGATGATACTTTTATGCTCAGGGAAGTCCAGACAATTTCCAATCCGAAAATTGCCTAGACCGGCACCGGGAATCGAACCCAGCCACCCTCAGCATGGTATTGCTTTGTAGCCGCGCGTCTTACCGCACGGCTAAGGAGGTGCATATGCACAGCCAATATATTTAGCAAAAATCGAAATTTATTATGATAAATGGCGTAATCTGAATAGGCTATTAAGGGTGCACAGCACCTTGAGCGGTATTACTTAATAAGGATTATGTGTGTTTCCACATATATGCTATGCGCATTCACATATCCATTTTGTGGGAAATGCTACAGCGTTAATAGCGCGGCACAGTTGCTCTATCTGGAACTGGAGACTGGTGCTGCAGATGTTCCGGAAGGCGGCAGCGTGGAAGACCAATGGAACGCCACCAAGAATGCCTTCATTGCCACCAGCAAGAATAATCTGGGCGAACTGCGCACCCAGAGAAAACAATGGATCACCGAAAAGACCTGAGGAAGATAGTGGAGCGGAGAGAAGCCAAAACCGCGATAGAGCGATCAAAAACCAGAGGAGCCAAAGTCTTAGCCCGTCAACGATACTCGGCTCTTGAGAAGGAAGTAAAACGCTCATGTCGTCGGGACGAGCGAGCGTGGGCAGACTCTCTGGCCGACGAAGGAGAGAGAGCCGCAGCAACTGGGGACATTCGCCTCCTCTACGATATCTCACGACGCTTAAGCGGGGAGAAGATGAATGCAACGTTGCCTGCGAAAGACGCGAATGATCGGTTATGGACCGACCCAACTAACCAGCTTCGAACACTTCGAACAACTTTTTCAAGTGTCATCCAGGCCACTACCACCTCGGCATGATCTGCCTAGGAAGGATCCGTCGTATAACACGCGGCAATACCGCAGCTCCATCACTGCTAGCGATTCAAACAGCCATCCAAAGCATGAAATCGAATAATGCCCCAGGGGTCGATCGCATATCAGCCGAGATGCTCAAAACTGACCCCATGACATTCGCTCAACTACTGCATCGTTTATTTCGTAATATCTGGGACACCGCAACTTTCCCGGTCGACTGGATGCAAGGTATCTTAATGACGGTGCCCGAAAAGGGTGACCTGACTGTATGCGATAACTACCCAACTAACATTTAATGACAATGTAAATGTTATTCCAACTCGTCTATACGGCTTCAAGCTGAATATGTGTACTATACATAAGATCAAGAACTTCTATTCAATTCTTAAACCAGCAAATCTGGCGAATCTATTCAGCTGTTTTCGACGTGCCTGCACAACTACTTTACAACATGTTATACATTTTTTTCTCAATCTTTACTAAACGATTCAGTAATATAATTCGCTTCAATGGCGCTTATTCAGATTTTTTGAATCTGTTAAATAAGTTTTATACAGCCACTGAATTCAATTTGATTAAATATAATTTGAGAGAAGAGTAAATCTCGGTGTTTATTTAATGTTTTTTTTTGTGAAAACTGAAATACCAATTTTGATGCTACCTAGATTCGAACTCCGGATCTGCTGATTCAATGGTTGCTGCTCTGTCATCACCGTCACTTTGACATATGTAAATAACAAAGAAAATTATGGATGTGCTTCCACAGTGCTGTGGTGCTTCTTCGCATATCCAATAGGTTGTTATACTAACGCTATTTTCAGTTTCGTGCTGTATAAACGTTAGAAAGAGTCCTACGTGCTGCTTTTAGCACATAAGCTTGAATATTATACCACAGAGAACAGACGTTGAAGCTGCACTCGTCATGTTGTGATAACTTTTTACTGTTCATTTTTGTCGTAGCCAAGCAAATCCGTTCACCAACTTACTTTTTTTGTTGAAAATAAGTGTTGGACACTTGCAAACAAATGACGTGTTCACGCCTCAAGAAACGAACACTGAATGATCTTCATTTATTTTCTTTGTCCCTTTCCAACAATCTAGAATTCCATGTCAGCCTACTGAGATTCAATTTCAAATTTCTTCTCAGTATGCTGGCATTTCGAATGCCTACTACGATAGAATTTCAAATTGTTATCATTTTGTTTTATTTAAATTCTATTTTATTTATCAATGTAACCAAAACTGGAAATGCTTTTTTCAGGCTCACTTTATTTCCCACAATATTCACCGTTTCTACTCTTTCACTGTTTATTCTGATAAGCAAATTATTTGGAGCTGTTTATACGAAAGTATAAATTTAATTGTATTATTTTTTTTATACCCGCGCATGTGTTAAAATATCAATAACAGGTGTAAATTTATGGCTTTTAGCAATAAAGCATTGATGCTGTCCCAGAACTGCTGAGTTAAAAACAATTGGTCTACTAAACCATTAACTAAACCAATCAAATCCAAATCCAATCCAAAATTAAATTCAATCCAAATCCAATTCAAATACAATCTGAATCCAATCTCAATCCAGATCCAATCCAAATCCAATAAAATCCAGTCCAAATCCAATCCAAATTTAATCCAAATCCAATCCAAATCCAATCCAAATCCAATCCAAATCCAATCCAAAATAAATCCAAATCCAATCCAATCCAAATCCACTCCAAATCCAATCCAAATCCAATCCAAATCCAATCGAAGTCCAATCCAAATCCAATCCAAATCCAAATCCAATCCAAATCCAATCCAAATCCAATCCAAATCAAATCCAATCCAAATCCAATTCAAATCCAGTCCAAATTCAATCCAAATTCAATCCAAATTCAATCCAAATCCAATCCAAATCCAATCCAAATTCAATCAAAACCCAATCCAATCCAAATTCAATCAAATCCAAATTCAATCCAAATTGAATCCAAATTCAATCCAAATCCAAATCCAATCAAATCCAATCAAATCCAAATCCAATTGAAATCCAATTCAAAACCAAATACAGTCTAAATCCAATTCAAATCTAATCCAAGTTCAATCCAAATCCAATCCCAATCTAAATCCAATCCAAATCCAATCCAAATCAAATCCAAATCCAATCCAAAACCAATCCACATCCAATACAAAACCAATTCAAATCAAATCCAAATCCAAATCAAATCCAAAACCAATACAAATTCAATCCAAATCCAATCCAAAACGAATCCAAATCCAGTCCAAATCCAATCCAAATCCAATCCAAATCCAATCCAAATCCAATCCAAATCCAATCCAAATCTAATCCAAATCCAATCCAAATCAAATCCAATCCAAATCCAATCCAAATTCAATCCAAATCCAATCCAAATCCAATCTAAATCCAATCCAAATAAAATCCAAATTCAATCCAAATACAATCCAAATCCAATCCTAATACAATCCAAATCCAATTCAAATCCACTCCAAATCCAATCCAAATCCAATCCAAATCCAATCCAAATCTAATCCAAATCCAATCCAAATCCAATAAAATCCAGTCCAAATCCAATCCAAATCTAATACAAATCCAATCCAAATCCAATCCAAATCCAATCCAAATCCAATCCAAATCCAATCCAAATCCAATCCAAATCCAAACCAATCCAAATCCAATCCAAATCCAATCCAAATCCAATCCAAATCCAATCCAAATCCAATCCAAATCCAATCCAAATCCAATCCAAATCCAATCCAAATCCAATTCAAATCCAATCCAAATCCAATCCAAATAAAATCCAAATTCAATCCAAATCCAATCCAAATCCAATCCAATCCTAATCCAATCCAAATCCACTCCAAATCCACTCCAAATCCAATCCAAATCCAATCCAAATCCAATCCAAATCCAATCCAAATCCAATCCAAATCCAATCAAATCCAGTCCAAATCCAATCCAAATCTAATCCAAATCCAATCCAAATCCAATCCAAATCCAATCCAAATTAAATCCAAATCCAATCCAAATTCACTCCAAATCCAATCCAAATCCAATCCAAATCCAATCCAAATCCAATTCAAATCCAATCCAAATCCAATCCAAATAAAATCCAAATTCAATCCAAATACAATCCAAATCCAATCCAATCCTAATCCAATCCAAATCCACTCCAAACCACTCCAAACCAATCCAACCAATCCAAACCAATACAGATCCAATCCAAATCCAATCCAAATCCAATCAAATCAGTCCAAACCAATCCAAATATAATCCAAATCAACCAAACCAATCCAAATTCAATCCAAATCAATCCAAGTCCAATCCAAACCAATCCTAATCCAAACCAATCCAAACCAATCCAAATTAAATCCAAAATCAATCCAAACCAATCCAAATCCACTCCAAATCCAAATCAATCCAAACCAATCCAAGTCAATCCAAACCAATCCAAATCAATCCAAATCTAATCCAAACCAATCCAAACCAACCAAACCAATCCAATCCAATCCGAATCCAATCCAAATCCAATCCAATCCAAATCCAATCCAAATCCAATCCAAATCCAATCCAAATCCAATCCAAATCTAATCCAAATCCAATCCAAATCCAATCCAAATCCAAATCCAATCCAAATTCAATGAAGGGGTAGAAGCAATTCTTCATGATTTGTTCAATCTAACGCATACTCATTTTCATTCAATTGCTAAGGATCAATGCATTTGGTACCTGGTAAGTCGCTAAATTATAGGATTCTGTCAGGTCTGTCAGGCTTATCCAAAATGTTTGAGAACTTCTGATCTAAACAACGTTATAGGAAACGGCTACTCGCCGAATCTCACATCTCTGGGGGTCAAGCTTACGATCTTTAGATCAATAGCCCTTGACTCTTTATTCGTCCAGTTGGATTTCACTTTTCAAATTCCAGATGGCGGATAAACTTCAATATTAAATCCGCGATGTTTCATTTTGGTTTGGTTTCCATAAAATTTGCTTCATGGCATTATTTTTTGCCATCTTCACTTCTTATATAAAAGGCTTACCACTTTTATTTGGACGATTTTTCCTTGTCTTCTAACTCAACTTGCATTCACTCACTAGCACACCATCGGCACCAAGTGCATGCATTACAAACCAAACTAATATCTCTCTTTAATGATTTTGTCTCCCTGAGCAATTTTGTAGAAGGCACTAGTTTTCCAAGCCCCACAGATTCCGAAATATTCAACCTAACTGCCAATATAATGAATTTCAAATTATGTTGAACACTCACTCGATGATTCTAATATTCTAGATAACCTTGTAGAAGATACAAATTTTTGCAAATCGTCTGATTTTTGCTTGTTTCACCCTCGATCGATTGCCTGCCAACTAAATTGGCATACTCTTCTTTTGCCGATTCATCTATGAACTTGTCTACATGGCTTACCATTATTTTTTGCCATATCGTTTTATTTTCTCTGGCTTACCAATTTCTTTTGCCAGGCATGGCTTACCATAATTTTTTGCCATTTTTGATGCCGGTTTGAGGCTTACCATTTTTTTTTCGCTCTACATATTATGGCTCACCATTATTTTTTGCCATTTTATTTTCCAGCTGAGGCTTACCTTTATTTTTTTGCCTTTCAGACCTCATGGCTTATCATTTTTTTTTTTTGCCAAATTTTCCTGCGTCCTAGGCTTACCATTATTTTTTGCCCAATTTCTTTCCTTTTCAAACTCCTGCTAACTTATCTTACCATTCGTGGGAGCAACGACCACGTCATTGTCGTAGCCAAGCAAATCCGTTCACCAACTTACTTTTTTTGTTGAAAATAAGCGTTGGACACTTGCAAACAAATGACGTGTTCACGCCTCAAGAAACGAACACTGAATGATCTTCATTTATTTTCTTTGTCCCTTTCCAACAATCTAGAATTCCATGTCAGCCTACTGAGATTCAATTTCAAATTTCTTCTCAGTATGCTGGCATTTCGAATGCCTACTACGATATAATTTTAAATTGTTATCATTTTGTTTTATTTAAATTCTATTTTATTTATCAATGTAACCAAAACTAGAAATGCTTTTTTTCAGGCTCACTTTATTTCCCACAATTTTGAATAACTTTGGAATGTCGCCGTTATCCCGTGCATAATCAGCGCTAGCGTCATCAAAAAATGCCACTGTGCGCTAGTGTTGTTATGCATGCAAGAGCATACCAGCGCCATCATGTTGTCAAAATGAGATTGTGAATTGCAATGTCGACGTCGATGGCGTTGAGGTTCGGTGTGTTTGTTTACACATGTTTTGCAAGAAATTTTGTTCGAGCCTCCATGTCTGTTCTCTGTGATTATACTGTCAGCATTATTTCAACTATTATTCAAACATTTATCAGCATGTTCTGTTGGCTAACTTTTATGCATCATCAATCGCTGAAATTGTTTTTAGGCAACATTTTCTCGACTTGCATATTGTGGATCCAGTTAAAAACCGAACTGAGCTCTCGCGACAATCGCATTTTCTCCCATTTCTGGATGTCGCAACTGTATCGCGAGTAATGCGCATCTATGCCATAGCCGTGCGCTATCCTGCGCACCACCCGCGATGCAGTTGCGACACTTGGAAATGGGAGAAAATGCGATTGTCGCGAGAGCTCAGTTCGGTTTTCAACTGGATCTACAATACAGTAGCATCCGCTGCTAATCCTTTAACAGTAACCGTCAACAGAAATATTGCTTCTAAATTGCTTGTTTTCTCACACTATCTCTGCTAGCATCAATGACAGCGCTTTGTTAGTTTCTATAAGAGCAGGTGAAATCAATAGCTCATACACAGCTCTGGCAACAAAATCGAATGTAAACATTGCGGTTCTGACGTTCCATACTGATTAGCTATTAAAAGAAGCAGTAGAAGGTTTATTTAAACGTTGTGCAATCTTCAAAGATACAGAAGTTGCCTAAAAGATGCTATAACAAGAGCGAGAACGTTTTCAATGTGAATGCTACTCAAGTTGCTAACAAGCAACCCAATTGCATACATGAGCTTTTAACCTATAAGCTGGATTGCTAATTCAGACAGAGCTAGTCTATGGCTATATGAAAGCTGCATAAACGATAATAGATGAAATATATTTGGCACAAACTGACTAGCTGATAGATATTTGGGTAATAGTCGAGTTGAAGTTTAAGGGATTATTTGCGCCTTGCGGAGGCTTTTCTTTTATTCAGCATTGGCTGGCCCTGTCGCGCTCCGTTCCGCTCACAAGCATGTACTTTGTCTTTGACGCATTCACCACCAGTCCAACTTTTGTTGCTTCACGTTTCAGGCGGGTGTACAGTTCTGCCACCTTTGCAAATGTTCGGCCGACAATGTCCATGTCATCCGCGAAGCAAATAAATTGACTGGATCTGTTGAAAATCGTAGCCCCGGCGCGATTCGAACGAACTGGAGTGTTCGCCCGAAATCTTCACACAGTTTTGCACACCATCCACCGTTGCTTTGATCAGTCTGGTAAGCTTCCCAGGGAAGTTGTTCTCGTCCATAATTTTCCATAGCTCTACGCGGTCTATACTGTCGTATGCCTTGAAATCAACGAACAGATGGTGCGTTGGGACCTGGTATTCACGGCATTTTTGAAGGATTTGCCGTACAGTAAAGATCTGGTCCGTTGTCGAGCGGCCGTCAACGAAGCCGGCTTGATAACTTCCCACGAACTCGTTCACTAATGGTGACAGACGACGGAAGATGATCTGGGATATCACTTTGTAGGCGGCATTAAGGATGGTGATCGCTCGAAAGTTCTCACACTCCAGTTTGTCGCCTTCTTGTAGATGGGGCATATAACCCCTTCCTTCAACTCTTCCGGTAGCTGTTCGGTTTCCCAGATTCTGACTATCAGTTTGTGCAGGCAAGTGGCCAGCTTTTCCGGTGCCATCTTGATGAGCTCAGCTCCGATACCATCCTTACCAGCTGCTTTATTGGTCTTTAGCTATTGGATGGCATCCTTAACTTCCCTCAAGGTGGGGGCTGGTTGGCTTCCATCGTCCGCTGAACTGACGTAGTCATCTCCTCCGCTGCCTTGACTTTCACTGCCTGTACTCTCAGCGCCATTCAGATGTTCCTCGTAGGTGCTCGTAGTGCTGCTTCCACCTTTCGATCAACACACGTTCGTCCGTCAAGATGCTCCCATCCTTATCCCGGCACATTTCGGCTCGCAGCACGAAGCCTTTGCGGGATGCGTTGAGCTTCTGATAGAACTTGCGTGTATCTTTAGAACGGCACAGCTGTTCCATCTCCTCGCACTTCGCTTCTTCCAGGCGGCGTTTGTAAGTCGGCACAACATGCAGTTGTACACGTGGGAGACGTCGCGATCACTTCAAAGCGGAGTCTGAAGATTCTTGGGGTCATCATAGACGACAAGCTTACCTTCGGTAGCCATGTCGAATATGCGTGCAAGAAGGCTTCGACTGCTGTGGCGGCATTATCGAGGATGATGTCCAACAGCTCCAAGGTGTGCGCCAGTAGACGTAGGCTACTGGCAGGCGTTGTCGCATCTATTCTTAGGTACGGCGGCCCGTCCTGGGCAAAAGCACTGGGGGTAACCAGTTACCTGCGGAAACTGGAGAGCACCTACCGCTTGATGTGTCTCAGGGTGATATCGGCCTACCGCACGGTATCGCGCGACGCATCCTGCGTGATAGCGAGTATGATGCCAGTCGGGCTGGTCATCCGGGAAGACGAGGAGTGTTTTGACCTACGTGGCACCAGAGGAGCCCGCGAGCGTACCAGGGTGACTTCGGTTGCCAGATGGTAGCGCGAGTGGGATAACTCCTCGAAAGGTAGGTGGACCCACCGGCTGATTCCTAACATATCAAGCTGGGTGGGGAGACCCCATGGGGAGGTTCACTTCCATCTGACACAATTCCTGTCAGGCCATGGCTGTTTCCGACAGTACCACCACAGGTTTGGGCACGCGGAGGTCCCCGTCTGCCCTGACTGCCCAGGTGTTGACGAAACTGCAAAGCACATACTGTTCGTATGTCCTCGTTTCGACGTCGAAAGAAGAGCAATGCTAGACGTTTGCGGCCGGGACACAACTCCGGATAATCTTATCCAAAGGATGTGTCAAGCGGTGGAGAAGTGGAACGCAGTCTCGACTGCAACCACTCAGATTGCCTGCAGCTTGCAGAGAATCTGGCGCGCTGAGCAACAATCGACAAGCATGACTAACTTGTGATTGGTTAGTTAGAGCGAAAGTGCCGAACGTGAAGAAGTGTGTGAATGGTCTGCCCATGCAGAGGTAATGGCACAGCGGGTGGCAACCGAGATCGTCACCTCAAAGCATGGCAGAAGTGTGAATGAATAGGTGTATGTATGGACTGCACACGCCGCGCTGGGAGTAGCGCAGGAATGTTGGTTCCTACGACTACTGATACCCCGCGGCGTGGCAGAGGAGTGTGGGTGAGCATCCAAGTCAGTCTCACATGGTACGAAAGGAATGAGTTGAGTCGAGTTGAGCTAGTCTCATATGGCATGAACGAGGTGAGTCAGACTCACATGGTATGTCAGAAGTGGGAACCTAAGCGAAACGTCCACAAAAGGATGCCATAGGGAGTGTTAGGTCGAATGACTCGAGTAGTATGTGTCAGCGCAAACTGAATGAAAGAGGTGAGCAGTCTCACATGGTACGATAAAGGTGGGCATACAAGTTAGTCCCACATGGCATGAGAAGGGTGGGCACAAAAGATAGACCCGCACGGCATGAGAAGGGTGGGCACACAAGTCAGACCCATAGGAGCGTTAGCGTGTGTGCAAGCATGGAGTGTATGAGCATGAATCAAGGGTTTGGGTGGGCATACAAGCACAGATAACAGACATGGATGCTCGAACAAAATTTCGTTGAAAACGTGTGTAAAGATTTAAATCGCACCTCAGCGCCGCCAACGCAGGCTGCCCGACATAAAAACTCAATTCCACTAAGAGATGGCGTTGGCATACACTTCATAACCAATGTAGTACTGCCATCTAGAAGCGAGCTTAGGAGCAATTCGGAATGAACATTAGCGCTAAAAAGTAAAACACGGCAAATTTTAACCATATTTATCAGCACACTAGCACCGCGCAACGGGGGCATAACGACATACTTTAAAATGACCAGTACAAACTTTTACACAAGCACGCGAATGAAGATGAACGTCTGTTCTCTGTGATACAAGTTAGACCCACATGGCATGAGAAGGGTGGGCACACAAGTTAGACCCACACGGCATGACAGAGGTGCAACAGAGTACACGTAAAAAAAAGTAATAATTTTATTTATTCAATTTGATTAATATTCCTCATAACGTATATAGACATAAATTTTATTAGTCGAGCAATAACCTTCATAATATATTTGTATGAAACTTATTTAGCGTGTTCATATTTTGTATTTCATATCGCAATGAAAAGTATAAGTTTTGCTTAATGACAAAAAAGTATGAAGTTTAACTTATACTTTCGATTAGGAATGAAAATGAAGACACATGGCGATGAAATAGTGTGAAAAGGATATCGTGCTGCTTTGGCGTGCTTTGGTAATTACTTTGTAATTTTAGCTATTTAATTGATTGTAATCGTTTGTTTCAATTGATAATTTGTATTTTATAAATTTTATTTCTTATTTAGCAGAAAGTCTTTCACTGTCGGATTCAGTCGAATTGAAGCCAAGCACATACCCACAAACAAATAACTAAATGGATCCGATTGAGCCTTCAGATAAAAGGTATGTCTATAAGAACTATGTTTATTCATTAGAAATAAAATAATACGTTTTCTTTTTCCAGTTGAGACAATCTGTGTGTTCAAGTGCGTCATGATTACATCGAAAAATCGAAGGCGGTGCAAGTAACATCTATTGAGGATGATGCTGCCGCTGTTACAGACAAACTCCAGCGGATCTACTTGCACTGCCCATCCTCTTGCATGCGTCAGGCCCAATTGAAGCGCTCTGATTACGATGATTCCGCCGAGATCAGATTATCGACATTATGAAACGGTGCAGCATATAACGGCAGTAGCAGCGGCTTCAGAACTCACCGAACTGGTGGCTGTGTTTAACAGCGGCATCCTAGTTCCCGATGGCTGATGCTGATACTACTCGGACAATGACTAAGCAGGACGGCGCCGTAGCAGTGTCAATCGGCAGCTGAAAGAGAATTTGAACACGACCAAATGGATCAGGACAATGTGCATTGTACAAGAAGTTTCCCGGCGGCTGGGCAAGAAGTGAAACCTGAAATTAAACATCTGTAAATCATAGACTTAATGAAAACAAAATAAATTAAAAAAAAACAAAGCAAGCTTAGATTTATTCTGGATGCAAGGAAAATATTTGGTGGTGTGGTAGGTGTATTATTTATAATAATAAAAAAACAAACAAAATTAATTGTTTTATTATTATCATTCTTATGAAGTTCATTCGACAATCGTATATGAACGTTATTTCTAATCTAATATTAGTTATGAACGAATGACATGAAATGTATTAATATGATGTTATGATTATCTTATGAAATGTTTCATGACATTTATTGTAAAAACGCATATAGTTTATGAAGAAAACGCAATGGCAAAAATGTATGTGTTTTGCAATATACAATCATTAAGAAAATTTATTTTCGTGTATGTAGGGTGTGTTTGAGGGTGCGATAGAGCGAGCACCCAAGTCAGTCTCGCATGGGACGGGTGCCTGTGTGAGCGAGAATGAGCGAGTATGTTTAGTACTGCCATCCCCCAGAAGTAGTACTGGGAGGTAGTTCCTGGGGGAAACGATGGTGGAGCCCAAGGGAGTTTAGTCGGTATTACCGGTATGGTCGAGTCCGACACTCCAGTACACTTCCGTGTGGTAGTTTGGCAACTACAATGCACGTGTACTGGGTTAGTGTGTAAATGCATTCTCCCTTGTAAAAAAAAGAAAGAAAAAAAAGGCGGCGTTTCTTTTCTTGAAAAGGCGGGTCTGCTGTCTCCAAACGTTCCACGTTCTGCCGGATACCTTGCTGCAGCGCGACCGCCCGCGCTCCGTCCTTCTCCTCCATAATCTGTCTGCACTCTTCGTCGAACCAATCGTTCCGTCGACTTCGACCCATATACCCGACGTTCCCGAATAAAAAAGTCCAATAGAATTACAATAGAAATGGTTGTAACAATACGATAAATTTAATTGTAATTACAATAAACTCTATTGTTGCTCACAATAGAATAACAATTAAAAATATTGTTTTCCACCATAAATCCTATTGTAAATGGCTGTTTTACAATAGAAAATAGGGGTTGTTAGTTACCGTAACAATAATAAAAATCGTTTTTTCTCGAACAAATTTTTGCCATTACAATAGAAATTATTGTAATTCTATTGTCAACATTTTTCTGTCAATAGATTTTATTGTTCTTTTATTGGAACAACAATAAGGCAATTTAATTGGTACAATAGAAGAACAATAGAATTGATTGTTCATCAATAAAATGTATTGTAATTTTATGATATTTTAATGTAATTCTATTGTATTTTCTATTCGGGTTGTTCTCCGCTGCGTCGTTAATGGCTGCTTTGACTGTATTCCAGCAGTCCTCAAGAGGGGCCCCATCGAGCTCACTTTCTTCCGGCAATGCTGCCTCGAGATGCTGCGCGTATGCAGTGGCGACATCAGGTTGCTTCAGTCGCTCTAGGTCGTACCGCGGCGGTCGTCGGTACACACTTAAATCATCTCACAGATTTCGGTGAATTTTGCTTCAATTCACCGAAATCACAACAGCAGATTTGTTCGGTAATTATTTCACCAAATTTTCTGCGATTTTTCTTTTGTTCAACTGTCAAAACCACCGAAAATCTGTAAAATTATTCACCGAACAGTTCTGCTGTTGAGATTTCGGTGAAATTTCACAGAAATCTGCGATTTATTTTAAGTGTGTACCGAACATTGTTGATGACGGATAGTTTTAGGCGCAGTTTAACCATCACCAGATAGTGGTCTGAATCGATGCGCCACGATATGTCCTGACGTCGATAATGTCGGAGAAGTGCCGTCCATCAATCAGAACGTGGTCGATTTGTGATTCTGTCTGCAGTGGTGATCTCCAAGTGTACCGATACGGGAGGCTGTGTTGGAAGTAGGTGCTGCGAATGGCCATATTCTTGGAGGCGGCGAAATCAATTAGTCGTAGGCCGTTTTCGCACAGAGAACAGACGTTCATCACAGAGAACAGACATGGATGCTCCAACAAATTTTCGGTAAAAACGTGTGTAATATGAGGCACACACTTGTGGTATTCGTACCATAGTACAAAGCGACAAGAAAATAATTTCAAGGCTATCTTTAATGAAGACAATAATTGGTATGGCACTCATTTCAAGATTTTTGTACCATGGTACGAATACCACAAGTATGTCCCCCATATAAAGATTTAAATCGCACTTCAGCCACAGAGAACAGACATGGAGGCTCGAACAAAATTTCTTGCAAAACATGTGTAAACAAACACACCGAACCTCAACGCCATCGACGTCGACATTGCAATTCACAATCTCATTTGACAACACGATGGCGCTGGTATGCTCTTGCATGCATAACAACACTAGCGCACAGTGGCATTTTTTGATGACGCTAGCGCTGATTATGCACGGGATAACGGCGACATTCCAAAGTTATTCAAAATGAACAGTAAAAAGTTATCACAACATGACGAGTGCAGCTTCAACGTCTGTTCTCTGTGCTTCAGCGCCGCCAACGCAAGCTGCCCGACATAGGGCCGATGTCCACGTAGCGGTTTTTCAAGCTGCGTTGACGCAGCGTTACTCGGCGTTGAATCAGGCTGGGAATGCACACGACAAGCGGTAATTTGCCGCAAAACCTCTACCGTCAAACCTATCTGTCACGCCAAATGTCATCCGACTGCCAGCTGTTGTCAGTCTGTCATTTTCCTTTCTCTTCCAATATGAATCGAGTTATCAATCCACATAAAGACATCAAACGTGAAATATTTAAAGTATTACAAATATAAAAGTTTGATTTTGATCATCGCCCCCGAACAATAATCAATGGGTAGTGCTATTGAAAGCATGTCATGAGCTTTAACATACCTATATGATGGCAGACTAGAGAAAGTAACTTAGTTTAGTATTATCCCAAAATAAAAAGTTCCAGTGATGCTATTTAGTAGAGGGTAGAAGGATTAAGATGTCGATTTAGAAGTCACCCATTACTCCAAAATGAAAAGTTTAAACTTTCGAAATTAATAGTAGACCTGTGAAATTGAAATTAGGCAACACAATCCGATCGTTCAAAAACACGTTTTCAATACAGAGAGGCAGAAATTTGGCATTGCTTTACTTAATCCCAATATATTTTCTATATTCATAATTAATAAATATTGTTACAATTTCATAATGTTCTTTATTCTTTATTTCCAACTTAAATTTATTACACCATTCGGCGATATTAATCTTGAATTATAGTGGATCCAGGCATTTAATTGTTCTTGTCTTGAATCGATCATCTTTTGCGTTTGGGGTTACGATTTTTCATTAGTTCCATTTATCGGCTAAATAGGGACGAATCATTTTGTTCCGGAAAAAAAGTCACATTTTGGTCAGATACTCCAGCCGCTCCTACAAATTAGGTACTCAATATAAATTTTCACTCCACTGCAACACGGACCGATCGCGTTGCCCACAACACTAGAAGAGTCGCACTGATCCCGGAGTCTTACTGTGGCTCGCCACCATCTCATCATCTGGTCTCGTTTATTTTTTGCAATTGCAATCCACATTATTTGACGACATCCTTCCGTTCACATTCCTTAAAACATGTACATCTATCAGCAATAGAAAATTAGAAAAGCTAAGATATAGGAACCTCAGCAACAAACTTACATTTAATAATTTTTCCCATTACGGAACTAGTATCGCCTGCCTTGGTGCATACAGGGTCCCGCGGAATGCACTTTGTTGGCTGAATTTTGCTCCGTCATTCAGTCCAAAACTGTCACATCTGTTCGGAAATCAATTTATTCTGATAAAGTTGGTACAAGCATCGTCACTACACTATGGGACACATATTTTCGTTGACTTTAACTCTATCCGCCAGCCTGGGATGGTTGCTTGTCAGTTCTTTCCAAAGGTGTTTTGATCACGACTGGTATTAACATAGGAACGAAAGAAACACTTGCCGCTCCGAACGTACTAGTACTATTATTTAAAGAAACTAGAATTGAAAGTTTTTGTAATTTACAAACTAATTTTCAAAACCAAAATGAACTGATTTGAGAAGTATTTTTGTTTGTTTTGATTTCGCTCTGACAGATTCTTTCTACAGATTTTCCCATTAGTCTTATTGGAGTAATCTTGTTGGAAGGAAAAAGAATAGAGAAATGTCAAAAAAAATTCTCGCGTGCACGCTGCGTTCCTGTGGGGAATTGCGGTGACTTTGCGGTAGGTCTCGCCGCAGATGAGACGCGCGTCAACGCCGCGTTAACGCAAGTGCGTGTGCATGATTCTATTTGATGTTGGGTACTTCCTACCGCAATTGCGTGGACGCTGCGTGCACGCAAGTTCAAAACCGCTACGTGGACATCGGCCCATAAAAACTCAATCTCACTAAGTGATGGCGTTGGCATACACTACATAAACTATGTAGTGCTGCCACCTAGGAGCGAGCCTAGGAGCAATTCGGAATGAACACTAGCGCTAAAAAGTAAAACACGGCAAATTTTAACCTTATTTATCAGCACACTAGCACCGCGCAACGGGGGCATAACGACATACTTCAAAATGACCAGTAAAAACTTTACACAAGCACGCGAATGAAGATGAACGTCTGTTCTCTGTGCGTTCATCTTCATTCGCGTGCTTGTGTAAAGTTTTTACTGGTCATTTTGAAGTATGTCGTTATGCCCGCGATCACGCGCCTGATTGGCTCACAACAGCGTCTGTTCTCCATGTTAGGGGCGGCTGATTATCGTCCGAGTGCCAGCGAGGGACTCTAAGTGAAACCACAGAGAACAGACATGTAGGCTCGAACAAAATTTCTTGCAAAACATGTGTAAACAAACACACCGAACCTCAACGCCATCGACGTCGACATTGCAACTTACAATCTCATTTTGACAACACGATGGCGCTGGTATGCTCTTGCATGCATAACGACACTAGCGCACAGTGGCATTTTTTGATGACGCTAGCGCTGATTATGCACGGGATAACGGCGACATTCCAAAGTTATTTCAAAATGAACAGTACAAAGTTATCACAACATGGCGAGTGCAGCTTCAACGTTTGTTCTCTGTGGTGATATTGGGTATAACATAAAAACTCAATTCCACTAAGTGATGGCGTTGGCATACACTTAATAAACAATGTAGTGCTGTCATCTAGGAGCGAGCTTAGGAGCAATTCGGAATGAACACTAGCGCTAAAAATTAAAACACGGCAAATTTTAACCATATTTATCAGCACACTAGCACCGCGCAACGGGGGCATAACGACATACTTTAAAATGACCAGTACAAACATTTACACAAGCACGCGAATGAAGATGAACGTCTGTTCTCTGTGATCATAGCATGAATGATATTTACGATAGCCCTTATAATATTATTATCTTCCACGCAACTGCGGATTTGAGTGAAATGAACCATAAAGTGAGTTGTTTCGCGGTTCCGTGTGTATTTTCCCCTCCGTCAATGTGCAGTGTTGCGTGTGCACGCGTTTTGCGTGACGTTCGTTTGACACTTCAGCGCCACTTTATCACACGCTTCACTGCGGTCGCCACCTGAACTAATCTGACGTCTTGGTAGGCCGCAAAAAGCTAAAATGGCGGAGCTTGGCAAAAACGAGAGACGCGTCTTCTCTGTTTGTCCGGCGGTAATTTGAGTGAAATACGAATGGTTTGTGTGCGAAACCGGGCCGGAAGTGCGTTCTTGACCGAGCTAGATTCGAGTTCCGTTCGAGCTGGGCGCTGGAAGTGTCGCGCGAGAAACAAACGGGCAGCGAAGATTTCCGTGGCGAACAAGACTTGCACCATCGTCAGTCCGAGCGAGTTGGTGTTAGTGGAGCGAAGAAGAGCACGCACAAGTCGTGTGGGAAGGAAGAAGATCGGTTGTGCATCGCGGCGCTGCCGTGAGAGTTGCTGGTGGATGGACATCTCTTATGCGGACGGGAACAAAAAGTGAAACAGCAGGAAATAATATTGGCCACCACCACAACACCAATAAGGAAATCGGTTACCATGCAGTTCCGCTGGTCGCGACAAGTTTGAAACGCCTGCCGAGCGAACAGTGTTGTGGGTCAAGTTGAATGGTCCGGGGGGTTGTGGCGCGCGGACGTAGCCTTTTTCCGGTTTTCTCCGGGCTGGGATCACCAAAACGGCTAATATCGCGTTACGCTTGGTGGGTCAACTTCGTGTTAAGAGTTGAATCGGGTTCGATTCGCGTTGTTGGACAGTGGTTGACCAACAGGAGGCCGCAGCGCGAAGGAGGTGTATTGTGGAAGTCGGGTATAACAACGAGAAGAAAGTAAGGCAACTTTGAAAACATGTAAAACGAGATGGTCCGCGTGAGTGAGAGTGCGAATTAATGCTAATTACGGCATAAGTGGCTAATACTGGGGGTGGTGATCCTGGAAGAAAGATGTGGTCCCGGTTCCCGAACGCTGTTTGTTATATTTAATTGAAGGAAAAGCCGCAAATAAACGTCATAATAGAGAAGAAACAAAACAAGCTTTTGTGAAGAAACATCAAAAGTGCTCTATAAAAGAGCCTCTATCGTTTACCAGGTGCTTCTTCGGTGTCCTCCAAGAAGAAGAAGTGAGCGCGGATGACCGATTCGGGTTTAGTGTAGGTGTCCATTGCCGCTGGTTATGTGCAGGGCTGTTACAGCTGGATAAGAAAAATTCGATTTGTTGCCTCGATTTTGACCAACGGAAATTTTGTATAACGTTAGTAATTATTCATCATTGATAAAAATGGCCGTACTATGTAGTTGTAAAGGTATTTTTTCTTTGGTTTAGATCTATTGTTTACAGCTGTTAGAGCTCATGTCATAATAATGGGACACATTAGATAGAAGCGCAAATTATTTTGTATCATTATTTCCCATTTATGTAGTATGTTACAACAAGAGTAACAACGCGATAGTGAATTGCTATCACAAACCTAGTTGTCCCATGTCATCTTTATACGATGCCCGACGCCCGGCGGTCTTTAGATACATCCGTCAATGATTTCAGAAACTAAAATTTATTGCTAGCAAGTCTATCCGTGATGAACATTTTTTTGTTTGAGTAAATGCATCATGCTTGAGACAAGTATGCTTAGGATGACAGTAAAATTCTCATCTATAGTGATTTATTGTGGTTAGTTTTTTCTTAATAAATAATTAAATTTGCCAGATCAATATAATTCTCCGCTTCCTGTAACAGCCCTGTAAAAATATCCATTGATGTCTTCCATATCAGTGTATAGAAAATTGCTCCCTCTTTCAGTAGAGTATGTTTTAAAATCGCACATTGAGTAGCCCATTGGGAAAAAAAGTGTATTAAAGGCAAACACTGCGAAATTTGGGATCGCGCGCGTTCACCGACCAGCCAACATCATCAGCGGCGACAGCGCGAGTGAGTGAGGAAGTGAATAGTGAAGTAACCCAGTCCAGAGGACAACACATAGCATAACAGCGCAGGAAGAAAGAGAAACTGACGCTGAATTGCTGCTGCTGCTTCTGTTGCTAAAAAAAAAGTTGAAAGCAAAAGGAGGGTGGCAAAAGCTGGTTCGAACGTTCTTGCGGTTGTCTTCCCTCCGGGTGATAGCAGTGGAGCGGGGTCGTGTTTGAGAGAAAAACGTTAAAAACAACCCCGTGGCCACTATGACAACAAACATGTATCGAGTCGGAGGTAGGTGAAATTTAAATTTATGAACTGTTTGAATTAAATATATTCGATTAGATATTGTTATTATGCTACATCACACCATAATGTTGAAATATCTGGGAACGATGTTGGTTGAAGATGTAATGAACCGGCTTCGCCTGTTTGTCTACATCTTAACTAGCTACATTATGTATTCTCAAAGTATCTGGGAATGGAAATGACAAGGGAAGGATATCAAGAGCAAGAGAACAGTACAGCAGGTGTGCAGAAATCATAACAAAATCCAAGTACATACATGTCGTACTCGATTATAATTTGATAACTCGAAAAATAGGGTTCAGCGAATCTTTTGAATTATATACCTGGAATGTTTGTTTAGCAGATGCCTTGATAATGGAGATACTGCTTCGCACACAAAATACTTAACGCGAAAACCTCTGACTTCCAATCCCTCTTCCTTTATGTATTAATAGGTAAAACTTGGCCCCTCTTCCACCTCTTCCTAAATTACGTAACACTTACCTACTTTCCTCCTCTTATTACTTTTCTGAATTATAATCACAAATGACAGTTTTTAAAGTTAAAGTTAAAGAAAATTTCTAATTTTCTTGAATCAAGTCCTTGAAATCAACCGCAGATCATAGCTTTGAGTTATTACTCTTGAATTTCTTCTCAAAGCTCCTATGCTCATTTAATTCTTCCTTCCCACGAATTTGTTCGAAGATTTCAGTAGGAAAGAATCACTTTTGAAAATAAAAATGGTAGAACTGGTAAACCGTAATTATTTAATTGATTGTAAATCAATAGTGAATTGATTAATTATTTTCAATAATTTAATTATTTTTATACAAAATTGCTCTACAACAGCTACCATGGTAAAGAAAGGGCTAAATATTAAGCAATGAAAAGGAATTTGAAAGAAGCGACGAGATTGGCGCTGTATATTTTTTTACGCGATATGTTTAGTGAGATGGAAATGGGAATAGTTCGCCTAAATTGCATTCTGTAGAATAGGGAAAATAATAGTATATGTGAGTTCAACCTCATAATTTTTATTCTCGATACAGGTTCTAATGATTATCTATTGGACATAATAGTTTTAACAATTTAGATAGTAGGTAATTTGATTTGCATTATTTTATACATGGAATTAATTTCCCGAACAGGGTTTTAACCATTTGCATCACTCACTTGCGATTTTAGAGCAATACTAAAGCGGAATGCCGTCGAGTCGAATCAAGTACGAGACACTGAAGACGGCCTTACTGTTGAGGTCGAAATGCGTATCTGTCAAGATACAATTAAATGGTGGAATTCAATGGGATTGTACAAACTCGTCTTATGACAAGTGATATATCAGTATTTATTTAAGTTTCATTGCTAATTTATGTTTGATTACTTTTTTTACGTTATAATCGAATTGAAATAGCATTCATGTTGATTTGTCAGTTGTTTTGGTTCTACCCCATTCTCCATCTCCAGAATAAAACCTGACTGGTGTTGTCTATGTTTATGATTTTGCAAAACAAGTTTAATGGAAACTGCTTTAAAGGCATTATCTGCATCTTACCACATTCCGCAACATCTTTTTATTCTGGTTCATTGAAAATTCACGTGTTACCAATTTGGGAATTCCTCAGTAGAAAATTAGGTCCTAATGATCAATTCCCCCAAGATATTTTTTGAACGCATCCCGAATTTAATTAATTATTCGGATTTTTCTTCGTTGGACGGTCGTTGACTTTTGTCCACATTACACAACAATCTCCCGAAGATCATCTGAAGTGGTACTATCTAATGTAAAATTCGCTTTTAAACCTAGGTCAGTGCCGACGGAGGACCTTTCGAGCGGTCTCAGTCTATTGAACAGAATACGGGACATAATTTTGTACGCCGAATTAAGGAGGGTTATTCCTTGGTAACAGACAGAATCACAAATCGACCACGTTCTGATTGATGGATGGCACTTCTCCGACATTATCGACGTCAGGACATATCGTGGCGCTAACATCGACTCTGACCACTATCTGGTGATGGTTAAACTGCGCCCAAAACTATCCGTCATCAACAATGTTCGGTACCGACGATCGCCGCGGTACGACCTAGAGCGACTGAAGCAACCTGATGTCGCCACTGCATACGCGCAGCATCTCGAGGCAGCGTTGCCGGAAGAGGGTGAGCTCGATAGGGCCCCTCTTAAGGACTGTTGGAATACAGTCAAAGCAGCCATTAACGACGCAGCGGAGAACAACGTCGAGTATATGGGTCGAAGTCGACGGAACGATTGGTTCGACGAAGAGTGCAGACAGATTCTGGAGGAGAAGGACGCAGCGCGGGCGGTCGCGCTGCAGCAAGGTACCCGGCAGAACGTGGAACGTTATAGACGGAAGCGGAGACATCAGACCCGCCTTTTTCAGGAGAAGAAACGCCGCCTGGAAGAAGCAGAGTGCGATGAGATGGAACAGCTGTGCCGTTCTCAAGATACACGCAAGTTCTATCTGAAGCTCAACGCATCCCGCAAAGGCTTCGTGTCGCTAGCCGAAATGTGCCGGGATAAAGATGGGAGCATCTTGACGGACTAAGGTATGGTGATCGAAAGGTGGAAGCAGCACTACGAGGAACATCTGAATGGCGCTGAGAGTACAGGCAGTGAAAGCAGAGGCGCTTCGTCTATAGGTTCTACCTGTTCATGGAACAGGTAACCATTTTTAGTTCAGAAGTAGGAAATTAATTTCTTGGCAATTAATTATTAGGACAAATAATTTACTCAGTAGAATTATTTAAACAAAGTTCCACGTAATATTTCTAATGACGGTTTAACATCTAACGAAACAAAATATTGCGTAGGCAGATCAAGTCAACGCCACATGCTTGGCGTGCAGTCAAATTGCAGCTAAATATGTGTTTCTCCGACACACCACACCAGATCACATAGAAAGCTTTTCCCAGTTGTACGATTTATAATGAAGAACCAACAGCAGCGCTGCCAGAAGTAAAATTTAATGTTTTGCGCCATGACAAATGGTTTGAAATGATTTCCTCCTTGGTATACTCACTCGTTCTCCGCGCCTAGAGAACCAGCGTGAGCGTTGCCAGCTTTCTCCGTTTCTTCACATCATCCTCTTTCACATGCGAAGCAAGCACGTTTAGATGCAAGATCTGCTATGCTGCGCAGGAGTCCAACCCGTTCGACGCGCTGCAAGAACAATCAACGACGCGACGTACTTTCGGTTAGACTCGGTCGAAGTGTCGGGCTGTGCTTTGCCGAAAGGCGCGCGCACGCTTTCGTTCTCATATCATACTCCGATGATTGGGAACAGTTTGTTTTTCTTTTTTCTCCTGATGAATATGCATCAAAAACAATATTAAATTAATGTTTGATTTTTCAAAAGAGACATCAAATAATGCTTTTTTACGAATACTCAGAATCAATCAATATAGAGAAAACTAAATTCATTAAATTTGAAAAATTAAGTAACTGGAAAACATTTCTTCTAAATGTGACAACAGCTTCTAAATGTGACTCATTGGTCGTCACAATCTGGGGTCGCATCAAACAATTATACTAATAATGGTTAATAAGATTTCTTTCATAGCAACAAAATATGTAAGAGTTTAAATATTAGCGGCGATAAGTCACATGTACCCCGAATGGCGAAAAAGCGGATTTGAAAGATCTCTTAAATTTCGGACGACTTGCGAGAGTTTAAAATTTTAATTGCATCCTAATTTAAAATATTTTTGGAACAAAAGAGATTAATAAGTTGTTTATTGTTTTGTAAATCCTTTCTACATGATTTTTTCTCTTCTCTAATATTTGGTTGAGTTGTACAAGAAAAGATTGTAATATTAGATTAAACGCACAACTTTCATACGAAACCACTCAGCTTGATACATGGAGCAGGGTGGTAGAACAGGTGTACCAAAAGTCCACGAGACGCCCCTGAGTGAAAGTCAAGGCAGCGGAGGAGATGACTACGTCAGTTCAGCGGACGATGGAAGCCAACCAGCCCCCACCTTGAGGGAAGTTAAGGATGCCATTCAACAGCTAAAGACCAATAAAGCAGCTTGTAAGGATTCAGGGTGGCCACCGAACCGGGAAAACGGGAAAAGCGGGAAAAAGACGGGAAATTGAAGTCACCGGGAAAAAAGCGGGAAAACCGGGAATTCAGAACATGAACCGGGAAAAAATAAATTTTTGATAACTTACATTCAAAATTCTTCAAAGTTTTTAATGAAGTTGATAAAAAGGAAAGATTTTCTTTTCGATATTCATTCTTCAATCGCATTCTAATTGAGTTATTTGATTTTAGTACATAATGTGTGAGGTATAAAAAATAAGTAGTTTTTTCCAGATCCAATTGTCTCAAGATCATTTTAATTCCAATTTCGAGTAAGCAGCTTTTTGACTGATTTGTGATATTTTGTACGTGAAAGGAAAACGGAAATTATTTACAATCAATTCATGCGTACATTTGTTGTAGGATAACCTCAGTTATGGGGTTGAGGGATATCCTACAGTATAGGACCTATACGATTTGTGATCAGTTGAATCTGTTAAACAAAAACTTGGGCAAAATATGAGTAATTTTTTGGCGCTTGGTGTGATTTGGTAGAGCCCTGGCCATATATCATAAATATTATGTTAAAGAGTTGTTTGGAATTATATTTGAAAATTCTACAAATCATTGAAAATGGTAATTATTTAATACTACGTGAATATGTCTGTACTATCACATAACATATAGGCATCTTTCCCTTGAAATGTGGTCCCTCCATGATTTTGGAACGCTAGCGAACCTAGCGGTGGAAGTCAAGCTTTACTGAACAACGCGCATTAGACAGAGCGGCACCGCATGCTTTGCTGTCTCTTTCTTTCCCTTTAGATATGCGGGAGTGCCGTTCGTCGATTGTTGATACACAAAGAGCCTACTTTGAAATTTGCAGTTTGTTCTATGATGTCTATCTGTTTTGTGGTACTATTCTAAAGAGTAAAATATCTTTAGTTTACTATTTTTCCACAACTAACCTAATACAGTTAAACCTCCATGAGTCGATGTTCTATGACTCGATATCGACTCATAGAAGCAAATTATTCCATATTAAAAAATATTTTCTGGGTTACTACGATGGTCCCTTCACACAGCATCACAAGGTTTGTGTATTCCACATCTCGATATTTCCTTGAGTCGATGGTCCCTTCAATATCGACTCATGGAGGTTTCACTGTATTATAGAAGATTATGATGGTGAAAAAGCTACTCTAAGATAGTTTTCTGATTTGTAACACGGAATAATAAATAAGTTCCAAAGCTAAGAACATTTCAATATACTAATATTGAATGAGGACGTTCAAAGTTTTCAATAAAAAATCCAAGATTTACTTTCTAGACATTAATTCTAGAAATTAAAAAAAAGTAGAGTTGAATTAATTACGAATCGAATACATATGTTTTGATTGCCTAAAATGTGTTTAATTCTTTTTTAGAAAACTGAATAATTATTTTGATCGGAAACGAAGATTGTCTTCGGGTTAAATCTGTGTTCAAATTAGTTGTTTGATAATTTTGTAGATTTTTAGAAAAGTGATGCAAATCACTATAATGAGGTTATACAATGCTTTACTTATTTAATTGCAAAGTTCCTAAGTTTAAAATTGTAATTGAATTTAATTTACTTTATAAGAAAGAATTGTGTCTTTACTCACATAATTATGCGATAATTTAAAAAGCTCCATCAGTTACCCAGGAAGGTATTCTTTGAAACAGACTGATTAAGATCAAACCGATAGCTGAACATTAAAAAGATGTCGGCTATACTATAACTATAACTTGCTTTCTGTGAACATTATGCTCTTAGAAGGAAGAATCACACTACACTGGCATACAATTTCCATTGGCACTGTCAGAAACTAACGAAAGTTGTGCATCCAAGAAAAAAATACGAATGTTTTGCAACTAAGAAAAGAATTAAATCATTGTAATTAAGTGCCATTGTAGAATTACAATTCGACATTGATGAAATGCCGGTTAACACTAACAGCATGGCAACGAACCGCACAATTTCAGTGTGCCTTTTGATAAAACCATTTTCGCATAACACGTTGTTGGTAATTTAATAGTGCGTGTTGGCTCTTGTTTCGGACGGCAGATCGACCGCGCGATTTGCCGAAATTTTGTGTTTTGCATTGCGCGGCCGGTAATAAAGTTAATTAGTTCAGTGCGTGTTGGCTCTTGTTTCGGACGGCAGAACGACCGCGCGATTTGCCAAAATTTCGTGTTTTGCATTGCGCGGCCGGTAATAAAGTTAATTCAAGCATAATTTTTCATAACGACGTATGTAACAAATATGAGGATTCGAGAAATCCTTTGCAGAAAGTTGGCAAAACTGTTTTAAAACTAAATCTTTTCCCAATACTTTTTTCCGCTGGCATGCATCATTACAACAAGCGTAATAAGCGTGCTTCACAGCAAAGCTCAGTTCATTCAAATTCACTGTGAAAAACGATAAAATTATACATACACCGGTATGCTACACGTACATCGGTGTACATTGGTCGGTTTTCCATAGTGCACGATTGACGCAACTGCAGTTTTGTTTTGTTTTGCTTTTTTTGTTACATAGGTCGCTCTTAGCTTCTATATGTTAAAGCGACGTATGTAACAGTGAGACTTCAAAAATAGAAATTTTTACATACGTCGGTTCGCAAAAAGATTGAATTAAAGAATTTTAAGATCTGAAATCAGTAAAATCGATGCGTATTATATAAAGCCGCGTGTGATTGTCACGTTGTATTAAAAACCCCGTTTTGTTTACTTTTGTTACATACGTCGTTATGAAAAATTTTGCTTGATTTATTTTTAGCAAAACGACCAAAAAATCATCTTACTTCATATCTCCCTTGTTTTTTATCCAAATCGTTCACAATTACACATGACAATAGTTGGTCAGAATACCTGTCAAACTGATGCAGTGATGTTAGTTTATTTTTTTTATAACTTCAAAAAATCGAAAACGTACTCTTACCCCACGCGCCCTTACCCCCCCTTTTCCCAATTTTCATAATTCATATGGAGGGTCAGTTGTCCATGTAGGACAGGGCCGGATTTAGCCAGAAGGGGGCCCCGGGGCCGACGGAATGTGGGGGCCCCAAAATGTACAACAAAGGTTGGTTTTGGTACATAAGATTTGTGGGGGCCCGGGGCTACGGCCCCCCCTGGACCCCCCATAAATCCGGCCCTGATGAAGGAGGAGGGAAGATATTATATTGTCTAAAACCTATCTACGTATAATGTGAATGGCCTCTTAGGAGAAGGCGATATGAAACTGTGACATACTTAAAATGTTCGAGGCCCGTAAAAAGTGATAGCAAACCCGAAACATTTTACTATATATAATAGCCCTGTTTGTCTGTCCGGTGACTAGCCAACCAGGGGAAATTCTCACAAAAAAATAAAATATTTCACACTTCAATTCTTTTTTACTATCAGATGCAGAAAACAAAACCAGTGACACCCTTAGACAACCAGACACAGCATTTGATGAAAAAAAATCACAGACAACAGACGTTGAAAATTTTGATTGAAAAAAAAAACACTTGCCGCGGGCGCTACAGCGTCCATAAATAAACTAGTTTGTTAATAAAACACATAATATTATTGTGATATGTTGTGGCAATAATATTAATTTAAGGTGAAAGTGGGTTGAGTACCAAATCAAAGCTTTGAAAGTATTGATACAATAAAAACTGTCATATACTGTAGTAGTATTGGTGTCGTATTAATAAAAAACAAAGAATATTAGTAGGGTGGTTCAAAAAACGACCCAACTCCACCACGCTCACACGATTCCGTCCCATGCTCCGAAGTCCTACAAAAGCCGAATTGAACAAAAACTGGTTGAGCACAAGCCGGTTCAAGTCTGTATGAAAACTAGTATGGGAAAATAAACCTTTCATTACACTGGCTACAGCGCCTTCTTTCCAAACGCTGGCGTAAAGAGACCCTACATAGCTGAAAGCAACATTCCAGAAACTTCACTGAACGAAAACCGCACCGCAGGAATGATCCATTGATTACGTAACGCAAAAAATTAGCATTTTATACCCCGCTCACCCCTTTTGTATGAAGTATCTGCCCCTGGTGTGAAAGATATCACATACAAGTTCTGGCTACATTGTTGAATGACAATATGCATTGTCTATGGAGTTAAAGATCTTAAATATTTCAAACAGTCAATGGTCTCCCTCCTCGTCAGCGCCCAATGACTGAGTGCCATAATCAGAATAATGTAAAATTCAAGGGTCTGTTCAAATATTACGTAACGCGAAAAAACGTTATTTTTAAGAATACCTCACCCCCTCGTAACAATCTGTAACAAAATTTGACACTCCCCCACCACTATGCGTAACGCGTAACAAATACACTTGTGCCTTTCTCGAACAACAAAGTTGTACCGAAAGGCTATAGAACTACTCCAAAAAACAACTTTTGATAGAAGGCCCGGAGACTTATAGTATTATATACCGATCGACTCAGTTCGACGAATCGAGGTGATGTCTGTATGTGCGTATGTATGTGTGTGTGTATGTGTGTGTATGTGTGAGTGTACAAACTTGGAGACACACTTTTTGGAACTTAGCATTACCCGATTTACTCGCAACAAGTTGCATTCGTCCCCCCTTGGAAAAAAATTCAAAATCGAAAAAAAATGTTTCAAGAACGGTGGGAATGCATAGTAATTAATGCATAAACATGCAAAATGATAGAAAATATGCGATCTATTCCCCTAAAGTGCTTTTTTGACCTTTCTTATGTGATTTTTTCAGTACATTTTACGATGACGAGAAAGGCATCATCGCCGCTAGGTGGATTAATCTGGGTTTTTTGAAAAAAAATTGGTTTTAGTAGAATTTTCTAACACGATGCAAAAAAAAATATTTGTTGTATATTTTCTGCTATTTTAAAGATAATAATGTTTTTTTTTAATATTTCTTCTCTATGCAACTAATTTGTTACGCGTAAAAATATCCCGAAGGACCCTCTATATTTTGCGTAACAAATCGTAACAAAAATTAAACCACCCCCCATTCCTTACTGAGTTACGTAATATTTGAACTGGCCCCAACTTAGTCATATCAGCTGTCATATAAACCTGAACTGTGCACTGTAAGCTCCTTATCAAACTAGCCCAAACCTTCGAACGACACCCAAAATATGAAACATAGTGTACTGAGCGTGGCGGAGCAAAATCATTTTTGAGCCATTCTAATTATTAGTTTGCTGCTGCTGGTGCCGGTGTTTACATTTTTCCGCGATCAGTTTTTCATAGTTTTTTTCGGGCAAAAATAGCAGTTTATATCGAGTTTTCGCTTCAAACAAGTGACTAATTGTAATGTAATGTAATGACTACATGTAATTCCAAAAAGAAGAAGAAATGGTACTCTTCCAACTATGTCCTTAAAGTATGAAACAAGTACAAAAAATAATCAAAAGCTTCTTGCTTCGTCGGAAGATCAAGATCAACGAAAAACGACTTTTCCTCTTCGGTAACAACAGGTAGAACCACTTTCGGGAGAGAAGTTTTCTTTTCTTCATAAATTACGTGGGAAGCATTTTGCCAACGTACATTTGTCTCAATAGAGAACGAATCCTTTACAACCAACATAAATTGAGGAGGTCAATCGCAAAGGGGTGTAAGTGACAGAGTTTTGAGAAAAACGAGTGTGAAGTTTTTCAATATTTTTTCTTCCATAGAAATCGTATGGAAGTTCAAGACAAATTTTCTGTGAATTTTCACATTTTGTACAGGTAACGTACAAACTATATCGGTATATTGCCGCAAAGCAAAGTTTTAGACCAAAGCATTTTTTGCAGTAATCAACTCAAATTTGCCAAAAATTTCACTTACACCCCTCTGATTCTAACCCTCTCAATTACTTCTTGGGAAAACAACTTGCATTTAAATCTTTACTGTTGATTTTGTCTGCGTGTCAAAGTTCATAACGGCCTTTTCAGCCACTTTCAGCATGGAGTCGATGTACGTGCGCGGTTTGCTCTAGTTTATCGTGTACTGCAAAACGGTCAGCTTAGCTTTGAAGAAGTCAGTTGCTTGCATATCAAGTACGTCAATATTGTTCTTCGCATTGCCAACCGCAGACTTAAAGTTTTCAAAACTGACGACACGTTTAAGGCGTATTTTGGATTCAACCGCCACATGGAAAGAGTCAGCGGCCATGAACCTGATTCGAAGTAATTAAACAGTATGGGCTTGACCTAAATTTCATTGCTGTTTATCAGTAAGATAATGTGTTAGAATAAATTCCAGTTCTTATTTTACCAACTACATGTATCCAACCAAAAGATAATTGTCTTGAAGTCAGCGTCTACGTAAGTCAGTGTGCTTTTACTTTTTTTTGGAAAAGCAACTGAGGATTTCGTTGGCTGTGCGACCCTTAACCGACAAATGCACGCAGACATTGGAGATGCTCGTGTTTAGGTGCCAACAAACGCAAAGCTTTCATTAAAGACCAGCAGCCTTTTGCCAAAAAATAAGTCTCTTGAAGCAAATGCAAACAATAAGTTAAAAACATATAAATGATTGAGTATTTTAGGCATTTGCAAGAACTTACTTTTGCAAATCCACAGAAAAAGTTGCTACACCTGGCAGCACTTTGTCACCATCATCTCGAAAAGACGTGTGTGCCATGATTTTATGATTATTTAAATTCATAATATCCATTGCCGATATCTATCTTATCGATCTTATGTCTCACGTAACTCGCCATATGCAACCGTGCCAACGTGGCATAATTTTATTTGAGCATCAGTGAGCCATGATTTACAACACGTCTGTTTTTCACCTGATTAGTTACGAACGACACGTAAGTACTATTTTGTCCCCGACAATCCCTAACGGATTCGGCTGGTTCTGATGGCACGCGGCCACGCATTTGGGGACCCCTGCCGGGCATAATCTAGACCTTAAGTTAATTTTTCGATTCATTTGATAAGGGAAGATCCATTAATTATGTAACACAAAATTGGACATTTTCAAATACCCCCCCCCCCCCCCCCGTGTGAGGCTCGCAGAAGTGCTCAGTGCGTGTTAAAAATCTCCAAATATATTTTGAGCGCAAGTGGTGCTCGCAAAAGTGTACAGTTTGTATCCAAATCGCTAAAACACCATTTCGTCTACGTAACTAAATGGGCTCCAAATTGGAACCCATCTACTACAGTAGATGGAATGATATTAATATTATTGTTTTGGAACTTCCAACTCAGCCCCAGTTCGTACAATCCTACCAGTACAGAATAACATCCTTCCGATGTAAACCCATGCCGATGAATCATTCTGCAGTACTCGCCATAGAGCCATTGAAGATTATGTTGAAAGATGTTTATAACAAACTACGTTGACTAAAATCCAATGACCCATGAAACCGATTGTAACACAATTATCCCCACCATATGCGTCTCCTAAAGAATTATAATCTACAGTCCAGGCTTGTCCATTTCGCTCAAGACTTTTGCTGATGAAATGATATGAAAAATGAAATATTGTGGACATCCATCGACGTTATTGCTGTTTGGCGACAAAACCAAAAGTAAGCAAGCAGGCTGGAGGAATAATTTTAGTTGGAACTGTAATATATGAAGATATATAACGATAAATGTGCTTAACCGCGGCGTATTAGGCCAAGGTTTGAGCCATATACCCTATGTAACATTGGTCATTATTCTTAAAGTGCTCCAATTGAAATTATAAATATTTTTAATTCCGTAGAGTAATATGATGTTTTTCGTTACATTTCGTTCGATTATGTAAAGCTGAATAAAGTACGTCCTGGTTTCCTGGACCTCTTCCGAAGGCTAGGTTACCAAATAAATCTAGAAAAAAACCCCAGAATAATCCACTTAGCGGTGATGGTGCCTTTCCCGTGTATTATAACATTGACGTATTATAACAAGAAAAGCACAAAAAAGAGGTCAAAATTGCTCTTTAGGGAGATAGATTCAGTTTTTTTTCATCAATTCACATTTATTTGCTTTCATTTGAATGCATTGAAGCAGGTTTTGAAAAAAATGTCCGATTTTGATAAAAAAATTCCAAGGGTACCCCCCTTGGAAAAAAAGAGGAAAAAACCAATGATTTTTAATAACTTCGGAACGCAATAGCTGATTAGGCCAATTTTCAATAGCGAAAAATTATGAAGGATTTCGCGTCGAATGCAACCTATTGCAAGTCGGATAAGGCTAAGTACAAAAAAGTGTGTCTCACATTTTTTTTGTACACACACACATACAGACATCACCTCAGCTCGTCGAGATGAGTTGATTAGTATATAACACTATAGGTCTCCGAGCCTTATATCAAAAGTTCAGTTTTGGAGTGATACTTAGTATACGCGAAAGGCAAAAAAACAATGCAAAGTATTTTTGTCAGCCCGATGCAATATCATTAGAATCCAAAAATTTGCCAAAATTCCACAACCAATTCAACTAGGCTAGATGTACCAGTTGTGGCTATAGTACCAGTTGTCGCACTTGTGCTTTATATGCCAAATGGCCAATCAAATCACCGCAAACCAAGTTCATATCGACAAAGCGTATTCATACGATACGATAACACCTTTGATCTCCTCCAAAACAAGCAAAGCATAATTGTAAAAAATTGATTATGCTTAATTTTTTACGCCATTTGCACCAGTTGTCGCACTAGTGGTCCCAATTTGGCCAATCCCATGAGATAACAATGGGATTTGTCAAATAAGGAACCAAAATCAAGAATAGTGCCATAACTGGTGCATGCGTTCCTATTATGGATTAATCAATTTTGAGGATTATAACGAATTTTATTGTAGTTTTCACAGCTGTGCTAAGGAGCAGGAAGTAAAACCTTTCGCTTGATATATAAAGTCCACTAACATGCCTTTTACTTATTGAAAAAATTGGTCTTATGTATGGCGATAATTGTTACACCCACCCTATTACCTAACTATTAGGTAACGAAATTACTATTATTTCTTATAAAAACTTATATTCCAAACAAGGATGGTTTCGATCATATGTTCGTAATTTGCTTTCATCATTATTCAATTCTAGTAGTTTGTCAAGCACTCATTTCAGAGGCTGAAATTTCAAATGTGTTACTTGGTGGACTTTAGCCGCGATGTTTTCTCAATATCATGCCAGTTGATTATTTCAAATTCTCCTGGCCCTGATCTAAATTTTAATATAAAGTTAAAGAAGTGCTAGTTTCGGTAACTTTCACCAAATGATGACAAAATTCGAATCAAAAACCCTTTTTATTTAGTCAGCCTCTGAAATGAACAGCGGTTTGCCCCACGCATACAACTACATTATCCCAAGCTCATGCTTATGCAACAAAGGGCGACAAGTGGCTTAATTTAAATTACTTCCGCTGGGCAGAGTTTTTCTTCTAAACGCTGTGTAAATTATAGTTTGCGTTGTCCCCACTAACGGAACTAGAAGTGTAGACACTTATCTACCCATTATCTGTGTCTGAACAAATTACGATAGAGGAGTGTCCGTTCGAGCAGCTTTGGATTTAATTGTTTCATTCAGAACCGAAGTATGATGTCATAATTTCTTTGACGGGTGATTAGCACTGCATGGAGTTACATATAACAATAAGGGCCTAAATAGAATGTATCGGCCGATGCGTCCAAACGTAATGTTGTTCTGTGGCTTGAACAAGTACGAGGAAGGTTGTCTAACGACAAGGTGAATAGCTGTATTTTTTTGTTATGAGATTAAGTCATGATAAACGACTTACCAGGAATAGATAATGGTAAAAAAGCAAATAAAAACAGGTAATGGTAATTTGATCCCATATTTCCATACTATTTCAGTAGGAGAGTAGTTACACAACAAAAATTTCAATCAGTCGCATTATCATCGTAACACATCTGAGTCGAACATATAAATATCGAATCCCGAACGAAAGCAAAACAAAACGAAAACATTCGCTGATTCATCAGAATCGAAAATAAAAATCCTTAACAATTGTGATACCGAAACCGAACCGGTCCGAGTTGGTCGCGACCGAGTTTCTCCCGCTCGGCGGAGTGAATTGCCCATCTAAATATTCTAAATGGAAAAAGCAATCACAACTAATCTTTTTTTTTTTGTTGGTTGCTGCTCTCTTTTTCGGTGAGGTGTCGAACAATTGCGAACGAGGAGGAAATTGCAGGACTGACTGGCATCTTCTGGCTTGCGCCCCGTGGGTTGCGCAAATCTATTAATAGACTCGTTAGCAAAGCGCGTCGTCGCGCATTCTGCTGCGGTAGGAAGATTACCATCACCTATTTGTCCCAAATCGGTGAAATGGTATCTTTACCTCGCAACAAGTTTAGTCAATTATTTGCGTTTGATGGTGCGTTGCTCTCGCGCTTCTCTGCATATGGTCGTCGAAGCGAGAGTTGTGTCAGCATTAGGGTGTCAAACTGCTCGTGCGGTTCCGATCATTCACCCTGGTGCCAACACGCGCCGTTATTAGTCTTTTCCACTTGGACAACATCCATGATTCACTAATTGACAATTGTTTTGAATTTGTAGATGCATTTCTTCGAAAATTACTGAGATGTTGAAATTGCTGATTTTTAAAACGTTTTCATTGAAATTTAAAATTCACATCCAGTACAAATAAAATAGGTCAAAATTAAAAAAATACGTGCATGTTATGCGACTAGATAATCAGCACCCTCATCCTCAAGCATGTAAACAAATTTCATATCAATTTGTCTATTTTGAAACTTTTGCTGTGCATATGATATTTAACAAAAAAGTAAACGTCTATTAAAATTACTTTTAGAATAAAATATAAAATATTCACTTTTTTTCGAATTTGAAAATAAATTTTTAATTGGAATCTTCAACATTATATCGGGAATTTTTCAAAAAATATCGGGCAAAAGTCGGAAAATATGCGGGAATTTTAAAATTTTAAAAGTTAAGTGGTGACCCTGATGTAATTCTATTGGACGCATATAATAAATCTTTGTTATCTGATAAATTGGCAATCAATATTAACAGCTACGGCTATTGAGTCGCATGTTATTCAAGCAATATGGTATACAAATAGTAATTTTATGTGCTTCAATAAACAAGACATGAGTAGATTGTGAATGCAGGCTCTTAATAATTTTTTGCTTGTCTGAATCGTCTTATGACAAGTAAAGACATTCCACTAAAAAGCTCTAAAAAAATTTCTAATCAATTTGCATCATTTTTTGTATATTTTTTAATAGGTTTCAATGCTACATATTCATATATCATATATTTACGATTGATTATTTTGCTACATGGATAGATACAGCGCATCATAACACCAACACATCGTCACGGTGTCTTTGTCCGAAGAAGCTTATTTTGAAAAAATCAGTATCTCTAAAACACTACACGAAAGTATAGGTGTTTCAGAGATATTGATATTTCCCCATAGAGACACCGTAATCGTGCGTATTGCAGAGTTTTGTCTTCGTTTAGAACTCCTCTTCTACCGTACTCTGCTGAATGTTGTTTTCTAAATTATTTAAATCTATATCAGACACGTTTCCAACTCTTGACAAATTTGCATCTTTCGCAATTAATTTTTCCGACATTCGTACCAAGTAACCAGCCCATTGAAGATCTTGACACCCTATGAGGGTGGAAACCTACACATCAAGTCGACATGACATGAGATTAATAATATCAAAACAATTTCAAGTGATGTTACAACATTATTGGAAATGTTCAACAACAATCTTTTAGATATGTATGCTTGAAATTCTTGTTTAGATTAATAAACGATGGTTTAATAAAACTATATGTTATATACCATCAGCGCAATTCATATTTCTTTAAGGTTTGGTTGATACATATATGAAGTCGATGAATGTTATACATTTACTAACTCATATAAATATAGATCTATATTTAAGTATAAATTATTTTCCAAAGTTGTTTAGAATAACGATTTAAATAAGTGTATGCTGCAGTAAGGAAATCAAATTAATCCGTTTCGTGGGCTACTTATCAAAAGGCATGAAAATGGATCACAAGAGAACAAGAGAGATTGGATTGAATATATTTAAGAAAAAAAATCAACTATGGATCAGAGACAAATTAATTACAAAAAATCAACAAATTATTGTCGAACAAGCTTATATACCGCTACCATTTTAAATAACTCATGTTGTTGCAAACTTTTTCGTAGTTCGGTTTTCCGCAACTCGACTGGAAATATTATTTATTTAAACGAATTGATCAGATTGACAATTTATAATCTACTTACAAATTAGTTTTCTCACTAACAACAATTCCAATAAGAATTCCGGCGTTGGTATATAAGGTTAAGCAAACTGTTGAAACTGTTGAATAATGATTTTGATTAGGCCACGATTATTGAACCGAATTTCACTACAAATACTGAAGGGTAGCTCACAGATTTTCGTGGTTCAGACGATCGAAAACTTTTTCGTAGCCAATGAATACCAGATAGAAGGAGCGTGATAATATGGTCCACACAAGGTCATACGGGGTGGAATCCTGCCTGCTGCCATCGAAGAGTAATGTCTATATTCTCTTGTATCCGATTTAGGATAACTTTGCACAGAACTTTGAAAACAATGCACAGTAACATGATTAATTATGCAACATTTGCGCAGAAAGCATGGGGTTAGCTTTGAGCATCTCTGCTGAAATACTATCGAGACCGGGAGCCTTGTTGAATTTCATGCTTCGGATGGCTGATTCAATTTCCTGCAATGATGGGGGTTCCCTGGGGGTTCCTTCGCTGGTTCCAGGGGGTACCTCGGACAAAAATGCGTAATGGCGGATGTTTAATAGTTCCAATGAAAACTTTTCAATAAAGATCTGATTGAGACAAAAAAAGTTGAATGATATGTTTAGAATAAGCTTATGAACTAAAATCTATAATCTGAAGGTTCGGAAGCACCCATTTAAGAGGCTTTAAGGCAATCCTCGCGGAATCCAAATTCAAAAGCCCTCGCTCGGAAGCCTTCTTTCAAGAAGCTCGGAAGCCTCCTTTCAAGAGGCTCGGAAGCCTCCATTCAAGAGGCTCGGAAGCCTCCTTTCAAGAGGCTCGGAAGCCTTCTTTCAAGAGGCTCGGAAGCCTCCTTTCAAGATGCTCGGAAGCCTCCTTTCAAGATGCTCGGAAGCCTCCTTTCAAGAGGCTCGGAAGCCTCCTTTCAAGAGGCTCGGAAGCCTCCTTTCAAGAGGCTCGGAAGCCTGCTTTCAAGAGGCTCGGAAGCCTCCTTTCAAGAGGCCCGGAAGCCTCCTTTCAAGAGGCTCGGAAGCCTCCTTTCAAGAGGCTCGGAAGCCTCCATTCAAGAGGCTCCAGCCTCCTTTCAAGAGGCCCGGAAGCCTCCTTTCAAGAGGCTCAGGAAGCCTCCTTTCAAGAGGCCCGGAAGCCTCCTTCAAGAGGCTCGGAAGCCTCCTTTCAAGAGGCTCAGGAAGCCTCCTTTCAAGAGGCTCGAAGCCTCCTTTCAAGAGGCTCAAGCCTCCTTTCAAGAGGCTCAGAAGCCTCCTTTCAAGAGGCTCAGAAGCCTCCTTTCAAGAGGCTCAGAAGCCTCCTTTCAAGAGGCTCAGAAGCCTCCTTTCAAGAGGCTCAGAAGCCTCCTTTCAAGAGGCTCAAGCCTCCTTTCAAGAGGCTCAAGCCTCCTTTCAAGAGGCTGGAAGCCTCCTTCAAGAGGCCTGGAAGCCTCCTTTCAAGAGGCTCGGAAGCCTCCTTTCAAAGGCCTGGAAGCCTCCTTTCAAGAGGCTCGGAAGCCCCTTCAAGAGGCTCGAAGCCCCTTTCAAGAGGCCTGGAAGCCTCCTTTCAAGAGGCTCAGAGCCTCTTTCGAAGAGGCTCGGAAGCCTCCTTCAAGAGGCTCGGAAGCGTCTTTTCAAGAGGCTCGGAAGCTTGCTTCCAATAGGCTCAGAAGCCTCCTTTCAAGAGGCTCAGGCCTCCTTCAAGAGGCTCGGAAGCCTCCTTTCAAGAGGCTCGGAAGCCTCCTTCCAGAGGCTCGGAAGCCTCCTTGCAGGGAGCTCGGAAGCCGCCGTCCGAGAGGCTCGGAAGCCTCCTTTCAAGAGGCTCGGAAGCCTCCTTCCAAGAGGCTCGGAAGCCTCCTCCAAGAGGCTCGGAAGCCTCCTTCCAAGAGGCTCGGAAGCCTCCTTCCAAGAGGCTCGGAAGCCGCCTTCCAAGAGGCTCGGAAGTCTCCTTCCAAGAGGCCTGGAAGCCTCCTTCCAAGAGGCTCAGAAGCCTCCTTCAAGAGGCTCGGAACCCTCCTTCCAAGAGGCTCGGAAGCCTCCTTTTCAAGCGGCTCGGACCCCTCCTTTCCCTGGGGCCCGGAAGCCCCCTTTTCAAGAGGCCCGGAAGCCTCCTTTCCAAGAGGCTCGGAAGCCTCCTTCCAAGAGGCTCGGAAGCCTCCTTCCAAGAGGCCTGGAAGCCTCCTTCCAAGAGGCCTCGGAAGCCTCCTTCCAAGAGGCTCAGAAGCCTCCTCCAAGAGGCTCAGAAGCCTCCTTCCAAGAGGCTTGGAAGCCTCCTTCCAAGAGGCTTGGAAGCCTCCTTCCAAGAGGCCTGGAAGCCTCCTTCCAAGAGGCTCGGAAGCCTCCTTCCAAGAGGCTCAAGCCTCCTTCCAAGAGGCTCGGAAGCCTCCTTCCAAGAGGCTCGAAGCCTCCTTCCAAGAGGCTCAGAAGCCTCCTTCCAAGAGGCCTGGAAGCCTCCTTCCAAGAGGCTCGGAAGCCTCCTTCCAAGAGGCTCTGGAAGCCTCCTTCCAAGAGGCCCGGAAGCCTCCTTCCAAGAGGCCTGGAAGCCTCCTTCCAAGAGGCTCGGAAGCCTCCTTCCAAGAGGCCTGGAAGCCTCCTTCCAAGAGGCTCGGAAGCCTCCTTCCAAGAGGCTCGGAAGCCTCCTTCCAAGAGGCCTGGAAGCCTCCTTCCAAGAGGCCTGGAAGCCTCCTTCCAAGAGGCTCGGAAGCCTCCTTCCAAGAGGCTCGGAAGCCTCCTCCAAGAGGCTCAGAAGCCTCCTTCCAAGAGGCTCAGAAGCCTCCTTCCAAGAGGCCTGGAAGCCTCCTTCCAAGAGGCTCGGAAGCCGCCTGCCAAGAGGCCGGGAAGCCTCCTTCCAAGAGGCTCGGAAGCCTCCTTCCAAGAGGCTCGGAAGCCTCCTTCCAAGAGGCTCGGAAGCCTCCTTCCAAGGGGAGCGGAGGCCTGCTGCCAACGAGCCTGGAAGCCGCCGTCCGCCGGGCCCTGAAGCCTCCTTCCAAGAGGCTCGGAAGCCTCCTTCCAAGAGGCTCGGAAGCCTCCTTCCAAGAGGCTCGGAAGCCTCCTTCCAAGAGGCTCGGAAGCCTCCTTCCCAGAGGCTCGGAAGCCTCCTTCCAAGAGGCTCGGAAGCCTCCTTCCAAGAGGCTCGGAAGCCTCCTTCCAAGAGGCTCGGAAGCCTCCTTCCAAGAGGCTCGGAAGCCTCCTTCCAAGAGGCTCGGAAGCCTCCTTTCAAGAGGCTCGGAAGCTTCCTTTCACGAAACTCGGAAGCCTCCTTTCACGAGGCTCAGAAGCATCCTTTCACGATGCTCGTCTTCAGTGTCTCGTAGTGTCAATAAAGTAGTAGAGTTAAGTGGAATAGTACAAACTCGTCTTATGACAAGATAATACATTCCACTAAAAGCTTAAAATAACTTTCTTATCAACTCGTTATCCCAATCCTCCTTTCAAGAGGCTCGGAAGCCTCCTTTCAAGAGGCTCGGAAGCCTCCTTTCAAGAGGCTCGGAAGCCTCCTTTCAAGAGGCTCGGAAGCCTCCTTTCAAGAGGCTCGGAAGCCTCCTTCCAAGAGGCTCGGAAGCCTCCTTTCAAGAGGCTCGGAAGCCTCCTTTCAAGAGGCCCGGAAGCCTCCTTTCAAGAGGCTCGGAAGCCTCCTTTCAAGAGGCTCGGAAGCCTCCTTTTAAGAGGCTCGAAAACCTACTTTCAAGAGGCTCAAAAGCCTCCTTTCAAGAGGCCTGGAAGCCCTTTCAAGAGGCCCGGACCCCTCCTTCAAGAGGCTCGGAAGCCTCCTTCAAGAGGCTCGGAAGCCTCCTTTCAAAAGGCTCGGAAGCCTCCTTTAAAGGCTCAGGAAGCCTCCTTTTAAGAGGCTCAGCCTCCTTTCAAGAGGCTCGGAAGCCTCCTTTCAAGAGGCTCAGGAAGCCTCCTTTCAAGAGGCTCAGAGCCTCCTTTCAAGAGGCTCAAGCCTCCTTCAAGAGCTCAGAAGCCTCCTTTCAAGAGGCTCCAGCCTCCTTTCAAGAGGCCTGGAAGCCTCCTTTCAAGAGGCTCAGAAGCCTCCTTTCAAGAGGCTCAGAAGCCTCCTTTCAAGAGGCCTGGAAGCCTCCTTTCAAGAGGCTCGGAAGCCTCCTTTCAAGAGGCTCAGAAGCCTCCTTTCAAGAGGCTCAGGAAGCCTCCTTTCAAGAGGCTCAAGCCTCCTTTCAAGAGGCTCAGAAGCCTCCTTTCAAGAGGCTCGGAAGCCTCCTTTCAAGAGGCTCAGAAGCCTCCTTTCAAGAGGCCTGGAAGCCTCCTTTCAAGAGGCTCAAGCCTCCTTTCAAGAGGCTCAGAGCCTCCTTTCAAGAGGCTCAGAAGCCTCCTTTCAAGAGGCTCAAGCCTCCTTTCAAGAGGCCTCAAGCCTCCTTTCAAGAGGCTCAGAAGCCTCCTTTCAAGAGGCTGGAAGCCTCCTTTCAAGAGGCTCAAGCCTCCTTTCAAGAGGCCTGGAAGCCTCCTTTCAAGAGGCTCAGCCTCCTTTCAAGAGGCTCAGAAGCCTCCTTTCAAGAGGCTCCAGCCTCCTTTCAAGAGGCCCGGAAGCCTCCTTCAAGAGGCTCAGAAGCCTCCTTTCAAGAGGCCTGGAAGCCTCCTTTCAAGAGGCTCAGGAAGCCTCCTTTCAAGAGGCCCGGAAGCCTCCTTTCAAGAGGCTCAAGCCTCCTTTCAAGAGGCTCAAAGCCTCCTTTCAAGAGGCCTGGAAGCCTCCTTTCAAGAGGCTCAAGCCTCCTTTCAAGAGGCTCGGAAGCCTCCTTTCAAGAGGCTCAGGCCTCCTTTCAAGAGGCTCAGAAGCCTCCTTTCAAGAGGCTGGAAGCCTCCTTTCAAGAGGCCTGGAAGCCTCCTTTCAAGAGGCCCGGAAGCCTCCTTTCAAGAGGCTCCAAGCCTCCTTTCAAGAGGCCTGGAAGCCTCCTTTCAAGAGGCTCAGAAGCCTCCTTCAAGAGGCTCAGAAGCCTCCTTTCAAGAGGCTCCAGCCTCCTTTCAAGAGGCTCAGTGCCTCCTTTCAAGAGGCCTGGAAGCCTCCTTTCAAGAGGCCTGGAAGCCTCCTTTCAAGAGGCTCCGGAAGCCTCCTTTCAAGAGGCCTGGAAGCCTCCTTTCAAGAGGCCTGGAAGCCTCCCTTCAAGCGGCCTGGAAGCCTCCATTCAAGAGGCCTGGAACCTCCATTCAAGAGGCTCAAGCCTCCTTTCAAGAGGCTCGGAAGCCTCCTTTCAAGAGGCCTCAAGCCTCCTTTCAAGAGGCCCGGAAGCCCTCCTTTCAAGAGGCCTGGAAGCCTCCTTCAAGGGGCCTGGAAGCCTCCTTTCAAGAGGCCTGGAAGCCTCCTTTCAAGAGGCTCGGAAGCCTCCTTTCAAGAGGCTCAGAAGCCTCCTTTCAAGAGGCCTGGAAGCCTCCTTCAAGAGGCTCAGAAGCCTCCTTTCAAGAGGCCTGGAAGCCTCCTTTCAAGAGGCTCAGGCCTCCTTTCAAGAGGCCTGGAAGCCTCCTTTCAAGAGGCTCAGAAGCCTCCTTTCAAGAGGCTCAGAAGCCTCCTTTCAAGAGGCTCGGAAGCCTCCTTTCAAGAGGCTCAGAAGCCTCCTTTCAAGAGGCTCAGGAAGCCTCCTTTCAAGAGGCCTGGAAGCCTCCTTTCAAGAGGCTCAGAAGCCTCCTTTCAAGAGGCTCAGAGCCTCCTTTCAAGAGGCTGGAAGCCTCCTTTCAAGAGGCTCAAGCCTCCTTTCAAGAGGCCTGGAAGCCTCCTTTCAAGAGGCTCAGAAGCCTCCTTTCAAGAGGCCTGGAAGCCTCCTCTCAAGAGGCCCGGAAGCCTCCTTTCAAGAGGCCTCAAGCCTCCATTCAAGAGGCCTGGAAGCCTCCTTTCAAGAGGCTCAGAAGCCTCCTTTCAAGAGGCTCGGAAGCCTCCTTTCAAGAGGCTGGAAGCCTCCTTTCAAGAGGCTGGAAGCCTCCTTTCAAGAGGCTCAGAAGCCTCCCTTTCAAGAGGCTCAGAAGCCTCCTTTCAAGAGGCCTGGAAGCCTCCTTTCAAGAGGCTCAGAGCCTCCTTTCAAGAGGCTCAGGCCTCCTTTCAAGAGGCTCAAAGCCTCCTTTCAAGAGGCTCAGGAAGCCTCCTTTCAAGAGGCTCAGAAGCCTCCTTTCAAGAGGCCTGGAAGCCTCCTTTCAAGAGGCCTGGAAGCCTCCTTTCAAGAGGCTCAGAAGCCTCCTTTCAAGAGGCTCTGGAAGCCTCCTTCAAGAGGCTAGGAAGCCGCCTTTCAAGAGGCTAGAAGCCTCCTTTCAAGAGGCTCGAAGCCCACTTTCAAAGAGGCTCGGAAGCCTCCTTTCAAGAGGCTCGGAAGCCTCCTTTCAAGAGGCTCGGAAGCCTCCTTTCAAGAGGCTCGGAAGCCTCCTTTCAAGAGGCTCGGAAGCCTCCTTTCAAGAGGCTCGGAAGCCTCCTTTCACGAGGCTCAGAAGCATCCTTTCACGAGGCTCGTCTTCAGTGTCTCGTACTTGACTCGACTACGAGACACTGAAGACGGCCTTACTGTTGAGGTCGAAATATGTATCTGTCAAAGGTACAATAAAGTAGTAGAGTTAAGTGGAATAGTACATACTCGTCTTATGACAAGAGAATACATTCCACTAAAAGCTTAAAATAACTTTCTTATCAACTCGTTATCCCAATTGCCATTTGGGGTAGCCCTAAAAAATGGTGCCCAATAAAGCTTCGATAGGGGCGCTATGGTTCTGTGTTCATGTGAATAGATCGTTCAGATAGAAAACAATCAAATTGTGAACAGCGAAATAATTTTTGGTTTGATACCCCATTCTGTCGATTGATTTTTCTGTCGTCTGTATGACATTTTTCAAAAACAGGCTTTGCTCGAATAAACTGTACTTTCATTGGAGGTGCTATTTTTTATTTTCTTATGATGCCCTTTACTACTATTACGTTTGCTCTGCTACAATAGTTAAAATGGTGGAAATTTTATTTTCAATAGCTATCAAGCAAATCCTTAGATAAATCAGAAAATTTACAAAGGATTTTAATAGAGTTCTAATTGAATTCATTAAAATTCCTGAATGCTTCACCTTATTTTCCCAGTCGTTTACATTATCGCATCTGGTGGACACAAACGGTGATGTCAGCATATTAAATCAATAATTTTCACGAAAAAATATATTTATTTGTTTTCATTTCCACCTGTCCATCGTCGTCCTACCTTTTATAATATAGGTGACTCAAATATTCTCGCGGCTAGTTATTTAAGCATTTTCGTGTTGCGAAAACCATCGGGATCAAAATCCTTACGTTTCTGTCGGGTTCTTCAACTTATCCACAGTCGAATTCGAAGTGCGTTCGAGTGGAATGGCTTCTCGCTACCCATACTTCTATGATTATTACCCGAACCATCAATCCCTTTCGCATGCAAATATAAGTACATTTACCATACGACGGATACGCTGTAGCGGTGGGTCCATTCTTTGTGTATGGGTTTGCGTCGCGCGCGAGTTTGCTAAACCCCAACCGAAAATTACGGAAAATTGGGTCTATGAATGGGATGCGAGTTACCTATAGCATAGCTAGAGCAGCAGTGCTCCCTAAAACAACATCGCACACTCCATACAAAAGAGAACGAAACGGGGAATAAGCCCCGATAAAGAAGAACCTAACGACCGGGCAGCGTTGTTTCATACGATGAACCCTACGAAACAGAAACAGAACAGAAGAAAAAGATGAAGAGCGGGAACCTGTCCACCAACGTTGCCCCGTTGGAATTGAACTTGAACCTAGAGAATGGCGCTGGGCGGTGTTGTGGAGTGCTCCCGAAGGGGGGACGACATTTAATAGCCGGAATTATAGTAGACACCACCCTTCCATGTATTGTTCGCTGCTATAATCCGAGCTACCGCATGTCGCGTTATCTTGCCCAATTCGATGAATGCGATAAAGTGCGATGACATGGAATTTTAACTGAACCAGCTCGGGGCGGAGACAGATACATCGCTTGGTTGCATTTCTAACTCGTATTGACATCCGGAAACATGTTTTATGGTTTTTTAGGCATCAATCTGTTATTTTGACAAAATATGTTAATTTTGTCGGATACCTTGAAAGTAACGATCAGCAGGGTAATCTTTTCTGTCATTCCCCTTTCGAGGCGTTTTTAAATCAAACACGTCCAGTTCAACTGCGATGAATAAGCCTTCATTTTTATGTTTCATGGTGACACACTCTACAACGTTGATTTTTCTTAATATTATTCAAGTTAATCTTTTCTCGATTAAATATTTTTGAATAATCGGTTTCATTACATCATTAGAAATATAGAAACCTCCATTGACCTGCCACTATGACGACATTTACTTATCTGACAATCGGACGCCAAAAAGTCACATGTGTGAGAAAGCGTGAGTGAGAGCACCAATGGTGAGAACCGGCTATGTATGTACGCAAATCACATTTCATCTAAATCATCACATCGCTCGGTAGAAATACTTCCAATTAACATGACCAACCGCTTCGAACTCGAAGTTAATGACAATTAGCGATCATTATCGTCGTCGTTTGGTCAGCTTCAAAGCGAGCTTCAAGGAACCTTAAAAAACACGACATTATTGGAGTGCCTTTTCCCGAATAAAGAAAAAAAAGTAAAATGTAAAAATCCGAGGAGGAAGCAAGTGCGCGCAACACGGGCGGAGTGGTTTGGGATGAAAACTTTCGCGGGGGTCATCCCGAGATAGAACCATCGCATCAGAACACAGCACCACTTTACACATGCGCCACGAACCGGCGAAGAGTTGGCTTGACTGGCAAGCAGCCGCGATTTTCACTGCGGGTGCTATTTTGGGGTGGTGCTGTGGTGCAGGAGATGGAGTGGTCGCGATGGGATGTGGGAGGAGGTGGTACAGCAAAACGGAAGAGGACAGTTGTTTGGATATGGTTAGATGGGTGGGATCGGTGGGTGGTTTCGGTCGAGGCTAGAGAAGCGGCGATTTTCGATAGTTTATTAGCTGGCGATAGAGAGATGTTGAAACTAGTGCTCGCCTGGCCCAACGGGAACAATAGCAGCAGCAAGAGCTTAGACTGGCGGGCCATGGCACTCGTGACGTGGCATGGGAAGGTACGTTGTGTTGTGTGCAGGCAAATACATGTTCACCACAAAGAAAACCAACAGCAGCGTTTTCTAGAAAGTTCGACTCAATTTCAGCGAACGAACAGCATTGATATGCCCATCATATCGGGGAGCTGGTCGTTATTGCTGCGTTATGTCAACATTTTACAACTAAAACCGATAACTTAGGAATTCTGTATGACTTTACAATGCAAATCATAACGATTTCTCAAGCTGTCAAATGTATAGTCTCTAGTCGATTCTTCCCAGCATACCTTTTGTCATATTTGTTAACTTTTTCTTGAAAAAGAAAACATTTCTAAAATAGTAAAAAAAAAACATGTGTGTATTCAAAATAAACAATTTAGCACACAACTGACCATTGACATAAAATATACTCATGAAAACTTCTGCAATTTTGAACGAGCCTACCATGCATCCGTTTAGCCTGAAATTAAAATTCTCTTCTCCATATCCCAACCTCATTTCTAGATTCTACCGGATTCGTTTTCGACTTCCAAATAAAAACCTCTCTTGCTTAGTACCTACGTCGGCTATCTTTTTGGTGTGAGAAAAAGAATCATTAAAAAAACTCATCCTCCACTTGATTGCTTTTCCCAAGGTCAACAACTTTCGAGTCGGACTCCGGCAGAAGCCAAAATCAAAAGCATCGCCAAACACGTGTACGGAACAAGTAACTAACCAACCAACCCGATGTTGCTATCGCCACCTCTTTCTTCGGGGTTTTGTTTAGCCCTATTTTTACTGATTTTCCGTTTTAGCTTTTGGGGGTTTCTCTGTGCTTCTACACCGACACCGTAAACAGCCGTGTTTAGGTCGAGCTTGGCCCATCTTTGGATGTGCAAAGATTAGGGAAACGCAAACTAGAAAAGCAACTCCCGTTTCGAGTTTATGTTCTGTGCGGGGTACACTGGGACAGAATATGTGTTGAGTCAATGGATATGCAAAAGTACATTGAACTGTTTGAAGGACGCCCATTTTAATAACCGAATTGTCTGAGGAAAACTGGAAGATTTTCATACTAGTATTCATGGTTGCTTTTTTATGACATCTTATCTACAAAATAGTATTCATGCTAGATTTCGTCCAACAAAAACATTTTCCATCCCAGTGTGAACGGGCAACGTATCGCGGTTCTGTTCGCTGCTTTCTCCCTTTTGCTTCTTCGTTTGCCATTCTTCAGCAGCGACGGAAGCACTCATTCCCTAGCCGGGATCGTACTACAACTATGAGTCTGCATTCGCCAACCGTTGTTGCGTTGTCTTGCTGTTGTTCTCTTGTTATTCAATGAAGCAACATCGGAGGACTCGGAACCGAAACGGGAACAGACAGAAGTAAGAAAACCGTCAGCCAGGCCAGCATCGCCATCGAAATCCAGTCTCCCGCGGAGTCCGTCGTACACTCTGGCAACAGCAGCAAGTGGATAAAAAATCGATAGACCGCATGTGTGCACTTATGTATACGATGTCGTCTCATAGGTATCCACTTCTCCTGGACGAGTACTACAAGTGTATCGTTATGGTCTCGAATCGGTTCGAAGAAAGAGAAGAAAAACAAAGTTGTCACGTGATAAGCGCTTTGGTTGTTGTGGTCATGAATTTGAATTTATTGAACCAAGGTCATCGGAATGTATGGGTTTCCGAGAGGAGTTTACTGTCTAAGCAATCGAGAGCAAGTAAAGGTCAGGAAAAGTGATTCTGAGGAATTATCCGTTACTGTTTTATTAGTATCTAATGCAAAGAACTCTAGCCGGTGTATCTACATTCTTCAAAATTTCTAAACTAGATTGAACTTCTGGAAGAATAATTTTAAATTAGCCAATACATAATGTCAGGAACTGATAAAACACTTCAAAATTAACTTTTTCAAAAATACTAGTAAATATTCCATGAGAAAGTTCCGCACGCATGTTGCTAGAAATAACGGCAGCCAAGGGCTGAATGAAAGGCTCTTTAATAAAGAAGTAAAAAAAAAATAGAAATAACGTTCACACTACTTTTCGAAAGAATGCCGCCATCGGGGGTGACAATGGGTCTGTGGGGTGAGAATGGGTCATGCTATCCGAATGGCAGCCTGAAGTTCGGATAGCAAAATCGTTCAAAAAGGTCTCTTATATTTTAGTCTCCTTGCCCTCAGATACATTCAATCTATTGTACAAGAATTCTAAGTACTTGAAACAGTGACCTATTGTCACCCCCAACGACGGTATCAGCAAGATTTTGTAGAGCGTAGTAAAAGAATGATTTACAAAATGCGCAAGTAGATCCCTGCTACTTTTTCATGATACCATGTTCAGATGATTAACATGATGGATAGGAAAAAATACCGATAGATTAATTAATTTATTTAAAAAAAAACAGAGATGGTATTGCGCATTACTTCGGATTTTTTGATGTAATAAAACAATGTTTTTTGCTATGTTGTATTCCGCGGTAATTATTAACCTTCTGTCTGTGTTCAAAAAAACTTACGTTGTCTGTGCTCTGGGATCATATTGACCCCAAATTGCAATTGTTATAACTTTTTGGTTGTTTGATCAATTCCGGATTTTTTGGGCTGTTTCGAAAGATAATTTAATCATCTTATAGAACGTTACCTAAGCTCGACCATGGGTGGGAGGGTACCTCGCGGGGAGGGGTTTTCGTAAAAAACGGTACGAAAACAGTAATTTCTTATGCTTATTTTGCTTATATCTGAAAATCCTACCCATTTTGAACTGCAACTTTTCAAAATGTTATGCAGGAACGCGTGTGCTTTGATATGAGGCATTGATTAGTTTAGAATTTGGCCGCTAGGTGGTGGTATGTATGAACCCATTATTTTTAACTACTCAAGATACTTCGATATATTGAATATTGTACATTGTAAATATTTTTGTCGAACAAATTTAGAATTTGTAAAGATGATGTCTTTACCAACGATCGTCTAGTGGGAATGGACTGCCCTGTGATGGGAGAAGTATTTAGGAATTTTACAAATAGGTGGCGCTAGTGTGCTTGCAATATTCTTATATGTGTGAAATATGTGTAGTAGAGTGGCCCAAGCTTATATGGAAAAAGTGAAAAGTCTGGATTTTCAAACCTTGCACCCTTAAATGACAGTTTGGGGGTCCCAGAAGCTCCCCTGAAAATTTCAGCTCATTCGGTCCAGTGGTTGGCGTGCGCAAATGGCTCAAAGTTTGTATGGGGAAAGTGATCCAAATGTATGGGGAAACGCAACCGTTTCAGTTTTTTGCTTCTAGGTGGCGCTGTAGTCGACGGATTCCTGTTGTGGACGAAATGTAGAACCTTTTTTATATAAGGAAGCGACTGGTGAAGACCGGATGTAAATCCCTTTGAAATTGGCCAAGTTATAAGCATCCAAAGTCGAGGGTGTCGAGCGTGTCCCCCAGGGGTGTTTAAAATGAGAGCAACGTACCACCGACCATTGCGGCGGCGATGCAGGCGTATTCGGTGCCGTGCGAAATTAAATGCATGGTTATCACGCAATCTCGCGAATTTTTATCCGATTGGTAAATACTTTCCGTGCTCTGTACAGTAGTGTAGCTAGAGATGGAGGGGGTGACTTACCACTGAAGCCAACGAGCTGAAGTTTTTAAGGGGAGACAAAATTCATGAAATATTTGTAACGAATTGTTTTCGGACATCGTGATGCCCGTTGCATCAATTTTAGAACTATATGATATAATCGTTACAGACAGAGGGACAGAAGGACAGAAAGGCAGAGAGACCTGGGATATTATATAAGTTATATATTTTTCAAACAACAGTTTTAATGTTTATAGCATAATTTATTAACTGTATAAAACTAGAAAGTTATCAACAAACAACACTTATACCTATATTAATTATTTATTCCAACTGCTAGGCCTTCGTTTATAACAGAGCGAGTGCAACCTGCAAAATTTTGCCTATGCTGTTGAACAACTTTGAGAAGATATTGAAGCTGTTCTTCATTTTTTGTCAGTTTTCCACAAAAATCTTGAACTAGTTTAACTCCTCTTTCAGCACAGTCATTCACTACCAAAAATGAATTAATTTTATTTCTACTTTCAACAAATTCTTCCAATTCATCCCATATACTAGGATCTTCTTTGAAGTAATTTGCAGATATTCCAGAAATTTCAAAAAAATTCATCGTATTTCGAGAAACAAAATCCTAAAGCGTACAAGAAGTCAACTTATCAATCGTAGATACTTTCAATTTTATTTTTCTTACTTCATCACCCCTACAAGATTTTAAATTGTGTGCCATTTCTTTTCTCTCATCAGTAGATATTTCTGGGTCGAAAAAAGCCAGAGCGACTAGTTCTTCACTCAAGTACCATAGATGATTTGCAAATCTTGAAGCCGCAGCCATATACACATTTCTTGATTGATCAGGGAAAGCATCTCGTAAAGTTATCAATTTTTTTGCCAGGTTTAGATCATTTCGTGCTGCTGATGAGGGTAAAGGAGCTTTAAACCAAGACCAAATGTAAACTCGTAAAATAAAAGCACACATTACTGGAATTTTTCGCCTTTCATCATCGGTCATGTCAAATTGGCCTCTAAACAGCCATATTTTAAGACAATATATTGCTTTCACCATCCATCTGGCATTGCTATGTGCTCCTGGTGGCGAAAATTCAATTCTTTTCACACCAAGAAATGCTAAAAATAAATTTAGCAACTCTTTATAGTCTTGTCGTTGCTGTTGAATATTGAGTTGGTTTTTCAAAAATTCAATCAAATGTTGTGTTTCATCACCAAGGATCTCAATAATGTTTTCGTCTACCATATTTTCATTAAAGGATTGATCCATAGTAGGCCATGCCGATTTAAATTTTATAAAAATACTTGAAGAAGGTCCTTTTGAAGGAAATAGTTTTTTCCAAGCTGCTGTCATCAAAACTTCGGCAATATGATGCCTACACGCCAGCCATAAAAGATCTCTGCCATTCTCGATTAGGGTACAAGCGCCTGTTTTTATTCCTGTATCCCATTGCACAGATGCGATCGCTTAGTTCCCATGCATTCATCAATTTGCAAATTTCGTTTGCCAGTTCCAGAAGCCAATTTTGGGACTCCAAGCAGCTGAACATTTGCTCCAGAAGATACCAAAACTTTCAATCTTTCTACTTTGTCAGTACCTGAAAAGAAAAAAAAAATCAGATAGATTCTTTAAAAAAAAGTTAAAAATATGTTACAAATAGCTTCTTAAAAAAACAAATATTACCAAATGTAATCTGAAATTGTAGGAAAGAAATTTCAAATAACAAAAAAAAACCTATTGATTACTTCAAATCATGCTTAGCTAGAAGATGTCCAAAAATCATAACACAGAATAACACATTTCAATGCTATAAAAAATACTCAAATATATTACCTGTGAGATCTTGAAGCAGCTTTTCATCCCAATGTACAAACAATTTAGATCAAAATATATTCTGCACGGTCCCTTGAGATTGTTTGTCTGCTAACGGTAAAATCGTCTGAAAAATAGATAAAGTTGATAAAGATTTTGTTTTAGTTACAAGATACTATCAATATAATAAAATTAAACTCAAGGAGAAAGAACAATACAATAAAAGTACTGTTAAGGAGAACTTACCTAAGTTTAGTCCAGCACTTGTTAAAACCGCAGAAATAACATACATTGCATTTCGGTCGCTTAGTCCAATACGGTCTAGGGTGGCAGCTAGTATAGGAGTCATTATTTTTGATTTACTTCGCTCGGAATACGCTTTACTAGTGGAGGGTTTCTCATCTGGAAGCAAGAAATGAAAATATTGACATATAGTAGAAGGTACCATCTTATTTGATTATATTCTTACCTCCTCCGTCAATAGTAAAAGCGCTGGTAGCTGATTGAGATTCCAAGGAAGGCTCTGGATCCGTTGTTGATTCTTCTGCGAGTTTGCCTTTTTTCTCTCGCAAAGGCAGATCCAGGCCTTCCAACTTCCCTTTGCAGAATAAGGAACTGTTTATCCTTATCGTTTTTAATCAAATTTAATGCATTTCGTCGAGCAATGTCAAACAATCGATACAAATTATTAATGAAACTAGACTCTTGCTATTTCTGTTTATCTCCCACGTGAGAAGATTTTTTGATAATTGCTCGCATTTTGTTAAATAATTTTAGAAGCTTAACAACAGCATTGTAGTGTTGCATTAGGGGAATTCTATATCCCAAAAAATTTGAAGTTTCAGTTTTAGCAGCTGGTTTTATACTCAAGTGTTGATTTTTCATTATAAAACGCATCCGACCAAGCACATCGCCGTTTGAAGGGGGCTCTCCACAAACCACGTAGACCGAAATTTCACCTTATCAAACCCCCCCGTCCCCCCTAGTAGACTTTCGTAGACTTTTCCAAAACCCCTCCCCCCTCCCCTTGAAGTCTACGTAGACTTTTCCAATTTTTACAAAACATTATATATGATTGGAAAAAAAAATGGAAATCAACCACGTTTCAAGCAATTCAGCTATTCAAATCCATTTCCAAGTAAACATTACAATAAAACTCGAATTTCAAACATAACTAAATCAAACTGAACAAAATCCAACAAAACACAAATCATTTTGAAAGGAAATCAAATTTAATCCTCTGTCCATAGCTCCGGAAATCAAATTTCAAAGCCACGTTTCTGTTGCATTCGATTCCTCTTAGAGGAGACACTTTTGCATCGGCGCGCCACTGCTTAAAATCTGTCACGCATCTGTCCTATAATTCTGAACGCCGGTTCAAATTTATGAAAACCGAAGAATTTTCAGAATTTCGAGAAATTTCGAGTTGAAATTCCGAGAATGTCAAGTTTACATTCCAATAAGTTTTGCTTGGAAATTTCGTAAAAATTTCTCGATTAACCTTGAAAGCTTCCGGGTAATACTCCAAATAACTCTCCGTTATAATTCCGATGCTTTTCTTGAAAATTTCATAAAATATCCTGCTGAATAATCATCTGTTGAAATCCCAAGAATATTCTTCTAAATTTCAAAAGTTTCTCCGTTAAAAAAACGAGTATTTCTTTCCCGAGGTAATTTTAAGTTTAAACAGACATTCCTATTTTCTTGCAAAGAATTTTCTGAATAATATTCGGTGGAAATTATGAGTTTTTAATTAAAACTTTTGCAAATTTCTCGTAAAAAATTCGAATAAATTTTCATAAAAATTACAAAGGCTGTATTACAGAAACAGCACAAAAAAAAATTGTTGTGGAAACTCAAACAGATTTTGGTGGGGAGTTCAAATGATTTCTCGTGGAAGTTTTCAACAATTTATTTAGAAATTCCGGAGATTTTCCATCGATAATTCCAAAGAATTTGCATTAGAACTGCCGAAAAAATTTACGAAGTATTATCCATGGGAATTTCGAAGAATTTCCGAAATTAAGAAAAATTTTCCGGGGACTTCCCAGAAAATCTCCAGTGGATATTCTGAAGGTTTTCTCACGAAAATTTCGGAGAATCCCCTTTACAAGTTCCAAAGAATATCTTTTGGGCATTCCAAAGACTTTTTCTTGGATGTTCCAAAATGTTTTTTTTGTAAATTCAAAAAAAAATCCGTTGAAGTACGACATAATTTAATTTCCATAGTTTTGGAGAATTTTCCTGCTCAACACAGAAGAATTTCCTGGTGAAATCCATGACTTTTACTTCAGTGAAACTCACTACATTTTTACGGAGAAAAAATATAAATCGTTTAAAAAATAAAAAGTCTACGTAGACTTTTGATAAACCCCCCCGTCCCCCTTCGTAGACTATCGTAGACATTTTCGAAACCCCTCCCCCCCTCAAGAGTCTACGTGGTTTATGGACAGCCCCAAGGCAACTTTACACCTTTAAAACTTTCAATTGGGACAACAAGTTCCATACTTAATTCTTCCTTAGATTTTGAATCCATTTTATGTATTCCACTTGCACGATCAAATATCACTTCACAAAAGCAAGAAGCACATTTTTCTGTGGTGGTGGTTTTGGAGATACAACGATTTGAAGAGTGAAAAATTAGTTACGTAAAATCGAGGTATACCTGTAGGAATAAAGAGCTTTTATTTGATTTGTTAATACAACAGTTACAATTTTAGTTACAATTTTATGAAAAATTCAAATACCTGAAACGATCGATTTTTGTGAATACCCTATATTGAAATTGGTCACCATAAAGGGGAAATAATAAAATGGGTCTAATATTGTTCTATAAGGAACGATCCTACCAAATATAAGGTAATTTTGAGGGATCATATCAATAATGTTGGAACTGGATGGCTGTATATTTTTATTTGAGGCTAACAAAATAAATGGAATACTTAAGTACTTAATTTATTTCGTGTACATATTTACATTCACGCTTCGAAAATTGAACTCTACACTATAGCATAAACCAAACTTGACCAAATTTTGAGTTCTTCAATTTATGTCAATTTTAAGTAAATTTTTTTAGCGTGTTAGCTCGAAGATAAAACGACGCCAGAAAATTGCGAGATTGAACAAGCTTTAGTTTCGCACGGCACCGAATATGCCTGCATCGCCGCCGCAATGGTCGGTGGTACGTTGCTCTCATTTTAAACACCCCTGGGGACACGCTCGACACCCTCGACTTTGGATGCTTATAACTTGGCCAATTTCAAAGGGATTTACATCCGGTCTTCACCAGTCGCTTCCTTATATAAAAAAGGTTCTACATTTTGTCCACAACAGGAATCCGTCGACTACAGCGCCACCTAGAAGCAAAAAACTGAAACGGTTGCGTTTCCTCATACATTTTTCACTTTTTCCATACAAACTTTGAGTCATTTGCGCACGCCAACCACTGGACCAAATGAGCTGAAATTTTCAGGGGAGCTTTTGGGACCCCCAAACTGTCATTTAAGGGTGCAAAGTTTGAAATTCAGGATTTCATGCATTTGGGGCCAGTCTAATGTGTAGCTTGAGATCCTTTGTACCTTCAGTCAAGTTGTATTCGGCAAAGTTGTTCAGGATGTCCAGGACTACAAAGCGGAGCTCAGTATAATGAGTACTTCTTTTAAAAGGCGGCGCTAGTGAGCAGCTATATTTGAGTATATCGTTCCATGTAAGATCTGATGTATTTTGAGGCGAAATATTTTTGCAAACATGAATGTTGCGGTAGAGTATTCCAAAGGTTTTATTTTCATTCGACTTGCTCTAGTAATGCAAATGTAAGAATGCGTTCACAGTATACGTTCTCGGCCATCCAAGAAATCCATGGAGTTAAGGCATTTGAGTCTACACGCGTAACCAAAGGTCAGCCATTCTGTTTCAATTATGGTACATTTTCTTAGTGATGCCAAGATTAAAATGGGTCCACAATATATGTTCTTTGCCATCCAAGGTTGCCCTGCAGTTAAGGCTTTTGGGTCTACACGCGTAACCAAAAGTCAGCCAGTCCGTTTCAAATATGGTATAAATATGGTAGTGATAAAATGATTAAAATGCGTTCACAGTATATGTTCTCGGCCATTCAAAAATTCCTTGAGGTTAAGGCCTTTGGGTCTACACGCCTAACCAAAGGTCAGCAATTCTGTTTTAAATATGGTACATGTTCTTAGTGATGAAATGAATAAAATGCGTTCACAGTATATGTTCTTGGCGTTTCAAGATTTTCCTGGAATTCAGGCCTTTGAGTCTGTAAAAGTAACCAGAGATCAGCAAGCCTTTTTCAAATATTGTAGATACACTTGATACCCTTGATACCAAGATTAAAATCCGTCCACAGTATATGTTCTGGCCCATCCAAGAATTCCCTGAAATTAAATTCCTTTGGGTCTACACGCGTAACCAAAGGTCAGCCAGTCCGTTTTAAATATGGTACATTCTCTTGGTGATAAAATGAATAAAATGCGTTAGTACCTAGATTAAAATGCGTTTACAGTATATGTTCTGGACCATCTATGAAGCCTCCTAAAGTTAAGACATTTGGGTCTACACACGCAACCGAAGATCAGTCAGCCTGTTTCATATATGATACATACTCTTAGTGTTACTATGGTTAGAATGTGTTCACTTTATATGTTCTTGAAGTTTCTTGGAGTTAAGGCCTTCTAGATGCAATTAGTGATACCAAGATTAGAATGCGTTCACAGAATATGTTCGTGGCCATTCAAGGAATTTCTTAACCCTTTCCAGGACGGATGGGTCATATATGCCCAGCGTTTTAGATTGGCTGTGTAAAATCATAGAAGAGAGATCCTTACTGTCTTCAGCAAAACTGTTCACCAGAAATATCGGGTGTCAAGTTTGACTATACCCTAAAGACCTAGACATCCGAAACTTTGGGAAGATTTCGCTTTTGAGAGCATGCAAATTAATCTGTCATTTTTTTTAAATTTATAAACACATTATTTGATAGTTCTGAATACTCAGAAGAGTTGAGCCATCCTGAGCCATCCATCTAGGGTTTGTAGTCCAAGAAGTTGACAACGTTATTCATATGGAGCCAGGTTTGTGGCATCATTCCACGGGAGGAAGCGAAGAGCATATCGTACGATTTTTTTTTCTGAACGGTTTCTATCCTAGCAATCTAGTTGGCGTGGTATGGAAACCAGGAAACCACACTTGATTCCAAAATGGATCGTAATAGAATGGATCACAACATTTTGAAGAAATTTTGAGTATGAATCCAAGCTCTCTATTTATTTACTTTAGAAATTACATCAGAGTAGTGGACTCGAAATGTGAGGCCACTATCCAGCATAACATCCAAGTCTCGTACTTGCGTTACTCTTTGCAAAGGCTGGTCTGCGATGGTGTAGGCAAAGACAAATGGTTTGGTCTTTCGATAAAACGAGATAATCAGTGCATTTAGCAATGCTAACTGTCATGAAGTTTCTGGAACATCACACAAGTAATTCAGCTATTCAAATCCATTTCCATGTGAACATTACAACAAAACTCGAATTTCAAACATAACAAAATCAAACTAAACAAAATCCAACAAAAACAAAAATCAATTTGAAAGGAAATCAAATTTAATCCTCTATCCATAGCTCCTGAAATCAAATCTCACAACAAAGTAATTTAATTTCTGTTGCATTCGATTCCTCCTAGAGATGCGCCACCATCGCCGACACTTTTGCATCGGCGCGCCACTGCTTAAAATCTATCACGCTTACTTACTTACTTACTTACTTACTTGATGGGCTACAGCTCTTCGATGAAGCTACGCCGAATGGAGTATCCTTCTCCACTGGACTCGATCCTGGGCCAATCGCTTCCAGTCGCCCTGAACATTGAGCAATGAGCATCCTCAGGTCCTCTTCAACTGCAAAAAGCCATCGTGTACGCGGCCTCCCACGAAGCCTGTGGCATCTTCCGGGCTCTCTACTAAATATTATCATCGCTTGGCGTTCGTCCGGCATATGAACAACGTGACCAGCTCACCGTAGTCTGCCGTATTGTATAAGCCGAGTATTATCCGCAGAACCTTACGTTCAAACACTCCGAAAGCTCTCCGATCAGCCTCCTTTAACGTCCATGTTTCATGGCCGTATAAAGTCATGGCCGGATGAAGCAGAGTAGTATACAGCGCGAGTTTTGTTTTCGTTTGCAGACTACGAAAATCTGTCACGCATCTGTTCTATAATTCTAAACGCCGGTTCAAATTTGTGAAAACAGAATAATTTCCACAATTTTGAGAAATTTCAAGTTGAAATTCCGAGAATGTCATTCCAATAAGTTTTGCGTGGAAATTTCGTATAAATTTCCCTATTGATAACCTTGAAAGCTTCCAGGTAATACTCCAAAGAACTCTTCGTGGTAATTCCGATACTTTTCTTGAAAATTCCATGCAATATCCCGCTGAATAATCATCTGTTGAAATCCAAGATTTTTTTTCTAAATTCCCAAAGTTTCCTCGTTAAAAAAACGAGTATTTCTCCGTTAAAATGTAGAATTATTTTCCGAGGTAATTTTATGTTTAAACACACATTCCGATATATCTCCTGTGGAAATTTAGAATGGTTTTCCACTATATTTTTTAAATTTCTCTTGCAAAGTAATTTCTTAAGGAAATTTAAAAAACAATCTTATGGACATTCCAAAGAATTTTCTAAATAATATTCGGTGGAAATTATGGAGAATTTTCAGTTAAAATTTTTGCAAACTTCTCGTAAAAAATTCGAATAAATTTTCATGAAAATTACAAAGGCTTCTTTCTACGAAAAACTGCAAATAATTTTTTGTTGTGGAAACTTAAACAGTTTTTGGTGGGGAATTCAAATAATTTCTTGTGGAATTTTTCAACAATTTATTTAGAAATTCCGAAAATTTTCCATCGATAATTCCATAAAACTTGCTTTAGAACTGCCAAAGAAATTTACGAAGTATTCGGGCATTTCGAAGAATTTTACTTATATGTCCAAAGAATTCCTCGCAAAAATTCCGAAATTAAGAAAAAATTACCGGGAACTTCCCAGAAAATCTCTAGTGGATATTCTGAAGGGTTTCTCACGGAAATCTCGGGGAATTCCCTTTACAAATTCCAAAGAATATCTTTTGGGCATTCCAAAGACTTTTTCTTGAATATTACAAAATGCTTCCTTTGTAAATTCCAAAAATAATCCGTTGAAGTACGACATAATTTAATTTCAATAGTTTTCGAAGAAGTTCCAGCCGAAAAAAAAAATCTGCAATAAAATCCAAGTGAAGATTTTTAAATGTTTTCGAAAGGTTTTATATAATATTTTTAAGAATTTTTCTGCTCAACACAGAAGAATTTCCTGGTGAAATCCATGACTTTTACTTCAGTGAAATTCATTACATTTTTATGGAGAAATGTAGGAGATTATTTCGGTAAAGTCATGCAAAAAAAAAACGGAAAATCCTCAAAAAAATTGAACGAGTAAACTTCGCACAAAGCTGCTGTATAAATCGTTTAAAATAAAATAAAAAAAGTCTACGTAGACTTTTGCTACACCCCATCGTCCCCCTTCGTAGACTATCGTAGACTTTTCCGAAACCGTAGACTTTTTTACCCGCTTCAAGAATAGACAACGAGATCGACAGTAACTACGTAAAGCTTTTGACCTTGCTCGTTTCAACTGACGTAATCGGGAATTCGTGAAATGGTTTAGGGGCAGGTCGACGGAGACGAACGCAGTCAAAGATGGCTTGATTCACCTGCTCATTGAAGTAATCCACTGCGTCATCCACATAAGCTGCCGTCTCAAGAGTTCGCTAATCAATGGCAGAGATTGTCTCACACAAATTAGTGTAATCGGCGCGATGAAAATCCAGGCGATGTAGATTCGCGACATCTTTGTACACTGTTGGAAGTTTCAGTTGAATGGTGATCTCCATGGCCGGATATTCACTTTTAATGTTGTCATTGACTCCAGAGCAGGGTAGAAATATTTCACAGTCAATGCAGTGAAAAACATGGATCTCAGTAAAATCCGCTGTCGCCTTCATCGCCGCCGTGGTGAGTGCGACTGGGTGCAGCCGAAAAATCATTTCCAACACCGACTATTCAATTTCGTATTCAGTCACTCACAAGTCGCTCTGACATGCTGCTCAGTTCGCGCCTTACCGTATGACTGTGAGTGGCCCATTTAAACGCGTGGTGATTTTTTTCAATTTGCTGGGTGAATGTGTACATTTTGCTGTGGTAAATTTCATCTTCGCGGCGCTGTGGGTGATGTGAGTTCTATTGTTTACTTTTCTGCCTCTCCGGGAATGTGAGGTTGATTTCAAAGCAGGAAGAAAATAAAAAAAATGATAACAAAAAACATCACCTTCATCCAGTGCTGCCGAATATTTACAACCCTGCTCCAGAGCGTTAATGAATAAAGCTTCCAATGAATGATTAATTTTTGTATGATTTAATCATTTAATTCTATGATTAAAGATTGTGAATAATGATTTATTCGTTTTTGAGTATGATTAATGATTATGACTAACGATTAAATTAATTTTTGACAATGAATAACGATTATGATTAATGAATAAAACAGTTGGAGTATGATTAACGATTACCAATCGTGATTAAATGTTGACACAATATGCGTATGAGTAATGATTAACGATCGATATGATTAATGATTAATAATTATGAATAATCAAATTGAATGATTTGCATAGTGATCAATAAGCAAGTAACCTTTCTTCCAAATTGGGTTATTAAAAGGTGAAAAAATATATGAATATTATTAAAGATTAATGAATAAAAGCGATGTATGCAATGATTAAAATTGATGACTGATGAATATACTCAAAACAATTATGAATATGATTAGAGATTAATGATTAAATGTAAAATTCTATGATTAACGATTAGTGATTAATGATTAAATCGTATTTTTTGTAAGATTATGATTAATGAATAATGATTAAATAACCCATTATTCATTAATCATGATTAAATCTATGATTAATCACTAATGCTCTGACTAAAACCAAGTCAAGTGTACGGGAATTGTGTTGACTGGATCATTCGGCTCGATCCATAGCAACACGATCTGCGGAGAGTTCGTCAATATCTCTCCCTTTCGCGACTGGACTGTTAGAAAAAACTACATGATTTTAGGTACCGTCGTCGCCGGGGACAATGAAACACTGTTTCAACTACTTAGAATGCTTGTAGATTAGATTGAATGTATCTGGGGCAAGAAGGCTAAAATATAAAAGACCTTTTTGAACTATTCTGCTATCCGATCTTCTCCAGGCTGCGACCCATTCTCACCCCCCAGATCAACAAGGGCATTAAAGTGTCGAAACCAAAGTGAGGTTATCTCATGTTTACAAAGTTCAAGAATTTTTTTTTTCAAAATTTAGATAAATTTCTATATTAAATTAAGAATATTGATGCGACGCGTTAACTAGTCTCGCCAGTTTGTCTGGCAACCGTTCAAAGTACGATGATATAAACGAATGCAAAATTTATAAAAAGTTTATTTGGGAGTATGTCGATGGAAAGAAATGAATGGAAAAGACAGATCTAAAACAAAGCAAATAAAATATAAATATTTGGTACGATAGAGCAAAAGGTTAAGATTTTTTTTAGGAAAATAACTTGACTGTATTCTATTGACAACTGTATTCTAGTTGACACAACCTTGAACAAATGAAAAGGAGAAAAATATACTTAGCCACTTACATAGAATATTTCATTACATTTGGATTTGATTACATTTCAATTGACCGAAACTTACACCTGTGATCTGATTTCTACTGTTCGTTATTCATTCGATCAAATAAAACTGAGACTGACATAATCAGCTGTCGTTTCTCAAAATCCCAATCATGGGTAGCCATCAGGAGTTGTTATAACTAACATTTGGAAGTGGCCACAGTACCACAAACCAAAGCAATGCGATAAACCACAATACTAAGTGATTCACCAATGGATCCATAATAGATAGTTGTTAATCGTTGACACTTGGTTCCAGTTCCTCACCCCATGAGTTGACACCGACGTTGAACCCGTGTGGTCGATAATTCGAGTGGATTTGTACCGAATAAAATCTAATTGTGCTGCAACAAAACCAATCAATCGGGTGTCAATCGGTTTACTACCCCGACGACAGTACGATACAGAGAGTCAGCTGTCATCGTCGTCGTTGTCGTCGACGACTCGTCGCTTTATGTCGTCACATATTATGAGTGTGACTCCCGCCACTCGCCTGTTTAGGGATATAAGTGGATTTTTATTGCTTTTCAAATTAGCTGAAAACGAGCACCGATGTTAAAGGGAATTTACTGGAAAATCAGTTGCACCGTTACAAGATTAATCCGCATGACCATTCGATGCGTGGTGCACCATTGCTGTATACTGGCGAGAAGGTGCGGATCAGATTATCCAATGTTATAGCCTCTAATTGAATCGATGTTTTTTTATGGTTCACATCCTCTCGCGTATTGCAAGTGGCGACAATAAGAACCTTGTTTTCATACAAGTATCTATTAAAATGGTTACACATAAATTAAAGCAATATGCATTGCGATCTGATTATTTCAATACTATATTTACTGTTCCGGTTCTTCATCTCATAGCCCCCTTTCATCCAATCATGTTTTTCTCTTCCTTTATTTATGTGAATTTTAAAATTTTGAGTTCTTTACAATTCAATCGTAAACAGCGAAATGAAAATTATTTAAAGTTATTTAAATTGCTTCTTTTCTCATGACTTTTTTTAGCAGCGAGCAACATGGTAGCAAAAAGAACCGATTAAATCGGTGCTTTATTCCTTTGTTTCAAGAAAATATGGATTTGCTACAGTGAGAAGGATTATTGAACAGCCATTTTTTAAAAATGGTGTCAACGAGTAGTTCTCATCGAGATATTTAACAGAAAAATGGAATGTTGTAATGTGGCGCATACGCCACTTTTTCAGATTACGGCAGTATAACACACAAAAATAGCGTACTAGGTTTTACTTTCTACGTCTCTAATATAAGAGTATAGTGTACTGAAATGAGGTGTTAGTGAGCTAACAGATTCGATAAATAGACATTTAAATCTTTAATTACGGAGTCACATAAGTAGTTTTGAAAATTTGTCCTTGACATAGTCTTTCTCATAAATGTTAACGAAGATATAATGTTATATTTCATTCTGAATTATTCAAATAAGCTAATATTGCTTCGTTTTCCATTGATTTGTTTTACTGATAATATGTTTTCTTTCTCTTTACAGGTAAACCACCACAAATGACTGCATTCTTAACAGTGTACTTACGTACTAAATTTAATCTTTTATAGCTAAGTAGCCGCAAGTGTTGAGTTTGAATGAACATTTACATTTACAGCCTCAATCTGTGTGATTAGTTTCTTGGCAGGTGAAACACGTTGAGTTTTCGCTTTGAGTTGATGTGAATCATCGGTTCAGTTGAGTCGATTACCGAGGCGACTTACCATTGATTGCTTTCCCAAACTCTTCTTCTTCTACTTATTGGCATTACATCCCCACTGGGACAGAGCCGCCTCGCAGCTTAGTGTTCATTAAGCACTTCCACAGTTATTAACTGCGAGGTTTTTAAGCCAAGTTACCATGTTTGCATTCGTATATCATGAGGGAAACACGATGATACTTTTATGCCCAAGGAAGTCAAGACAATTCCCAATCCGAAAATTGTCTAGACCGGCACCGGGAATCGAACCCAGCCACCCTCAGCATGGTCTTGCTTTGTAGCCGCGCGTCTTACCGCACGGCTAAGGAGGGCCCAAACTCATCAACCCTTAATTCCAAAAGCTCTCACCGAGATATGAAGGATTCTTCAGTCTCTTATAGCAAGAGTGTTGAAATAATTTTCCTCTTATCCTAAATTGACTCACAGGTCGTGGCCGGTATCGTTCATCTTCTTCTTATTGGCATTACATACCCCACTGAGACATGCCACCTCGCAGCTTAGTGTTCATTAAGCAGTTCTACAGTTGTTAACAGCGAGGTTTCTAAGCCAAGCTACCATTTTTGCATTTGTTTATCGATGATACATTTATGCCCAGGGAAGTCGATAAAATCGGGATATTACTGTAATATTGGTACATTATTTTGATACTTTGAAAAACCTATAAATTAGCATTATTACGAGAAAAAATGAAAAGGCTGAAACTTCACCCTTTTGAATAGGGGTCAACTCAATTGAGCATGGCGTTGTTTATATCCAGTTTATCGAATTTAACTGCTACGATTGGATGATTCATTTTCTTGAAGGCCGCTGATAAGGCAATGCAAAAAGCAAACTGGATAGCATTTTCAAACGATATATGAAGCGTGATCGACTTACATAACTGCTCAAAATAACACTCAATGTAGCTGTTCCTCGTTTATCCGTTTGCAGATTTTCTTTAGAAAAATACGCTTAGTACATAGTTCTGAGAAAATACCGGCAGTCAGTGATAAGTTGTACACCGTTGACAGTGTTCGATAAGCAGCGACGGCTAACAATATTTCCCTTTGTCATCAACTGAGGTTCTTACTGTCAAGCGCTCTTCACAACAAGCCTCCCTAGTAGCACAGTTCAGATTGATTTGGTTGCAGCAACTCCAATGTGACTGGATTTGGTCGCATATGAGTCACAGTGACTGATATGTGACAAGTGTGCTACTCGGGCTTTATCAGCAGATTCTAAACACAATATGACAAGAATCATTTGGCTTGCATGCTCTATTATTTCTGGGAATACGATGCTATTATTGTAATCAAGGTTGCAAACGAATATTTCCGCAACAGCAGCAACTACGATGGAATAGAACCGAAATTTGTTAACTGAACAATGGAAATGAAAGAGATCTGGAATTCGCAACCAATCTCAAATGTGCAACCCAATCTGGTAGTACGCAAAAAGTAACTTATGATTTCGTAGCTGTGTGCAATGGATTTTATTTGTAGTATCAGAACGAATCCTGCGTTGCTAAGAGGTTTGCAGTAAATGTTCGCTTACCGCGCCTTTTGAGCACATTAAAACCAAAAAAATCTCACTAGAAGGTGATATGTTACGCCAAAAATAATATATTTGGAATGATTGTTTTGATCAATATGAGTGAAGAACTAGTTTCAGGAATTCAAATTCAAGTAAATAAATCATATCAAAACTTTGAAAAAATATTGTTTAGCTTATATATAGCTTTAAAGAATATCTTATGTTTAAACACAGGTAAAACACAAATAAATATAAATATGCGAACCTCAAAAAAAAAACAGCCTATGGTTAAAAAAGGGAAGTTCAACAAATAAAAGTTAAAGAATGGTTAATTAACACTCGACGTTTTGCCCCATTTAGTTTTGAAATTTTGAACTTTTATCTCATCTTTAGTTCTTAGTTTGTTTGGTTACGCCGATTGGTTTCGCAGCGTCCGAGCCTATAAAGGTCAGATAGGCAAAAATTAATTTTTATGTTGGTATAAAGATGTACCTAAAAGACAAGAAAACTGCCTTCCCGCGCGCAACTGCCTTTCGCGGAACGCGGTTCCAACATCGTCATCGCAGAGCAGTGTCCGCATCGGCATCGGTGCTGATCGTTGGCGTGGTTGCTGCATAAACGAGTCTGCTGCAGCTTACCGGCAAGTTAAGTGGTCGGCCAACAACAGTAATCAAGTGAAATTACCCCGCGAGTTTTGGACTAATGGAGGGACTACTGATCGAATAGAGGCATGATTAAACGTAAATCGGTCATTTTTAGACCCAAAAAATGTGCATAAGAAACGGAAAGAGTACGAGTAAATCGGACAGGAAATATCTTTGAAGAATCAAAATCGGAGTAGCACTAAATTGAAGTTTCCTCGCATGGATTGCAAAGACGCATTATGAAAATAATAACAGCGGCACGATAATTTACCGCTGAACAGCAACAGACACTATCATTGAGGTTGAATTCTCTGCGCCGTTTTGACTCAAAGTCCGAACACTAATTTGGTCGTGTTGGCTTTATTTGTGTAATTCTTTCCATAGGATTTTGATTTTTTGGTAATCTTTATCCTTAGTACGGACACTTATGAAATTTTGAGTATTGGATTGCTAAAAGGCTAGTGCTTGGAATATGAGTCATGTTCTTGATTTGAGTCGAAATGATTGTATGACAATTCCCTGAAAATCAGTTCCCCGAATGCAACATTTCCCGAATAACAATTCTCCGAATGCAACATTTTCCAGAATGTAACAGTTGCCCGAATGCAACAATTTCCCCGAATGATTTCCTTTTTTTTGAGTGCGGTACAAAGCAATGGAAGAAGACATTAGTTTCTTTGGATACACGAAACTGGTCGGAATAAGGCGAAGTGAGGAGATAATTCTTTGAATGAATACCTTTGTTCGATCTGATAAACGCATCATCAAACGTATGAAGCAATCAATCAATGATTGCATATACCCGGACCTAAGTAACATGTTTTTCATGAACTAATTTTATTATTGCAATTAACAGACCAATTTGGAAGTTTTTGATTGCTGTACTCAAATTAATTCATGAAAAAAACGTTACTTAGGCCCTTTTTAAAAGTTAAGCGATAAATGCGCTTTTTAATTGAAAGTATGTGCCCGGTATAAAGTAAAGGGGGACAGTAATGGCTTCTTTGAATCAACGCGTCTTCCTGGTGTAAGACGATGATCGTTCGGTATCAGGGAAAGAGAAGTGATAATACCTTCTTTAAATTAACACATTTGGCCGGTAAGGCAAAGAGAGTAGATAGTCTCTTTTTTAAATGAACACATTTGCTTGGGGAAAAGTGAAAGAAGGAGATGATGCCTTCTTTAAATGATTGCGTCTGCCCGATATGAGACGAATGGAGGAGATGATACCTTCTTTAAATTAACATATCTACCCGGTATAAGGTGAAAGAAAGAGATAAAGACTCTCGAGTCTCTTGAAAGAAAGCTTTCGAACCCTTTTGAAAGCAGTCTTTCGAACCTTTGGAAAGGAGGCTTCTGAGCCTCTTGAAAGAACCTTCCGAGCCGCTTGAAAGGAGGCTTCCGAACCTCTTTAAAGGAAGCTTCCGAACCTCTTGAAAGAAGGCTTCTGAGCCTCTTGCAAGGAGTCTTCCGAGCCACTTGACCGAGCCTCTTGAAAGAATGCTTTCAAGCCTTTTGGAAGGAGAGACACTTGAAAGGAGGCTTTCGAGCCCATTAAAAGGTGGCTTCCGACTCTCTTGAAAGAAGGCTTCCGAGCCTCTTAAAACAAAGCTTCCGAGCCCTATGAAAAGAGGCTTTCGAGCCTTATGAAAGAAGGCTTTCGAGGCTTTGAAAAAGCAAGTTTTGAGCGCCTTGAAAGGAGGCTTTCGAGCCTCTAGTCGTGGAAAGAGGCTTTCGAGCATCTAGCTTTGAAAATAGGCTTTCGAGCCTCTGGTAGTGAAAAAAGGCTTTCGAGCCTCTAGTCTTGAAAAGTCCGAGCTTCTGGAATGGAGGCTTCCGAGCCCCTTTTAAAAGTAGCTTCCGACTCTCTTGAAAGGAGGCTTTCGAGCTTCTTAAAACGAGGCTTTCGAGCCTCTTAAAATGAGGCTTTGGAGCCTTATGAAAAGAGGCTTTTGAGTCTTATAAAAGGAGGCTTTTGAGTCTTATAAAAGGAGGCTTTCGAGCGCTTTGAAAAAAGGCTTTCGATTGCCTTGAAGGAAGGCTTTCAAGCCTCTAGTCTTGAAAATAGGCTTTCGAGTCTCTAGTAGTGAAAAACCCAGATCAATCCACCTAGCGTTGGTGATGCCTTTCTCGCGCATTAAAATAATAAGAAAAACACATAACAGAGGTCGAAATAGCACTTTAGGGGGATAGATTTTACTTTTTCCATCAATTCATATACATTTGCGGTCATTTCAATGCATTGCTGCAATCTTTAAAAAAAAAAAAAAATTTTTCGTTTTTGAAAAAATTTTCCCAAGGGGGGACCCTTGGCAGAAAATCAATGTTTTATCAATAACTTTGGAACGCAATGACCAATCGGGCCAATTTTCAATAGGAAACAACTAGACCGCAATCCGCGTCGACTGCAACTTGTTGCGAGCAAATCGAATAATGCTAAGTGTGTCTCACATTTTTGTACACACACACACACACACACACATACATACACACATACAGACATCACCTCAATTCGTCGAACTGAGTCGATTGGTATTTAACACTATGGGTCTCCGAGCCTTCTATCAAAAGTTTGGTTTTGGAGTGATCCTATAGCCTTTACGTATACTTTGTATACGAGAAAGGCAAAAAGGCTTTCGAAGCCTCTAGTCTTGAAAATAATCTTTTGAACTTTTTAAAAGAAGCTCCCAAGCCTCTGCAAGGAGGCTTCTGAGTTTCTGGAAAGGAGGCTTCTGGAAAGAAGGAGGCTTCCGAGCATAGCATAGCATAGTTACGGTGTACTTCGTAGATTGGACACTAGTGATACTCATGTTTTTCTTTTGAAATCCTTATTCAGATTGCTATCAGAAATCAAGGTGGGTGTGGTCCTTGATTTCAATCTAAGATAAAAATCACACAAGCATGAGGATTACTACTCCTGACCACGTCCATCTTCACCGTAGCTTAAGAGGGGAAGGAAGTGTTGGTGTAGCACTTACTTAACGAGAGGACCCCGACTCAGCGAAACCCTCATAAGTACCACAGAGTTGGATATTGGGGAAGGTATTCGTTTTGTCAGTATTTGCCTGTAGCTGATAATGTCACCGTGGTAGATCTTACACCGTAACACACCACGCAATCTGGAAAGGAGGCTTTCCAGCCTTTTAAATAAGAAGCTTTCGAGCCCTATGACAAGAGACTTTCGAGCCTCATAAAAGGAAGCTTTCGAGCCTCATAAAAAGAGACATTCGAGCGCTTTGAAAAAAGGCTTTCGAGCGCCTTGAAAGGAGGCTTTTATCTTGAAAATAGGCTTTCGAGCCTCTAGTCGTGAAAAGAGATTTTCAAGCCTCCTCAAGTCTTGAAAATAGGCTTTTGAGCTTTTTAAAAGAAGGCTCCCGAGTCACTGAAAAGGAGGCTTCTGAGCATCTGGAATGGAGGCTTCGGAGCCCCTGGAAAGGAGGCTTGTTTCAGAGCCTCTTGAAATATGGCTTTCGAGCTACTTGAACGGAGACTTTGAACCTTTTCAAAGGAAGCTGACGAGTCTTCTTAAAAGGTCTTTTGAAAGGAGGCTTACGTGCCTCTCAAATGGAGGCTTCCGAGCCTCTTAAAAGGAGGTTTCCGAGCCTCTTGAAAGGAGACTTCCGAGTCTCTTAAAAGTAGGCTTTCGAGCCTCTTAAAACAAGGCTCTCAAGCCCTATGAAACGAGAAGCTTTTCAGCGCTTTGAAAAATGGCTTTCAAGCCCCTTGAAAGGAGACTTTCGAGCCTTTTGTAAGGCGGCTTTTGAGCCTCTAGTCTTGAAAATAGACTTTCGAGCCTCTAGTCTCGAAAAAAGGCTTACGAGCCTCTAGCCTTGAAAATAGGCTTTCGAGCCTCTAGTCTTGAAAATAGGCTTTTGAGCCTCTTAAGAAAAGGCTTCCGGGCCTCTGGAAATAAGGCTTCCGAGCTTCCTGAACGGAGACTTTGGACATCTTGAAAGGAGGCTTACGAGCCTACTTAAAAGTTCTTTTGTGCCTCTTGAGAGCAGCTTTCGAGCCTTTTGAAAGGGGGCTTCTAAGGGGCTAGTCTTGAAAATAGGCTTTCTAGCCTCTAGTCTGGAAAAGAGGCGTTCGAAATTGTAGTTTTGAAAATAGGCTTTCGAGCCTCTAGTCTTGAAAATAGGCTTTCGAGCCTCTAGACCTCTAGTCTTGAAAATAGGTTTTTAGGCATCTTGAGAAACCCTCTGGGCCTCTGGAAAAGGATTCCGAGCTTCTGGAATGGAGTCTTCTGAGGCTGGAAGGCAAAGGATAGAAGAAATACTTCCAAGCCTGTTGAAAGGAGGCCTCTGAGCCTCCTGAAAGAAGACTTCCGAGCCTCTTCAATGGAGACTTCCGAACCTCTTTAAAGGCTATTGAGCTTATTGAAGGGAAGGTTCCGGATCCCCTTGAGAGGATTTTTATGAGCCCTTTCGAAGGGGGCGTCCATGCTTCTTGTTACGGAGCTACCCAGCTTTTCATGTTTTGTTTGTTCGTCGTTTTCTTTCGTCATTTGTTTTACAGCCCTTAATACACAGGGCTGGTTGTGGCAGGCAAGATTATTTTGGCTTTGATTTACTGATTGTCACGCATATTATGTAGGGGGACTGCTCCTGAAACTCATCTCATGGCTCCGATGGCATGAAACACAAAGCAATGGAAAGCAATTTGATTTGTTTCTTATTTTTGTGATTTTTTTTCAGCAGTGAGCACGCATGTTGACAAAAAAAAAGCGACAAAATTGATGCTGTATTTCTTTGTTTCCTGATTAGATGAATCTGTGTTCAGTGAGATGGAGATCGGGGCAGCTTCCCTACAATACAAAGTTTTAGAATAGAGAACTAAACAAATATCAAAACTTTATCAAATCGAGAGATGGGTGCTTAGAACCATCTTTGGCGTTGTGCAAGAAGACGGTGTGTGGCGGCGAAGAATGAACCATGAGCTCGCCCAACTCTACGGCGAACCCAGTATCCAGAAGGTAGCTAAAGCCGGAAGGGTACGATGGGCAGGACATGTTGTAAGAATGCCGGACAGCAACCCTGCAAAGATGGTGTTCGCTTCCGATCCGGCAGGTACGAGACGGCGTGGAGCGCAGCGAGCGAGATGGGCAGACCAGGTGCAAAACGACTTGGCGAGCGTGGGGCGTATCCAAGGATGGAGAGATGCGGCCTCGAACCGTGGTTTGTGGCGTCAAATTGTTGATTGAGTGTTATCTATTTAGATGTTAACTAAATAAATGAATGAAATGAAATCAATTAGTTTTCATTGCAATTGTAATTTATCCGCTATTACGCATTTTTGTCCGAGTTACCTTCTAAGGCTAGCAAAGGTACCTCCAGGGGTTCATGTATCCCATCATGTCCTGCCCTTATAAAGGGTAGCAGTTTAATGTCAAAGATAGACTGATATTCACCAATAAACTTTAATCGGAATTGCTGTACTCTTATATATTTATATTTTAGCGATAGGATCAAAAAACGTCCAATTCTGTCGAAAGATCTTCAGCTGATTATGTTCGGCTCCTCCACGGAGACAATCTTGTACGAATTTTTGAAAGCTGGCAAACTGTACTGATTTTATGCAACGCAAGTAGTGATGTCATCTGATCTTATGCAATGCAAATAGTGAGCCAACTAGTGGCCCGCAGTGCGGATCTGCGCCTCCCTAATAAAGTCTAGCTCCTTGGTATTGAACTGTTATGACAATTTAGATACGCTTATTTTTGATGAAACTTGCTTGATCTTTTCAAAGTTATTTGCCAAACTCAAAGCAATATTTTTTTCGATTAGGTTCGACAAATCCGTGATAACTTGAATGCATTTGACATAAAATTGGTATAATGTGAAGATCTAAGAAAAATTTCCGAATCAATATGGGTCATTCCGCGCCAACTGACCGAGCACGTGCAATTAACCTATTTAAAAATAATGAAAAATACCTAGCACATATTAATTTTGGTCCATTATTTTGAATAACCATATGACCATGGAGATTGAACCGCCCCTTCGACCAAAAGCCCCTCCCTGTTTTTGGAGATTTAAAAAAACATGCTATTTTCAAATATCGATATCTTAGCCCCCGATAAAGCTACAAGAAACTTTAATACCAGTTTTCCGCTTGAAATTTGATGAAGTTTTTAGAAAAAATACCTTAAATGTTGAGCAGGGTTGCCAACTATATTATTTTTCTCACAAAATAATAAAAAAGCATTTTTCTCAAAATACGTATATTTTTTTCTTCGATTTCTCAACGGATTCGAGCTTAACAGACTTTTTCCAGTCGGAAACACTTATCGATACAAAGTAAAATGCGCCGTTGCTGAGATATGGCAGCTTTAGTAAATCTTATTTGGGTCATTCCGCGCCAAGTGAGCGAGAAAAAGTGAAAACTTGCAGGTGAATACTATGAATTCCAACCAAATCAGGTGTATCTACTTACTTTGGGCCCACATTTCGAAAAAGCATTTGATCCGACCGTTTGAGCCGCCCCTCCGGCCAAACACTCCTCCCTGTTTTTGAAGATTTTTAAAAACATGCTATTTTCAATAATCGATATCTCCGCCCCTAATAAAGCTACAAAAAACGTCAGGACCAGTTTCCCGCTTGAAATTTTGTGTAGATTTCACAAAAAATATCTCAGATGCAAAGCAGTGTTGCCAACTACATTATTTTTCTAAAAAAATAGCAAATAGCTTTCTTTAGGTATCCAAAACAGGTGAAAATATGAAAGCTGAACTGAGCTGGTCGTCAAAATCCATGTCCAATCCAAAAACAATATAAATTCAATTGAAAAATCTATTCGAAATCCAATCTGTATCTAAACCAAATTCAAACCAAAGCAAATCAAAATCCAGTCAAATCATATACAAATCCAATTCAAATCAGATCCAAATTCAATCTAAATCGAATCCAATCTAAATCCAATCAAAATCTGATCCAACTCAGATCCAAATCTAATCCAATCTAAAGCTGATCCAAACCCTATCCAAATTCAATCCAATACAAAACTAATTCAAATCGTTTGAAATTCAATCCAAATCTAAATCCAATCCAATCTAAAACCAATCCAAATCCAATCAATGAAGGAATATAAAGTAATTTATTATGATTTGCCTGATATAACTCACTTTTTATTAAATTTCTAAGAACCAATTCATTTTGCACCTTGTGTGTCGCAAACAATATTGGATTCTGCTAGACCCACATAGTAAAGCCTGTCCACATTAAATTTCGGACACCCATCTCCCAATGCGACTTTCAAATATTCTCAAACCACTGAGAAGATCAATTTACACACAGCTGAATCTCTCCGCTTTATGTGATACATTCAGCATGTTTTCATTCTCGTCCAAATTTATAAAATGGCCAAAAATCATTTGAACATTATATCAGTGTCCGAAATTTAACGTGGACAGGCTTTATATCCAAAAAGTTTGGGAACCTCTGTACTAAGGAATTAAAGAAGATGGGGTTCGAAAATGTAGCGTGGTTTATGGGCCAGCTTTTATTGATTATAAATTTATGTTCTGACATAATTATCAAAATTTTATTATCTTCAGACTAATTTCAGTGTCCAGAACGCTTAGTAAGGAACATGAAAAAATGCGTTGACACAAAAGGTATTTTGTGCTGCCCCAATCTTAAGAGGGGTAATCCCCTCCAAGAAATCGTACAAAAAGTTCAGGGAAAATATAGTACAAAAGCGTGCGGAAAACGGGTGCAAAAGCAGAAGCGTTTGGTTCTAGCGAATCTGACTGAAATATTGCCCTCTTAAAGGAATTTTTTTTTACAGAATTGGATTTATCAAATTCGCCGAACATCGGCCGCCCGAATGCGTTTTAGCAGGAGCAGCAGGAGCAGGCACTCATACAGTATGTGTATGTGTAATCCACGAGTACTTCAAACTGATGTTTACGGGAGCAAAACTTGATCTCCCTTGAAACTTGAAGTTAATGGAATCAAAGCATTTCCCTCGTTTAAAGATCTATTGAAACTGAAACTTTGTAGCCCACCAGCATCAGCAGAGCCAATTGAGCAAAATGTAGTCATGTAACTACTGTCCTAATGTTGGTTTGTCATTACAGCACCCAAATGAGTGCTTTAATGAAATTTAAGGCTCCCCCAGACCTAAGCGATTTCATCGCCGCGACGGCGACAACTAATCGCCGCGATTCTATCCTTGGGTCGCTGCAGGCAATGTTTGATTTACGTTTCCATATAAACGGCGACAGAATCGCTGTCGCCCAGCGATAGAATCGCGTCGCGTGTGTTTGGGGGAACCTTTATGCAACCCATTTGAGTTGCATAATGGTCATTGAATAACCCATTTCGTTGGTATGGAAAAGTAGGCCGTTTTATCAATCAAAGACGAACTGTAAACCAGGTATTATGAACAGGAATTGCAAAAATAACTTTAAACCATTAAAACATATTCAGTGGAAATCTGGCATCACTGGCCTCAAAAGCATTATGCGCTGCAAAAATATGTTTTTTTTTTGTAAATTATTCGAATAAAACTTAAAAAAAAACTACATTATCATAGTTGTTTACCTTTACAGAACGAATTGAACGATATGCTGAATGAAAACCTTCTATTATGTCTAACTAAAACCGTCATAACTCGGCAACTGCTCATTTTACTTTGTAACGAGTGTTTCTGACAGGAAATTGCCAGATAACCTCAAATCCGCTGAGAAATCAAAAAAATATTTATACGTATTTTGAGAAAAATGCTATTTTTTATTTTTTTAATAAAAATAATGTAGTTGGCAACACTGCTTTGCATCTGAAATATTTTTTGTAAAATCTTCACAAAATTTCAAGCGGAAAACTGATGCTAACGTTTTTTGTAGCTTTATCAGGGGCGGAGATATCGATTATTGAAAATGGCATGTTTTTAAAAATCTTCAAAAACAGGGAGGAGTGTTTGGCCGGAGGGGCGGCTCAAACGGTCGGATCAAATGCTTTTTCGAAATGTAGGCCCAAAGTAAGTAGATACACCCATTTTGGTTGGAATTCATAGTATTCACCTGCAAGTTTTCACTTTTTCTCGGTCACTTGGCGCGGAATGACCCATATATGTAATTTATTGATTAATTGTTATTGTTTGTTAACAATTAATTTTCCTAAATTGATCGTATTTCTGACATGACTATATCAAATAGCTTACTATTGGCACAATTCCAAGTGAATCTCCAAACCTCATGCACAACCAAAGTTCAATCGGTTCAAACTCCAGCCAATACCAAATCCCATTAGGATAATTACAACTGATTTATGCAACCACCTTGAAGCAGACGCGTATCAAGAACCAACCCAATTTGGCAACACCGCTATCCCACATACGAGCACAGACCCAACTACACGCACACAATTGTACAGCAGAAATCGCTTGATAGCACATATATTAGACAGGCTGCCAGAGTACACCGTTGGAGATAGTGGACGCAGTGCTGCGATGATGACGACGACGACGTTGACCGCGCTCTACTAGTCCGTTCGGGAGCGAGCGCCGAGTCCGGAAAGATGCGTGGTTTCTCTAATGCGCCAGACCGTGGGTGTACCGTTGCACACCTCGCTGCCTCTTCGGTAACGTAGCGTTGCGTTGCGCTGGCTGGTTGATTGCAAACGACGACGAGAAGGGCACCGGAACGGGGGGCGGCAGCGTCATCGAGAGTGGGGTGGAATGCGTGTATTATTTCCGGTGACTGATTTTCACCGCCATTATCTCTAACTTCTCTAGTCTGCCTAGGTTTGCGCTCCACGGCGATGGAACGGGCTCCGATCGGCTGAAGCCCAGCTATTTGCTTGCCATCCCGGGGTCCGCAGCAGTGTGGAGCGACCAGTGAAGAGCCGAAGATGGAGGATTTGGAGGACATGGGTCACAGGGGTGGAAATTTTAATTTTATACCAAGTCAGAGACCGTCCGGATCGGGCTCCAATACTGCTCGTCAGCTTTCCACGAAGGGGCGTTGCTTTATGTCAGCTGGTTGAAATTACTTAACTAGTTACATAGTTCGATTATCGCACCGTTCAAGTTATTTTTGTTTGATTTTTTTTCTATTAGGGAAGATCCATTAATTACGTAACGCAAAATTTTTTCATTTTCAATATCCCCAAAGTGACACTCTAAATGTCACGTAATTTATGGATGTTCCCTCCTTAGGAGTGAATGATAATGTTAAGAAGAATAGTAATAAAATACGTTGTTCAAACAAATCCAATTTTTGAACAGCGACACCGAACAAGCACCCCTCCGTTAGTCGATAGTTGGAGATTGTTGATTTTGTTTCCTATCAACATACGCACGGGAGCCGGCGCTTAGTCTGCGGGAAAGATGGCAGCTGTATTTGCCCTGCGCGAAATTACCAGAACACGAAACACCGAATGAACTAGGGAGCAAACCGGGCGGCCGTCCAACCGACCGAGGTCACTCGCATAAAAGCGCGTCCGAGTGGGTTAAGGTGTCTATAAATCATAAGCTCCATTAGTAGCAACGCCAGGTTGTTGGAAGCCGGTAGTCTCGAGCTGTGTATGCTCAAATTTGACAGTTTCAATGCACGGGTACGCTCCAAGCCTATAGGCCTGACAAGGAACGCGGGCGAGCATGCTGTCGTCGCGAGTAGTAATTATAAATGCTATTAAATTAGTTAATTTCCCATGGCTTGTTGGCTATCTACAAGTCGCCACCACTATAAGCGGTAGGTCGGTGGTTGAATGAACGTGGTGCCCGAAACGTTGGATATTTCATGGCTTAACTTTTAGTTGATCTATATCGGCTTCCGCAGTTACAAGCTGCTCAACATGAATGGAAGCTTTCACTCCGGGTGGTGGTGTTGTGTCATGTAGTTTTAGTATCAATCCCCTGGTCAACACTGTAGAGGCCGTTTCACGTTTGTCTTCTTTTCCATTTAAAAGCGAAATGGCGAAAATCATGATGGTCTAAAATGCATTTAAATCAAATATTGAATACACTATTTGTTATGCTTCTGATATTATAATCACTAAAGTACAACTTGACATCGCTTATGGAAGATAGAATAGCTTTTTGTTCACATTTATCTCTTCTCAATTTTCTTAAGAAACGTAGATTTTGGATCACGTATTTTTGTTTCCTACAAAGTCATGTTTAAATCATTTGCTTGCATTACTCCATGATTTCATTTCTCACAATTCGGAGGGAAAAATGTATGTGTCTTTCCAGAATACTTTTTTTTTGTTGAGGCTTAAGAATTTAAAACAAATCTTGATTGATTGTATTATGATTAACATTGCGCTTTTTTGCATATTTAAAATCATTTTTTTTATAAACTAAAGGTGTGTGTGGAAGTGGAAAAGGAAAAATCGATAGTGCATGTTTGAAGTGTGAAGTGTAAAACCAGTTTAAATGATCTAATTGTATTCAATCAAAATGGGCTATCAAAAACAGTCAATTTTGCGCACAAGTTGATAAGTCATACCATTTTGGTCGCTTGAAATTTATGGAAATAGATTTAAAATTTGGGAGTTGTTTTTCCACCCCCAGTGGGATGGGGGTAAGTGGAAAACCCATGTTACCTTGACCTCCAATTGTGATGAGTACTTTTGTTGAATAATTTTATTACTATTAGTTTAACGGAATAAGTCTCCGAGGAATTCTCGTAATAACTAGTGGATAATGGTTTTGCCTTCTCGAACACCAAGTCTACGTAAAATCCATAAGTTCGCCGCAAAGTTGAACTTTTTATAGGAAAAATGTGACTTACAGGGTTATAAGCTAATCAACTTAGTTTAACGAATTGAGATGATGTTTGTGTGTTTGTATGTATGTGTGTGCGCAAAACACATAAATTATCACCTATTTTAAGGCACTTGTCCTTAATCAATTTGTTCGCCAAAAAAAATTGCTTTCAACGGCGAAACTTGTTATGGATATAAATGAATGTGAATTATGAAACATATTTACCTCCCGTCGTGTGGGGCTTCTTTTGACAAATCGGGGGCTACTTTAGACATTTTGAAACTAGAATTGTAACGTAAATTACTATCAAATCGCCATTATTACCATTCGGGTGTCTTGTTGATAGTTGGATGCTAACTTTCTGTTTCAAATTTGGTATTTTTTTGCTTAATTTTTTCAGAATATCCAAAATCCAAAGTAGTCCCTGAAGTCAAAAGAAGCCCCGCGCGACGGTACCCGGACATACCTCCAGATATTCTTCCGGAGAAATCCCAGGAATTCCTCAGGATATTCCCCCCGAAGTTCCCCAGGATATTCCTCAGGAAATTCGTGCGTTCGAGTTCTTCAGGATATTTCCCCGGGAATTCTTCCCGTTATTCCCCCGGGAATTCCTCCGCATATTCCCCCGGGAATTCCTCCGCATATTCCCCAGGGAATTCCTTCATATATTCACCTGGTGAATCCTCTGGATATTCACCCGGGAATTCCTCCGCATATTCTCCCTGGAATTCCTCCGGATATTCCCCCGGGAATTCCTTCGTATATTCACCCGGTGAATCCTCTGGATATTCACCCGGGAATTCCTCCGCATATTCTCCCTGGAATTCCTCCGGATATTCCCCCGGGAATTCCTCCGGCTGTTTCGCCGCGAATTCCTCCGAATATTCCCCCTGGAATTCCCCCGGGAATCCCTTCGGATATTCCCCCGGGAATTCCTTCGGATATTCCCCCGGGAATTCCTTCGGATATTCCCCCGGGAATTCCTTCGGATATTCCCCCGGGAATTCCTTCGGATATTCCCCCGGGAATTCCTTCGGATATTCCCCCGGGAATTCCTTCGGATATTCCCCCGGGAATTCCTTCGGATATTCCCCCGGGAATTCCTTCGGATATTCCCCCGGGAATTCCTTCGGATATTCCCCCGGGAATTCCTTCGGATATTCCCCCGGGAATTCCTTCGGATATTCCCCCGGGAATTCCTTCGGATATTCCCCCGGGAATTCCTTCGGATATTCCCCCGGGAATTCCTTCGGATATTCCCCCGGGAATTCCTTCGGATATTCCCCCGGGAATTCCTTCGGATATTCCCCCGGGAATTCCTTCGGATATTCCCCCGGGAATTCCTTCGGATATTCCCCCGGGAATTCCTTCGGATATTCCCCCGGGAATTCCTTCGGATATTCCCCCGGGAATTCCTTCGGATATTCCCCCGGGAATTCCTTCGGATATTCCCCCGGGAATTCCTTCGGATATTCCCAGGAATTCCTCCGGATATTCCCCAGGAATTCCTCGGATATTCCCCGAATTCCTCGGATATTCCCCGGAATTCCTCGGATATTCCCCGAATTCCTCGGATATTCCCCCGGGAATTGCTTCGGATATTCCCCCGGGAATTGCTTCGGATATTCCCCCGGGAATTGCTTCGGATATTCCCCCGGGAATTGCTTCGGATATTCCCCCGGGAATTGCTTCGGATATTCCCCCGGGAATTGCTTCGGATATTCCCCCGGGAATCCCTCCGGATATTCCCCCGGGAATCCCTCCGGATATTCCCCCGGGAATCCCTCCGGATATTCCCCCGGGAATCCCTCCGGATATTCCCTCCGGATATTCCCCCGGGAATTCCTCCGGATATTCCCCCGGGAATTCCTCCGGATATTCCCCCGGGAATTCCTCCGGATATTCCCCCGGGAATTGCTCCGGATATTCCCCCGGGAATTGCTCCGGATATTCCCCCGGGAATTGCTCCGGATATTCCCCCGGGAATTGCTCCGGATATTCCCCCGGGAATTGCTCCGGATATTCCCCCGGGAATTGCTCCGGATATTCCCCCGGGAATTGCTCCGGATATTCCCCCGGGAATTGCTCCGGATATTCCCCCGGGAATTGCTCCGGATGTTCCCGGATATTCCCCCGGGAATTGCTCCGGATATTCCCCCGGGAATTGCTCCGGATATTCCCCCGGGAATTGCTCCGGATATTCCCCCGGGAATTGCTCCGGATATTCCCCCGGGAATTGCTCCGGATATTCCCCCGGGAATTGCTCCGGATATTCCCCCGGGAATTGCTCCGGATATTCCCCCGGGAATTGCTCCGGATATTCCCCCGGGAATTGCTCCGGATATTCCCCCGGGAATTGCTCCGGATATTCCCCCGGGAATTGCTCCGGATATTCCCCCGGGAATTGCTCCGGATATTCCCCCGGGAATTGCTCCGGATATTCCCCCGGGAATTGCTCCGGATATTCCCCCGGGAATTGCTCCGGATATTCCCCCGGGAATTGCTCCGGATATTCCCCCGGGAATTGCTCCGGATATTCCCCCGGGAATTGCTCCGGATATTCCCCCGGGAATTGCTCCGGATATTTCCCCGGGAATTGCTCCGGATATTCCCCCGGGAATTGCTCCGGATATTCCCCCGGGTGTTCCCCCGGGAATTCCCCCGGGAATTCTTCCGGATATTCCCCCGGGTGTTCCCCCGGGAATTCCTCCGGATATTCCCCTGGATATTTCCCCAGGAATTCCTCCGGATATTCCCCCAGGAATTCCTCCGGATATTCCTCCGGGAATTCCTTCGGATATTCCCCCCGGGAATTCCTTTGGATATTTCCCCTGGAATTCGTCCGGATATTTCTCCGGTAATTCCTCCGGATATTCCCCCGGGAATTAATCCAGATATTCCCCCGGGAATTAATCCGGATATTCCCCCGGGAATTCCTTCGGATATTTTCCGTATTCCCCCGGGAATTCCTTCGGATATTCTCCGTATTCCCCCGGGAATTCCTCCGCATATTCTCCCGGGAATTCCTCCGGATATTCCCCTGGGAATTCCTCCGGATATTCCCCCGGGAATTCCTCCGGATATTCCCCAGGGAATTCCTCCGGATTTTCCCCCGGGAATTCCTCCGGATATTCCCCCGGGAATTCCTCCGGATATTCCCCCGAGAATTCCTCCGGATATTCCCCCGAGAATTCCTCCGGATATTCCCCCGGGAATTCCTCCAGATATTCCCCCGGGAATTCCTCCGGATTTTTCCCCGGGAATTCCTCCGGATTTTTCCCCGGGAATTCCTCCGGATATTCCCCCGAGAATTCCTCCGGATATTCCTGTGGGAATTCCTCCGGATATTCCTGTGGGAATTCCTCCGGATATTCCCCCGGGAATTCCTCCGGATATTCCCCCGGGAATTCCTCCGGATATTCCCCCGGGAATTCCTCCGGATATTCTCCCGGGAATTCCTCCGGATATTCCCCCGGGAATTCCTCCGGATATTCCCCCGGGAATTCCTCCGGATATTCCTCCGGGAATTCCTCCGGATATTCCTCCGGGAATTCCTCCGGATATTCCTCCGGGAATTCCTCCGGATATTCCCCCGGGAATTCCTCCGGATATTCCCCCGGGAATTCCTCCGGATATTCCCCCGGGAATTCCTCCGGATATTCCCCCGGGAATTCCTCCGGATATTCCCCCGGGAATTCCTCCGGATATTCCCCCGGGAATTCCTCCGGATATTCCCCCGGGAATTCCTCCGGATATTCCCCCGGGAATTCCTCCGGATATTCCCCCGGGAATTCCTCCGGATATTCCCCCGGGAATTCCTCCGGATATTCCCCCGGGAATTCCTCCGGATATTCCCCCGGGAATTCCTCCGGATATTCCCCCGGGAATTCCTCCGGATATTCCCCCGGGAATTCCTCCGGATATTCCCCCGGGAATTCCTCCGGATATTCCCCCGGGAATTCCTCCGGATATTCCCCCGGGAATTCCTCCGGATATTCCCCAGGAATTCCTCGGATATTCCCCGGAATTCCTCCGGATATTCCCTGGAATTCTCCGGATATTCCCTGAATTCCTCCGGATATTCCCCGGGAATTCCTCCGGATATTCCCCAGGAATTCCTCCGGATATTCCCCAGGAATTCCTCGGATATTCCCTGAATTCCTCCGGATATTCCCCGGAATTCCTCCGGATATTCCCAGGAATTCCTCCGGATATTCCCTGAATTCCTCGGATATTCCCCGAATTCCTCCGGATATTCCCGAATTCCTCCGGATATTCCCCAGGAATTCCTCCGGATATTCCCCGGGAATTCCTCGGATATTCCCGAATTCCTCCGGATATTCCCCGGAATGCCTCGGATATTCCCCAGGAATGCCTCCGGATATTCCCCAGGAATTCCTCCGGATATTCCCCAGGAATTCCTCCGGATATTCCCAGAATTCCTCGGATATTCCCTGGGAATTCCTCGGATATTCCCGGGAATTCCTCCGGATATTCCCCGGGAATTCCTCGGATATTCTCCTGGGAATTCCTCCGGATATTCCCCTGGAATTCCTCCGGATATTCCCCGGAATTCCTCGGATATTCCCCAGGAATTCCTCGGATATTCCCCGGGAATTCCTCGGATATTCCCCGGAATTCCTCCGGATATTCCCTGGAATTCCTCGGATATTCCCCGGGAATTCCTCCGGATATTCCCGGGAATTCCTCGGATATTCCCCAGGAATTCCTCCGGATATTCCTCCGGGAATTCCTCGGATATTCCCCAGAATTCCTCGGATATTCCCCCGGGAATTCCTCCGGATATTCCCCCGGGAATTCCTCCGGATATTCCCCCGGGAATTCCTCCGGATATTCCCCCGGGAATTCCTCCGGATATTCCCCCGGGAATTTCTCCGGATATTCCCTGAATTCCTCGGATATTCCCAGGAATTCCTCCGGATATTCCCCCGGGAATTCCTCCGGATATTCCCCCGGGAATTCCTCCGGATATTCCCCCGGGAATTCCTCCGGATATTCCCCCGGGAGTTTCTCCGGGTATTCCCCCGGGAATTTCTCCGGATATTCCCCCGGGAATTTCTCCGGATATTTCCCCGGGAATTCCTCCGGATATTCCCCCGGGAATTTCTCCGGATATTCCCCCGGGAATTCCTCCGGATATTCCCCCAGAAATTCCTCCGGATATTCCCCCAGAAATTCCTCCGGATATTCCCTCGGGAATTTCTCCGGATATTCCCCCGGGAATTTCTCCGGATATTCCACCGGGAATTTCTCCGGATATTCCCCCGGGAATTCCTCCGCATTTTCCCCCGGGAATTCCTCCGCATATTCCTCCGAGAATTCCTCCGGATATTCCCCCGGGAACTCCTCCGGATATTCCTCCGGTAATTCTTCCGGATATTCCCCCGGGAATGCCTTCTGATTTTCCCCCGGAAATTCCTCCGGATATTCCCCCGGGAACTCCTCCGGATATGCATCCTGGAATTCCTCTGGATATTCCCCCTGGAATTCCTCCGGGAATTCTTCCCCTCAAGTAACATTTTTATTTTTATAACGGGCTTAAAAACTATTTTTGCTTTACACGACTTCCATAAAACCTGCATAAAACTTGAATGTTATTGGGTCGGATATTTCCCTGGGAATTCTTCCCGATAGTCCCTCTGGAATTCCTCCCGATGTTCCTCCGCGAATGCCTCAGAATGCTTCCTCCGGGAGTTCTTCGGGATATTTCCCCGGTTACTGCTCCGCATATTTCCCGGGGAATCCCTCCGGATAATCTCCCGGGAATTTCTCCGCATAATCTCCGGGGAATTTCTCCGGATAATCTCCCGGGAATTCCTCCGGATAATCCCCCGGGAATTTCTCCGGATTGTCCCCTGGGATTTCCTCCGGGAATCCTCCGGATGCTCCGTGCGGGTTCATTCAAAGTTCCCACATCCCAAGATCAAACTTTCCAATCGTATTCCTTTATTCATTGCCGGAGCTGTTGCCGTTGAATCCATCCGTTTGCTCTACTTAAGCTTTTCTTAGTAACTGTAGAATCTTTGGTAGGCTACCTTACCAGGATTACGCTACCTACAACGCCTTCTCGATGCTGACACGATGCAGCATTGTTTGCATAGTTTTGTTTAGAATCCCTCGTTGGCACTAGGACGATGATCAGCCGCCCCTAACATGGGGAACAGACGATGGTGTGAGTCGCTCCTAACATGGAGAACAGAGCTCGATTATATTTGCTCCTCCGACGAGGAGCAAACCTCCCGGCTTCCATGTCAGCATACGGCCGTAGTTCCCACACGAGTTGATTATCCGCTTTTCCCAAAAGGTTGCTCGTATCCCGGCCAGCACCACGAGGAAGTAGAGATAGGAGTGGCTAAGAACCGCAAAATGGGGTCCATTTTATTCTTTTAGGTACGCATTACCCAGCATTTGCCACGCCATGTCTATGATGGATATGTGTTATGAAAAACGTCGCGGGGTTCTTTTTATTTTCTTTCATCGAACGATCTATCTATTTTGCTCTGAGTTGGGTTCAAATTTGAATGCATTCAAGACGACCGTAATATTGAAATCTTAATACGAAGTATCTGTAAAGTTGCAATCATGTCATTGAAATAAGAGGACTACAGTGGTGTTTGTTATTCAACTCGATATTTTCATTACTTGATGATCCCTTATTCCATATCGACTTGGGAAGAGTTTTCTGCAATGCTCACTTTTATTATGTACAAGTGAAGGCACTCCGCATTCCATTTCAAATAAAAATAAATCCATGTCAGCTTCATTATGCTAGAGCTACTGCAATACACAATCTATCATCATTGTTATCCCTCGGGTCTTGTACGTATGACGCAGCACATACGTACTTAATTATTGGGTCGTACGATTGCGAACTACTGATAACAGTCGCGTCAAGGTGCTAAATGATGACATAGGTCATATTGCTGGCACTGTGTACACGCTCACGCTTCGTTTACTTTCTCGCAGAATTATCGATAGCCCGTTTCAAGTCTCCATCGAAAGCGTAGAAAGAAAATTAAAGGAGAAAACACTTACAGTAATCCACCTAGCGGATAAGGGATCCTGAGCTGAACCGAATGGCATACGACAGTCCGTCCTAAACGAAAATTCAATTTCGGAGTGATATGGCAACTTTTGGTGTAGAAAAAAAAAGCAAAAAGGACAAATCGTGATGAAACAATTAACGGTAAACACGGTGCGAGACATGTTGAAGCACCTCCTCATTGGACGTGAATATCAAACTTACAATGGTTCTTGCTGCACCATTCAGTATTGGGAAAAAGTAAACGAATTCCTTTATTTTTGGTTACTGATGCCACTACTGCTGCAACGAGTCGGAAGATTCAATCTCGCCGATATGCAAATGGGAGAAAAGCTTCGACGTATTTCTCCTAAACAACGGCGCAGCCAAAGCAACAATGGTAACAACAAAACAGAGCGAAATTTAAAGGGGGAGGAGGGTGGTAGAAATGTAATTTTTCATCCATTGTTCTTTATTTGGTGAAGGGATAAGTATTATAAGAAAGTTTTGATAATTACCTAATCTATAATTTCTTAACAAAATTTACGTAGTGGTCTAACAATCATAAAAAAAATTACAGCACATTACAACACAACTGATTTAACTTGATGTCAATGTTTCGCACAATTAATTTTAGATAAATAAATTAAGCTAATGTGGGTTGGTATGGCTCTCGGCTCTTCCGCACTGAATATATTGGGCTTCAGTGCACTTCAGTGTAGGAGAAAGGCTTCGCAATGTTTTAAGAACATTCAGATGCTACCATAGCTGAATCGATTATTCTTCTCTCTGGGCCGAAGCAGGACAAGAAGCAAGCACTCCGTGCGCCGCTTTTTGGTGGATTGGAGGACGAACTTTCATCTCCCTGCCCTGGCTAGTGGATGCTGCAGCCGATGCTGACTATCCCTGGCTGACAGTGAGCGAAAGCTGCATGAATTACCCTTTTGCATTTCGTGTGCTGCACTCAGTTTCATTCTCGAACGATGCACATGGCAGTGGATTAATCCATTTAGCTCGGAGGGTGTCTTTCTCACTGTCAAGACTGGGCATGTTCACATTTTCCAATCAGCGAGTAAGAATATTAATGTTTTGATCCTTTTTTCACCGAGTTTTTGTTGAAATAGTGGTTTGGTTCTAACTACTGGGCGGCTGACAATGTTTATTCTCGGACAGATTTTGATGGAGCTGATGCATCACAAAACAAAAAAAAACCTGAACATTCCCGTTGAGAAACATTGAAATACAAACATCACAATACATCAAAATGTGCTTATTGGTTATTCTGGTGTCCTGTCTAATATTTGCTGTTAAGTGATGTTATAGCCATTCGGTACATCTTGATGTACGGAAAAAGCGAAACCAAAAACGGTATATATGAAGGGATTATATCTTCTTGTTGCGGCATAGTGCGCGACTTTTGTACAGTAGGGCAAACCACTGCTTTCGATTATCAAATTTATGAGTAATCTCGCTCCGTGTTCCAAGAATGCTGATGTTCCTAGAACTTGTATGACCCTCAAACTTCGATTATTCCAATCTAAGCTACTTATGACATTCATCGAATCAATCAATTTAAAATTGTAAATAATACAACGAGTACAATGCTAATGCCAACATTATGAAAAAGGTCAGTGAAATTTATTACGCGAGCCAGTTAACGCGAAAAACTCAAACAGTCCCAGCACCGAAAGCCGGGTTCTGCCCCTGCGTATTCGTCTTCCGAGTTTGTTGGAATCTCCCTGCTGTAATCGGCGGAACCTTCAGCAGTGGGTTTTAGATATGGTGGCACGCGGCAGTAAGCGACGAAGGCTGCTGCAAGCCAGAACAGGAGAGTAAAAATCAATATGATAATGAACCCGTTGAGTATAAACAAACAAACACACAAATACACGCCATTCAAGCAGGCAGGCAGGCAGGCAGCTAGTCATACGGCGAACCGCAACCAACCAACGACGACCGTTCGTCGTACGGATCTAACGTGACATGTTTGTGCAGGAGGTTAGTGCTTTGTGGGTGATAGCGGACAGTGAATCTGGTAAGGGACGGATCGGCACAAAAGGAAGGAGACCAGTTTTGCGGCCCTCTACAACAACCCTTCTAAGGGATATTTTTCCTCTCTTGTTGCGGCACACGCCGAAAACGTTGTTTTGAATCATTGGAATTTGAAAACGGTACATTTTTTCCGATTTCAAAGTAATGAGAATCCTATGAAAAATTTATAATAAATTGTTTAAAATCGTTTTTTAGAAAAATTATTCTATCCTGGTTTATATAGGAGGAATGACGGCTTTGGCAGGTTTTGTTCTAGTATTGTCAGGGGGTTTTCTATGACTGATTATGCTCAAATTTGGCCTAAACATTCTTTGCATATAAAAGAATATTGTGACCAAATTTCATAAAATTTGGTCGACAAAAACCCCCCTGACAATTATAGAACAAAACCTGCCAAAGCCGTCTTTTCCCCTATTTCAGCTGAATTTTTTTAAAACAGGGGCTATTTGGGATGAATGTGTCAGTATCTCTTTCTATACACTTAATACGATAAGTAGCATATCGTGAGAAAAGTTCTTCCCAAGTTGTTACGATAACGATTTGATTCGGGAGGCTAAATTGCATGACAAATTCCAATTGCGGAAGGCACAGGTTCTGGTGATGCATTTCAATATGTTTTACACAGTTGAAGAGACCTGAAATGACACATCCAATAAAAATGATTCATCTTGCAGCCTTAATTTCAATAATAGAATCAAACAAATTAAACGATTAAATGACTAATAATAATTTGCAATTAGCATGTCATATCAGAAAAATAAAGTCTGTACAATGAAGTTTATAGCCTAAACTTTTCTCAATTAACAATTATTCGATCTTCAATTCAGTACAGGTGTCGAACAGTTTCTGATACTCCTCTCCATCAGCGCGAGCATTTGCTCATACGTTCCGTTCGGTCAGAAGTCATTCACGGCCAAACGGCATTTTCGGCCGGATAGTTTGTTTTCCAAAACCTCTCTTATATGGTTGAATGACTTGTTCGGCCGAATCGGGATATTCGGCCAACTAGTTTTCGTTTGGCCCCCAGACATATATCCACAGTCAGAGCCGTAGCGTGGACTCTTAGCGCCCTTGGCTAGACTATTGTTGGGCGCCCTTCATTTACAAAAAAATGGATCAATATTTTAAATTTGTTTCGATCGTAACAATTGCTAATAACTTAAAATTCCTAAAAAGTAAATCTTGATATTTTTACAAAATTTCTCAACGTATTAAAAACCATACGCAAATCCAAAGAAAGAGAACCCAATTCGGAAATGCATCGATGAATCGCTAACGGACTCGACTAATTCTGGCTAAGAAAAAAAAACAACTCTGGATCTTTAGGCCTATCGGAAGTTTTGAACCACTATTGAACCTAGTTGGGCCTATAAAATCCAACTTTGAAGTGAGATGGTCGATGCATGATGATTGATGATGAAAATCGTTATCAGACCTAGTGGGATCGAAAACCCTGTGGAACCGGAACCGACAACGGTCCTATTAAGATAAAGAAAAATGTGACGTCGCGTTCCCTCACTTTTTACCTGTGCACTGACACAAAAAATGAAAATTTTGATATTTTGGCGACCCAAATTGAAAAAAAAAAATATTAGAGTCGTTTAAACTTATCAAAATCTAGTTGTTCTATGCATTTCCGCACAAAAAATCCTTAAATTTAAAGCCAGTGCACAGGTAGTTTGAGGTTAGGGAAACGCCACTGGAAAAACCCAAAGCCAGTCGATGGTTTGAAGGAATAGTACGAGACTTCGTTGTGTCAAAATAATCCTACTGTGACATGAGTCGATGAAAGAAACCACAATAACCCAGTTACCCATCCCTGGAATGGGTTAGTTGGTTCAATGAATTCTAGCTGTGAAGATCGATGAACGGAATCGCTATTGGCCTAGTCGATTTGGATTAAGAAGGCACTACTGGTCTCTGGAAATAGTTGGATTAATGAAATTCAGCTCTCAAGTGAGGGTTGATGTTCGGAGTTGCTATCGGTAGCAGCAGGGCACATTCTTTTCCAATCATTCAAGAACAACCAACAACTTGACAAAATAAATATTTTGTTGTGGAAATCCTTCGATTCGATCTTTTTTGATGTTTCTATTTGACAAAATTGTCAGATGAGTGCCACTGGTTCAAATACGCATCCTCGTTTTAAGCTTTCTAACTTCTATTGGTCCCAATGAAGAAGCCAAATTCTAATTATCACTGCTAATCTAATATTCTGGTATTAGCTATTAGAGCAAAATGATCCTTTAGAATTTGGTTAACCAGCGGATCATTGGGGTGCAGTCCCTGAAAAATCTACTGAGAAAATCTGAGTTATCTCAAACCAAATTGAGAATAAATTCTTCTCACTGCTGCATTATATTACGGTTCCGGAGGTCCCGGGTGATAGTGGCAAAAATAGAACTAATCCGATCACGCATGTGGGTATTAAATTTCAATTGAATATATTGAATATATTAAAAACAATTTTCAGATGATACTATCGGATTTTTTTTATTAAACTGTTCCTTGTAATCGTTTTTGGAAGTCCTCAAAAAAACAGAATAGATGTTAAAACTTAAAAATTCACTACATATGTCATGTGGAAGTGGCATTAATAAAATATTTTTGTTTGCTCTACATTACTCAAAATATCTCTTCTTTAGATCTGTGGACTAAACCGTTTTCTTACTTTTGGCCCTTCATACAATTGTTTCCTTCTCATAGGGTGATTCTTGATTTTGACGCCCCCTGAAGGCTGGCGCCCTTGGCGGGGGTCAACCTAGCCACCCGCACGCTACGGCGTGGTCCACAGTAGATAATAAGAAGGGAGTAGTGTAAAAAAAGAAGTGGGATGATGTCAGCTGTCTTACTCATTTTTCTCATTCTTCAAATCTCACTTCTTATTTCACAGTAAGAGTTTGAACTGAGAAGTGAGACGTAAGATGTTTCGGCTAATCGAGTTGAAACGTCTGTTCGGCCAAACGAAATTTGAAAGAATTGCGGAAATGGAAATGTGGAAGAATTTCTCATGGAAATTCAAATTATTTGAATTTCAGAATAATTTCCCATAGGCATTTGGATGAATTTTCGGTGGAAATTAGATAAATTTTTCGTGGAATCTCGGATGAATTTCTCGTGAAAATTTGGAAATACAGATAAATTTTCCGTGGAAACTTAAAAGAATTTCTCGTGAATGTTCAGAAGATTTTCTCATGAAAATCGGAAAAATTTCCCTTTAAAATTTAGATGATTTTACCGAGCAAATTCAGATGAACTTCTTGTAAAATGAGTTTCGTGGGACTATTCGGTTAAATTTTTCGTAAAAATACGGATTAATTTTCCGTGGAAATTCAGATGAACTTCCTTTAGTAATTCGAATGAATATCCCTTGAAAATTAGGATAAATATCCTGAAGAAATTCAGATGAACTTCCCGTGATAATTCGGATGAACATTCCGTGGAAATTCGTATGAATTAAATTTTTTCGGAAGAATGGAAAATTCAGAAGAAGAATTTCCTGTGGAATTTTGAATATATTTACCTTTAAAATTCGGATAAATTTTCCGTGTAAAGCCGAATAAATTTCCGAAAAACTTGCATTTTAATTCGGAAGATTTTTTTTAATGCAAATTCGAAAGAATTTCCTTGGAATATTTGGATGATTTTTGCTAGAAAATTCAGATGAACTTCTCGTGGTAATTCGAATGAATATCCGGGGAAATTTGGAGTGAATTTTTCATGGAAATTCGGATGAATTTTTCGTGACAATTAAGTTGAATTTCTCGTGGAAATTCTGATAAGGTTCTGGTGAAAATTCTGATTGATTGTCCGTGGAAATTCGGATGAATTTTCCTTGAAATTTCGGATATATATCCTGAGGAAATTCGGATAAACTTCTTGTGGTACGTCGGATGAATATACCGTGGAAATTCGTGAAAATTTCGGAAGAATTTCCCAGGGAAATTTTGAAGAATTTTTCATGGAAATTCAAAAGAATTTTCTTTGAAAATTTTGACGATTTTTTCGTAGAAATTCGGATGCGCTCCCGTGAAAATTCGGATAAATTTTCGGTAGAAAGTTAGATGAATCTCGGATGCATTTTCCAAAGAATTTTTTTTTCATGCAATTTCGGAAGAATTTCCTTGGTAAATTTGGATGATTTTTCCTTGGAAATTCATATGAACTTTTCGTGGTAATTCGGATAAATTTCCCGATGAAATTTAAATAAATTTTCTATAGTAATTCTAATGAACTTTTCTTGGCAATTCGGATGAATTTTTCGTGACAATTAAGTTGAATTTCTCGTGGAAATTCAGATAAGTTTCTCGTGAAAATTTTGATTGATATTCCGTGAAAATTCGGATGAATATTTCTTGAAATTTCGGATGAATATTTCTTGAAATTTCGGAAAAATTCGTAAAACTTCGGGTGAATTATCGGTACAAAATAGGATGAATTTCTCGGGGAATCACGGAAGTACTTCCCGTCAAAATCTGATGAATTTTCCAAGGAAATTTGAATTTAAAAAAACTGAATGTATTTGACTAAAAAATTGAATGTATCTGAGAGCAGGAAAACTAAATTACCTACAAGATACCTTTTTAAAAAGTTTTGCCGTCCGACCTTCAGATTACCGGTGAGAGCGATAACCCATTCTCACCCCCAGATCCATTGTCACCCTCGATGACGGTAATTCGAAAGACATCTTTGTGAATATTATCAACCCTTCCGTTACCAAACCGTTTTTAAAAACAAAAATAAAAATCTTTTTGGCTGTAACTTTTTTTGTCTGGAGTTTTCTGGATTGGTCAATTGGTTCCGGAGTTATTCGGGATTTAAAATAAGTGTTAGCTTTTGATCATTTCTCAGAATGCATACTTCGGAAATGATTATTTTAGATATTTTGCGGAGTCACTTCACAGAAATAGGCGAATACCATCATGCGGCACATCAAACTTCATGATTTCAAAAGTCTAGGTAGTTTTGTACTTTCTGGGTCATATTTGAACCGATTGGATTTGGTAAACGAATTTACCGAGTACAAGGGTAAGTTTTGGAAAATAAATAAACCCCATCATGCGGCACATCAAACTTCATGATTTCAAAAGTTATGGCTTTCTTTGGTATTTGTTTCTTGGACCGTATTTGAACCAATTTGAACAGGTAGACGGGTTTACCAAGTACCGGTTCAAAAATCAATCTTGGGAAATAAGTAAAACCCATCATGCTTCTTGATTTCAATCGTTATGACATTTTATGATAGTTTTGTACTTCGCCTGGTATTCGCCTATTTCCGTGACCCCGTAGCAGGTTCCGGCGGTACGTCTGGAATCCGGAATACAGGCCATATTTTGGACCGATCAAATTCCTGATCATATTTGGTATAATTTATGCGCCGTTTCCAATCAAAATATCTAAAACCCAGATCGATCCACCTAGCGTTGGTGGTGCCTTCCTCGCGCATTAAAAAAAATAAGAAAAACACATAAGAGAGGTCGAAATAGCACTTTAGGGGGATAGATTTTACTTTTTCCATCAATTCATATGCATTTGCGGTCATTGGAATGCATTGCTGCAATCTTTGAAAAAAAAAATTTTTTTTCGTTTTTGAAATTTTTTTTCCCAAGGGGGGACCCTTGGTAGAAAAACAATGTTTTTTCAATAACTTTGGAATGCAATGACCGATCGGGCCAATTTTCAATAGGAAACAACTAGACCGCAATCCGCGTCGACTGCAACTTGTTGCGAGCAAATCGAATAATGCTAAGTACCAAAAATTGTGTCTCACATTTTTGTACACACACACACACACACATACATACACACATACAGACATCACCTCAATTCGTCGAACTGAGTCGATTGGTATATAACACTATGGGTCTCCGAGCCTTCTATCAAAAGTTCGGTTTTGGAGTGATCCTATAGCCTTTACGTATACTTTGTATACGAGAAAGGCAATATCTAAAAAAATCATTTCAGAAGTATGCGTTCTGAGAAATGGCCAAAAACCAACACTTATTTTAAATCCGAAATAACTCCGGGACCGAGTGGCCAATCCTGAAAATCCATAAAAGTCCAAAAATTCCGCTTCTTTTGGTGAAATAAAATGCGATAAAAAATGTTAAAAGACAAAAACAGCCAAAAAGATGTTCATTTTCATTTTGTCTTTCTCGTATACTAAGTATACGTAAAGGCTATAGGATCACTTTAAACCCGAACTTTTGATAGCAGGCTCAGAGACGCATAGTGTTATATACCAATCGACTCAGCTCGACGAATTGAGGTGATGTCTGTATGTGTGTATGTTTGTTTACAAAAAATGTGAGACAAACTTTTTTGTACTTAGCATTATCCGATTTTCTCGCAACAAGTTGCATTCGGCGCAGATTGTGGCCTAGTTAGACCCTATTGAAAATTAGACCGATCGGACATTGCGTTCCAGAGTTATTAAAAAATCATTGTTTTTTTCCATATTTTCCCAAAGAAAATCAAAATCGAAAGAATTTTTTTTTTAAAAACTGCTGCAATGCATTCAAATGAACGCAAATAAATGTGAATTGATGGAAATAACTGAATCTATCTCCCTAAAGTGCAATTTTGACCTCTCTTATGTGCTTTTCTTGTTACATTTTACAATACACGAGAAAGGCACCATCACCGCTAGGTGGATTATTCTGGGTTTTTAAAAGAGGGGTTGGTAACGGGAGGGTTGAAAATCTTTCGTGGAAATTCTGAAAAATTTCCCGTTTAAGATGTGAAAACTTCTCTAGGAAGTTCAAACGAATTTTTTGTGGAGCTTCTGGTAAAATTTCTGTGAAAATTCAGAAAGATTTTCCTTGAAATTTAGGAAAAAAATCCGTTAAAAATCCAAAAAAAAACCCTAGGAATAAACCGGAGAAAAAATCGGCACGTCGAATCACATCGTCATTGGCCGAAAACTCTGCTGCCGCCGTGTGAAATTATGATAGGGGAAGTGAACCGGTTTTGGCCAACTTAGTGCCTAATTTGGTCAACTCTGGAAAATACATATTTTTCCAAAATAATCGATCAGTTGAAAGCAGCGTTGAATCGTGAGGGATATATCTTTTGTTGGAACTAATAAAACCCTCGCGAATTGCTTTATTTTTGGAGTTATTCGCAAAATTGGCCAAATTAGGAACATGGCCAAAACCGGTACAGTTCTCCTATACACAACCGTCGAGAGCTAGGTTTGTCCGTGTCTGTAGGCTGCGAGACTTTAGCTGGCTACGTAAACCGTAGAAAGTCCTACTTGCAGCCCCAACACGTCTTTTCACCTCGCGGCTAACGTCATTATCGCATGTAACGAGTGTTCCAAGATATTTGAATTCGTCAACGACCTCAAATCGCATCCCATCCATTTCTACCTCGGGACTGTCAGGACTGCCATGTTCTCTGGCCACCAAGTACTTAGTTTTGACAGAGTTTATGATCAGTCCTATTCTTTCATTCTCCCATTGAAAAGACGCGAAAGCCTCTTCCACTACTCTGCGATCTACACCAATGATGTCGATGTCATACGCAAAACTCTACCTTCGAATTGCCCTGATTCTATCCATCTAACGTCACGAACGAATCGGATGGCTCACCAGATATTCTGACGCTAGGTTTGGACACATCCAGCGTCGCACGAATCAGCCCAATAAGCTTTGCCGGAAAGCCATGTTCTAAGGACACGAACGAATCGATTGTCATCTAAGGACACGAACGAATCGAATGTCTCACCAGACATTCTGACGCTAGATTTGGACACATCCAGCGTCGCGGTGTTGAACTTAATCTAGAATTAAAAAAACACCTAAATAAAGATTAAAAAAAAAAAACATCCAGCGTCGCACGAATCAGCCTAATAAGCTGAAACGGAAAGCCATGCTCTAGCATTACATGACACTGTTGGTTCCGTTTCACTGAGTCGAATGCTGTCTTAAAATCTACTAATAGATGATGAGTCCGCAAGTTGGAATTTATCAAGGATTTGTCACAGAGTAAACATTTGGTCTGTCGCTGATCGTCCTTCTCGAAAACCGCTTTGATTTTAGCCGACGAAGGTCTCCACAAACGGACGCAGTCTGCTAAGCAAAATTCGGGAGATTACCTTGTAGGCGGTATTGAGAAGTGTTATACCTCGATAATAAGCACAAGCGAGTCAGTGGCCTTTCATGTAGATAGGACATTGAAGCCATCAAGTCAATTCATTGCTTGTTGAGCTCTCCCTCTCAAATAATTTCAAACATTGCCGTTCTTAAACAGCTTTTCACACTTCGTCTAGCGTTGGTGGTTCTACTGTTTGTCTATCATCCTCAATCTCGATTCTGATTGTGCCCTCCCCGATCAAGAATGCATAACAAAATTATAACAAGGGGAGTTATTTATTTCAGAAAAATATTGTAACAAAATGTAACAAAAAATTTCGCTGGTTAGTTGTTAAAATAACAAAAATTATATCAAAAATACCTCTAGCCGTAACATAATTAAAACAGAGGTTGATACCTTTAGATCAACATTATAACAAACGTTGATATAATTTTTCTGTACAAAAATCTGCTTTCAAGGTAATTGCCTACATCACGGATAGAAATCTGGTACGCTACCATAATGTAGGCAATTAACTTTGTTCCAGCTATGAATTAATATCGAGCGGGCTCAAGTTATACTGAAGGTGATTACCTCCGATTTTTTTCCAATGTCTACAAAAAATGTAGGCAATTATTTTGTAAAAAAAATCATAATGTTGTTAATAATATTGAAATTTTGAATTAGGTAATATGAAAAATTTACCTCTTCTACGGGACGTTTTTAATTTAGTCACTATGAATTGAATAATTATATGGTTACCGTTCCAAATATCTCCGGGTTAGCGCAATGGTCAAGAAATTAGTAATATTTTCTCCCCTGAAAGGTCCTAGACCGGTCTGACTATTCAACTTGCTTCCTCCGGACTAGTGCATTTAGTAGCTATGCTTATTTTGATCATATGAACTTTTATATTATTTTTATTGTTGGAAGACATTATCGCCGATAGGTGAGGTATTTTTCCACACAGCAGATATTGAAGGTTCTTGTAGGCAAAAAGATGTCAGTACGTTACACCTTGTACAACCCTTGTAAATATTGAAAGGGGAATACCAGTAATGCAAAGTACCACAATAAAATGCCACCACAAGGTCCCATACCCATTGATAACTCATCGCCCGAACCGCAGGTTAAGCAAATAAACTATGAAACATATTTATGCACTCATTTTTTTAAAGAATTTAATTTAATGAATGAACATGTGTCATCCGTTTTATATCCGTGTCAAGCGACTACACCGTTGTTGTATAATAGTTATCTCCACATGCAGGCGTGCCACTGCAGGGCCAGCCAGCTCTAGTCCGAAGTGTTGGAATCGCAACCAACAGGTGCCGGCCACATTATAAAAACTCTCTCAACTGAAGCGGGGCGATCCCGCCGCTTCAGTCTACTGCACGCCACACTACCGCGCACCAACTAACTGGACCACCGACACAACTCAAGTTGGGTTCCACGATTGGTCATTTCTGGTTACTGGGTTATCAACCAGTTCACAGCCACAGTAGCGTTATAGGTACCTACCCACACGCACGCACATTAGGGTGACCAAATATCTTAAAAATAAGTCATGGTGAAATAAAAACAACTGTTGATGTTGATGCAAGTTATCAAACCGAAAATGAAAAGTGAATGTAAACAAGGTGTTTGTCCAGAAAATAGCCTTCCTTACGGTTGGTTTGCGCCGCCCTATTGTCCGTCCATTCACACACAAACAGACAAGCGACGCGCGGTCACTGCCATTTAATTCAATTCAAACAATAATGCGCTGCGGCGGCTGTAGCCAACTCGAGGGTACTTTTTATTTTTGTTTTCACTCACTGTGAATGAATTTGTTGTTCGCGCAGTTTCAATCGCGTTTTCGGTGTAACCTGTCTGTCAGGTGGATTGTTCACTTCACAACTGCTCTGCCGCCCATTCGTCCTGTTCTGTGACGACGACGACGACGACAAGAGTGATTATTTTATATCGCCATTCAACGGCATCGATCAATGGGTGTGCTGATGTTGGTGATGATAATGATGATGATAAAATGCATCCACTCGGCTTGACCGCAGAAAATTTGTTCCTGAATGATCGAAGTGAGGCGTTGCGGCGGCGGCACACCGAATGCCAACAGTCAGTCCTACATGTGTGCGTATTTATGGGAGAGAAAATGGACAGAATTTTGGAGTTATTTATGCGTCACAAATGCGGAAGTTACTGTACACAAGTTGAAAAAAGCTGATTCGAGGGTTTGATAGCGGTGATCGGTGTCACCATTGATGATTGCACCTGTTGTACCTTCTTGGAAGGAACAGGTTTTTGTGATTAAGATCACAATGCAGATGGCGCTAGCTGGTCATCGCGAGCTTCATAAATTGCAATTTCGTAATTGGCAACGCTATGTGGACAATGTGGAGTGATGAAAGAATGGTACTGCTAACAATGCAGGTGAACTTTGAAAGTTAGTGTTTTTTTATTCCAATGAGAAGGACTTTTGTGGCCTATGCTATTGCGTTTCGGTGCTGCATAATTTTTGTCTACAAAAAAGAGATTTTTTGTTTAAATTAGTTTTTATTGCGAGGAGACTTATAGGTTGTCAAAGCAATAGATACTTATTTTACTTGGTTAAAAATGGAAAGTGTACACTTCTTCATATTTTGCATGCTGATTATGATTCCATAGCTAGTTTTCTACGATGATAGCTCGATTGGCGGATCCCTTTTTGTTAGTAGAATGGTGGTCAATAGAATGGCCATCCAGTATTTTTGGAAAAAATAAAAAAGTAACAGTGTGTTTTATGACAAGGAAAAAACAAGTAATAAATTGTTCATCCAATCACAAACAAATATTGTAAGAAAAGCTTGTAAAATTATAATGACTCATAGACATATAATAATCAAGCATTTTCGCATATGCCCAGTTCTTATACAGGTTTTGGTAGGTTCTTATACAGAATTGTTAGAAAATCTAACAATCACCTGTTGGATGTAGTCTCTTCTAGACAAACATAGGGAGATTGATTTCTTCAGAAGACAGTCCTGGAAAAATAATGATAAGTTATCAAGAATACACAAAATTACAAAAGAAAATTTCTGAAAAATATCATTATTTAACAGTTGATATGTGAGTGATGCTGCAACAGACAAGGCGCGCCACTACACTTTTTCGTTGGATTTTTTTTGCAATAAAAAATATTGGGCCCAGCCACTGAACGAATCACCAATGCAATGGTCAAATTGATGATGGTTCCTGCGGTTTACCACTTTGCACGAGTATGCAGCATACCGTTGGATATGAGCTGTGGTCACCAGGTGCCACTACGACAAACCAAAGCACACATATGTTTTAATTATGATGTGTATTTTTGTAGGTTGTCTGAATATGATTGTCATTGCCATTATTAACGGGATCTCGAGGCTGATGTTATCAAAATTGCGTAGATCTTTTATGTTAACACTTAATAAGATGATAGAAATGTTTTCCATCTGATCACATTTTAGAACATTGCGAAATGCTGGTTCCTATGAAGAAGTGGTTACTTACTGTTTGTTTTTGTCTTGTTCGTACAACAAAGTTTCAAAATTGAACTTTTTATAGAAGACTCGGAGACCCATGATGTTATATATATCAATCAGCTAGTCGAGCTAAACAAATGACTCTCTGTCCGTGTGTACGTACACGAAAACCGAAAAACATTAGCCACTTTTTCAATTCCAGCTTTTGCCATACCAGTTTGTTTTCTTTGATTTATTTAGGATGGATATGTATACAAATACAATTCCATAGATTTTTGATGGTGAATTTAAGTCACATGATCAGAAATACGATCAAAAAAATGTCGCGTAAAACAAGCATGATTGTACCATAGATTTATTTGTCAAATGGATTCAAAACCTCATTCCTCGATCATTTCTTTCCTCGATACACTTCTTCCGGGTTCAAAATATAAACCAAAGAAAACCGAAAAAAACGGGAATTCCAAAATGAAAATTGAGTGGCCACCCTGCCAAATGAGACAGACCCTTAATGCGTTTGGGCTGAAACATCCCTAGTTCAAGAACACATCAAAGCTTAAAATGATTTCATTTCACAATAAAGTGTTCATAAATGTTCAGATATAGATTCGTTTCAATAGAAATGCGGAGAAACTGTGAAACTTGTTATGTTCCCCAGGTATCATTGTCATCCATTTTAACCTACTGTCTGATGAGAGTATGCACAGGTGAATTTCTGACCTATATTCAGCAAATCGACTTCTGTTTGAACAGGTGAATCCGCTTCCGCTTCCACTACCACTCCCATTTCCATCTGATTACTGGCACCCTTTTACGATAGTACGACACGGAAGCTTTCAACAATTCAACTGGATTATAATCAATATTTAACATACATTTTTCATCAAAGGAATTACTATGAAAGTACACACCGTCTGTTTATTTCCTTTACGAAATCCAACTGAAAAGAATACGAATCCACACTGCATCCCATTGTCGTCATCGTCGTCGGCATCGGCTACCATGAGAGTTGTGCTCATAAATGCTTTGTTTTATGTCTTCAGTGTCGACAACCGCTCGTAAAAACGGACGAGAGTTATGATTATCAACGAAGCGAACCAATGAGCGGGCCCTCCTCCTCCATTCAGCGACCTGTCGGTGCCATTCATTTTGATGTTATTCCGCTAGTTATTCTTGTTATCGATGCTGACACTACCCGACTGGTTGCTTACAATCTTAATTGGTTCTGCTCACTAGGAGTCGTGATGTCGATCGATTGCTCTCGTTTTTTTTTGTTCATACTTTTTCTCTTTTTTCCCCATCTCTGTTTCTTTTATCTATGTGTCCCTATGTTTCTTTTTCTATTCTCTGCGTCTCTATCTTTCTCTATTTTTTTATCTGTTACCCTTTTTGCCTTTCTCGTACAACAAAGTTGTACCGAAAGGCTATCATTTCACTCCAAGAACGAACTTTTTATAGAAGGCATTAGACAACTTTTCATAGGGAAAAACATTTCGCGGAATTTTTATTCGCGGTACGACATTCCGCGGAATGTATCAATTCTCCGAAATACATTTCGCGGAATGAACCTTTTTTCCGAAAGATATTTTGCGGAATGTACCTTTCCACCGAAAATCATTCCGCGGAATGCCATTTGGCGGAATTTAGGTAGAATAATTACCATTCAAATATTTAACGATTTCTGCCTAATTACATGAAATCCGGGCTTTTTTTATTTAATGCAAACCCGAACCCGACCCGTACCCGAGAATTTTTGCATTCGTAAACCCGTACTTAAACTGAACCCAACATAATTTAATTATTAAAGCCCGCACAAAAGTTTTCCCCGGAAAATTCAAACTAGATATTTTCTGGTTCTCTTTCAATTGAAAAAAATGTAAGCCAACGAACTAGCCTTACAATTAACAAAACTGAATAAAGTAATTTTCAGTATTTTATTTTTTAAACCCGTACCCGACCCGGACTCGATTTTTTTATCTCACAAACCCGTACCCGATCCGAACTTGACCTGAACCCATCGGGCTCGGGTTCGATTGGGATTGCGGGTTTCAAAACCTGAAACCCCACCATATCTACTGCCCGATATAAGGCGAAAGGAGTTGCAATTTTTTTTCGAAGAGCACATCTTCTCGGTATAAGGCGAAGGGAGAGGTTACGCCTTCTTTAAATGGATGCATTTGCCCAGTATAAAGGCTAGTACGCTGCTAAAAAGTACTGTGCAAATAGATAGGATACGGAATGCCCACGGAATAATTTCGCTCTGAAATTCCTTGAGCAGTACGGAGCTGAAAAGTAGAGAAAATTTCGTAACGCTGATAACGTCTGCTGGGTAAAGTAAATGGAGCTGTCACTTTTCCTTACGGAAAAATATTCCGTACCATTATTCCGTACGGAAAAGTGACATTTCTCTCATACTGAATCAGCTGTCATATATACCGTGGTAATTTGATCAAATTTTCCGTAAACCCATTCCGTAAGAGCAGCGTACTAGACTTAAGGCGAAAGGAGTTGATAATGTCTTCTTTCAAAGAACACGTCTTCCCAGTATAAGGCGAAGGGGGGAGTAACGCCTTCTTCAAATGGATGCAGCTTCCCGGTATAACGCGAAATGAGTTGATAATGCCTTCTTTAAAAGAACGCGTCTGCCCGGTATAAGGCGAAGGAGGGGTAACGCCTTCTTTGAATGGATACATCTGCCCGGTATAAGGCGAAAGGAGTTGATAATGCCTTCTTTAAAGGAATGCTTCTGCCAGGTATAAGGCGAAAGGAGGGGTAACTTCTTCTTCAAATGGATGTATCTGCCCGGTATAAGGGGCAATTGGAATTTTGAAAACTACTTCTAAATACTCTGGGAGGCCTTCCTTAGCAGTGCGGGAAGATGCGTGGCTGCCAAGCAAGACTATGCTGAAGGAGGCTGGGTTCAACTTCTAGCCCGGTCTAGGAAATTTATCGGAAAAAAAATTCGACTTTTAGGTATAAAAGTTTCAACGTGTTGATCTCGTGTTTAACGTGTGCAAAAAAAATGGTAACCTGGCTTAGAAACCTCGCAGGTAATAATTGTGGGAGTGCTGAACGAACAAAGGCTATTATTATGAATATTCCGCGAAATGGTTCATTCCGCCAAACGTCATTCGGCGAAAAGGTACAAACCGCCGAATGTTGTACCGCGAAAAGTTACAAACCGCCAAATGTTATTCCGCGAAATGTTCAACCGCGAAAATGAATTCCGCGAATTAGTTTTCGGTGAAATGTTATACAATTCTTTTCATATAGTAAATTTTGACCGATTTTCTCGCATTAAGTTAGGTATTATCAAGGCTAATTGTTTTTTTATTTCTCTTTTGTCAGTCTAAACTAAGCTAATTGATTTTTTCTTTATCTTTTTTGGTATATTTTTTTATCTTCTTCTGGCCTTTTTTGTCTTTTCCAGCCTTTTTATCTTTCTTCTTTCTTTTTCAGTCCTTCTTTTTCTATTTCAGTATATTTCTTTCTTTTCCCTTTTTCCCGTTTTTCTGTCTTTATATCTTTTTCTTTGTGTTTGTTTCCTATTTGACAAACATTTTATTAAAAAATACTATCACTAAAACTTATGAAACACAAACCGAGAATTATTGTTCATTATGTGTAACCAAGATATTATTAATTATAGGGCGTCCAAACAGAATAATGATTTGTAAACTTCCTAAATCTGATCCCTGTAGGACGTGTGGAAGGTTTTAGTGCTAACGGTTCAAGTTCATATTTTAATGTTCTTTTTCTTCTTATTGGCATTACATTCCCACACTGGGAAGAGCCGCCTCGCAGCTTAGTGTTCCAGTGGCGTTTCCCTAACCTCAATCTACCTGTGCACTGGACTTAAATTTAAGAAATTGGTGTGCGGAAATGCATAGAATAACTAGATGTTGATAAGTTTGAACGACTCTGATATTTTTATTTTCCATTTGGGCTGTCAAAATATCAAAATTTTTATGTTTTGGGTCAGTGCACAGGTAAAAAGTGAGGTTACGCGACGCCACTGTAGTGTTCATTAAGCACTTCCACAGTTATTAACTGCGAGGTTTCTAAGCCAGGTTACCATTTTTGCATTCGTATATCATGAGGCTAACACGATGATACTTTTATGCCCAGGGAAGTCGAGACAATTTCCAATCCGAAAATTGCCTAGACCGGCACCGGGAATCGAAACCAGCCACCCTCAGCATGGTCTTGCGTTGTAGCCGCGCGTCTTACCGCACGGCTAAGGAGGGCCCCCATATTTTAATGTTATCTTAAATAAAAAAAATTGCTGGTGGCGCGAGATTTCTAACATTGATAATATTTGACTTGATATTTAGACATCAATTTCTTATTCGGTAGAACCGAGCATCGATATTTGTTATCAACATAGATATTTGTAAACGTAGTGGAATCGGCTTCATAATTTGTATCTCCTCGCAAATTCGTGTCGGTATCATCATTTCCTATCATTTCTTCCAGTAGTGGTCTGCGAGTTGAAACCGAAACAGGACTAGACTGTACTACTGTAGGTGTAGTCTCGACTGTTGGGTCACTTTGCCGTTTCTCTCGTGGGCGCTTGTCAGTGACCGTGGAAAGCGTTTCCAAAATATCCATAACGTTCATTTTCAATTCAAGCAACGCCAAATTCGAAAGCAAGCTTCTGACTTTTTGGTGCAATATTGTACTTGGCTCCGCGAGTTGTACAAGAGAAACTTGTACCGAAGGCGCTCATCGCACATCCATAAAATATTCCTCGACGAGAATATCTGTACGGTCGCTTCAGACAGTCCTACACAAGCAGCATGGTACTGTTTCGCACAATTGCCTTCGCACCTTGTGTACTGCTCACTTTTGCGAACAACTCACTTTCCCTAACTCGATATTTTCCCTTATTCGATGAAATTCAAAGTCCCTTGAATCTAGCATACTGCGTTCCTTCCGTAAGTCGATATCTCCCTTACTCGATATTCTCTAAGTCGAAGTAATTTTCCAATGCATTTTCTTCACGCTAACTCGATGTTGTCAGAAACAGTTACTTGCACAATATAGTTAAGAGTTAGAAGTGGAAAGTGGTAAGCGAGAAGTGAGAAATAATAAGTTAGAAGTAAGATATGAGAAGTGAGTAGTGAAAGTGTGAAGTTAAATGTGTAAAATTCGAAGTGCAAAGTAAGTAGTGAGAAGTGAAAAGTAATAAGTGAAAAATGAAAAATGAGAAATGAGAAGTCGGAAGTGAGATATAAGGGGGAAGTAAGAAGTGAGTAGTGGGAAGTGAGAAGGTCAATGTGAAAAAATCGAAGTGCGAAAAGAGTAGTGAGAAATAAAAAGTTATAAGTGAAAAGTGAAAAGAAGTGAAATAAGTGAGAAATTAGAAGTCAGAAGTGAGATATCAATAAGTGAGAAGTGAAAAGTGAAAAATGAGAAGTGAGAAAGAAATAGAGATGTGAAAAATTAAGTGATAAGTGTGAAGTGAAAAGTGACAAGTGAGAAATGAGAAGTGAAAAAGCCTAAAGTGAGAAGTGCAGGGTGACCACCGAACTGGGAAAAGCGGGAAAAATTGAAGTCACCGGGAAAAAAATTGAAAGTCACCGGGAAAAGTAAGAAATGTGGAGTGAGAAGAGAGTAGTGGGAAGTAAGTAGTGAAAAGTGAGTTGTGAGAAAAGAGTAAGAAGAAGTGAGAAGTGAGGACCGAAGAACGAGAAGTAAAACGAGATACTTCCTTTATTTTTTCTCCTCTTTTCTTCTACCTTCCATCTTTTTTCTGTCTTATATCTCTCTGCCCATTCCTCACTACTCAACATCTCGCTTCTCACTTCCCAATTATCAGTTCTCATTTCTCACTTCTTGCTTCTGTTCATGTCACTTCTCACCTCGCAACTATTACTTCTCACATTTCAGCACTCACTTCTCGCCACTGACTTTTTATTTCTTATTTCTCACTTTCCACTACTCACATGTTACTGCACACATCTCACTACTCAATACTCACTTCCGAATTTAAGTACTCGCTTTACTATACTCTGTACTTATTTCGAACATCTCATTTCTCACTTCTTAGCTCTGTTCACTATTCACTTCGAACATTTCATTTCTCACTTCACTTAATAAAGAAAACCCAGATTAATCCACCTAGCGTTGGTGGTGCCTTTCTCGCATTTAGTTAAGACACCAACCTTATATGGGGTTTATATCGCCCGATGTACCATTTTCTTCACAACTTTTAAACGCAATGACCGATCGTTATAAAATTCAATAATGATCAACAAGGCTTTGTTCCCTGTCGAATGAAACTCGGTTAAGGATTACTATACGAAAAGTTGTCTAATGTTTTTTATAGCTTTTGTGCACACACATACACACACACATACACACATACATACACACGGACAGACAGACATGTGCTCAGCTCGTCGAGCTGAGTCGATTGGTATATAATACTATGGGTCTCCGAGGCTTCTATAAAAAGTTCGTTTACGAAGTGAAATGATAGCCTTTCGGTACAACTTAGTTGTACGAGAAAGGCAAAAAATTAACTACTCGACCGAACGGTAATCGCCCTATCTCAATACCTTCCTAACTTGAAGGTCCCTTCAATGTCAAGTAAGGGAGAGTTCACTGTATCTATTTTTATCTCTATTTCTATATCCTTCCATATCTCTATTGCTATCTCCTTTCATATCTCTATTTCTATCTTCATTTATATCTCTATGTTTTTATCTCCTTTCATATCTCTATTTCTATCTCTTTTCATAACTGTTTGTCTATCTTTATCACTATTTTTTGTTTAATCTTGTTGTTAAAGAGAATAGATATACTTGTGCAGTTGCGTTATAAAATGGTAGTCTGCCAACCCTTTTACTCGAGTCGAATGTGTTGCTGATGATCTCTTGTCGCTCAATTGGGGGTAATCTCTATGCAGAAAACTCACTTTTCAGACTTTATTTCAGCCAAAACTAAAACTACAAAATTTGATCAGATCATTTATTACTTTTGGTACATTTCATTCCGTTCTTTTATATCTTTCGAATTTGTGTGGAATGTTACATAATTACATGTATGTTAACTTGTCGTTTAATCTATAATTTCTTGTTGCAGCGCTACATTTGTCCCAATCGGTTCTAATAAATCTTTGTTTTTCTTTCTTTCTTCCAGACTATGTCTACGTGGAGACATCGTCGACGACTCCGTTCCAGATCCGCCGGATCGAGGAGCTCAACAAAACGCCCAACGGCAACGTGGAGGCGAAAGTTATGTGCTTCTACCGACGGCGAGATCTGCCAACACCACTCGTGCAATTAGCTGATAAGCATCAAAGTGAGTATATGCTGAAACTGGTGGCGCACCAATATTTCCCGATAAACACCGGTGGTGGCTAGGGGATGTACTGATTGCGTGCTATAATTGTTGAATTCGATTGAAGTTCGAACACAGTTCTCAATAATCTAATCGCCAAGACCTGAGAGCTGTGCTGTGCAGCGCTGTCAGTCCCGGTAGGGTACTCGTTCTTTCGACGAAAAGTCGAAGTGATGCAGGTCAGTTTGGCAGCGCGGGAAGTCGTTAAGTTTATGGCAGCGTTTACGATTGTGGTACGGCGGAATGGAGGCTGGAGATCATAAAGCTGTAAAACACTTCCAATTGCTTGTTTCCTTTTTGCAATGATTTTTTTTTGGATTTAAACGCTTTTGTCGAAGTTTCCGTTTGAATTTATTTATTATTTGTTGATCAATCTTAAAGATTTTAGGGTTGTGGTAAATGATCAACTTTTATTGAATAATCGTTTGTTGCTTGAGCATCCAAAATAAAAACACACAATAGAGTGAAGTTATTGAGAAGATGATTTGAGAATACATGTTGGATGTTCACACAATATTTGCTACACGAACGGGAAAAACTATGTTAGCATAATGTTTTCCTATTTCAATTTCGAATAAACTTGACGAAATTAAATTAAGAAGTTTTGTTACAAGTTAGGCCCATGCTACAAAACAGTCGCGTTCCTGAACCACATCAGTGATAAACGTTTCGTGTAGAGTTAATAATCCGCTTTGGGCGAAGAAATTTAAACAGAAATTCCCTTTTCGTTTTTGATTTTATAATTTTAGAGATAATAATATTTTCTCAGGCATTTACCTGAACTATTAGGGAACGTCAATAACGCACGTAAAGCGTAAACGGAGGGGTTGATAAAAGTGTGACGAGGTGACGATGACTTAGGTATCTTTAACAGGATATTTTGTAATTAGTAAAAATCTGTCGTGGCGAATAGCCACTGGCTATTTGAAACAATTCCTTATTTATGACCTTATAACACGCTTTTTTGTGATTAACTCTTTCATGGCAATGATGCGTACCACACAAATTTAATTTTTAGTAATCATAATTCAACTAAAGTTCAAAATCAATTAACTTCTTCTTCGTTTGATAGAGGTCCCGTTCGAAATTGAGCACACAAATTCTTTCGATTAACTGCCACCGTTTTTTTTTGTTCTACGCTCCGCATCAGCCGGAAGCTCATCTCCGCTTCTACCTGCTGTGGCCACGCTATTTCGGGACCTAGGATCCAGGCGCAGTTCGGTTCTGCTGGCGGAAAGTTTATTTTGTGTTCCTCATTACTGTCGTTATTTCCCGCCAGAGGGCAATCCCAAATGCTTGTTGTTCTCCAGCGTTGTCGGTCGTCGTCGTCATCCTCATCATCGGCGGCGAGCAGCATCAAGTTGTGGAGGTTGTACCAAAACACGGGATACAGACGATGGGGAAGGAGTGATTGTAGACGGAGGAAAATGGAAAGATCCCGAAAGCTAAAAGTGGGGTAGCTGGGTGTTCGTGTGTATGTGTGCATGTTGGTGTGACACGAGAAGGTCGAGCTGAGTTGGGAGGGCGTGAGGGTTCTGCCGTGTTTGTAAACTTTTGCGCGCTACAACACGCTCGTTCACTCCCTTTGCTCGATGCTGCTTGGGTACGCCACCTTCGTCTCTACCCTAATGGCTTCTAGCACTTTGCCGTATGAGATGAGAGAAAGGCACACTCCGTTCGATGGGATGCGAAGAAGATTTGGTTGCTGAGGGGACATCTGTGCTGTGCGGCAGTGGTAAGGAGGGTGGGGAATTGCATTCGCTGGTTTATAGATTAAAGGAAGAAAGCAAGCTTTAGGAAGGAAAAGCGTGTGTACACCCGAGAAAATAGGATTGGGTGGTGGGTGGCTCTTACTTTTTTCGGCTTCGCTCCCTCTACTGAAACACCAACAATGATTGCTGGCGAGGTGGCTGTTATGCAGTGGGATAGCGGATAAATTGCTAGAAAATATGGACAAAGGCTAATACAAAAATGTGACATAGACATTTTATGCTTTAAATTAGTGTTTTTTTCTTTGCTGACATTGCTCTCTCGTAGCTTAGTGGTTTGTGATCACAGTTTTAAAGTCTGGATGAGGATTCGCTCCTGATCGGATGAACTTCCAATAAAACGATATTCACAAACCATACTAATGACTCGGATCGCAGCCGTAAGGATTTGTTCTAGAAGTCGTACTGTCTCTATTCGCATAACAGTCCCATGTCAGTTTTCTCCCCATGTGCAGGAATTTGCTGATGAAGTTTTCAAACATGGGACTCTTATACGAATCGGGTCAGTGTCGACAGTCGATGATTTCGATAAAAATGTCAAAAATAAACATCAACTGTTGGTAAATAGTGCCTCTGATTTAATCAGCGTACAAGTAAAAACCGCTATCAATGAGCCGCAATGACTTCCACACAGTCAATATGGTCATTGGCCATGTAGAGCTCCTGCAGCTCATTCGCGACATACGTATTATTGGGTCGTACCCAGTGTTCAATAATCCGCAGTAGCCTCCTCTGCAGCTGTTGTTATTGTTGTTCAATACGCCACCAACGCACAGTGTTGCTTTTTCTCGATTTCGTGCGCTTTTTTTAATAGCATCGTTTCTGTTGATTTTTTCGTTGTTTTTTTTTGTGGAGAAGGCGTTAGGTATGAAAGGGACCTACTTTTGAGGATATCTATGAATTGATTGTTCAACCTAAAAGTGAGATAAAAACTTGACTTTTCCATCTAAACCAAATATGCACTAGTGTCTGGAAAGTTGTAGTGATTAGCATGACCGTGCATTTCGTAGTTGCTACACCGTGATTGACAAAACCAATCCCAATTGCACAGGGAACCAATAGATAAGAGCCTGGGATTTTTGATCTCCGATCTCAATGTGATGATGCAATCACTCACTGCATGGCGAAAACACTTCTGCACTCGCCACGAGTTCATCCGGAATTTTCTTGGTATCTGGGGGTTCGGTTCTATGGCAGAGGTTCGTCTTGATTAACGGTTTGCCAATATGATAGTAACGAAAATGTGGTATATTCTAATTGGATGCCGAAACGAACTATTTCGCTCATTTCGCATTCTAACAGTTACATGCTAGTCAAGTTGTAGGTGCAAGATAAAAGATGGAAACGGTATGAAAGCCGATTTCCAGTTCTAGCGATTGCTAGTTTTCAAAGTAGGAAGAATGAAACGGGCCTGTGATTGAATCCATGGTAGCCATATAACCACCAAGCCTGTTTTAGTGTCTAGAAAGTTGCAGCGAATGGTATTTTAAGCCACTGTGCCAAAGACAGCCCGTGCATATATCTTATATAATACGGGGGAAGGGCCGTTTGACCGCAAACAATAAGGCCGAAGGCCACTAGGTCGAAAGTTGTTAGGGTCGAATATACCATTTGGCCTAACAGACCAATAGGCCGAACAGACCATTAGGCAGAAAGTCATTTGGCCGAACAGACCATTAGGCAGAAAGTCATTTGACCGAAAGGGTCATATAGCCGAATAGGCCATTTGGACGAATAGGTCATTCGACGTCTCACTTCTCAATCATCATTTCTCATATCTCACTGCGGAAAGTGAGAAATCAGAAGTAAGAAATAATGAGTGAGAAGAGAGGCTTCGCTCTTCTCACTTTTCACAATGAGAAGTGAGACGTCTCACTTCTCACTCCTCATTTCTCTTTTCTAACTGTGAAAAGTAAGTAGTGCGAAGTGAGAAGTGAAACGTCATAGTTCTCACTTCAAACGACATATTTTTAACAGTGAGAAGTAAGATGTCTCACTTCACATTTCTCACTTCTCACTGTGAAAAGTGAGTAATATGAAATGAGACGTCTCACTTCGCACTTTTCATTTTTCCAGTGAGAAGTGAGAAATGAGGAATAAGAAGTGAGGCGTCTCACTACTCACTTCTCATTTCTCAATTCAGACTGTTAAAAGTAGGCTTGCCAAAAACTTCTCGCCGAGTAAAAAATGAGCAAGAGCAAGAGTATTTTTTAGGAGAAGAAATAAGCATAAAAACTCATAACATTGTGCATTCTTAAACCCGAGCTTGTGCGTCGCAAAACAAGAGCGAGTCCATTTTTTCATCTTTTTTGTAGAACGTCACTTATACTAATACTCAAAATAGCCTCCAAAATATGTTTCACATACACCTGTGTTCAGTACAATAGCAGCGGAAGCCGCTTTTCATACAAAATAGTCAACGTTGACGCTGAAATTTTGGCGGTGAACTACAAATATGTTGAAATTTGTAAATACTAGGTATCATTTTTTTCGAATGGCGCGTTCAAAAATTACGCACTAGGTCAAATTGTTCAAAATAATAGCAGTTTTTGTTTTGGAGGCTCAATGAATGCTCTTTTGCCCGATGACTCACTCACATGTGTTTTTATTTTGCTTTTCCTCACTCTGTTTTTTTTTGTACTTCTGCTTTTTTATGCTTCCACTCAATCGTGAGGATTAAGGCAGCATTTTGCTGAAGATGATTTTATTTGACTCTAGCGATTGTGAAGAGTTTTTTCAAGCCTGGTCAAAAGTTATCACCCCCTTTTCTCAATCATCTTTGCTAACTTCTCATTTCTCACTGTTCGCAGTGTGAAGAAGATGATTGGAACGTGAGAAGTGGGACATCAAATGACCTATTTGGCCAAATGACATATTCTGCCAAACGACTCATTCGGCCAAATGATGTATTTGGTCAAATGGCCTATTCGACCAAACGACCTGTTCGGCCCAATAACTTATTCGGCCAAATGACCTATTGTCAAATGCCTTTTTCGGTCAAATGACGTATTCGTCCAAATCAACTATTCGGCCAAACGACCTATTCGGTCAAATTCGGCCGAATGACCCGTTCAGGCAAGGCATTTTTGGCCTGATGGGTCTTCGTTTCGGCCTACATAGTGGCATTCGATATTTTATATCCCGAATCCCGGGACAAGAAACAGTGTCGGGAAATAGACTCCCTATACTTAAATCACTTCACCTTTACCTGATCTAGTCTCCGTACTAATCTCTTAGTGCGTCGTCCATATCATTGGCTTCAGTTACCTTCTTCAAGCCCTTATATTGGATGACTTTAACTGAGGACTGACCTGAACATTATCACCTCGTTAGTTATTTTTTTACACGCAGAGATCATTTCGCAGCATAACGCACAAGAGAATCCTCTCACACTATCCACACGTCCTACGGATGCAGTGGACATCTTCTACTACAGGATATCAAACTCACCCTAATAACCTTATGAGTTATTATCTAGTTATGGCATAAGGAAGTATTAATTACATTTTAAGATTGAAATCTGTTATCATAACAGAAAGCACTCTTCGTTTAATATGCTTATGTCAAAGGTTCTTAAATGGTACATAACACTCAAAGTGCAGGTTTCGTTTTTTCTAAATGTTTCTCGAAATTCATTCACCGAGGTTTTAAAATATTATGTTATTTCATTAGGGAAGATTGAGTGATCGATTCCGGAACTCAGTAACAGCCGTACGATCCAAACGCTCGCATCTTTCACTCGTCACTCGTCTTCTTTTATCTATATTTAAGAATGACCAGAGTGGTCTTTGGAGACATTTTTACTAATATATCTCAAAATGCATAGTTCCATCAATGACGTGAGGAGTTGAAACTGCAAATCATCTGACAGGTTTAGAATTTTTCGGCCACGTCTGGAACGTAGAACTTCTAGGACTTGGCAACACAACATTCTCCTCGTGTAGTTGACGAAAGTCAGCCTTCAATGGGGTACGTTCGTATTAGCGCCTTTCTTCTACTGCATCTTTGGATTTGTCATTAGGGGACCTACAGTATACCGTACCTTAAATATATTTAGGATCTACATATAGCCAAAGCCAAAGCTGGCCCAGAATTAAGCAATACCAAAGCCGGGAGTGCGTGTCTGAATGCAGGTCAACAAAGGAATGGGTAGGAAAATTGGCGTGATACTTGATAAAGGCCGACGATTCTTCTGTAGTTCTACGAGAAATCACGATCGAACTCGCAGTAATTGATTTGCTTGCCGACCGACACTACAGAGCAAAACAAAACGATCCGAGTTTTGCGAACATTCTGTGTGTTTTATGAAACTACGATGGAATGCGCTAATTAATTTACTTGCTACCCTAACAGCCCTTTTCAAATATAAACAAGTCATTAGTGAAGATCTTTCTACGACACATGACGAACGGATTTTTTTTCAAATGGCTCGCATTTAGCATATGATTGTCAGAATTCCTCGCGGTTTCGTTTGTGCTCAATGGGAATAGCTATATTTTTGCCCTGATACATTTTTAGACCAAAATTCTTCTTCAGATCCAGAAATTTCTATCAGGGTTAAAAATGGGGGAGATCAGAGGACATAACACCAATTACAATAGATAAGATCATACGGCTGATCAAACTTTGAGAAAACACATCAAGAGCTCAAAGAATGTAAGTGCTATGTACCATCTATTGTGGAGTTTAGATGGAAGGCTATAAATACGAAGCGAATGACCCATGAATTGCAACTAGAACATTGAGCTGATCGCGTAGCTAGAATGTTAACCCGGTGAAAATGAGTTTTGATAGCGATCCGACGGGTACAAGAAGGCGAGGTGGGCAACGAACAAGATGAATCGATCATCGATGATCGAAGTGATGATGAAGCGAACCCTCGTTAGACAAAACATGAAAACCACTGCTAGTGAGAACAACATTAGACATAACGGTATTTCAGTTATTCATCTCATAGCTCGCAAAAATAAAGAAATGCAATTTATGTTGGTTATTATTTTTGTGATTTTTGTTTTACGGTCATCTCACAGGTTTGCAATATAGAACCGACAAAATTGGTGCATTATTATTATAATATTATCTTGAGAAGTTTTAGTTTTTGCTCCTTTTATTTATTTTTTACCTCGTCCAACAACTATGACCTCTGAATGCGGCACTGGAAATCAAATTGACGTGGTTGATTTTGCATTCCTGATTTGTGAAGTTTGAGTAGTTGCAGGACTGTTCTCAATTATTGTTATTTTTACCTCTGCACAATGGAAAAAAAATTGTGCATAACGCGAATAAATTCAATATCGGCGGATTGCGCTGAAATTTTGACAAAAATCGAAGAACTTTCTGGGGAATCGTGCAAAGGTGGTTAAGTTCACTGCACGCAGTTGCAAGACCTCGTTTTACCCTAATGACCCTTATTTGTTACACTTTCCGGAAGTCCTTGGCCTTTTGGGTAATAGTTAGAAAATAATAGAATGTGGGGCAAAAGAAGCAATATTTTAGCTTCTTTATTCGTGCGGTGCATGAAAATAACTCCACTCGATTCAATGGAAAATTCTAGATCAGAATAGTTATGTGAGATTATTAGTAAGCAATTGAGGAATATGAAAACGTGGGGTAAAATCAGCAAGATCCTAATTCCCAACATCGTACAGTAGACAGAGCTCAAAAGGCAAAACAGAGGAAAAATTTGAGATCAAACGTGTTATGTTTTGTCGATTATTTGTAATTCGAAACGAGGTCTTGCAGCTAAACCACCTTTGCACGATTCCCCAAAAAATTCTACGGTTTGTATCAAAATGTCAACGCAACCCGCCCATATCGAACCGAGATATTGAATTTTTCGTGTTATGGACAATTTTTTCCCATTGTGTCCTGGTTCAGAAATTATGACCCCTGACTGAGGCACTGGACATCATTTCAGCAGATGGTTCATTCAATTTCGAATTGAAATGGTAATTTTTGCATATCTGATATTATTAGTTATTAGTTTGAGCAGCCACATGCCCAGTATGATTGTAATTGGTGTCATGTCCTCTGCTCTCTTCCATTTCGACCCCTAAATCCGGCTCTGGTCGAAATTCCAGAAGATCATTATTTTTGTTTCATAAGGGCGAACGTCGCAAACGTAAACAATGACTTCTTTCGCAAATTCCTCAATAATAAGGACTGGAATATAGTGGAAGTGGAAAATATCGAGAGTAGGCTGCAATATTCCCAGAATCTGCCGAAAGGAAAATGTTTACTTTTGCAACTTTCGCTCCTTTATAAGAGGTGAGCCAGCCAAGGGCTGAAAACCTCTCAAATAAAAACAAAGACAAGTTTTCGCTCCTATGAAAAAAGAATGAAGAATTTCAAGTTCAAATAGCATTATTTGAGCTCCTGATGTATTCTCACGAAGCCTGAGTAGCCACATGATCAGTTTCGTTGTAATTGGTGTTATGGCCCTTTCTTTTCCAAATATGATCCCTGAATCCGGTCCCGGTCGAAATTTAAGAAGGTCAATTTCAACTGCAAACAGACTTTTTAGAGATCCTGATGTTTTTCATGAAGTTTGAGCAGTCGCATGCCGAGTTTCACTGTAATTGGTGTTATGGCCACTGCTCTTTGCCTTTTGACCCCCAAATCCAGCCCAGGCTGAAATTTTAGAAGGTCAATTTCAGTTGCAAACAGAGTTCAGTTTCATTGTAATTGGTGTTAACATGCCCAGTTTCATTGTAATTGGTGTTATTGCCCCTGTTTGCCCCATTTTGACCCCTGATTACGGCCATGACCGAAATTTTAGAAGCTCAAATTCAATTGCAATAAGAATTCTTCGAGCTCGTGATGTGATTTCATGAAGTGTGAGCAGCCGCATGCCCAGTTTCATTGTAATTGGTGTTATGGGCACTGCTCTCCCCCATTTTGACCCTGGTAAGAATTTCAGAAGGTCAATGTCATTAAAAAGTAATTTTCAAAATTCCTTATTTGTAAAGTTTGAACAGCCTCATCCCCATTTCCGCATGGATGTTTCATTGTAATTGATTTTGTAACCCATACTCTACCCTTGTGACCCCTGAATCTGGCCCTGAATTCAGTCAATATTGCCCTACTCAAATGGTGAAACCATCGGAATCGACCAGAAATCTTCACAAATATATTTTTGAGATGGTTTGATGGTTAATTTGATGAATATCGGGCTTGAACACATTCAGAACATTGAGGTGATGTTCGAAATATAAATATATCTTCACCTCCACTTAACTCTTAAGCGGTGCTTACATATACGATTAAACCTGGTTTAAGCAATAAGCGGAGGTGAAGAAATTGGCCCTAAAGTGCTATTTTGGCCTATTTTACGTACTTTTCTTCATGCATTCTATAATGCACGAGAAATGCACCAAAGCCGCTAGGTGGATTAATATGGGTTTTTATTATAGGCTTAGTTTGTTGTAGATCTATAAAGACGTACACAAAATCAAGCCATTTTGTTGGAATGTGGCCGAGTTGTTAACGTCGCGGACGGGAATAGGATATGCTATCCAAATGGTCCTTTTCCTCACTTTGTTGATTGACTAGAAGAGAGGGGTTACTGTTACTTCCACTAGTGGTATTCTTGGCACCTTACTGCCCGCCTGGGTTGGTTACCGTGTCTCCCATACGGGAATCAAGGGGACGATATTCCAACGCGACAACAGCAACAAACGAGAACGCGTGAAATAAATTAATAGAAACTTTTTCGACAGCGCGAACAGAAACACGACCCTTCGTGGCGTTGGATCTGGAATGTGCTAAAAACCCTATACAACTACGTGGTCCTATCGATTATCTCTCCATTCTTATGGAGTATGATGATCCGATAAGATTAGATTAGAACTATTGACATCATTAATTTAAAACTCCCAAGTCCAATATTCTTCACCTGTTGTTCATATATTTATCTCGCCATGGAAGAAAAAAAAATACCTACAGATACAACACCAATCGTTTTGGAATGTTTATGAGGGAGTGCTTTGATCCGTATGTTAGCAAGTGTGCTGACTGCTGAAAAAATACCAGCAGTAATATTTCATTCCACTGTTTTTTTCTTTCACATAATGAACATGTGAGTTATGCAATCAAGAACTGCTACAGTAGCCCTATATGAGAACAAATTTGAAATTCATTTTCAAGATTTTCATCAATCTCAATTCATTTGGAAACATTACCTCTAAAACTGAACTCCAGAGACCATGCAAATAGATGTTTCGATATCCCAATAATGTCAAACAAACAACCTACCCTTAATCGAACTCAGGCCTCCATTTTGTTTCCACTCACTACCACATGAACTCCAGGAATTCGAAAGGCGTGCCACAAAAAGTTGGGCACGCAAAATCCCTCCACATTAGATCAACAGAACGAATGGGGACATAACCTTGCACTTAACGTTTCGCGTAACATCCCAAACCGCCAAATGACTCCCACCGGCATTCGGAAAGTTTCATCTGGCGAACATAGCTAAGCTAGTGCACAAAAAGTCGTCCCTTGACAAATGGACCAAAATACCTAGTGTCCTCCACAGTGATGCTGATGGTAAAGGTGGCGGCAATGCAAGTATCACTTGACAAATTGGTCTTCCCTGATGGCTTCACACCGGCTGCCCCTACTTCTTACGCGTTCGCCCAACAAGCTCGGATCCGGATGTTGTAATAATGGTAGCACAAAACGAAAAAAAAAAACACGTGTGCGAGAGCAAATGTGCTTGGCTTGGGTTTGCGCCCTTCTTCATTTTTTCCCTGGGAGGAGGGGGTCGCTATCGATTTTATTCACAACCACCACGCGATGACGACCGGAGGTAGCAGCATTGAGTTTGAGATAGAGCTACCACTAACTAAGCGAGCGAGCAATTTTCCGTGCACTATGATGGTTTGTCAAATTCACCAGTGCAAAAATTCAGCTTTGTTGTTCCGCCTCAAAGTCAAGTGCTGGGAATCGTTTAATTGCACCCTAGTCGAAGCATAAACAAAACATAATTTGCGTAAATTTAATGACCTTTCTATCGAACCGGAAAGCTGTCGCCATCCAAAATAGCATCAATGAAAACACTGGTCCCCCCATGCACTAACTGAAAAATACGGAACATTACGACCCGTAGTGAAAAAAAGCCCAAAGAAAGACCGGGAAGAAGAGGTTAAAGAATGTGTACACAGTATTTCATCCTTCCTCCTACACATCTGATACTTCGTTCTATACCTCAATCGGTAATCCTAGCCTAACCACCCAACCAGTCATAGCCACCCACAACCAGCCACCCCACACTAACGTTATGCCGCACGCGTCCCTTGATGAACCAAAATCTACGCGATGTGCTTCCTACCACTGCCGATCCTTCCTCCGCAGTCCAAAAACTTGTATTTTAATATATTTATATTTAATACAAAAACCCCTCGTCCCACAATCTCCCACCCGACCTATCTTGCAATTTGCGAAACCGATCCGTCGTCGTCGTCGTTGTCCGCTCGCCGCTGCTACGAAAATGTACGTACGTACGAACGGTTCTCCTCGATTGCAGGCAGGCAAGCAAAGCCATCGTCACTGAGCAGCAGCGAGCAAGCACACTGACGGGGTTTTCATTGAGGTATTGCTGCTGTTGCTGGCTTTTTCCATCAAAGAGAAAGCTAAACCAGGCCCCCCACCCTCCCTAACTCCACGAGTCCACGAAAAGCGAACGGACGGACCAACGAACGTACCGACTAACGGGGTGGATGGGGCGGGAAGTTGTCAGCCACGGACGAATGGCACCGACGAGCGCACTGTGGGTTGATGTACCTGCGAAGGATCTATTTCACAGTTCAAGGATCGTTCGATTGGCATGGTCAATCGGGATCTGGAAGCGTTGGAAAAGAATTGAGGAACGCATTCGATTGTCGATTGAACTAAAAGGAAACGCATTCTACAGTGGGCTGAATGGCTAATTTGAGGTAAAAATGGGTTGCTTTAGAACTTTGAATATTGAACATTGTCGAAATCGGTTGGGAATTGTCTGAGGTTTGAATATATAAATTTCTAATGCTCGTAAAAGGATTTTGTGTATTGAAGAGTCGGCTATTCCTTCTACGCACATGAAATAAAATTTGACCACATTTTAATGCTGCAACCAAAGCGAGCTAAACTAAGTAAGATGACATGATGCTAATTAACATAAGTCAGTAAAAATTATACGATTTTAGCCCATTCCAATGGCATTCCAAATATTTATTTAAACGGCCACTTTTAGTCCGTTATGAATTTGGTACTAATTCTTGAAATCTTGTATCTATTCCAAGTTTCTGTATTGGTTAATAGAACTGGCTATATATTACTTTTCAAAACCCTCATCAGTATCAAATCTGTAGGTCGCTTTACTGAGATTTTGCGAAAATGTATGTGCAAGTATCAATACTAGTAAAAACAAAAATGTGTAAAATAGAACAATGATTCGGCTACCTGTCCGAAACGGACAATCTACCGAAATAGGTATGTCGTTTATGGTAACAATTGATGATCCCCACCTCGTTTTATTCTTGAATATGTGTTAAGGTAGATTTTTCAATCCATCGCCAGGATTTGGTTGTTTTATGTTGTATTATCTACCCATCTCATACATATAGTGGCATCATAATTTCATGTGGGTCAGTCGTCCATCATACTTTCATCGCTGTAACTTCACAGATCAATTTGAACTTAGGTTCTCACCATCAAACTTTCTTAGGATAAATCTTGTGTTCCTTACTATAAACACCCCCTGAATTAGTTCAACGCAGTCCGCTCCGTTAACCGTGTTCACGCATATTTCGCACTCCTGGAAGACTCAAGGTTTGCTTTGCCACTCGACACGAACATTCGGAGAAGGTTCGAGCTTAACGCTTCGGTAAGTCCTGCTCCATTTAGCAGCGAATGAGGGAGCAGACCGTTGAACTGGTTCAAGGGTGTTCCCAAGTTCTGCCAACCGCCTATAGTTTCATCATCATCATACATATGTGTCAATACGACATGTCCGAACATTTTTTCCAACAAATCCCAAGTGCGTTCCTGAACAGCAGAGTACTTTCCATATGGTATAAGAACTCTTGCCGGCGGAGAACCTACAGAACAACCCCGCTCGGGGGCATTGTGGCAAAAAGTTCATATCGCTGAAGGTGTCATAGATTTGAATCGAATCCGCAATGTACAATCCCATCAAACTTCCTTCACCATCCAAAGATTATTTCGTTGTGTTTCGGCATTTGGAACTCGTAAAGATTTTCAAGAGTTTTCCACGGCCACGGTACACATAGATCGGAACGAAGCTTCGCCCAAACGAGATTTGAGAATTTGTTGAAGCACTTAGACGCTCGAATGCGACTGGCGAAGTACATTCCATTTCCGAAGACACGCGTCCAATTGCCATCAGGAAAGGATCGATTTGCCTTAGGTTATAAATCGGTGTTGACCCGCGGCAGTCCAAAATCGGGGCACGTAATCATCTTGCGTGTCATCGATCACCGGGAACACCAACAGCAAAGACCCATAACCTGAAAGAAAAGTATTGACATTTTTTTTCCCGGGTCCATCCTCTTCCAGGTGGATCCATTAGCCAAGGGCTGCCCAGTTGATTGTAGTCGGGCGAGAGAGAACCCATCTCGTAGAACCGATTAGAACCATTGGGCACAGGTTTAGGGCCAGTCGATCCGTTCCGAGATGAGTGTGTCTTTGGAAGTGGAAATTTATGAGAGTAAATTAGTTATTTGTGAATTTATTGTGCCCAAGACAGCGTTGTCTAGATCTAGCTTATAAGGCTTTCGCTTAGAGGGGTACATAAAGTAATGAGGTTTCGGTTTATAAAAGGGAATGATCTAATAAGCACAGACAAACAGACGTAACACTAGAAAAAATACCATCGACCATGACTATAACGATCAATTAGAATTTGATCGGTTGCGCGTTTCACAACTAGAGGCGTTAGCGTCGTAATCCTTCGAGTTTGACATTTCACTCCAGCGCCTTCTGGTGACAATGTCATACGAAACAAAGTTTCGTGTAACATGCTCGCAAGATGGTGGTATAGGAGTTGGGCGACGGATTTTTCAAAAAAAATGTTCAAGCTGTTACGTCTGTTTGTCTGTGTAATAAGTATATGCCGATCATTATCGAATTAACCGAAACACAACTGAACTTCTGAATTTCACGTATCCTTTAATGTTCTTTGTCTTAATAATTTCTGTTTTGACTGGTCCGTTCCCTTATTCTCGGATTCTTAACCTATAGTGTTCAAATCGATTGAGTCTTTAGGATTATATTATGAATATATTTTTTATAATAGTATTATCTTCATAAATATTGGATTGGTTGCTTACATCAGCTAGTAAATGTTTGTTTTCTTCTGTTCCACATAGAATTTTGATGTACAAAAATAAGATATTTTCTCCAAGAGACGTATAGTAACAATGAATAAATGCATTAATTGTAGGTTTTCATGAAACTTCGTTTTACATGTTTTTCCATAAATGGAAAAGTAGAATAAAATAAATTCATTATCATTATGTACTTTTTTTACATTTTCGTAGTTTTGCACACATTTTTATATTTATAATTTTCTTAACGACTTAACAGCTTTTGTAAACAAAGATTCAAACGTCGATTTGATGAATCTGAAAACATGCCCACGCAAATCAACACCATCAATACCTAGGTGAAGGCTTTTGCTACCGGTTGATGGTGTAATTTTGCGTGGGAGTGCTATCAGATTCATCTTATCAACGTTTGATTCTTTGTTTACGAAAGCGGATGAGTCGTTTTGTCTGTTCTTCCTTCATTCTTCTTTCTTTTTGCCTTTTTCGTACACCAAGGTGTAACGAGAAGGCTTTATATGTACTCAAAAAAAAATGTCTCATAGGAGGCCCGGAGAGCCGACTGTAGTATACCAATGCTGTGTTGACGAATTGAGGTGATGTCTGTCTGTGTGTATGTTCTTGCGCAAAAAACTCACTCATTTTTAGGCACTTATCCCTCAACCGATTTGCTAGGAACAATTTGCATTCGAAGAGTAATCCTGTCCACACTTTTCACTTCTTTTTGCTCACTTCTTACTTCTCACTACTCACTTTTCACTTACCACTTTTCAGTATTCAGAAGTAATTTCTTATTCGGCCTAATGACCGTTCGGTTTAAAGGCTCTCGGCCTATTATGGCCCAGCATTATATAAATGCAAGAGACTTATCTATAGACGAATCCTCCAAGTAAAAATAAGAAGTAGACAAACAACGGTGTTTACTTTGACTTTCCGTATCGTACATCAATCAGATTTTAATTACATTTTGTCTAGAGTTTATTATAAGCATTTTATAATGATCTTCGTATGCTAAGGTTTAGGATCTGTCGAAGTAAACACCGTCGGTTGTCTTCTTCTTATTTTTGCTTGGATTCGTCAATAAAACAGTCGTATTTTTAGATGTTTCTAATTTTCTTTGATTTCCTTTTTTGATTTTGCAAGGAGCATACAGCTTTCGGATTTTAAAAGCTGTTATAACTTGAAGTCCGTTGAAACGAGTTACGAGCGCAAAGCTTCTTCTTCTTTTTCTTCAATGGCTCTACATTCCAACTGGAACATGGCCAACTTTGCAACTTAGTATTCTATTTACCATTTCCTCAGTTATTAATTGAAAGCTTTTCTATGCCCGCCATTGCATGAGTATGTATCTTGCGTGGCAAGTACAAGGATACACTACGTCCAGGGTGTCGAGAATGTTTCCCACCCGAAAACACCCTAGACCGTATAAGACCTCCTTTTGACTCCGGAACCACAAAGCTCGGTTTCAGAGCAAACCCCAGACTGCTGTTTTAGAGCCAACGGCAGTCTTTCGGGTGGGCACTCAAGACCTCTTTAGGATTCCGGGTCTCAGGGCGTACGGACGCTGGGGAGATTTCGGATCACGGGAACCTATCTTGTACGTAATACTCACGGTCAAACAGCGCCAGCGCTTTATTAGGCTACTCTTCTCCCTGCACGGGACTATTGAAAGGGCGTCTTCTTGGAGTTGTCTTGGATTTCCCCGGCAGGGCCCAGTTACGATGTAGCGATCACGACGATAACGATCGTCCGATTGAGGGGACGATGAAAACTGCACGGACCGGCGGAGGCTTCGATGAATGTTGCGGGAAGGAAGGTGCGAGGAAGGGCGATCTTGGTACAATGGCGACGGTGGGTGCCACGTTGGACTTCGGTGGACTACACTGCCGTTATACGCATAATTGTCCCATGTATATAGGGGATCCCAGCAAACATGGGACAAATATGCGTATGACGGCAGTACAGGCGGTGTCGGGAAACGAGATGGTGGTCCCAAGGGACGATCTTCGGTTGAATCTTGCCGGAGCAGGCCGGCAGGGTATGAGTCTTGCACTCCATTTTTTTTTTGCAGATGCTCCTCTATGCAGGAGTTAACATCAACTGCACACTCACGCCGTTTTCCAGCTCTTTCCCGCCCAAAAACCATCAATCGATCCGAGTTTGGCCTCTCTGTTGATGGATGTTACGAATCTTGGCGACGGCGGCTAGTGGTGAACTATGGGCTCTACGGGGCGGCGACAGCAAACGATCAGTTGCCGCAGCTTCGATGCCGATGTTCGGGCACCGGCCGTAAGGGGGCGACTTCAGTTCTGGGTAGACCCACCTTGGCCGTTCGTTAACGGTAGTCGACCAGGGGTTCCGCTCGTATTACCGACACGTGGGTCGGAACGACATAAGGGCACTTCCACTGTATTTTTTTTAACCTAGGAGTAGGACCTTCGTTTGAAGGAGTAATCTTCAAACGAGTTTTATCACTGTCAGTAAAGTCACTTGTCTTGTGTTTAACATAATTACCTGTTCCAAGTGACTAATTCGTACACGTGGTACCTGTCGTTTTTGTTGTACTTCCCTGTCCATGTCGTTATGATTTCTATAAATAACACTATTATTATCTTTTTGGCGTTATTATTGTGTCGTTTTACTGACCCAATTTACACTCGCACATCTTCTTATTTAGGTCGCAATTCAATGATCTATTCAATTTACTATCTAGCTTGTTCGTTTCTCTAGTGTCGTAAACTGTCTTCACTGTTTGGTTTTTGGCGTTGCAAATCGTCGTTGGAGAAAGTATGCATAAGGTACACCGGGGCAACTTGAAACGGTTTTTTCAAAGTTGAAATTCGAAGTGCTTTGAAAAAATCACCCTTTGGTATATTTTGAATCCGTTTGCGGTGTTTGCTAGTTCGGGCCAAATATTATACATAAAAAATAAGCAACCTTAAAAAACTTTTTTATAAATATTTTTTATATTTAAATTATTTTTTTATATGCATCGTTTCAACTTGCCCCGCGAATCGGGGCAAGTTGAAACACTGTGTTATATTCAGACGTAAGCTAATTTTGCCGTATTAATAACAAAATGTATGTACTCAGTGACACTCAAGAAACACGAGGTTGTAAAGGTGACTATAAAACTGCCAGGATTCGCATAAGAGTCCCATATAAGTTTTTGACAATTTTAATTTTGTTTCAGAAATTAGTTGAAAATTGTCTCCTGTTTAAGAAAAAACTGATGAAATAGTAGGCTTTGTTCTAGAAATTTGAAAAAAAAAATCCACTTTTGTTGTCTCATCTTGATATTTACTCGCATAAAAATCAGATTCTAGATTTGATAGGTACTTTTTTACAAAAAAAAATAAGTTTACGGTCCATTTAATTGTCCTACAGCAATAAATACGGATAAAAAATATTATGGCAATTTTTTGGAGAGATACCAATTTTTTTCAATTTATTTTTTTTCTCCATGTAAAACAAGTTTGATAAATTCAACTGCAAATTACTCAAGTCGGCGAAAATGACATGAGACTCTTATGCGAATAAGGGCAGTGTACAACAAAGCCACAAGCGTATTTTCAGAGACCAAATTCTGGAGAACGCACTACGCTGAAAATTTATCAAATTGATTTCCTCCTACTGGTGACCACTCGGATTACTATTCAGGATGCTTCATTATTTATTTCACTTGTATATTGCGCAGTTGATTAATTCGATTGTGGCTTCTTCACAAATGCACATTAACTAACCAGCCATAATATCTCTCATAAACTCTTCGATTGAAAAAAAAAAAAGCAGCTAGGGAAGTGAAAGGTGGAGTTAACGAAATGTTTACATAGTGTGTGTTTTATTTTTCTGAGAGTTAGTGCTCGTAGATTAAGAATCTCAAAACTGCAGTTTAAGCATGACCCCTTTTCATTCTAGTGGAGATTGTAGGAGGGTTGCATTCATGACGGAATGGGCGGAAATTTATTAAATTTATGTTCAGAAGTTTGCATATTTTTATAAATTTGTGTTTTTCGAATGTATGTTTTTTGAAACCATGCTGTATTCTGGAAAAAAATTACTTTTAATTGCAAGGGTGACGTTTTGAATTGTTGTTTCAACTTGCCCCGCACCACACATTTCTATTTGCCCCGATGAGTTGAACATGCAGAGCAATATCAAACAACCAAAATACAAAAATTAAAACGGGTCTTTCATCGATTTTTCATAATCATTATGCTTATTCAACATTGAATGATTACCTACCGTGAAAATTTGATGAAAAAACTCTTCCAAACATTGTTTTGAGACCTGTTTCATTGGCACGTCAAATAGTTGTATTGGATTTTGCAAAGGGCGAAAAATAAACAATGGCAGGGATTGCCTTTGAAAGCTGCAATCTTTCGGGAATGGTAGTCAGAAGGTGCGTTTAGACGAGTAGTTTGTTGAAAATAAATATCAGAGCATTCGGTCTTTTACTATCTGAATAACAGCTTCCGTTTCAGCTTACCCCGCATTTCAACTTGCCCCGGTGTACCTTACTACCTCTTCTGATCTGAGCCCTACCGAAAAATCCCGAGGCCTTTGATAGTCAGGTTCGGGTAACTTTATCCGGTGGTCTAAATCTGCTACCTATTTTGTATATGTTTTACCAACTCTTCTTTAGACGAATAACCGCAAGAAAACTCAGTGACTGAGAACGTTGCTTGCCTAAATTTAGCTATGATTTAAATAGGAGAGGTTGGGGTGTATTTTGTAACCCTGTTACAAACCTCAGCTTTGTAGTACGCCGCAATTATTTTGACTTTCAAAAACGGCTGTTTATGATGCCCCAATCCATTTTCAACGCGCGTAATAAACATACAACAAGTGACAGAATGTCAACACCACACACATCCGTTAGCGTATATATACCGCTAACGCTGACACCAATACTAATACAGAATATGTATATTGGGCTTACAAACACAATGATCAAACATTTGTTTTCGAACTTATTGAACACTCTGTATGTGAACAAAATACATCGAATAATACTTTCTCCTACAAAGTTCCAAATTATGTCAAATGTCCGTTATGCCAAATGATCCACTCTTTTATTGCCAATTGTCCATTATGCTGAATGTCCTTATGTCAAATGGCCCAGAACCGACTCTATGAGTGATTTGGAGAAGTAACCAACCACTAGAAGTGTGCGCCGAAAGCCATTTCAGCCGGCGGTGGCGGCGTTAATCGACGTGGCCATTTTTTTATTGCGTTCGAATATCCACGGAAAGTTCTTCGGAATTTCTGTTGAGTATTATACAGAAATTTCTTATAAAATCCGCAAGAATCTCTGAGGAGTTTTCATACTAAACTCTTTTCAGAGAAATTCTCCGGAATATTCTTCAGTGCTTCCGCGAAAGATTGTTCAAAAATCATGCTGCGTTTGAATGCCACTTAGCCGAATAACACGTTAGGCCGAAACTCATCTAGCCGTTATTTTTGCCCTTGTTTGTAACTGGTCATTTAGCTGAAAATGAAGTTTGGTCAATGGTCGTTTAGTAGAAAGAGCCCGAAAGTGTTTTTTCTGCCAAACAACCATTCGGCCAAAAAACCCATTTGGACAAACAACTTTTTCGACAAGAGGACCAGTTCAACTGAACGACACTTTCGGTCGATTGTCCATTTCGCCCAAATGGCCCATTCTGCCAAACGGCATTTTCGCCCAAATGAGCTATTCAGCCAACCAAAGGGTTCGGCCGAACGACAGAAATGCAAAATATGACGTTTTTGTATTATGACGCAAAATAGTCGCGAGATTCGGGTTTGTGCATTGTACCGTCGATGAGTAAATAGATTAGTGTAAGATTGGACGCGTTCGTCAAAGGACACATTTGTACATTGTGTGTTTGGAGAGTAAATAAATTAGTGCAAAATTGAACGCGATCGTCGCAGTTTTCATATGCCATCGGGTGTTCATGGTGTAATTTTTTTCTCGTCGAGGACAGCGAAGGTAATTGGTTATTATTTGGAAGATCGTGTGTTAGTGCTGCGCATCGTTTCGGTAGTTCACAGTTTGAATATGTCATATGGGCAAGCATTGTGTGGAGTACGCGTTTGATCATGTTCATGCTCGGTTCTTAGACACTTCACACGTTTCGGTATTCTTGTGCTTTGTGCGGTCGAAAAATTAAATCAATTGGTGTGCGTTTGATCGTGTTCCTGCTCGGCATTCAGGTAGTTAGTTTGTTCTGCAAATAATGGTTCAGTCAAATCCTTGGGGGTCGTTCAAAAATGATGTCACAGGTTTTAGGAGGGGAGGGGATCTAAGATTTTGTGACAGTACATGTACTAGGTATACAAAAAAGCGTGACAAAGGGGGGGGTCTAGAAATCCCAAAAAGTAGTGGACGTCATATTTGAATCGCCCCTTGTGTAAAAAACTGGCATGAACGCAGTTTTTACGTAGCGCTTTTCGAAATTTCAACGTGAAATTGTATAGAATTTTCAAGGAAATATTTGGCATTTTCACCAAAAAAAATCTCTGGAGTTTCAACGTGATGCTGGAGGAACATCAGTCGAGAAATTCTAAAAAAAATTTCTTTGGCTTTTCCACGGAATTCTACATCCTGTAAATTTCTACAAGTTTGAATCGGCGGGAAAATTTATAGATCAGCGGCGTGATAAATTTTAAACGCAAAAATGCCAGCGGCGGCGTTGAAATTGCAAATGATTTAATCACTTTGAAGAAAAAAAATCACTAGCAACAAACTCCCCAGTTCGGAAAATTCCTATTTTCTGACTAAGTGATTTTGGAATAAGTTCGCGATTCGTATTAGCATTCGTATTCGCATTAGGATTCGCAGAATATTCGCGAAATCCGACGCGAACGCGAATAGAACATTTTCAATGTGCTTGAATAGATCCTATTCCAAAGGTCGCATCGCTTATCGAAGTGAATCCAGATAAAATAAATATTGTAAATAGAACAATACCCTATCCTAAGACAATCGTATTTCATATTTGAACTGGCTGGCACCATTATTGACTGGAAATTTATGAGCTTCCGAAACGTGTACATTCGGAATGGATGGATAGCTAACCCCAAGTCTCATTCATTTGGTTCTCTGAGCAATTTTGCAAGCCGAAGGATGCCAATATCAGCACATTTATTTTAAACATGAAGCATAATAGTTTGATTTCAGACAGTAGACAGTGTTTCGCGACAAACTACTTCGTAATTGCTACAAATTCGATGGGACTCAGTTTTTATAATCCGTATTTTTATTATGTGCGAAAACAACAATCTCCTCAACGAAAAGGGTAATTCAGTAAGGAATTGTCACAAGGACGCATGATACGTTTGTCCCTACCGCGCCACCCACCGCTTGACTCTTATTTAAACGCGATAATCTTGCAACCTCCCAGAGGTTCGTCACAAATTTCCCATCCACTCCAACAAACACAATACAGGATGCACAGAAGAAGAGCTGACAAGGAGGCGACTGTGGGTACCATTATATTCCGCATGCTTTTCTCCGCATCTTGCTTCACATACATCGCAAGGTAGTCACCAACTTCAACCGAGCAGCGATACCGTAATATTTATTTTATTTTCCTCAAGTGTGTTCCAATCTCGTGTGTTCGGATGATACTGTTGTGCTCGTTACTTCTCCACTGGAGCGGATAGTGGATACCTGTCTAGTTGATTCCTTTGACTGCATCCTCTTAGGGGCCGTACAATTATTACGTTAGGGGTTTTTCTGATTTTTACAATCCCTCCTCCCTCCTGGCAAAATTTTTATCAAACAATAAAGAAAATTATTTTGAGCTTTTAGTGGAATGTCTTTACTTGTCATGAGACGAGTTTGTACAATTCAATACCACCACTTGGTACAAACCTTCGTCAAATATGTGTTTCGACCTTAACAGCACAGCCGTTTGACACATGAGACACTGAAGACGGTTTTACTGTTGAAGTCGAAATATGTATCTGTCAAAGGTACAATCTAGTGGTGGAGTTAAATGGAATTGTACAAACTCGTCTCATGACAAGTATTTTTTTTTTATTTATATGGTGCGTAAGAAAACGACAGACCCTCCCTTCCTTCATAAGTACTTACGTAATATGTGTACGGCCCCTTACTCGCTGTTGGACAGTATTGAGCGATTGTGAATACGTATCGTAGTTTTCTACACCGATCAAATGAAATCAGCTTTCAAGATTCCCCTAAATACACAAACGAAATACGCTGGACGACTGTCGTCGCGCCTATAATGTTTCATTGACGCTTCTATAACAACGCGCAGAAAATCGCAAGCGCCTAGCAATATCGACAGTCGCGTAGGTTCGAAGGAACCTTTAGGGTAAACTTTAACAGACTCTTTAACGCTGTGATAACAAAAACAATATTCGTAACCTATATAGTATTTATTGCAAATTATGTAAAAAAAAGTTTTAACAAAACAACTGTATGAAAAACTGTAAGGTAGACCGGGGCAAGTTGAAACGGTTTTTTCAAAGTTGAAATTCGAAGTGTTTTAAAAAAACAACCCTTTGATATATTTTAAATCCGTTTGCGGTGTTTGCTAGTTCGGGCCAAATATTATACATAAAAAATAAGCAACCTTAACAAACTTTTTATAAATATGTTTTATATTTAAATTAGTTTTTTATATACATCGTTTCAACTTGCCCCGCGAATCGGGGCAAGTTGAAACACTGCGTTATATTCAGACGTAAGCTAATTTTTCCGTAATAATAACAAAATGTATGTACTCAGTGAGACTCAAGAAGCACCAGGTTGTAAAGCTGACTATAATACAGCCAGGATTAGCATAAGAGTCCCATGTAAGTTTATGACGATTTTTATTTTCTTTCAGAAATTAGTTTAAAATTGTCTCCTGTTTAAGAACAACTGGAAAAAATAGTAGACTTTATTCTAAAAATTTGAAAACAATTCCCACTTTTGTTGTCTCATCTTGATATTTACTCGCATAAAAATCAGATTCCAGATTTTGATGATTTTTTACACAAAAAAATAAACTCAAGTATGGTCTATTTAATTGCAATCAATACGGATAAAGAATATTATGTAGATTGTTTGGAAAGATACCATTTTTTTTTCAATTTATTAGATTTTTTTTTCTATTTCTCCATGTAAAACAAGTTTGATAAATTCAACGGCAAATCACTCAAGTCGGCGAAAATGTCATGGGACTCTTATGCGATTAAGGGCACTGTACAACAAAATCACAAGCGTATTTTTAGAGACTAAATACTGGAGAACGCACTAATACGCTGAAAATTTATCAAATTGATTTCCTCCTACTGGTGACCACTCGGATTACTATTCAGGATGCTTCATTATTTGATTCACTTGTATATAGCGCAGTTGATTAATTCGGTTGTGGCTTCTTCATAAATGCACATTTATTAACCAGCAATCATATCTCTCATAAACTCTTCGATTGGAGAAATAGGCAGCTGGGGAAGTGAAAGGTGAAGTTAACGAAGTGTTTACATACCTACTATGTTTTATTTTCCTGAGAGACCCTTTTTATTCTAGTGGAGATTGTAGGAGGGCAGCATTCATGACGGAATGGGCGGAAATTTATTAAATTTATGTTCAGAAGTTTGCATGTTTTTATAAATTTATGTTTTTCGAATGTATGTATTTACGAACCATGTTTAATTCTGGAAAAAAATTACTTTATTGCGAGGGTGACGTTTTAAATCGTTGTTTCAACTTGCCCCGCACCACGCATTTCTATTTGCCCCGATGAGTTGGACATGCAGAGCAATATCAAACAACCAAAACACAAAAATTAACACGGGTCTTTCATCTGTTTTTCATAATCATTTTGCTTATTCAACATTGAATGATTACCTACCGTGAAAATTTGATGAAAAAACTCTCCCAAACATCGTTTTGAGACCTGTTTCATTGGCACGTCAAATAGTTGGTTTGGATTTTGTAAAGGGCGAAAAATAAACAATGGCAGAAATTGCTTTTGAAAGGGGCAATCTTTCGGGAATGGCAGTCAGAAGGTGCATTTAGGCGAGTAGTTTGTTGAATCAGAGCATTCGGTCATTTCCTATCTGAATTACAGCTTCCGTTTCAATTTACCCCGCATTTCAACTTGCCCCGGTGTACCTTATGTAGAGATTTTAAATTAAACTGAGATTCATTAGGGGCCGTACACATATTCCGTAAGCACTTATGGGAAGTGGGGGACTGTCGTTTTCTTACGCACCACATTAATAAAAAAAAATTGTTCGAAAGACCTCTAAGATAATGCCAATCCAATTGATTTCAATTTAAAATATCTGCAAGTTTGGTTGAGTTTTTCGATTATTTTCATCATGATGTGCAAAAATTCATGCCTACTTCCTATTACTCATCTCGTCACACATAGCTGTTATCGAGTTAAATGAAATATGTAGCACTAACTCATCTTATGTAAAGTGTTTGTTTTCGTAAATTCTTAAGAGAGCAAAAACATTATTTTTTACCAGAATCGCCCAATTCTGTTACCGTTTGGTTTGTTGCACGAACTGTGTTCCCATATGCGTCGCTATCGTCTTCGGAACTTTTTCTTAAACGATGGAAAGCCGGCACAGCACAGCACACGGTCGTGCTGCCAAGGATATGGATATGAAAACAACATCCACTAACGAGGACGATGACGCCGACGACGACTAGGACAACGTGTTTGGGCGCCACAAAGAAGAGCACACTTTCTGGGGCTGATGTGATAAAGCGTGTGTCTCGCACGACGAAGGGGAAATATGCGAACTGAAAAGTTTAGAAAGCTTCTTCGTCGAGAAGTGGGTGAACTCCTACGATGAGAGAGAGAGAGAGAGAGCGTCGAGGAGTGGGACGTAAAAATTTGATCAAAGTTCAAGGACTTTTACAACAAAGTTGTTGATAGCTTTTCAAAGGCAAATGAGTGCGGTTAAATACATGTGTCGAGTGAGTGAGCGTTAGAAAGGATTCTGTGGGGAAAAATGTCATGGTGGAATTTCCTATTTTTGAGTAGGAAACATGAGTGTTTGATGTTTCTACTTTTCGTTAATAAACAGATTCGAGCGTAATTATTGGATTTTCTATATTATTTTGCCTGTGTACGTAACCTACGAGTTTTAGCTAATTTATGCATAATCTTAGTAGATTATACGTAAATAAAGCGCTAAAAATGATTTTTTAATCCGATGGGCTTAGGAAATATAATTATTTTTAAATTATAGATTACTTGCGGTCTATCTTAGGGCAATTACACAACCCCAATTGATCGTACTGCTTCTTCTTCTTGTTCACCATTATCCAAACTATCATGTTATAGATTGATAATTCAGATACCGCCATGACGAAGAAAGCAACAGTGAACATCAGCTGCTCGCCACACTTCGGTCGCGACGCATCAATTGTACCGCACTTAACCAGTGGTCTCTTCCCGATCAGCGCTTTCATAGTTATCTTTTGTTCAACCACCTACTTAACGACCTCGCCGACCACTACAATGGCTAAAGGCAGGCGCAACGCCGCTGTCATCAATAATAAGGGCAGACTCCGAAGCCAGTATTTCTAGTTGAAAGCTCGTTATTGCTTCTTCTGCCCTTGGTCGGTTGTTTCGTTCGATCCCGTTTCCGCAGTTACCCGTCATTTTCCCGCACGGACCAAAAGTTTGATTCGGCAGCGGTAATAACGGTTCGTCGTCCTCGGTTGCGGCTGCACTTTATTCCTGGGGGAAGAGAGGGTAGATTGTTACGCCAAGTTTTTCGAAACATATTTTGCATTTTTGAGGCGGCATCCCAACCCATTGGCCACTATTTGTTGGTCATCTGTTAACCAACAAAACAGGTTTTCTTTATATAATCTTGTGCTGAATATCAGATAAATCGGTAGAACAACAATAACTAGGAATTAACAATGCTTGAATATTACAATTTACCTTGTTGTAGAGTCTTTACTGCTTGTTGTTTTGATTATTATATTGACATTTCGAAAGTTTCGATGTTTCTATTGAATCAAGTTTTTTTTAAATATGAATACATATTCTCAAGGTGGACGGTCCTACCCCGTTTATTCCTACACCATATCCATGTGTGTGGGAGTTGGGCGTTCGTCTGCCGCATCGTCGCGCTACCAACCAAACCACCATGATCGGCCCTTTCGAATGCATCCACAGCCGTCCGTGCTGCGCCGATGTTGCAGTGGCAGCCATGCTGCTGCTCTCATGCACATTCCGCCGGGATACACCGGGCGCTCGGAACGAAAACGCATCGTTTCCATGGGAACATGGTGTGTCGGAATTTGTTGGTGCTGGATTTGTTTATAATACATACCTACTGCCTACTGCTCCAACTATTTCAGCCAGTGAGTGGCGAGGTTTATACAATCGGCGAATAAGCGGATAAAGGCTGCTGCCACCCACAATCAATGAGCGTGAATTGATGGCGTGATGGATTAGGGATATGTCCCTTGCAACAAATCCAAATTGTTCTATGCAGTAAATGTTTATCGAATTTATTGGAACCCTATTGCACAAATCAATTCAAGGAATCTGGAATTGGATTATGTGATAGCATTCGAGGAATCCACAATCCCTAAACAAAGTGATTCTAATATGATATTCCTAGTTTTAATTGGGATGTATTTGTGAAAACTTTGAACCTACGAATTGATTTTTACATTTTCATTTCCTGGCATGGCATACGTCGCATACCTGAAGGAATAAAACCCATTTCGGACCCATTTCATGGTCCTTAGCCTTTATCCTATCCTCACATCCCCGCGGTGGCGGACGGAGTACAAGCAACCTTAGAGAACTATGGTGGCTGTATGCTGACAGGAAAGGGGGGGGCTTTTCTCCGAAGGTGCAAATTCAGAGCTGTTACAACAGTCGCGGATTTCGCGATTTTCGCGTTTCTCGCGAATTTCGCGGATTTGTCGCGGATTTATCCATTCAGTCGCGAAAATCGCGGTTCCTTCAAACATTGTCGCGAAAATCGCGGATTTATAACTACACTCTCGCGAAAATCGCGATTTTCCCAATTTAATTTTAGGATAAATTCAACATGTCGATTATTTGGGCCCAAGCAATCCGTCAAAGATCCAAACACATGGTATTCGAATAACCTTTCAATAGTCGTATGGATGTTGGTTTAAGTGGACTAATAGAAAGTCTGTCTAATTGCATTTATAGATTACTGAAATGCCGAGAATTATTTATTTTATTGCCTAGAACTTTTGTGCCACTAATGTGATTCACACATGCAAGTGACGGGACGGAACTGATAGCTGATCGAAGCTGTCTTTATTTATGTGTTTTTGCTGTATAATATTAGGTTTAACACCAATAGAACGATGGATGGTTCTCCCAACAGCTGATGCAACTCGTGGTTCATTGGCCTCCTCCACGTACCGTTCGCCATCTGCACCCCACCATAGATGGTACGCAGCACTTTCCTTTCGAAAACTCCAAGCGCGTTGGTCTTCCACGAGCATCGTCCAGGTCTCGCGTCCGTAGAGGACTACCGGTCTAATGAGCGTTTTGTAGATTGTCATACGGCGACGAACTCTATTCGATCAGAGCGTCTTGCGGAGTCCAAAGTATGTACGATTTCCAGCCACTATGCGTCTCCGAATTTCTCTGCTGGTATAATTTTCGGCAGTCACCAGTGAGCCCAAGTACACAAATTCTTCTACCACCTCGTCTTCGACGTGTTGATGACTAGTCCGATTCGCTTGGCTTCCCTCTTCAGTCTGATGTAGGCTTCCTCCATCTTCTCAAAGTTACGTGCCATAATATCTATGTCGTTGGCGAAGCTAAATAGATGGACGGACTTATTGAAAATTGTACCACTCGTGTTAATCCCTGCTCTTCGTATTACCCCTTCCAAAGCGATGTTGAATAGCAGACACGAAAGACCATCACCTTGCCGTAACCCTCTGCGGGTTTCGAAGGGACTCGAGAATGCCCCTGAAACTCGAACTACGCACATCACCCGATCCATCGTCGCTTTGATCAACCGTGTCAGTTTATCCGTAAAACCGTGTTCGTGCATTAGCTGCCATAGCTGGTCCCGATCGATTGTATCATATGCGGCTTTGAAGTCGATGAATAGATGATGTGTGGGCACGTTGTATTCGCGGCATTTCTGCAGTACTTGGCGAATGGCGAACACCTGATCCGTGATGGAGCATTCTCCCAAAAAACCCGCCTGGTACTGCCCCATGAACTCCCTTGCAGTTGGTGCTAGTCGACGGCATAAAATTTGGGAGAATACTCTGCAGGCGGCGTTCAGCAATGTAATTGCGCGGTAGTTGCTACAATCCAGCTTATCGCCCTTTTTGGAGATGGGACACACGACACCTTCCATCCACTCCTGCGGCAGAACTTCCTCCTCCCAAACCTTGGTTATCACCCAGTGCAGCGCTCTAGCCAGTGCCTCACCACCGTGTTTAAATAGCTCTCCTGGTAGTTGGTCAACCCCAGGAGCTTTGTTGTTCTTCAGCAGGCCAATCTCCTCCTGGATTTCCTGGAGATCCGGAGCCGGTAGAATAATGTCCTGCGCGCGTTCCTCCAGGTCCATCACCATACCGCCATCTTCGTCTGCCACATCGCCATTCAGGTGCTCTTCGTAGTGCTGCCGCCACCTTTGGATCACCTCACGCTCGTTCGTAAGAAGGTTCCCGTTTATGTCCTTACACATATCAGGCTGTGGCACGTGGCCCTTACGTGAACAGTTCAACTTCTCATAGAACTTTCGTGTGTTATTAGCGCGGTACAGTTGCTCCGTCTCTTCACAGTCTCGATCTTCCTGCTGACGCTTTTTCTTCCGGAAAATCGAGTTTTGTCTGTTCCGCGCCTGTTTATATCGTGCCTCGTTCGCCCTCGTGCGGTATTGCAGCAATCTCGCCCATGTTGCATTCTTCTCTTCTACTAACTGCTCACATTCGCCGTCATACCAGTCGTTTCTCTGATCCGGGGGCACCGTCCCAAGTGCAGCGGTTGCGGTGCTACCAATGGCGGATCGAATAACTCTCCAGCCATCTTCAAGAGACGCTGCGCCTAGCTGCTCTTCCGTTGGGAGTGCCACTTCCAGCTGCTGCGCGTATTCTTGGGCTAGTCTACCGTCTTGTAGCCGCCCAATGTTAAGCCGCGGCGTCCGACTTCGACGCGTGTTGTACACCGTCGAGAGTTTTGAGCGCAGGCATACTGCAACGAGGTAGTGGTCGGATTCAATATTCGCACTGCGGTAAGTGCGGACGTTCGTGATGTCGGAGAAGAATTTACCGTCGATTAGAACGTGGTCGATTTGGTCTTCCGTTTCTTGGTTAGGTGATCTCCATGTGGCCTTGTGGATATTTTTGCGAGGAAAGAAGGTGCTTCGGACTACCATTCCGCGGGGGGCTGCGAAGTTTATGCATCGTTGGCCGTTGTCATTCGATACGGTGTGCAGACTATCCGGTCCGATGACCGGTCTATACATTTCCTCCCTTCCTACCTGTGCGTTCAAGTCACCGATGACGATTTTGACGTCCCGCAGTGGGCATCCATCGTATGTCTGCTCCAGCTATGCGTAGAACGCTTCTTTCTCGTCGTCGGGTCTCCCTTCGTGTGGGCAGTGCACGTTGATGATGCTATAGTTGAAGAAACGGCCTTTAATTCTCAGCTTGCACATCCTTGCGTTGATTGGCTGCCACCCAATCACACGATGGCGCATCTTACCCAGCACTATGAAGCCGATTCCCAACTCGTTGGTGATGCCACAGCTTTGGTAGAAGGTAGCCGCTCGATGCCCGCTTTTCCACACTTTCTGTGCTGTCCAGCAAATCTCCTGCAGCGCACAGTGGGACCAATTCCAAAAAAGACGGTCAAAAATGTTAGAAGTGAATAAAATGGTCTAGCATGCCACATATTATGATATTTCATTGAATGGATGGTTTATCTTCTCGACATCACCGACCCGTAAGCTAGAGATCCACTACGAGAGGTGGGGCACCAGTCATCGCAAGCACGCTAACGTTCTCAAAGACAACGTGCTTGCACCAAGTGGTGCCTCATCAAATATCAATGGCTGGCGCCGCCAGTGTAGAGTTCTATTTCTATGAACACTTTCACAGGTATTAACTGCTACCTTTAATAACCAATTTCTGCCGCCTCACTGCAGTGTTAACGGAAAAAACATATTCCATTATTAGTAATTGTAAACATAAAGAATGGATTTTGTTTCGTCCCTCCACAAAGTAAAGATGTTTAACTCACAAACATATAGATTTTGAACAAACAAGATTTTTTTTTAAATCAAAATAGAGAAATTGGAATCACTGCTAATCCAAATCCACCCGGGGTTTTGGCAATAATTTTGACGAATCTCGGTAAATCGATATCTCGGTAAAATGCCAACATTGTCAAATTTCTGTAAAATTATGACGAAATTTCTGACAGTTTAGACGTTCGAGACTGCATGAAATTTGGAATCTATCAAGAAATGCCGTTTTTTGAGTTTGACTCACCGGTTGGTAGCTCGAACTTCTTGTTTAGGCCCTTTGGAATTCTGGACATATTCTTGGGAGATGATTCTTGGGTTTCAGATTTATGAACTTTGTGAGTCAAATTAAATCTATGTCGAAATTTTTTTTTAATATAGTTCTATCATAAAATAGTGCCATTTTTACACTCATGCGAAGATTTTCCGTTTTCGAAGTTCGAACCCATATTAAACATAATTGCACCTTATTTTGTATGACTTGCCTCAAATTGTGTTTTTCCAGTGGTAAAGGGGTGAAAAATACAAAAATAAATAGGGGATCTGTTCCATTTCCATCTCACTGAACATATATTCATCTCATCGCGAAACAAAGAAATAGGGCACCAATTTCGTCGCTTCTTTTTGCTAACATGCGTGCTCACTGCTGAAAAAAATTACAAAAATAAGAAACAAACCAAATACCTTTTCATTGCTTTGTTTTTCGTGAGACCAAAATCGGAGCTATGAGATGAAATCCAGGAGCAGTAACCCTACATTTTGAAAAGAACAAAATAAAATAAACTCATCAGATTTCATTGGTCATAAGACGAACTATTCCATTTAATTTCTTCACTTTGTAAACATTGATCAGTGCACTTGACTCGACTTGAGAGAATAAAGACGTGATTACAGTGATTACTATCATATGACGAATTTCTTCATTGGTAAAGCATCACCTTCTCCATTTCTCTATATTGGCATTGTTTTGCAGAATCTCTAATTAGTCTAACGAGCAAATTTTAAGATGGCGAGTTCGGTTTGGTCCGATCTAGGGTGGTTTCATATGGGAAACATTCTCGATTCCCTAGTTATGTATAAATTGTGCTTGAAACAGAAAATACATGCTCATCCAATGGCAGGCATAGAAAAATTTTCTTTTTATAACTCTGAAAATGTCAATAAAACACTATGCCAATGAAGAATAATAATAAGAAGTCACTTAAACTTTCGAAATCCAAATGATTTTTTTTATTTCTAAACAGATGTTTTTGTAAGCCTTGTCATTTTATACAAAGTATTGGTTCCATTATATCAATGACCTTTTGCGAAACGGACAATTTTTTTATCGTCTCAGTTTGATTGTCTTCTATTGCTATCCTGTGAGGTCACTGCTGAAAAAAAATCACAAACATGAGAAACAAAACAATTTGCGCTCCAATTCATTGTTTTCGATTCGAAAAAAATATCATCCAAAACATTTTTAATGAAACGATAGACTTGCGAAACAGCCACCCACCACGAGATTTAATCGGTTGTGACGAAATCGAGGTGGTTGAAGAATTCGTGTACTTGGGCTCACTGGTGACCGCCCATAACGATACCAGCAGAGAAATTCGGAGGCGCATAGTGGCTGGAAATCGTACGTACTTTGGACTCCGCAAGACGCTCCGATCGAATAGAGTTCGCCGCCGTACCAAACTGACTATCTACAAACGCTTATAAGACCGGTAGTTCTCTACGGACACCAGACCTGGACGATGCTCGTGGAGGACCAACGCGCACTGGGAGTTTTTGAAAGGAAAGTGTTGCGTACCATCTATGGTGGGATGCAGATGGCGGACGGTACGTGGAGGAGGCGAATGAACCACGAGTTGCATCAGCTGTTGGGAGAACCATCCATCGTCCACACCGCGACAGTAATCCGGTGAAAATGGTTCTCGACAACGATCCGACGGGAACAAGAAGGTGAGGTGCATTGCGGGCAAGGTGGATCGATCAGGTGAAGGACGATTCGCGGACCCTTCGCAGACTGCGTGGTTGGCGAAGTGCACCCATGGACCGAGCTGGAGAAGACTTTTATGTGCAGCACAGACCACTCCGGCCTTAGTCTGATAATAAATAAATAAAAGACTTGCGAAACAACTGTGTGCAGTTTGTAGAAAAAAGCAAAACAAAATTTTCAAAGTCACAAAGTTCTGAATTCTAAATTCTGAGAGGGTGCTGCCATCCCCAAAGAAAGATAAATAGCATTAATTCTGTACCATATCTTATTCTGTGGGCATCCGAATTTTTGAATAATTTTGCTGGATGTGGCGTATTCTATACTCAAAGCGTTATTCTAAATCTATTTGAGCAGTAACACTATTCATATTCGGTGGCGATGATAGGGATGCAAGTCAATAAATTTTAAGAATTCCTAATAGTTTTCCAAAAAGTTATTACTAAGAGTAAGATCTTTGGCCATATAAGTAAGTCAAAGAATGCGAATGAGAAACCTTTTCAAATAGATATGTAACCCAGTACACCAATTTTTCAGCTTTGACCTATCGTACCAATTCGATTGTACCAGGTGCACATCAAACATAACCAGAATGAACTCATGTATTATTAAACTGACTTTCCCATTGATGGCAGACAGGCATAGGTACCTAGTTTTGTTTCTTTTTTTTTCTCTCGGAACCTTCGAAGCCTACTCAATTTCTCACCCATCCCTCAGATATATAAACTGGAGCCGTACGTTCTGGTTGTTGTTACCGGCTGCCCCGTACAGCATTCAGCAATCTGGTATCGACCGAGTTTCATCATGGACAGTCCGGTCCGGTTCGGGGTCCGGTCGTCGTCGTCGTCCACCTATCTGATGTTTGAGCAGGATTCTAATATGCTCCAACGAATCCGTTCTTTAATTAATTATTTGCCTCACATACGCCATGCTTTGCACCGGGTTGTTCCCTTTCAGTTCGCGCGATCCCTGTGGTTCGGTGTTTGCATCTCTCGTACAGATGCAACACTGCCTTTGAGTTTGGGATGAATATGTGAATGTGTCGGTTGGATTAGTCATGGGCGTTTGTAGGGTTCAATCCAGTTCGGGAAGACGTAACAAAAGTATACCTCATTCATATCAGTGGTTGTTATTGATGTAAACGTGTGCAATTAAGATATAATTTGAATGTAATCGAAAAGTTATAACAACATCAGTTATGTCTTCTTCTTATTGGCATTACATCCCCACACTGGGTCAGAGCCGCCTCGCAGCTTAATGTTCATTAAGCACTTCCAAAGTTATTAACTGCGAGGTTTCTAAGCCAGGTTACCATTTTTGCATTCGTATACCATTAGTCTAGCACGATGATACTTTTATGCCCAGGGAAGTTGAGACAATTTCCAATCCGAAAATTGTCTAGACCGGCACCGGGAATCGAACCCAGCCACCCTCAGCATGGTCTTGCTTTGTAGCCGCGCGTCTTACCGCACAGCTTGACCATATCTTTAAGTTTCATCAGGACAGATCGTAGATCGTGTAGACCAGTTTTCATATTGAGTTTGTTGTTGTGCGACGTTATCCTTCTCGTTTCAACTATATTTCGAACTTAAATTTTCCACCAGTAACTAATATATATCGTTAATCTCAATATTTATGTAGATGGTGAGTTAATTTGTGTTCCTATCCGAATAATTGTTATAATCCCCGATAGGTTATAGGCAGATAATGTTCTTGTAAGGATTTAAAATTGTCAAAATCGTGTAAAACTAAAATTGCGATTTTTCAATGACAAGTTCACATAAACATTCTCGGCCACTATACGACATCTAGTCAGTTAGTGGTCCACATATTTTGAATTATTGTCATGTTACTATAACTCTCTGCGACCTCACTGCATTTGCACATAGGCAATTATTATCCTAAACCGAAATATGGTCGTCTTCCACACTTTCGCAGATAGTTACTGTTTTTTTAAAGATAAATTATGCATTTATACATTTCATATTGAGGGACGACTCAACCGAGATTCGAACCCGGACAGGTTCATTATAGTCTGCTTTATTGCTGCGCCTGTTACAGCAGAGCACCAGTCGAGTCACACGAAGCATCCAAATTTGCCAGAGTATCAATTGTCTACCAACCTGACCCGGCAATTCAATGAAGGGGGAAGCACATTTGGCTGTGACATGTTTGGCTAACGTATTCAGCTCATGAAACGCACTATCGCCCGATTCTTGTGATGGAGGATGTACCACCTCCTCATCTCACCCAAACCATGGTGCACAGTAATCAGAGTGCACCGGAAGAACCGAACCAGGCAAGTTCTCTACTTCGCACAGCATGACGCTTCACCCACACAGGTCACCCAGCCCGGGTAGAAACTTCTGGGATCAAAACGAAAGAAAAAAATGGCTCGTATCCATACAAAATTATTTTGTTTATTGTGCCAGCCGTATCACATCGAAAACTGGGCCCATCGGATAGACGGAACAGCACGATGGTCAAGATATACCCGGGGATGCAATTTCGGATGAGTCGATGCAGTCCACCCGGCGTCCGCGTCACCGTCCCCACCCCATGTTCGGATTGTCTAACGGTTGGCGCTGTTGCTGTCGCTAAGTCTAGAACATTCGACGGAGTAGTAGTGCGTCAGTTAGGAGAGCCGTTCGCTCGTCCTCTTGATCTGATCGTACCTACTTGTATAATTTGGAAATGCCCATCTCTAGCATCTGTTTATGTATGTACGGGAACAGATGTTCCCAAAACTAAGTTGCAAATTAAAGTCTTGATGGTACGTGATTTTAAACTATTATTTTTTGTGCTAGTTTTCGACTCAGTATGTGGATTGCGTTTGTTCTAGTTTTAACATCGTTCGGTTAATTTCTTATATCGAACCCAAATTAAGTTGCACACCAGTGTGCCTTCTGACCTGTTGCTTGTGAAGTTTGAGAACAACTTCGGCGATGCACATAATATAGAGAAGGACACCGATTATTTGCGGCAACGGCACAAAGGCTGTGCGCGCGGCGGTGTGGCGATGTAGATGCGGGAAGTAAAACATATAAGACCATATCACGCCGAAAGCGAATTGTGGCGTGCGCATTTTCCTCCTTCGTTATGCTGAACTTTCCACCAGCAACGTCGGACGGCGATGCTGTACGGTCGGTGCATGGATAACGTTGCCGTCATCGTCGTCGATGGCGGGTGGTGTGGTGGCCTTTCTCTGATGGTGCTCGGTTTTCCCGGGGTGGTTCTAAATGGTGTGGGTTGATTTGTGAGTGTGGAAAATTGAATAGGGTATATGTTTTGGCAGTGTGTTGAGGAACAAACCTATTGCGGAGCGGCACGAATCGAATGCTACTTCCGTGTTTGGTGTTCTCTGGGTCATCTCTGATAATGTGATAATATAAGTATTTTATTAATCTCAGGTTGAATAGTCTTATTAGCAGACTGCTCAGACTATTCAACTAATTCATTATTATATTAGGAGCGTAATAAGTACCGTGAGCTATGTTTGATTTTTTTTTTTTTTTTTTTTTTTTTTTTTTTTCATGTAACCCGTTGGCAGTCTCTCGACTCAAACTCTACTCCGGGACCATCCCTGTTATTCCCCACGGTAATTAAATTTGCTTCTACGAGCCTCTATTTTAGATCAATAACAGACGTTCCTAAGCCACGTTGCTCAAATGGTCACTGTTTTAGGCCTGATCCAAATAGTTTTATTAAATAGTCCCCTTCAATAACATGATCACCGTTTTCACCCTTATAACTATCACTCATCACTCCAACTTAACACTAGGTCTATTCCCTGTTGATCCGGTGATTAAATTTGCTTCTACGAGCCTCTATTTTGATCATTAACAGACGTTTCTAAGCTACGTTGCTCAAATGGTCACTGTTAAGGCCTGATTCAAATAGTTTTCTACAAAATAATCCCGGTAGCATCACTTATTATCGTTTTCACCACCATCACTATCATAATTACTATTGTCCCTGTCATCACAAATATCTTATTTACAGTCATGAACACACACACAATGAATCGATCTTCAAAACAGCGCTGTTATATATCATATAAGAACCGACACTTCTACTAGCTTTCATTGGACATGTACCGAATATTTTACATTATTTCTAGTATAATTATAAAATAATTCCCACTTCTAGCACCTCAACTCAATATTGCATTTCATTCTTCATACTCACTGCGAACATGTTCCCATCCCAAATCAACTCTATCTTTTACCTAGCTTCTTCTGTCATTATGTCTACACCACCAATACCAACTTGTGTATTAACCTTTTCACTAACACTTGCATAACCACACAACATCACCATTTTCATATCAACAACCATTATTTTCACAATTTCATCGAGATCAGCAATTATCACTACTATCCCTACTATCGCGAGAGTCAGTCTTATTGTAGATATGATGACAAAGAGAGAAAACTCGAATAGAAGTGCATTTTGAAACAATAATAACGCACTAGATTTTGATGAATATGACTCGTTTAAAATTTATTTTGGAATCTATTTAGTTTATTTACCAGGCCACACTATTCCAGCAATTATCAAAAATTCTCAACTTAACAACACCGAATACTGTTGCTATGGGCCTGTTGGTCTTCAAAAGCTTCGAAATCGCCTCCGAATAAAATTCAACAGGTAATAATTTTACAGACATTTTTTGAGCTTCGAATTTTTGATAGGGTTAGGAAGTCTTATGGTAGATCTTTATGTCTATGGATCTACTGTTAATCTAGTCATAATTATGTCGAATGTTTCGCACTGTGTCATTATTACTCTGTCTGTCTTAGTTATCTTTTGTTTCCTACGTTATTCAGTTCAATTCTATACTCATTATAGATTATGGTACGATTTGATGTCAGTTCATTGTCTCTATTGGTAAAGGTCACCTCCTCTCAGGCGAGTATCCTAGTTCAAGCGTATAATTAAGCACCGCTTAAGAGTTAAGCAAACGTGAAAAAATGCAGAATGTCTTGATGATATTTTCTACTGATTAATTCCTACCTAGCTATGTTTAACCCTGGCTACGACTCATCATCGTCAGGAAACGCCTCTGAAAATTAATTTGGTTGCCATATCAGTGCTAATGGCGTAAGCCCACCCATCGCGGCAAGATAACCTATCCGAGGGGAGAGAGAAATAATGTAAGAAAAATGCTTGAGAATATCATTTCAAGACCAAAGTCTCAAAACTACCCATACGCTGCTGCAAACAAAGACCCAAACGACGACCCGACGAATCCAACAGCTCTCCCATGTAAACCAACACCATCAACACGCACGCGAGGGTCTCTGCTGTTGACAGTGCTGGTCCGCGCGAGAGCACCACCAGACTCCCGAAATCGACACTGTTCAAACGAATGTTGCCTTAATTGACTCCCCCATCCCGGGCACAGATTCTTTCCGAAGGATACTCAATATAAGTTCCACCGGGAAGCCAAGCACCAGAGATTGAGGAAAATCAGATAATCCAGCATCAGGCGTCTCGCGTCTGTTATTTAAGCAGAGAAGATGATATAGGTGATATTCTCAATACGGCCGTTCAGAATGGTTCAGCGGATGTAAATTATGGATCATTATTAAGTCTTGTAATTTTGAACAAAACATTCTGAATACACGTGATAAACTATGAATATTATTATATCGGAGTTTTTAATTAGGATCGCGAATAAAGTAAAAATACTGATAAGTATAAGTTTGTAATTACTACCGACATTGTATTTGTGATCAAAACTGACATTGTGTTTTTAGTTAAAACTCAAGTATACTAAATACGTAACGGAATAAAGTAGTGTTATTAAAATAAATTATAATAATTTAAATTATAAATTCTGATTAATATCAAGATACTGATCCAACATCACATCTTCAAGGGCTCCTCACAAGCTACACATTTCATTCAGGCACTTTAGAACGTCCATGTAGTAACTTGTTCACACTTGAAATCTGCCTCGACCAAGTGGGCAGAACGCGCCCTTACCCTTTCTGAACCAAAGGGCAGGGTAGTACCGTGAGCTATGTTTGATTTATGACTGTATAAGATATATTTTGAATATTTATCAATTCAACACGGATTTTGAGACTTCTGAATTTTAAGAATATTATTTCCATATGAAAATGTGATTGTTGAAAAAGAAGTTGTGTAGAATGTAGAGACACGGCAGGTATTTCAATGTATCATCGTAAGGGCGAAAGTAACGTTCATTTGCTAGAGCTCCACTATAGCAGAACGTTATACGTTACGGATGAGGTACGGATGAGTTTAGCAAAAAAGTGTCTCTTTTATTGGTTTTCGAGACTATGGCGAAAAGACGAAAATGTCTGTCTTTACCCTATCCCAGTGTTTCCCTGAGGGGCCGCGACCATACCAAGGGGCCGTGAGAGCTTAGCTAAGAATTAACCATTTTTGTGGTTTAAAAAATGTGTTTCTATTCTGTAATGAGTTGGAAACTACAACCAAAAGTGACGACATCATGACTACAATTAGTAGCTTTTTTAATATCGCGACTTGCAGTGGAACATTTTTAAGGAGTTTGTACTGATTGATGGTGCACCAGCAATGCTTGTGTCAAAATCAGGATTTCAGAGAAGCGTGAATGCCAAGGGTGTTCAACGTTCAATGCATGATTTTCCTATATGCCCTTATTTGTAAGAATCGTGAACTACAACTACAAGAATCAAAATCGTGAACAACATCAAATCTAAAGCTCTCAACGCACGTCTGTTCAACGAACTCCACAAAGAAAAATAAATGAAGATCACGAAGGCCTTCTTTTCAACACTGAGCAAAACGTAATCCAGTTAACACGATTAAAAGAATATTATTCTTCCATTTACTGCTGCTCCCTGGATGCGTACACAAGGCCTTTTTAGTTTGTCTTGTCCCAGCGCGTATCCTATTCGTATTCGCTTCCTTGACTTACCTTGACCATAAATTGGAACTTTAAGCTAGACCGAATAAGACTAGACAACTCGGCTTAAACAACAAAAATATTTTTTTTGCATTGCGCTAGTAATGGAGTATTTCGTAGATACTGAAAGCTGTCATGTTAGTAACTTTAACACTCCTAATCTGAATCCTTACGGAGAGCTGTTGGGGAAAGAACCGCTGTTCAATCAGAAGGCAGGGTTGGAAAAGCATGAAAACTTCCATTGCCGGCCACGCCCATCTTCTTCGTTACGAGGAAGGGTAGGGTAGTGATGATGTGATGAACCTACTAAAAGAGGGGCCAGCGACTCACCAAAACCCTCATAGGGTACAAAAATCTTTTAAACAATAAGTTTATTCATGGACAATGGGACTTAGCCTTCACTATGGCCATAATGATTATGGTCGATATGCGGCTTTCGCGGTTATTCACGGTGATGGATATAGCAAAAGCGGCGTCGTTTTTGCTTCTGCTGGTGGGTAGCTTGCACAGAACCCGATCCTTGAACAAGGGACCAAGTCTACGAGTGACACTAGGCCTGTCATAATGGATGACCGTCAATCATTTTACGAATCCGGAGAGTGATATCGAGCTCGCACTTTCTTGTCGGGAATACAAGCGAGTTCCTTCCATATTTCCTTGGCAGGTTATAGCCTTGACGAATTATAAGAAGGACCTTCGACATGTAGACATACTTTTTGAAACTTAGCATTGTCCAATTTACTCACAACAAGTTGCATTCCACGGGAAATGCGGTCCCATTGTTCCCTAATGAAAATTTGCCCGATCGGACGTTGCGTTTCGGAATTATTGAAAAATCATTGTTCTCCTCTTGAAAAAAAATCAAATCCGATTTTTTCTCGTTAATGGTAGCAATGCGTATTAATTAATGCAAAAACATGCAAAATGATAGAAATCACGTGACCTATTCCCCTAAAGTGCTTTTTTGACCTTTCTAATGATTTTTTAAAATACATTTTTTGATGCACGAGAAATTCATCATCGCCGCTAGGAGGATTAATCTGGTTGTTCTTTGTTAATCTATTTCCTATATACATAAAAATGAATTTCTGTCTGTCAGAACCTTATCGACTCAGAAACTACTGAACCGATCGGCGTGAAAATTTGTATGAAGAGGTTTTTGGGGCCGGGGAAGGTTCTTAATATGGTTTGAGATCCCTCCCCCTTTTGGAAAGGGGGGCTCCCATGGAACCAAATCTGGCATGTGGAGGTTTTGGAAGGGAAATACGTTTCTATGGTGGTTCAAAACCCCTCCCCCTTCTGGAAAGGGGGGCTCTCATACAAATGAAGCAACTCGAGAACTAATCAGAGAATAAATCAGTTTTCAGAGAAACGAAACTCGTCGGGTCTGCTAGTCATTTATAAATGGAAGATAGTCATAATAGTGCATAGTATTTATTCCTTTTTGTGGGTAGTCTCATTCTTCCACGAAAAGCGTACTTTGAAGTCATAATTGAATACTTTTTAGTCAAAATAAAATAATAATGCGAGCTTCCTGGCATTCGAGCATTCGAGGCATTCGAGCTTCTTGGAACAAAGCTTCCAAGCCTGTTGAAAGGAGGCTTCCGAGCTTCTTGGAAGGAGGCTTCCGAGCCTCTTGAAAAGAGGCTTTCGAGCCTCTTGAAAAGAGGCTTCCGAGCCTCTTGAAAGGAGGCTTCCGAGCCTCTTGAAAGGAGGCTTCCGAGCCTCTTGAAAGGAGGCTTCCGAGCCTCTTGAAAGGAGGCTTCCGAGCCTCTTGAAAGGATGCTTCCGAGCCTCTTAAAAGGAGGCTTCCGAGCCTCTTCAAGGAGGCTTCCGAGCCTCTTGAAAGGAGGCTTCCGACCCTCTTGAAAGGAGGCTTCCGAGCCTCTTGAAAGGATGCTTCCGAGCCCCTCGAAAGGAGGCTTCCGAGCCTCTTGAAAGGAGGCTTCCGAGCCTCTTGAAAGGAGGTTTCCGAGCCTCTTGAAAGGAGGTTTTCGAGCCTCTTGAAAGGAGGCTTCCGTGCCTCTTGAAAGGAGGCTTCCGAGCCTTTTGAAAGGAGGCTTCCGAGCCTCTTGAAAGGAGGCTTCCGAGCCTCTTGAAAGGAGGCTTACGAGCCTCTTGAAAAAAGGCTTCCGAGCCTCTTGAAAGGATGCTTCCGAGCCTCTTGAAAGAAGGCTTCCGAGCCTCTTGAAAGGAGGCTTCCGAGCCTCTTGAAAGGAGGTTTCCGAGCCTCTTGAAAGGAGGCTTCCAAGGCTTCTTGAAAGGAGGCTTCCAAGGCTTCTTGAAAGGAGGCTTCCAAGGCTTCTAGAAAGGAGGCTTCCAAGGCTTCTTGAAAGGAGGCTTCCAAGGCTCTTGAAAGGAGGCTTCCAAGGCTCTTGAAAGGATGCTTCCAAGCCTCTCGAAAGGAGACTTCCAAACCTCTCGAAAGGAGGCTTCCAAGCTTCTCGAAAGGAGGTTCCAAGCCTCTCGAAATGAGGCTTCCAAGCCTCTCGAAATGAGGCTTCCAAGCCTCTCGAAAGGAGGCTTCCAAACCTCTCGAAAGGATGCTTCCAAACCTCTTGCAACGAAGCTTATAAGCATTCAAGACAAAAGCATTCTTGTCTCTCAAATGGCGGCTTTCGCCTTTAGATTCTTGATTTTAGCTCAGAAATATATTCTTAACATATTATTATTATTAAGCATTTGTCTCGATCAGGTAGATTGCATTGAAGGTTTTCTAAATTTATTTATTCGATATTTTGTTCTTTTGATATTTTGTCCTACAGTCCTTTCACTGTGCTCGTTGGGATAAGGAAGATCCATTAATTACGTAACGCAAAAATTGCCCATTTTCAACCCCCCCTCCCCCCTATGTCACACTTTTTGTATGAAGCCTCTAATTTTTTTGTATGGATTGCCACACTTCGGGCAACCTCCCCTCCCCCTTCTAAGCGTTACGTAATTTGTGGATGTTCCCTAAGCAGGTTCCAAAAGTCTTTGATTTACTGATCGACATGCATGTTATGTACAATACAAAGTCTTAGAATGAATATTTATAAGTATTTTAGAAAAAGTTTTTATTGACATTTTTATACATCAGTCGTTACGCAGAATAATCTTGTACGATTGAAACAACTTTTCCGGTTGTTGCACCAAACATCATGGATATTGTTGATTCAAACTTCGAGATTGTTATTATCGCTGTTAACGCTGATTCACTGCTTCATTCAATTACAATAATGTGTTGTTACCAGTTGACTTTTTATAAATCAATATTTTTTGGATCTTGATGATGGATTTTATATTTTATTGACGTAATTGTAATTTAATCTTTTCTTGTGAAGTCTACAAAAGTTTGAGTCTCACGCACGCAAAGCAGATATGAATGATATTTTTTAATTTAAGTACAGACTTGCGCATTTCCAACTGTTTGAATGATTGTTCGGATTAGTAATTGGCTATCTGGTTTTGTTCCTGCGGTTGATACCGAAACTTTTGATATCTACGGAGCGTTAACACAAGTTTTAGATTTTTTGACAACTTAGATTATTAAATTTTTTGTCGCTTACGAGTGATAAACGTTAAGTGGTCTTGTGAAAACATGGAACGCGATTCTGGGTGGACCATCCTACATCGCATGATTGAAACGACCATTTCATAATATGGAAAAACTGTGTAAACTGATCAACATAAAGCATCTTGTCTTCATGGAGCGAGAATGGAACAGAGGTAATATGGATGACTCTCACTCTCCATGTAACTAGTTCGATTCTGTTTCTGTCACTTTTTCCTCTTTTGTTGATGTCATGGTATAGTCGATAAAGTAGTTTCGCAGAATTTTTGAAAGTAAAGAAAAACAACCATGAGTATTGTTGTTTTCTGGTGCATTATTTGACAGTGGAAGCTGGAAAGCATGGTTGAAACATGAAATACAAGAGAGTTAAATCAACAATCTCGTATGGTTGATTCAACCCTATATCAAAAAATAAAAAAAAATTTAAATGGTCTAGAAGCAATAAGGGCAATTTACTAATATTGAATAGAAATATCGTTAATATAGTTCTCGACTTCCCTGGGCATAAAAGTATCATCGTGTTAGCCTTATGATATACGAAAGCATAAATGGTAACTTGGCTTTGAAAAATCGCGATTAATAACTGTGGAAATGCTGATTGAACACTAAGCAGCGAGGCGGCAATGTCCCAGTGGGGGATGTAATGCCAATAAGAAGAAGAAGATGTTCAGCGGTTACAACCTTCTTCTTGGGAGGTACCTTTTTGAACTTTTCCTTTTTTTGAGGTACCTTGCCTCTCCAAAAAGTTGTCCAAAATTTTCATTATTCCATGAAGCTTTCCAATTCAAATTATGTTTATACATCAAGTATCAGGGCAACATGGACTACGTCCAAGGGCGATCCCTGCCCAGGCCATCTTTGAGTTGTGGCGCCTGCCTAGGATGCGGTCTGATTGGACTGTGAACTTCTATTAAAAGCTGCATGTATCCACCAAAGCGTGTTAGGTGGGACACTAAACAGACCTGACACGACGGCCCTCCGACGAGACAGGAGTTTTTCGAAGGCCCAATAAGCCGCCTGTAAAACCACAAATTACGAACGAAATAAGAGATAATGGCAGCCAATTAGCACAAGGATGTCCGAGGACAAAAGGCCGTTTCATTAACTATAACATCATCAACGTGCACTGTCCATACGAAGAACGACCCGACAACGAGAAAGAAGCGTTCTATGCGCAGCTGGAGAACACATATAATGGATGCCTAATGTGGAAAGTCAAAATCGTCATCGACGACATGAACAAAAAAAAACGGAAAACCAAATCGACCACGTTCTAATCGACGGTAATTTCTTTTCCGATATCACGAATGTCTGCACCTTACGTAATGCGAATATTGAATCCAACCACCACCTCGTTGCAGTATGCCTGCGCTCAAAACTCTCGACGGTGTGGAACACGCGTTGAAGTCGAACGCTGCGGCTAAACATTGGTCAGCTACAAGATGGTAGACTAGCCCAAGACTTCAGGCAGCAGCTGGAGGTAGCACCCCCCAACGGAAGAGCAGCTAGGCGCAGGTTCTCTTGAAGACGCATGGAGAGATATTCGAACCGCCATTGTTAGCACCGCAGCCGCTGCATTTGGCACGGTGCTCCCTAGCACCAGCACATCACCAACGATGACTTACAAAAGCTGTTGAAATCCACCATGCGTTGTAAGAGTCGGTGGTGGCGTTACGATAGGAAACGGCGTAGGAGAAATGTTCTCGTGGAATACTGAAGTTAGCGATCGTTTTAAAAAATTAAGCAGCTCAAGAGCAGATTCAGCAGAAATGCTAAGCTGCGTAAAAATGCGGCAAATAGATGCGTACCAGAGGAAAAGTTATGCTATGCACATTTCGCATGTCTCTGAAAAAACTTCCTAAAACAACCATGTCCTCTATTGATCCAACCTCACACATCCAAAATCAGTCGGTGGGTCCAATAACCTTTGATCGCGGTGTCCCATGCGTGTTGCCATTTGAGTAACGAAGTTACTCGCTTGACGCGTCGTACTCCTCTCGTGTTCCAGAAACGCTCAACATCTCCTTCCAAAAGTATGCCGATAGGCATCAACCGGCGATGGCACACACTGTCTCATACGATATGGTGCGTTATGCGGTTGCACATCAGCCGGTGTACTTAGTTCAATTCCTTATTGTACTGGGCCTCTAGTGCCTTCGCCCATACCGGAACGCCGGGGTATACCCCGTTAGGCATAAGTACATTAGGCATAAGATCGGTAGGCGTAAACGACCCAAAGAACAGCCTATAAATAAGGCAGAATTATGCTAAACGTCCATTATGCCTAACGTCGTGGACCTAGAACGCCGTATTGGATTACATAGAGCGCAACCCCTGCAGTCAGTCTACTTGTCTGACTCTCAACAGGCAGCCGACAAGTATGTTGAAAATCTGGTGGATCCGGGAAAACCAGATGTTACGACGCCGACGTAACAGCTCAGGCGCAGTTGCGATGGCAATAAATAGTGTGGAAAGTAAATATGAACAAATTTCGACATCACAATTTGTATGAAAAGTAAATTAGTGACAAATTACTGAGATATAATAAAAATGTTTTCGTGAAGTTGAATTCATGTTTACAAAAAGAAGGGAACTACCAACATTTTGTTTATTTATTTATTATTTATTTATTAACAATTACCATATAGCAGCCTTCGTTACTTTTGGTCAGCCTTGTTCGGGTAAAACAAGAGCTCTGAAAGCTTCATAAGTATTGAAATGGTTCTGTCCATGTGTTCTATTTGTGCATTTTTGTACTTGGCGCAACTTTTCAGAACATATTTAGCATATGGATATCTCACAAGAGGATTTTTGGCATAAGAAATAATTAGCACAATTAAAAAAAATGTTTTTCGAGTGTAAACCTTATACGAAGTGTTCGTCATACAGAATCTTTTTTATGCAAAATGAGCCATCCGCGTACTATTATCTACAACAGCCAACAATTCTGAATTTGATTTTTTAATCTTCAATTTATGCGTGTGTCAATTCTAGACCAACACTTGAAAAGGGCGTAACAGTCAAAATTTATTCCTTCTTATTCTTTGTCCACATATATAGCTATACATGTAGGCCAAGAATCAGAAGGAATAAATTTTGGCTGTTACGCCCTTTTCAAATTTTGGCCCAGAATTGATCTCTAATCGAAGTAATCGCGTAACCACACCGGTTCTAATCACGTTGTCTTTCTTTTTATCATCTACTTTCCAGTGGCCACATCGGAGGAATCCCCCGTAGCAATGAAGCTGAAAAAGATGTGGCTGAAAACACCGGTCGGCGAGGAACAAGCCGCCCAAGTAGTACTAGACCCTGCCCTAGGTAAGTGCAACTAACACCGTCCGTCGCCATCTGTTGTCGTCAGTTTCAACCGTCCAGATAAGTTTAGAAGAAGTTGACTGGGACCAGAAGTGGTTGCTGCCATCGTGGGTCAAAACCTGTTATTAGGAGCTAATCACGCCATTAGTTGCTTCTTTGTGAGCTTATTATCATTGTCGTGAGAATGCTCATGATCTTGCTTTTCGCTTGCTCTGTCTACCGAACGTCGGCGAAGATCATCACCGTCGTCGTCATCGATCATTGCGAAAAGTATGTAGATCGAAAATTGCAGCCAATGCAGTTTGATAGCGCTGCAAACGCGGACATATGCAGCATACACACATACTCAAAGGGTAGCAGCACTTGGCCGTTTTGGCTGCCAGTCTGCACCGTCCACCAAACTACTTATTGGTACTCTTGGCATTCGTTTGAGTTTACTGTTCGATGTCTATAATTATATGTGCATCCGACTGCGGCGACTCTATAAATTAGAACAACGCTGAATCGTTCGTTCGTTGTTTTGAGAACCGGCAACCGTTTGGCAAGCAGTGGAGTGGGTAGGCAAATGAATGCGCGTCAAGGGCGTGTCGTGTTTCGTCGTCTTCAAATTCATCATCCGTCGAAAGTAGGTATCAGCCAAACAACGAGAGGTGCTTTTTCAGGTGTTTCTTTTCGCCTAAGCTGCGTTCAGTGGCACGAAGGCTTGGTCAATGCCTGAGATTTGGTTAACTTCTTCTGGATGCGAAGATCATCTATAGACGTGGTTCCGCTATAACAGGGCCAAGAAAGCGCGACAACGCATTTCATACACAAGAAGCAACGGGTCATCGATTGCTAGGTTGAAGCGGACGCTAAGGGGGACCGTACTGATTTGCATATATCTTGGATTTATGGTATTATAGGCGGTATGCTTCGTCTTTATCGATTTTTTTTTGTGGGAATGGTATAACACAACTACAACCATTCGAATCGTTTTGGAATTAGCCACAAATTTCAGTGATGAAAAGAAATGTCACATCCAGACCTCTCTAAATTGAAGTGTTTAGACAATACAGAAGATATTTGCTTTGTAGATCCACATTCAACCGCCGCGTTTATGTTCGGAGAAATTTAGGAATAAAAAATCCCCTCATCGAAAAAAAAAACTCGTTTATCATTCACCATCGAGCGACCACCATTTCGTTGCATTCGTAATTCCAAACTTCCAAGCGTTTCCTTCGTCCTATCAACCGTTCCCATTTCTGTTCAAGGGGCCTGGTAGCATATGAGCCTCAAAGAGCAGAGTAAAGGGTCGTTGGACATTTTTTAATTTAAAACTTACGACGAATGCCTGGCTGCTGCTGTTACGGTTGTTGTCGTTTGCTCATCGACCAGAAGGTAAATGGGAATATTTAAATGGTTGCTACTTTAGAGAGCATAAAAACATGTGTGAAATTTTTAGGATTATGAACGATAGTGTATTGGTACAAAGGCATCCAATCCAACGAATCTGTTCACCGTATTTAAAAAATGTCTCCAAAATGTAATTGGAATTTACATCCTAAACAGTTAACTGAATAACATAAGGTTTTATATTTGTATAGTTTTATATATATAGAGTATAAATTGAAATGAAATAAAAATAATTGACTATAAGTCATAGTAAAATAAACAATTTTACATAGACGACTGTAAATCCAGGAAAATTTCCTTACCAAGGAGTCAAGGACTGTTTTCAAAGGATCAGTAATATGTGGCAAAAGCTCAGTGTTGTTTAAAATTGATGTTTAAAATTAGCTTCGTTTTATTTATTCTAATTATATGAGATGATCTCTTAGCCATTAAATAACTTTGTCGTAGCAGAAGGTTGTAGTGTGTCAACTTATTATGTTTCAAGTTATGTTTTAGAGGAGGAATTTCTCTAAAAGTGCATTTCATTAAAATAAATTTACAGTGTCACGAAATCGCGACGGATTCGATATGCTAATAACGTCCCCGATAATTTATGAATTTCTGATTCCTATGCACTGATCGACATTGGACTAATGGAGGATTCGCTGTTAACTGTGCAATCGTTCGAAAAATCGTTCAAAGGTTTTAATAACTTTTGGTGGCTTGAGCGCCACTTTCGCGACCGAGAGACCAACCGTCTATTGTTTTGCCCGAGAGACGATAATCAGAGGCCGTACACCTATTACGCAACGTTTTTTTTGGGATTTTTTTTCGTGGGATCTTATTGAAGAGGAATAGAAGTTCGTAAACCCAATCTACCATGAGCATGAGCATGATGACCGTGCATTTCGTAGTAGGGAATCAATGGATGGAAGCATGGGATTTGCACTCTAACCTCAATGTGCACAGTCCGAGAGCTCTAGTATTTTGGAAGGTCGATAACGGCGCTGGCCACGTCCTCACGGTCATCGGGGATGGGAAGGAATTGATGATGCAGTTACTCGCCCACTACAAGCCGAGAACACCTCTGCACTCGCCACGAGTTCCTGCGGAATTTTATTGGCATCTGGGGCTTAGGATTTTATGGCAGAGGTTCATCTTGGTTAACGTGTTGCCAATGTGATACTAATGAAAGGGTGGTGTAGCGTTCTAATTCGATGCCGAAACAAACTTTTTCGCTCATTTCTAATTCTAACAGTTACCTGCTAGAACTAATCAAGTTGTAGTTATAGGGGGATAGAAGATAGAAATGATATGAAAGCCCTTTTCCAGTTCTATCTATTGCTAGAACATGAGAAATATATGAAAAGATACAAAGTAGGAGAAATGAACAGGCCTGGGATTGAACCCACGACCTCCTGCGTATGAGGCAGAAGCGGTAGCCATATGACCACCAAGCCTGTAAACCCAATCTACCAAACAAAATAACGTAAATGTACGAAAACAATGTAACCTAAACGCTGGAAATGAAGTTAATTGGCTCCCAGACGTAATTCTTTATTTTACAAACGAATTTATTGAGGTTGGTCGAGATTTTTGTACTACCTTATAATGAACCTGGAAAACTATACATGGCCATGCAAATAATGTATCCACTTACCTGCGATGGCGGGATTCTGGCAGGGTGCCGAAGACGGAAGGTGACGTTCCTCGGTATTCCCCAGTGCCCAGAGATTCGAAACGCGTGGTGTCTGAAGCCCAGTCTTCCATCTGCTTCTAGCTTCTCGCGAAGCCGGCCAATCTCTCCACGACCTTAGAGGTGCAGGAGGTCAGCGAGTTGACCTATACTTGGAAACTTAAAAAAAGACGTAAACATCGAAAAGAGGTCGTACAGACTGAACACTTAACACCAAGCATGAGACAACGGACAACACACATAACACCCAGCGGAGTGGAGAATCTTTCGATCACGAAAAGTTTCTTTCTTACCGGGGCGGGATTCGAACCAACACTCCCTAGCACATGCGTCTAGACGATTGACGTCGCTAACAGCACGGCCACGAAGCCCACTTTCAAGATAAGGATGTTGTTCTTCGGATCGGGAACGCAAAAATTTGCTGCCACTTGGCCGGAAAAGTCAGTTCCGTCTAGGCCATGTCCAGAAACAGCAACTTGGTAGAAGGGGAGAGATTTTCAATCACGGAGTGTCCTTTCTGGACACGACGACAGCCAACTCAGCTGATAAAAAGGGTTGATTGATCGAGAAAACCGGTAAGCCCGTGGTGACTCGAAAATTGGTGTTACAGATCTCGTTTTGTGGGCTTCAGGGTCGTGCTGCTGGCGGTGTCAATCGTCTGGGTGCATTTTTATGCTGTGGAGTGTGGGTATTCGAAGGAACAACGCTCCCCGGCACCGAAGAGTTGGTTTTCTGCTTAGCGCCCATGCACAGGCGGTGCTCATCAAGTGGGAACCAACTAATCAGAGAATAATCATTGCCAGATTCAAAACAGTAGTGAGGAACCTCACGATAATCCACGACCGATGTTGGCGAATTACAGGACAAGGAGAATTTATAAAGTGAACTGAATACCGTCGTGGATAAAGTTTCAATCAAGATCTACATGGGCGACTTCAATGCGAAGATCGGCTCCGACAACACGGACTATGAGCGTGTCATGTGACGTCATGGTTTTGGAGAAATGAGTGAAAACGGTGAGCTGTTAGCAGAATTTTGTGGCAATAACGACACGGTCATTGGAGGATCGCTTTTTCCCCATCGACCAATGCACGAAGTCACGTGGGTCTCTCGTGATGGACAAACTGAAAATCAAATCGACCGCATCAGCCAAACATGGAGACGGAGTCTTTTTGATGTCCGGAATAAACGCAGCGCTGACATCGCGTCTGACCATCACCTTCTAATTGGCAAGATCCGATTACGCATTGCTCGGATTCAGCGGCGGGATGAGAGACTTGGACGGCGATTCAACACACGCCGACTAGAAGATCCTGATGTGAAGAGATTGTTCTTTGATGAACTTGGAACTCGGACAGCGGATGTTCCGGAAGGTGATAGCGTAGAAGAGTAGAAGACGGCCATCAAGAATGCCTTTTTCGAAACAAGCGACAACAACCTGGCTGAGCTGCGCACTCAGCGGAAGGAGTGGATTACGGGTGCAACATGGCGGAAAATCGAGGAGCGTAGAGAAGCAAAGGCCGTGATAGAACGGGCAAGAACCAGTGCAACCAAGTACGAGTCCCGACAACGGTATTCGGCTCTAGAGAAGGGAGTTAAACGCTGCTGCTGACGGGACAAGCGAGCGTGGGTGGACTCCCTGGCCGACGAAGGGGAGAAAACTGCAACTACTGGCGATATTCGCCTCCTCTTCGATATCTCACGACGCCTGAGTGGAGCAAGCATAAATCCGAGGATGCCGGTAAAAGACGCGACAGGTCAGTTACTCACCGATCCAACTGATCAGCTGAAACGTGGGTTTGAACAACTTCTTCAAGTTTCGACGCCCGAGCAACCATCAACATCTCGACACGAGCCGCCAAGGATGCGACGCATTACCCGCGTCAACTCCGAAGCTCCATCATTGAAGGATATTGAAGCAGCCACCCGAAGCATGAAATCCAACAAAGCTCCTGGGCTCGATCGCATTTCAGCAGAGATACTCAAAGCTGACTCCATCCTATCTGCGCAAATGTTGCATCAACCAGTAGAGAACCATTTGGGCAGCACCCCCCATTCCCGTCCACAACGTTTTTTACTCGGGAGCATTAGAACCAAATTACTTGTTTTTTAGTACATGGTTAGTTTCTGTCTATATCTAGTGATGTATAAAAAATCATGCAATTTGGTTGGAACGCGGTCGAGTTATTAACGTTGCGGACGGGAATAGGGGGTGCTGCCCAAATGGTCCCGCTCCCTATTTGGGAAACCGCAACTTTTCCGGCTGACTTGATGCGACAATTGACGAGGGATCATGTTATTATGCATTGTTCTCAAAGTTCTGTGCAAATTTATCCTGAATCGGAAACAGGGGAAAATAGATTCGATTCTCCGACGGCAGCAGGCAGGAAGATCATGTGTGGACCATATTTTCACACTCCGAATCATTCTGGAGCAAGTCAATGAATTCCCAGAGTCCCTATACCTGGTATTCATTGACTATGAAAAAGCATTCGATCGTGTGAACCACGAAAATATGTAGGGCGCCCTTAGACGCAAGGAAGTTCCGGATAAAATCGTCGGCCTCATCGAAGCGCAATACGAAGCTTTTACGTGTAGAGTCCTGCATAACGGAGCTTTGTCTGGCCCCATCCGGGTAGCCGCTGGAGTGAGGCTCCGCTACTGTTCCTCATCGTAATCGACGAAATCATGGTGGGTGCGATTGGCCGTGTACCAAACCGTGGGCTGCTCTGGCAGCCTAATGCTATGGAGCATCTAAACGACTTTGATTTGGCTGATGATATTGCTCCCGGCGCTCTGATATGCAGAGTAAGCTGAGTAAGCAGTGGAGAAGGTCGAAAACTTTCAATATTCCGGCAGCCAGCTAGCGTCGGACGGTGGAACCAAGATCGACATAGGAGCACGGATCAAGAAGGCTATGGCTGCTTTGGAAATTTTATGAAATGTATGAAGATCCAATCAGATTAGACAACGCACCAAGTTTCGAATATTCAACTTATACGTAAAATCTGTGTTGTTATACGCCAGTGAAACTTGGTGTATATCAGCAGAGATTACGCAGAAACTGCAAGTATTTATCAACCGATGTCTACGTTTTATAATTCGGGCCTGGTGGCCTCACAATTGGATGTCGAGAGCTCCTTTGACGATGTCATCAAAAGCTGCTATCGACAGTAATTCGAGAGCGTAAATGGAGGTGGGTCGACCACACATTACGAAAGAGCGGAGACGAAATCTGCAAGCCTGGAATTCAGCAGGACCCAAGGGCTCGTGGCGGCGTAGCCTCAACAAGGAAATAAAGGAAGTCGACAGGAATCTGACCTGGGCCCAGGTCAAGGCTAAAGCGAGCAGCCGCCCAGGATGGAGATCTTTTACGTTGGCCCTATGTACCCCTAGGGGTGCTCAGGATACATGAGTGAGTGGAGTGTGGGTTAGATTCCCTAGCAAGGATTTTACTTTTTGTATAGGGTCCACTGGGTAATGGGTATCCTGTAAATGTTCTCCAAATCAAGTGTATACAATCTGTTTGACAGCTGGGCGAAGACGAATACACTGTCTTTATAACCACTTCTCGAAACGAAGGATGCGAAATATTCCCCCAGTGCGTTGGAAACCTCCTGAGCGTCGGACGTTGTTCGATTTTGGACATCATCCGGTGGCGAATTGGGCCGGATTCACCGTGTCGAGAAAACCCTTCCATTGTTTCATCTTCTTTGCTCTTTGTCGGTTTCTAACGCACTTTCCTTGGCATGGTGACCAATGGGGAGCCGTCTCAGCGCTCTAAGTGCCTATCTTCTGACTTTGACCGCCCGACGCGTTTCAAAGCGCCTTTCGCCCCGGGTGGCTACTGTTTTAGTGAATGGTGGTCCTAGCAGCATCAAGGCAATTTGGGTGAAGTCGGGAAGTGTTGAGGGGTTCTAAGTTCTAATCAGCGTAATCGTAACGCCATCGTGGTCTCCTAGTGGTGGTGGGAAATGTGGCACGGTTGGTTGCCCCGGAAGTCGTCGTAGGAGTGCTGCAGCTAGCGGGAGCTTCTTGTGGAGCCGGTTCCGGATGACATTCATTTCATTTATTTAGTTTACATCTAAACAGATAACACTGAATCAACAATTTGACGGCGCAATACACGGTTCGAGGCCGCATCTCTCCATCCTCGGATACGCTCCACGCTCGCCAAGTCGTTTTGCACCTGGTCTGCCCATCTCGCTCGCTGCGCTCCACGCCGTCTCGTACCTGCCGGATCGGAAGCGAACACCATCTTTGCAGGGTTGCTGTCCGGCACCCGTCTCTCGAATACTCCGAGTGCTTGCAAGTCCTCCTCGAGCATTGTCCAAGTTTCATGTACGTAGAGGACAACCGGTCTTATAAGCGTCTTGTACATGACACATTTGGTGCGGTGGCGAATCTTTTTCGACCGCAGTTTCTTCTGGAGCCCGTAGTAGGCCCGACTTCCACAGATGATGCGCTTTCGTATTTCACGACTAACGTTGTTGTCAGCCGTTAGCAAGGATCCGAGGTAGACGAATTCCTCGACCACCTCGAAGGTATCCCCGTCTATCGTAACACTGCTTCCCAGGCGGGCCCTGTCGCGCTCGGTTCCGCTCACAAGCATGTACTTTGTCTTTGACGCATTCACCACCAGTCCAACTTTTGTTGCCTCACGTTTCAGGCGGGTGTACAGTTCTGCCACCTTTGCAAATGTTCGGCCGACAATGTCCATGTCATCCGCGAAGCAAATAAATTGACTGGATCTGTTGAAAATCGTACCCCGGCTGTTACACCCGGCTCTCCGCATGACACCTTCTAGCGCAATGTTGAACAACAGGCACGAAAGTCCATCACCTTGTCTTAGTCCCCGGCGCGATTCGAACGAACTGGAGTGTTCGCCCGAAATCTTCACACAGTTTTGAACACCATCCACCGTTGCTTTGATCAGTCTGGTAAGCTTCCCAGGGAAGCTGTTCTCGTCCATAATTTTCCATAGCTCTAAGCGGTCTATACTGTCGTATGCCGCCTTGAAATCAACGAACAGATGGTGCGTTGGGACCTGGTATTCACGGCATTTTTGAAGGATTTGCCGTACAGTAAAGATCTGGTCCGTTGTCGAGCGGCCGTCAACGAAGCCGGCTTGATAACTTCCCACGAACTCGTTCACTAATGGTGACAGACGACGGAAGATGATCTGGGATATCACTTTGTAGGCGGCATTAAGGATGGTGATCGCTCGAAAGTTCTCACACTCCAGTTTGTCGCCTTACTTGTAGATGGGGCATATAACCCCTTCCTTCCACTCCTCCGGTAGCTGCTCGGTTTCCCAGATTCTGACTATCAGTTTGTGCAGGCAAGTGGCCAGCTTTTCCGGGGCCATCTTGATGAGCTCAGCTCCGATACCATCCTTACCAGCTGCTTTATTGGTCTTTAGCTGTTGAATGGCATCCTTAACTTCTCTCAAGGTGGGAGCTGGTTGGCTTCCATCGTCCACTGAACTGACGTAGTCATCTCCTCCGCTGCCTTGACTTTCACTGCCTGTACTCTCAGCGCCATTCAGATGTTCCTCGTAGTGCTGCTTCCACCATTCGATCACCACACGTTCGTCCGTCAAGATGCTCCCATCCTTATCCCGGCACATTTCGGCTCGCGGCACGAAGCCTTTGCGGGATGCGTTGAGCTTCTGATAGAACTTGCGTGTATCTTGAGAACGGCACAGCTGTTCCATCTCCTCGCACTCCGCTTCTTCCAGGCGGCATTTCTTCTCCTGAAAAAGGCGGGTCTGCTGTCTCCGCTTCCGTCTATAACGTTCCACGTTCTGCCGGGTACCTTGCTGCAGCGCGACCGCCCGCGCTGCGTCCTTCTTCTCCAGAATCTGTCTGCACTCTTCGTCGAACCAATCGTTCCGTCGACCTCGACCCATATACCCGACGTTGTTCTCCGCTGCGTCGTTAATGGCTGCTTTGACTGTATTCCAGCAGTCCTCAAGAGGGGCCCCATCGAGCTCACCCTCTTCCGGCAACGCTGCCTCGAGATGCTGCGCGTATGCAGTGGCGACATCAGGTTGCTTCAGTCGCTCTAGGTCGTACCGCGGCGGTCGTCGCTACCGAACATTGTTGATGACGGATAGTTTTGGGCGCAGTTTAACCAACACCAGATAGTGGTCAGAGTCGATGTTAGCGCCACGATATGTCCTGACGTCGATAATGTCGGAGAAGTGCCGTCCATCAATCAGAACGTGGTCGATTTGTGATTCTGTCTGCAGTGGTGATCTCCAGGTGTACCGATACGGGAGGCTATGTTGGAAGTAGGTGCTGCGAATGGCCATATTCTTGGAGGCGGCGAAATCAATTAGTCGTAGGCCGTTTTCGTTCGTCAGCCGGTGAGCGCTGAACTTTCCAATAGTCGGTCTAAACTCCTCCTCTTGGCCAACCTGAGCGTTCAAATCTCCTATGATGATTTTGACGTCGTGGCTTGGGCAGCTGTCGTACTCACGTTCCAGCTGCGCGTAGAATGCGTCCTTATCATCATCAGTGCCTCCGGAGTGTGGGTTATGGACGTTGATTATGCTGAAGTTGAAGAACCGGCCTTTGATCCTCAACCTGCACATTCTTTCATTGATCGGCCACCACCCGATCACGCGCCTTTGCATATCGCCCATCACTATGAAAGCTGTTCCCAGCTCGTGTGTGTTGCCGCAGCTCTGGTAGATGGTATGATTACCTCTAAACGTTCGCACCATTGATCCCTTCCCACAAACCTCCTCCAGCGCTACGATGCCGAATCCACGGTCCTTGAACACATCGGCGAGTATGCGTGTGCTCCCGATGAAGTTGAGAGATTTGCAGTTCCACTAACCGTGTTTCCAATCGCTAGTCCCTTTTCGTCGCAGTGGTCTTCGCCGATGGTTCCGGTCCGTACTCTCTTGTTGATTGTTCGTTGCGTGAGTTTTTTTTTTGGCTGGCTTGCAGGGCCTGACACCAAACCCGCTAAATTTCCGGACCATGGTGCACAGTTTCACTTAGAGTCCCTCGCTGGCACTCGGACGATGATCAGCCGCCCCTAACATGGAGAACAGACGCTGTTGTGAGCCGATCCTGACATGGATAACAGACGCTTAATAAGATTTGCACCTCCGGCCGGAGAGGAGCAAACCCCCCTTCCCTGTCAGCATACGACCATAGTTCCCACCGGGGTTGGTTACCCGATCTTCCCTAAGGTTGCTCGTATTCTGGATGACATCTGACCCCTGAAAGAGGGTTGACGGGTGGAGCAGAATATACCCTCGAAAAAAGATTTTTGGAAAGGTCGGTTCGGTAGATTAGTAGAAAAAGTGGGTCTTAGCACCCGAGTTGCCTTGGACGCTGGAACTGTTGGGAATCATATCCCAAGTTGCTGTCCCTGGGATGCCCAGACAGCGAGCTAAGGGGGGGTAAATACCAACCGGAATGGAAGATCCGGGTTGCCCGGAAGGGCTTGTTACACTCAAAGCTCCGTTATTCCAACAGTTGTTTTATGCGGGTTAATCTGCTTCACTTGGTTTCTGTTGCTTGATGACTTGCATTCCACGTCCCATCCTGATTCGCCAAATAGGAATCATTTACCTCTCTCCGAGCCCTTCGGAGATATAGTGGCTTTGTATTTTGCACTTAACTGGAGACTTGCAGTGGAAAAGATCTATTTTGCACATTTGGTTATACCATAATAAACCCCTGCGAGCAAATCGGATGAGTATAGACGCCACAAAGTTATTTATACTGTACAAGTTTGAAAATTAGTATTTCGGTCATTACTTCTGACCCCATAGCTCGATCAGGTCGATTTTGGCCATTGTTTATATTCCCATAATCTGATCTGACCAATTTTTATTAGAAAACAATAGGATACGATTGCTTGTCAAATGCAACATGTTACGAGCAAACTGCTTAAGGGTAAAGTGCCTAAAAATGGAGATTTTTTTTGCGCACGCACATACATACACACAGACATCAATTCGTCGAACTGATTCGTTCGGTATACAATAACATGGTCTCAGGGCCTTCTATAAACAGTTTGTTTTGGAACGAACTCATCGCCTTGCGGTACTTAGTGTATGAGAAATGCAAAAGCAATAAAAAATACAACGCATCTGTTGTGATTGGTGCAGAAATCGTATACTCTTCTCAAAATCTTAGCCGCTATATGGATTAATCTATGTTTTTCTTGTAAATTCTCGTAACAAAATTTTAAATTTTCTACCTACGGCAAAAAAATTGAAAATTAGTTCCAAACTCGTTCATATTGTTCGACCACCAGAAATCCCATTTCACTTCATTCGATCCCTCCCCTATACTTGAGGATTCAGACTGCTTAAAAACACCCATTTGCGAGGGAACCCGTGAAGCAATTTTGGTGGGTGAAAAATGAGTTACCCAAAATGAAGGAGAAATGTACCTACAACCGTTATTGCTGCGGTGTTTTCCCGGAGAAAAAAAGTCTACCCAAGCAGTGCAGTGGTGGAGCGTTCGCTCGAGTTAAAGCGTGCCTCGTTGACGACAACGATGTCGTTCAGTGTTCGTCCATTCATTCCGGTTTTTGGGATCTGAGTGCGAACCGAGGAAGCGAAATAAAGTAACACAAATTTTCATTTCCCTTATTTTTTCACATCCATTTTTCTCGTAGAAATGTAGCGGGTTGAAAGGTTTGGGGTATGGCGAGCACCTGTCTGTCGTTGGCTTTGGGACAACACACAGTCTGGCTAGCAAAGGTTTCGGATTGGTTGGTGAATGATATCGCTATCATTGTACGCTTAAATGTCCCATGTTATTGTTTCTACGAGACCTAGATTCTAGATACCAACAAAACTTAAAAAAATGGGACAGGCATTCATTGTAGGAAAATCCACATAAGACAATTATGCATAAAACGACGGCACATCCATCGAAAAGGGGTGTGTTTTGTAGTGAGCAAAATAAGCGTTGATTCCTAAAAGAATATCTGATGCTCACCATCGGTATATTCCATCTTAAATTAATTACATAATAAAATCATGGAAAAACGAATCTAGTGATTTTTATTAACTTTGGTTGTATTTGTTACTCTAAAGACTAGTAATACTTAAAGAGCAAATGTTCACCGCTCACTTAATGAAAATTTGGATATTGACTGTTATTTAAATGTCTTTACATTAGAGTGCCGAGTTTCCAATCAGTACTGTTACAATGCTTTAAAAACCCGTCTTTATACCCCTAATTACTCAATTGACCTCAACAACAACAACATCAAAACTCAGAGCCCCAAGCCATGAAGCATAAGAGCTAAACAATACCCATCGACCATCAACCGGAAACATTCGCCGGTCAGAAAATGCAAATTTTCCCGTTATAATGAAATATAAATCATGTTTTGTTTGCTTTTAATTACTATGCGCGTCATCCCACCATCCGAATGGTTTTTGAACACTCTTCCCAATAGTTTACGTTGCGTTACGTTTCGCGAGTTCAACCCCCATAGGGTTCTCTGACGACACTAAGCGCCTAAGCGTTCGATTCAAAGACAGTATCGGGAGTGTGCTGCGCGTCATGAAAGATCCATATTGAGTTTGGCCTTCCCGTGTAATTCGCTCGGCTTGATTCCGCTTTACTGTGTTGGGTTGGGTGGACCGAAGAACAAGGAAGAGGGCGGCCGGGGCATATAAAATAGCTATCGAAGACTCTCACTTTGCCGCTCCATCGTGCGCCTCTCTGCATGCTGACTGGTCAGTGACTATGACCATGGTTGGCTGCCAACAAAGGGGCCGCGAGAAAGCAGGGCATGTGCGCCGGCGGCGGAAGTTGGTGAACTGGAACTCGATTCGTTACATGGGTTTTCGAACGACAAGATTACCGATATGCACGCGAGCTTAATTATCGGTTTTGAGTTGGTGGCTGTTAGATCGTTCTAATTGTTCATTCTGTGCGTCTGTAATTGTTATCGGCACAAACCGAAGTGCAAACCAATCATAATATGATATCTGATGATTGCAATTGTTCTCTGATAGATTTCGCTCAAATCTCATGGTTGTTGGGTGCAAGGCGGATTATCTTAGACTAGAACATTTCATGAATAATTCAGAGCACGTATCAGAAGAGAAACGACGGCGACCAAATGGTGTAGTGTGACATTCATTTCGAGGAAATTGTACAGCAGAATATTGACGCAAACGACTTCACTAGGTAGAATAAGCACAATAATAGTTATAATCAATTCTAGTCTCGAAAAATGCGGTGGCAATTGTATGTTATATTCTGGATAGACCATGGCGAGCGACAGAGCTTTTTCGGTACATGATTGATAATATAAATTACTTCGAATGGAATGTTTAACTAATAAAAATGGATCTACATGAGACCTCCAAGCGCGAAGTAATAGGTTTGATTTTTGCTCTAAACGAGGAGATGTCTCAGTTCATAATATCTTGTTAAATAAAGTGAATATAAAAAGTTCGTTTAAAGTGAAATAATGGCCATTCGATATCAAGGTGGTAAATCATTTCCAAAATTAAAATTCCCGGATTTTTCCAGGAATACATTTGAAAAGTTCTCTAGGAATTCATTCTAATACTCCGGAAATTCCTTCGGAAATAAATCCCGAAATTTAGGTAATTCTTCCGGAAATTCCTTTAGGATTTCCTTTCCAAATTTTGTTCAATAATAATTCCACCGAAAATTGTTTTTGGAATTCCTCCGGAATTTCCTCCAGGTGTTCCTATGGCATACCCACCTTCAAGGATGTTATCGATCATTTAGTAATTTCCATTCGATCATTTAGTAGTTTATCAATAACTCATTCCAGAAGATGAATTTCAAAATATGTTGTATGGTGGACTTCTAGTGCGAAGGTTTTTCTACAACTCTGCCTAATGGTCCGTTGTTAGAATTCAACTAATAGCGGAGTTATAGCGCTAGTTGCAGTAACTTAAACTAAATGAATGGCATTGTGTTATCATTTAATCTAAGTTACTGAAACTATAGCTATAACCCAGTTACTAGTGGAATTAAAACAACAAGCCATTAGGCAGGGTTGTAGAAAAACCTTCACACTAGAAGACCACCATACAACATATTTTAAAATTCAGCTTCTGGAATAAGTTATTGACAAACTACTAAATGATCGAACGCAAATTACTAAATGATCGATAACATCCTTGCCCACCTTATCTGATACCTACATGGATACCTGGTTGGCTACAGCGTTGTTACACCTATGCCTGGCGTATTGTAGAAATCCATAATAGTCGGTCTTGAGCGATGTTCCTCCAGTTTCCCCGAACGTTCAGGATCTCCAGGTCCGATTCTACCGCGTGCAGCCAACGTGTTCATCGGCCCCTATCTGGTTCTCTGTTGGATATCTTCTACTTAGTCTTCTTCTTCTTCTTATTGGCATTACATCCCCACACTGGGATAGAGCCGCCTCGCAGCTGAGTGTTCATTAAGCACTTCCACAGTTATTAATTGCGAGGTTTCTAAGCCAGGTTACCATTTTTGCATTCGTATATCATGAGGCTAACACGATGATACTTTTATGCCCCGGGAAGTCGAGATAATTTCCAATCCGAAAATTGCCTAGACCGGCACCGGGAATCGAACCCAGCCACCCTCAGCATGGTCTTGTTTTGTAGACGCGCGTCTTACCGCACGGCTAAGGACGGCCCACGAGGGCTCTGTTGGTTATTGTTTTCGCTATTCTTTCTTCCGACATTCGCGCTAAGTGGGCTGAAGTCTGCCGTATTTTAGACGAGTCACAATATTTTCTTTTTTGTATACTTTATATACAGCTCATGATTCATGTGTCTGCGCCATACACCATTTTCTAGTTTCCATCCTAGTATTGTACGCAGCACTTTTCGCTCGAGAACCCCGAAAGCTCTCCGGTCCGTCTCTTGTAACGTCCATGCTTCATAGCGTTAGCGTTAGCGTTGTTACGGTTTACTTCGTAGATTGGACACTAGTGATACTCATATGTCATACATATGTTTCTAATGGAATCCTTATCCAGATTGCTATCGGAAATCAAGGTACCCTTGATTCCAATCTAAGATAAAAAGGGATGAGGATTACTACTCCCGGCCACGCCCATCTTTACCGTAACTAGGGATAGGAAAGGAAATTTTGATGTAGAACTTACTTAACGAGAAGCCCCATGCTTCATGTCCATAAAGGGCCACTGGTAGAATCAAAATTGTATATAGGGGAGAGTGTTCCCAAACCGACCCCCCGGGCTATCTCATAGATGGCGCTTTCGGTGAATATGCCTGTATTGTCAGTAGAACACTGCTAATTTGGACGTAGGCAGCCATCTTCCAAGGTGACGTTTTTTGGAGTTTACGAGCCATATTGTGTTTTGACCACGCCACATTGTATTTGAATTGATTTTTTGGCTGCAGGAAATATCGGAAAAATATTTTTAGCGCGTATCGAGAAATTGAACGATAAATTATTCTAATTGCTTATAGTCTTAGCTATGTTTCACGTACTTAGATTAGGTTGTATGAGGTGGTATTGTTGAACGGCGCGTCATTTTGAGAAAAAAGTCGGGGTGGTCCGAAACATACAAGCGTCGCTCCATAATATTGAGCAAACAAACATTGAAAGTTACATCAGATCTGTAACTTTTTAAATTTTGCAATTATTTTCATTATGTAACACAAAACTACTTTCACATTCACGTAGTACGATGGTCTTACACATTTTTAAAGGTACCAACTGATTATAAACCTTAGTAAGTTTTCTAGAAATCTCACACAGGGGCGTTTTGGCCAGGGGGCATCGTCAATTATACCGTCTTACCCTACATCAATTATACCGTCTTAACCTACATCAAATTCCCATCAAGCACTACCTCAGCACCAACACCACTAGGTCTTCCTCTATCTCTACCTGCCACCATGTACTTTGTCTTGTTAGAGTTAATGGTTAAGTCTATCCTCGCCGTCTCCCTCTTCAGTGGGACAAAAGCCTCCACTACTGCTCTGCGATCGATTCCAATAAGGTCGATATCGTCCGCAAAGCCCAGGAGCATAATCGACCGTGTGATGAAAGTGTCGTTCCTCTGTAGATCTCCTAAGAGCGCCCTCGTGTGCAATGTTGAACAATAAATTCGAAAGTGCATCACCCTGCTTCAATCCGTCTAAAGTCACAAACGAGGTTGACACTTCGTCTGCAATCCGAATACTTGATTTCGAACCGTCCAGAGTTGCATGTATCAGTCTAATCAGTTTATCCCTAAAGCCATGTTCGGACATTATCTGTCACAGCTCATTTCTCTTCACTGAATCGTACGCTGCTTTGAAATCAATGAACAGATGGTAAGTCTGCAAGTTGTACTCCCGGAATTTATCAAGGATCATTCGCAGGCTAAACATCTGATCCGTCGTTGATCGGCCCTCATGAAAACCTGCCTGGCATTCGCCGACGAAGGACTCCTCAAGCGGTCTCAGTCTGTTAAACAGGATACGCGACAGGATTTTGTATGCCGAGTTCAGAAGGGTGATCCCTCTGTGCTAGTCTGTGCCCTTTCTTATAGATTGGGCACATGAGGCCATCCAACCAGCCGGCAGGCAGTTCTTCATCCTCCCATATTTTATGGATAATGTGGTGGATTGATTGATGCAGCTGCTCACTTCCGTGTTTGAGAAGCTCGACAGGGATCTCGTCCTTCTCAGCAGCTTTACTGTTTTTCAGCTCGTTTAGAGCCTTCTTAACCTCGTCCAGCGTTGGTGGTTCCACAGCTTGACCGTCGTCGACTATGTCCATCCTGCTCCTTAATACACCTTCATTTTCACCGTTCAACAAATCTTCGAAGTGCTCCTTCCACCTGGCTGCCAGCATAGTTTTGTTTGTCAGAAAATTCCCCTCTCGGTCATTCCATATGGTGGGCACTGGCGCAGTCTTATGCCGCACGCCATTGGCAGTTGCGTAAAACTTCCGCATATCGTTTCTATCCATGTTCTCCTGCGCTTCAGCTATCACACTCTCTTCGTGTTGCCTTTTTTTCTGCGGTGGACTCGTTTCTCTTCTGCCCTTGATACGCTGTACCGCTCTCTGTTGGAGCGGGTACAAGCCACTGCCATTTTGACTCCTAGCAACATTTTTCTCGTCCGTCACTCGCCAGCACTCCTCATCAAACCAATCATTTCGTTGGCGTCGCTGTGCAGTGCCTAACACTTCCTGCGCTGTTGTAGTCACAGTTCCGTGGATATTTTCCCTCAATCTGTTGACGTCGCCAGATCCGGTGGCATCTCCTATCCGCTCGTCCAGCTTCTGGTGGTACTGTTCTGCAGCTCCTTCAACTGACAAGCGTTGGATATTGAAACGCATCGTTCTGTTGCGTCGTGAATTCGTGACACTGGAAAGTCGCGCCCGAATTTTTGCAACTACAAGATAGTGATCCGTGTCGATGTTCGGATCTCTGAAGGACCTTCCATCTATAACATCCGAGAAATGTCGTCCGTCGACCAGCACGTGGTCTATCTGTGAGCAAGTGTCTCCACTCGGATGTTGACAGGTGTGCGGATATTCTTACGTGCGAAGTAGGTACTGCTTATTGCCATCCCTCTAGCAGCAGCAAAGGCTTTCGGTACCAATGATAGGGCGAAAGAAACTTTCTCTTCCGATCTGCGCATTTGCATCCCCGATGACAATCTTTACATCGTGTGTTGAGCACTCTCCGTAGGTCTTATCAAGGCTCTCATAGAACTCATCCATTGGGGCATAGATGCTGATCAGGCTATAGTTGAAGAATTTGCCCTTCATTCTCAACACACAAATGCGGTCGCTTATCGGCTTCCACCGGATAACACGCTTCATCTGCTTCCCGATCACTATGAAGCCAACACCTCGTTCTGCTCTGTCACCGCCGCTATAGAAGATGTGGTACTTGAATGAAGTGTTCGCTATGGGATCCACCGCCAGGAATTCACGTTCTCCAGTTCTGGGCCACCGTATTTCTTGGATTGCTGCCACTCTCACGCCGACATTCTGTAGCTCACGAGCCAGGAGCCCAACACGTGCGGGTTCATTCAAAGTTCTCACGTTCCAAGATCCGACTTTCCAATCGTTGTCCTTTATTCGTTGCCGAGTTTGTTGCCGTTGAATCAATCCGTTTGCTACTTTTGCCCTTCCTGGTAACTGTAGAATCTTTGGTAGGCTACCTTACCAGGGTTGCGCTACCTACATCGCGTTGAAGGGGCTGCTTTTTCGATGCTGACACGATGCAACATGGTGTGCACAGTTTAGTTTAGAGTCCCTTGCTGGCACTCGGACTTAGCCGCACCTAACATGGGAAACAGACGCTCGATCAGATTTGCACCTCCGGAAAGGAGTAAATCCCCCCTTCCCTGTCAGCATACGATCATAGTTCCCACCGGGGTTGGTTACCCGATCTTCCCTAAAGTTGCTCGTATCCCGACCAGCGCCATGAGGAGGTAGGGATAGGAGTTGCTGGGTAAGAGGCTAAGGACCGCAAATGGGGTCTATTTTATTCCTTCAGGCACGCGAAGTACCAATGGTACGCTTTACCCACCATTTGCCGTGCCAGACTTTACCTAATACACTCGCTTAAAGTTTAGAACTAATAATTACAAATGCCAATTAGGATCACTTTCCTAGTTTCCTAGTTATCACAACTCTGGCTGGATGAATGTTTCGTTTCAGAATACTAAGCGTTGATCAGACATATGTACCGATTAGAAATAATAGTAACAGTTTGAAATCAGAGCAACAATTACTTCCCAGAGTTTTTTTTTACTGGTTTTTTGGGACGAAAATGATAACATATTCCCTTTACAAATATCAGCAAACTGAGTCGATATAGTTATTATCGATTTGTAACATGCCAAATGTAACAGGGCTCAATTTGGTAAGCGTCACACAGTAATATAGTGAAGAAATGTTGGTAGCGAGTTGTCTTCAGTCAGCCAACAGCTGCTCGGCCGCCATTATCGAGCGCAAAATGCTGGATAGTCTTTCAATTTTTTATATGAATATTGCAACATTATGAAAGGTATTAAAAAAAAAAGATTTTCAACAACAATCTTGTTAAAGAAATTGTGGGTATTCAACGCATATTAGTGCTTTTTGAGATCCTCAAGATGCACCAAAAAATTCTGATTATGGAAATTTAATTCACCCACACTTTGATAATTTGTGTTAAACAGTGTTAAAAATACGAAGTTAAGGTTCAAGTTTGGCCAATAGAACATTATTGTTATGATTTCAGAAAATTATACTTCATACCAAATCTACGACTGATTTGAATAAATGCGCCACAGAGATGTTTGAAAACCGTACATTTGGAGTTACGTAATAAACGAACGCTTTTACCAGTACACAAGTTCTTGTTTGGAATTCCTGCCAAAACTTTTGCATTAATGTGGGATAAGTTTCTGATTGAAATATGTTCACAGCTGTATAGTGAATTCAGCCTTGAAAGGCTACTGCTTCTAAAGACCCATTGATGAGCACCAATAAATCGGTATTTTATTAATTAGGGAATATATTTGAGAAGTCAAACAATAAGCTGTAAAATTGTGCTAAAAGCGAAGTATGTACAACTATGTTATAAATTCGAGTTTTTATTCGGTATTGTTTTAAATATATGCATTTTGCTTCGGAAAAAAATTCAGAACACCGGGAGAAAGCTGGGAAAAAACCGGGAAAGTGAAATCCAATCTACACTGGCCACCCTGTACAATGGCTTACGGTGTAAAGCCTAAAAAGACGGCATCTCCGTTTTTTTTCTGATTGACGCATATTTTTGATTTCTCAAAAGCAATTTTATACTTTTGCAGCAACTGTATTTCCTAACGAGTTCCTAAAGAGATTTTCAAAGGATCTCCTGAAAGAGTTTTCAAAGGAATTCCTTAAAACATTACTAAGGAAATTGGTAAAAGAATTTTTGAAGGAACTCGTAAAGGAATCCCCAAATGATTTTCTAAAGGAATTTCTGTAAAAAGTTGTGAAGGAATTCACGACGAATTTTTCACTAATTTCTGTGAAGTTTCTTCAAAGAAATTACCGCATTTGAATTCAAAGGAATTTCTAAAGAAATCTCTAAACGAAGTCTTAGTTAATTTTCCAAAGAAATTCCCAAACCAATTCTCGAAGATATTTCAAAAGAATACCTCAATAAATCTACAAAGTATTTAACAAAGATATCTCCGAGGGGTTTTCTTGAGAAATTTTCGAAGGAGTCCCTAAAGAAATTTCTGAATGAAATGATGGAGGGAAATCTGAAGGCACAGATTTTTCTAATGAATCCATTGAGCAATTTTTGAAGGAATACCCGGAGGAATCAGGCTTGGCATTTACTCGCACAATGAGCTCAATGAGCAAAAAAAGTTCATCAAAAATGAGCAACAAAACATCACGGACATGATCAAAACATAGAAAAAAGATGCTCTTCGTTGTGGGAAAAATGAGGAGCGGCTCTCTTTGAGAGAAACCGTTTGTCTCAATGTGTCTCTTTGAGGAGCATCATTTTTGTTGTTCTTTCCAACTGAACGTACAGAGGAATGAAAGCACACTTCTGTCATACCATCGCTACCAGCACAACAGCCTCGCACATTCGTACCTTTATGAGACCAGCATGAGAATAGGAACCGTGTATAGCATCCATGAACGGGTAGAAAAGAACACCATTCTATGTTTACATTAATTATTTACTGCTTCTAAGCAACAGGCAGCTTGATGTAGCCAATTGTACATTTATCTGGTTAGCAATTGCAAATTGAAATGCAAAGAGATTTTTGACGAAATTATCTTATACCTACTAGGCGAACCTGCCCGATCTCGCTCGGGTTTTATTTGTGATATGTCAATCATTTAGTTGATTGAGGAGTCGCACTCTAGATCGATTTCAGTTCGAGCTTGATGGCTTTCTTATGAAACCGTTGCATTTAAACAACTTCTCAACTTTCCCCGGCAAATTGAACAACTATTAGTATGTACAAACACAGCTGATCCCAAGACGATTCGATTAGTGAGAAAATCTTGCAAATCAGTCCATCCGTTCGTGAGATATATTGCCTCAAAGGAAATGCAAACTCATTTTAATATAAAGACTAGTCGAACCTGCCCGATCTTGCTCGGGTTGTTTTTATTTTAACCTAACTGTCAATCGATTAGTTGATTGAGGTGTCGCCCTCTATATCGATTTTCGATCAAGCTGATAGATTTCTTCAGAACTCGCAATAACGTACTATTTTTACATTTGTTCAACTTTGCCAACAAAATGCTCTATCTTTTCATACATATAAACACAGCTGACCTCAAAACGTATCGATTAGTAAGGAAATCTTGCAAATCGGTCCATCCGTTCATGAGTTGCCTCAAAGGAAATACAAAATCATTTTTATATTGATAGATGAAGATGATGATGATGATGATTGAAGAAGATGAAAAGGTAAGGGCCAGGGAGCGATCCCTTGATCTTAGTGGCATAAAGGCACCAAGACCTTCTTTAAAATATTGTGTAAACCCGTTAAAACGCGTGAGATCCAAAATCCGGATAAAAAGGAAGCCTCATATCAAACCGCACGAAAAGCGACTCCAGTGTTTTGACCAATTAATACAAGATTTGTTCGACTGCTTCAATTTTGAATGAAAATTATTTAGTTTAATGTCTTCAACGTGTAAAAACTAAATGAAACAGTCCTAAACACGCATTATGACAGTGATTGAATTGTTTACTAAGCAAACACGATAAATACAATAACTTACTGGCTACCGTTAGATTAGCCAACTAATAATCATAAATTTATTCGCCACCACACAATACCATCCGTCGGAATGAGGCTCAAAGATACTCAATGAGCAACTTTTTCCTCACCTCATTGAGTCAAACCATTTAGTTATCATTGAGAAATGAATATATTTCGGAGCTACCAGAAAAAGAGAGAAACGCAAAAGTACAAAAGAGAAGAGCAAAGATTCGTGTGTCGAGAGCAGTGAGCATTTTTTTTTTCTTCTCCTGATTCGTTCTGAGGAGCATTCCATCCCTGGGAGGAATTTTCGATGTAAATACTGAAGAAATTTTTGATTGAATGGCTGAAGCAATTTCTAGATGTACTTGCTAAGGGAATCCTGAAGGTATTTCCTAAAGTATTTCTTAAGTAATTTACGAGAAATGAGGCCTCCAATAATTTATTTAAAAAAAGATTTTTCGTAATATTCACTTGTTTTAATTGTTCATTTTGCTGCAAATATCTATATAATCTATGGCACGTTTGTTTTTGCCTGGAAATTAATGTAAAGTATCTAGCAAAAAACGTGGAACAATCAAAGAATTTTATTTTTACAGATGAGTAGATTCCCTGAAGATTACTGTGCATAAGATTAAATAGGATAGGAGGCGGTGGAAGCTCCCCTCCTAGCCAAGAGCTGACCCCCCCCCCCTTTCAATATTTGTCTACCAAGCCGTAGTGGAGTGCCGGTTTAATTTCCATGCTGCTTTTTGCTGGCCCGTCTTATTGTTCTTATTATCATTTCCATAGTTATTCAATGAAAGCTTTTCATGCATACACAGAAAAAAATGAAAACTAAAAAGCGCGTAAAAAATTAAGAAGCGGAAAATTGTTGAAATTAAATTAAGCGCGCAATCGTCACCCCTCGTGTTCGAGACAACTGTATGTAGGCATTATGGATGTACTATGATTGTATACTATTATCGAATGTTTATGTCATCGAATGTAAATAAATAGAAATTGTATTCGTTCGTGTAAAGTCCAACTGAGTGGTTGTTTTCTTTCTTCCGTTCCGACGTTCCCGATTCGCTTTATCTGTACGCTGTGCGTTCGTTTCCAACAAAAATACGATATTCTGGATGTGCATGGATCTTTTCCAACAAGTTCGCCCTAAATCTATTGTATTTATGTCACTTAATCGTATAAATAATGACAAAATGCAATAGAAATTGCTTACATTCAGGAGATATTGTGCATTTAGACCAAAACTGTTTTGTATGGAGCTGATGAACTGGCAAGGCCCATTTTCTACGAGATTCACATGGAATAATAAAATAAAAATGCAGCACTGCACGGTATTACCTGTCACAAAATCGAGCTTGTTTTATCGTTGACAACGTCGCTAGCTGTTGGCCGCAAACTCAAATTTTGTTTTGACGTTCATGATGTCGGAAGTAAGTTCGGAGGTAAAACTTCGGAAGTCGGAATGCAATTTAGTGCTTGCGACACAATAATAGGGTATATGTTCCATTTTGGACCCCGATATCTAATTATATGTATCAAATGGCACGTTCGATATAACCGGAAATCACACCCTTTCATAGATGGAAGTCTCATTCATGAAATAGAAATTTTAAATTGTCATCAAGTGTTGATAGATCGCTGAGAATTGTAACTTCCAGAAATGAAAATATTCTTCTTTTTGGACAGTGCAACATATTATGGACCCCCAAATGTACACATTGTGGACACCCCCAATTTAGTCTCTTCAAAGTAGAATTTCTAATTTACCCTGGTCAATTGAGTCGCATTGAGCAAAGTCTCATCTTATGATTGGCATGTATCAATGAGAAAATTCCTACGTTTTAGATTCACAATTTCGTCAAAAACTGATTTTGTGCGTTCTGAGATTTTCACTGATGTATACTTTTAGGTGTAATGCATTGTAACGCTCACCTTCTTGACCAAAAAAATTTCTTCCAAATTTCATCTACAATCGCTTATTTCGCACGGGAGGTCAGTGAAACAGATGCTGAACAATATTATTTTCCTGGAGCCAATGGGGGAATTAGCAGCGGCATTGTTTTTAGTTCAGAAATCAAGAAAATGCAACAAATTGCAACAACATTTTTCTATCTGTGCAGTATCAGGGTGTCTACTACCTAGAAAAACCTGGAAAACCTGGAATTATCAGGGAATTTCTCCACCTGGAAAATACCTGGAATTATCTGGGAATTCCTTACAAAATCAGGGAAATTTCAATACTCGGTGATCAGGAGTGAAATTCTTTCAAAAGATGAAAAAATCATTAAAAATGTTTGAATAAATATACCAATCAAATCTATTGAAAGGTAGTGAACGTTAATGGATCGTTGTTCTGCAAAAAACGTTTCGCCATCTTCAAGAGAATTCCTGGAAATTTTCCGAAGATATTCTTGGTGGAATAAAGGAATTTATTCGGGAAATCAATTAGGGATTACTTTGTAAATTATTTTGAGTATTCCCTCGGAAATTCTTTAGGAATATTTTGAAAAATACTAAATTAGTAAGGATTTTTCAAAGCAATTCCTGGAGGAACTTTCGAATGAATTTCGGGATCAGTTTTCCAAGAATTTTTCAAAAAAATCACTAAAAGAGTGTCTATAAGAATGATAAGCAATTTTCTAAATTATTTCTGGAGAAATTTCGGATGATTTTTCGTATGGTTTCTTCAAGAAATTCCTGAACCTGAAGGTTTTTACAGTAAAGGAGTAATAGAACGCTAGTAGCGCTGTAACCATTGAAATTATTCTGCCAAAATATGCTTCAATAAACTTAATAGCAGGGTTTGCAGAAATCGCTCTCAATAGATAACGAACAACGATAAAAGAGAGGCAAAAACTGTTCCGAATCATAACAAGCCATGATAACAAATTTATCAAACTTGTATACAAGTGCGAAGAAACAGAATCGGATAGGCAACCCCCACAGAAAAATGGTGATTCTCGCTTTGTTTTCGCTCCTTTCGTGTTGGTTACTGCACAGCTGTGTAGAACAAGTTGAAATGCATCATCAGAGCCAGTGCTCTCCGCATTTGGAGCTTTCTAAAAGAAATTTATCATGGGGTATAGCCTCCCGAATCAGTTCTCTATCATGACAGCTTGCGAAAAAAGTCTCTCACGGTATGCTACATATCGTATATGTATACAGAGATGATAAGTGAGAGACTTGTTCATTCTCTTTAAGATTCAATCCCTGCTTAAGGTCACTCCTGACGGAATCCAAGTTTCAAAGTGCTCGCGTTGTCAGGGGCACACCACTCGATACGGAAGCAACGCACAACTGTCATTTTTGTTGATTTAGTTTTGCTGCGTCGCAGCATGCGTGAAAAAATAAAAATGACAGTAGTGCATTGCTTCCGTAGCGAGTGGTGTGCCCCCGAAAACGCGAGCACTTTGAAACTTGGATTCCGTCAGGAGTGACCTTAATAGCCTATTCAGATTACGATTTGATTATTTATCGTAATAAATATCGTGTTAAAGCTGAGAAAAAAAGTTGAATGTATGGGATGGCATCAGGCTGTTGTTTATCATGATATTTATGATCATAAATGGCGGAATCTGAATAGGCTATAACTTGGCCGTTTGACACTTATAGTACCGGTACCTTGGCTGCTCAAGCAAACTAGGTGTTGGTCACGCGAACAGGTATAATGACGTTAGGCATGAGTACGGTAGGCATAAAGGATGTTAGGGTTAGGCGGGGCAGGATGGGTCACGGGGTAAGATGGGTCAGGCCATTTTTTAACATCGTATACATTTTATTGTGGAGACTATGACTTTGTAGGAGGAATAATTTGGTTCTACTATATTGTCACTCGATTTGATGATGAAATTTCATTTTGGTAGAGTATGGCAACGTAACATATTTTTCAGCATCGTTTCTTATGCAAAACACACGTTCTATAAAACGTGTAATCTCGTAGAGCAATCTAAAATTTAAACATTTTTAGTAGTTTAGTGAAAGTATCATAAGTAATGTAGGCCTTGTTGTACTACTAACTGCGTTGAAAAAATAAATTTGATCGAGAATTAGACATTCTAACATGAACTTGCAAATGGGACAAGATGGGTCTGTATGTTCAGAAAGGGCATAGTTCGTAATCGAAACATATTTTCTATTACTGATTTAATAATTCTAAGGTTACTTTTGAGCATAATGATGTTAATTTGTTAATTAAAAATGTATAATTTCTGTCTTCAAGAAAACAATACACGAACGGCTTGTTTCAATAAGAAATTGCCGACTTCTCCATTTCTTTGCCATTTTTTCATCCAAAGCTTAAAAATCCTTTTTATTCAATAAAAAATCATTGGCAATAAAGCTATCAATATGTGTGTGATTTAAAAAAAAAGAATAAGGACAATATTAATTGCAGAATTTAAAGGTGACCCATCTTGCCCCGCTGTTTGACCCATCTTACCCCGGCATTTTTTGATTGACAGAAAAATAGACTTCTACTTTAATGACTCAAAAAGAAATAAAAAGTGGATTTTTTGTTATTTCATACCCCTGCCCGATCAATAATGCATATCTATCTATATATATAAAAACCAATCTATGTATGTATGTTCGCTAACTACTTCTGAACCACTTGGCCGATTTCAACCAAATTTGGTACAGACATTCTCTATCCTCAGGGGAAGTTAACAAAGGGGTGGGATGGTCATGTAGAAAAGGGGGAGGGGTGGTGGGATGGGTTTTGTTCAGAAAACGAACAATTCTGTGTAACTTTCAACTCCCAGGACCGATTTCAACCAAATTTTGTACATATTCACTACGAGGAGGTAATCATATGGGAGGGATTTGGGAAAGGGAGGGGTCTGAGGGAGGGGGTTTTGTTTAGAAAACGGGCAATTCAAAGTAAATCATGAACCCCTGTACCGATTTCAACCAAATTTGGTACACACATTCTATATTATAAGGAAAAGATAACAAAGGGGGCGGGATGGTCATTGGGAAAAAGGGGAGGGTATAGGGGAGGTGTTGTCTTTGGAAAACGAGCAACTCAGTGTAACTCCCAACCCCAGGACCGATTTCAATCAAATTTTGTACACATATTCACTATGAGGAGCCGATCGTACGGGAGGAAATTTGGATAAGGGGGTAGGGGTCTGAAGGAGGGTATTGTTCAGAAAACGGGCAATTTAGTGTAACTTCTGAACCCCTGTACCGATTTCAACCAAATTTGGTACACACATTTTCTATCCCTAGGAGAAGATAACAAAGGGGTGAAATGGCCGTTGAGAAAAGAGGAAGGGTAAAGGGAAAGCGGTTGTCTTTAGAAAACGGGCAATTCAGTGTAACTCCTGACCCCAGGACCAATTCTAAGCAGATTAAATGATTAAATCATTCAACTCTATGATTAAAGATTATGATTAATGAATTATAATTTTTGAAAATGATGACTGATAATGATTAATGATTAAATTCATTTTGACAATAATTAACGATTATGAATAATGAAAAAACCGTTGGATTATGATTAACGATTACCGATCGCGATTAAATGTTGACACACTATGTGTATGGTTAATGATTAACGATCGATATGATTAATGATTGATGATTATGAATGATCAAATTGCATAGTGATCCATAATCGAGTAACCTTTATTCCAAATTTTAAAAGGTATGATAATTATATGATAATGATTCAAGATTAATAAATAAAAGCAAGGTATGCAATGATCCAATGTTCCAGCATAACTTCTGTACCCCTTGCCCGATTTCAACCAAATTTGGAACAAACATTCTTTTTCTTAAGAAGGCGAAGATGACAGGGATCGATCAACTCAACACTTCATCGAAATCATGGTTTGCCCAGAGAAAAGCAATGATTAAAGTGTTTCCTTCTGGACGGTAAATGTGATCATTTCTTTAAAATAGACGTTTTCCGGAATAAAGGCATCGGTGTATGTTTTTCCTTCTTTAGAAATAGACGTTTGCCCGGAATAAAGCGATTTTGGGTTTGATCCCATTTTCAAAATCAGTCAATGTTTTCAAATGTAATCTACCTTCTTTTAATCAAATGATGAAATATCAATAAGAAAACACAATTATCCTTTTGACCTATTCCAATTCCGATGGTGAAAAAAACTGCGAATTAAACTGGCAACTCCGAGCAAGGCCGGGTACATACAGCTAGTCAAAATTATAACAAGGGGAGTTATTTATTTCAGAAAAATATTGTAACAATATGTGTTATAAAATTGGCTGGTTAGTTGTTAAAATAACAAAAATTATATCAAAAATACCTCTAGCCGTAACGCAATTAAAACAGAGGTTGATACGTTCATATCAACATTATAACAAACGTTGATATAATTTTTCTGTACAAAAATCTACTTTCAAGGTAATTGCCTACATCACGGATAGAAATCTGGTACGCTACTACGACGGATTTCCATCCATAATGTAGGCAATTAACTTTGTTCCAGCTTTGTATTAATATCGAACGGGTTCAAGTTATACTGACGGTGGTTACCTCCTATTTTTTCCGATGTCTACAAAAAATTTAGGCAATTATTTTGTGAAAATTTACATAACTAATGTAATTATAATTTTGATATGAAATCAAACTGGTCGAGGACACATTTTTATAGAATTATCTAATTATAACACACGTTGTTTTAAATAACAACAATTGATAGAATTGAGTTATAATTTTGTTATGCATTCCTGATCGGGTGGCTTACAGATTATGATCTATTTTCATAGATCCACGTTGAAAAGTTGAATTAAAATGTTACTGTTTTAAGGCATTCAGGGTTCGCCCTAGGTGACCCATCTTGCCCCATCATACCCTACACATAAAATGCCCCAAAAACAGCCCACGACATAGGTATTATGTTCTGGAGGATTTCCTGAAAAAATTCCCAAACATATTTCCGGAACATTTTCTCAAGAAGATTTTTTTTGTTTCTTTGAAAAAAAAAACAGCTGAAATAAAATTTAAAGGAATTTCCGAAAAAATTCTTAACCTAATTTCCAAAGAAATTCCTTTAAAAAAAATTCAGAAGAATATCTGAAGAAATCTGCAAAGTATTTTATAAAGGTATTTCCGAGGGATTTTCACAAGACATTTTTGATGGAACACCTCAAGGAATTTAAAAAAAAAATCGTGAAGAAATCGCCAAATGCATCTCTAAAGGAATTTCCGGAACAATTCCATGAGATGTTTTCTAAAGTTTTAGCAAAGAAATCAAATTAAATCCTGGAGGAAGTTCGAAGCAATTCTTCAAATCCGGAGAATTTTTCGATGGTATCTATGGAGTAATTTTTAAAGGAATACCAGTTTTTTTTATTGAATGGCTGAAGCAATTTCTGGGTGAACTTGCAAAGGAATTCCTGGAGGAATTTCTTAAGTAATTTCCAGCATTGTTTATGTGAGGCTTTAAAAAATTTTTAAAAAAATATTTTTCGCAATATTTACTTTTTTGAATTGATTATTTTTCTGCCTAAAGCTATATATCGCACGTTTGTTTTTATCTGGAAATTTATGAAAAACACCTGGGGATTCACATTGCCTCACACAATTAAAATCAATGTATGAGGATACTACAGGTGCACTGAAGTAGGTTTTTACGCGGGAGATACAGGGGTTAGACAAGGTTAAGATAGGCAAAATTTTCAAAGTTCAAATCAGCATAACTTTGCGTAGAATGATCCGATTTTGATGAAACCGGGACCTTCGGATGCGGAAACTCTTCTAGCATACTGTCCCCATGCAAAACTTCAGATTGGCCCTTGGCCACCGGAGATGTTCCGGGTTTTCCGAGGATATGTAAACAATGCATTTTTTCTTCTGCTTGTCGTTTTATCTGACGTTTACTGCCATAATGTTTTATACTCTCCCTGGAAACTAGAACTAATCAGCTGACCAATGTTGGCTGCAGATCGAAAATTCGTTTTGTATACGCAGATATATGGCCATTTTCGTAAAATCGGTACGGGATTGGCCATACACACTGACCAAATGTCACTTTCGCAGAACACCCGGAACCAGTTACAAATTGGCCAGAGAGTCTTACAGTCACCATAATGTATCTTTAATAAAGATCCTATAATCATCGTTTTGGGAAAACATGAATTTTGACACCCATATATGCATAGTTCCAGATGGTGCCAAAACCGGCCCCTCCTGGAAGGCTCTTGGAACCTGCTATAAGGGTGGCAGTGGACACTATCATTCGGGAAATGTTTCTGTAATCATCGTCTCGCAAAGCCATGAACATAGATACCCATATTTGCATTATTCTGATCTGTTATCATTTCATCATGTTCCTGAAACCGTTTTTACGGAAATGGGCATATCTCTGCGTAGTTTTGATGGATTCTCGATCTACAGCCACCATTGGGCGGCATATTAGTTCTAGTTTTTGGAGAAAGCCTAAAACCAGTGTTGTGCTTAATCATTATCAGACGATCATGATTGCAATTTTCATGTGAAAACTTTTCACGTGAAAACAGTAGGCGAGTTGTCGCCGGCGACAACTTCTCAAATTTTGTACTCAAACGATAATAAACACAGAATTTTCATTCAATCATTAATCTTCACTAATTATAGCTAATTGTCAACAGTCCCGTTATACCTTCTATTTGACGTTATAGTTTCATGCTAGTAAGGAAAAATAGTTTTAAAGGTAACGGTAAATGCTTCAAATCAAGATACGATTTTCAAACGATTCTTAATCGCTGGCGAGTTTTAATCACTTGATAATTTAAAAGTAAAATCGCGGGTGAGTTTGATCATTCTCGATTTTTCGAAAATTTGATTTTTCCCAACCCTGCCTAAAACATGATGAAAGTAAACGTCACAAAACGTGACAAGCAGTGGAAAAAATGCATTTTGAACATACGTTTAGAAAATCCGGAACATCTACGGTGGCCAAGGACCAATTTTAGGTTTTGCCGGAAGGCTGTATACTAGAAAATCGTCCGGTTCTGATGGTCCTAATTTTATCAAAATCGGATTATTGTACGCAAAGTTATGATGATTTGAATTTCGACATAATTTTACCTATCTCAACCTTTTTGTCTAACCCCTGTACATTCCACATAAATCAAAACCCCTTAAAAAACGCGTAAATCCCAAAATCCGCGTAAAACACGACTTCATTTGGCATAGATTTTTAATTTACAATGTTGTGAAAACTCATATGTGAATATGTACGTTATGTGGAGGATATTGATTAATTGGAAAGTGTATTGGAGGTAACCACTTTCCCTTCGATGGGACTCGAACCCATGACCCTACAGTACGCTAGACTGGTGCTTTAATCAACTAAGCTACGATGGACTTCCTTCGCTCTTCGCAACTAACGAGATCGAGATTCCCAAATTGGACGCATAGTTAGTTCACTCGCAATCCATTTCTCAAGCCAACACCTCCACATGTGTATAGTACACTTTCACATTAGAGGAGCGTGAGTATTTAGAATGTCTGGCATAGATTTTTAACTGTTCCAACGTGTTTCCGGGCCTTTAAAAAAAAAACGCATTAAAAAAATGGTGGAAAACCGCGTGAATCGCGAAATCCGCGTAAATCACCAAAAATCCGCGAAGAATAGTTGCGTAAAAAACGACCCCAGTGTATTCGATCTCATAATATAGCTATACAATGCCAATAAAGTTAAATTTCTGTCATTGGCTGTTTACAATAAATCATAGCAGAATACACGTTGAACCGACAATACATTAAGTCAGGATGTTCCGGGGAACAAATTATGCAATGTCAATCACTAGATACATCTTTGCTCACACACAAATGCACAACCTTCACTTCAGCTGATTCCAGGAACGAATTTTGCTGGAAGTACAGGGTGGCAGTGTTGTAATGTTGCAATGATACATGGATTTGTTAGGCTCTTTTGAGATGTGATTGCGTGCGCTTTTTCTCAATATTTTACTTGATCGAATATGAGCAGCATAAAAATTCTAAAAGAATACCCGATGCGATTTGCTAGAAAAAATTGGAGGATTGAAAAGGATTCGAAAAATTGAGTTTTAAGGTATCCAAGTAGGGGGAAAGACGGCTTTGGCAGGTTTTGTTCTATTATTGGCAGGGGGTTTTTGTCGATCAAATTTTATGAAATTTGGCCACAATGTTCGTTGATATGCAAAGAATGTTTAGGCCAAATTTGAGAATAGTCAGACAAAAAAAAACCCTGCCAATAATAGAACAAAACCTGCCAAAGCCGTCATTCCCCCTATTATTATGTTATCAAATTTAAAAACAAATAGCACATGTAGGAAAAGAAGAACACTTGTAATTACGAATGCCATCTTTCCTAATCTTAAGATTAATATGCGTGCTGTTACACCCAACCATCAATTTAAATACAGTTCTGCATACGAACTTTACTTAGAATATTACTCTGCATACGAACCTTACTTAGAAACTGTGTAACATTTTGGCATATTCAATTTTGATGGAGTCTGAGTGTGCCATGCTTCCGACCGGTCGCAAATTTTCAAACGTCAATTTTTTGCCTGGTGTTGAAATTTGAATTTCGGCTGGTTTCAGCTGAACGTTTCCGCATACATAATTCGACAATAATATTGCAGTGTCGGCAATGATTTGTCTGTGTTGTTTATTTGTGGAAGCCATCGAAGCAGGGATGAAGATCGAGTCTGTGATAGTGCGCGAACGCTTCTGCATTTTTCCGGGTCCTGAAGTTCGGTTTCGTGGACGAACTAATTATTGTTGGAGAGAAGTGGTGTGAAGGTGTCATTGTGGTTTGCAAAGCTTTGCCCATCCGGAGATTAAACAGTTCCCTAGTGCTAAGTGAAATAAATGGTTAACGTTGACGTGAGAGGGTGTGTTGTGCGAACGGGGTCGTTAGGGTGAAAAATTCAGATAATTGAAAAGAAAATTGCATCATTTTATCAAGCTTTTGAAATATCATATCAGGGAAGGGAATTTAATTTCTTTTTGCTCTTTTTTCGTTTCAGGGAGCGAGCAAAGGCGCTTAAACCTAGGCTATTAGCCAGGGCAAGGCTAATACCTTCGCCCCATCCGAGGAAAATCATCGGCAAGGATAATGGAGTGACATAAATTTCTTAGCAAAGTCACTCCCAACGTATTTCCACAAATTTTCTATCATTTGCTCATAATAATACTCCTAAACCACATACCCTACCCACCATCCAATTCCTTGACATCTATGAGGGCGTCGGTGAGTCGCTGGCCTCTCGTTAAGTAGATGTCATATCATCATTTCCTTCCCTTTCCTAGTAACGAAGAAGATGGGCGTGGCCGGCAATGATAGCTTTCATGTTTTATCATTTTGGACCCCCAATTGGATTTCCATTGAATCCCAAATGGAAATCCATAAGCAATTGGGGTAAGAAAGGTAAAGAATATACATGACAACTATCAGTATGCAATCTACGAAATACTCCGTTACAACGCAACGCAACGCAACGCAACGCAACATTTTGGCATATTCAATTTTGGAATATTGTCATATATCCATTGTATTGCATTTTTACAATTTTGTATTATTTTAACATAATATCTGTATAAAAAGCTTATATTTCTTGTATTAAAACTTTGCATAGTTATGTATGCCAAGGTTTTAAATAACGTATTGGTACATTTGTTTTTCAGGTGTACAACAAAAGTAGGGTTTTTAATAGTTAGCGGGTTCGGCTTTCATAATAGATTATTTCAAAGTGTATCAGTAGTGCATTGTCACCCTGTGTACCACTTCAAAGGACTTTCGCTTCATCTCCGTATCAACCAGCAGGGGTTGCACCTTGCGGCAAGTGATGCTCTGTGTAGTGCACTTCCACCGCAATGCGTCCCGTGACGTCTTTAGTTTCAGTTACAGGTTGCAATTTGGCTTGAACATGAAACCACCACCCATCATATTATAGGTAGGAGATGAGCTCAGCAGAGTTTTGACACTTTGCGGTGCTAGTGCCTTCGCGGTTAGTTGTTGCGGTGATTCTATCCTATCCCGGGAGGGAGAAGATAAGGAGTGATGGTGAGAAGAAGTTTACATTATTTCTGCATAGAATATCTTCGCCAGGAATGCTGTTACAAACTGTTGCCCCCCTTTGGTGCGTGGGTTGGGTGTGGATGGCCGGGATGTCGCGAGTCTTGCATCTTGGGAAATACATCCTACTTTGAGGTTGTCTCGTTTGCTGTGGCGCTGCTGATAGTTGGAATGGGATTGTGACCAGTGGGTGTGGGTTTATTTGTATGCATGTGTTGTCCCTCGACTGTGATAATAACGCAATCGAAGAGGTACGAATGAGATGGCGTTGGTGCTCTTGATGTTGTTCTCTGCGTCATGTTAACAAAAGTTCTAACCAATTTAAAGAGGGCAAATCTGCCTGCGCTGTCCTGGGGACAGGGATAGGATGGCAATGGGTGGATATTTTGTGGGTGGTAGAAGAAAGTTCGTTTGTGCTGTACAACGACAATGGGAAGAAGAAAGGGACGCTGGCGCTGAAGCATTCTCCAACGAGAAATGAACGAACGAACGAACCGGAGCGAGAGACAGGGATTGTATTTATGCCCTCTGTGTCTGGCACGACGATGACGGTACAGCTCGGAATAATATATGTGTACAACACACACTCGCCGGAACCATGTATAAAATATATTCACTGTAGCTGTATTTATAGCACAGGAGGCTCTCTCCTGCATGTTCACGATGTGGAGTTTTGTGTGTACCATTCCCCAAAAAATATGCCCAACCACCCACCAAATCACCCATACTCGATCCCGAAAGTCGGGCGCACATACGTACCGGGTGGGTGGGGGAGACCATCAAGCATCCATCCCCGACGAACGGAGTGAGTAAAAGTAAACCCATCTAGTTTTAAATCCCGGCCACCAACCATTCGTCGCAAGCTACATGTACGAGATTCGCCAAACATCAGAAAAACCCTATCGCATCACCCGGCTCGACCTTCTACACACATTTCACCACGGATCAATGGGCACGGCGCAGATTGGCAACGGGAGCCTACACTGTACCAGAAGTTCCTAAGTGTCATATTTTTAGTTCTACCAAGTGAGCACTTCTAGTGTGACATTTAGAAAAAAAAATTCCAACCGTATTTTATTGAAACATTTACTTCGCCACTTCAATTTGTGTCCTACGCGAAGCTAGCGCTCAAGAAAATGACGAACAGATTACTCTGGGAAATTGAGAACCTCTGCTCGATACGGTTTTCCGCTATTCCCATGATCTGAACCACTTCACATATCACTGATCCAAATGCTCAGTATTGAACCAGAGTTGACTATGAAGCAATATTAAAAAAAAAAAATTATTTATGGCACGCCATATTTTTGCTATTTCAAGGCTTGTTACACATGATTAAAGAATGCTACAGTTCATCCAATCTAACATATAACTGGTCTTGTTTTTATAAAAAAATAAAAGGAATATAATTTTGGTTCAGTATGGCCAAACACCGTCCGAGTAGAGAAAAGCTTATCCAATTCCATCAAAAATCGCACTGAAAGACAGCCCCCACTTCAATCGCGAAACTATTCGCGGATTGTTAAAATTCACCCCCAGCTCCAGCGGGCGACCCTCGTGAGGGCTGTCCACGGTTGCGGTGACGTTGACGACAACGGAAACGATGACTTCGACGACGACGACGTGATGGTACACGGTGGCAGCGCAGCATCGATCTATCCGGGAGAGGTGAGCTACACACATGGGCAGGTTGCCACCCAAAACTGCATATTGCACCGGGATCCTGCTGCTGATGCCGGTGCAGTCGCACAGCAAATTGTGTGTGCGTGTGCGCGCGCGTAAGCCCTACTGTGTTGGTGCACATCATTCTGGCCCGGCCGACGATAGAAGGACGATGCGTGCGTGTATGCACGTCATCGTTTCCGCTGCCACCGCCAACGCACTACTGTTCGTATAGCTAAGACCTGCAAATTTGCAACAAAGCTCTATGCGTTGTGTGGATGGAGGGGGAGGCCTTGTCCGATGTAGACGACCACCCAGCACTATCTCGCTGCTTGTGGGATGGGGATGCCTCGGTGCTGCTGATACACCATCCTGCATCCTGGGATGCAGATGCAGCAACTAGACACATGGATGAATTTCAGTGAATGCGAATGCATTTTGCGTAGCCCCAAGATCCGACGGGCATGGAGTGTACCTAATATCTCATCCCTATTCGTAACCTTTTTGGGTGGGAGTTGGGTTGGTAGTGCCCCAGCTCCAGCATATGTGCTGCGTTCGTATGTAGAAAGTTCACATGCCACGACCAACGCATCGAACGGCCGAAATGTGCTCTGCTTTGCTTCGCCAGGAACCACGATTGTGATTCTAGTGCCTTGACAATCAGTAATTTGATTATTTTAGCGAATATGCAGTTTTTAGAGACGGAAAGACTACTGATGTGGTTGTGGAAAAAATATTGGACCGTCCATCTGCGGCTGGTTGAGATTGAAAACTGATTTTTTTGTTGCTGGTTGTTTCTTTTGCCATCGAAATGGTTTAGTATCAGCATTCTCAATACTATCAATTCTAATGTTCAAGTATTGTAATTAGTAACACTTGTTCCTTCCTTACTTTTTCAAAAACTGTCAAGCATATCAACTACCCAGACCTTTGACCACATGAGATAATAAATTCATGTAATGCATAGAAGGCATTGAAAGAACAGCTATTAGAGAATCTTAAAAGAACACTAAGAAGAAGAGGGCAATTTTCAATACAGTACGACTAATAGTGACGCCACTTTCTCAAATAATCTGCACTAGATGATCGCTTTGGCGTCATTAGCACAACTCTTTTTTTCCATTCCTACAATAACGTATTACCGCACGCATTAAACCGGTACCAACTAGTCTGTTCGGTACGAAAAACTTCAAGGCAGCAGCAGCAGCTAACATCTTGCTATGCTATTGCCTATATGTAGTTCACTTGGCGTGGTTCGCTAAATCAGCCGGCACCACCGCATTACTTGTGTCGTCTGACTGATTATAAGGGGCGTGCAGAATGCATCGAGTAGAGAAGGATGGTCCAAAATGCAGCATTTTAGTTTTCCGTTATAGAAGGGTTTTGTAACTTTCAAAGTGCAAGCTGTGCAAATTGACATTTATTTTTGTTTTCTCATTTAAACAATCAGTAAGAAACAAAAACAGGGTGGACAGTGAGTCGGGAAAAGGGGAAAACGGGGATCATGTATATTTACTCTAGTGTAAAACATGGAGAACGTGTTTTACTTTTTTAAATGCATGGGCCTTTCCACAAAACGTTTGAAAACAGCTAATTTTGTCAATCAACTTTTTTTTATGAAAGGGTGCGAATGTTTTGACGTTCGAGCAGTGCCAACACGTACAGTTTTCCTAACATCAACATAGTCATCTTTAACTTTAAGTCAGTGATCAATTTTCAGAAATACGAGATGCTCAAGGTTGTCCAAAACGTTCTGTAATTCATCCCACGGTATCTCCAGATCAACCAAAACTTTCGCAATGTCCTCATCATCGGCATATATCCAATCTGGTACAACAAGCATATGCACATCACGTAAACTGAATTTTCTTGAGTATGAAATGTTCAAGGTAGTCCAAAACATTCCCGAGTTCAGTCCACGGTATCTACCAGATCAACCAAGTCTTTGGCAATATCCTCACAATCGGTATATACCCAATCCGGTTCAATAAGCATATGATTTAAATTTCTTTCAACATGGGATGTTTATGGTCTTCTGATTTTGAGTTAAGATCAAGGTATCTACCAGATGTACAATGACTAAGGAAATGTAGGTCCAACCGATTCTAGACATGAACTTTTTTTTGATGGGGCATACAACCACTGCGTTTAGAAGTTCAGAAATGTGAACAGAAGTTCCTTCGAAAATTGTCAGAGTAACTTCTTCTTCTTCTTATTGGCATTACATCCCCCACTGGGACATTGCCGTATCGCAGCTTAGTGTTTATTAAGCGCTTCTACAGTTAAGGTAGGTACACCGGGGCAAGTTGAAACGGTTTTTTCAAAGTTGAAGTGCTGTAAAAAAACACCATTTGATAAGAAAATTATTTTGAGCTTTTTAGTGGAATGTCTTCACTTGTCATAAGACGAGTTTGTACAATCCCATTGAATTCCACCACTTAATTGTATCTTGACAGATACGTATTTCGACCTCAACAGTAAGGCCGTCTTCAGTGTCTCGTACTTACTCGACTGGAGTATGAGTCCTATGTGTAAAGATCGAAGTAAGCTTCGCGCGCGAACGGTTGTGTTTTTATCTTAGGACAGATTTTTCTATTATCTCGAACCGGCTGAACAATTTTCACATTCGGCCGGTGCCATGTTTGCTTTGAAATATGAATGATCTTTGTATGTTCGACGGTTTTGTGTAAGTTATACGGATAAGTGATAGTGGTGTCAGTAATTCTAAATGTGCAAAAGTGGCTTTTGTGTTTTTTTTCTGATTTAGATGCAATGAATAAATTTTCAATTTCTAATTGAATCGACTTCGAAAAACAGTAAAAGATGTTTTAGGGACTCTTGTTTTACTTTTAAATAGGGTTAAATTTAGGATAGAGGTAAATCTTTGAATGTGAACGAAGCAAGGAGCAATGAAGTTTTGAACCGAGAAAACGTGTGACCAATCGAGATGGGAATGAACCAGATACGGTGACCACAATCAATATAACCACTAACAATCTGGTGAGCCAATTCCTTTTACCATTATACTGCTGAGCCTTGTTAATTCTATAGAAATTTAATTTTATGAGAAAAATACTTTTTTATAAATTATATACACCCGGTGAAATGACAAGAGTGATATGGTTTCAGCTACATTAAATTCTTAGAGAACAATTATTGATGATTGGGTGTAACCCGGATTTTTTTTCAATTTGGTGACATATTTAATTCATAGAATTCATCTACGCTGTAGATTACAACGAGCGGAGACACGGTTGAGTTATCTCGATTTACTGTGTTTTTCCATTTTTCCGTTAAGGTCGAGATACGTGATCGGGGAGAAAAATACAGCTTATTGTTGGATTTAGTTTCGATTTATGCTGCCTCCCAGAGATATACTTCCTGAAAAAATTCTCTGGAGCAATCGTCGGGCTCTGAAAATAGATTTTCAAACATTTTCCAAACAGGAATCAAATTAGATCAATTCAAAAAGCGGGTGGCCAGAAATTACAACAAAGATTTGACAATTGTCTTTTTAATACTAAATATGTTTACGATACAGGAAAGCATCACTTATCATAATATCTAATGAAACACTTTGAAATGCTGAAACGCTCAATTAATAACTAATTAAAATACTTTTTACAGCGCCTGAACACAAAGATTCTTGTTTTTAATACAAACCGGTAGTGAATTCCATAGGCAATTCTACAAATCCATACATTAACTGATACACAAGAAAAATCAGATCAGTTGTTCCCTATATAGAAATGCTAGTTCTTTATTAAGATTCTTTAAACAATTTTCACTTTTTAACCTATATATCAAGTTGTTTTGTGAAAAAAGAGTAGAACATGAAATGACAAATATACGGTAGGATAATAGTTCTGAACATAATGGCGTCTTACTACTTTTCCATGCTGCAAAAAAATCAAGTGTACGTTTTCATACCGTGATTTATATGTTGAAAATATTGCAGGCCAGTTTTTCTTTTCAGAGATCATATCTTGTCTTGTCTTGTCTTGTCTTAGCACATGCACAGCCAGTATTGAAAAGCATCCTGGAAATGTCGGTTGTATTCCCGAGCATTTTCTTGTCTTCATTAATATTTGCAGCATATCATAAATATGAAACAAATATTAAAACGGCCATGCCCATCGTGCAGGCTTGAATTTGGGAGATAGTCCAGAACTCCCCGGCAATCAGATTATTTAGTACTAAATAACATGATCAACGAAGAGTTTTGAATCTACGAAAGGAAGAAACGGGGACAGCCGTACCAACCGTTTCACATTCAGGGGGGAAGATGATTGACGAATCGTTGGGAGTGACTTTGCTAAGAAGATTAATGTACACTCCAAGGGTCGTCGACGTCTTGGGATGGGACACAGTTTTTAGTCTAGTGCCCTGGCTTATACACTGATGGGCCTAAGTATTCGCATAAATTCAGATAGATTACTATGAAAGTATGACGAATATTTATGTACATCAGTGTACATATAAGCCTAGGTTTAAGCGCCATTACTCGCTCTCTGGAACGAAAGAAAAAGAAACAAAAGCGATGAAAACCAAGCGAAAACTCAAGACGATAAAATTATACCAAATTTTTACTTACAACATCTCCACATTTTCCGTGCTTGGAAGCGTTTTTTAAATTTTTCGGGTCAGAACACAATTTATTAAAATTGCCTACCACAAATTTTCGCGGATAGTGAATGAGTAGTGAAAATGAAGGAACGGAAGAAAAAATCATCAAGAAAGCCGATTTTCCTTTATCTCGCAGGTTCATTCAAGAGCAAAGAGGAATTATTCAAAGACGGTTTTCACCACAAACTACGAAACATTCTCCATCGACCAAAAAATTGCATTGATACTTCGGCGGTACACTAGTCGAAGAAAACTGACAAAAAACTACGCAGAAGAAACTTTAATTCTCGCTTAACTTTTCAAAAGGACCAAAGTAACATTTTTTCATGAATTAATTTAAATAGCGCAATCAACAGAACAACATGAAAGCTATTGATTGCAGTATTCAAATTAATTCATGAAAAAAATGTCACCTAGGTCCCCTTGAAAAGTTAAGCGAGAATTAATTTCTCGTCCGATTCTGCAACTAGGTATGGTGATAGGTAACGATGATAACGGCGATCTGCAGGATCTTTGTGCGCATGCGAAGTTAGGGAATTCCTTCGAACTTCTTTGGTTCTACTGGAAGCATTCGGTTAAATGCACGAAAATGTTAAAAATAGAACTAAAATGAAGGACACGCCAAGTTTAAATGAAATCACAGAATCATGATTCAAAATGTTTTTCAATTTAAGCAAAAAACTACATTACAGTGATTACAGGTATCGAAGAATGATATGATTTAATTTCGGAAATCCAGGAAAACATTGTTACGGTGGTCAGGTTCAAGTTGTTTCAACAAAAAAAAAAATTAACCATGCCGAACCCTTCTCAGTTCATATCTATTGAAGCTCCAAATGGATACTGAGCCGCATGTGCCTAAGTGCCTACCGAGCTATAGTGAAATTACTAAGTGATGAGATGGCGGTTAAACCTTATTGAATTTAACATCTATGCAACTTTTTTGATATGACAATAATTCTAACAGTGCCTGAAACCAACAGCTTCAATGAATGAAGATCACTTCTTTTTCCATGAAAGTACATGGCAGACGCCTGGCCGACTAGTGTATAATAATAAATTAAATGAAAATTAATTTCAAAATTGTTTTTGGAACCCCAATATTGAAATAATATGTATGTATGTTAACAACCATCCTGACTCAAGTCTTATTCTGCATGTGGTGTCATCCAACAGCACAGTCAATTTTACATGCTGCCTTCAATTCTATTAAAGGTTCCAAGGGGAGGGGAAGATGGTCTCGTAAACGAATAGAAAGCATCTCCTTTAATAGTGTAACCCAAAAACTAACAAAAAATACGCTGTACATGGGATGGTTTGTTTGGAGCATGAGACATTTATTACAGCTATGAGGAAAAGTACTTAGTCGTAACTTTAAGCCCCTTCCAATCAAATTACATAACATTATTTGCGTTCATTTTTAGAACGGTTAAGAACGGTGCCAGCAAAAGTGGTACATGTCACATTGAGTTACAGGAGACGCATTTTCCAAAAAAACTTCAACTAATAAATTCAAATTGACAATGCAATTCAACCATACCAACATGTAATTAGTGCTGTGCCTCTTTAGTGAAAAAGTTTTTTCACACATTTCATGTTTATTGCAACAAAATGCATATGTAATACTGCCCACTATTAATGGGAACAAAACGCAACAGAAATCGAAAATCGGTGCCGGTAAAAGTGGTACTTGTATAAATTTTTAATATTATTCTAAACGGTAGTGAACCATTATGAAAATCAGAATAGTGTAAAATTCTGTTGCAAAACACCTGAATTTATCATTTTCATTTTTTTTTAATTAGCTAATTTTAGTTTTTTTTATTCTTTATTTGAGTGATTTTTAAGATTAACAAAGTTCATCACTTAGCTAATTTTAGTGAGTACAACTGTAATTGTACCACTTTTACTGGCTACCGCGGTTAATTTGATACTCTTATTTGTTCCTGTTTCCAAATTGAGAAGCTGTAAATTTCAATTTTGATTACTTACATCTCGTCATCATCATAACGGGTGTCCTTATTCGTAATAGTGCAGGTAACTCTTATCGAAAATATTATTTTAATATTTGGAATATAATTTTGTAGTTTAAATATAATAAATAAAACGACTGATATGAAAATGATGAATATTATGATTTTGAACAATTTGATATATGCAATTTTACAATTTGCAGAACAGGTAGAATGAACTGAATATTTAAAATTAAATCGATGCTAAACCACCAGAAACATTATAGCGGATATGGTAGTTCTTTTGAAACCTCATACAGCACTACAATAAGTTTCTTTTCAGAGATCATATTTAAACAAATTGAACAATCAATATAATAATAGGAACTTCTGGCGCGCAAAACGATCCCACGATCACCTTAATGTTTTGTTCTACATTGTGCGAATGAGTAAATTAGTTAATAAATACAGAACGATCAAACGATCTTTGAAATATTTTGTTATGTTTTGTGTGGGTGAATAAATTAATTGGCAAATGAAACATTAGTGCGCGTACGATCGGGTTCCCTCTAATAAGCAGAACGATCGCGCGATCATTGATATATTTGGCTCTGCGTTTTGCGGGTAATTAAATAAAAAATTAGTGCGTGTTCTATCGTGTTTCTATTAGTACGCAGAGTGATTGCGCGATCATCGAAATATTTTGTTCTGCTAAGTGCGGTCGATAAGTCGATTAACTAGTGCGCGTTCGATTGTGTTTTTGTTTAAACTTCATCAAACTACACGTTACACACGGCAAACCGTTTACCAATACGAACCCTGCTACACTTCCTACCCCATATATCCAACATCCCAGTGATTTCTCGTGGAAGTGCAGATGCCTCGTCGGCTTCCATCAAAGCGAGTATCACGTCATCATTTTCCTACCTATTCCCCAATTGACCTGCATTCGGACACGGCCGGCGCTGGTATTGCTTGATTTTGGGTCACCAGTTTTTACACATTGAGGAGATGTTAGTCCCAAACATCATCTATTGGTTCTCTGTGTAATTACAGATGACCTGGCAATAACGAAGTAGCAACCGTGGGCGGTCAATCATGCTCATGGAGTATGAGTCCTATGTATATTTTTGACGATTTTGCTTAAATTAGCCTAAAATTGTCTCCTAGAACCCTGATAAAATAGTAGGCTTTGTTTTAGAAATTTGAAAATCTAATCCTACTTGTCTCATCTTGATATTTACTCGCATAAAAGTCACATTCCAGATTTTGATTTTGATACTCTATATATACTCTTTTCTTTGATTAATTCGGCTGTGGCCTCTTCATAAATTCACATTAATTAACCAGCGTATCTCTCATAGACTCTCGATTGGATAAAGGGGGGCGGGGGAAGTCAAAGGTGGAATTAACGAAATGTTTACATGCTCTATGATTTATTTCTTGAGAGCCAGTGCTCACAGCAAGGCAAAGTAGATTAACCTTTTGTCTGTGCTCTGGGGTCAATATGACCCCAGGCCACTTTGAGTGGCTGCCATTTTTTTAGTTTTCAACCGATTCTTCTAATTTTTGGTAGTTTGGTAAAACTCACCGAGATCTGTCTCCTAGGTGCAAATTCGCTTGAAAAATCTTGAAAATATGCGCTACAGTGTACTTTTTGCAAAAAACTTACGTTGTCTGTGCTCTGGGGTCAAATTGACCCCAAATTGAAATTGCTATAACTTTTTTAATGTTTGGGCGATTTTGGATTTTTGAGGCTGTTTCGAAAGATAATTTAATCATCTTTCATGTCGTTACCAAAGATTGACTATAGGTGGGCGGGTTCATCGCGGGGAGGGATTTTCGTAAAAAAGGGTACAAAAACAGTAATTTTTTATGCTTATTTTACTTATATCTGAAAATCCTACCCATTTTGAACTGCACCTTTTTTAAAAAGGTTATGCAGGAAGGCATGTGCTTTGGCATGAGGCGTTGATAAGTTTAGAGCTTGGTCGCTAGGTGGCGGTATATTTTAATTCATTATTTTAGACTACTCAAGTAATTCCGATATATGGATTTTTTCTCATTGTAAATAAAATCGCACAAATTTGAAATTTGTAAAGATGACGTCTTTAACAAAGTTCGTCTGGTGGAAATGGACTGTCATGTGACGGAATAAATAATTAGGAAATTTTTAAATAGGCGGTGCTAGTGTACTTGCGATATTCTTGCATATATGAAATATTGCTTTAGCTTGAGATCCCTCAGACCTACACCCAAATTGTATTCGGCAACATTGTTCAGGATGTCTAGCACTAAAAAGCGGTGCTCAATATAATGAGCACTTCTTCCAATTTTTAAATTTGTGCGATAAGAATATTTACACTGAGGAGAATTCTATATATCGGAATATCTTGAGCAGTCTAAAATAATGAATTCAAATATACCACCACCTGGCAGCCGAGTTCTAAACTTATCAACGCCTCATGCCAAAGCACATGTCTTCCTGCATAACCTTTTTAAAAAAGGTGCAGTTCAAAATGGGTAGGATTTTCGGATATAAGTAAAATAAGCATAAAAAATTACTGTTTTTGTACCCTTTTTTACGAAAACCCCTCCCCGCGATGTACCCGCCCACCAATAGTCAATCTTTGGTAACGACCTGAAAGATGATTAAATTATCTTTCGAAACAGCCCCAAAAATCCAAAATTGGCCGAACATTGAAAAAGTTATAGCAATTTCAATTTGGGGTCAATTTGACCCCAGAGCACAGACAACGTAAGTTTTTTTGGGCACAGACAGAAGGTTAAGAATCTCCAAACTAGACCGTGCAGCTTAAACATGGCCCCTTTTTATTCTATTCTTCAGTGGAGATTGTAGGAGGGTTGCATTCACGACGGAATGGGCAATTGGGAATGGGAATGGGAATTTATTAAATTAATTTTCAGAGTCCAAGGTCCAGAATTCTATTAATTTTTGTTTTCCGAATGCATGTTGAATTCTGGAAATTTTAATGGCGAGGGTGATGTTTTGAATCGTTGTTTCAACTTGCCCCGCACCACGCATTTCTATTTGCCCCGATGGGTTGAAAATGCGGAGCACTATCAAACTTCATAATCTTCTTCATAATCATAATGTTAATTCAACATTGAATGCTTACCTACCGTGAAAAATTGATGAAAAAACACTTCCAAACATCATTTTGGGACTTTGGCACGTCAAAAAGTTGTTTCGAATTTTGCAAAAGGCGAAAAATAAACAATGGCAGGGATTGCTTTTAGTAGGTGCAATCTTCCGGGAATAGCAGTCAGAAGGTGCGTTTAGGGGAGTAATCTGTTGAAAAAAAAAAATCAGGGCATTCGGTCATTGCTGATCTAAATTACAGCTTCCGTTTCAACTTACCCCGCATTTCAACTTGCCCCGGTGTACCTTATCAACTTTAAGGCCTCTAAGCCAAGATACCATTTTTGTACTCAAATAATATGAGGCTAGCATGATGGTACGAGAATATTTCCAACCCGAAAATTCCCTAGACTGCGACCGGAATTAGAATCGAGCCACCTCCAGCATGGTTTTGTATAGTAGCTGCGCATCTTACCGCACAACTGAGGAAGGCAGATTAACCAAGAAAATATTTTCAGTATAGAACCAAATGATTCCACAAGTTAACAGTCTTAGAACACCGACTCAAGGACGATCCACTGAAGCTTGTAAAATAAATCATTGAAATCCTAACGGCTCAATGCTCTTGCTGGGATGTTCAACGATGCACGGATACATCGTTCAGGACTTGGTTGATCGGATAGATAACATGTTCTGAACTCCAGGGCGTTTTGGAGAACCATAAAGGGCCTGTAAATGCTTATAAAAGTAATGAGTGTAATCAACTATACACAGAAACATTTAGTTACACCTTGTGGATTCCTTAAAGAGGATATTCTGTTTGGAGACTTGTCGACCTCAGTCGAGTGTGGGCAATTATGTTCAATTCCAGGCAAACAATTCAATAATCTCTGGTCATTCTTTGCTAACATCTTGATTCTATCACATGCTGTACTAGAGAAACATCTGGTCAAAGATTCAATAAATTAAAGAACTGAAAATAGATTGAGAAAAATATTAAGGATCAAGAAAGAAGCAATGATCTTTTCCTTCAAAATTTTTATTTACTCAAATGATTATCTAATTCATTTAAGGTCAACTTTGGTTTTTGCCTTTCTCGTACAACAAAGGCACAACTTTGAAAGGCTATTATTTCGCTCCAATGAAAGGCTCAGAGACCCATAGTTTTATAAACCAATCAACTCAGCTCGACGAACTGAACAAATGTCTGTATGTCCGTATGTATGTGTTTGTGTGTGAACATGTGCCATAAAAAAACATTAGCCAATTTTTAACATAGTTATTCCCAACCAATTCTCTCGCATCAAGTTGCATCCGATAGATAATAAAGTGTTGATAGTTGATCACTACTAAATTTCATTGTGCATTCGGAAAAATTCTAAATATTAATAAAATTAAAAAACCCAGATGGATCCACCTAGCAGTGATTGTACCTTTCTCGTGCATTATTAAACAACCAAATCAAACAATCAAATGCATTATCAGGAAATTCGTTGAAATACTGAATTGTTTGTGATATTAATTTTAAAATCCTTAAGTAAAGAAACGTTATGGCGTTATGCGTCGTAACTTGCATGCAATCAAAGCTTGCGTTTCATTTGTTGTACTAAAGTCGTGTACTAAATCGAGTAGAAGAGCTTGCATGGGTTGATACTTCAAGTCATTTTATGGCATGCTATAACTTAATTACTATCTTTCATAACTATTTTAATATATAGATTTTTTTGGAATGCCCAATCGTTATGAAATTCAATAGTGATCAACTACGTTTTATTCTCTGTCGAATTTAACTTGTTGTGAGGGAATCGGTTTAGAATTACTATGTGAAAAATTGGCTAATGTTTTTTATGGTACATGTGCACACACACACACACACACACACATAGACACGGACAGACAGACATTCACTCAGTTCGTCGGGCTGAATCGATTGGTATATTACACTATGGGTCTCTGAGCCTTCTATAAAAAGTTCGATATTGGAGTGAAATGATAGCCTTTCCGTACAACACGAGAAAGGCAAAACATAGTGACTAAGTCATAACATGCTATAAATGCCTTGTAGAATCAACATATGCAAGCTTTCCTACTCGATTTATTACACGACTTTACTACAACAAATGGAACAAAAGCTTCGATAGCATGCAAGTTAGGACGCATAACGCCATAACGGTTCTACAGGTATAAAAAAGCTCGGATGAAACGCGCACGCTAATAAAATTTTATTTAGCATTCTTAAAAAACGGAAATAATTCATCAACTACTTAGAATGATATGGAAATGCTAATATCATCTTCCAAACTTGGACGTACATGTTCATGTACGTCCAAGTTTGGAAGATGATATTAGCATTTCCATATCATTGTAAATTGTTTAACTTCACGTAGAAGTAACACACACGAAATCATTAATTTAGTGTACTTAGAATGCTTGTAGAAATATTGAATTGTTCTGAGGGAAAGAAAACTAGAATATAAGAGACCTTTTTGAACGATTTTGTTATCCTACCTCCAGACTGTCGGTGAGAGCGATGACCCATTCTCACCCTCAGACCTGTTGTCACCCCCGATGGTGGTAGATGAATTTGGTCAAAATAAGGAAAAATATGCAATACGTGTGCAAAGATTTAAATTGCACCTCAGCGCCCGCCAACGCAGGTTGCCCGACATACAAACTCTCACAGTTCTTAAAGACGGCATTATTTTCCCCATTATCATTATATTGAGCAGACACGATCTGTTAAAGAAGACATTGTCTCATTCTTTCACTTTATTCCAGGCAAACGAGTTCATTTGCCTTATACCGGGCAAATGTGTTCATTTGAAGAAGGTATTATCACTTCCTTTCCCCTAATACCGGGCGATGCTATCATCTAAAGAAGGCATTATCTCCTTTCCTAATTATACCAATACCAAGCAAACGTTTTTATTTAAAGAAAGCATTATCTCCTCATTACGCCTTAAACCGGTCAAACGCTTTCTTTTTCAAAGAAGCAATGAAAGAATGCTTCTACTAGCAATTTCACAGTTATTAATCAAAAGCTTTCCTATGCCTCTCAGTTTCATGAATATTGTGTGTGGCAAGTACAATGGAGTGGGTTTTACGCGAATGAAACATACCGCGTTATTCAAATCGCACAAAAACCTGTAAAATTGAAAAATCCGTGTGAAAAAATGCGCAGATATAAAGGTCTGCGTAACCCACAAAATCCGCCTAAAAAGACTAACGGGATTCGGTTTTACGCGGTTTCCACGTCTTCCAAAATCCGTTTTAAAAAGCCGTACAAAAAAAAAACAGCGTAACAAAGCGACCACAGGTCATTTAGAAACATGCTAAAGCCTTTGTAATCTGGGCAGTACCAATATTAAAATTGTCTCCATTTGGCTCAGTCCATGGTTGCATGCCGCCTACCGATAGATGGTTTCCCAATCAGCGGATACAATTCGTCACAGCTGATACAAGTACAGTACACAAACTCATGGATCTCCTTGGGTGTATGTGGCTCACATCCGGTTTTGCCGGATTGCATTATGCAAACATTCTTCAACACATAGAATGTTAAGGTTTTTTTTCAAAAAATTAAGTATTTTTTTATTATTGGATCTGATGGATGCTAATTGAACTGTTCATATAAGAGTCTGTAATAAATTAAAATTATTCTATGAAATAGTTTATTTATTTCGTCATGGTGCATTTTAGTCCAATCTCCCCTAAGCCATTACGTCTACTAAGAGGATTCTGGTTTCAGTCGTAGGTAAAAATCCATAGATAACGTCACGCTTTAAATGTGAGGAAGCTTGAACTAGCTTCTACAATGGTATCAAGTTGTTTCATTTAAATTGTATTGTATCGAATTGTAACATTTTATGTAACGTGCTTGACGGATGCTTCCTAAATTTACTGAACTCGACGCTATAGGCAGCACATACAAAAGAGTGAGAAATTGTCCGAAGACATCATACGCTTCAATAAAAAAACAGTTTCCTGGTCGTCGTCTGGCGAATGCACACCGTATCTAGTTGAAATTGACGTTTCACTCGATGAAAAAAAAACTCATTTCAGGATTATGTTTCTAATATCATCTCCATTTCTCTCCTACTCTTTTCAGGTAAGACTTCATTACGCGAAAAATGCATCGACCGACAGTAAGTGTGTCAAAGTGTTTCATCAGGATTACGTTTCGGATTACTATGTATGCGTCCCATCTGTCGTCTGGCCGGCTTCTTGTAGTCCTTGATGTAGTGATAGTTACATTTCAAATTCCCATTAAAGTATTACATAATGCAACGAGTTTAGATTAGCGAAAAGACAAAGCTATTTAACTTTAAAATGCGCATTGTTGCATTGCGCTCGTAAGAATGCATTGAAGCACAAGCGAAAAAACATGGAAAAGCACTTCCTATCGGGGCAGTTGATGCATTGTTTTACAATTCACCTTGTGCAACGGTAAGAAAAAGTTTCAGCATCATAAGTCTTAGTACTGGGCTGGGGCGGTCAGTTTGCTTTCGATTGTTTATCAAATTTAAGTAAAAGTCAAATTAATATTCAGTGTTTAAACTTTCACTTCGAACTTCGAAGTTCCGTTGTTGAATGGCAACCCTACCCGCTGAAATGCTTAATATTTTTTCCACATTTTTTAAAGAACCGAATTAAAAATATTACAGGTTTTTACTGTTTTTAATGTTCATTTAGCTTCCATTGAAATCCGCAAAAATAAAAATGATGGCATTACAAGCTTGTGTCTGAATACTGTGCTACATCAACAAACGCTACTACATATAGTCCATATTTTGAAATTTTCTATGCGATTTTTCTCTTAAATTTGTAAGAATATTTTCAATTATTTTTATTTTGCTTTAATCCTCCATGTTTCTGAGAAACAGTTAATCTTTTGTCTGCCTGAAGAAAACCCTTACCGAATCTCTACTCTTTGATCTTAAATATACAAATAATCGCCATGCGTAAAATTCACAAGCCTATTCGTTGCCGATAAAATTTAATGCAATATTGACTATCTCCCATACACTGCAGATAGCACTAACCCCTATTGTTGCCTGTTTTTGTAATTTATTAAAGAAAATTACAGGATGGTTACAAACGGCGGAGATATTGTGATGAACGCGATTTTCGCGGTTACGGTGTGACTTTAATCACTTTTGCGCTACAAACCTTCTCGATTTTCGAACAACTAATTAAATTTTTATTTTTTCCCATTTTTAATACAACACCTAGTTTAAGGTGGATAAAAAACAGTTTCGCTCTCTATAAGTAAAGTTTGCCTCAAATTCTGTCAAGGAGACCCAGACTTCTCGTCCTACCATGTACTTGCTGTAAATTCAGCCAAAAATGTTCCTAAAATCTGATAAGAATTCGCTTCAAACCATACCAAGTTTCAGCTCCAAGTTTTACCGTGAACTTATCATAGACCCTGACAAGTATTTGCCACATATCCTTGCCAACGGTTCGACCCGTAATGCTGGGTAGACACCTTTACGTGGTGTGTTACGGGGTAAGATCTTCCACGGTTACATTGCCAGCTACAGGCAAATCCTGACCCAACGATTACCTTCCTCATTATCCAACTCCGTGGTACTTATGAGGGTGTCGCTAAGTCGGTGGCCTCTCGTTAAGTAAGTACTACATCAACACTTCCTTTCTCTCTCTCTCTCTGAAGATGAGTGTGGCCAGGAGTAGTAATCCTCATGCTTTTGTTATTTTTGTTTAAGACTGGAATCAAGGACCACTCCCCTTCTTGATTTCTGATAGCAATCTATATAAGGATCTCAAAAGTAAAACATGAGTATCACTAGTGTCCAATCTACGAATTACACCGTAACAATGCTAATGCTAATGCATATCCTTGCCAACGACTTGTCTCAAATTCTACCAAAATTTTGTCCCAAGTCCTGTGAAAGATTTACATCATGAATTTGTATAATCTTTAAAAAAAGAAAAGATGTGTCTTAAAAGGAGTTATTTCTAGTCCGTCCGAGGATTGGTTTTAAATACGTTGGTTGGTCTTTGGTTGAAATTGTGGCTAATACTTGACAAATTTGAAACAAATCATTGATAGAATTTTAGACAAATCGTTATAAGAATTTGAGACAAGTCGTGAATAGGATTGGAGATAAACTCCTTGGGAAAGGATATAAGACCATTCTTCTGCAGGACTGAATATCAAACTTTGGAGGATTAGAAAACTTTTGCATGATCAATCATTTGCAGAATTGGAAACAAACCCTTTGGATGATTTGTGATCAATTCTTGACAGGATTGGAGATAAATCTTTAACAAAATTTGGTACAAATTCTTGGGAGGTTTTAAGTTGAATCCTTGACAGGATTTGTGACGAATCTTATGCAGGATTTGAATCTTTGACTGGATTTGAGATAAATCCGTAGCATAATTCGAAACCAATGCTTTGCTGGATTAAAGATCAATTCTTAGCAGGATTTAACATAAAACTTTGAAAACTTTCAAGAAAAAACTTTCAAAGGATTTGAGGTAAAATCTTGACAGGATTTGAAACGAATACTTAACATAATTTGAAAGAAATTCATGACAAGATTTGAGACAAATCCCTAATAGTATTTGAGACACATTCTTTACAGGATTTGAGACAAACACTTGACATGATTTGAGACAAAATCTAGGCAGGGTTTAAGACAAATACGGGGCAGGATTTGAGCCAAATTATTGGTAGGATTTTATACAAGTCCTTGGAAGGATTTGAGATAAATCATTGGCAAGTTTTTAGACAAATCCTTGCCATAACTTGAGACGCATATTTGGTTGGAATTGGGGCAAATTTTGCTAGAATTAGGAATTTGAGGCGAAATCTTGGAAGTGTTTGAGACAAATTCTTGGTAGGAGTTTAGACAAATTGTTAGCAGAATTTGAAACGAATCCTTGACAGGATTTGAGTCAAATCCGTGATAAAATTTGTCCCAAATTATGTTGAGGATTTGCCACAAATCTTGTTAAGGATTGGTCTCAAATCCTGTGGAGTTTTTTCTCAAATCCTGTCGAGGATTTTTCTAAAATCCGGACAAGAATTCGTCTCGAATCTTGTCTTGAATCCTGTGAAAGTTTTGTTCCAAATTCTGGTAATGATTCATCTAAAATCCTGTCAAGGATTTGTCTCACATTTTGCCTTCTGTTCCAAATCCTGTCAAAAATTTGTCTTAAACCTTTTTAAGGATTTGTCTCAAATCCTGTTGAGTATTTGTTTAAAATCCTGTTAAGTATTTGTCGCAAAACCTGTTAGAGATTTGTTGCAAATTATGTTCGGGATTTGTCCCAAATTCTCTTAAAGATTTGCCCCAAATCTCTGCTAAGGGTTTGTCCCAAATCCTGCTGAGGATTTGTCCCAAATCCTGCTAAGGATTTGTCCCTAATGCTGCTAACGATTTGTCCCAAATGCTAATAAGGATTTGTCCCAAATGCTGCTAAGGATTTGTCCCAAATCCTGCTCTTAAGTATTTGTTCCAAATCCTGCTAAGTATTTGTTCCAAATCATGCTAAGGATTTGTCCCAAATCCTGCTAAGGATGTGTCCCAAATCTTGCTAAGGATTTGTCCCAAATCCTTCTGTTGAGTAATTGTCCCAAATCCTGCTAAGAATTTGTCCCAAATCCCAATAAGGATTTGTTCCAAATCCTGCTAAGGGTTTGTCCCAAATCATGCTAAGGGTTTGTCCCAAATCCTGCTGAGGATTTGTCCCAAATCCTGCTAAGGATTTGTCCCAAATCCTGCTAAGAATTTGTCCCAAATGCTGCTAAGGATTTGTCCCAAATGCTGCTAAGGATTTGTCCCAAATGCTGCTAAGGATTTGTCCTAAATCCCAACCCCAAATCCTGCTGCTAAGTATTTGTTCTAAATCCTGCTAAGAATTTGTCCGAAATCCTGCTAAGGATTTGTCCCAAATGCAGCTAAGGATTTGTCACAAATCCCAATCCCAAATCTTGCTGTAACAGCGGTTCTCAACCTTTTTCTGGATAGGTACCCCTACGAACTTTTGCATTAATTGAGGTACCCCCTATTTGTTTTTGCTGTAAATGAAAATAGGCGTAGATACGATATATGAAAAACGGACCAAAAAACTAACGGGATCTATGACTCTCCATGAAGTTGACTGCAATTTTCATTATCTCGTGAAAAACTCCAATTCAAATTTTCCTCTTGAAAGGAGGCTTCTGAGTATCTTGAAAGAAGGCTTCCGAGTCGCCTTAATGGAAGCTTCAGAGCCTCTTGCAAGGCAGCTTTCGAGCCACTTAAAAGGAGCTCCTGAGGAGACTTCCGAGCCTCTTGAAAGGAGGCTTCCGAGCCTCTTGAAAAGAGGCTTCCGAGCCTCTTGAAAGGAGGCTTCCGAGTCTCTTGAAAAGAGGCTTCCGAGCCTCTTGAAATGAGGCTTCCGAGCCTCTTGAAAGGGGGCTTCTGTGCCTCTTTAAATGAGGCTTCCGAGCCTCTTGAAAGGAGGCTTCCGAGCCTCTTGAAAGGAGGCTTCCGAGCCTCTTGAAAGGAGGCTTCCGAGCCTCTTGAAAGGAGACTTCCGAGCCTCTTGAAAGGAGGCCTCCGAGCCTCTTGAAAGGAAGCTTCCCAGCCTCTTAAAAGGAGGCTTCCCAGCCTCTTGAAAGGAGGCATCCCAACCTCTTGAAAGGAGGCTTCCCAACCTCTTGAAAGGAGGCTTCCGAGCCTCTTGAAAAAAGGTTTCCCAGCCTTTTGAAAACAAGCTTCCGAAAAGCGTAGAACGGTCCAATTTTTTTGCAACGAAGCAATTGAACTTTACGGGAAAAAAGCCTCCATACCTCTCAAATTGAGGCTTTCGTACTTTCAGACTCTAAATTAGCTCAGAAGCATTAACATATTATTCAATATTTTGTTTCGAATAGGTAGATTGCATTTAAGTTTTTTTTATTTGTTCATTCAACGCTTTGTCCTTTTGATTTTTTTTATCATACAGTCCTTCATACACTGGTGCTGGTTTTGGAGGGCAGGATTTAATGGACTTTGATTTACTAATCGTTATGCATCTCATGTACAAGACATAGTTATTAAATAAAAAAAATACACATCTATCAAAAATTTATCAAAAGTTTTGATTGAAATTATAATACAGCCGCCATTACCCATTATTGTCCGAAGTACCCCCTCGGGCCAGCGAAGGTACCCCCAGGGGTACATGTACCCCAGGTTGAGAACCGCTGCTGTAAAGTATTTCTTCCAAATCCTGCTAAGTCTAGACCAACATTTGAAAAGGGCGTAACAGCCAAAATTTATTCCTTCTGATTCTTTGTCCACATATATAGCTTTATATGTAGACGAAGAATCAGAAGGAATAAATTTTGGCTGTACGCCCTTTTCAAATGTTGGTCTAGAAGTATTTGTCCGAAATCCTGCTAAGGATTTGTCCCAAATCCTGCTAAGAGTTTGTCCCATATCCTGCTAAGGGTTTGTCCCAAATCCTGCTAAGGATTTGTCCCAAATGTGCTAAGGATTTGTCCCAAATCCCAATCCCAAATCGTGCTGTTGAGTATTTGTTACAAATCCTTCTAAGAATTCGTCCCAAATCCTGCTGAGAATTTGTCCCAAATCCTTCTAAGGTTTTGTCCCAAATCCTGCTAAGGATTTGTCCCAAATCCTGCTAAGGGTTTGTCCCAAATGCTGCTAAGGGTTTGTCCCAAATCCTGCTAACGATTTGTCACAAATCCTGCTAAGAATTTGTCCCAAATCCTGCTAAGAATTTTTCCCAAATTCTGCTAAGGATTTGTTCCAAATCCTGCTAAGAATTTGTTCCAAATCCTGCTAAAGATTTAATATAAGTCCTGCTAAGGATTTGTCCCAAATCCCAATCCCAAGATCTGCTGTTGAGTATTTGTTCCAAATCCTGTTAAATATTCTTTTAGGGATTTGTCTCAAATTCTGTTGAAGATTTGCCCAAATCCTGGTAAGGATTTGTTCCATGGCATGATTTGGATTTCTCCCAAATCCTGCTAAGGATTTGTCCCAAATCCTGCTAAGGATTTGTCCCAAATCCTACTAAGGGTTTGTCCCAATTCCTGCTAAGGATTTGTCTCAAATCCTGCCAAGGATTTGTCTCAAATCCTGCAAAGGATTTGTCTCAAATCCTGCCAAGGATTTGTCTCAAATCCTGCCAAGGATTTGTCTCAAATCCTGCCAAGGATTTGTCTCAAATCCTGCCAAGGATTTGTCTCAAATCCTGCCAAGGATTTGTCTCAAATCCTGCCAAGGATTTGTCTCAAATCCTGCCAAGGATTTGTCTCAAATCCTGCCAAGGATTTGTCTCAAATCCTGCCAAGGATTTGTCTCAAATCCTGCCAAGGATTTGTCTCAAATCCTGCCAAGGATTTGTCTCATATTCTGCCAAGGATTTGTCTCAAATCCTACCAAGGATTTGTCTCAACACCTGCCAAGGATTTGTCTCAAATCCTGCCAAGGATTTGTCTCGAATTCTGCCAAGGATTTGTCTCAAATCCTGCCAAGGATTTGTCTCAAGAAGTTTTAGATATTAAACTAAACATCTGCCGAGGAAACCTGTTTGATGTGTTAAACCCTTAAAAGTGGGAAAGGAAATTATGTTTCCTTCAGAATATGATGAAAACATGGTATCTTCAGCAAACTGATAGTAAATGCGATCACAAATAACTTTGACAAAGATTCAACCCACAACAGGACAGAACGCGGACGATGTTTTCGTTTCTTCCAGTACTGAACACTACTTCGGCACACGTCTAATTGTAAATACCTAGTTAATATATTTCACTTGCATTAAGTTGTTGACGTTAAAATTTTACAAGCTATCGTTGTCAATTATGACGATATGACGATACATGCAAGAAGTAAGAACCTGTTAAATATCTTTATTTCATTCAAAATTAGATTGTGATATAACTTCAATAAATTGTCTATTTAAGAAACTATCTGCCCGAATATGTTTTATATATTTTACTCTGGTGGAAACAAAAGAAAGGTTTGTATTTTTCGCTAAGATGCTTATATTAAATAATTATGCATTCGACAAATGTGTGATTTGCCATCACCAGGATACGATATGTACTCTATCAGTGTGATATCAACTGTGGCACAGTACCACGAGTAGAATGCGGACGAGAATATGAGCAATGCATTAAATTGAAATTTATGATGGTGCTGCAACCTGAACGATGTACGTACACCGACCGATGACCATCTAATCTAGAGCCCGTTGGCTGCCTCTGCCTCGCATCGACTGGTCAGTTCCGTTGACCATGGCGAATACTGTCTATGGAAAACTTTTCTCTCAGCATGCTGCCGCGCCAACGGAAGGACGCTCGTTCGAGGAAGGACCCTGCACCAAGGCAGTGTGTGTGTCGATTGGGTAACGCATATGAACCCAGCGACCAAATCGGAAGCTAGGTGGCCACTGATTACACATGAAAGCAAGCATTAAGTTGGGATTCATGCATAGTGTGTCGAAACAGGGATATTCAGGTTTTAAAGGATAATCTCAGTTTAACATTATATGGTTGCGTGATTTTTTTTCGCGTTCGATATCATTCGTATTATTTCAAGCGCGGGATGTAATGGTATTTATAGTGTCGGAGTAGTGATTCCAAACGCAACAGATTCGCGAACTATCGCTTACAACAAGAATACAAAAGAATCACAGTTCACAGGCGTTCAGCAAAAAAAAGCAAATAAATCACATCAAGTGATTTAGCCTCGCCACACCGTTTGATGTTTTGTTTTTATTTGCTTTACATGTTTTTTTTACTTGTTTCATTTTCGCTTTTCGCATTCCATTCAAAATCTATGCATACAATCCCCGAATGCATCGCCCAATATCGATTTCTTGCTTCCAAATATCTGCGAGTGCTCCTGGTTGTCTTCCGAATGTGAATAGTGGGGTGATCAAACCACCACCACTATCGCATGCAGGCGCGACGGACGCAGCGAATCAACAGCGTACGGATGTTGGTTGGTTGGCTGCTTGGTAGAAAGTACCAAACCAAGTGAACTGGGGATGTTCGGAGGATAGTTCTGAATCCTCGGCGGGGAGTGAAAGGGAGAAATTTGTTTTCGATGACGGGGGGTAATGCAATGATTTATGTTTTGTAGTTCTTGCATAATTTTGATTCTGAAGACTGAATATCATTGTACGAGATATATTTTCACGACCGATCATTACATGAGAACCAGGAAATACGACTTTAATTCATAGTACAAATAAACGTCGACTACTAAGTCTACTAAGTCTTAATCAAGTAACCATGTTTCTGTATGCGACATGCAAGAAGCATGTTGGAAGAAAAATTCCGACAAGAAAAACGCATGAAGTATTTTACATATTGCTCTACATTTGCATCATTGCGAACTTGACCATCGATGCACCCCTTGGTTGGAGCAGCACGCCCGAGTCGGCTACTCGACATCGCTATAGCTGCTGCTGCTTTTCGCTCCACAATTGTTCCATACCCACACCTGCCGTTGCGTCGTCGACCGTCATCTACAGTCCAAGCCTGCTCATCGCGGTCGTACGTCGTCGTCGCACTCGTAGGTAGGTGCGCGCTGTCGGATGGCAGTCCGCATCTCGTCGTTGTCCCGTTGTTGTGCCGTGGAACCGGGAGAAAGTACCTACCGAACAGACCGACCGACCCGGCAGAGCGGCGGAATTTATGCTAGTCCTATGTCGATGCGAGACGCATCCAGGATGGGGTATAGGAAGGATTTTGCAGCAGCCGCAGTCGTGTCGAGTACACGTGCGGCTCTGCTCTGCTGGTTATGCAGTCTGGCGAGGGGGTTGAGTTGAGGCAAACGGAACTGTATGTAGAGAAAATGTAGATCTTCAACGCATCAACCAGGATGTTTTGCGTGGGGTTGCACAGTAGAGAAATAATGGTAAAAAGAGAACAATTTTTGATTTTGGATAGACATTGTAAAAAAACCTGCTGATAGTTCATAGGATGCTCAATTCTTGAATAAATCAACTTGGGATTTGCTTAGTTTTCAACCAGAATTTCAGATTTCTTACATTTTTATTTAAAACATCTCAAGTTGACATGCAATTAGTTTTGGTCGCATATTTCGGCGAGCCTTCCCACTGTTGATTGGGGGGTTTCTGTCACGAGAATAAGGGTGGTGCAAACGTTGGAAGCGGACGGCCACGGGGCACGGGTATTTCTATATAATTTGAATGAGTGGGGGCACTAACAGAATAGAACACTTGTGACGTTGGATGATGGTGATGTGAATGCTGGAACTGCTGCGGCAACCAAGGACAATTTATTTGGACGGAACGCGCGCACTCGCGAGAAAATTGAGTATTGAAGAGTTGATTGCAGAAGAACAAAAACAGAGCGGATAAATACAACGGCGGACAAATATACAAAGCGAAACGCAGTTTGGGGGCGATAGATGCCGAGAAGAAAATCGTTTTAGAATTATATCCCCTAGAATTGAAATCTCGATTTACGGAATAAATATTCAGCGTATGAAACTAACGGGAATGTAGATGCTTATAATTGAATTGTTTGCTGGAAGCACTCGCATCGAGAGACATTGGTTGAATTTCGCGATGAAAATCTATAATCCACAAACCATAAGCACTTGAGGATGGATATTTTCCGGAAATTGTTTGTACAAAAAATAACGTGGACCTGTCTGCCTTATTCAACATAAACCCGATGAAATAGTAACGTCGTTTGATTGTGGATTCACATCTGTTTCTGTGAACTTTTCTACATTATAGTTAGACCATTGATGTTTCTCCAGGCACCCGAATATAACGCCTTGCTAAATCTGGTCATAATCATAAATCATAAAATTTCTTAGTGCTTGTTCATTAATTCTGATTTGATTTCCCTTGCCATGAAGTATCATCTTGTTGGTCTCGTGAGTCGGCGAGAGGAAAGCCGCTTCAGGTCAGGGGAAGTGTCACAAATCCCAATATTAGTGGAATTATTAGACAGTTTCAATAGATCTACGACAAAATCATAACGTTCTAAGAACCTTGCGAAATTTGCCAAGGTGCAAGATATATACAAGACTCCTATGCAAAACACCCTCTGGCTGGGTGTACTACATACATATTTGTTCAACTGCCATTTTTTTCTACTTGTGAAAAGTGACTATCGCTGATGGAAGCTGTTCTCGATTTTATGATGTCAATTGGGAAGTTTCTCGTTAGTTCGTCTGGAACGTTCTGAAAACCCCGATCGCAGAAGATGAAACCAGAAATGTATTTTCTAAATCCCTCGTGTTACGGGACATTTAGTTCAGTAAACTTTTTGCACAAATGGTTTGCTTCGGTTATAATTGTCCCGTAATACAAGCCAATTCTTATTCCAAAGCTCATGCTGACGATTTTGTACCTGCAGTTCCAAGTACAACACAGTAACTTACTTCGAGATAGAGGTGTGCGCCGGTCTGATACTCGTCGGCGGCGGCGTTTGTCAAAGCTATTTTAGCCGGCGTGAATCGGCGTGGCGATTTTTTCATTAGGTTTTTTTTTGCGTTTTTTCGGATTATTTTCAAGAATCTTTTGAATTTCGCATGAAAAATCTAATGAACTTCTCCAGAAAAATCTATAAGTTTTTCCAAAATTTGGAAAATATTTTCGAGCAATCTTTGGAATTACCTAAAGATGGTCTTTGTAATTCCCAAATAAAATTGTTTAGAGTTTCAGCAGAAAAATCATCGCAATTTACATGAGAAACTTCAGAATTTTCACAAAAAAATGTTTTTAACTTCTATAGGAAAAACTTCAGAAATTTACGAAAAGTTCCTTTTGAGTATTCTTCGAATTTTCACAGAAAATTCTTGATAATTGTAAGAGAGTGTGGTTGTTAGAATGGGTGTTTAACCATGTTTAACCGTTGGCTTTCTCAGTCTAGAATAATAAAGACGACTAGTTTGGCATGGCCAACAATAAAACAGTAAATTCTTAGGAATTTCCGCGGGAGACTCTAAGGAGTTTTCAAGAAAAAATCTCGGGAATGTTCACCAGAAATTCTCCGTAAGTTTAACGAATTTCCATGGAGGATTGTTCAAAATGTCTCAACGAAAAATTGTTCGAAATTATTGGATTTTCACGGGAAATTCTTTGTACATTAGAGTTCGATAACTGAAAGTAAATTAACTGCAATGCTTTTAACAGTATTTCGATAGTTACATCAGTTTTGCGGTTATCGGACAGCTGAGCTTCAAAATGATATCAAAGTCGATGATAGCTGCATAGAGCTGAACAATCAGGTGCACTTCTATTCTGACGTCGTCTGACAATTGTCTACCGTCTAGAATGCGTCGCAGTTATCGAACGCCATTCGCTAACTGAAACGAAAACATGTTGCAGTTATCGAACGACTCGTGTATTGTCCATAAGAAATTCTTGGAAAATCCCATTGGCCGCAAACGACAGACGGCCGAACTAGTAATTTGGCCCAAATAGTCGTTTGCCATAACAGGTCATTAGCCCGAATAGCTCATCAGCCCGAAAATGATGTTTGGCCGAAATGGTCGTTTGGCAGAATGGAATATTTGTCAGAAAATATAGTTTGGGCCAACAGGTTATACGGCCAAATGTCAATAACTGAACGGGTAATTTAATCCAAAATATCCAAAATATGGCCTAATGATATTTACGTTGAAAAGGCTAATTGTCAAACGACCGTTGAACGAAATTTCGTAACCTCTCTACTTTTTGAGTTGATACTGGTCTTTAAGCCAAAAGCCATTTAACCAAATCCCATTAAGCCGAATTGAACGTTTATCCGAAACTGTTATCAGGTCAAACATGGTTTGACCATAAATGTAGTTTGACCGAAAACGACATACAGCCGAATTGGATATTCAGCCGAACTGGTAATTTGGTCGAAAAAAATCGTTTTACCGAATAGATCATTTGACCGAAAATTCCGTTTGGTAGGAATGGCAATTTGGCCCAAAAATGTCCTTTCTGCAAAACAACCCTTCTGGCCGAAAGGCATTTTCTGTCAAATGACCTATTCGGATAAACGTCTTTTTGACAAAATAATCAATTCAGCCGAACAACACTTTTCAAAGAAGGTTTCAGAAAGTACATTTTTCGGCCAAATGGCTCTTTCTACAAAATGACATTTTTTACCAAACGGCATATTCAAATGACCTGTTAGGGTAAACAACTTTTTACAAGTCTGCCCTAATTTTCCTTTTGTCATTGCCACAGCCATTGCTTTCGGCCAAACTACATTTTCGGTCAAACCCTTGGTCAAACTAGTTTTGACCTGATAACAGTTTCCGTGAAACGTTTGGTTTTGCTAAATGGTCCTGGTTAGATGTCTTTTGGCCTAAAGGCCAGTATCGACTGAAAAATAGAGAGGCCACGGAATTTTGTTCAATGGTCAATAGACAAAAATACCATTTCGCCAAACAAATGGCCATTTCTGACCATATTACCCGTTCAGTACGAGGTTCAATCATTGAAATTTGGCCGTATTACCTGTTGGACCAAATGACTTTCGGCCAAATGGCCCATTCTGTCAAAACAATATTTCTGGAAAATGGCATTTTTGGCCAACTTGGACCCCGAGTAGACGAAAATAGCTCAATAATATCAAATGTTGATAAGATAGCAAAATGAGATATGGACATGGTTGACATAAGTGATAAAAGGTCAGACGACAATATTTTGCACTAAAATATCATGACGATCAAGATTTGATATTTGTAATAAGTGATCAATATCATGTGCCATTAGTTTGTTCTTATCCATAACATATCTTGATATTTAAATGATATTTCGATGTAAATTTGTGATATTGTTGCCTGTTCTTTTATCTCATATATCAATCAAGTCCATATCATGTTTTGTTATTCTGTTAATAGCTTCTGCCCGGGACAACGTGTTAGGGCAAACGGCTTTTTCGGCCAAATTGCCAGTTCGGCCGTCTGTCGCTTTCGGTCAATGGAACGTACCAAGAATTTATAATCGAGAATAGAAAAAAAATTCTGAAGAAATCCAAAAAAATCCTCAAAGATTCCGAGCATTTTTTCGATGTTTTAAAGTTGGCTATGCCAAACTAGCCGTTTAGTGATGAACTTCTCCCTGCGAAAAAACACTCTGTTACAGGATAAAAAAACTAACCGTCTTGTATAATCTAGATTGGGGAAGTCAAAGTAAAGCATCTCTTTTACCAGTCACAATTTTCTATGTGAATTTCAAAAAATACTCACCTGAAACTAAATAGGAACATTCCGTGGATATTCCGAATATTTTCGTATAGAAATTTGGATCAACTTCCCGTGAAAAATCTGAAGAAATTCTCATGTGAATCCCAAACAACTTTCCTTGGTAAATCCAAAGAGTTCCTCTTGGTAATTCCAAAGAGTTCCTAGATACTTGAAAGTAGTTTTCGTGGAAAAGCTGAGAATAATTTTCAAATAAATAGTGAAAACTGGAGATCTTTCGTTAAAATTTTGAGGCGAAATTCAAAAGATTCTCCCGTTATTGTCTTCCTAGCGAAGTCTGAAAACATAATAAGATCATATAGAAAACATATTTTGATTTTGACATCAAATTGAGTCATCATTTGTTTTCAATCATGTATAAATCATCATGATTGATTACATATTTTGATGTCATTTTGCTGTACATTACTAATTTGAATGATATGACGTCAAACTGTGTACTTATTTTGTTATGTTAAGTTATCGATTTGCTCGGAAAGGCTTCTACCAAATAGTCTTTTCGGTTAAACGACATATTCGGCCTAACAACTTTCAGCCTTGTGGCTTTCTGCCGAACGACTCTTTTCTGTTCAAAAATTAAATTTCAATTAGATTTTTTTGAAATTCAACGGGAACTCCTTCGCAATTTTCACGCCTAGTTTTTACGGAGAGCTTTTCAAAATTTCAACAAGATATTGTATGGGATTTTCATGGAAATAATTGGAACCTTCACGAAAAATTCTCCGGAGTTTCAACATGATGTTGTAGAGATCTATCAGGAAATTATACGGAAATTGCACTGAATCTTTGGAGTTTCCACTGAAAATTTGAATCGGCGTGGAAAATTATAGATGTGCGGCGTGACAAATTTGAAACGGCGGCGCGCCGATGCATAAATGTCGGCGGCGGCGTGCCAAAAACTGTTGGCGGTGGCGGCGTGGCGCGGCGGCGCACACCTCTACTTCGAGAAACAGATTGGAATTTAAAATGTTATCTGCCTCACGCCGGAGGAATCTGTTGTTGATTCAATGAAGCTGCGGCCGATCAAACGTACTAATCTATATTCACAAGTTCATTTTTGTTTTACAATCTAAATTTGGTTATTCAGTGTATTGATCACCTTTTGATTCCCAATGCTGAATCAGTTTATCAGTCTATCAGTTTGTGCAGGTAAGTGGCCAGCATTTCCGGTCCCATCTTGATGCACTCAGCTCCAACACCATGCTTCACCAACTACTTTATTGTTCTTTAGCTGTTAGATGGCATCCTTAACCTTTTCGGGACATATGGGTCATATATGCCTAGCGTTTTAGATTGGCTGTATAAAATCACAGAAGAGAGCTAGGTCCTCACTTTCTTCAGCGAAGTTGTTCATCAGGATGTTGGCTTTACAGGAAAAATTCCGGAGGTGAAGTCAAGATTACAGCCTGAAGACCCATATATCCGAAACCTTGGAAAGATTTCGCTTCTGAGAGCATGCAAATTATTCGGAAATATTTGAGCCATATACCGCATTATTTGATCTTTTTGAACACTCTATGGGGTTAAGTCATGTTGAACGTCAAGCCAGTGATCAATTTTTAGGAATACGAGATGCTCAAGGTACTCCAAAACGTTCCACACTGATACTCTTCCCTCCCTCTTCATACGGGAGCTTGGCAGAAGAAAGGTAGTGAGATTTATACCATCATAAATATTACCCTTCATTCGCTTTCAAATCGACTTCTATAAAACATTCTTCATGCCTGTCGTTTCCTAACGAAACTATCAATTCTATACTTTCGCTTCTAATTATATCATGAACATGTTCGTCTATGTTTGGAAGATGATATTAGCATTTCCATATCATTGTAAATCGTTTAACTTCACGTAGAAGTCATATCATGTCATTAATAGTGTACAGAACCACTAGTTTTTTTTTATCGGAGCAGGCGCATGGACATTTACAACTATCACACGATGGGTTGAAATGAAAGACCAGTATTATAGCAAATATTAGCCATCAATATATACGATACAAGGGAATTGACATCACTTACGCATATGTTATGCTCTCTCGAACAAAGTGCCAAAAGACCGGACAGCAGGTCATTGAGAAGCACAGTTCTATCTACCGATTAGTACCCATGTTGGACAACTAAAGACATCTGTTTTAATGTACGCCATCCCGTAATTCTCCCACGGAAACATCGAGTTACGGAATTACTGGTGTTTCGACACCATCAACAGTACTGCCACGCTAACATAGAATCTATATTAAACGAGATACGTCAATTATACCCGGTCTCGAGACTCCGTTTAGTCGTGAAGAAAGTCAGCCGTTGCTGCGTTTTCTATAGAATTCGTTGAGGAACTTTTAGTTTGGTTTGTAAGATCGAACGTCAAACGGTGTAACGCCCTATTTACTTGCTTAATGGTGCGGGCGGTCCATATTGAAGCCGCTTAACCTAACAACGGATACCTGTATTTCCTGCGTTCGTCGCTTCGTAGGACGTCGTGAATCTCCAGCCATATTTTTCAGCGACAAATTAGCCAGGGACTATTCGTTTACCGGAGTCGACACGAAGTGGAGCATTATTCGTCTCAGAACGCCGCACATGAGAGGCGCACGGAAGCTCTTGGTGCAGTCATAAAAGGCTGCTATGAGCGAGGCAAAACAGGTAATCAACTCGAGGCCTGCCGCTAGAGCCCGAAGAAGCAGAGGCGCTTACATCAAACCACTTTCTGCTATTGGGTTCGAATGGGATGGAATACACAAACAAATTTACTAGTGGTTCACCCAACGATTCAATCCCATGTCGTCAATTCAACGTAACCTTCATCGACCTGCTCATGATGTCTTCGTTGAGTTCTTTCTGTATCAACAATTCAACTGACAAGGTGGTTTGTCTTTAGTAAAGTGTAGAATAGAGCTTATTAAAGTTGAATTATTTTGAGTGGTTAATACAGATTTGATTCCTAGTTGAGAAGTACGATTCCGGGTCCACTGATCCATAGAAACCCGAAAAGAAGTAAGCAAATAACGCTTATATAATGAAATAATAATAATGTTAAATGTTAGTTAGGTAAGTTTTAACACGTGCTGAACTGACAGAATTACAAGGCCCACCGAATTGTAAGTGGATATTGATAAAATGTTCAAGTGTCACGTTCCCAGAGACCACCTTAAGAAAGCAATTCTTATGGCTACCGCTTCTGCCTCATATGCAGGAGGTCGAGAGTCATAGGATCGTTCCATTTCTCTAATTTGTATCTTTCTCAATATGTCTCAATATGTTTTAGTAATTGCTAGAACTGTAAATTGACTTCCACAACGTTTCCATTGCTATCACGTCCCTATTTTCTCAACTTGACTAGTCTATCAGTTACTGCTAGAATGGTAAATGAACGAAAAAGCTCGATTCGTATATCCGATTAGAAATGTCCATCGCTTGCCTCTCCTATCGCAATGGCAACTTATTAACCAAGACGATCATCTGTCTCTCGAACTTAATCCAAACAATTTCGTATGAACTCGTGGCAAGTGCAGATGTATATTCGGATTGCAGCGGGCGAGTGATTGCATCATCATTTATTTCCCTACAGTGACTTACATTCTGACGTGGCAGGCGTTAGTATGACCTAACAAAAATTAAAACACCAGTGCTTGCCCTTCCCAAGCAAACAGCTGATCTGGTCATCATGGAGTAGCAACTATGGGCGGTCAATCAAGCTCAAGCTGTTACGGGAAATTCTGCATCGAAGTCATTCACTCGCTCATGTATCCAGAGCACCCCTGCGATGTTCTGCTTGCTTCCTGTCCAGCGCTGGCTTGTTGATTTCGTCTCCGCTCTTTAGTAATGTGCGGCCGACCCACCTCCATTTACGCTCTCGAATTGTTTCAATGACATCGTCGATGGAGCTCAGCATTCGAGATCCAATTGTAAGGCCACCTGGCCGTAGACATCGGTTGATAAATACTTGCAGTTTCTGCGTAATCTTTGCTGATACACACCGTTGTTGACGTTGATGGTGAAACCCGCCGTTGAGGAGCGTTCGGCCAGCTTACTCTGTCTGCATATTAGAGCGCCGTTGTGCTAGTAGAGCAATATCATCAGCCAAATCGAAGTCGTTAAGATGCTCCATAGTAATAGGCTGCCAGAGCAGCCCACGGTTTGGTACACGGTCAATCGCACCCACCATGATCTCGTCGATTACGATGAGGAACAGTAGCGGAGATATAATACATCCTTGCTTCACTCCAGCGACTACCCGGAGCGAGCTTCACACTGCGCTTCGATGAGACTGACGATTTTATCCAGTACTCCCTTGCGACTAAGGGCGCCCCACAGACTTTCGGGGTGCAGACGATCGAATGCTTTTTCGTGGTCAATGAATGGACTCTTGGAATTCGTTGACTTGCTTCAGAATTATTCGAAGGGTGACAAAATGGTCCACACATGATCTTCATGGGCGGAATCTTGCCTGCTGCCATCGGAGAATTGAATCTATTTTCTCCTGTATCTGTAGGATAACTTTGCACAGAACTTTGAGAACATTGCACAATAACATGATGCCTCGCCAATTGTCGCACGAAGCCAGATCCCCCTTTTTGGGACCTTCACTAAGACGCCCTGCATCCAATCAGCCGGGAAAGTTGCGGTTTCCCAGATATTGCAGAATAGTAAATGCAACATTTTCGCAGATAGCACGGGGTCTGCTGAAATGCGATCGATCCCGAGAGCTTTGTTGGATTTCTTGCTTCGGATGGCTGCTTCAATCTCCTGCAATGATGGAGCTTCGGAGTTGACGCGGGTAATGCGTCGCACTCTTGGCGGCTCATGCCAAGATGTTGATGGTTGGTCGGGTGTCGAAACTTGAAGAAGTTGTTCAAAATGCTCGAACCAACGTTTCAGCTGATCAGTTGGGTCGGTGAGTAACTGTCCTGCCGCGTCTTTCACCAGCATCCTCGGATTCATCCTTGCTCACCTGAGGCATCGTGAGATATCGTAGAAGAGGCGAATATCACCAGTTGTTGCAGCTTTCTCCCCTTCGTCGGCCAGGGAGTCCACTCACGATCGCTTGTCCCGTCTGCAGCAGCGTTTAACTTCTTTCTCTAGAGCCGAATACCGTTGACGGGATTCCTACTTGGCAGCTCTGGTTTTTGCTCGCTCTGTCACGGCCTTTGCTTCTCTACGGTCCTCGATTTTTTGCCATGTTGCATCCGTAAGCAACCCCTTATGCTGAGTGCGCAGCTCAGTCAGGTTGTTGCATGCTCTTCTACGCTGCCACCTTCTGGAACATCCGCTGCTCTAGTTCCAAGTTCTTTAATGATCGATCTCTTCACAACTGTTTCTGCTAGTCGGAGTGTGTTGAATCGCCGCTCGAGTCTCTCCTCCCGCCGCTGAATCCGAGCAATGCGTAATCGGATCTCGCCAATTAGAAGGTGATGGTCAGACGCGATGTCAGTGCTGCGTTTATTCCGGACATCAAGAAGGCTCCGTCTCCATTTTCGGCTGATGCAGATGTGGTCGATTTGATGTTCAGTTTGTGTATCACGAGAGACCCACGTGGCTTTATGCAGTGGTCGATGGGGAAAGAACGATCCTCCAATCACCATGTTGTTATTGCCACAGAATTCTACCAACAGTTCACCGTTTTCACTCATTTATCCAAGACCTATGACACGCTCATAGTCCGTGTTGTCGGAGACGATCTTCACACTGAAGTCGCCCATGTAGATCTTGATGTCGTGTTCTGAATCTGGCAATGATTATTCTCTCATTAATTGGTTCCCAAGTTGTGCCAGCTTACCTTGCTGAGCTAACGTTAAAACATCCCAATTCGTGTCTTTTGTTTCATGCCAAAAGTCGTCGCTGTCATATCAGTTCTCGGTCTTTCTTCGTTGGTTTCTCAAACGGTTTGTTGAGTTTCAGGAGCAGTAGGTTGTTGGCCTAAAGTCCCTATTCACCGGGATAGGGCTGCCATCTTAGATATAACTTCTGGGGAAAATAATTTCGTACTCAGCCGCTGGATGCCAGAACAGACGCTTAATGCGGGATCGGTCGTGCTGTAGAAGCTTATTAAACGGAGCATATCGATTTCGCGTTGGATTGTTTAAAAAAAAACGGGCTTTGTCTTAGTGTCTTGAAAATAACTTCGCTTACTTAAAAATTAATACTTAAATACTTAGTTGCTTACCAAGGTGACTTCCCATGAATTACCTTCCAACTAATTGACTATACCTATCCCTTGGTGCTCACGGAGATGCAGAGAATTCCTCGATCTCTTGTAGCAATAAGTGTCGAACCTGTGAGGACGTGGTCGACATCTTTATTGGTTTGACCTTTTTGAAACACGAAAATTTTACCAGAGGGGGGGATGGGGGGGTTAACAGGGAAATTTCGAAATTGAATTTTTATTTTTGATGCCAAATGTCTTAGAAATGTATGAAACGTCGAGATTCATTCCATCAAATACAAAGCAATGGAAAGTAATATGATTTGTTTCCAGGGTTCGGATTTGTCACTCACTCACAGATCACTCCACCATGCATTTTATCCGGATAAATTACAGTGCGATAAACTCCGGCACAAGTTATGGTACGAAAAATTGTTATCCTTCTTCCCATGTTTCGCGAAAGTCAAATGCTGCTTACTTTACCTCTCCAAGCTGATTGAATCTGACGATGCGCCACGATAAGCAAAAGCAGATACAGCAGTTTTTCCCATCGCTTTCAATCAATTCATGTGGTGGCGTGGTTTTAGTGGGCGCTCTGAACATTTTAAGATTGTTTTGGGTTCGAATCCCGTTGCGGTCTTAAATTTTTGTAAATATGCTTGTAAAATTTATCTGATGAGGCGACGAGAAGGAAAATTTGTGGATTAAAATTAAATTATCCGGCGATCCGGCGGCGCTCACGAATTTATCACCCGCCATTCTATCCGGTTAAAAATATTGTGTGAGAATACTTCCTCACAGGGGGACCATAAAAAATCACACTCCGCTAAATGGATTAATCGCAGGTTTTTATTCATATGAGTGAGAATTCCGAAGCCTGTTTGTTTCTCATTTTTGTGATTTTTTTTCAGCAGTTAGCACGCATGTTGATAAAGGTAAGCGACAAAATTGTTTGTGTTTCTTTGTTTCGCGATGAGATGAATATATGTTCAGTGAGATGGAGATCGGAACAGTTCCCCTATATAGCGCAAGTCGGGACAAAAGCAATATTTCCACAAAAAATATTAAAAATCTCAAACCCTTAAATACTCACACAACCAACATCAAACAGCTGCATTGAACCATAGATACACACACAAACAAACGTAATTTACCCAATTTCGACTTGGGAGTTCAATCATAATGCGCTCATGAATGGTTCCCGATTGCGCGCATCATTTTTAATTGTCCGTTTTTCGGCACAGAATGGCCCATTCATGAGCCGGGAATTGCTAAATCACGGCCATGGTCATCATCATGCTCCTGTTGGCTCACGCGAGATATGTATTCACGGTTAATATGCCCCAGTCTGTTGGTGGTGGAGGCTCGATGTGCATCCAATTGGCTCGAATGCGGGACGCGGTGTGATGGAGAGGAGGTACTGGCTGTAATTATATTTTGATTGCCGCCAATTGAAACAAAAAAGGCGAAAGTGGTTTCGATTTTTGTCATTGCGGGATTGTGATGGGCGGTAATGGCGATGATGTAATGAAATTTTGGGTCAAATTTGCGGATGCTGTGTGTATATGGATAAGTGTTTGACGAGGAAAACGTGACGACAACAGAGTGATGGCAGGTGAGATGACAGCCCTGCTAGGGGAATTATGTGGCATTATCGAGAAATGGCACACAAGAGGTAATCATTTGTAATGACTTTGAATGCATGGGAACATTGGCTGGCTATAGGTGACTGACCTGATGTAGACTTGTTTACTATAATTATTGAAACGGTGCCAAATGATAGACTGGTTTGGTATTTCGATAGATGCTGAGAAACCAGTTTGTATTGTATGGGGTGGGGTTTGGATTGATTTTCTATTTGCAAGTTTTACCCGAAACGCTTTAGGCTAAATTGATTTTAGATTTATTCTCAGATTTAACCTCTCCAGAAGCTTTTGCACAAAGCTTTCAATCGTTAATATCTATATAATGTTCGAATCGTTATTCAACGTACAATCAGTCGTACTGCAAACATCATGCACATACCCTTCTTTTTTACATTGAAGGTCTAGCTACTGTCAAAAGGCGCGCCTGATAACTTTACTTGATAGGTTTGTATTGATTAAAACAACGTACCCACGTAGCCATCCCAGATAGCCCAGACAGTGAACGAGTTGGCGGTGGCAAGTTCGGCTTCGATTTGGTCAACAGAATCTTACGGATCAGATCTCGTTAAATATACAAATACGTATATGAGTGTTGGAATTAGAAGTTATAGAAATGTTGAAGTGCATCTAGGATACTAAGTCGAAAGCCAGCAAAAAGCCGTGTGCTATGAATTGTAAATTGGATAGGCACGGGCGAAAAACAAACAAGAAGTAATTCCGTCGAAAGCGAGAAAAATGGTAAATTCAACAAATGGTGCTGACAACATAATCAAAATTTATTAATCTTACGTTGACTAATTATGATTATTAAACCAGCCTTCTAATTAAATCCATATTTAAGTTGATTTTGGAATACAACTACAGTCTTTCAGTAAAAGTCCAATTAAAAACATCAAATATTTACCTACAACTGCATCCATCCCGTTGAATCTCAATTTTCGATTCAGATACTAGACAACTACACCCGATGCGCAGCAGTACATAGGAAAGGGGCCATAAATTTCGCAGGATGATACCAGAACGCAACAGACAATCCTGCAAAAACTGCACCAGAAAACGGAATTGATGCACCGCGCAAATAAATGAATTCAGTGCTCCATCCTCCTCCTGGATTCTCGCACCCAACTCTTCACCATATATAGAATCATACTCTGCCGGTCGGTTGTCGGCTCTGAATACGGCCCGTCCTTTGATTCAGGGATGGGAGTAGAATTTTCCTTCATCTTTTTTTGTTGCGAGGTTGTTTTCGAACTTTTTTCGTGTTTTATATCCAACCTCTAAATTACCACCAACCAAAGGACGGCGAATGGTAGAGTTTCGCTTACCACACTCTTCCCAATACTCTTACTTTTGCATACGCATGGTGCACTTTTTTTTACTACTTGAAAGCGTTTGTTCAGATTTGATTCTTCAAAAAATGCATCTATTGAACTATTTTTTTTCTATATTCGAGGTATGCCAACATTTTTTTTTAATTAGGATTTCAGGAAATTTTTCTTATCACCATAATTTATTTTGAAGCTCTGTTTATTTTGCATATGGGAATGAATCACTCCCTAAGCATGGTTAACACGTACGTCCCCAACCCCCATTTTACGACAAAACTCAAAATTCAAAACCATGCAGCTCAGCCAATTTCTGACGGATTTTCAAGCAATCTTCTGGAATCGATCACAAAATTCCTATAGTTTTAGGAAACGAGATAAATTTTTGTGCAATGGCCATGGTTCCGGATATATTCCGGGGAGTACTGGCGTTACCTCCCTCCTGGAAAAAATGGTCACTGGCAGATCGGCTTCGAAATCCATCGTGCGACATGTCAAACTTCATGATTTTGCAAAACAAGTACACTGGAGTACATTTCGTCGATTTTCGATCGAATTGGCCACCCTCCGGGTACTTCCAGGGCCTGGTTCCCTTGGGGAAGTGGCCAATTTTCATTCGCTCTTGGAACCCATCTTGTGACATATCAACCTTCATGATTTTGCAAAACAAGTACACTGGAGTACATTTCGGCGATTTTCGATCGAATTGGCTGCCCTCCGGGTACTTCCAGGGCCTGGTTCCCTTGGGGAAGTGGCCAATTTTCGTTCAATCTTGGAACCCATCTTGCGACATATCAAACTTCGTGATTTTGCAAATTGAGTACACTGGAGTACATTTCGACGATTTTCGATCGAATTGGCCACCCTCCGGGTACTTCCAGGGCTTGGTTCCCTTGGGGAAGTGGCCAATTTTCATTCGCTCTTGGAACCCATCTTGCGACATATCAAACTTCATGATTTTGCAAAACAAGTACATTGGAGTACATTTCGGCGATGTTCGATCGAATTGGCCGCCCTCCGGGTACTTCCAGGGCCTGGTTCCCTTGGGGAAGTGGCCAATTTTTGTGCAATCTTGGAACCCATCTTGTGACATATCAAACTTCATGATTTTGCAAATTAAGTACACTGGAGTACATTTCGGTGATTTTCGATCGAATTGGCCACCCTCCGGGTACTTCCAGGGCTTGGTTCCCTTGGGGAAGTGGCCAATTTTCATTCGCTCTTGGAACCCATCTTGTGACATATCAAACTTCATGATTTTGCAGAACAAGTACACTGGAGTACATTTCGGCGATTTTCGATCGAATTGGCCACCCTCCGGGTACTTCCAGGGCCTGGTTCCCTTGGGGAAGTGGCCAATTTTCGTTCAGTCTTGGAACCCATCTTGCGACATATCAAACTTCATGATTTTGCAAATTAAGTACACTGGAGTACATTTCGACGATTTTCGATCGAATTGGCCACCCTCCGGGTACTTCCAGGGCCTGGTTCCCTTGAGGAAGTGGCCAATTTTCATTCGCTCTTGGAACCCATCTTGCGACATATCAAACTTCATGATTTTGCAAAACAAGTACATTGGAGTACATTTCGGCGATTTTCGATCGAATTGGCCGCCCTCCGGGTACTTCCAGGGCCTGGTTCCCTTGGGGAAGTGGCCAATTTTTGTTCAATCTTGGAACCCATCTTGTGACATATCAAACTTCATGATTTTGCAAATTAAGTACACTGGAGTACATTTCGGCGATTTTCGATAGAATTGGCCGCCCTCCAGGTACTCCCAGGGTCTGGTTCCCTTTGGGAAGTGGCCAATTTTCGTTCAATCTTGGAACCCATCTTGCGACATATCAAACTTCATGATTTTGCAAAACAAGTACACTGGAGTCCATTTCGGTGATTTTCGATCGAATTGGCCACCCTCCGGGTACTTCCAGGTAGGCCTGTGCGCTGATTGAAATTTTACCGGCAGTGGCGTGATAGATCATTTTCAGGCAGCGGCGGCAGCGTCACGCCGTTGGTGATCAGCGGTGGCGTGGATCGGCGTGAACCAGTTTCAAGCGCCAAAATTTCTTCGAAAGTTCGTCAAGGAATTCTTCTAGAAGTTCCTCCACTAGATTTTTTAAAAGATCGTCAAGAAATTCCCTTGGACATTCCTCCGTAAGTGCCTCCAGAAACTCCTCCCCGATTTCACCTGGAAGTTCCTTCAGGAATTCCTCCAGGAATTCATCTGGAAGTTCCTCCAGGAATTCCTCCGGAGGTTCCTCCAGGAATTCTTACGGAAGTTTCTCCAGGAATTCCTCCGAAAGTTTCTCCATGAACTCTTCCGGAAGTTCCTCCAGGAATTTCTATGGAAGTTCCTCCGGAAGTTCCTCCAGGAATTCCTCCGTAAAACTGGAATTGGCCACCTGGAATTCCAGGAATTTCTGGAGGATTTCCTAGAGAAGCTTCCGGAATAATTCCTGGAGGAATTTCCGGGGGAATTCCTGGAGGAACTTCCGAAGGAATTCCTGGAGGAACTTCCGGAGGAATTCCTGGAGGAACTTCCGAAAGAATTCCTGGAGGAACTTCCGGAAGAATTCCTGGAGGAACTTCCGGAAGAATTCCTAGAGGAACTTCCGGAGGAATTCCTGGAGGAATTTCCGGAGGAATTCCTGGAGGAACTTCGGGAGAAATTCCTGGAGGAACCTCCGGAGGAATTCCTGGAGTAATTCTTGGAGAAGCTTCCTGAAGGAACTTCCAGACGCTATCCGGGAGGAGTATCTGGAAAAATTTCCCAGAGGCACTTATAGAGGAATATCTGGAAGAATGTCCAAAGGAATTTCTTGACGATCTTCTAAAAAAATTCGTGGAGGAACTTCTGGATGAATTTCTGGAGGAACTTCTGAATAAAATTTTGGCGCTTGAAACTGCTTCACGCCGATCCACGCCGCCGCCAATCACCAACGGCGTGACGCCGCTGGCTGAAAATGATCTATCACGCCACCGCCGGTTAAATTTCAATCAGCGCACAGGTCTACCTGGAAGTACCCGGATGGTGGCCAATTCGATCGAAAATCACCGAAATGGACTCCAGTGTACTTGTTTTGCAAAATTATGAAGTTTGACATGCCGCAAGGTGGATTCCAAGAGTAAACGATAATTGGCCACTTCCCCAAGGGAACCAGGCCCTGCTTTCTTCGGGTACTTCCCGGAGGGTGGTCGAATCGATCGAAAATAGCCGAAACGTACTCCAGTGTACTTTTTTTGCAAAATCATGAAGTTTGACATGTCGCAAGATGGGTTCCAAGAGCGAATGAAAAGTGGCCACTTCCCCAAGGGAACCAGGCCCTGGAAGTACCCGAAGGGTGGCCAATTCGATCGAAAATCGCCGAAATGTACTCCAGTGTACTTGTTTTGCAAAATCATGAAGCTTGACATGTAGCAAGATGGATTCCAAGATTGAACGAAAATTGGCCACTTCTCCAAGGGAACCAGGCCCTGGAAGTACCTGGAGGGTGGCCAATTCGATCGAAAATTGCCGAAATGTACTCCACTGTACTTGTTTTGCAAAATCATGAAGTTTGATATAAATTGGCCACTTCCCCAAGGGAACCAGGCCCTGGAAGTACCTGGAGGGTGGCCAATTCGATCGAAAATCACCGAAATGTACTCCACTGTACTTGTTTTGCAAAATCATGAAGTTTGTTATGTCGCAAGATGGATTGGCCACTTCCCCAAGGGAACCAGGCCCTGGAAGTACCCGGAGGGTGTCCAATTCGATCGAAAATCGCCGAAATGTACTCCACTGTACTTGTTTTGCAAAATCATGAAGTTTGATATGTCGCAAGATGGATTCCAAGATTGAACGAAAATTGGCCACTTCTCCAAGGGAACCAGGCCCTGGAAGTACCCGGAGGGTGGCCAATTCGATCGAAAATCACCGAAATGTACTCCAGTGTACTTGTTTTGCAAAATCATTAAGTTTGATATGTCGCAAGATGGGTTCCAGGATTGAATGAAAATTGGCCACTTCCCCAAGGGAACCAGGCCCTGGAAGTACCTGGAGGGTGGCCAATTCGATCGAAAATCACCGAAATGTACTCCACTGTACTTGTTTTGCAAAATCATGAAGTTTGATATGTCCCAAAAGGCATTCCAAGATTGGACGCAAATTGGCCACTTCTCCAAGGGAACCAGGCCCTGGAAGTACCCGGAGGGTGGCCAATTCGATCGAAAATCATCGAAATGTACTCTAGTGTACTTGTTTTGTAAAATCATGAAGTTTGATATGTCGCAAGATGGGTTCCAAGAGCGAATGATAATTGGCCACTTCCCCAAGGGAACCAGGCCCTGGAAGTACCCGGAGGGCGGCCAATTCGATCGAAAATCGCCGAAATGTACTCCACTGTACTTGTTTTGCAAAATCATGAAGTTTGATATGTCGCAAGATGGGTTCCAAGATTGAACGAAAATTGGCCACTTTCCCAAGGGAACCAGGCCCTGGAAGTACCCGGAGGGTGGCCAATTCGATCGAAAATCGCCGAAATGTACTCCAGTGTACTTGTTTTGCAAAATCATGAAGTTTGATATGTCGCAAGATGGGTTCCAAGAGCGAATGAAAATTGGCCACTTCCCCAAGGGAACCTGGCCCTGGAAGTACCCGGAGGGTGGCCAATTCGATCGAAAATCGCCGAAATGTACTCCACTGTACTTGTTTTGCAAAATCATGAAGTTTGATATGTCGCAAGATGGGTTCCAAGATTGAATGAAAATTGGCCACTTCCCCAAGGGAACCAGGCCCTGGAAGTACCCGGAGGGTGGCCAATTTGATCGAAAATCGTCGAAATGTACTCCAGTGTACTTGTTTTGCAAAATCATGAAGTTTGACATGTCGCACGATGGATTTCGATGCCGATCTGCCAGTGACCATTTTTTCCAGGAGGGAGGTAACCCCAGTACTCCCCGGAATATATCCGGAACCATGGCCATTGCACAAAAATTTATCTCGTTTCCTAAAACTATAGGAATTTTGTGATCGATTCCAGAAGATTGCTTGAAAATCCGTCAGAAATTGGCTGAGCTGCATGGTTTTGAATTTTGAGTTTTGTCGTAAAATGGGGGTTGGGGACGTACGTGTTAACCAATTAATTGTAGCGCCTGATGTTCCGTTGAAGATTTTAAATCAATTTAGTTTGAAATAAGGGAGGCCTTGTAGTGGGTCACATTTTAGTGACTTGGTCTCTTTTTTCGGGTCAGTCTCTTTTTCCGAGATCAAGTCACTAAAGTCACTTTTGCTCGTAGGAAAACACCATTTTTAGGTATTTTGATCAAAAGGTACAGCGTTTTAGAACCCAAATAAATATTTTTATTAAATGTGAAGTTTATGACCCCGTCGATTGATATTTTGCACAGATTTAAGAAAAGTGACAATTAGAGGTTGTTGGTTCGAAAGTTGCTCTTAACTTCTTAGTCGATTCAAGTTCATGATCAGCCTTTAACATAATGTCCTTATCTATAAACTTTAGAACGGAAATTTGGGGATTTTTATATCACTGTTCATGGGTTTGCGAATTGTGTATTATGACAAACAAGATCGAGTATCCAAATATATTAGCATGGCTGTAAGCAGCCCCTAGTGATTATATAACCAAAAACTATCAAACTTTACGGTATCATATTGATCTTTTCAATTCTAAATGATCTTCCTGATGTTTCCAATTATTTTTTATTCATAATGATGACATTTGATACTACAATGGATATTTAGAGTAGTACGTTTTGCTTTCGACATCAATTCGGTCAAAAGAAACGCGATCCAACTTTTAAAAGCAATTGCCGATCGTTTTACGTTCGAGTCCCATCGAAGGGGAAGTGGTTATCTCCAATACATTTTTCAAATCAATATCTTCCACATAATGTGCATATTCACATATGAGTTTCCACAACATTGTAAATTTTCGACAAGGTTTATTCTGTACAGAAGTGCGTTTAGTAAATAGTGATTAAACATAGGCCTCGACATAACTCGAATGAAACCTCGATTGAGGTCCTCATCTCTGAACCACGCTCGCCTAGAACTTAAGGAACTATGGAAACTTAGTCACCATCCAAGTTCGTTGTTTGTCTACTTTGCCGAATATTCTAGGAAGGACTCATTGTTCGAGAATTTAGTATCATAAACCTCACCTTCCCATATCATAAACCTCACTTTTCCCAGCAAGTTTGCCTTCTCATTGTCGTAGGTTGAGCAATGTGGTGGGACCGAAATAAATGTAATCTTGAATGGTCTTTCGACCAAGACACACATCTGCTCTCTTATGTATGTAAAAAAGTAAGATGCGTGCTTTACTGGTTTCATCGACCACCGTGCCTTGATAGAATTAAGACTATCTGAGAAGATAAAATAATGGTCTATACGCTGATCGGAAATTCTCCCTAATATCACGAAATTAATTGCTACCAGCTAAGCAACATAAACCAAACACGGTTCTTGAAGTTTTCGGAAGGTGATAGAATTCACATTGAAAGGCAAAAGGCAGGAAATAGATATTTGTCGAAGATGATGTGGTATTTCTTGAATAGCAAGTTCCATGGACGCATCGTATCCAATTGAGGAAGTGGACTCGAAGTGGATTATAACACGGGAGACAAAAATCAGAATAAATGTATAGTTAAGGCAAACTCTTAGGAATCTTGACCTAATCAGTTCAAGCATTCGAAGGTTTCTAAGACAAGTGTGTTATGTACTTGTTCCACATTTGATGAGTATTTTTAATGAGAGCGTCCAGCAACGGTGCTTTAAAATAATGACTCCAACAATGACCTCCAGGCCAGTTTTGCCATTTCTCATTTTCAATCTATAGAAACGGGTACTTATCTAGGGTACTTATCTAGGGTACTTTGCAATAGCCATGCATTGTCCTATATTTGGAGCCCTAATTAAAAATGAAAAATATTTATTTGGAGCCCTAATTAAAAATGAAAAATATTTATGAAGAGATTCTGCTTATTTAAAAAAGGTATTGATCATTAGTTATTAGATTTGAACTTTTTTTTTAACTCAAGTTTATTGCAGGTTTGTTACAACTACGCAACTCCAAACGCTGCAAAATTGCGAAGAATCCGAAAAAAAACTCAAAGCTTCTATAAAGAATTTAATAAATAAATCAAGTCGTTTCTGGTCGTTGCAGTATTGTAAAGCAGCAAAAAAGGTTACTCCTGTATCCGACGGGTTCGGTAATGTACCTTTTTCAATGATTTGAAGCTTATTTTGCTGCTATAATGGTAGTGGAGCCCTCCGTAGCTGTGCGATAAGACGCGCGGCTCCAAAGCAAGACCATGCTGAGGGTGGCTGGGTTCGATTCCCCGTGCCGGTCTAGGCAATTTTCGGATAGGATTCCCTGGGCATAAAAGTATCATCATGTTAGCCTCATGATATACGAATGCAAAAATCCCAAGTAACATTTTAAGTTTTATATCTTGAAGACCATTATTTACTCTACAAGAGTGTTATAAAGCCAGCTTAAAACCAAAATGTTACTAGGGATGGTAACTTGGTTTAGTAACTTGGTCCCAGTATGGGGATAAAATGCCAATAAGAAGAAGGAGAAGAAGAAGAAGAATGGTAGTATTACACACTAATATAGTCATAAATACACACTAGGGTGTCAAAAATTTGTCATCGAATTTCAAAAAAAGACATTGCTCAAAATCTTCATTACCCCAAAATATGACCCTATGCAAAATTTGAGCTCAATCGGACATGATTTAGGGGTGCCTAAAATTCATCAAAGTTTTGAAATGTTTACCCATTCAAATTTTCCCAAGGGGGGACCAAAGGAAAAGTCGAAAATCGAATTTTTGTTTTTGATGCCTAATGACTTAAAAATGCATGATACGTCGAGATCTGATGTTATCTAAACAATTTTTTTTGAAGATTTTTTTCCCTTTTTTTTTAGAACTTGATAAAAAATGTTTGATGAATTTTTTTTCGTCGAATTTTAACACATTTACGATACGCAAACATTTTCGTAGCCAAAAATATCCCCCTATGCAAAATTTGAGCTAAATCAGACATGATTTAGGGGTGCTCAAAATTAATCAAAAAAAAATTTTTTTTTCTCACAAGGGGGATTTTTGTTTTGTTTTTAGACTCAAAATACATGAAAATCGATTTAAGTCGAGTCAAGTACGAGACACTGAAGACGACCTTACTGTTGAGGTAGAAATACGTATCTCTCAAGGTACAATTAAGTGGTGGAATTAAATGGGATTGTACAAACTCATCTTATGACAAGTGAAGACATTCCACTAAAAAGCTCAAAATAATTTTCTTAAGAAAAAATTGATTTTCTCCAAAAAAAATGTTTCCAAAAACCAAAGGTTCCCCCTTGGGAAAATTTTCATGGGTAAAAATTTCAAAACTGATGAATTTTGGGCACCCCTAAATCATGTCCGATTGAGCTCAAATTTTGCATGGCGTCATATTTTGGGATAATGAAACTTGTGAGCAATGTCGTTTTTTTTAATTCGAAAATGTCATTTTCATTGGCACCCTAATACACACTAATATAGTGGGGCCATCCAGAAACCACGTGGTCATATTTTTGAAGATTTTCAACCCCCCCCTCCCCCCATGTGGCTTATCGTGGTCATTTGGCAGACCCCCCCCCATCCCCCCCCTGTGACCACGTGGCTTTTTCTCAAGTACAAAAATTTAAAAAAACCATGTGTAACTAAAACATATGGTTAAACCGAACAATTTTGAAGATGGAGAATTTCAACTGATTCAAAATCAAACTGAGCCCAGCATGGAAATTATAAATTTTCATGAATTCGAACATTTTGATGATGTTATCATGTTGTAATGTGTATCGGATATTAGGATATCTAGAACTCGTACACCTTCGATGCATCAGGAGGATACAAAACAATGTGGATTCGCGAATATGTTATAAAAATTTCGAGAAAAAATTGTAATGGTTTAGAAATTTTCCAAAATATCCCTATATTATCAATTTTTTTATTAGTGATTTTTTTTAAATAATTATAAAGTTCATCACTGAATATCCCTATAGATTCCTAAGAGTGTTTGGGAGTTTGGGACCTTCCGTAGCTCTGGAGGTACTGGAAATTCTCAAGATATATTAACCTCAGCGAAGCATCTGAACTGAACTCTTACAACAAAAAGTTTATCAGAGAATTACAAAGTTAATATACAATCTTAGAGATGCAAATAAAACCTCCTACTGTTGTTTCTTTTGAGTAGCATTCCTGTAGAGACTCCAGTTTTGCTTTCAGAATCATCAAATTGGTTTACATTCCAATATTAACAGGTATTAACAGGTTTCAGTATAAATTAGAAAAAAAATCCAGCTTACTTTTTAACAGAATCTCTAAAGATTTTTTTTTCAAAATCCTGGGCAACTTTAATGAATCTTCAAAGGAAATTCTTCTAAATTTCCAATGGAAATTTTTTTCGTTTTCCAAAAGAAATTCTTAGACATTTCCAGCAGTTTTTTTTTTAATTTCCAAAACAAATTATTCGGAATATGCCAAAATATTTCCGATGGAAATTCCTAAGATTTTCCAGTAGAAAATCGAAAAAAGTTTATCTGAAACACCAATAATGAATTTCCCGAGGAAAATCCGATGTTTTTACAAGTGAAAATAACGAAAAAAATTGTACTTTTGAAGGAATCCCTTAAAAAATTTAATCAAAATTTTAAAGATTTTCTGATGTGAAAATTCCTTAAAATTTCTAAATCATTTCCTGTGCGTCTTTGCATGGTAAAGATTTAAAGCAATGTTTAGCTGAACCTACAAAGAAATCAAAATGACTTCCCGAAGAAGAATGAATTCGATGAAATTTTGGAAGAATTTATGGTACAAATTAAAAAACATGAACCTTGAGAATTTTAAAGATTTATTCTTTGAAAATCCAAAGAATTTTGTGAAGATAATCCATAGACTCTTCCGTGGAAATTCTAAATAATTCCTCGGATAAAAAAATACTTGGAAAATTTAAAGAATGTGATAGAATTTACAAAGAGCGTAAAAAAGTATTCCGAAAAATTTTCATTTCAAAATTTAAAAAAAAATCCAAAAACAAAAAATCAACGGAAATATCAAAGTGTTTCATGTGGCATTGGCTGTTTAATATCTTTCGGAAATTCAGAAGAGTTTTTATTGAAAAATTTAGAAGTCTTCTTATTCTTCTATGGCTCCATATTCCAACTGGAAGTTGGTCTGTTTTTCAACTTAGTATATTCTATTAGCATTTCCTTTGTTATAAATTGTAAGCTTTTATATGCCAGCCATTGCACGATTATATATCTTGTGTAGCTAGTACGATGGATACACTATACCTAGGATGTCGAAAATGTTTCCCACCTGAACACATCCTAGACAGGAACGAGAATCGAACTCGTCATCTCCGGGTTGGCAACCCTACGCCTTTGCTCGCAAAGCTAACTGGAGACTGAACATTTTGAAGTGCACTCCTTAAAATGTTCGAAAAACTTCTTTTGGAAATAAAGAAGAATTTCTGATGAAGATTCGAAAGAACTTGTCGTAGAAAATGTCATTAGAATGTAAAAAAAATATATGAAAATTTGAACATTTTTTTCCACCGAAAATTATATGTATTTCCCACGGGACTGTTTTGAATTTTCAGACAGAATTCACATGGAATTTTTTTGGAGTTTTAAGGAAATTTATTCTCAATTTACACCGGAGATGTTTTTTTTTTCATTAACAATTTGTAGCAAAATTTCCAAGCAAAATTGTTCAGAGAGAACTGTTCAAAAATCATTCTGAATGCCAGCACTTTATCAGGATTATATGAAGTAATGTCAAAGTTTTTACAGCAAATTTCTTTACTAGATTTTTCTTGAATATCCACAAAAAATTCTTTTGAAGTTTTTTTCTTAAGATTTTTTCTTGGATTATTGTAAAAACATGAACATTTTTCAAAATTGTAGCTGCAGTCCGCTGATGCAAAAGTGTCGGCGGCGTGATGCCAAAAATCATCTGTGGCGGAATTTTTCTAAAAATATTTTTCCATTTTTCCTTTCCATTTTTTTTTGTGGAAATTGAGACTGAATCGCACCCTTTTTTCTCGTTTATTTTTTCATGGAAATAGGGTCTAAGGCTAAGATGGTCAAATAACGCAGATATGCATCGGCGTTGCGACCGACGCAGCTGCGTTACCGGTTTTCCTCGATGCACACCTACGTCTTTTTAACGCTGAGTTCAAAAGACGCTACGTGGACATCGGCCCTAAGATGCGCTTTGCGTTTAATGATTCAATCATTAAATTTAATTGATTTGTATTTTTACACCGCTATTGTTATTCACCAAAAGTTTTTCGTGTAAAAAAAACCACGTGGTTCGAGAGCAACACCCCCCTCCCCCCATGTGGCTTATCGTGGTCATTTTCCAAACCCCCCCTCCCCCCCTATATGACCACGTGGTTTCTGGACGGCCCCTAGTTGATAAATAAATCAGTACCAAATTTTCAAAACGACTTATCTTCTTTTGTAAACAAAGATTCAAACGTCGATTTGACGAATCCGATAGCACTCCCACGCAAACCAGCACCACCAACAGATAGTAGAAGTCTTCATGATGGTGGTTTGCGAAGGAGTGCTACCAGGTTCGTCAAATCGACGTTTTAATCTTTATTTACAAAAGCAGATAAGTCGTTTTAAAAATTTGGTATTGAAATGTCCACAGCTCGCAGAAAATCTAAAGGACTTCGCTCCGAAAAAATACGAAGTAATTTTTGGATTGATTTACGTAAGAATTTCTGTAAATATTAAATCTTGAATTTCTGAAGGTTCTCCGCATAAATTCAATAAAAGTTCTCTGCACGAATATCCAAAACGATTGTCGCAGGGATTTCTGAAGGAATCTTCCATATATTCCTGAAAGCGTTTTTGCATAGATTCCCGGGAATTTCTGATAAAGCTGTTGTCAACGAAGCCGGCTGGATCACTTCCCACCCACAGTAATTCAGTGAGTAATTTGAGGACTGTTAAGTTTATTGAGAGGACACTTCCACATGAAGATATAAAACAGACAGATTCGTCAATTTTGATAGAGTTTGCTTTATCGTATATTATAATACACTGTCAATCAACTGTAATTTTTAAAAAGAGGTAAAACAGTTTAAATCCAACAATATGGCGCCTATTGTCAAAGCTTCTCGAATTTCGCGTAAACATAAGTTTCCCAACACATTTTTTATAATTTTAATATAATTCAAAATTTAAAGTTTGTAATAAAAAAATGTTATTCGGAATGTCAACAAAATCATCAAGAAGATCAGAAACAAACACACTGTCATTGATTTGTCGATATCCAGAAACATTAGAGCCTGTAGGAACCCGAAAACGGAATATAAACGGTTTTAGCTATTGAAAATCCAAACAATTGAAATTGTTATAAATATCGAAAATTTCTGAGTTAGAATTGTTTCTTATCTAGAAGGTCAGATAATATATTCAACGAAACAAAACAGATTTCTTAAAAGATTGATGGTTTAAAAAACATCGACAATACAATGTGTCCTCTTTATAAACTGAACAGTCCTTACACAGAAATATTGAATTTTCGCAGGGATCTCGGAAGATTTTTTGCATATATTATTGGAGATTTGTGCTGAAATTTTTTTGTTTAAATTTCCGAAATTCTTCTTCAAAAGTTTTTGAAGAGTTTAAGCAATTATGTCAAATTTGGCCTGAATATTTTTTATGTACATAAAGTTCGGACATCAAAAATCCCACCGACAATAACTTTTATCCCGCATACTTACATGATACTTGATGGGCTACAGCTCCTCATGAGCCTACGCCGAATCACTGGTTCTCTACTAAGTATTATTCTCGCTTGATGCTCTTCCGGCATACGAACAACGTGTCAAGCCTACCGTGGTCTGCCGTGTTGTATAAGCATAACAATATCCAGTCCTTCCCACACCGGGTATAACCTGCCGCCAGATTCCTTTCTTCTGTTTACCGCCGAGTAATGTCCTCAGCACCTTACGCTCAAATACTCTGAAAGCTCTCCGATCAGACTTCTTTAATGTTCATGTTTCATGGCCGTATCAAACCCCTGAAGATTCAGAGTAGTATACAGCGCGAGTTTCGTCTTCGTGTACATACTGTGGATCCTGACCCCCAGAGGGGGGTCAGGGGGAGGGGTCTGAGGAACGGGAGGGATCTGAGGATGGTACTCAAGTATATAATAAAAAAATCTTATGTTTTTGCAAATATAATGAAGTACAATACGATCCAACCAAGTCTAATTCAAATTGAATTGCAATTCAATTCAGTTTAAAAATCCGATCAAAATCCAATCTATCTATATTCTAAATCCAATCCCAATCCAAATTTAATGCTAATCAGCTCTAAATCCAATATAAATCTAATACAAAACAACTCCAAATAGAATAAAAAATTCCTTAGATTTTGGCAATTACCATGGAGGAGTATCAAGCAATTTATTATGATTTGCTCAATCTAACGTATTTTTTTTTGCCTTTATTGTCGAGGCTTTCAGTCCGAGACTGGCTCATCTCGTAGAGTAACGTAAACTTATTTTTATCCATTTTCTAGAAATCAATTAATTTTGTACCTAGAGGGTCGCAAGCAATATACTTCCAAAACAGTTTTTGAACCTCTGGATTACGGGACGTAAGCTGATTACGAAGTCCGTAATAAACCCTGTAAGACGCGCGGCTACAAAGCAAGATCATGCTGAGGGTGGCTGGGTTCGATTCCCGGTGCCGGTCTAGGCAATTTTCGGATTGGAAATTGTCTCGACTTCCCTGGGCATAAAAGTATCATTGTGCTAGCCTCATGATATACGAATGCAAAAATAGTAACCTGGCTTAGAAACCTCGAAGTTAACCTTCCTAGTGCATTGGGGTCCATTTCGACCCAAGCACACCCAAAACACCGCTGTAACTTTGTAACGCAACGAGATAAAAATCTGAAAAATTCTGACTTTTCCTAACTTTCGGAAATTAACATTCCCTGAGAAAATCAGCTTCCAGCGACATCTAGGAGAGACGCCACAAAAAAAGTAACACATTGTGCATTGGGGTCCTTTTGGACCTAAGATTTCATCACGATCACAAAAACTCAAATTTCAACCGATTTTCGATCTTTAGGCACCAAACGAAAGCTGTAGGTTCCAATAACAATGATTCATCCAAATTGTCCACTCTAGTCCCCGGGGAACCTGTGCTAAAGAGGTACTGTTTGAGCTTCTCAATTTGGCACCAAATTTTCGAGTTTCGTGTTATGAAACATAAAATTGCTTGCAAATATGTGCTCTGATGATCCCAACTGTATTTGCTATATTGTATATGCCATTTCTGGGCAAATTTATCCCTCGAGCGGTCATCGGAAAGCCCTCTGGAAGATCCGGAACATCCGTAAAATGGCCAATTCCAAAAGTTCATCCTAGAGTTTCGCGATTTTTTTAAAACCATTCATTCTGGAAAATTGTGGGTGCTATCAATAGGTAAAGTCTTCTGTGACCCCCAAATATCCCAGAAACGGTCCTCCGGAAGATCCGGAACACCGGTAAAAGTGGCCAATTCTAAAAGTTAATCCTAGAGCTCCGAGATTTTTTTTCGTAACCATTCATTCTGGCAAATTGTGGGCGCAATCAATAGTTAAAGCCTTCTGTGACCTACAAATGTCCCAAAAACGGTCCTCCGGAAAATCCAGAACATCCGTAAAATGGCCAATTCCAAAAGTTCATCCTAGAGTTTCGCGATTTTTTTAAAACCATTCATTCTGGCAAATTGTGGGTGCTATCAATGGGTAAAAACGCTTATAAGACCGGTAGTTCTTTAAGGACACGAGACCTGGACGATGCTCGTGGAGGACCAACGCGCACTTGGAGTTTTCGAAAGGAAAGTGTTGCGTACCATCTATGGTGGGGTGCAGATGGCGGACGGTACGTGGAGGAGGCGAATGAACCACGAGTTGCATCAGCTGTTAGGAGAACCTTCCATCGTTCACACTGCGAAAATCGGAAGACTGCGGTGGGCCGGGCACGTAGCCAGAATGTCGGACAGTAATCCGGTGAAAATGGTTCTCGACAACGATCCGACGGGAACAAGAAGGCGAGGTGCACAGCGGGCAAGGTGGATCGATCAGGTGGAGGACGACTTGCGGACCCTCCGCAGACTGCGTGGTTGGCGAAGTGCAGCCATGGACCGAGCTGAATGGAGAAGTCTTTTATGTGCAGCACAGGCCACTCCGGCCTTAGTCTGATGATAAATAAAATCAATGGGTAAAATCTTCTGTGACCCTCAAATATTCCAGAAACGGTCCTCCGGACGATCCGGAACACCGGTAAAAGTGTCCATTTCTAAAAGTTAATCCTAGAGCTCCGCGATTTTTTCGTAATCATTCATTCTGGTAAATTGTGGGTGCAATCAATAGGTAAAGTCTTCTTTGACCCCCAAATATCCCAGAAACGGTCCTCCGGAAAATCCGGAACATCCGTAAAATGGCCAATTCCAAAAGCTCGTTCCAGAGCTTCGCGATTTTTTGATAACCATTCATTCTGGCAAATTGTAGGTGCAACAAACAGTTAATGTCTTCTATGACCACAAAATATCTCAGAAACGGTCCTCCGGAAGATCCCGAACATCCGTAAAAGTGGCCAATTCTAAAAGTTAATCCCAAAGCTTTTCGATTTTTTCGTAATTATTCATTCTGGCAAATTGTGGGTGCAATCAATAGTAAATGTCTTCTGTGACCTTCAAATACCCCAGAAATAGTTCTTTGAAAGATCCGGAACATACGTGGAATGGCCAGTTCCAAAAGTTCATCCCAGAGCTTCGTGATTTTTTCGTAAGCATCCATTCTGGAACATTGTGGGGGCAATCAATAGTGAAAGTCTTCAGTGACCCATAAATGGTCAGGATTCTGCCAAAACACACCAAGCGCCAACAAAAAATCACCAATTTTTCTGCCCAAGCTTTCGTTTAGTGGATTTCAAATATCCCCCAACCCCATAGCTGAGGATATTATACATCAAATATACTGCCGCTAACCGCAAGTCGAGCACATCTGTATATGGAGCCCCATATACATATGTGCGCGACTTGCGGTTAGCGGCAGTATACGTATGAATTGATTTGAAATGATACCCGTTTTCTTTGTGCGAACAAAATATTACAAGTCAGTCAAAAAGACGCTTGGTGCGGTTTGGCTGAACCCCGACCAAATGTCCCAGAAACGGCCCTTCGGTAGATCTGGAACATCCGTAAAAATGGCTAATACCAAAAGTTCGTTCCAGAGCTTTGTATTTTTTTCATAATAATATATTCTGGCAAATTATGGATCAACCGTCTAAGACGAGTTTAGTACTCTCCATTTAATTCCAATTATTTCGATATCTTTGCAGATACGTATTTCGACCACAACTGTGTGGTCGTCTTCAGTGTCTCGTACTTGACTCGACTCGTATCTGCAAAGATATCGAAATAATTGGTGGAATCAAATGGAGAGTACTAAGATGATGTTAAGTGTTCAGTCTGTGCGACCTATGGTCGAAGACGGTGATTCTGTCTTTTTTTATAAACTCGTTTTAGACGGTTGAATACATTCCACTAAAAAGAGCCCTCCTTAGCCGTACGGTAAGATGCGCGACTACAAAGCAAGACCATGCTGAGGGTGGCTGGGTTCGATTCCCGGTGCCGGTCTAGACAATTTTTGGATTGGAAATTGTCTCGACTTCCCTGGGCATAAAAGTATCATCGTGTTAGCCTCATGATATACGAATGCAGAAATGGTAACTTGGCTTAGAAACCTCGCAGTTAATAACTGTGGAAGTGCTTAATGAACACTAAGCTGCGAGGCGGCAATGTCCCAGTGGGGGATGTAATGCCAATGAAGAAGAAGAAGAAAAAGAGCTTAAAATTTTTTTTTTTTCTGGAAATTATGGATGCAATCAAGAATGAAAATCTTCTGTGACCTATATTCAGAAACTACGAAGGTAGTGTTACTGTTACAGCTTGTGTCTGACAGGTGTTTCAAAAAATTGATTTGATTTTTTTTTCGAAGGCACTGGCCCAAGGCCAAAAAAACTTGGTGGTCATATGGCTACACAGGTCGTCGGTTCAATCCCAAGTCCGTTCCGTTCTCCTCATTGTATCTTTCGCGTTCCCTATACCACTTATCATGTTATAGCAATCGCTAGAACTGGAAATGAAGTCCATACTGTTTCCATCTTTTGCAATAAAACCTTCATCTAACTATTCTAACATTCCTTTTCGATTCCTATAAATAGTCAATTCATACCTATCACATTGGCAATCCGTTAACCAAAACGAACTTCTGTCACAGAACCTAACCTCCAAATTCAAAGAAAAATCCGCATAAATTGCTCGTAGCAAGTACAGAGGTATACTCAGCTTGCGGTGGGCGAATGGCTGCATCGCCATTTCCTATCCATCCCCGATGACCGTAAGGACGTGGCCGGCGTCGTAATTGACCTTTCAAAAATTTAGAGCTCTAAAACTATGCATATTGAAGTTGGGAAGCAACTATTTTGCTTCCCACTTAAATCCCACTCAAACTTAAATCACCGAAATCTCAACTTCAATTCACCGAAATCTCAACAGCACAATTGTTTGGTTGGAATTTTCTGCGATTTTTCCTTTATTCAACTGTCAACACCACCGAAAATCTGTAAAATTATTCACCGAACAGTTCTGCTGTTGAGATTTTGGTGAAATTTCATAGAAATCTGCGATTTATTTTATGTGTGCTGGTTCCCTGTGCAATTACGATTGTTCTGGGAACTACGAAATGTACGGTCATCCAGCTCAAAAAACAAACACTGAATCAAGGTGCCAGGGAAGATATATTTCCATCGTTCAAATGTAGGCTGCACTATTTGAGGTAGGGAAAGATGATTTTATCTCTAAGAGCACTTTTCGACTGGAACAATGAACTAAAAACCTTCATTTTACCTTTCATTCAACCAGAAACCTTCATTTTAAGAAAAATCCTTGAGTAATTCAATTATAGATTTGCAGTAATTCGATTTAAAGACTTGCTGTTTCCGTACGATTTCCATTTGCAGAAGGTACACTCTGCTCTGATACTTTTTGATACAATACGAATGACTTTCTTCTCCATATTTTAGGAATTTATCTTTACCTTTTTTAAACTCTTGGAATATATAAGAAGCCGTAGGAAAATATCTGACCGACTTTAGCAAGTTGCAACTTTTATTTATACTTTAATTAAATCTTACGATAAATAAACAAAACACTTTCGCAAACCAAAATAACATGCCCTTTTCCCACCACGTATCATGCGCCTCCATCATGTTACGTGTTTGTTCTCCACCTATTCCACCATACGCCCTCTGTCCTTCCTCCCAAAACAATCCTGGATCAGGCTAGTTTACTACCCTGGATAAAAACCTTTCCACGTCCCGTTCTCAGCATCTATCTGGTCCACTGGTCCTCGTGGATCCAGTACCAGCGAATTCTCATTTTATAATAAACCCTAAATGATAGAAAACCCGCTCGCCACCCTTCCTCAGTCACCGCTCTTCGACCTGTCCTACGTTTGTCAACCGAAAGCAACCGAACTTTGGGGCGATGTCTATCCATACGACGACAACGGATAGCCTGCCTGGTGGCCTGCCTCGGGATTCATTTTCCGCCTGAGCCTTTATTGCTATATAGTTTTGCCGCCATTTCCACTCCACCTCCTGTTCTCATTTCCCGGTTCGAAGCGTTTGCATCACGGTCCGCGCCGCTATACGGTGACTATATGCTCTTACACTGTAACCACTCCGGTTTGGTGTCGCATTTTTTGGTCGAACGAATTCGGGAACGATGTGTAGCAAAGTGCAGAATTCAGCGAAAGCAAGGTACATACAGTTGGGACGTGGGCCGATCGCCCACCCCCACCCTCAGAAATATGTGTGGTGCTGTAGTCGTTTTTTGGAAGATTATTCTTCATGGTACCACCTTCCAACTGAAGCACAATCAAGGTTTTAAATTAGAGTTCTTGAAGACAAATCCATCAGTACTGATTAACAGAAAACACTTTCTTCCCCTGTCTGCCCCCACCCACCCCACAAAATTTCGTTGCTAAATTTAATTATTTGAAGGGGAAACTCAAATTCTTGGTAAAATTCTAGAATATTGAATTTTGCCAGAAAACTATCTTTACTTTGCAAAAACCAAAAGAACAAAGACGAAATTGATATTAGTTTCGGGCGTATTAAACACAGACACAATTCATCTGTATGAAGCACTTACTGGGAGTTGGAACGTTGAACACGACTCTGCCGTAATCTGAAAAGTGACGTATATGTCATTTTCCAAAATGGTGTTAACAAATAGTATTCAAAATCACTTCAACATAAAATGAAAAACATGCATGTTGTAATTTGGCGTATACGTAACTTTTTCAGATTACGGCAGGATTAAAATCAATCATCGTAGGTTTCTCGTCTTTTGAATAAAATTGCGTTTCCTAATTTCGCTTTTCAATTCTTCTCTCTTTGCAGTTGCCCTCGAAGAGGAGCGAAATAGTCCTAATAGCACTGGAAGCGGGAACGATCGAGGCGAACAGCTGAATCCAAAGCAACGGCACCAGATGAAGCACCGCGAATTGTTCCTGTCCCGCCAAGTGGAAACCCTACCTGCCACCCAGATCCGAGGCAAATGCTCGGTGACGTTGCTCAACGAGGAAGAATCGCTGCTCAGCTATCTGAACAAAGACGTGAGTAGTAGTAAAGGATCGATTTCCAAATAGGTCGACAATCGACAATCAAACATCTTTGAGCATTCCGTACCGTTAGCATCTGTGGAACACGTGATGATTGATTGTTTTAATCTTTTAGGATACCTTCTTTTACTGCCTAGTATTTGATCCAACGCAGAAAACGTTGCTGGCGGACAAGGGCGAAATTCGAGTGGGGAGTCGGTACCAGACGGAGGTGCAGGCCATGCTTAAAGATGGCGAAAAGTACGAGCGAAATCTCGAAGACATGGAATCGCTGGTGTGGACGCCGCGGCATTCTCTCAGCGATAAAAAGATCGATCAGTTTCTGGTGGTGTCTAGGTCCGTTGGCACGTTTGCGCGGGCGCTAGATTGCACTAGCTCAGTTAAGCAACCGTCCCTGCACATGTCGGCTGCGGCCGCTAGTCGTGATATTACCTTGGTATGGAACGCTAACACGTTTAGCTGTTGTAGGATGATTTTGATTAATCTTCATTTGATATTGATTTCCAGTTCCATGCAATGGATACCCTGCACAAACATAGCTACTCGATAGAAGCCGCCATGTGTTCGTTAGTGCCCTCTAGTGGGCCGGTGCTATGTCGAGACGAGATGGAGGAGTGGAGTGCTTCCGAGGCGAATCTCTTCGAGGATGCCCTAGAAAAGTACGGCAAAGACTTCAACGACATTCGAAACGACTTTGTGAGTAGTACCTATCAAGGAAGGGTTCCGACTGGTACGGTGTCCAGATCCTTCAACGCTCGCGAGATTTTTTTGTCGGATCGAACTAACCAATTTTACTTGCAGCTTCCATGGAAAACGCTCAAAAGCATAGTGGAGTACTATTACATGTGGAAAACGACGGACCGGTACGTGCAGCAGAAGCGGGTAAAAGCCGTCGAAGCCGAATCGAAGCTGAAACAGGTCTACATTCCGAACTACACCAAGCCCAGTCCGGCGCTGATCACGAACAACAATAAGAATATTTTGAACGGCAACTCGAATGGGAGTAGCGGCGTGGAGGTGCTCACGATTAGTAGTGGAAAGCCGTGCGAGTCCTGCTCGACGCTCGCGTCGCAACAGGTAAGATGAAAGCAAGGATTATTATGATTTTATTGGAAACTCACTCAATAAGGTCGTCGAATTTCATACAAGTGTCGGAATAGTAGTAGGTATTTCTTAATCAAAATTAGAAAAAAACGTGACAGGTAAAGTGTAGCCATTCCAGTTTTTCGTCCATATACAGTCAACTTTTTACAACGGTAGATACAGCAGAGAGATAATTTCACTCGATTTTGTTTTTACACGATTAACATTTTCTTAAATTTGGACATATCTTTAATGTTTATCGCATGCCTATTAATTATCATGTGATTTTTCTCTGAATTATTATTTAGGATTTTTTGAGCCAGTGGAGATATATCAGCTTCCACACTGATATTCTTCCCTCCCCCTTCATACGGGAGCTTGGCAGAAGGAAGGTCGTGCGATATGTGCCATCACAAATATTGCCCTCCGCTCGCTTTCAAATCGACTTCTATAAAAACATTCTTCATGCCTGCCGTATCCTAACGGAACTATCAATTCTATACTTTCGCCTCTAATGCTATCATGAACATGTACGTCCAAGTTTGGAAGATAATATTAGCATTTCCATATCGATATAAATATGTTAAAAAGACTTTGGTGGTAAATTGAAATCCCACAATCAAAATTACGAGCAAAAAAATCGTGTTAAAAACAGAATCCTGTGTACATCTGAATAGTATTAAATCCGTAAAAGCGGGAGAACCGGTAATCCGATTAATCAACAAACATTGTAAATCATAGTTACGTTTTGATTGATGCGAATCACAATTTCAGTTTTTCGCGATTTACTTAATTTTACTCGTGATTTTCGCATAAGGAAACAACGAACGTATCTGCTGAAGGAATGAAGAAAACCCACCCAGCCGTTTTTGAGTTATGCGGATACGAACTCCGACCATTTAGTTCTACTGTCTCTTTTCCCGAACTGAACTTAGTTGCAGCTCAAAAAGCTTGAAGCTTTCGCAAGTCAATGTTATTTTTACGATGGTCCTAATCTAAAGCAACGGCTCTCAATCTTTTCCTTGAGAGGTACTCCTTCGAACTTTTACATTCATTGTTGTGTACCCCCTTATAATAAGTTTTACTTATTAGAAATATGAAAAACGGACCTGAAACATTTCAATTCAAATTAGGTTTATCAAGCTTTATTTAAGACTTTTAGGAATTTCGGAGGCTTCCGAGCTTCTTGAAAGAAGGCTCCCGAGCCGTTTGCAACGAAGCTTATGAGTTTTTCGGAAAAAGGCATTCATGTCTCTCAAATATAGGCTTCCGAACCTTTAGATTCATGATTCTAATTCAGAAGCGTATTCTCACCATATGTTCGAGCCCAAGCAGGGTGGGTCGAAATCACAGTGGACTGTACGGAAATGTTCACGGGGGAGCACTTCACTACGGAGGCAATTTGCAAAGCGAGTTCGGAAATAACCGCATTGTCTTCGATAGGTAAAACGGAAATCTTGTTGATGGGACGACGAAAGGTAGTTCCTCCGGAACGCATGTCGACAGCTCGGACCAGGTCATCATTACCGGGATAAACCGCTGTAATGCGGCCCATTTTCCAATTAAAAGGAGGTTGATTCCTGTCATGGAGAAGCACAACCATACCCTCTTGATGTTCGGTTGAGTGCGAAGATTTTTCTTCCTGGGTTGCAAAGTGTTGAGGTATTCCCGACTCCAAGCACGCCAGAAATGTTCCCGCATGAGCTGGAGATGTTGCCATCGCGCTAAACGGTTGACTGCGACGTCTTCCAGAGAAGATTTGGCTACAGCAGTGAGCGGTCGTCCTATAAGATAGTGAGCCGGTGTGATCACCAGCGGGTCTGCAGGATCGTTTGAGATGGCAAATAGGGGTCGTGAGTTCAGCACAGCTTCAATTTCAATAAAAACGGTAGTTAGCTTCTCGAACGTCAACTTTACGTTGCCAACAATGCGCTTGAGGTGAGTCGCCAGAAAGGCATCGGTACTCAAGTCGGATACAGCTTCCAAGTGGACGGCCTTGATTCTCATATACACATAAACGGCCGCGTATGCTTTGATCTAGGCTGATCAAAGCATAGTCCACGCCGGTAACTGCAAACGGAGGCGAGGGTACGACTCTTGCAGCGGGTAGGTTAACCATCAACTGGCTGGTGCTGATCGGATTGACCCGAAAACATTTTTCGCACTATCAGGTAACCATTCGAATAGTAGATCGTGCGTTCAAAAGCCTGTATCGTTGTCGCATGGCGTTCATGAGTCCAGTTTGCCCGACGTGCAGCTGCTCGCATGCATTTGCCGAATCAAAAGGCGTATCACCGGATCCTTGTCCGGTAAGATGATCGGATGACGGATTTCGAAGGGTAATAAGGAGGAATCTAGACGTCTCCCTACACGCAATAAGCCATTAAAGTGAACCGGATGCAGATTGGCGAGTTTCTTGCACGGCTCGTTGGAAACCACACGTTTGACCTCGTCAAATGAACGTGTTGGATCACGTGTATGATAACATCAGTAGAACGACGTAACTAATCGACGGTCAAATATTTATTGGCTTCACGCCGCGACGGATGTTTCCGACATTTGGAAACAAATCGCAGCACATAACCCATGATGCGTTGAATTGTCCGGAAGTTGCTACAATTGTTAAAGAACGGGAACGGTTCATTGTTTACCGCCGGGCTGGAAATAACACCTTTGATCTCAGGTAACTGACCATCCGGAATGTGTTCGGCAGCGTCGATTTCGTAGACTACTCTGTGGAGATATTCAGGGCCGTTCCACCTTAAGCTGTTGTTTCTCAGGGAACCGGATGCAGATTGGCGAGTTTCTTGCACGGCTCGTTGGAAACCACACGTTTGACCTCGTCAAATGAACGTGTTGGATCACGTGTATGATAACATCAGTAGAACGACGTAACTAATCGACGGTCAAATATTTATTGGCTTCACGCCGCGACGGATGTTTCCGACATTTGGAAACAAATCGCAGCACATAACCCATGATGCGTTGAATTGTCCGGAAGTTGCTACAATTGTTAAAGAACGGGAACGGTTCATTGTTTACCGCCGGGCTGGAAATAACACCTTTGATCTCAGGTAACTGACCATCCGGAATGTGTTCGGCAGCGTCGATTTCGTAGACTACTCTGTGGAGATATTCAGGGCCGTTCCACCTTAAGCTGTTGTTTCTCAGGGTTTCGGGTAGCTGGCCTCGGGAGACGATGTCAGCAGGGTTTAGTAGAGATCGGATTACAGCGATCCGATTCCGCACGAATAACTGAAGCTGATTGAGCGGCTTTCTTATCCAGGCCAGAACAATTGTACTGTCACACCACAGTACAACTTCTTGGTATGCCATATTCAGGGCTGGCAATACCTTTCTTAACAGTCGAGTCAGCAACAGTGCGGCGCATAACTCTTTCCGTGGAATGGACAAATCATGCAGAGGTGCTAAATTGGATTTGCTTGTGAGGAGTCGCAGCTTCGCCGAACCATCGGCAAACAGGCTACGCAAATAAATACATGCGCCGTTCGCCACGGCGGATGCGTCGGAGAAGCCATGTATATCGTAAAAGATCACTTCGTCGAATGTTACGCATCTTGGGATGGCAATGTGATGTTTCATATGCAATAACGTTTTAAGTTCCAGCCATTCTTGCGTAATCACTTCGTCGACTGGATCGTCCCAGATGATATTGTGCTGCCACAATCGCTGGGCCAAAACCTTTGCCAATACAATAACCGGCGACATTAGCCCAAGAGGGTCGAAGAACTTGGCAATCTCCGAATACACCAGTCTTTTGGTTAACCACTTCCATCGGAGTCGAATGCTTTGCTATGGATAGCGTGTCAGCACCCGGGTTCCACAGCAAGCCCATCACCTATATGGTTTCGTTCACTTCCCTCATGTTCTTCTTCGGGGATGTGTTCGAGAAATTCAGATGAATTCGTATAACATTTGTGAATGGGGAAACCCCCTCGCTCGAGTAATTGCTTCAATTGTTGCTGAGCTTCAATGGCGTCTGCCACCGAATCAGCGCCGGACAGTACATCGTCCATATACGTTTCTTCCTTCACTATTCGAGAGGCGATTGGGAAAGCATCGCCGTCTTCTTCCACCAATTGTACCAAGCACCGTGTGGCCAAAAATGGGGCCGATGCTGTACCATAGGTTACGGTACACAGTTTCAGGATCCGGAGTGGCTGCGACGAGTGGGGTCTCCAAAAGGTTCTTAGAAACCGTCTATCTTGCTTCGCATGGAGTACCTGACGGTACATTTTCGAAACGTCTCCGGATAAGGCAATCTTGAACTTTCGGAAGCGTAAAACTATGAAATGCAGATCCTTTTGTACTACGGGCCCAATGTGCAGTACTTCATTTAGGGATAATTGGGATGGTGATGACTTCACACTAGCATCGAACACAACTCGACACTTCGTGCTCGAGCTTGATGGCCGTAACACGGCATGGTGCGGCAAACTTCGTTGCAGTGTCCAAGAGCTTCGTTCTCCCGGAGGAACTTTCATCTCGTCGGTACGTAGATAGGAAGTGAGCTTCACACTCGAGCTCTTCTGTTGAAAGCTTTGGGACGTCTGGCACCTCCTCGATTTGCCAAAACTGTTGCATCGATTTTTCGATGTTTTCTATGGAGGCATGATTGGATTGTTGGATGGAAACGTTGGCTATTTGTGGTTCAATTGAGAATATTGTTATGATTTGTTGAATGCTGTACTTTTTTTTTCTAGAACATTGTTAACCTCAAAAATTCGACCATGCAAAGTTATTCATTGTATACCAGTTTTTATAGGGTTAAATGACCTATTATCTAAAATTGAGTCATATTTTGTTCGTTTCAATAGATAGACCCGTAGTGTCTTTGACAAAGTTTTTCTGTACATTATTTCTGACAACTTTCCCAAAGACGCCATTTTGTTTCAACAAATTTTGAAAAAAATAAAATTTCTATCTCACTTTTAGGTGAATTAATAAAACATATTTTTTCTCAAATAATACCCCTTGATGTATGCAACATACTTGCTGAACATACTATGCCATTTAACACACGATTTCATACCGAAAAAGCTGACGATCACGTTTTTCGGGATTTCAACCACTGTGATGATTCCCTGTTCTTCGTTAGAAGCGAGCAGTTCGTTTTTTTTTGCTCTCATCTCGCGTGAAGTTTTCCTAGCGTTTTTCTTCAGTAGAAGTTTTTACACTAGGTTTTTTAAACGCGTTTTGTGCCCTGTGACTGGGAAGCAGCACACCCTGGCCGAGACCTCCGGTGTGTCTGTTAAAGGCACTTCCGGCTACGACAACCTGCCGGATCGCAAGTCGCAACTTCCAAAAGCTGCTACACCATCAGCAGCAGAAAGTGCGGCAATCGTTTTGCTACAGAAGCCCCCGTCCCCATCGTAGCAGCCAGTACGACGACGAAGCCTGCCTGCAGAGGAGTCGCCATCGACACCGGTACGCTACCTACCTACATAAGGCTGTTATTGTCGGTAAATATCTCGCCTCTTGTTTTCGGTCTCTCGCATCTTGTGAATTGGTAGTTGAATTGGCAAGTGGAACTGTGAACTGGTAGTGAATTGGCAAGTGGAACTGTGCCAAAGTTCATCAGATAAAAGTTATTTTTTTACCGTTCTTTTTTTATCGTTATATTTTTTTTTTCGTTATTATTTTTTTTTTCATTATATTTTTTTTTCTTCATATTTTTTTTCGTATATTTTTTTTTTCGTATATTTTTTTTTTCGTATATTTTTTTTTTTTGTTATATTTTTTTTTTTCGTTATATTTTTTTTTCGTTATATTTTTTTTTCGTTATATTTTTTTTTTTTCGTTATATATTTTTTTTCGTTATATTTTTTTTATCTTTTATTCATTATCCCGCTAACGTTTTTATCTTTATTTTATTTATCCGCCACTTTCTTATTTTTTCCCTCTTGTTGGAATAACCGCAATATTCTGCGTGCTCTTTGTTTCGATATTGGAATCATTTTATTTTTCGTTGCGGTGATCATTCTCCGCAATGGAAACTGATGACAAAGGCGGGGGTGATTCGCAATTCGTAATTTCTGACGATGATTACATTCCATCCCCGGAATACGAGAAATTTAATGTGCGAATCTTTCCACCACAAAGCGAACATAGCGCCGAAACCGGCTCAACTCCCGCTGAAACTGTTTTGCACAAACCGGTCAACAACTCTAATTCTCCTGGGACTTTTAACCTGCCTTCGCCTGATCCTATGGATACTAACCAGGCAAGTGGATCAACACCCCCGGCGACCCCCCGCCTAAAAGCGTACCCGCCCGGATCTAAGGGCCCATTTCTGGTTTTCTTTCGGCCCAAAGGTAAACCGCTAAACAAATTGCGAATCGAAAAAGATCTGGCAAAATCGTTTCAGGGCATTATTGAAGTGAATGCCCCAAGCCGTAATAAGTTACGAGTCACTGTAAGTGATCGTGAACAGGCCAACAGAATTGCTGCCTTCGAGCTCTTTCGATTGGAATATCACGTATACATCGCAAGCAGTGAAGTCGAGATTGCAGGAGTGGTCACCGAGCCGTTTCTAACATGTGCTGACATCAAGACTGGTACTGGGGGGTTTAAAAATCGAGCGGTCCCAATAGTTCAGATTCTTGATGTCAGACAAATGAATTACGTGTCAGAAGATGGCACCAAAAAACCGTCTGATTCGTATCGTGTGACTTTTTCTGGTTCTGCCCTTCCTGACCACCTTGTTCTAGGGAAACTTCGATTACCAGTGCGCCTCTATATACCGACCGTAATGCACTGTAAAAAGTGTCAGCAGATTGGTCACACAGAGACCTATACTGCTGCAATAAACCTCGGTGTAGCAAATGCGGTGAGCAGCATGCCGAGGGTCTCTGCAGTAAACAACCGAAGTGTACCTGCTGTGGCGAAGCTCCGCATGAAATCACTGCGTGTGCTCGGTATATAGAGAGGGAGAAACATCAAATCCGCTCAATAAAACAGCGGTCGAGGCGATCCTATGCAGAGATGCTGAAGACCATTGCCCCAGCCGCTGTTCCATCAACCCGATCTATCGCCAGCTCAAATGTCTTCTCTTCCCTGCCCTTAGATGATCAAGGCTCAGACTCTGGGGACGGTGAAGAATATACTGTCATCGAAACAGGGACAAAAAGAAAGCGAGCAAGGTGCAGGCCAAAACGCCAGCACGCTTTTCAAGATGTTCCTGTCGTTGAACAGAGTACTCGACCCTCCCCTGGAAAATTAGCAAGTGGTGGGAAACCCCAAAAAGTTTCTCCTATGGGGTTCAAGTTTGCGGCTGGCAATTTCCCGCCACTTCCGGAAACATCTAAAACCCCAGCTGTTCCATTTTTTTGCCCAGAAAGCTTACATCAGCAACAAAATCATCAGGCGGTTCAACATAACCATGTTGAGGTACCCGATAAAATGACTCTTTCTGGGATTGTGGATTTCATCTTCAATACTCTAGAAATCTCTCCCGCAGTGAGAAACATTATCAACATGATAATCTCACTGGTGAAACCCTTATTGAAGCAATTGATTTCAAAATGGCCTGTTCTTGATTCAATCTTATCCCTCGATGGCTAATTTAACCAACGAAGTCGGGGATAAGGTCGTAGTCCTGCAGTGGAACTGTAGGAGTATTTTTAAAAATCTGGATCCGTTTAAGTTTTTAGTTCACAGCTCATGCTGTGACGCATTTGCTCTTAGTGAAACATGGCTTTCTCCAGACAAAGTTCTCTCTTTCCACGATTTCAACATTATTCGCCTAGATCGAGGAGATGGATATGGAGGGGTGCTCTTGGGGATCAACAAGCTCCACTCCTTTTACAGAATAGATCTTCCCTCGATGACAGGCACTGAGGTAGTCGCATGTCATGTCACCATACGAGGAAAAAGCCTCAGCATAGCTTCTGTGTATATACCGCCGAATGCTTCTATGCGACGCAGAGATCTTAACGAAATCTGCTCCGCTATGCCTGAGCCACGGTTGATTCTAGGAGACTTTAACTCACACGGTACGGCCTGGGGGGAACTTACCGATGACAACCGTTCTTCGTTGATTTACGACATGTGCGACTACTTCAATATGACATATTTAAATAACGGAGAAGCAACACGTGTGGCACCTTCAGGACTCGAAAGTAGAATTGACCTCTCAATCTGTTCGATTTCACTAACATTGGATTGTACGTGGAAAGTAATTCAAGATCCCCATGGTAGTGATCACTTGCCTATCGAAATCTCAATCACCAATGGATCGTATCAGTCTCGCCAGATTGACGTTGCGTACGACCTCACGAAACACATTGACTGGGAAGATACACCGAGGCGATCATCGTCGGTGAGCATTCGATCGATATTCTTCCTCCGCTGGAAGAATACCAGTTTCTCTCCGGGCTAATCCTAGACAGCGCAGTTCAATCACAGCGTCGATCTATACCGGGATCTCAAATACGTCGCCGTCCGCCTTCTCCTCTTTGGTGGGATGAAGAGTGTACTAAAGTCTATCGGGAAAAGTCCAACGCGTTCAAGGACTATCGAAAGCGTGGTACTCGAGATAATTACGATCGTTATGCCTCTCTTGAACGTAAGTTTAAGAGTCTTGCGAATGCTAAGAAACGCGGTTATTGGCGCCATTTTATTGATGGTCTTTCGCGCGAAACGTCGATGAAAACACTTTGGGCCGTCGGGAGAAGAACGCGTCATCGATTAACGAAGATAGGGAAAGTTCCCCTCGATGGATCTTCGCTTTCGCCAAAAAAGTGTGTCCGGATTCCGTCAAAATTCAACGGTTCGCACGCGAAGCAACCTCCGGTCGACACGAGATGGACGCCCCATTTTCGATGGTTGATTTCTCATTTGCTCTCCTTTCATGTAATAATACCGCTCCAGGAATGGATAGAATTAAATTCAACTTGCTTAAAAACCTCCCAGACGTCGCGAAGAGGCGCATGCTGAATTTATTTAATCAATTCGTGGAAAGCAACATTGTTCCGGATGAATGGAGACAAGTGAGGGTGATCGCTATCAAAAAACCCGATAAACCCGCTTCGGATCATAACTCGTACCGTCCAATCGCGATGTTGTCGTGTATACGGAAGCTGTTAGAGAAGATGATTCTCAATCGGCTCGACCGATGGGTCGAATCAAATGGCTTTCTATCAGATACTCAATTTGGATTCCGCAGAGGCAAGGGAACGAACGACTGTCTTGCATTGCTTACTACAGAAATCCAACTGGCCTATTCTCAAAAAGAACAAATGGGTTCAGTTTTCTTGGATATTAAGGGGCTTTTGACTCCGTTTGCGTTGACGTCCTTTCAGACAAACTCCACGAGTGTGGGCTTTCACCAATACTAAACAACTATTTGTACAACTTGTTGTCTGAGAAACATATGATTTTTCTCATGGAAACTCAACAACTTCAAGAATTAGTTACATGGGTCTCCCCAGGGCTCATGTTTAAGTCCCCTTCTTTACAATTTTTATGTTAAAGACATCGATGGATGTCTTGTGGGAAATTGCTCGTTAAGACAGCTTGCGGATGACGCTGTTGTCTCCGTTACAGGAACAGGGGCGGGCGATCTGCAAGGACCATTGCAAGATACTCTGGACAATTTGTCTACTTGGGCTTTAAAGCTGGGTATCGAATTCTCTCCGGAGAAAACTGAGCTGATTGTCTTTTCTAGGAAGCATACGCCAGCAAAATTAAAGCTTCATCTTAGGGGTAAGAAAATCTCTCAAGGCATTTCACATAAATACTTAGGGGTCTGGTTCGACTCGAAAGGCACCTGGGGAATGCACATTAGACATCTGTATCAGAAATGCCAACAAAGAATCAACTTCATGCGGACAGTTACCGGTACGTGGTGGGGAGCCCACCCGGAAGATCTGATAAAGCTATATCGTACAACGATCTTGTCGGTTATCGAATACGGTAGTTTTTGTTTTCAAGCCGCCGCGAAAACTCATATATTGAAGCTCGAACGCATTCAATATCGTTGCCTCCGCATCGCGCTAGGCTGTATGAACTCGACTCATACAATGAGTTTAGAGGTACTCGCGGGAGTACTTCCTTTATCAGATCGCATCGCGGAAATATCGTTCAGATTCCTCATTCGGTGTGAGGTTTTAAATCCATTGGTAATTGAGAATTTTGAGAAGCTAATCGAACGAAACTTCCAATCAAAATTTATGACACTGTACTACTGGTACATGAGCCTGGAGATTGGCCCTTCTTCGAATGTTCCCCATCATGGTTGCTTCTTAGACTCCTCCAGTTCTTCTGTAGCTTTTGATCTGACCATGAGAGAAGAGATCCATGGAATTCCAGATCCTCTCCGAATGGAGTGTATACCACCAATTTTCACAAGTAAATACAGCCATGTCAGTTGCGTCAAAAAGTTTTTCACCGACGGGTCAAAAATAAATGAATCCACTGGATTTGGTGTCTTCAACGAATTGCATAGCGCCGCTCGAAAACTTCAAAATCCTTGTTCCGTATATGTTGCAGAATTAGCAGCTATACACTACGCATTGGAGCGAATTGCCTCTCTTCCCTCTGATCAATACTTCATTTTTACGGATAGTCTCAGCTCAATAGAGGCTATACGTTCAATGAGGCCGGTACAGCACTCACCGTATTTCCTGAGCGAAATACGATCCATATTGAGTGCTCTATCGAATCGCTTTTATACTATCACTTTGATATGGGTCCCTTCACATTGCTCGATCCCGGGTAATGAGAGAGCGGACTCACTTGCCAAGGTGGGCGCTATGGAAGGTGATATATACGAGCGTCAAATCACCTTTAACGAATTTTTTTCAATTTCTCGTCAACAAGCCTTGCTCAGTTGGCAACGAAAATGGGATGAAGGAGATTTGGGTAGGTGGTTACATTCCATTCTCCCGCAGGTCTCGAAAAGACCTTGGTTCAAGGGGTTGGACCTTAGCCGAGACTTTATTAAGGTAATGTGTCGTCTAATGTCCAACCACTACTCATTAAACGCGCATTCATATCGAGTAGGACTCGCAGACAGCAATCGATGCGGTTGTGGGGCAGGCTATCAGGACATCAATCACGTTGTCTGGAACTGCCCCGAATACGGTATTGCCAGGTCCGATTTATATGCATCCCTCCGGGCCCGAGGGAAACCAGAAAATGAGGACATTAGAGATGTGTTGGGAAAGCTTGATATTGACTACATGGCCCTTGTTCACAATTTTTTGAAGCGCATCAACGTCATTGTTTGATTCCCTCTCCCCCCATTCGTAGGGCCATGTCCACCTTTGTATTCTCCCACTCCGCTCGGTAGAAACGTTTTGCTTGTATAATTGCAGTTTGTCCCTGTTCTGAACCACACCAATCATCATGGGAAGACTGCATCAACGCTACCTACGGACACCAATATAATCCCAAGCCCCAATCCCATCCAATTATTTTTTTGTATGTACTCCTTAACCTCGACCAAGCCGCGAGTTTTTCGGCTCCCCAAAACTAACATAAGAACATAAGAAGCAAAAGATGAAATTGTAATAAAATTTCAATTGACTTTCGGCTCCGTTATGCCTTCGAGCGCTTGAGCCTTCAAATAAAAAAAAAAAAAAAAAAAAACCACTGTGACGTGGTGCCATTTACGCAGGCAATTAAAACAAACTCCGGCGGCTCGGATCTTTTCGTTTTTCTGCGAAAGGTTCAAGTTGCTGAGTGCACTACACTGTATGCTCCGATGCGCACCGCTACAAATCTCGCTCACTTGGGACTCAGTGGTAGCGGCTGCTACCTGCGGAAGGTTAATCGGAGGTTGTTTAATTGGCTCCAGCTTCACTGTGGTTTACTGTATGGAAAACTGCGTCGCAATTTTCTAGAATTTGACACCTGGATTTCATAAAATCAATGTATTGCTGGTACTTTGGAAGTTCGCCTTTTTTTGGGTTCCTTCCTAGTTGACTTTTGAAATGCTGAGATGATCAAGTACATTATGATGTGTAATGGCTAGCTGCAGGTAAAGAAGGCTCTCAACATGGCAAGCAGTTTTGTTGAGTAGTGCTCGAAGCTCTTTATATGATTCCGAAGCCATCTTCTTCAAGGACAGTAACCCACGGATGTGAGTTTCAAAGATGACTCGTTGATTCTTATAGCGGTCAGTCAAAATGTCCCAAGCGTGATCGTAATCACCCTTCCTCAGAACTTTGGTATCCAATATACCAGCAGCATCGCCTATGAGCGCCTTATCGAGGTGATAGAGTTTGATAGCATCACTATCCCCCGAGTTGGTCAGCAGATCTTGGAAAATTACTTACTTACTTATGGATCATGTACACCTCCGGTGGTGCAAAGGGCAGACTTGAAAGATCTCCATCCTGAGCGTTGCCCGGCTATCGCTTTAACCTGTTGCCAGGTTAGATTTCGGTCGACTTCTTTTATTTCTTTATTGAGGCTTCGCCGCCATGAGCCTCTGGGTCTGCCTCTGCTGCGATGTCCCGCTGGGTTCCAGTCTAATGCTTGTTTACAGATTTCGTTTCCGCCCCTACGTAGAGTGTGGCCGACCCATTAGATTATTATTGATGCTTTCGAGTGGCTAACGTTACTTGTAATTACATGAAACGCGATTCTTGGTGGAACTTTTGAAATCTGTGCGAGAGGTATCACAAGTTTTGCATTTTTATGCACTCGAAGCATCACTACTGATACTTATGAGAATCTGTAGATGAAATAAACAGTTTTTTACATTTAATATTTTTGCTGGATAGTAATGGAAAGTTAAGAAATTGATATCTGTGATGGTAATCAGATCGTTTTTGTTTTGTTTTGCAAATCTGTTTAAATTGTTGAAAAATTAAATTCAATTAATTATCTTAAAGTTAAATCGTCTAGCTCAAACCTTTGTAGGGGTATGTGGCGGGACCATCATCATCATCATCATCATCATCATCAGCCCCACTTCCGATCCCGAATTTCTGTTGCTATCGGCCTCTGGTGACAACGACGATGCTGCTCGTTGTTTGAGATCCAGTTGTGAGGCCACCAGGCCCGAATTATATACCGCAGGCATCTATTAATGAACACCTGCAGCCGTTGAGTGTTTTCCACTGATACACACCATGTTTTGCTAGCGTATAACAGCACAGATTTCACGTTAGAGTTAGAGATCTTGGAAAATGGCCTTGAATTTTGGCCAAGCTGAATAACTTCCGTCAAACGTCGGGATAGGCACCTTTAGCGGTTGTTGTTGGATGGCCACTTGAGGAGCAGCACGAGTGGATGCAGATATTTGATCATCAGCAGCTTTCGCTGCCAAGCGTCAGCTCTTCAATAAAGTTAGGCACGTCATAATGCAGATCCTCGTAATCTGCATATTCGTGTTCCTGATCCTTCATCGCTCCATCCGACACTATCGGTAGGGCTTTAAAAAACACGAAAATTTAACAAACCCACTAAAACCTTACGTTTCATGACAATTTTATTTTTCGTTGTGATTTTACTGTTTTGTTAATTAGTTATTATTGTCATTATTGTAGTGACCAAAGTGTATGTAATTAAGAGTGGCGAGAGTTCAACTCAATGGACGCAGTGGTCCTACGCCCCAACAAAAAAAAAGAGTGGCGACATATTCCGCATTTGACAGGTCTCCTGCTCGTTGGGAACGCGATTTTGCATGGGAATGACAGATGAATTTTGTTCCAATTCTGACAGTGTCGCCACTCTTAATTACATACACTCTGGTAGTGACCATACTAGTTTTAAATCATCATTTGGATTACGAACAATCTGTTGATAAGAAAATTATTTTGAGCTTTTTAGTGGAATGTCTTCACTTGTCATAAGACGAGTTAGTACAATCCCATTGAATTCCACCACTTAATTGTATCTTGACAGATACGTATTTCGACCTCAAATGTAAGGCCGTCTTCAGTGTCTCGTACTTGACTAGTCGAGTCAAGTACGAGACACTGAAGACGGCCTTACATTTGAGGTCGAAATACGTATCTGTCAAGATACAATTAAGTGGTGGAATTCAATGGGATTGTACTAACTCGTCTTATGACAAGTGAATCTGTTGATGTACACCATAAATAAACAAATGAACAAATAAACCTATTTATTGTTTATCTGCCAAATACAATTTAAAACCGGCTTGCTGCTGTGCCACTTTCACGCGATAGAATTCGTGTAGTTCATGGTAATGTTCGGCTTCTGAAGGACAAATTGCAAATATTTCTAATGGAATGTACACACGGTTAATCTGTTTGACCAACATTAACTCCACCTCTCGTTTATTCAAACATCCATCAAGTTTTACCAACAGCGGCACGAACATTCAATTTGTTCGACCAACAATATCATACACGAACGACCCAAGCGCCAACTTGAGCACCAACCATCAAAAAATATATGGGGGTTTGTACAACTTCACTACAAATGCTCAAACATGTTCGGCGAACCTTGACTCCACCCCCGACAACTCAAACAAAAATCAAACCGTTTTAATTTCTTCCAACCGAGCCGCCAACTGTCAAATGATTGTTCGAAGAACTTCACACACGTTCAAACAAAGCAGCAATCAAAGCGTTTTCTTGGGCGAGAGTCAATGTTCGTCAAACTGCTTGACTGGTGTGTACGCTGCATAACTGAATAGCTCATACCGTCTTAGCGGAAATCAGTTCGCGTATCAGGAGGGAAAATCCTCAGTAACAACGCTTCACAAGCTAGTTACAAAGTTGGAAAGGTCTTTTGAAGCAAAAGAAATCTCACTTGCAGCGTTCCTTGACATTGAAGGAGCATTTGATAACACATCTCACAGTTCAATGAAGGATGCTATGTTGAAACGAGGTTTCGATGTATGCATTGTTGATTGGATTGGCGAGATGTTATCAAAAAGAGAAATATCAGCCAACCTTGGAAGCTCATCAATTAGTGTAAGAGCAGTAAAAGGGTGTCCCCAAGAAGGCGTACTATCACCTCTATTGTGGTCTTTAATCGTTGATGATCTTCTCAAACAACTGGAGGCTCGTGGCTTCGAAGTAGTTGGCTTCGCGGATGATATAGTTATATTGGAGAGAGGAAAATATGACTGTGTTATTTCTAACCGAATGCAAATTGCCCTAAATTTCCCCACACTATGGTGTGAAAAAGAAGGATTAAACAAAAAACCTTCAAAGGCCACATTGGTGGCGTTTACAAGGAGAAGAAATTATTCTTTTCCTACTTTAAAATTGAAAGGAGCAGATTTGAAACTTTCAAACTCAGTTAAGCATCTTGGAGTTAGACTTGACAGTAAGCTGAATTGGAACTTACATCTTGAGGAAGCATTGAGTAAGACTACAAATGCTTTATGGATAAGTAAGGCGACATTCGGTAAAAAGTGGGGACTGAAGCCAAAAATGATTCAATGGATTTATACGGCGATTGTGAAACCCAGAATCTCATATGCCGCATTAATATGGTGGCCAAAAACAAAATAAAGGGTGGTTCAGAAAAAGTTGGAAAAACTTCAAAGATTGGCTACTCTTTCAATAACTGGTGCAATGAGAAGCACGCCCAATAAAGCGCTAGACGCTTTGCTCCACGTGCTACCATTGGATCAATTTATTCAGTTAGAAGCAGAGAAGAGTGCTTTGAAGATCAAAAGAGATTCAAACCTCTTCGAAGGTGACCAAAAAGGACATCTTAGTATTCTAAACAAAATAAATATCAACTCACTTATCACAAACAATGATGACTGGATGAGGAGAAGATACAACTTTTGTCGTTGTTTTGATGTAATTAATCTTGAGCGAAATACATGGGCAAACGGTGGACCAAATCTTCGCTCAGGATCAATTGTATTTTACACCGATGGTTCAAAGCTGAACAATCAAGTTGGGGCAGGCGTGACTGGTCCAGGGATAAATATTTCGATTCCCATGGGCAAATGGCCAACTGTTTTCCAAGCTGAAGTTCAGGCTATTCTTGAATGCTCTAAATTATGCTTACGCAGAAATTATAGGCATTCAAATATTTGCATAATGTCTGACAGTCAAGCAGCATTGAATGCTTTGAAATCAGCAATATGTAGATCTAAACTCGTTTGGGAATGTGTGCAGTCACTCCAAACCTTGGGTAGTCGTAACAAAGTAAACCTGTATTGGGTTCCTGGTCATTGTGGCATTGAAGGCAATGAACAAGCTGATATGCTGGCCAGACTTGGTTCATCTCGACAATTCATAAGTCCCGAACCATTTTGTGGTGTATCTGCGTGTTCTCTTCGAATGGAACTCAAATCTTGGGAACATTCTAAAATAGAGGACATTTGGAAAAACACATTGATTGCGAGGCAGTCTAAACGTTTCATCACACCAAACGTATCTATCACTCGCAAAATTTTAGATCTTTCAAAAAAAGATCTTAACACATACACAGGCCTTATAACAGGCCATTGCCCGAGCCGATATCACTTGAAGCTGTTTGGGAAACTTCAAGATGATGTATGTCGTTTTTGCTGCATACATGTAGAAGACTCGGAACATCTGTTATGCCATTGTCCGGCAATTTTTAGAAAAAGATTACAGTTCTTCAACAAGGGGCTGATAGAACCCTCAGAAGTTTGGAGAACAAGTCCCAATATAGTAGTACGATTCATTAGAACCATAATACCGCATTGGGATAACGCTGGTAGTCAAGGTAATGCAATTGCTCTAAATAGTAATGATGCGTCAACTTGTCAAAGCTAGATCAAATGGGGCATATATCACAATAGATCTAACAAATGGTCGCAGTGATTAAAAGACCCAACAAGGAAAAAAAACCGTCTTTTAAATATTTCGTCGCATTGAATTCATTTGAATTACTAGAATGAAATTATACCAAAATAAACTAGATTAAGGAATTTGGAGGAAATATTAATTGAATGACAAGTAATTAATCATTTACTAAGGCGAGCAGCAATGTTGGAAGCATTTCTTAATTCTGTGAAATGTTTTCAACAATAGTGATTATTTGCAAACTAGGACAATGTGCCTGATCTGATCGAATAAACGAAATAAAAAAGCGACTTTTTTCACCATTCTACATAAATCTTTTGGAAAAATATATAAAGCTCTTTTAGTGGAATGTATTCAACCGTCTAAGACGAATTAAGTACTCTCCATTTAATTCCACTATTTAATTTTCGATATCTTTTCAGATACGTATTTCGACCACAACTGTGTGGTCGTCTTCAGTGTCTCGTACAAGTCGAGTCAAGTACGAGACACTGAAGACGATCACACAGTTGTGATCGAAATACGTATCTGAAAAGATATCAAAAATTAAAAAGTGGAATTAAATGGAGAGTACTTAATTCGTCTTAGACGGAAAAATCTTTTACCTACTAATATTCCCCTTTCATTGCTTCATATCTTTCTTCCCCGCAGTGGTATTCGTGGGGTCCATCGCACATGAGCTGTCGCCTGTGTCAGATTTGTTGGAACTATTGGAAGCGTTACGGAGGCCTTAAAGTAGCATCCCGGTTAGCGGATAGTGGTGATATAGTGGACGCGTCAACAACTGGCGGAGGACCTGCCACCGGAGCGACACTCAGTGGCGGTGGAACTGCCGTGTCACTGAAAAAGCAACGAGTAAGTGGGGAGTTGGCAACGGGCCCTGGTAGCGCTGGAAGTGATATCGACGATGATCTGACCATTGTGGCTAGTAGTGGACCGATCGGGAGTTTAGAAAGTAGCGGGCTTAGTAACCATAGGCCGCATAGGTAAGTCGGATAATTTAACGATTATTTTTTGTGTTGTTATATCGAGATTTCGTTCCGTATCGTAGTCCATCGTTCAAATGCTCCATCGTCAATTGTGGTAAGGAATTCAAACTAAAGGCACAACTGGCTCGACACTACGCTCAGGCACACGGAATTCAGATTCGATCGGGTTCCCCCAGGCCTATCATGAAAACTCGGACAGCATTCTATCTATTCACCAATTTGACGACACGGTTATCGAGGCGACTATGTAGACAAATCGTCCGATCGAAAAAAGCCGCCCGTCAACCATCGTACTCGATCAACACCACTGCCGTGAAACAGGAATGTAAGTTTTGCTTTAAAATCGTGTTTGTACATTACAATAATCAATTAATCATTCCGGATATTATTTTCATTCAGTCACCATCGCTGAGTCTGGAAAAAGTATAGCGGACATCCGGAGGTTGCTCACCTATAAGAAGCGAGATCGAGGAAGTGTGACGCATATAGCAAACCGTCTCGGTAATCCTGGGCCTACGGTTGGCGACTGGCTCATACTAACCCCCAAGGACAAAATGCCAAAACCGGAGGTGGTTGCTTTTCCAAAACCACCGAAGGCTCCCGATGGAAGTTTAATCTACGATCGGATACCAAATAAAGTTGAGGCTGAACCGAAACCATTAAATGCGGCGGCAGCGACTGCTGCGGCCGTGGCCAGTTCCCTGCCCGGTGTAACGGTTAATGCAATTGGGGGACCTGGCTTAGGTGGAAGTGGAGGTGGAGTGGGATCGAATGCCGTACCTCCAGCAATACCGAGCCTGGGGAGCACGGCTGGCGTGACAGCAGGACGCACAACTCCAAATGCGGCTACTACTGGCCCTGGCCTGGTTGCAAGCAGCCCCATCACCCCCACCCAACCTGCATCACTGAAGCGGCGGAATTATGAAGACGCCAATGGAATCGATGGTAAGGATGAATGTTGAACTCTATAAAGTAGAGTATTCTTACTAAAAATCACTTTCAGGTCCTGTAGCGCCTCCAACGAAACGACCGAACAAGGATCCGATGCCGTCTCATCGACCCACGCCTGAGCAGTATGCAGCCATGTTGGCCGCAGCAAAGGCAGCAGGGCAACCTCTACCGCGACATCATGTGAGTTGTTTATTAATCTTATCAGATTTTTGTTTGGTTCGGTTTTTTGATGGATTTACTAAATAGACATTATTGAATTTTAGATGAATGGTAAACCAAAAATAGCACAACTGGCCCGGACTGGATCCGGGCGAAAGCAAGTTATCAGTTGGATGGATGCTCCTGACGACGTGTACTATCGATCAACCGAAGCTAGCAGGTAAATGGACTGAAAGTTATGAAAGATCGTGGTAGACAAAGATTCAAATTTGAAGTGAAGATCTAAGACTTGTACCGGCATCGGGTGCGGAAATGGGTCTGGGGGTGAGAATGGGTCATCGCTCTCACCGGCAGTCCGGAGGTCGTAAAGCAAAATCGTTCAAAGAGGTCTCTTATAGTTATATTTTAGTCTTCTTGCCCTCTTAACCCATTCTAACTCCCGACGACGGTACACAACTTCTTGGTTCAAAATCCCGAAAACTGACTCGCCTAACATTATCGATTACAACTTGAGTATGATAGTTGAAATGTTTGTCAAAGCCAATTCGTTTTTATTTATTCTGCACTTACCGTGACCTGCCCTAATTCCGCGCATCGCCTAATACCGTGGTTTTCATAAAAAATCAGAACCTGGCTATCATAGACATCACATTATTTGGTGAAATGTTCAAACATAATATGTTTGAACATTTCACCAAATAATACGATGTCCATGATAGCCAGGTTCTGATTTTTGATGGAAACCACGGTGTTAGGCGATGCGCGGAATTAGGGCAGGTCATGGTATAAGAATATGGCTACTAACAACTACATTTTTTTCTTCAGAAAAACCCGCCGTAAAATACCGATCGTCGAACTGCGACGTTCGGCGCGAAAGCCCTGGCGTCATCTGGTGCCTAAGTATGCGGCGATCATTGCCACCCTGTTGCCGCCGGTTGCACCAGTGACAGCGGCAGCTGCGGCCGTCGCGGCTGCAGCCGCTGGCATTCCTCAGCTACCCGCAACGCTTCCACCTCAACTGACTGCGCAATTGACCGCCACGGGCCAACTTCCGCATTCAGCGGCCGTTGCGGCGGCCAACCTTAATCTCAACTCAACGAACATGGCCTCCCTGGCCAGTGTTCACCCGCTAGCGGCCCAGCTGGTTTCGGGCAGCAACAACACCGGCAGCACAAACAACAATAGCAGTAGTAGCAATAATAAAGCAAATAGTGATCTACAGGTTGTAATCCTAGACTGACCCGAACCTCGGAAATATCCGCAACAGAATCAACAAATACATCCGGCGGTGGTGTCGCATCTACCGCCACTACTTCAACAGCAGCAGCCACAGCAACATCCGCAACCGCCACATCCATACACGATGGAAGCACTGCTCAATTAAATCGTAAAAACACTGAAACAAAAACACACATACATTAAAACAGTTAGCTTGCTCTAATGAAAGAAAGGAATCGTTTTCGTTTTTTCTTTTCGATTTTATCTTAATTTTAGGACGCGAGGCTGTTGAGCAAACAAGTCTCAAAAAACTATTTAACATAATATTGAACTGTAAACTATTGAAGCTCTGTGAGACAACAAAAACCGTAGTAGAAAAAAGGATGGGAAAACTAAAAAATGGTGACAATGCTAGAGCATTGTGTAAGAAAGAGTGAAAAAAGAGGATAGAAAACTATAACAGTAAGAAAGTGTGCATGTTTTGTGTTGCATGCGTTGAAATAAATATTAATAAAAAAAACATGTGAAAAATAGTATGAAAACGCCTGCTCCACTTCGTGAGCAGAACTGTGGAATGTGAGTTTGAATATATTTTTTGTAAAAATTAATTGAACAAATATCGCTCCCTCTTAATTAAGAGTAACTTCTTAAAATAAATTGTAAAACGAAAAAAAATAAACTCAAACAAAAAATATTAAATAAAAGTGTGTGACGAGAAAACACAGCAGAAACTGATAATAAAAGCTAAATTCAATTTACTAAAAAAAAATTAGAAGAAATACAAACACTGAAGCGAAAATGAAACAAACCAGACAGAACAAAGGCAAGAACGAGAAAGAAAAGCAACACAACTGCTGTGAGAAAGAAGGAATATCATTGATTTTTTCACCTCTCTTGGAAATAAAAAAAAACAAATGAATCCTCTCTTCAAAATATACAAGCAACTATTGAAAAACAAATACGAGCGATTGTTGTATTATTCGTAACTGCAGTGATATATCATAGCTTTGGGTTTACAAACAGGAATTCTTGGGTGCTTGCTCAAATTGTCATTAATTTCTGTCTGTATTCTATTTTGTGATTGATATAGGAAGTTTCCAACAGCAAGCAAAAACAAATCGCAACCCCAGTGTATGTTAGGGTGCCAATGAAAATAGACTTTTCGAATTTCAAAAACGGGTAGCGCTTGAAAGTTCCATCTCCTTGAAAAAAGTTCCCGTGCAAAATTTTAGCTTAATCGGACTTCGTTAACTGTTTGACCAACGCGGTCAAAGTTTGACTATTTTGATTTACGAAAATATTTCCATGAGGAGGGCGGGAGTTGGGGGTGTGTTCGGGAAAATTTCTGTTTTTGACGCCAAATGTTTTAGGAATGCATGAAACGTCGAAATGCATGTCGAAAGCCACTTTCAAATCCATGTATGCAGCATCAACCTGCTAACCTAAGTCCATGCTCCGCAAGCAATTCCTCCTGCTTGTATCAAACTGTATCAAATTCGTGGATTATAGGCGAAGGCAAACTTAACGACAAAGTTAGGGCGGGGTGGTTACCGTCAAGATCAGCCAACGATTCAAGCGGCAAGGAAACAGTTGAGCTCGGCAAAGCGTAGTCGTTCACAAATACGAGATCCAGTAAGCGATCGTTGCATATCAAGTTGGTATTAATTTGGGGGCTGGGCTTAACAGGCTGTGGGCTTGTGCGATAGCATTGGATCGATGAAAAGTGTACCATTATTGGGAAAGCACCCATGAAAACCGCTTGATTGTAGTCACTGAACAGAAGAGAAGGAGACTGGAAATCTATTCGAGATGAGATAGATCTCAACGATTTAATGTGCGAGTTGATTTGGAGTAGGATGTAAGAAAATTTATCTGGAGAGTCAAATAAGCTCTTACACAATTTATTATCTACGACTTAAAGCAAATGAAAAATATTATTATTCTAAATAATGGCTTTACTCATGTAACAGGAAGTTGTTCATATTTAAACATGATGAAATTATGTCCGGTACTTGGGGACACTTTTTTAAACCATTACATTTTTCACCAAAATTCATCATCAAAATATATCGTCGAAAAGATTGTATGTCATACCCCAGAAACCCATTGCCCAGAAAGTGATTCCCCAGAAATTAATTCCCCTGAATGCACTACTCCTCAGAAAACCATTCCCCAGAATACCACAATCCCCAGAAAGACATTCCCCAGAATGCCCCTATCCCCCGAAAGACATTTCCCAGAATGCCTCCATCCCCCGAAAGACATTCCCCAGAATGTCCTAATCCCCAGAATACTATACCCCAGAATGCACCATTTCCTAGCTTAGACTAAATACTTCGTAATTGCTTCATCCCGGGCAAATGCGTACTTTTGAAGAATGAGTCATCTACTCTTTTGCTTCATCCCGGGCAAATGCGTACTTTTAAAAAAGGAGTCATTTACTCTTCTGCCTTTTTTCCTGGCAAATGCATACTTTTGAAGAAGTAGTTATCTACTCGTTTGCCTTTTTCCGGGCAAAGGCATACTTTTAAAGAAGAAATCATCTGCTCTTTTGCATTATCCCGGGCAAATGCGTACTTTTAAAGAAGGAGTCATCTCCTTTTTTGCATTATCCCGGGCAAATGCGTACTTTAAAACAATGAGTGATTTCTCGCTTAACTTTTCAAAAGGGCCTAAGTAACATTTTTTTCATGAATTTATTTGAATAGCGCAATCAACAGAACAACATAAAAGCTTTTGATTTCAGTACTCAAATTAATTCATAAAAAAAAGTTACTTAGGTCCTTTTGAAAAATTAGGCGAGATTTACTCTTTTAGCTTTTCCGGGCAAATGCATACTTTTGAAGAAGTAGTTATCTACTCGTTTGCCTTTTTCCGGGCAAACGCATACTTTTAAAGAAGGAGTCATCTACTCTTTTGTATTCTTCCAGGTAAATACATACTTCTAAAAATGGAAATCATATATTCTTACGACCCATTGCATTTCATACTCTTTGCAACGATTATGCCAAATGGTCATTATGCCAAACGGCTTTATGCCAAATGGCATTATGCCATATGGGCTTCCCCCAATATGAACAACGAGTATAATGGATTATATGCTCCTTCGTATTATATGTGACCCCTAACAAACATATCAAATGGGCTCCATTTCGGGCAAATGCGTGCTTTAAAATAAGGCAGCATGTCGTTTTGCCTTATTCCGGGCAAATGCGTACTTCAATATAAGTATTTTTGCATAGAAATATAGTATCTAGTATTTTTAATTTATAGAAATGACAGCGAAAAACATAGTTTCTTAGACTGATACCTTTTTCTGGGGAACAGGTCATTCTGGGTTTTTGGTTTCTGGGGAATGGATCATTCGGGGTTTTTTTTTCTGGGGAATGGATCATTCTGGGGATTTCTTTTCGGGGAAATGGTGCATTCTGGGGAATATCATTCTGGAGAATTGGTCGTTCTGGGAAATGGAATTCTGGGAAATACCATTCTGGGGAACTGATTCTGGGGATTGGTATTCTGGGCATTGACATACAACCGTTTTAACCCTAGCCCAGCAGGGTAAATTGGCACAACTTGCCAAGGAGGCACGCCGCATGAAGCTTGAGATCCAGGGACTGAGTGAAGATCGTTAGCCAAACTTTGGAGAACACAGAACGCCGTCTGGACAAATTCTGATATACCGTGATGTGCCCTAATAGATCAGTGCCTGCAATAGCTATCTAATCCGATGTGTGAAATGATGCTAAAATGTGCGATGTGTAAAATGATGCTAAACTTAAGATAAAACTACAGCAGCTTTTTCGATAATGTATATAATATTGAAAATGTCTTGAATAAAACACATATTTGAAGATGTCCTATGTAAGAGATAGCGGAATTTAAGACTTTCTTTCATGACGCCTCGAAAATTTAAACTTTTTTTATACACCAGCTGAACATTGCTTATACAATGCCTTTTTTCTTTAAATATGGTACATATTTCACAAGCAAACCATATTTTAGGAGTTATGACTTGTGTCAACTAAAATGCATGAAGTAAAATCTAAGCAAAGCTCCAGGGTCGAAATATAGGCACATACCATTTCGATTAAAGAATGGGTCACTCACGGCTGTCTGATACCGTTATCTGCATATTTTGAACAATGGATGCATGCTTCTATTGGTTAATTGATTATATTTCATCAAACCAATAACGATATTCAATTCCAAACATGAGCGAAGTTAGGAACACTTTTACGCGAATATAGGAACTATCCTATTTTCTTGCGCGAAATAAGGAGCATACAACGGTCTCGGATTCATACTCTATTTTTTTTTAAATAGCAGCAAAATTTGCAAGTAACATTTTTTTGAGAACCTAGAATCCTTCTACTATGTGATGCAGTAGCAAATGTTTCCAAATGGCCACTACATGTTTTTTAATGAACGTTTTAACTTTGTCAGATCTTAAGTGCGCGAAATTAGGGTACTTCACGGTACTCTGGTTTACGAGGTGAACACGCTCTCCGGCATCGCGGAGTTGGCTTCCTTCTATGTACTGTGCTCAGGCACACTCTGCGCTTACACGCAGAAAAAAATATTTTAAAACCAACAATATCATCATAAATTCAACAAGAATCTCACATTGTTTTGGCGGTAATAAGAATTATTGTTGTTTCAACAATCTAGTATTATTGTTTTAACAAAAGCTTTGAAAGCTGAAGTGGGAACCTATAAGTCACATTCCAGCGTAACGCGACACCATGAGGAGCCGACTTTCAGCCAGAAATTAGGTCTGCATTCGAAAATCAGCTTCGGGGACATATGATTAAACAGGTGTAAAATTATCCCCACTAAATTTCCTTTCTGATAGAATCTTCATTTTGAGATTTTTCGCTTTGAATATGATAAATATAACACGCTGCATTTCGTAACGCGACACCGCTGAATTGCACTTTTTCGCATTTTAAAATGCAAGTGCGTTTTTTAGCTCTGGTATACGGTTTGGAGTCTCGATTAATTCTGAGCATTTCTCGTATGCATCAACAGAAATGAGGCTGTGAATTAAAATCGCGGGAAAAACGGAAATTATAATGAAAATAACTGAATTGATATGAACACCGCCGCGTTACGCTGATCGACAAACAGTGTTCTGCAAATGGTGTCGCGTTACGCAAACGTGTTTAGCGTTGCTAGAATACGTATTTTCACCCAATTTAGATGCGACATGTTGTATCGTCACAAAATATTATCACATTGTCTATTGTTAAATGTAGTTCGAGTTGGTGGTCACGATCTACATTTCACGATTTGAGGGACAAATTTAAAACTTAACCAACTCCATTCAATACCACATATCTCCATTCATACCACATATCTAGTTTTAGAAACGAAAGAAATGGTAATGATGGTAATGGGTTTTCCTATTTTTATATGGGTGTGACAACCAAGTATGATCCGGATCGGTTTTTAAGCACGTGGTTAGATGATTGATCCCTTTAGAAGTGAGTTTTTTTACACTGTAAAGTTCTATAAGGTACACTGGGGGAAGTGGAAAAGGAAAAATCGATAGTTCATGTTCAACTCATTGTAAAAGCAGTTTAAATGATCTACCGTGCACGCACCCAACTTTGCGCATTTTGCGTTTATTATTTTAATAGAATGCGTTTAAATTGAATTTCGAAATATAATTATTACTTGTCAGCACAATATACATGTTATCATAACAGTGCATGCATTTTTTCGCTGTTAAATGACATATTTTTCATTTTAATAGTCGAAACTTGTACTGAAAACAGTGAAAATGACCAAAATGGCGTGTTCTTAGCACAAATGACAAGTGACGGTTTACCCGAAAAACTGTATTTTTTGAAAATTTTTACATTCGCTGACAACTGATTACACATGGACACAATAATTATAATATTGTAGAAGCCATATCATGAGAATTTGGTTAGTTATTTACATTTTTCTTTAAAATATATGATGCGCAATGTTAGGGACAATTTTTCAATACAGTGTACCTAATTTTGCGCACAACTCGTATTTCTTCGATATTTTCAACATTTATATTCCGTGTATAGTAGAAAATCGAAAATTTGTTTTCAATAAAATGAAATATCTGCAGTTATCAGACGTCGCAACTCATTTCTGATTAGTGCGCATGATAGTACATCCATGCGTGCATGATGCGCACTACTAATGAAATATTTCAAATTGTCGCGACTCGCCGCGCAGCGCGAGTGCTCAATCGCGCGGTCCGGTTTGGTGGCGGCCCGACAATAATATACCTCGTCGGAATAGGGTTTACGCAAAGAAGTACTTTTGTTAGCTGTGGCCAATGTACATAGATGAGGCTGTACATACACCAACAGACGTGAAAACATACTAAGTATGTCGAATCATAAGAAAATAATGCCGGGCATCCTCTTATTATCAAATCAAGACAAAATTTTCAAAACGACTTATCTGCTTTTGTAAACAAAGATTCAATCGACGATTTGACGAATCTGATAGCTCTCCCACGCAAACCAACACCATCAATAGGTAGGTGAAGGATTTCGCTACCTGTTGATGGTGTTGGTTTGCGTGGGAGAGCTATCAGATTCGTCAAATCGTCGATTGAATCTTTGTTTACAAAAGCAGATAAGTCGTTTTGAAAATTTTGTCTTGGAATATGCTCAAATATGCCTACAAATGGGATGAGCATAAATTGTAATAGTAGTATTAAATATAATTTGGATGAAAAATTGTATGATAGACGCTTGCTTCGTGTTAGAAATTTTCCAAGTTATGTGCGCAAAGTTAGGCATATAACACAGACAAACAGACGTAACACTAGAGAAATTATCATCGACCATGGCTTCAACGATCATTTTGAAATTGAATGATTGCGTTTTTCACAACTAGAGGCGCTTGCGTCGTTATTCTTCGAGTTTGACATTTCACTCCAGCGCCTTCTAGTGACAATGTCGTACGAAACATTGTTTCGTATAACATGCTCGCTAGATGGTGTCAGAGGAGTTGGACGATGGATTTTTGAGCAAAATGTTCAAGCTGTTACGTCTGTTTGTCTGTGCATATAATATGGGGTCTGCTTTGAAGGTCAATTTACTATTTATTTTAAATTTTTGTACCAAATTTAGTTCTCAAACAATAATATAATAATAATATTACAGCATGGATACTATTTCAGGCAGATAGCTTCTTTCTGTAAGTTGTACGAGTTGATTCAATTTTGTATTTCCTTAACTGCGCAAAGTATGGTGCGTACACGGTAAATGTATTCAATCATTATGGGCTCTCAAAAACAGTCCATTTTGCACCAACTGTGCGGTAATTCATACCATTTTAGTTGCTTGAAATTTATAGAAATAGATTTGAAATTTAGGAGTTATTTTTCCACTTAACCCAGTGAAATGGGGTAAGTGGAAAACCCAAGTTATCTTGACCTTCAATTGTGATCAGTAGTGATATCACCGACAAACCGACGGGCCTCTCTGATTCCAAAATTGGCAAAAAAAATTACAATCGTTTTACTCCGAGTGTAGTAACTTGTTCTGTCATTACTGACATTCAAAGCCGTAGCGTGGTCTCTCAGCGCCCTTGGCGAAACCGTTATTGGGCGCCCCTTAAGGTGCCGTCAGACGTTGCAAGCAAATCACTCGCAACGAGCATTTTGCTCGCAGAAAGTGACAACTGTCAAAATTTTGCCTGTCTGACTACACTGAAAGTGATTGCATGCAAACAAATGACAACTCGTAAGCAAACGCTCGCTTGCAATGTGTGACTGCTAAGCGTTAAAAAATTTCAACTCGCAGAAACGAAATTGCGCTTGCTAGTGCAGCACTAGCAAATTTTTCGCTCGCAAAAGTGAAAACGTTTTCAGGTGGCAGTGTTGCACTCCAAAAATATTAATGAAATTAGATTTTGTGGCCGAAAAATAAGTTTTTCGTTTTTGTTTATATTTGCATGAGAGTAAATCTGTCATTTGCCTAAAGTAAAAAACTGCTACGTGTGACTGCAATTGCGAGTGCTCTCAGAAATCATTCGCTCGCACGAGTGATTTGCTTGCAACGTCTGACGGAGCCTTTACTTTCGTGCAAAACAAATAGCATGATAAGAGCTGGGATATTTTCAAAATTAACCTTTTTTTGCGTAGTGGATTCAATAAACGTTTGCTTTGAGAAATTCTTTAAGCCTCTATAACCTGCATATCTTCCAATAGGTGTAAGGAGTATTATTGCGCTTTTTGCACTTTACAAGAGTATTGCGAGATTTTTTTTTCTCACAGTCACCTTTTTCTCACACTCAATACACTCAAAAAAGTTTGATTTTCCGTGTATAATATTTGTGTGTGAGTGCTCAATCTGAAAACAAATATACGTCAAATCATGGCGGGAATCGATTTAGTGTACACGCTTACATGTGACTAACGAGTAATGGGTTATAATTGGGTAAATTTCAGTAACAAAAATCGATCAACCCGAAATGAGAGTGGGTGTGAGAAAAAGAAGCGGGCAAATCACAATCTACACATAACTCTTCAAATTGGTGAAATCGGCAATAAAAGTCCAGAATATTTCTCTTACTCAAATAAAAAAAAATAGATCCAGTAGTGAGTGCACACAAAAAAAAATCGTTGGTAAAACTAAAAGAATCGTTGGTAAAATTGAGAAAATGAGTTAGTGATTTTCAGTAGAAAGTATATGACTGTCAAATTTACTAACGCAAAAACTGTACATCGGCCAGAGCCCACTGTTTGTCAAAATAAAAGTTTTCTTGTCGAAATAAATGTGTTTTTTACTGTTGAATCAACAAAAACCTTTCAATGCAACAAGTTGTATTTACTTTCATTTTCAGTTATTATTGTTGAAATAAATACAATTTTCTACACTTTAATTGAATTATTTTGTAATTAACATTTTATTTTTATTTATTTTAAAATACAGCGTACATACTTTAGATCAAGCTTATTTATCCTTAATTTGAAACACATTTTTTTATGCTCATATTTCCCGCCTTCAATTTGAATCCTGTTGACATTCAGCCACCATGAATTGCCGATCTTTCCTGCCACCTATATTACAAACGTTTCCACAATTATTGTCCGCCTCACTCCATCTCATTGAGTTTTCGTCGCTATACGCTATCAGATGCACCAGCATTTATGTCCGAACTTCCACATTACTATAAGGTAAGACCATTCTGGAAGTTGCCTCCACCGCCGGTTCCGTAGTCATGTGAGAACGTCATCATTATAGTTGTGGGAATCGTACTATACTATATCGTATAAGTATCCTAAGCTCTTGAATGGTGTTTTCTGGATCAATCCGAGTGTCGTTCAGTGACGTAGGCCATATCGTCGACCTCCGACGATGACGGAGCACTGCTGTAGGAACGTCCATTTTTATGGTATTGTCTGGTGCTTTGTCTGACACTTCAGCGTGGCTCCGTACGTCAACCTAGAACTTGCCTTCAAGGGACTGGAGAAGTTCTTCCAGGTGCGGACGGAGACTATGCCAATAGAGGCGGCAGTGCTATGGTGTTATGGTTCAGAATCCTGCGTCAGTGGCTGTTGCAATTGTTGCCCCGATGCACAACGTTTTCGTCCACTTCTTGTAAAAAATCTGCAAATACGATACAAATACACTTTTTTAAATGTACATTTTTGCAGTTTTATTAACTAATTGTAAAACAAATTACCTCTATATAGATAAATATATCCAAGAATATATTGTCTGTTTCCTTGGTAACAAAACGCGCCGACCATTTTTTAGGCACTATCAAAATCGTCGCCAACATCTTCATTCTAAAATTATGTTAGTTTTATTAGAAAATAATGTCAATCTGCATTAAAAACAGGGCTCAATTTTGGGAAATAATTGTGATTATTGAGTATATAAAATTTTGTTCACAGTTGATTTGACAGATCTTATGGCCATTTCTGCTGGCGACGATTTTGGCGTCAATATGTTTTGCGACGATTTCAAATCGTCGCGGCCGATAAGGTGGGAAATTGATAATATCCGCCCTCGTTTTTACCTGTTGCGAAAAGAAAACCAGAAAAGCAAAACGTTTTTTCTTCCGCTGTCACTGACAGATAGTCGATGGCTGCCAGATGCATTATTTTTACGACCAGTGTTGCCGAAAGTGTGGAAGTTTGATGTTTGTTTTGATTTTTTTAAATTTTTGTTCTGAGAGATTGCACTGTCAAAATCAAAGTTTTAGACTGAAAAAAAACTTTCAAATTTATCAATTTACCATTTGATTGAAATGTTTTAGCTATTAAAAATACCAAATTTTCCAGGCTTTTGAAATGAGATTAGAAAAATGTTAGAATCCCAACTTTTTTTTTCTCTGTGTGTGTTACCGACAAAAAATCCAAATTTCATTGTTGTGAATTCACGCACTAGTGAATATACCTAGGCCAATAAAATCCATCTCTCACGTTCAAGTGCACAGAAAGAAAAACCATAAGTAAAATTAAAAAAACCATTGGTTAAAATAAAAAGTTGCATTGGTTCTTTTTCGTAGAGAGTTGCTTATGTTCAAAATAAAAGTACGCATACTTTTGCGATAACCATATCCTAAAAGCTGCATACCATTCTGAAATTAAAAGTTTAAACATTTCAAAACAAAATTGTACAACTGTCAAATTTAAAAGGTTTCACTGTGGAAAATATAGTGGGGTATTTTCAATCATGATTTACCCAAAAAGGAACTTCCCACACCCTACCTTTTTCACCTTTTCTTTTGAAATGAAATTAAGTCAGTACACAGAGAAAAAAAGTTGGGATTCCAACATTTTCTAATTTTATTTTAAGAGTATGGGAAATTTGGTATTTTTAAAACCTTAATCTTTGCAGTTAAATGCAAAATTGATAGATCTGACAGTTTTTGTTCAGTTTCATGTTCTGACTTTCACAGTGAAAATTGTCAGAATAAAAATTGTAAAATAATGAAACATACTTGAACATTTCTCATTTTTGGCAACTCTGGCAATAAAATAATGTAATTGGCAGCCCACCACTGTCAGTGACAGTTGTAAAAAAGTTTACAACTCGTTTCGAATGCCGTCACCGATCCCGCAAAACAAAAAAATCCAAGCGAGTTTCTGCCGTAAGATATAAAAATGAATTTTCATCGTTTTATTCATGTTCTTAACCACACATTTCCTTCAAATCCAGAACGATAGGGACCCTCATATGAAGAGGAAATCCACACACAACTTTAGCAGTGGCACCAGGTCAACAAAAAATATCGATTCGGCGAACGTGAAGACATCATGCTGCAGCACATTGAGCGGGTTTGTTATCACAAGATACCAGGGTGTTGATGAATTACGGCTTTATTATGACCGGGGAGTGCCGGATAACGCAGAGGCTGTAAAATTCAGCCACGAACGGAACACCGAGGGACACATGACCGGCCTCTTTCGAATTGGTGGGTTGCGCCGGGTTACGCTTTTTCTAACCCGGACAACAAGAGCATATATATGATAGTATGACGAGGAATCGGACCGAAATCTAAATTATAAAATCTGAAAACAAAAATAAAATGACAACAATAAATAAATGAAATAAGAAGAAATTGGAATGTGTAAAGTTTTATTTTAATATGCTACATTCAAATTGAGAGCGCTCATAAATTGTTGCTTTGAAAGCTTCACTGGTGAATTTCAATGCAAAATACATATTTAGTTTTGAGAGGAAAATGTCATTTTGAAAAGTCGGCACTTGTCAGAATTTATACAGAAGTAACATTTTTGCATTGGTAGATTTAACAGTCGTATACTTTCTACTGAAAATCACTAACTAATTTTCTTAATTTTACTAACGTTTCTTTGATTTTTACCAACGATTTTTTTTTGTGTGTATGAAGTTTATGAATTTTATTATTTTAAGTATTTCTTTATTAAATAGTGCAAGCTCGGCAAGCTCTCATTCGCCAAGGCGGCTGAAAAAAATATATGCATTCGTCGGGGTTCGCAGGGTAGTTGTTTATACAATGCACGATGATGTTTTCGTCGGACACAAATGGGTACCGGAACTACATATTATCTGTAAAAAATAGCAAAAACCTTCCATAAATGCTCTGATATCGAACAGCAAAAGCAGCGCCTAACTTCGGTCGCGGCCTTCGAAGCACCGGAGTTGGGCACTGTTTTTGATGGCTGGAATTAGCACACACGGGTTCTAATTCCGACTAGACACTTTTTTATTCTTGCTTTTAAAGTATGACTTACCTTCCGATTCCATGATTCCATGTCCCGGTCGCGAGCCCGGTCGTTTTTTTCGGCGTATTGTATTATGGCCTCGTCCTTGTCTGATGATCAAAGCAGTAAATTTACGCGGGAACGGGAGCATCTTTGGATACTGGCGGCGTTTCAGGAATATTTCTAAGAGCCTCAAATAACCGAATAATGCCAAAAGATATGCCTTCCTTTCATGCAGTTCTCACTTTCGAGACAATTTACTAGAATTTACACTTAACGAAGACGAATTAAATAATAAGCACAGCACCGACCACAGTTGAAAAAAAAAATCTGGTTTGTTGTTGTTTGCGATGCGTGGGAAAAAGGGGACAGTATTGTATTTATTTTATACATACCACACCGCGAAAAACACTGAGAATTTTTCATAAATTAATGGACAAAATATGTTAAAAAATATATATATATATATATTCTAATAAATATACATGCAAGTAAAATAAGCTTAGTTATTTTTTTCGACTTATTCCATATAGACGAATCCAAGTAAAAATAAGAAGAAGACACACGACGGTGTTAACTTTGACAGATCCTACAGCACAGCATAGGAAGATCATTTAAAATGCTTATAATAAATATTTAGAAGCTTATCTCAATTTTTTGTATATTTTCCAAAAATTGATCTATTATTTATACAGTTCGGAACTTTTTCCGTACCATACATCAATCAGATTTTAATTACATTTTATCTGGAATTTATTATAAGCATTTTAAAATGATCTTCCTATGCAGTGCAGTATACAGTGCTGTATCCTATAGGATCTGTCAAAGTTAACACCGTCATGTGTCTTCTTCTTATTTTTACTTGGATTCGTCTATATGTGTTTATTCCAACGTAAGAATAACATAAAAAATAACTCAAAATATTTGCTCGATAACCCAAATATGTACATATGTAGTAATTTTTTACCACTTGATAGCCCGTAATGCCGTTTTGGGATTTAATTATTTATTTTTCAAATCTCTCATTTTTACCAAAAGGTTTATCGTCATAGATTTGACAGTTCTACAATGTTTAGCGGGAAAGGAAGAACTTTTAAATTCATATTGAGAACAAGAGAAAATGAACTTTTAAATGAAGAAAATACTTTAACAAAAACCAATTTCATTTTTATTTTCAAAGGAACGAAGCACTTTTTAAGCGGAAAGTGCAAAACTTTCTATAGCACCATGTTTGTTTTCTGTGTGTGTGCCGGTCAGCGGTTGGATCACTATCGGACGTAGTCGCATTAAGAAGAACCCTACTTTGGAGTGGATCGAATGACCTTCGGAATCGCTATTAGGCCTTGGTCGGTGGTTTGAAAGAACATTTTTTTTATGTGCCCGACGTTTAGACCCATTGTGGCCTTTTTCAAGAGGTCTATCATCTATCGTAATTAATGGTAAACCACGTTCAATCAGTGGTGGAAAGGGTGCTTTAAGCTTGCTTTTTGTGAAATGTTGGAAAATTTTTTGGGTTGGGTTTGTTTGCTAAGGGGTCGTTCAATAGTTACGTAGGCACATATGGGGGAGGGGGGTTTGTCATTTTCTTATTCTTCATATAAACAATGGGAAAAATCGTACAAGGGGAGAGGGGGGTCCGAAAAACCAAGAAAAAATGCTTACGTAATTATTGAACGACTCCTAACATACAACAACTGTAACGTCGGGCAAGTAAAAAAAACATCGTTCTGATGCCTTAGACTTAGAAATCCAATTTCCGAGTAAAACTACTGGACCGTAAATGAAATTAGAGAGAATTGGTAGAAGGTAGGATTCTAATTGGATCAAGTCGGAAAAAACCAACTCCAGGCATCTTCGGATCAAGATATATAAATTCCTTAAGTGGGTCTATTGATGGTTTGGTAACATTGATTGACTTGATTAGGTCAATCTATTTCAACTTTGAGGTAGATCAATTACCATCATTACTGATATCCCCTGATGCAGATTCTTGAATTCAACATGTCTAGATAATTGCCTCGTTTAAAGCGTTACCAGATTATATAGCCCCAGAAGAAAAAAATTAAATTCAAAATACATTTGTCTGGTTCACAGGAATCGAAAATGTCATTGGGCCAAAATGGTCCGAATTTATCTCAAATTAAAACAAACTCCCTATCACTACTTCCGAGTATCTATTATTCGAAAACGGCTTAGATTTCTTAGACAAACGAACAATTATACACGTTTTTTACAGGTTACTCTGCATTTCGCCTTTGGCGTATTGAAGTCCTTATCTAGGGCTTCTTTCCCAGAAACTTATTCCATTCTTCTTTTCATTTGTATTTCCTATTCCTTTCATTGTTCATTTCCTTTTTAATCAGGTAAATGTTAAAAATAAGGGCCTTTCGGAAATTAGTCTAACGGTTGATTATGAAACACTTTAAACTGGAGAATATACCAAGGTTTTTAACACAGTTTGATTTTAGCAGTTTGAGACCCTCAGCATCAATAAAACAATGAGTTGACATCACCAAAAATCGCGTAGAGAAAACCTTGATAACATTTTACATCATTTCCCATAGGACAATTCTGGATTTCGGCGCCCCCCTGAAGTCTGGCGCCCTTGGCGGGGGCCAGCCTGGCCAACCACTGCTGACATTAACGTTCTTTTGATAGAAAAAAGTCAAGAAAAAGAAAAAACAAAATGCACGCAATCCACCAGCTGGTCGACGTAAACATTATATGAACGTTTCAAACAATCTACACAGCGATGAAGATAAAAATAACCAAGTAATAAAAAATCTTTTTCGATGCTTAAATCGACATTTAAGTCTTTACGATCATTGCACACATTTTTGAAAATCGAATGTTTTTCATTTGGCTAACGAATCCTATAATAAAACTCTTGATTTTTATAATATCGAATATTGATTATTATGTGGATGCTGATGAAATAAATTAAAGAGTGCATGACCAAATTTGCCCGCACATTTGTGAGAGCTGTTGTGTAAACCATCGCACAGATGGAGTTAGGTTATGAAAGGAGAGTAATTGCCAAGAAATTTGAAGAACTTTATATGGGAAGGCACGTCGGTTTGTCGGTGGTGATATATCATTAAAATCGAGACGGTAATTGCTCTTTTGTTGTATAACTTTTGTTGAATAATTTCGTTGGATTAAAGGAATAGGTCCTCAAGGAATTCTTGTAACAGCTAGAGGAGGGGTGGTTGTGCCTTCTCAAACACTAAGTGTACGTTAAATCTGTATGTTCGCCCCAAAGATGAACTTTTTTGAGGAAGAATGAGACTTACAGTGTTATAAACTCATCGACTCAGTTTAACGAATTGAGATGATGTCTGTGTGTGCGTGTTGGTATGTATGTGTGTGCACAATACACGTACAAAATTATCTCCTATTTGTCCTTAACCAATCTTATATATAAAAATGAAATGGTCTGTGTTCGTATCCGCATAACTCGAAAACGGCTGGATGGATTTTTTTCATTTCTTCAGCAGAAACATTCGTTATAGTTTCCGACGGGTTTATATGATATTTCCTCATCCGGAAATCATTAGTAAAGTTGATTAAATCGTGAAAAGCTAAAATGAAGATTTGTATGGGAAGTTCACTACGCGCATTTTCGCCTACTATGCAGGACAACGTCTGCCGGGTCGACTAGTTTATAATATAAATGTATGTGAATTATGGAATATATTCACCTACCGGTGCTATTTTTTTCTTTCTCATACATTTTTTTCATATGTAAAACATGTGAAAGCCATCAACACCGATAGGTGGATTAATCAGGCGTTTTCTTATGTATATTAGTCCAATCACCGCTGAAATCACAATGATAACAAAGAAGGAACATATTGAGATTCACAGTTATCGAAATAAACCATGGAGGGAAGGAAACATTTGCGTGATCAGAACATTATCCACTTCCCCCGCAGTGTTCGATATCAGGCCTTTCTTCCTACCGCCAGCAGCAGACAAGATCGGCATTGGATAAATCGAACGACAAGAAAGATGACCAACCTGAATATGAGCACCGGGTTGCACTCCCGCATAAATGAAAACCATTCGCAGATTGGTGGATATTATTCATATGAAATAAGTGATATTGTTACAATCCGTACCATTGTCCATTTATACTTTGACTTTATATATTTTTCGAACACATACTATACCCGAATATAAACAATCGATACTACAGCCGGTTAACATACAACTTGATGGTTCAGTACAATTTCTTGTTTTCTAAATTAGAACGAAATAAAGAAGTAAACCTCACTACAACATAACATCATTATTTCTGGTATGGTACTGCGTGATACAGTATGTTATATCATCTATAGCAAACAAAAAATCCTCGCGATGTCACACATACATCACCAAATTGTAACATCGGAAGATTAAACTACGATATGCATTAAACTTTGGCAATAAGTATGTGTCATCCTCGGTGTCATCTGCGTAAAATCACTTCCGAACAGTAGCCAAGACAGCAGTTAGAAAGAAATCCCGGCCAGCTTGCTCAACTCGATTTTAGTTTTCTATATCCAGTTCTGTTTCTTATGTTCCAGAAGAAAAAAACAGTAAGTAAATATAATATAGTGAGCATAACAAATCCTAACTGAATATAAAAGAATGAATCTATTATTTCTAGATCCTCCACGGACGAAATTTTTTTTTCATCAGATTGACCACAAAAGTGACCGACCAAAAGTGATTCGACCTCTGATAATGAGGTATGTATATTTTTTCTTCATTATTTTTTGTCTTCTTTGAAAAGACTATCAGCCCGCAGCTGACTCGTTTCTATTTTGTTTTTAATAAAATGAATCTTTACAGCTGAATTAACGCCATATTTTTGTTGCAGGAAAACACTACATTCTCAAGAGCATCTACCGCAGTCGGCTCTGAAAATCTACAATATTGCTGTTTGACACGGACTGATGAATTATAATGTTTACCAATTCCATCCGAACAAATTTAATCAATAAAAATATGTTATGAAATCATGTTTAGATTTGTGTTATTATTTTCATTTAATTTCTTCACCACTATTGCAAAAAATATGAAAAATAACAACATCAAAGAATATGGTACGAACCTGGGTATGGCTTTTTGCCTGTATGGTCATATTGTATCATTATTATATCCCTAATTGTATTCATCTGAGAATGAGGATTGTATCAGCACCACAACATATGCTGTATACCGAAAAATATGTACTGGAAAATAGCCATTTTTGAATGGTAATTATACTTAACCGCCTATTACCCAGATAGTACATTTGTCGAACACAATATATCATGTTGTTGAAACCATTTATGGTGATGCATGCTTATTGTTTCTACATATAACAACCAGAATAGTAATGACAACGTTATCTATCATCAAGAACAATATGAGCTACGATCAATATATAGTTCAGGATTATGCGGGCTCACAGTGGGTTAACTCGAATTGGAAATATTGGCTTTGAAACAGAGCTTCTCTGCATTACAACAAACGATGAACAGTGGTTGCCAACGGAGCGATAACATTGCCGCTATGCCGTTCACATCAACACCTGTGGAAAGCTTCGAACATGCCAGAAATTCGATGCACATTTCGAATGATCCCGCCTGACTGATGAGAGGATCAAGACTTCAAACTGGGCCAGCTGGTTCCAGTAAGTTCTGGCTATTTATTACAAAAGTAGCAAAACATGTTTCCATTGAAGTCATCCGTGAAATGGTTTGCAATTCTCTATGGTTGAACGATAAACTAGACGTTATTAAGCTGATACCGCGATGGAGCAACATTGAGAACCTGCAATACGTATCTTTCAAAATTGGCGTTTGTAGTATTAAAGAGCGATCGTAATAAATGTATTCTCAACAAAAGCTATTAATGTGTTATCTTCATTGAAAATCAAAATGAAAGATATAATTCATTTTATAATCCTATTATTCGAAGTCGTAAAAGCACCTTATAACCCTATTATGCAAAAGGCCTTTTGGAAAAAAAAAAATAGAAGAAAAAAAAGTGTGGAACTGTTTCTCCGTTTCTCCTCGATGTTTTCCCCTTCGCTGTTTCTGATTGGTCGGCTGACTTGAGCATTCAGCTATAAAAGCAATGACGTTCGCTTGGATTGTTGATTCATCAGTCAGACGTTGCAGACAGCAGAAGTCAGCCATAGCAGCAGTGAATTGGACCCGACGCGCTCGTCATCATTCGGACATCATCGGCAGCAGCGCTAGCAGAGTACCGACGCGGAAGGGGAGGAAAAGAGCTTGGGCATCCATCGGCGACATTCATTCGTTGTCACACTTTGACATCAGCGCATCAGCGGTGGTGAAAAACAACACCTACCCACTCGACGTTTGCCAGTGGTAGCAGTGCGGAAGATTAACATCTAACCAGAAATCGCAGCAGCATCGGAATCAAACGGCCCTTTTCAGGGCCAAAGTTACAGAGGAAGATTTAGCCATACAAACTACACTGTCTGGTTTCACTGAGGAGAGGAACATTCGGAGTCCGGTCGCAGTAACAAAAGCAACCGGCCCTTTATCAGGGCCACAGTTAATTGAAAGTTTTCCATTGTTACTGCTCTGTCCGGCGGCAACAGCAGCTATCTCAGATCCGATTTCGGATCGGAATCTTCAGCATCGGCACCGAATCATCGAATACTTGGGCGGATAACCAGTGTCATAATGACCCCCGGCTACGACAGCGTTAACTGGAATTATAGAGAAAAGGCACTAATGGAATCAACGTGGCCTGCGGGATTGCTGTTTCGAGAGTTCGTACATCATGAAACCAGTTACTGGGAGCCATGAGCTTATTAAACTTATCGTAATTATTTTTGTTTTTTTTTGTGCTCTTCTTATTGTTTAAATTATTGCTATGTTTGAAATGTTTGTGAAGAAAGTACAATTCAAAATGTTTTGTAATTAGTATTAAGAATCAAATCATTGGGGCCAAGTGAGCCTGTTGGTTTAAATAAACAAATAAACAAATCAGGGGTAAGTGTAAAATATTTACATTATTTGCTTTCATCGTACAAACCACTACAAACTGAATGTGATTAGTTTAATTGTATGGCCATTATAGCCACCTGTGGTGCAAAATCACTAGAAAAAGGAACAATTTATGCAAGTAAGAATTAATTTTATGAATGCAAAAATTAACTTCTCGCGAAATCTAAAATTACAGCTCCTGCGTAAACTGTGTTAGTGTATGTATAACACAGATTTTAACATAGTATTAGTGTGAACATTAAAGTATATTTTTGCACAATGTTATGGTGTGGTAAAAACTGTAAAGTCTGTACAATTGAAATTTTTCGAGTCGATTTTTACCATTACCCCCTTTTCCACTTCCCCCAGTGTACCTTATTGCCTTTTTTCTACGTTAACCATTTTGAAAGGTGATAATAGCCCAAGAAGCTCAGCAATAATGAAGAGGAATATTTCTGTCGTTTCTACTGGAACGTAGTATGTTTTCAACTTTTCATTTATATCCGAAAAGATTGATTTACGTCTCATGTCTCCACCAATGTTTATCACACGAACCCTGAGTGCACACATTTAAAATCTTTACGCTCTCATCATTATTTTATTTTTTCAGACTAAGGCCGAAGTGGCCTGTGCGGTATATAAGAGTCTTCTCCATTCGGCTCGGTCCATGGCTACACGTCGCCAGTCTACGGATGGTCAGCAAGTCATCTTCCACCTGATCAATCCACCTTGCCCACTGCGCACCTCGCCTTCTTGTGCCCGTCAGATCTTTGTCGAGAACCATTTTCACCGGGTTACTGTCCGACATTCTGGCTACGTGCCCGGCCCACCGCAGTCGTCCGATTTTCGCGGTGTGGACGATGGATGGTTCTCCCAACAGCTGATGCAACTTGTGGTTCATTCGCCTCCTCCACGTACCGTCCGCCATCTGCACACCACCATAGATGGTACGCAGCACTTTCCTCCAAGTGCGCGTTGGTCCTCCACAAGCATCGTCCAGATCTCGTGTCCGTAGAGGACTACCGGTCTAATGAGCGTTTTGTAGATTGTCAGTTTGGTACGGCGGCGAACTCTATTCGATCGGAGCATGTTGCGGAGTCCAAAGTACGTGCGATTTTCAGCCACTATGCGTCTCTGCTCCGCATCATTCTGGAGCAGGTCAACGAATTCCAAGAGTCCCTTTACTTAGTATTCATTGACTACGAAAAAGCTTTCGCCCGTCTCAATCACGAGAATATGTGGGGTGCCCTGAGACGCAAGGGGGTTCCTGAGAAGATCATCGGCCTCATCGAGGCACAATACGAGGCCTTTTCGTGTAGAGTGCTGCACAATGGGGTCTTGTCCGACCCTATCCGGGTCGTAGCTGGTGTGAGGCAAGGATGTATTCTATCACCGTTATTGTCCCTCATAGCAATCGACGAGATTCTGGTAGGTGCGATTGACCGTGAACCAAATTGCGGGCTGTTTTGGGAAGCCTATAACCATGGAGCACCCAAACGACTTCGAATTGGCTGATGACGTTGCACTCCTCACGCAACGGCGCTCTGATATGCAGAGTAAGCTCAACGACCTTGCCGAGCGCTCCTTCTCGGCAGGTTTAGTCATCAACGTCAACAAAACCAAATCGTTGGATGTAAACACGGTGACTCCTTTCAGTTTCACAGTAGCCAGGCAACCAGTGGAGAATGTTGAAAGCTTCCAATATCTTGGTAGCCAAATGGCGTCAGACGGCGGTACCAAGATCGACATAGGCGCACGGATCAAGCAAGCAAGGGCTGCCTTTGCGAGTTTAAGAAATATCTGGAAAACAGGCAGATAAGTGAACGCACCAAAATACGAATTTTCAACTCTAACGTGAAATCTGTGCTGTTATACGCTAGCGAAACATGGTGTGTATCAGTGGAGAACACTCAACGGCTGCAGGTGTTCATTAACAGATGCCTGCGGTATATAGGTGGCCTCACAACTGGATCTCAAACAACGAGCTCCATCGTCGTTATCATCAGAGGCCGATAGCAACAGAAATTCAGGATCGGAAGTGAGGCTGGGTCGGCCACACTCTACGTAGGGGCGGAAACGAAATCTGTAAACAAGCATTAGACTGGAACCCAGCGGGACATCGCAGCAGAGGCAGACCCAGAGGCTCATGGCGGCGAAGCCTCTATAAAGAATCTAGTCTGGCAACAGGATAAAGCGATAGCCGGGCAACGCTCAGGATGGATAGGGATGAATGACCGCCTGAGTTAATATCCCTCAAAAACAAACCAGAGAGAGAGCTCAGGATGGAGATCTTTCAAGTCGGCCCTTTACACCACCGGAGGTGTACAGGATCCATAAGTAAGTAAGTAAGTAAGTCAACTTCGTCCCATATACCCGACGTTGTTCTTCGCTGCGTCGTTAATGGCTGCCTAAACTATATTCCAGCAGTCCTCAAGAGGGGCCCCACCGGGTTAACCCCCTTCCCTGCAGTTGTACACTGGAATTTAGGACACTCTTAGCCGAAGCAATAGTGGATCGCTGATTATATTTGCCAAACGTTGGAGGTCGGAAGGCCCCGTCTCCCGACTCAAACGCAGGGATTCCAGTTTTTTTCATGTTGAACGAAATCCCCTGAGTATTCCCGGTTTTTCCAGAGAGTAGACACCCTGTTCTTTAATAACTTCAATAAAGAAAAATAATGATTGTGCCTGATTATTTGAATATATTTATTAATAAGTACTTAAACAAGTCAATTACAATATACTATTGATACTGCGATTTGATCAAACCGTACAATATTTTGATTTAGGTTTTTACTTTTTACGATTGGAACTATCGGAACCGTCCCATGCTATTATGAATGTACCTTATCACTGTACACTAGTTAAATTTCGGAAGAGACATGGAAATACCTACTTTAGATTGATAATTCACACATAAATCAATTCACAGAAATCGGTGAGATTTCATCTAATTTTTTTTAAAGATTTTCGTTGACTTTTATCAATTGAACATTGAAAAAATAGAGAAAACCTTTGAATGCTTCAGATGTTAAAAATTCGATGAGTTTCACAAAAACTGTTGAACCGACTTAGTGTAATGTCCTTGTATTCAATGCGGTATACTGTGATAAAAAAAAAATCCGTGGACTCCTATTATCAGAACAGGCTCTCAAAAATCTTCGAGAACTAGGATATAAACAACCGATCATAACCACTTGCTTAGCCGTGGTCGCATGAACCGGAACACTCCGTAGGCGCAAAGTCCCAGTGTACCGTATTTGAGCACGAATTTGGCAGCCTTGTGACTAAAACTGGCCGGCGGAATGGTGACAATAGATTCAATAGCAGAGCGTTCGACTTTACCCCAATGTTTTACAATTCCTGCAGCATGACCGATTCCTACCACCCCAACCACGTTCACCGGTCGCTGGGTACCATTGGGTAGTTCCTGCGGCAGCGCAGCCACTTGTAAGGAGTGACAAAGGTAGAGGTCTCGTTCCTCGACAAAAACTCTGCCAAACGCCGGAAATTCTCCGGCCATTTCGAGCATGATCTCCTCCAAAAGATCTTTCTGCTTGCATTGTTCCACCTCTTCTGCGCTAATATCGTCGTCCATGAGCAGCAACTTCGGAATCAGCTTCACTGTTTGCCAAAGGGATAATCCCCGCAGAGCGCGCTGCAACGTGATGTTGATCTGCCGGTCGCCCAGTTGAACCAGACAGTTTGGAATGCGTACGGCTTCGTCCACAGCTCGCCGAAACTCACCTCCGGGAGCCATTCCCAGTTTTTTGGTGATTTTGGCGCTCATGTTAAGAAGCAGAATGTAGAACAGCCCATTGATGGTGCCGTTTGATTTGACGATGCTCTGAATCTTTGCTAGATCGATGTCTTTTGCTTCTTCGAGAAGGGCCTTTTCGTCGTACTTAAGGATGTGAACCCGCGACGGACATAACTCGAGCATGACCACGTTTGGTTGAACGTTGCGCATCACCAGAGATACGTCGTTCTGAGAGTTTTCGCTGAAGTGAGCCGTGCCAACGAGGTAGACTTTACTACCGTACGGCGTGGTAAGCATCGTAACCGTATCCGGAAGATTTTTATCGAATTCCTCGATGCTGCTGTATATTTTGATGGCGTCCTAGAATCCATAGTATGTTATTTTTATAGAACGTACCGAACTGTATAAAAACCTTACCTTCTGACTCTGGCTATTTCCTGGTTCTGTCGGCTGGTCGTCATCCGCTGGCAGTAGTGACACATTATGCGTAGTATCCTTCGAATCCTTAGCAGTCAGACTATCATCTCCACCCCCAGTGCCACTCACCAGCGACGGCTTTGGAGCGGTTACGCTAGAAGTGCTTGTGATTCCATTCGTCACACTCGCCTCCTCGTCACTTAACAAAGCGGAAGCCTCATCCGAACTGGACATAAACGAAAGCGTCGAGCTACCCTGGGCGGATCCAACTCCACTCATGTCCAGACTAATCGTGCTCATTGTGCTGTCCAGTGTTTCGTTGTTTAACGATTTTGAGGGGCTTTTTTGCGGTTGTTCCGCCTCGTTCAGATTGTTATTCTTCAAACTATCCAGCAACAAGCGGGAAGATGTTCGTGGATCTTGACTCTTCCGCTGGTTAGGGTTCATCAACTCGTTCCACTCCTTTGAAATGTTCACATTCTCAATATCTAAAAAAATAACGTGTTCATTAAAATGCAAAGAATTCAAATTTTTTACAAACGAGACTAAATGTTTCTTTAATTTCAAATTAAAGAAGTTAAAAAATTGTAGATTAAACTTATTCAAGTTTTATTGGATAAAAAGGCGCATGACGCAAGAAAGTGTCAAAGTGTCTTTGGCGACTTTTCCTTTAATAAACAAAAGTGGCCCGCAGATTTCGTTTAATTCAGAAGGATAACCGATTCTTACAAAAGGCTCAATCTGGAAGACAAGTTTGTACTATTCTAATTATTCAAGCCTATTCTTGTTTAAGGACAACCGAAAGTGTTGTACCTATCCGTTTCGTTCTAACCTGAGATTTTCAGTCAACATCAGATGTACAAACATTGATAATAAGTGATATAATTCGAAGTCTGACCGGTACATCAGCTATTCTATCGCGCTCAAATTCGCAAAAAAAAAATAGTTGTAGTCGATTTTCAAAATGTTTGATCTGGAAACGAACAGTAGAACAAATCCTGACAAAGCCGACATTTTTTCTTATTAAAGGTATCAATTCTTGGTCTGTACTCGTAAACATTCTAAAAAACAAACTACAATACAGATTTAATAATAACCTTCCTTAACCTGATGTAAAGAAAAACTGACAGGATTACGTATGATTAATAAATAACAATAATTATTATGCCAAAAATCAATTGTGTATACCTGATTCAGTCAGCGAAAAATCTGAAAACTTTTCCGGACTAAGCGACGAGTTGATTGTATCGTCCAGAGCACTGTTGTATTCCGATGCAGAACTAATCGGTGAGGACATTTTCCAACCACTTTCTCTTTTTTTATTTTTCTGCTTGGCGATTGATGACTTCTTGCTTCAAATTTATGTAAAATCCTAAGGGAAAGAACAAATCGAAATGTTATTGCTATCGATTTCATCAGTTTATTCTAGAAGGCAAAACAATCCACGTAATCTGTTTGCTGATAGTTTATAGACCTTTGGACAACGAAACTCATAAGCGAGATATCTTTTCAAAATACTTACGATTCAAGGATGGTATTCCACTAACTAAAATTTGTGTAGATGTTAACAAATCCTAGAATCAAATTCGTCGAGAACTTGTGGCTAAATAGAAGATTAAAATGGACGAAAATAAAAACTTGTTCCGCTTTCACGACGCACAAAAACTTTTTTCTCCAGCAGCCACAAACGGTTTCGCTCCCTTTGCTCACCAACTGTCGTCTCGTCGTTGCGAGATTTGTAAACCAAAACAAAGATGAAAATGACAGAAGACACCTGTGCAAGCAATTTGAAATTCTCGAAAAAATGACATTCAATCTGGGCACAGAATGGTGAAAATAGGTGAAAATGGATGCACTCAGAACGAAATTTGGTTCGATAGCAAAATATGGTGCCCCCTCAAGTGTCAAAATGGTATGAAAGAAAATTTTGTACACCCCTACTCACAGGTGGGTGCATGCAGGGGTGTTAATAATACAATTACACCCTCTACACGGAAGAAATAAACTACCCAATTGAGGTCTCCAAGCAGATTTTACCAACACTATCACAGAGTGAATTTTTTTTAGCTGCACACTGAATCAAAATGAAAATTATCATTTTCACCTGATGTCTAGTTCAAATTTGCGATATTTTTCTTAGTGTTTCCACGCATTGTTTGTTGTTTTCTAACAGCAAACAAGAAAAATATGACAGTTCTAACAGCAAACAAAGGAAAATTTTGTAAACACAGCACCAACACTGATGGGGATGGAGAGGGCTATAGACGAATCCAAGTAAAAATAAGAAGAAGACACACGACGGTGTTAACTTTGATTTGACAGATCCTACAGCGCAGCATAGGAAGATCATTTTAAAATGCTTATAATAAATTCTAGACAAATTGTAATTAAAATCTGATTGATGTATGATACGGAAAAAGTTCCGAAGTTTATGATAGATACATTTTTGGAAAATATACAAAAAAAAATGAGATAAGCTTCCAAATAAGTACCTGAGAACTTTTTCCGTATCGTACATCAATCAGATTTTAATTACAATTTGTCTAAAATTTATTATAAGCATTTTAAAATGATCTTCCTATGCTGCGCTGTAGGATCTGTCAAAGTTAACACCGTCGTGTGTCTTCTTCTTATTTTTACTTGGATTCGTCTATAGACTTATGCAGGGGTTCATCGAATTCACTCACCCGATGGATTTTGACATTTGAGCGGGTCGTCTTCTCGAACAAAAGTTCATTTTGCGTTCATTATGCGACCCGCTCAAACGTCATAATTTCTTGGGGGAGTTCATTTTGCGTTAGTCTATTGAGATTCTCACCTTCTCACGTCCGAATGTGTGCGAGTGGCAAGGGCCTCATACGCCTGTCACTGGCGAACAAAGCTCGTGTACTCTGCATCGAAGCTTAGAACCGGTGTTAGGGCGCAATCGTTAATGCGAACATTTTTATATTCGGTTAGTTACTGCAAATAAATTCTTTTTCGAGTCCCTATAATCAAGCAGGTATCTCAAGCATACAACATCGTTATAATGCTGCATGATTGAGTGTTTAATTTTGTTAAAATATCGAAAACAAAAGTGTGCATAAAAATTGCCTCGCCATAACAAAAAGGTGGTAGAGAATGAATTATTGGCAGTGGCTGATTTTCTACCCGCCGCTGCCACATCCAGGCGCTATAGTATATGAGCAAAATAGCCAGCAAGAGTTAACCGTCAGAAAATTGTATGGCAAAAGACGTCTAACGTGGGTTTTCTCAAAATAAGGAACTTTTCATGAAAAAATATTTGGTACCGGTTATGAAGGATGGTGTCCGCTAATACGACTACCAAATATTTTTTCGATGAAGGTGCTCAATTTTGAGAAATCGAACCTTAGATGCCTTTCGCCATACTGATTTCAGAAAGTTAACTCCTAGTGTGCCGCTGTAAGCACGCTCAAAGCAGGCGATTAATAAGGTACCAGTCAAAACGATTAATGCAAGAGATGGCGTTTTTTCAATGGTAGTAAAATCGAAATTGCATCGCTATTAAACTACTAATCAGTGCAAACTAAGTGCAGGAGATAATCTTTTCACCTCATACTTCATTCCTTATCACTACTTTCTTCTAAAACACCACCATTTCCCATAAATTTGCAAAATACTTGATTTTCCCATACATTTTATCGATTTCCAACTACCATTCTTCCATGAGCTCATGGTGAAAATTGTGAAAATCTCAGAACATAGAGTAGCAGGCTTAACAACACAGATAGAAACGCCGGTATCGCCACTCAGTGACGAGTACCGTAAACATGGTGCACGGAAGGTTGTTGTCTACACTTTTTGCGGCTGCTGCACCCTGGAAGTAAATGTCATCGAAGTAAACAGTCGGTCCCTTATTAACACTGTTGTTTACAGTTTAGAACCAAATCCAGATGTCGCACATGTTGGGGTAGGGATTCAGTGCTCCGCCTTCTCCCCCTGGTTAGTGTCGATAAAAGGAAAACAAACACTCCTACACGGTAAAATATCAACACGCTCAATTTAACTGTTCCATCTATTGAATGATCAACTTTAAAATCACTATTATTGAAAATGATATTCCTTTGATTTTGAAGTGGTGTCACACCTTTCACAAGTGTGTTGAATGCAGACAATTCCATAACATCAACACTGTTGATCAAAGTACTACTCACTGGATGTTGAAATGATTAGCACTTCGATCAGCACCAATAATGTCTCCACTAGAATGAATTATTGGCAGTAGCTGATTTTCTACTCGCCGCTTCCACATCCAGGCGCTATCGTATATGCGCAAATAGCCAGCATGAGTTAACCGCCAGAAATTTGTATGGCGAAAGGCATCTAACGCGGGTTTTCTCAAAATTAGGAACTTTTCATGAAAAACTATTTGGTTCCGATTATGTAGGAAGGTGTCCGCTACTACGCCTAGGGTTCATTCACAAATTACATAACGCATCAAGGGGTGGGTGGATACCCAATATTGCGTTACAAAATGTCACGGTTTGTCTAGGGGGTGGGTGGGTTTGTTTAGTTCTGTTACGTGCATTTATGATAATAAAATAATATAAAAAACAAAATTTCTAATTAAATTTAAATTTGAAGTATTATTATGTACTTTGAATGAAGTAAAGGAAAAGTTCACTAAAAATACCAATTCAGCATTTTAGTGAAACTTTAATAACACGTTCTGCGTCACAGATGGGGGTGGGTGGGTATAAAGCAAATGTTACAAACAAGTCACGGAGGGGTGGGTGGGGGCTCAAATCTGTGTTTTTTTGCGTTATGTAATTTGTGAATGAGCCCCTACCAAATATTTTTTCGATGAAGGTGCTTAATTTTGAGAAATCGAACCTTAGATGCCTTTCGCCATACTGATTTCAGAAAGTTAACTCCTAGTGTGCCGCTGTAATTACGCTCAAAGCAGGCGATTCATTGAAAGTGCTATGCTATTATAGATCCAGTTGAAAACCGAACTGAGCTCTCGCGACAATCGCATTTTCTCCCATTTCCGGATGTCGCAACTGCATCGCGAGTGGTGCGCATCTATGCCATAGCCGTGCGCCATAATGCGCACCACTCGCGATGCAGTTGCGACATTTGGAAATGGGAGAAAATGTGATTGTCGCGAAAGCTCAGTTCGGTTTTCAACTGGATCTACAATATTGAATTCACAGGTTCAAGGCTATTGATTTAAGAGTGGAGCGATATTGGTGTTGTTCTAAAAATAGATGACAGTTCTTTCATCTGTTCTGCTTACTTCAAGAGGTATTTATTTCGAAGTGTGAGATGGAGTCGTGGTAAGACGGAGGACTTTCAAGCAAAGGTATGTTATTCAAATCTGAGCTGATGAAACTCTATTTTTTTATTTTGTTGTTTTAAATTCAAAACATTGCATGTTGCGGCAAGAGCGTCCATCGATTCGCCCCCCGAAATGGATAACGTTTCGGATGCGAATGTGTGAGAGTGAATGATAACGACAACTGTTTGACTGACATCTGCATATCATAAGATAAGAGCAAGTAATTGTTTTGGTTCAGCAGGAAGGCGATTTGATCAAGTGAATATACCACGGGGATGACAAGCTACGCCATCTTTGTCACATCTTTTCTGAGTCACCAATACGAGTGCACTGCGAATGCAACATAAACAATTCCGAGGGTGAAAATGATATAAAACGAACAAAGGCATCGACAGTACCTTGTGCAAGTAGCATTCTGAATTATTGAGCAAATAAGTTGAACATTTTTAAGCTTAAAGCATGGAATCGAGAGTAAAATAGTTTTTATTTATAATTCGTTAATTTTTTTTTCTATTTTATCATGATTGTATCATGTTGCGTTATTGAGTGGTATGTGCGTTTTGCATCATATTCGCCTGTAAAAACGTAAACATTCAAAATTCGCGCACATACTATTGCAAAATTAATCAGTATTGGGGTAATTTGACACTGGGGGATAAATTTATCCCCCAAAAAAGAACGAACAGGCAAACCTGTCAAAATCCGTAGTAAAAAAATTGAATGTCGCTCCTCTGGAATATACTGAATTGTGAATTTATAATGTATTTCGCTAATAATACACCCAATATTTTTTTTACACGGTTGGTATTATGTAATTTCCCGGTTGACCTGATTTTTCACAGCTTTTTAAATACCACCTGAATTTTCTTTGATTTTTTGTGAATTTTTTCATGGGGTTAACTCATAGTTTCATCAACGCTGAAGGTCGTGATCAACAAAAACCCACCCGTGTAAAAAAAGAATCGGGTGTAATACTAAATTACAGGCTAAACCCTAAATCTAAAATCTATATGCTAATTTGTCATTCTGAAATTATAATTTGCTGAGTAGGAGACCGATTGTGAGTAGATTTTGCCTTATATTATCCACCTTATATCTAACCAATAAATTACTTGTAGCTTTGAGCTAATCACATCGGGAACAAAGGTGTAGATTTGCTTCAACGAACTCCGAAAAGTTCTACCCCGTAACATTCTCAAAGAATCGTTACCAAGATGCAAAGATCTTTCGTTCGGCAGACTCGGTCCAAAACCCGAGCAGCTCAGGATGCGGCTAGATCTAGCTCCCACCCTAGTAGTGGCACTCAAGCGGTACCAGAGTCAGAGGAGGATGATGGCTTTGAGCCTTCGTATATTGATCTCGAGCACGGAGATGATGTCGATTGTGTGGTGTGTAGGCGTCCCAACAAAGCTGAGCTGTACACACTTAAATTGATAATTCCAGCTCGGTAATATTTTTTACTGATTTTATACGGTAAAAGACAATTTGAACCGAGAGCACAGTTAATTTATAAGAAATAACGAATTTCTGCAATCAGTTTTACCGATATCTCAGTTGTAAAAAATAAAATACTGGGTTTCGGTAGTATGTATTACCGATCAACTCTGTTCTAAGAAAATATCCTGCACTTGTCAAAAAACAAACCGATCACTCAGTAAAAACAAATTCACTTTACTGAGCACCCGGTAAAATAAGTACAAAGTTCTCAGTTTTCGGTCAGGTGCCGCATGGTTTGACCGTTTGACGCCATATTTATTTGCGAATCGGAACTTCTGGAAGTCTGATTGCATCGCACGAACTTTTTTGGCGAGTGATTGATGCTACCCGTAGAAATTTTTGTTTAAGTACTTAAATATTCAGGTAAGTTTAAACCTTTGTACTTACTATCATGTATCAGCTTATTTGTGCTAGGTTCCTGAAGATTTGTTTATTTTTTAATTTATACATTTCCAGGTCAATGAAAACAAAAATCATCAGCGTACGACTTACGGCATGCCGGATCACCAAAATGCTTCGTTCTGGGTCTGGACTCTGGATCTATAACAAGACATCAGGTATGTAACCTATGAATATACTGTTTTCCAATACGTTTTTTTCTAATAATTTACTTTCTACAACTTGTTTCCACATTTTTAGATAATTGAGTGGCAATGAGGTTCCCTGCCGCTAACATTGTGACGATTTCCCGGGCGTGAAAGGGATACCGCTAGTGCTGTAATACTGGAAGAAGCTAGCCGCAGAAACTTTTTGTATGTTTTCTGATTAAAAAACCGCAATAAATATGTCTATAGACCTGAGATTTCTTGTGTTTTTAAATATCAATAAAAAAGTGAAAATTTAATCACATTCCTTTCGGAACTATGAATTACTGAAATCGGTAATATTTTTACAGATCTACCAGTATTATTTTACCGATGACTCAGTAACTATTACAAATCTGCTCGGTATTTTCTGACAGTTCGCTATCATGAATGCTGAACCGAGAACTCGGTAATTGAATTCGATTACCGAGGTGACTACCGAGAGCTCAGCTGTTGAGAAATCGGTAATTCATTTACCGAGCCCGGCAAATAGAATTAAGTGTGTATATGGCCCAATACGGAAACTGCAAGAGTTGGTTCCATTTATCGTGTGCGGGTGTGGACAAAACTACAGTGCGATCGAGAGACTTCGTTTGTGAAAGATGCATACCTAAGGTGCCAAACCCTCCTGGTAGCTTTATGACTATACTGTACATACTGTACAGAGTAGAAATACTAGAATAAGAGATCGGCAAAGACGCCATCTTGTTTCCAATCGAACCGTCAAAAGCGGTTCCATTTCGACTTGTTTACTTTTTGCACCCATAAGAAGCAAGCAAAAAGTTCAAGTGCTGCCATTATCATTTTCGCGATTTCATGCATTTTCATACGTTGCCATTCCGACGGTTTTTCACTCCGCCGGTCTCTGGTTATAGGGTTGCTAGTACAGAGCACGGAAAGTATTTACCAATCGGATAAAAATTCGCGAGATTGTGTGATAATCATGCATTTAATTTCGCACGGCACCGAATACGCCTGCATCGCCGCCGCAATGGTCGGTGGTACGTTGCTCTCATTTTAAACACCCCTGGGGGACACGCTCGACACCTTCGACTTTGGATGCTGATAACTTGGCCAATTGCAAAGGGATTTACATTCGGTCTTCACCAGTCGCTTCCTTAAAAGGTTCTACATTTTGTCCACAACAGGAATCCGTCAACTACAGCGCCACCTAGAAGCAAAAAACTGAAACGGTTGCGTTTCCCCATACGTTTTGATCATCTTTAGCATACAAAACTTTGAGCCATTTGCGAACGCCAACCACTGGACCGAATGAGCTGAAATTTTCAGGGGAGCTTCTGGGACCCCCAAACTGTCATTTAAGGGTGCAAGGTTTGAAATTCCAGACTTTTCACTTTTTCCATATAAGCTTGGGCCACTCTAGTCTCAGAGGCTTCTATAAAAATTTCGTTTTCGGAGTGAAATGATAACCTTCCGGTACAACTTCGTTGTACGAGAAAGGCAAAATAAAAAATAAAAAAACAATGTTTTTTCATGTAACAGTTCATATTTCTCTCCCTTTCAGAGTTACGTAATCTTTAAACATTCTATAATATACTTTCAATAAACATCAATTAAATGTTATTTACTTTTATTTTTGTTTATGTATACTTGAAACACATGATTGGAAAATTGCGTACTCTTACCCCACCCAATGCGCACTCTTACCCCACCGGTGGGGTAAGTAGGGTAAAATGCCTAATAGTGGAACCCCTAGTAGTGGAATTTTGTTCTTCCTGCCATAAGGAGTAGAAATTTTCAACATATTAACTCTGCTTGACATCTAATATCAAGTTCTGCATCTCCTCTTCCCGATACATACATAAAACACCTAAATATACGACGTTATTCGTTGAAATTAACATTTTAAAGTCTGACTGAATTCGCCCTATAGTAGACCCCCTGGGGGTCCATAATAGGAATTTGTTTCCCTATAGTCGACACTTCATTTGATTTTTATGTTCCGTTTCGGGACGTTCTTCTTCCATATTATGGACCCCCTAAAATATTCCTATAATGGACACTCTTGTGTTTATTTTTTATAGAATTGTAAAAAATCATCTAATTTTACTTTCCATAGCATTTCCAATGCATGTAATCAGATCCTGGATCTGCAAGGTAGGTTCTCCTGATAGAATTGCATAGTAAAATATTTACATTGTGCTGTAATAATGCAAAAATGGTTGGAGGGTCCACTATTCGTTGAGGGTCCACTATTGGGCATTTTACCCTATGCGTTTGTCACATGTCTTGCAATAAGGGTTTTTAGCATTAGCATTAGCATTAGCATTGTTACGGTGTAATTCGTAGATTGGACACTAGTGATACTCATGTTTTACTTTTGAGATCCTTATCTAGAATGCTATCAGAAGTCAAGAAGGGGAGTGGTTCTTGATTCCAGTCTTAAACAAAAATAACAAAAGCATGAGGATTACTACTCCTGGCCACGCCCATCTTCACCGTAACTAGGGAGAGGAAGGAAGTGTTGATGTAGTACTTACTTAACGAGAGGCCACCGACTTAGCGACACCCTCATAAGTACAACGGAGTTGGATAATGAGGAAGGTAATCGTTGGGTCAGGATTTGCCTGTAGCTGGCAATATAACCGTGGTAGATCTTACCCCGTAACACACCACGTAAAGGTGTCTACCCAGCATTACGGGTCTGTCACATGTCTTGCAATAAGGGTTCTACTAAAACGAATTACAATCATTTCAATATTTTTTTCCATTGGGTAACATATGGGAAGAGTACCTATACGAATCGTTGATATGATATGCAGAAGCTTGCTTCATAATCGCTACATGATCGATTGAAAACTAAGTGCGCACTCTTGCCCCACTCGACTCTATGCGATCAACAAAAAGCAGACGTGAATGGCGGAAAGGGTATCCATGTACCCAGATATTGACATTTTCATAACTTTTACAATTTTTAACCTATTTGAATCATTTTGGCCATTTTGAAGAAGGAAACTTATATAAGGGAAGGTGGTCGATTGTCGGCACCCTTTTGTTTTTAGTTCATACCTGTTCATACCTTTCCTACATTTGTATAATGTGGAGATAATTTCATACCAATGAGTGAAGAGTTTTGATTTCTTCAATCTTGGAAAAAGAATTATTAACATTTTTGTTTTGCCATTCTAAAAAAGGTGGTCGGTTGTCGGCTCATTTAAAATTAAAAAATATAAATTGAGGGTGTTATGGCTGAAAGTATCGAGATTTATATTGGCAATAGCAATGAAATTTATTGCATTTAAGTAAATTATAAACATTTTATCAAGATTTTGAAAATTGTTGTTTTTTCTTACAACTTGCCTTATAGCCTGAAATTAGGCAATAAACTGATTATTTGCCTTGATATTTCACCGTTTCCACCTGGGATTCGAAAACCAAAATTAGTTTTAAAAGTGGTACATGCTTTTCGAAGCTTCGATGCTTAGAATAGAATGTGATCCTAATACATGTTCTAAAAAATAACTATTTTATTGAAAAATAACTATGGGATCAAAAGTTATAGTCAAAATACGGTTTTCATACAAACAACCCGCTAAGAAAATCTCACTAAAAATTTTTTGCACCAGAAAGGCATAAACACTGCTAAGTAGATCAATCAAGGTTTTTTTTCATATCGGTTTTATTTCATGTCGTATACCTTGGGGGCTGTCCATATACCACGTGGACCAGTTTTGGTCAGATTTAGATACCCCCCTCCCCCAGCGTGGACATTTGCTCATATAAATTTTCAAAAATTTGTATGGACCGTGGACAATCGACATACTCCCCCTCCCCCCTAAACTGTCCACGTGGTATATGGACAGCCCCTTGTTTGAAAGATTTTCGTTGCGACCTTAATAAATAAGTAAGTTCAAAAAGCGCTTTCGATAGAAGCATAATATAATACCTACGTCACTGATCTATTCGATCTGTGGCATTCACGGTGTCGAAAACCAAGGACAACATGCCTTCTTCTTTGCGAATCCTTCGTGAAGTAGCGCGCGCTACGCTTGATCTTTTAAATTTTTATATTCATTAAGAAAAGCGACAGATAACGGAAGTTTACGAAAAAATGAGCTCCGCCGTCGCATTGTTCTCATATTCATCTTTAGCATCGCCAATAGGAGTCGCGAACAATCAGGAACAGAACGACACACATCGCAGCTTTCCTTATACATACAGTGGGGTGGGAGATAAGCGGCTTGTGGTGTCGCCGCGCGAGGTAGACTACAATCAAGTTCACCGAATCTTATATTTCAACTTGGAATTTTTGTCTGCAATGAAAAGCGTTTGCCCTGGCAAAAGGCAAATGAAAAGCGGGGGTGAAGGCAAAACGAGAAAGATTTCATAATCACTTGGATTATGTGTTAATTTGAGAAAGTTTGCTACTTATGGAAAAGTTGACGCGGAAATTTCGTCTACTTGAACTTGACGTTGACATCACAGGTTCGTTCGTTCGTTCATTTTGGTGATAGCAGCTCTTATGGAGATGAGAGTCCCACACTATGGTACATAAAAGGATACGAACTGAATTAGCGTTACGCTAACTGGGGGGCGGAATGAAACAGGAATTCAACCTCTGTGGCATTGGGTATCGTCATTGTCGTGGGGCAAATGAAGATAAGAGAAAAAGTGCGATGATTTGCCATTCAACAGTTATATATGAGTATGGTAATTGTAATAAGAAGGCCTTCAAATAAAGAAATCATTACCATATTAATTTAAAGAGTCCTCGTGTATGAGTTTGGATGAGTTCACATCATGAAATAATGGTAAATTGTAGCGCAAACATCATTTATCTTAAGATTTATTCATTTATTTGGCTTACATATAAACAGAAGCACTGAATACTGAATCATTAATATGACGCCAAAATACACGGTTCAAGGCCACATCTTTCCATCCTCGATCAGGTTCGCTGTAGAGCTGGGCGAGCTCATGGTTCTTCATACTTCGCCGCCATACATCTTCTCTTGCACACCGTCAAAGGTCGTCCTGAACACCCATCTTTCGAGTACTCCAAGTGCTTGCAAGTCCTCCTCGAGCATGGTCCAAGTTTCATGTCCGCATCTTATGGGCATTTCGTACATGACGCATTTTGTGCGGTTGTTAATCTTTTTTGACTGCAGATGCTCCTGGAGCCCGTAGAAGGCCCGACTTCCTTCGTATTTCACGACTAACATTATTATCAGCCATTATCAAAGATGCAAGGTAGACGAATTCATCGACAACTTCGAAAGTATCCCCGTCTATCGTAACACTGTTTCTCAGGTAGATTTTGTCGCGCTCAGTTGCGCCCACAAGCATGTACTCTGTCTTCGATGCATTCACCACCAGTCCCACTTTTGTTGCTTCACGTTCGAGGCGGATGTACAGCTCTGCCACTTTTACAAATGTTTGAGCGTCCTTATTGTCATCCGCGGAACAAACTAATTGACTGGACCTTGTGAACACTCATACGTGAATATGTACATTATGTGAAAGATATTGATTTGAAAAATGTATTGGAGGTAACCACTTTCTCTTCGATGGGACTCGAACCCACGACCCTCCCGACCCTCGAGTCCCATCGAAAGGATAGTGGAAAGGGGAAGTGGACTCTAAATACTAAACAATTGTATAACTAAAATTTTCGCTTCTCAATACCTCTCTCCGATGATTTGAGGCATAAAGGAACCGAATTTTGCAAAACCCAACTGACAAAAGTTTTGAAATTTTTCAACGATCATTTTGATATAATAAAAAGTATATGTGACCGCATTAAATTTTGAAGGAAGCTCTTTCAACTTCAACCAATATTTCCAAATTCCATATACAAAAAATACCATTTCGTGAGGCTAGTCAACAGCATATTTTCTTGTGGCGCACGGCAGGAAAGGGGCGATAAGAGCGATAGAAAGTCTGTCAACTGTGTATGTAGCGTGACACTAGAAAAAAGCGTATGCCCAATTGTAAACACGGAGATACCAAATAAGTAAATAAAAATCAAGTATAGGAATGGGATGGGATAAATAATTGATGGTATATAAGACAAGAAGTTTCTCCAGGAATTCCTCCAGAAGCTCCTCCAGGAATTCCTCCGGAAGCTCCACCAGGAATTCCTCTGGAAGATCCTCCATGAAATCCTCTGGAAGTTCCTCCATGAATTCCTCTGGAAGTTGCTCCATGAATTCCTATGGAAGTTGCTCCATGAATTCCTCCAGAAATTCCTTCGAGAACTCCTCCGTACGCTCCTTCAGGAATTCCTCTGGAAGTTCCTCCGGAAGTTCCCCCGGAAATTACTCATGGAATTCCTTCGGGAAATCTTCCGCACGATCCTCCAGGAATTCCTCCGGAAGTTCCTCCGAAAGTTCCTCCAAGAATTCCTTCGGAAGTTCCTCCAGGAATTCTTTCGGAAGTTCCTCCAGGAATTCTTTCGGAAGTTCCTCCAGGAATTCCTCCAGAAATTCCTCCACGAATTCCTCTGAAAGTTGTTCCATGAATTCCTCCAGAAGTTCCTACAGAAATTCCTCCGGAGTCTAAATGGTATATTGTCTTGGAGGAACTTCCGGAGGAATTCCCGGAGGAACTTCCGGAGGAATCACCGGAGGAACTTCCGGAAGAATTCCCGGAGAAACATCGGGAGGAATTCCCGGAGGAACTTCCGGAGGAATTCCCGGAGGAACTTCCGGAGGAATTCCCGGAGGAACTTCCGGAGGAATTCCCGGAGGAACTTCCGGAGGAATTCCTGGAGGAACTTCTGGAGGAATTCCTGGAGGAACTTCCGGAGGAATTCCCGGAGGAACTTCCGGAAGAATTCCTGGAGGAACTTCCGGAGGAATTCCTGGAGGAACTTCCGGAGGAATTCCCGGAGGAACTTCCGGAGGAATTCCCGGAGGAACTTCCGGAGGAATTCCCGGAGGAACTTCCGGAGGAATTCCCGGAGGAACTTCCGGAGGAATTCCCGGAGGAACTTCCGGAGGAATTCCTGGAGGAACTTTCGGAGGAATTCCCGGAGGAACTTCCGGAGGAATTCCCGGAGGAACTTCCGGAGGAATTCCCGGAGGAACTTCCGGAGGAATTCCCGGAGGAACTTCCGGAGGAATTCTCGGAGGAACTTCCGGAGGAATTCTCGGAGGAACTTCCGGAGGAACTTCCGGAGGAATTTCCGGAGGAACTTCCGGAGGAATTCCTGGAGGAACTTCCGGAGGAATTCCTGGAGGAACTTCCGGAGGAATTCCCGGAGGAACTTCCGGAGGAATTCCCGGAGGAACTTCCGGAGGAATTCCCGGAGGAACTTCCGGAGGAATTCCCGGAGGAACTTCCGGAGGAATTCCCGGAGGAACTTCCGGAGGAATTCCCGGAGGAACTTCCGGAGGAATTCCCGGAGGAACTTCCGGAGGAATTCCCGGACGAATTGCAGGAGGAACTTCCGGAGGATTTCCCGGAGGAACTTTCGGAGGAATTCCTGGAGGAACTTCCGGAGGAATTCCTGGAGGAACTTCCGGAGGAATTCCCGGAGGAACTTCCGGAGGAATTCCCGGAGGAACTTCCGGAGGAATTCCCGGAGGAACTTCCGGAGGAATTCCCGGAGGAACTTCCGGAGGAATTCCCGGAGGAACTTCCGGAGGAATTCCCGGAGGAACTTTCGGAGGAATTTATCGGAAGAACTTCCGGAGGAATTCCCGGAGGAACTTCCGGAGGAATTCCCGGGGGGACTTCCAGAGGAATTCCCGGAGGAACTTCCGGAGGAATTCCCGGAGGAACTTCCGGAGGAATTCCCGGAGGAACTTCCGGAGGAATTCCCAGAGGAACTTCCGGAGGAATTCCCGGATGAACTTCCGGAGGAATTCCCGGATGAACTTCCGGAGGAATTCCCGGAGGAACTTCCGGAGGAATTCCTGGAGGAACTTCCGGAGGAATTCCTGGAGGAACTTCCGGAGGAATTCCTGGAGGAACTTCCGGAGGAATTCCTGGAGGAACTTCCGGAGGAATTCCCGGAGGAACTTCCGGAGGAATTCCCGGAGGAACTTCCGAAGGAAATTCCGGAGGAACTTCCGGAGGAATTCGGAGGAACTTCCGGAGGAATTCTGGAGGAACTTCCGGAGGAATTCGGAGGAACTTCCGGAGGAATTCCCGGAGGAACTTCCGGAGGAATTCCCGGAGGAACTTCCGGAGGAATTCGGAGGATCTTCGGAGGAACTTCCGGAGGAATTCGGAGGAACTTCCGGAGGAATTCCCGGAGGAACTTCCGGAGGAATTCGGAGGAACTTCCGGAGGAATTCGGAGGAACTTCGGAGGAATTCCGGAGGAACTTCCGGAGGAATTCCCGGAGGAACTTTCGGAGGAATTCCCGGAGGAACTTCCGGAGGAATTCGGAGGAACTTCGGAGGAATTCCCGGAGGAACTTCCGGAGGAATTTTCCGGAGGAACTTCCGGAGGAATTCCCGGAGGAACTTCCGGAGGAATTCCCGGAAGAACTTCCGGAGGAATTCCCGGAAGAACTTCCGGAGGAATTCCCGGAGGAACTTCCGGAGGAATTCCCGGAGGAACTTCCGGAGGAATTCCCGGAGGAACTTCTGGAGGAATTCCCGGAGGAACTTCCGGAGAAACTTCCAGAGGATTTCCTGGAGGAACTTACTTTATTTGTCTTCTTTGTCTTGTCTATCTTATTTGTTTTATTTGTCTTATTTGTTTCATTTACACCAGCACCAGTGTTTTTTTTTTTTATTCCTTTCTTTATTTGGTAGGCACTCTGTGTTACTTAACCGCTACTGTGCCGAGATCTACTGTGGCATTCTGCTGTCAGAATCCACACAGAATCTATTTTTAGATTTTTTCCATTATCATTATTGTTGTTTTTGCTTATCCATCTCATCGTGAGTTCATTGTGTCCGTTTGTCCATGTCGTCTATCCAATGATCGTTGCATTGTTCGGTTGCCATTTATCCGGGTAACGTTGGAGGAATGCCTCCGAGAAGAATATGTTGTCAGTCGCCATCAAGCAGCCGTGACGGTAAGGCGTGTACCCCAAAACGCCACCGTAAGGGCTGCGGATCCGGCGACTGACGAGGGTTTGGTGGAGGGGTTGGGAATCGAACCCATGACCATCCGCTTGTAAGGCGAACGTGTAGCCAACTACGCTACGGGACCCCCCAATCAGCACCAGTGTTGTAACCCAAATCATTTTCAAAGCTTGTGTGGAAACCTTGTACAGAATTCCTCTCACGATATTTTCTTATGTTGTTTCTATTGTTGCCAATTCCTTTTGTTCTCCGTATACGGCAAATTCTAATGGAACGTACACACGGTCAAGCAGTTTGACCAACATTGACTTCACCTCTCGTTTATTCAAACATCCATCAAGTTTCACCAACAGCGGCACGAACAATCAATTTATTCGACCAACAATATCACACACGAACGACCGAAGCGCCAACTTGAGCACCAACCATCAAAAAATATATGGGGGTTTGTGCAACTTCACTACAAATGCTCAAACATGTTTGGCGAACCTTGACTCCACCCCCGACCACTCAAACCAAAATCAAACCGTTTTAATTTTTTCCAACCGAGCCGCCAACTGTCAAATGGTTGTTCGAACAACTTCACACACGTTCAAACAAAGCAGCAACCGAAGCGTTTTCTTGGGGCGGAGTCAATGTTCGTCGAACTGCTTGACTGGTGTGTACGTTGCATAAAGCAATTCTCGCATAACTTTTCAAAAGGACCTAAGTAACATTTTTTTTCATGAATTAATTTGAGTACTGCCATCAACAGAACAACATGAAAGCTATTGATTGCAGTATTCAAATTACTTCATGAAGAAAATGTTACTTAGGTCCTTTTGAAATGTTAAGCGAGAATTGTAAACGGCAAAATGATGACATAATTTTGGCGACACTGACAACGTCGTTCTGGCGGGATGAATTGGGCATTTTTAAATATTTCTCAGAGAGTGCTACTCCGCATGCCAACTTCTAGCGCAATGTTGAACAAGAGGCACGAAAATCCATCACCTTGTTTAAGTTTCTCGTATCCCGGCCAGGTTGGGGGTCGTCAAGTTTCTCCACCTACCTCTATAGTCTATGTTGCTGTTTTAAGTGTTTGAGGTTTTGGCTGTGTTTGGCAGTCTTCTTCTGTGAAAATTAGAAACAGTTGAATCAATTTCCCCAAAAGAAGGATGCCAAACACAGTCGTTTCCCGACTTTAATACCCGTTAAATATTATTGTTTGAACAACATAGCCGAATCCCATTACGTACCTATTTAATGTTCAACAACTGATGAAAAATGATAAATTAATTCACCACCTCTCGTTGGTTTTTGTTCTCCAAATTTGCTTCTTATTCTTGGTAACTGTTTTTGTTTGGAACCTGCATCTACCGATGGGGGTTAATTAACTTGACCAAACTGCGCTGAAACCTTTTAAGCAGTTCACCGAACTCAAGTGAATGCTGCATTTACAAACCCTTTGCGAGTGCTGGACAGATGCGTCTCAATCTAATCGTTCGGACTGACCATCTTCAATACTTTTGATGCAGGTCGCGGTGAAACGTTTGTTTGGGTTTACCACAGACGGAGCCAGCTGAAGATGAACCGTGTTTGCACTTTCCCGTCGCGTTGGATTGGAAGCGTTCGAATGGAAGGCCTTTTACTTCGTTTCAGGACATGCGCATTTGGGGACACCAACCCCGAACGGGCACGACTTTGGTCCTTGCAGGGGAAAGCAAGTAACGAAAATATTCCAGCGCGGTAGTAACGAATCCTGACTCCGTGTGTCGGTAATCAGTATCAATTGAAACTTGCCGAGTAGAAGAAAGTCATGCCTGTCAAACACTTTGGGTTCTCCAACGACTGTCCGTCTAACATCCAAACAGTTCCCAGCATGCTGAATGCCTCAACTTATCAGGGTGTGAAAAGACTGGTAATAACCAAAGGGGTGGGAAAGCAGTTAATCGTAGATTATTGATGTTCTATCGGAGGTGGGAGTTGCATGATTCCCAACCCTCCAGGCATACGGCTGTCGCATGCCTCCGCAACCCTGCAGAGACGGAACAACTTGATGAATGTTGCCATTGCTTGCATCGAAACACAACGGAAGTACCCCAGGCGGCACAACGACCTGCTCTATGTGTTGTTGGAGCCTAGTTGCGGAAAAGCGTGCAACATGGGCCGTATAACGAGCCGGGGAGATACAGAGCGAATTGTAACAACATAGATAGGAAGTGGCGCGAAATATGATTAATGTTGCAATTACTCACTGGAGTAGGGCAGGGAGAGAGGGTCACCGTGTTCGTTTTTTGGCGCAATGTAATCATGAATGAAAGGGGGGCTGAAGACAAGTGGGTGCGTGTGTTTTGCAAGCGTGGGAACACGGATCGTCATTGTTGGTTGGTCGGACGGAAGGAAAGGAAGGTTGGATCCCTTTTCCTGCTCTACCATAGGTTATTTCTGGCCATGAGATGCGATTTCGGTTTTGTGCGGCTATAATTTATGTACTAACTGTGTGCATTCGGACAGGCGAATGGCATGATGTTGTAGGGCCTGTTTGGAGAAACGGATTTTCCATTCAGTGGTGGACTAACTGTGGGCGGCCTCTCGCGGGAGTTCACGGCAGACAACAGCGCACTAACAGGGCAAATAAGTGCAAACTGCACATGGTTCGTGATGGAAGAATTGTGTGTGTGTAGAGTTGGCACGGTGGGACGATAGGTGCAGCTGCAATCGATATTTTGATTGCGAATGGCTTGCAAGCCAACTACAAATGACCTGCATTTTCGGGAATGAGTATTGCCCTTAGGTGTTGGCAAAAAGCGTTCCGATGTACTGCAACCATCGTTTTGAACTTGACACTATAGGCGGCGAAATTATTCATGCTCGTAATTGGTCAGAGCAATCTGAACAATGAATTCTGGTTGATGTTTGGTTTTGGTAAGGTGAGGATTGGTTGCGAACAATTGTTTGCATTTCGTAAATTCGCCAAGCATTATCTCTGGAACATTCTTGACGATCCTTTTTCATTTTGCTACACTAAACTCATCGCCCGGCTTGTGCTCTAGGCGTTAAGAGATGGAGAGCAACCATGCTGGGAATTTGATGACCCATGCTGGCAACTCGTAATTGACTGGGAGCAAAGAGAATGCAAGCCGAAGAATAAAAGCCATTTTATCAACTACGCTTAGAGACGGAGACTCCCCAAACAAGAACAAACCCCTTACAGATCACTAGTGAATTCGGCTATTCGGGTAAGAGGCGAATATGACGTCCTCTACTTTTCGATACCCTCCCCCCCAATTTTCTTTGTGAATGAGTTCGTGGGAAGTTGCCGTAATCTGAAAAAGTGACGTATGCGCCATTTTACAACATACATTATTTCCATTTTTCTGTTAAAGAGTACGACGAGTACTACTCGTTAACATCATTTTTGGAAAATGGCGTATACGTCACTTTGCCGGATTACGGCAGTATATGGGATATTTAACCCTTTATAAGGCAGTGGCAACTATATTGCCACCAACAAATTATATTTTTTTTCTATTTATTAAAAGAGCTCTACTTATTATTTCCCATGTAGTGGCTTTATTTGCTTCCTAGGTACACCCCAGATAAGTTTGAGCCATACAAAAAATGAAATGTCAATTTGAGAACAGTTTTTTTTTACGAACAGATCGTAAGTTTCGAGTGGAAGAAGGATTGTCAGTTATAATTCGTTAAAAAAAACGACAAAGATATATTTTTTCCCGTTGGTATTAATTATTTTGAATATCCTGTGTTAGATTATTACGTGCTTAGCGTGAAAAAAAGCTTTGCCTTTCTGTAAGGTACAGTGGGGCAAGTGGGTAAAGGAAATCGTATATTTCATGTTCATCAAGTCATAAAAGTTGAATATAATATTGAAATTGATCATATTTATGACATAACAAATCATCTATCCAATCTTTATATGCCCGCGAACAAGATGCTTTTTGACACTTCATAAAATTTAAAGGGCACTAGAGTGCCTCCATTAAATGATTTTTATGTATTTATATTTTCTTTACTTGTATTTTTTGAGATCTAATATCTCATCTCCATTTGTGTCTAACACTACTTTCTATTTCAGGTTTATAGTGCGGACGAATAATGGTTTGCTCAAATAATAGTTTGCTTATTGTGCGGACGAATAATAGTTTGCTCAAATCATTGTGTAAAAACCTGGAACTGTCGTATCACTTATCAGAGTGAATCCAGATCCAACGATGCCTACCTCATAACTGATAATCCTTCCTGTGATTCTTGTGGGGACGGAGAGGTAAACACGGTTTTCGAATAACAAAAATCACTTACTAATATTCTTTCTCTCTTCCTAAATGCCTACAAAGACGTGGCCGGAGCCGTTTTTGAGCATTTAAAATTTGAGTCACTGAAACTTGCACACTGAGAATGCTTGAACAATTCCGGTCAATCATACATTTGATTCTTTGTGCAATCTTTCAGATTCTGATCAATTACGGAGCAGTCTGAGGGAAGCTCTCTCGCGGTAGAACGCTATTTTCAAACTAAAATGTCTATAACTCGGAATTGGGAACGAATTTCGCTTATCCCAACTGACAATCTCTTTGGAATTTATCAAGGAATGTTCCTAGAAAATTTTGTGGACCATCTAGGGTAGGTGTACCAATTGTCGCCATACATAAGAACAACTATTTTTTAAAAAATAAGTAAAAGGCATGTGGGTGGACTTTATATATCAAGCGGAAGATTTTACTTCCTGCTCCTTAGTACAGCTGTGAAAACCACAATAAAATTGGTTATTATCCTCAAAATTGATTAATCCATAACAGGAACGCATGCACCAGTTATGGCACTATTCTTAATTTTGGTTCCTTATTTGGCAAATCCCATTGTTTTCTTATGGGACTGGCCAAATAGGGACCACTAGTGCCACAACTGGTGCAAAGGACATCAAAAATTAAGCAAAATCAATTTTTACAATTATGCTTTGCTTGTTTGGGAGAAAATCAAAGGTGTTATCGTATCATATGAATATGCTTTATGGATTTGAACTTGGTTTGCGGTCATTTGATTGGCCTTTTGACATATAAAGCACTAGTGCAACTAAAATTTTCGCTTCTCAGTACCTCTCTCACATTGACTCTCTCAAATTTGACGCATAAAGGAACCGAATATCGCAAAACCCAACTGACAAAAGTTTTGAAATTTTTCAACGATCATTTTGATGTAATAAAAAGTATATGTGACCGCAATAAATTTTGCAGGAAGCTCTTTTTACTTCAACCAAGTTTATACAAAAGTTCATACAAAAATTACCATTTTGGGAGAGTAGTCAACACCATATTTTCTTGTGGCGCACGACAGGAAAGGAGCGATGAGAGCGATAGAAAGTCCGTCAACTTTGTATCTAGCGTGACACTAGAAAAAAGCGTATTCCCATTTGTAAACACGGAGATACCAAATAAATAAATAGAAATCAAATGTAGGAATGGGGCGAGATAAATAATTGATGCTAAATAAGGCAAGAAGATACTCCAGGAATTCCTCCGGAAGTTCCTCCAGGAATTCCTCCGAGGTTCCTACAGGAATTCCTTCGCAAGTTCCTTCAGGAATTCCACCGGAAGCTCCTCCAGGAATTTCTTCGGAAGTTCCTCCGAAAGTTCATCCGGAAGTTCCTTCAGGAATTCTTTCGGAAGTTCCTCCCGGAATTCCTCCGGATGTTCCTCCAGGAATACCTCCGGAAATTCCTCCAGGAATTCCTCCGGAAGTTCCTCCAGGAATTCCTCCGGAAGTTCCTCCAGGAATTCCTCCGAAAGTTCCTCCGGGAATTCCTCCGGGAATTCCTCGGGAAATTCCTCCGGGAATTCCTCCGGAAATTCATCCGGGAATTCCTCCGGAAGTTCCTCCGGGAATTCCTCCGGAAGTTCCTCCAGAAGTTCCTCCGGGAATTCTTCCGGAAGTTCCTCCAGGAATTCCTCCGGAAATTCCTCTGAGAATTCCTCCGGAAATTCCTTCAGGAATTCCCGGAGGAACTTTTGGAGATTCCTGAAGGAACTCCCGGAGGAATTCTCAGAGGAATTTCCGGAGGAATTCCTGGAGGAACTTCTGGAAGAATTCCCGGAGGAACTTCTGGAGGAATTTTCGGAGGAATTCCCGGAGGAACTTCCGGAGGAATTCCCGGAGGAACTTCCGGAGGAATTCCCGGAGGAACTTCCTGAGGAATTCCCGGAGGAACCTCCGGAGGAATTCCCGGAGGAACTTCCGTAGGAATTCCCGGAGGAACTTCCGGAGGAATTCCCGGAGGAACTTCTGGAGGAATTCCCGGAGGAACTTCTGGAGGAATTTCCGGAGGAACTTCTGGAGGAATTCCCGGAGGAACTTCCGGAGGAATTCCCGGAGGAACTTCCGGAGGAATTCCCGGAGGAACTTCCGGTGGAATTTCCGGAGAAACTTCCGGAGGAATTCCTGGAGGAACTTCCGGAGGAATTCCTGGAGGAACTTCCGGAGGAATTCCTGGAGTATCTTCCGGAGGAATTCCTGGAGGAACTTCCGGAGGAATTCCTGGAGGAACTTCCGGAGGAATTCCTGGAGGAACTTCCGGAGGAATTCCTGGAGGAACTTCCGGAGGAATTCCTGGAGGAACTTCCGGAGGAATTCCTGGAGGAACTTCCGGAGGAATTCCTGGAGGAACTTCCGGAGGAATTCCTGGAGGAACTTCCGGAGGAATTCCTGGAGGAACTTCCGGAGGAATTCCTGGAGGAACTTCCGGAGGAATTCCTGGAGGAACTTGCGGAGGAATTCCTGGAGGAACTTTCGAAGGAATTCCTGGAGGAACTTCCGAAGGAATTCCTGGAGGAGCTTCCGGAGGAATTCCTGGAGGAACTTCCGGAGGAATTCCTAGAGGAACTTCCGAAGGAATTCCTGGAGGAACTTCCGAAAGAATTCCTGGAGGAACTTCCGGAGGAATTCCTGGAGGAACTTTCGGAGGAATTCCTGGAGGAACTTCCGGAGGAATTCCTGGAGGAACTTCCGGAGGAATTCCTGGAGGAACTTCCGGAGGAATTCCTGGAGGAACTCCGGAGGAATTCCTGGAGGAACTTCCGGAGGAATTCCTGGAGGAACTTCCGGAGGAATTCCTGGAGGAACTTCCGGAGGAATTCCTGGAGGAACTTCCGGAGGAATTCCTGGAGGAACTTCCGGAGGAATTCCTGGAGGAACTTCCGGAGGAATTCCAGGAGGAACTTCCGGAGGAATTCCTGGAGGAACTTCCGGAGGAATTCCTGGAGGAACTTCCGGAGGAATTCCTGGAGGAACTTCCGGAGGAATTCCTGGAGGAACTTCCGGAGGAATTCCTGGAGGAACTTCCGGAGGAATTCCTGGAGGAACTTCGGAGGAATTCCCGGAGGAACTTTCGGAGGAATTCCGAGGAACGTCCGGAGGAATTCCCGGAGGAACTTCCGGAGGATGTCCCGGAGGAACTTCCGGAGGAATTCCTGGAGGAACTTCCGGAGGAATTCCCGGAGGAACTTCCGGAGGAATTCCCGGAGGAACTTCCGGAGGAATTCCCGGAGGAACTTCCGGAGGAATTCCCGGAGGAACTTCCGGAGGAATTCCCGGAGGAACTTCCGGAGGAATTCCCGGAGGAACTTCCGGAGGAATTCCTGGAGGAACTTTCGGAGGAATTCCTGGAGGAACTTCCGGAGGAATTCCTGGAGGAACTTCCGGAGGAATTCCTGGAGGAACTTCCGGAGGAATTCCTGGAGGAACTTCCGGAGGAATTCCTGGAGGAACTTCCGGAGGAATTCCCGGAGGAACTTCCGGAGGAATTCCTGGAGGAACTTCCGGAGGAATTCCCGGAGGAACTTCCGGAGGAATTCCTGGAGGAACTTCCGGAGGAATTTCCGGGGGAACTCCCGGAGGAATTCCTGGAGGAACTTCCGGAGGAATTCCTGGAGGAACTTCCGGAGGAATTCCTGGAGGAACTTCCGGAGGAATTCCTGGAGGAACTTCCGGAGGAATTCCTGGAGGAACTTCCGGAGGAATTCCTGGAGGAACTTCCGGAGGAATTCCTGGAGGAACTTCCGGAGGAATTCCTGGAGGAACTTCCGGAGGAATTCCTGGAGGAACTTCCGGAGGAATTCCTGGAGGAACTTCCTGAGGAATTCCTGGAGGAACTTCCGGAGGAATTCCTGGAGGAACTTCCGGAGGAATTCCTGGAGGAACTTCCGGAGGAATTCCTGGAGGAACTTCCGGAGGAATTCCTGGAGGAACTTCCGGAGGAATTCCTGGAGGAACTTCCGGAGGAATTCCTGGAGGAACTTCCGGAGGAATTCCTGGAGGAACTTCCGGTGGAATTTCCGGAGAAACTTCCGGAGGAATTCCTGGAGGAACTTCCGGAGGAATTCCTGGAGGAACTTCCGGAGGAATTCCCGGAGGAACTTCCGGAGGAATTCCCGGAGGATTTTCCGGAGGAATTCCCGGAGGAACTTCCGGAGGAATTCCCGGAGGAACTTCCGGAGGAATTCCCGGAGGAACTTCCGGAGGAATTCCCGGAGGAACTTCCGGAGGAATTCGGAGGAACTTCCGGAGGAATTCGGAGGAACTTCGGAGGAATTCCCGGAGGAACTTCCGGAGGAATTGGAGGAACTTCCGAGGAATTCCCGGAGGAACTTCGGAGGAATTCCTGGAGGAACTTCCGGAGGAATTCAGGAGGAACTTCGGAGGAATTTGGAGGAACTTCCGGAGGAATTCGGAGGAACTTCCGGAGGAATTCCCGGAGGAACTTCGGAGGAATTCGGAGGAACTTCCGGAGGAATTCCGGAGGAACTTCCGGAGGAATTCGGAGGAACTTCCGGAGGAATTCCCGGAGGAACTTCCGGAGGAATTCGGAGGAACTTCCGGAGGAATTCGGAGGAACTTCCGGAGGAATTCCTGGAGGAACTTCCGGAGGAATTCCTGAGGAACTTCCGGAGGAATTCCCGGAGGAACTTCCGGAGGAATTCCTGGAGGAACTTCCGGAGGAATTCGGAGGAACTTCCGGAGGAATTCCTGGAGAAACTTCCGGTGGAATTTCCGGAGAAACTTCCGGTGGAATTTCCGGAGAAACTTCCGGTGGAATTTCCGGAGAAACTTCCGGTGGAATTTCCGGAGAAACTTCCGGTGGAATTTCCGGAGAAACTTCCGGAGGAATTCCTGGAGGAACTTTCGGAGGAATTCCCGGAGGAACTTCCGGAGGAATTCCCGGAGGAAATTCCCGGAGGAACTTCCGGAGGAATTCCTGGAGGAACTTCCGGAGGAATTCCCGGAGGAACTTCCGGAGGAATTCCCGGAGGAACTTCCGGAGGAATTCCCGGAGGAACTTCCGGAGGAATTCCCGGAGGAACTTCTGGAGGAATTCCCGGAGGAACTTCTGGAGGAATTCCCGGAGGAACTTCTGGAGGAATTCCCGGAGGAACTTCCGGAGGAATTCGGGAGGAACTTCCGGAGGAATTCGGAGGAACTTCCGAGGAATTCCCGGAGGAACTTCCGGAGGAATTCCCGGAGGAACTTCCGGAGGAATTCCCGGAGGAACTTCCGGAGGAATTCCCGGAGGAACTTCCGGAGGAATTCCCGGAGGAACTTCCGGAGGAATTCCCGGAGGAACTTCCGGAGGAATTCCCGGAGGAACTTCCGGTGGAATTTCCGGAGAAACTTCCGGTGGAATTTCCGGAGAAACTTCCGGTGGAATTTCCGGAGAAACTTCCGGTGGAATTTCCGGAGAAACTTCCGGAGGAATTCCTGGAGGAACTTCCGGAGGAATTCCTGGAGGAACTTTCGGAGGAATTCCCGGAGGAACTTCCGGAGGAATTCCCGGAGGAAATTCCCGGAGGAACTTCCGGAGGAATTCCTGGAGGAACTTCCGGAGGAATTCCCGGAGGAACTTCCGGAGGAATTCCCGGAGGAACTTCCGGAGGAATTCCCGGAGGAACTTCTGGAGGAATTCCCGGAGGAACTTCTGGAGGAATTTCCGGAGGAACTTCTGGAGGAATTCCCGGAGGAACTTCCGGAGGAATTCCCGGAGGAACTTCCGGAGGAATTCCTGGAGGAACTTCCGGAGGAATTCCCGGAGGAACTTCCGGAGGAATTCCCGGAGGAACTTCCGGAGGAATTCCCGGAGGAACTTCCGGTGGAATTTCCGGAGAAACTTCCGGTGGAATTTCCGGAGAAACTTCCGGTGGAATTTCCGGAGAAACTTCCGGTGGAATTTCCGGAGAAACTTCCGGAGGAATTCCTGGAGGAACTTCCGGAGGAATTCCTGGAGGAACTTTCGGAGGAATTCCCGGAGGAACTTCCGGAGGAATTCCCGGAGGAACTTCCGGAGGAATTCCCGGAGGAAATTCCCGGAGGAACTTCCGGAGGAATTCCTGGAGGAACTTCCGGAGGAATTCCTGGAGGAACTTCCGGAGGAATTCCTGGAGGAACTTCCGGAGGAATTCCTGGAGGAACTTCCGGAGGAATTCCTGGAGGAACTTCCGGAGGAATTCCTGGAGGAACTTCCGGAGGAATTCCTGGAGGAACTTCTGGAGGAATTCCCGGAGGAACTTCTGGAGGAATTCCCGGAGGAACTTCTGGAGGAATTCCCGGACGAACTTCCGGAGGAATTTCCGGAGGAAATTCTGGAGGAATTCCCGGAGGAACTTCCGGAGGAATTCCCGGAGGAACTTCCAGTGGAATTTCCGGAGAAACTTCCGGAGGAATTCCTGGAGGAACTTCCGGAGGAATTCCTGGAGGAACTTCCGGAGGAATTGCTGGAGGAACTTCCGGAGGAATTCCTGGAGGAACTTCCGGAGGAATTCCTGGAGGAACTTCCGGAGGAATTCCTGGAGGAACTTGCGGAGGAATTCCTGGAGGAACTTCCGAAGGAATTCCTGGAGGAACTTCCGAAGGAATTCCTGGAGGAACTTCCGAAGGAATTCCTGGAGGAACTTCCGAAGGAATTCCTGGAGGAACTTCCGAAGGAATTCCTGGAGGAGCTTCCGGAGGAATTCCTGGAGGAACTTCCGGAGGAATTCCTGGAGGAACTTCCGGAGGAATTCCTGGAGGAACTTCCGGAGGAATTCCTGGAGGAACTTCCGGAGGAATTCCTGGAGGAACTTCCGGAGGAACTTCCGGAGGAATTCCTGGAGGAACTTCCGGAGGAATTCCTGGAGGAACTTCCGGAGGAATTCCTGGAGGAACTTCCGGAGGAATTCCTGGAGGAACTTCCGGAGGAATTCCTGGAGGAACTTCCGGAGGAATTCCTGGAGGAACTTCCGGAGGAATTCCTGGAGGAACTTCCGGAGGAATTCCTGGAGGAACTTCCGGAGGAATTCCTGGAGGAACTTCCGGAGGAATTCCTGGAGGAACTTCCAGAGGAATTCCTGGAGGAACTTCCGGAGGAATTCCTGGAGGAACTTCCGGAGGAATTCCTGGAGGAACTTCCGGAGAAATTCCTGGAGGAACTTCCGGAGAAATTCCTGGAGGAACTTCCGGAGGAATTCCTGGAGGAACTTCCGGAGGAATTCCTGGAGGAACTTCCGGAGGAATTCCTGGAGGAACTTCCGGAGGAATTCCTGGAGGAACTTCCGGAGGAATTCCTGGAGGAACTTCCGGAGGAATTCCTGGAGGAACTTCCGGAGGAATTCCTGGAGGAACTTCCGGAGGAAGTCCTGGAGGAACTTCCGGAGGAATTCCTGGAGGAACTTGCGGAGGAATTCCTGGAGGAACTTGCGGAGGAATTCCTGGAGGAACTTCCGGAGGAATTCCTGGAGGAACTTCCGGAGGAATTCCTGGAGGAACTTCCGGAGGAATTCCTGGAGGAACTTCCGGAGGAATTCCTGGAGGAACTTCCGGAGGAATTCCTGGAGGAACTTCCGGAGGAATTCCTGGAGGAACTTCCGGAGGAATTCCTGGAGGAACTTCCGGAGGAATTCCTGGAGGAACTTCCGGAGGAATTCCTGGAGGAACTTCCGGAGGAATTCCTGGAGGAACTTCTGGAGCAACTCCTGGAGAAACTTCCGTAGGTACTCCTGGAGGAACTTTCCAAGGAATTCCTGGAGGAACTTCCGGAGGAAGTCCTGGAGGAACTTCCGGAGGAATTCCTGGAGGAACTTGCGGAGGAATTCCTGGAGGAACTTCCGGAGGAATTCCTGGAGGAACTTCCGGAGGAATTCCTGGAGGAACTTCCGGAGGAATTCCTGGAGGAACTTCCGGAGGAATTCCTGGAGGAACTTCCGGAGGAATTCCTGGAGGAACTTCCGGAGGAATTCCTGGAGGAACTTCCGGAGGAATTCCTGGAGGAACTTCCGGAGGAATTCCTGGAGGAACTTCCGGAGGAATTCCTGGAGGAACTTCGGAGGAATTCCTGGAGGAACTTCCGGAGGAATTCCTGGAGGAACTTCCGGAGGAATTCCTGGAGGAACTTCCGGAGGAATTCCTGGAGGAACTTCCGGAGGAATTCCTGGAGGAACTTCCGAGGAATTCCTGGAGGAACTTCCGGAGGAATTCCTGGAGGAACTTCCGGAGGAATTCCTGGAGGAACTTCCGGAGGAATTCCTGGAGGAACTTCCGGAGGAATTCCTGGAGGAACTTCCGGAGGAATTCCTGGAGGAACTTCCGGAGGAATTCCTGGAGGAACTTCCGGAGGAATTCCTGGAGGAACTTCCGGAGGAATTCCTGGAGGAACTTCCTGAGGAATTCCTGGAGGAACTTCCTGAGGAATTCCTGGAGGAACTTCCTGAGGAATTCCTGGAGGAACTTCCTGAGGAATTCCTGGAGGAACTTCCTGAGGAATTCCTGGAGGAACTTCCTGAGGAATACCTGGAAGAACTTCCGGAGGAATTCCTGAAGGAACTTCCGGAGGAATTCTAGGGGGAACTTCCGGAGGAATTCCTGGAGGAACTTCCGGAGGAATTCCTGGAGGAACTTCCGGAGGAATTCCTGGAGGAACTTCCGGAGGAATTCCTGGAGGAACTTCCGGAGGAATTCCTGGAGGAATTTCCGGAGGAATTCCTGGAGGAACTTCCGGAGGAATTCCTGGAGGAACTTGCGGAGGAATTCCTGGAGGAACTTCCTAAGGAATTCCTGGAGGAACTTCCGAAAGAATTCCTGGAGGAACTTTCGGAGGAATTCCTGGAGGAACTTCCGGAGGATTTCCGGGTGGAACTTCCGGAGGAATTCCTGGAGGAACTTCCGGAGGAATTCCTGGAGGAACTTCCGGAGGAATTCCTGGAGGAACTTCCGGAGGAATTCCTGGAGGAACTTCCGGAGGAATTCCTGGAGGAACTTCCGGAGGAATTCCTGGAGGAACTTCCGGAGGAATTCCTGGAGGAACTTCCGGAGGAATTCCTGGAGGAACTTCCGGAGGAATTCCTGGAGGAACTTCCGGAGGAATTCCTGGAGGAACTTCCGGAGGAATTCCTGGAGGAGCTTCCGGAGGAATTCCTGGAGGAACTTCCGGAGGAATTCCTGGAGGAACTTCCGGAGGAAGTCCTGGAGGAACTTCCGGAGGAATTCCTGGAGGAACTTGCGGAGGAATTCCTGGAGGAACTTCCGGAGGAATTCCTGGAGGAACTTCCGGAGGAATTCCTGGAGGAACTTCCGGAGGAATTCCTGGAGGAACTTCCGGAGGAATTCCTGGAGGAACTTCCGGAGGAATTCCTGGAGGAACTTCCGGAGGAATTCCTGGAGGAACTTCCGGAGGAATTCCTGGAGGAACTTCCGGAGGAACTTCTGGAGGAACTTCCGGAGGAATTCCTGGAGGAACTTCCGTAGGAATTCCTGGAGGAACTTCCGGAGGAATTCCTGGAGGAACTTCCGGAGGAATTCCTGGAGGAACTTCCGGAGGAATTCCTGGAGGAACTTCCGGAGGAATTCCTGGAGGAACTTCCGGAGGAATTCCTGGAGGAACTTCCGGAGGAATTCCTGGAGGAACTTCTGGATGAACTTCCGGAGGAATTCCTGGAGGAACTTCCGGAGGAATTCCTGGAGGAACTTCCGGAGAAATTCCTGGAGGAACTTCCGGAGAAATTCCTGGAGGAACTTCCGGAGAAATTCCTGGAGGAACTTCCGGAGGAATTCCTGGAGGAACTTCCGGAGGAATTCCTGGAGGAACTTCCGGAGGAATTCCTGGAGGAACTTCGGAGGAATTCCTGGAGGAACTTCCGGAGGAATTCCTGGAGGAACTTCCGAGGAATTCCTGGAGGAACTTCCGGAGGAAGTCCTGGAGGAACTTCCGAGGAAGTCCTGGAGGAACTTCCGGAGGAAGTCCTGAGGAACTTCCGGAGGAATTCCTGGAGGAACTTCCGGAGGAATTCCTGGAGGAACTTCCGGAGGAATTCCTGGAGGAACTTCCGGAGGAATTCCTGGAGGAACTTCCGGAGGAATTCCTGGAGGAACTTCCGGAGGAATTCCTGGAGGAACTTCCGGAGGAATTCCTGGAGGAACTTCCGGAGGAATTCCTGGAGGAACTTCCGGAGGAATTCCTGGAGGAACTTCCGGAGGAATTCCTGGAGGAACTTCCGGAGGAATTCCTGGAGGAACTTCCGGAGGAATTCCTGGAGGAACTTCCGGAGGAATTCCTGGAGGAACTTCCGGAGGAATTCCTGGAGGAACTTCCGGAGGAATTCCTGGAGGAACTTCCGGAGGAATTCCTGGAGGAACTTCCGGAGGAATTCCTGGAGGAACTTCCGGAGGAATTCCTGGAGGAACTTCCGGAGGAATTCCTGGAGGAACTTCCGGAGGAATTCCTGGAGGAACTTCCGGAGGAATCCCTGGAGGAACTTCCGGATGAATTCCTGGAGGAACTTCCGGAGGAATTCCTGGAGGAACTTCCGGGGGAATTCCTGGAGGAACTTCCGGAGGAATTCCTGGAGGAACTTTCGGAGGAATTCCTGGAGGAACTTCCGGAGGGATTCCAGGAGGAACTTACGGAGGAATTCCTGGAGGATCTTCCGGAGGAATTCCTGGAGGAACTTCTGGAGGAACTTCTGAAGGAATTTCTCGAGGATCTACGGGGGGAATTCCAGGATGAACTTCCATAGGAATTCCTGGAGGATCTTCCGGTGGAGTTTCTGGAGGAATTCCTGGAGGAATTTCCTGGAGGAACTTCGAGTGAAATTCCGGGAGGAACTTCCGGAGGAATACCAGGAGGAACAGGAGGAATTTTCTGGATTAGCTTCCCAAAGGTAGTTACTGGGAAATATATGTAGGAATGTCCAGAGGGGTTTCTTGATGAACTCCTCAACGAACTTGTGGAGGAACTGTGAAGAAATTCCGGAGAAAATTTGGCGCTTGAAACTAGTTCACGCAGTCCCACGCCTTCGCGCTATCCCACGATCACCAACGGGGCGGCACCGCCACGCCGCCGTGATTGGCAGACAATGATCTATCATGCCGCCGCACTGTTACGGGCCCCCACACAAATGCCGGACAAAACCTAATATCAAATATTATATATTAACAATATAGCCCACTCTCGCGAAAAACAGGCGAATAGCGATTTCAGCGCTTTTACGAGTGGCGGTCGAACTATTTTATCTTAGTAATCGTAGATCGTTGTGAAAGTCGTTGCTATCGTGTGCTATCGTTGTCATAAACAAAAATATACGTATACAAAAGCTAAACGTCTGGTTCGGTTCTCTGTTAACCGATAAAAATAAATTTACTAAAAATCAGTATGGGTCGAGTCTATTGTGCTGTGAATGGCTGTGTTAGCATGAAGGACGGCGTGTCCTCATTATCATTCTTCAAAATATTCTCCGGAAATAGGTAAGAACGTATCCATTAAAGCTGTTGGACACTTCGATGAATCCATTAATACAAGGATTTTATAACCTTGAGTTATATGTATTCTAACATGGGTACAACACTCACAGGCGCGCATTAGCAAAGATTCATATAATATCTGCCTAAGAACGTTTTTGCTCATTCAATTTTTTGTTTCTGGCGTATCTAATGGTCGAAGGAGGAGTTCAATGCATTTTAAAATTCTATGTATATTTCATATCAAATATTACAATATGTTAGCTCATTTTTTCAGAACTGTCCAAGGATGGGTTGAGTTCTGTAACAACTCATGTTTGTCGAAGCATAGTGTTATCTGTTCCAAGCATTTCCGTGAGTCGGATTTTGTCAATCCTCAAAATAAATCTCAAGGGTATGTATACACATGTGTAGCACATTAGTTGTATCTGGAAAGTTTATATTTCAAACGGTGTTTTTAAGTCGCGAATTTCTTATGCATAATTCGAAAATAGATATACATGATGTGTACCTATTTCTTAAATTTCGATGAAATTATTTCGATTTGTGTACCTTTGCTAAGCGCTGCTTCCCAAAAACATTCAGTGGTATCTAATTCACTTAAAAATTAATTTCGCACACAATAAATAAAATAGCTCAAATAGTTAAATAGATCTAAAATAGTTAATTAGTCGTGTTTTAGGAGATACTTTGTTTTTTTTTTATTTTATTATTTCGTTTTCATTATGATCTCAATTATAAAAGTATTTACAATTGGCACTTGAGCTAATAATCTTGACTGTTCTTGTATCCATTCATTTGCACGTCCATCATTAATGCCAGCGGAAGATGCTGTTTTAGACATCTCAATGGATCTTGATGAAGATCTACTTCGTACTGATCCAAATCTACAATCCGAGGATGTTGGATACTGTGTTGAAATAGGAGCATCTCAAGATGTCAATGTTCCATTGACGAACACTCAGCGCCAAAACAACTCATTTGAAACAGATCATGATTATTGTTGTAAAGTAGATAATATAACTAAAATGATGGACCAGCTGATTCTAAAGGGAAAAGAAAACGTCAAATTGAAGAACAAACTGAAAACTAAACAAAAGGAAGCATCTAAATTAAAGAAGAAAGTTCGTTCTTTAAAAGAAGAAGTTAAAACGTTAAAAAAACAATTGGTAACATGTTCGTCGCAATTAGTTGATCCAGTTTTATTAGAGCTCGAAAAAAATAGAAGAAGAAAGTTACGCGGATCAAGATTTTCCGACAAGATAAAAAACATGGCAATCATTTTACATTATTGTTCCGGTAAAGCATATCGACAAATACGGAAATATTTTTCGCTTCCGTCTGTTGGAACCATCAAAAGGTGGCTTTCAAGATTAGAAGTAAAAGAAGGGTTTTCAAAAGTTATTTTCAAGCTCTTAAAAGTCAAAGCCGCTACGTTACCGCTAGATGAAAGAGTTGTAACTATTTTTTTTGGATGAAATGCCGATATCTCAGCGTCTAACCTATGTGGCGAATGCCAAAACAGATTATTTCACAGGATTTCCTACGAAGGTTGGTATTTTCTCAGCAGCATATATATTTTAAGGACATCACATTCAATTTTTATTTAAAATAACATCATTCTAGATGCTAGCTTTGGTGAAATATTTTGAATGAATTAAAATAAAAACTTTGTAAAGCTGTCATAAGAATGAATTACATGATGAGCTCGAAATAATAAAGAGATAAAAACATTCATCTTTAGTATTTTTTTAATCTACTGCCTATGATCGCATACGAGTTGGAGAAAAGAAAGAACATTAATGTAGCAAATTTGTTTCATCTTAAAAATGAACGTATAAGAGGCCCATTTTTTGTAAACATAGTAAACGGCATTTAATTATGCCTGTTATATTGAAAATTTTGCATACTGCACTTCTATCATTGCTCAAAGAAGTATTGGTTATGATATATTAACCACGGAGGCTCAGGGAGGAATAGTATGAACTCAAAATTGTTTGCGCTTGCACATATTTCATCTGTATAGTACCTAAGAAAATAAAAGATCCTCTTTCTCATAAGTTCTTACGTTACTGAGGTACGGTTCATTAGCAGAAAATGAGCATCAAGGATGTATGTTATACAAATACTGTCTTTAAAAAAATAATGGTATGTTGAAAACTACTAATAACATTACACTATCTCTTTAAGGTTGGGAAACAGAAGATTGATATTGATAAACGTGCGAATTCAGCATTAACTTTCATGGTGAAATCAATGAAATCGGGTTTCAAGCAAGCAATCGGATATTTTTTCAACCACTCGTCAACCAACTCAAACCGTGTTCAAACAATTGTTAAAGAGGCCGTCAAGTTAGTGTCGGATACTGGTTTGATACCAAAACTAATTGTGTGTGATCAAAGCTCGATCAACAGATCTTTATTCAAATCGCTTAACATAACTACAAAAAAAAACATGGTTCATCTACAAAAAATCGAAATTTTTTTGTGCATTTGATGCACCTCATTTAATTAAGTCAAGCAGGAACAACCTTCTGAGAAATAATGCTATATTCGATGGACAAGTCTGCAAATTCAAACACATAATAGAACTCTACAACGAAGATATTCAACAAATCCCTCGATCAGTTCCGAAACTAACATACAACCATATCAAGTTGGCTCCGTTTGCAGAGATGAGAGTAAATTTAGCAACACAAACGCTAAGTGAGTCCGTAAGTGCAGGACTGCGGACATACGTCGATACAGGGAGACTCTCTGAAGAATGTTTAAATACAGCGAATTACTGCGCAAGTTTCGATAAATTGTTTGATTGCGCGAACTCCAGTACATTTAATGAAACTAAAATATGCCTTAATTTATTATCAAATGTATTAAAATATTATAAGATAATAATGATTTTTCAAAGGAACTGAAGAGGCCCATTCAAGCAAAATCCCCGCACTGGATATTCCTGAAGAGCATGAAACAGAAGTTGAAAGAACTGCGGTTTATTCCTCAGGCCTGCGAATCTTTGGAAATGGTATTTTCTAACAAAAAGGCTAACGATTGTTCGCTAATTAATATGTTCACTTTTGTTCAGGAAGGAGATCAACCCAATCTACCCGCTCAGTCACGAAATCCATACTTCATTGAAAGATGGATTTTGTATATTTCTGCTATAGAACACTTGTGGAAGGAGCTCCACTGTAAATATGGCTTCTCGTTCCTACGAACCAGGAATATTTCACAGGACTGCTTGGAGCACTTTCATCATTCGATGGAAAAACAGCAACAACAGCCACACGGTGTGTTTGTCCGAAGAGGCTTATTTTCAAAAAATCAGTATCTCTAAAACACTCACTACAAGAAAGTATAGGTTTTCCTCTTTCACGTAGGTGCATTTTTAAAATGTTCTATCGGGGGTCATTTTTTCATACATTTTTGAGGATGTTAAATCGGCTATCATTTGCGATTTCTATGGAATTTGCACCAAAAAAAGTGAAAAAAATAAAAATTGTTCCAGATCCCCCGATAGAACATTTTAGTTTACCCACTATATGACAGCGTATACTTTCACGTAGTGAGTGTTTCAGAGATACTGATTTTTGAAAAATAATGATTCCCAATAGAGACACCGTGGCCATATTGATGCCAGCAAATTTTCATCAGTATTTAAATCAATAGTTGTAAATCAGCTTATTGCGCCAAAAAAGTTGGGAAATGTTGAAGCAGACGTGTGCAAGTATTTTGTCAATTGTCCAGATATGGCGAAAATCAAGCTGATTTCAACTCCAACGAAACAACAAAAGCGATGTAAATCAAAAGAAAAACCCGATGATGAAAATTTAAGCCTAAATCAAGCGAACAGTATCTTCTACACAACCAGATGGATAGCGTCGAAAATAATCCATAAACAATGCCTTGACAGATCTTTCGCAGATGTAGGTCGTATAGGGCCTGAGTTGAAAATTCTTCTTAATAACAAAAAGTACGATAGTTCATCGAGATTAAGCGCTCCAGGTCTAAAGTTATACAAGTTTTGTAAAAAATAGTTTATATTTTTGAAAACAATTTTGAAACTTTTTTAAAACAATCAAATTACGCAGTGAAGAAAAAGCTTCTCGATGTTTTGTTTTGGCCATATAGAACAGCAAAATCTCATACCGTTCTAATCAATGATATATTATGTATGTCTTGTGCCGAAATGGTCGCTAATAAGTATATTAACATGTTAACCAAAGCAAAACTTCAAATACTTAACACAAATATCCAGAAAGCAGATAGCAAAAAACGCATTGACAGGAAATCTAAAGTATCAGCAAAAAGACGCAAGCTAAATATAGATAAATAGGTTTATTGATTTTCATTTCAATTTTTTTTTTCGTTTGTATAATCTTGAATATTAGTTAAATTGTAGGATAATTACTTATTGTATTTAAGAGAAGAGAGAGGAATATAGAATTAATATTGTTAAATGTTGCTAGAAATAAATTATAATTTCATCATATTTTAACGTTGCATTTTGCTTCACATGAGCTTTCCCCTTAATCGCATATGTTTTCTCTTTGTCTTTTCTACTGCTGCTTCCAACACAGTATTTTTTAAAATTATGAATCGCAAATTTAATTTAATGGAGTGTAAGAAAATGTCATGACGTATTATCATTATTTCGACAAACACGTCAAAACTATAGATGTTTAACAGCATTCTCAACAGTAACATTACGAATACGTTAAACTTTTGTTGATATTAGGGGGTTTTCGGAGAAATTGTTTAGTTTCTGATCTATTTGGTTGCTTTTGAATTTCACTTTATAATTATAGTAATAAATTATTTTGATATTCGTTGAGATCCTCAACGTACGTGTCTTAGATAAATATTCAACTTTTCTGTGGAGGTATGATGATCTCTCAAACATAAAAAATATTTCAGTAGTACCGTACCACAAATGAAACTATAATGAACAGCATCGAATAAAAACACGTTCATTGTGCGCTATCCTACATTTCTGATCAATAATTCTGAAATGATTATCTCCTTGAAATTCTTCTAAAAACTTAAACTTTGATCGATTTGTGAGCATTATTTGGTTGCTGTGACGTATGAACTGAATATAATATGATTGTTTACTTCGTTTGCATCATTCCAACGCCAATGCTACTATGATCGATTTTGTAAAAATAATTCGACTTTCTGCCACTAGCCAGCGCTGACCTCAGTAAAGTCTGTTCGCCAATTGATAGTATGGAGAAACGCGAAGTGGACTATCTTGTACTTAAATATCTTTGCTAATATGTTGCTCGAATTTTTCAGCAAAGAGTAATTTTGGAAGGCTAAATTTATTTTGAGGTTAGAATTGTTAACCAACATATACCATGCTACTCGAGTACTTCTGGAGGCGCCAGCCTTGAGGTCTGAATCATTGACAGCGTCGTCATTCTAATATATAATATAATATCTAATATCAGATACCACTGAGTCAATAATTTTATCCTACCAGCTTGGGTTACAATACTCGGTTCGCGGCCACATCCCTCCAAACTCGAATTTCCAAAAAATAAATCCTCTGAAGTTTTCGTTGGATAATAGAACAGAACCTATCTAATCGTAGTCGTTTATAACTCATTTGACCTATCGCGACATTCTTAGCTGTCTGTTTTTCAATTTGGTGTGACTAGGCGTATAAAGGCAGTAGACTTATCCTAAATTGTTTTGAGCCAACTTAGACTGACCCACAAATGATTTTTTTTAAAATTTTAGAATAATGTCTCACGAAGATGACTTGTTGTGCTTAATTCATATTATTAAATGCCCCTCCTAATGTAACCTACGATTGAAAGACAAGGGTCTCCTAGACGTTAATATTTTTAATTTTTATTTTTCCCAAACTGGCTCAGTCTACCATCCTTCAATACGGACCGGTTCGTCCAAACGTGAGAGATAAACACTCGGACGCCCAGCTGCAAACGGAAATAGCTGTGATTTGTGCTCTTCTGCTACTGCTGGCGCCACCCCAATGTGGGAGCCTTCAGCCCTCCTGGGCACTAGGTCTAGGTGTATCCTATCCACACCATCACCCTTCCGTACTTACCGCCCTGCAGCTACATTCCTCCGTGGTAGGTACTTCGTATGGGTACCGTACAGGAAAAGATCCGGAAAACGTGATGGCAAAATTTATTTCCTCCGTGCTTCCGGCCTTCTGTTGGTAACTTTTCTTGTTATCTGATTTTCCCTGAAACCAGCAGCATCAGAACCGTCCGTCTCCGCCTCCGTTTGGTCTGTCGATTTCTGCTGGCTTGCCGCTCTATGGTGGGCGAACTGTGGTGAGGCAAAAGGCTTCAGCTCTAGACGACTGACATTTTGGCAAATCATTGGGCTACAGCGGGCGGAGGGAGCCGTAATTGAGGGTGTGTGTGGCAACTACTCTGCGATGATGTGTATCGAGGGGCTTCGCCAGGGATTCGAGTAATAGTCATTTGATTTGAGGTGGCAAGATTGTTGTTGAGCCCATGAGCCGTGAAATACGGTTGGGGATGATCAGTTTGTTATCAAGTAAGCGATGAGGATTTGAAATCTGGTTCGACCATGCTAGCAAAGCTTTTGCCTATACGAGAAATGTGCTTCTGGAATTTACATGAGTAAAGTTAAGGCTAAGGGTGACCAACTCTAGTGCAAAAATTGCATTCCGTTGCTGGGAAAAGATACGCCAACCTTAATAAATTCCTGAACCATATCAGTGATGTCTCGGCCATTGTGAAACTAAGAAAAACATGACTTGGCACTTGTTTTACGTCCGAAAATGATTCTCCCTAGTTCTGTCGCCCCGTGTAAGATGGACTGGTGGACCGATGTGTTGAGGAGGCACCAGGTTTACAAATTCGATGTAACGATTTCGAACGATTTGATGGTGATGATGGTACGTGATATCCTCTCGCCACTATCAAAGCTGAAACGCCTTGCGGCAAGCACAGGGTTGGTAGCGAGTAATTCTGGAAGAAAGGCCTTCTTTTAGTAGCAAACAATAGATCAATAAGATTTTATCAAGAAGATGCACCGAATCAATTATAATTTTTTGGAGTGATCATACGAATCAAACAAAAAATATATGAAGAAAAATAGTATCCGATGAGAAATGTATGGAAACTTTCAAAAGTAACTCGTTACCAGCTCTAGATGTAGCTTACTGTTCAAACCGTTTGAGCTACACACAGTGGGGAAAAGGGTTCAGAAGGTACCTCTTTGGGTAAATCAGCTTTTTGAAATAAAAAAAAATGTTTCTGACATCTGAAAATAGAGTCTCAAACAAGTGAATTTTGGATTGATAAAATGGGGAAGATGTTTAAATCGAGAGATTTTTATTTCACTTTCCCCTACAGATTGGCCAACGTTCGTGCCGCCCCACCCAGTTTGGTTGTTATTGTATCAAGTTTTTACAGCATTTAACAAAGTAAATCCATACTAACGTGCGCTGTTGCGGTAGATCAGGGCCTTATTCGGAGATGGTGTACCGAGAGAGAAGCATCGCAGACAGACACGCCATCCTGACGCGCCGTCAAACGTGGTGAAATGCTAACCCTTGTGATGGTGATGATGGTGCAATTTGCTCACCCTCAGATCGGTGTATCTAACGTGATTGGTTAAATATCCCTTTTTTGACCTCACTTGATAGACGGTAGGATGGACCCGGGCACGTCTGGGTGATCTCTGATGAAAGTTTGATGGATTGCTTTGGATTTTTCTGCTGGTAGCAAAAGTGAATTAATTCTCTTGTTTTCTTGGGAAAGAGCTCAAGATAGATTAATTCAGAATGCAAATCTGTTTACATTGAATCTGCATTCCAAATATTTAGATATCCTAAATAGTTGTTGAAGTGAAAATATGTGTATTTATTTGAAGTTTGCTTGTGGTCGCAGTCAGCAGATAGAGGAACTGTTCGGCATTTGATTTGTTTCTTATTTTTGTGATTTTTTCAACAACACATGTTAGCGATAAAATTGGTGCTGAACTTCTTTGTTTCGCGATGAGATGTAGGGTATCTGTTCCATTATTAATAACATGCTCCTATATCAATACCATTCGCAAAACAGGCAATTTAGGCTCAATTTGTGTCGCGTTTTGTTGTTTTCCGGCGTGCTCACTGCTGAAAAAAATCACAAAAATGAGGAATAAAACAATTAGCGCACCAATTCTTTGTTTTCGAATGGTATTGATTTGGGTACATGGTATTAATTCAAGGAGCAGTTCCCCTATATTCAATGAAATGAAAATCGGAAAAGTTCTCTTACTCCTTATTTTCGTCAAAATAGAAAAACAAGATGTAATGAGATAATTAGATTGTAAGATAACGATTATAATTTTCAAATAGATTAACAATAAATATGCGATTTTAGCAAATATTTAATGGTGGTGGTGCCTTTCTCGTGCAGAAGAAGAAGCTGAAAATAGACCATCGCAAAACCGTATCAGCCTAAAACGTGAAGTGATACACTTGATAATGATAATTGATGTCATTTTACGCTTCAAATTGAAAGAGAGCGGAGAAAGTTTTAGCATCAATCAAGATCATGACAATAATAACTATGATAAGCAGCTGACAAAAGCGGCTTCAACGTGTCGAGAGGGTTTCTGGACGAATCTCGAAAAGATTTCTGAACGATTTCAGAAAAGATCCCCGAAGGGATTCTGGTCGAATCCTCGAAGGGATTCTGGTCGAATCCTCGAAGGGATTCTGGTCGAATCCTCGAAGGGATTCTGGTCGAATCTTCGAAGGGATTCTGGTCGAATCCCCGAAGGGATCCTGGTCGAATCCCCGAAGGGATCCTGGTCGAATCCCCGAAGGGATTCTGGTCGAATCCCCGAAGGGATTCTGGTCGAATCCCCGAAGGGATTCTGGTCGAATCCCCGAAGGGATTCGGGTCGAATCCCCGAAGGGATTCGGGTCGAATCCCCGAAGGGATTCGGGTAGAATCCTCGAAGGGATTCGGGTCGAATCCCCGAAGGGATTCTGGTCGAATCCCCGAAGGGATTCTGGTCGAATCCCCGAAGGGATGCTGGTCGAATCCCCGAAGGGATGCTGGTCGAATCCCCGAAGGGATGCTGGTCGAATCCCCGAAGGGATGCTGGTCGAATCCCCGAAGGGATGCTGGTCGAATCCCCGAAGGGATGCTGGTCGAATCCCCGAAGGGATGCTGGTCGAATCCCCGAAGGGATGCTGGTCGAATCCCCGAAGGGATTCTGGTCGAATCCCCGAAGGGATTCTGGTCGAATCCCCGAAGGGATTCTGGTCGAATCCCCGAAGGGATTCTGGTCGAATCCCCGAAGGGATTCTGGTCGATCCCGAAGGATTCTGGTCGAATCCCCGAAGGGATTCTGGTCGATCCCGAAGGATTCTGGTCGAATCCCCGAAGGATTCTGGTCGAATCCTCGAAGGGATTCTGGTCGAATCCTCGAAGGGATTCTGGTCGAATCCCCGAAGGATTCTGGTCGAATCCCGAAGGGATTCTGGTCGAATCCCGAAGGATTCTGGTCGAATCCTCGAAGGATTCTGGTCGAACTCGAAGGGATTCTGGTCGAATCCCCGAAGGATTCTGGTCGAATCCCCGAAGGATTCTGGTCGAATCCCCGAAGGATTCTGGTCGATCCCGAAGGATTCTGGTCAGATCCCGAAGGATTCTGGTCGAATCCCCGAAGGATTCTGGTCGAATACCCAAAGGGATTCTGGTCGAATACCCGAAGGGATTCTGGTCGAACTCGAAGGGATTCTGGTCGAATCCCCGAAGGATTCTGGTCGAATCCCGAAGGGATTCTGGTCGAATCCCGAAGGATTCTGGTTGAACTCGAAGGATTCTGGTTGAATACCCGAAGGGATGCTGGTCGAATCCCCGAAGGGATTCTGGTCGAATCCCCGAAGGATTCTGGTCGAATCCCGAAGGGATTCTGGTCGAATCCCCGAAGGATTCTGGTCGAATCCCGAAGGATTCTGGTCGAATCCCCGAAGGGATTCTGGTCGAATCCCGAAGGATTCTGGTCGAATCCCCGAAGAGATTCTGGTCGAATCCCCGAAGGATTCTGGTCGAATCCCCGAAGGGATTCTGATCGAATCCCCGAAGGGATTCTGGTCGAATCCCCGAAGGGATTCTGGTCGAATCCCCGAAGGGATTCTGGTTGAATCCCCGAAGGGATTCTGGTCGAATCCCCGAAGGGATTCTGGACGAATCCCCGAAGAGATTCTGGTCGAATCCCCGAAGGGATTCTGGTCGAATCCCCGAAAGGAATGGATTCTGGTCGAATCCCCGAAGGGAATGGATTCTGGTCGAATCCCCGAAGGGAATGGATTCTTATCGAATCCCCGAAGGGATTCTGGTCGAATCCCCGAAGGGATTCTGGTTGAATCCCCGAAGGGATTCTGGTCGAACTCTGAAGGATTCTGGTCGAATCCCGAAGGATTCTGGTCGAATCCCCGAAGGATTCTGGACGAATCACCGAAAGGACTCTGGTTGAATCCCCGAAGGGATTCTGGTCGAATCCCCGAAGGAATTCTGGTCGAATCCCCGAAGGAATTCTGGTCGAATCCCCGAAGGGATTCTGGTCGAATCCCCGAAGGAATTCTGGTCGAATCCCCGAAGGAATTCTGGTCGAATCCCCGAAGGGATTCTGGTCGAATCCCCGAAGGGATTCTGGTTGAATCCCCGAAGGAATTCTGGTCGAATTCTCGAAGGGATTCTGGTCGAATCCCCGAAAGGATTCTGGTTGAATCCCCGAAAGGATTCTGGTCGAATCCCCGAAAGGATTCTGGTCGAATCCCCGAAGGGATTCTGGTCGAATCTCCGAAGGGATTCTGGTCGAACTCGAAGGGATTGTGGTCAGAACTCGAAGGATTGTGGTCGAACTCGAAGGGATTCTGGTCGATCCCGAAGGATTCTGGTCGAATCCCCGAAGGATTCTGGTCGAACTCGAAGGATTCTGGTCGAATCCCCGAAGGGATTCTGGTCAGAATCTCGAAGGGATTCTGGTCGAATCCCCGAAGGGATTCTGGTCAGATCCCGAAGGGATTCTGGTCGAATCTCGAAGGGATTCTGGTCGAATCCCCGAAGGATTCTGGTCGAATCCCCGAAGGGATTCTGGTCGAATCCCCGAAGGATTCTGGTCGAATCCCCGAAGGATTCTGGTCGAATCCCCGAAGGGATTCTGGTCGAATCCCGAAGGATTCTGGTCAGATCCCGAAGGATTCTGGTCGAATCCCCGAAGGATTCTGGTCGAACTCGAAGGATTCTGGTCAGATCCCGAAGGATTCTGGTCGAATCCCCGAAGGATTCTGGTCGAATCCCGAAGGATTCTGGTCAGATCTCGAAGGATTCTGGTCGAACCCGAAGGATTCTGGTCGAACCCGAAGGAGTTCTGGTCGAATCCCGAAGGATTCTGGTCGAATCCCCGAAGGGATTCTGGTCGAACTCGAAGGATTCTGGTCGAATCCCCGAAGGATTCTGGTCGAATCCCCGAAGGATTCTGGTCGAATCCCCGAAGGATTCTGGTCGAATCCCCGAAGGATTCTGGTCGAATCCCGAAGGGATTCTGGTCGAATCCCCGAAGGATTCTGGTCGAATCTCGAAGGATTCTGGTCGAGATCCCCGAAGGGATTCTGGTCGAATCCTCGAAGGATTCTGGTCGAATCCCAGAAGGATTCTGGTCGAATCCCGAAGGATTCTGGTCGAATCCCCGAAGGATTCTGGTCGAATCCCCGAAGGGATTCTGGTCGAACTCCCGAAGGGATTCTGGTCGATCCTCGAAGGGATTCTGGTCGAATCCCCGAAGGATTCTGGTCGAACTTCGAAGGATTCTGGTCGAACTCGAAGGGATTCTGGTCGAATCCCCGAAGGGATTCTGGTCGAATCCGAAGGATTCTGGTCGAATCCCCGAAGGATTCTGGTCGAATCCCGAAGGGATTCTGGTCGAATCCCCGAAGGATGCTGGTCGAATCCCCGAAGGGATGCTGGTCGAATCCCCGAAGGGATTCTGGTCGATCCCGAAGGGATGCTGGTCGAATCCCCGAAGGAATTCTGGTCGAATCCCGAAGGATTCTGGTCGAATCCCCGAAGGATTCTGGTCGAATCTCGAAGGATTCTGGTCGAATCCCGAAGGATTCTGGTCAGATCCCCGAAGGGATTCTGGTCGAATCCCGAAGGGATTCTGGTCGAATCCCGAAAGGAATGGATTCTGGTCGAATCCCGAAGGGAATGGATTCTGGTCGAATCCCCGAAGGGAATGGATTCTGGTCGAATCCCCGAAGGATTCTGGTCGAATCCCGAAGGGATTCTGGTCAGATCCCGAAGGATTCTGGTCGAATCCCCGAAGGGATTCTGGTCGAATCCCGAAGGATTCTGGTCAGATCCCCGAAGGATTCTGGTCGAATCCCGAAGGGATTCTGGTCGAATCCCCGAAGGGATTCTGGTCGAATCCCGAAGGATTCTGGTCGAATCCCCGAAGGATTCTGGTCGAGATCCCCGAAGGATTCTGGTCGAATCCCCGAAGGATTCTGGTCGATCCCGAAGGATTCTGGTCAGATCCCCGAAGGATTCTGGTCAGATCCCCGAAGGGATTCTGGTCGAATCCCGAAGGGATTCTGGTCGAATCCCGAAGGATTCTGGTCGAATCCCCGAAGGGATTCTGGTCGAATCGAAGGGATTCTGGTCGAATCCCCGAAGGGATTCTGGTCGAATCCCCGAAGGATTCTGGTCGAATCCCGAAGGGATTCTGGTCGAATCCCGAAGGATTCTGGTCGAACCCGAAGGATTCTGGTCGAATCCCCGAAGGGATTCTGGTCGAACCCCGAAGGATTCTGGTCGAACTCGAAGGATTCTGGTCGAATCCCCGAAGGATTCTGGTCGAATCCCGAAGGATTCTGGTCGAATCCCGAAAGGACTCTGGTCGAATCCCCGAAGGGATTCTGGTCTAATCCCCGAAGGGATTCTGGTCGATTCCCGAAGGGATTGTGGTCGAATCCCCGAAGGGATTCTGGTCGAATCCCCGAAGGGATTCTGGTCGAATCCCCGAAGGGATTCTGGTCGAATCCCCGAAGGGATTCTGGTCGAATCCCCGAAGGGATTCGGGTCGAATCCCCGAAGGGATTCGGGTCGAATCCCCGAAGGGATTCGGGTCGAATCCCCGAAGGGATTCGGGTCGAATCCCCGAAGGGATTCTGGTCGAATCCCCGAAGGGATTCTGGTCGAATCCCCGAAGGGATGCTGGTCGAATCCCCGAAGGGATGCTGGTCGAATCCCCGAAGGGATGCTGGTCGAATCCCCGAAGGGATGCTGGTCGAATCCCCGAAGGATGCTGGTCAGATCCCGAAGGATGCTGGTCGAATCCCGAAGGATTCTGGTCGAATCCCGAAGGATTCTGGTCGAATCCCCGAAGGTTCTGGTCGAATCCCGAAGGATTCTGGTCGAATCCCCGAAGGATTCTGGTCGAATCCCCGAAGGGATTCTGGTCGAATCCCAGAGGATTCTGGTCGAACTCGAAGGATTCTGGTCGAATCCCCGGAGGGATTTTGGTCGAATCCCCGAAGGGATTCTGGTCGAATCCCCGAAGGGATTCTGGTCGAATCCCCGAAGGGATGCTGGTCGAATCCCCGAAGGGATTTTGGTCGAATCCCCGAAGGGATTCTGGTCGAATCCCCGAAGGGATTCTGGTCGAATCCCCGAAGGAATTCTAGCCGAATCCCCGAAGGGATTGTAGCCGAATCCCCGAAGGGATTGTAGCCGAATCCCCGAAGGGATTCTAGCCGAATCCCCGAAGGGATTCTAGCCGAATCCCCGAAGGGATTCTAGCCGAATCCCCGAAGGGATTCTAGCCGAATCCCCGAAGGGATTCTAGCCGAATCCCCGAAGGGATTCTAGCCGAATCCCCGAAGGGATTCTAGCCGAATCCCCGAAGGGATTCTAGCCGAATCCCCGAAGGGATTCTAGCCGAATCCCCGAAGGGATTCTAGCCGAACTCGAAGGATTCTAGCCGAACTCCTGAAGGATTCTAGCCGAACCCCGAAGGGATTCCCAGCCGAACTCGAAGGATTCCAGCCGAACCCCGAAAGGATTCTGCAGCCGAACTCGAAGGATTCTAGACGAACCTCGAAGGGATTCCAGCCGATTCTATCCTCAGATTCGGCTAGATCCTTCGGGATCTGGCCAGAACCGGGGATTCGGCCAGAACTTCAGATTCAGATTGGCCTTCCTTCAGGGATTCGGCTAGATCCTTCAGATTCGGCCAGAATCCTTCAGATTCGGCCAGAATCCTTCGAATTCGGCCATATCTCAGATTCGACCAGATCCTTCGGGATTCTCTTCGGGATTCGACCAGAATCCTTCGGGGATTCGACCAGAATCTCTCGGGATCTCGACCAGAATCTCTTCGGGATCTGACCAGAATCTCTTCGGGGATTCGACCAGAATCTCTTCGGGGATCTGACCAGAATCCTTCGGGGATCTGACCAGAACCTTCGGGATCTCGACCAGGTCCTCTCGGGATCTCGACCAGAATCCTTCGGGGATCTGACCAGAATCCCTTCGGGATTCGACCAGAATCCCTTCGGGATTCGACCAGAATCCTTCGGGATTCGACCAGAATCCTTCGGGGATCTGACCAGAACTCTTCGGGATCTGACCAGAATCCTTCGGGATCTGACCAGAATCCTTCGATTCGACCAGAATCCTTCGGGATTCGACCAGGTCTTCGGGATCTGACCAGAATCCTTCGGGGATTCGACCAGAATCTCTTCGGGATCTGACCAGAATCCCTTCGGGATCTCGACCAGAATCCTTCGGGATTCGACCATCCCTTCGGGGATCTGACCAGAATCCTTCGGGGATCTGGACCAGAACCTTCGGGATTCGATCTCGACCAGAATCCTTCGGGGATTCGACCAGAATCCTTCCGGGATCGACCAGAATCCTTCGGGATTCGACCAGAATCTCTCGGGGATCTGACCAGAACTCCTTCGGGATCTGACCAGAATCCTTCGGGATCTGACCAGAATCCTTCGGGATCTGACCAGAATCCTTCGGGGATTCGACCAGAATCCTTCGGGATCTGGACCAGAATCCTCTCGGGATCTGACCAGACCCTTCGGGGATCTGACCAGCATCCCTTCGGGGATTCGACCAGAATCCTTCGGGATTCGACCAGAATCCTTCGGGGATTCGACCAGAATCCTTCGGGGATCTGGACCAGAATCCTCTCGGGATTCGACCAGAATCCTTCGGGGATCTGACCAGAATCCTTCGGGATCTCGACCAGAATCTTCGGGGATCTGACCAGAACCTTCGGGGATTCGACCAGAATCCTTCGGGATTCGACCAGAATCTCTCGGGGATCTGACCAGAATCCTTCGGGATCTGACCAGAATCTTTCGGGGATTCGACCAGAATCCTTCAGATTCGACCAGAACTTCGGGATTCGACCATCCTTCGGGGATCTGACCAGAATCCTTCGGGGATCTGACCAGAATCCCTTCGGGATTCGACCAGAACTCTTCGGGGATCTGACCAGAATCCTTCGGGATTCGACCAGAATCCTTCGGGGATTCGACCAGAATCCATTCCTTCGGGGATTCGACCAGAATCCTTCGGGATCTGACCAGAATCCCTTCGGGGATCTGACCAGAACTCTTCGATTCGACCAGAATCTCTTCGGGGATTCGACCAGAATCCTTCGGGATTCTGACCAGAATCCTTCGGGATTCGACCAGAATCCTTCGGGGATCGACTTCGGGATTCTGACCAGAATCCCTTCGGGGATTCGACCAGAATCCTTCGGGATCTGACCAGAATCCTTCGGGATTCGACCAGAATCCTTCGGGATTCGACCAGAATCCTTCGGGATTCGACCAGAATCCCTTCGGGGATTCGACCAGAATCCTTCGGGATTCGACCAGAATCCTTCGGGATCTGACCAGAATCCTTCGGGATCTCGACCAGAATCCTTCGGGGATTCGACCAGAATCCCTTCGGGATTCGACCAGAATCCTCGGGATTCGACCAGACCTTCGGGGATCTCGACCAGAATCCTTCGGGGATCTGACCAGAATCTTCCGGGATTCGACTCAGATCCTTCGGGATCGGACCAGAATCCTCGGGGATTCGACCAGAATCTCTTCGGGATCTGACCAGAATCTCTGGGACTGACCTTTCGGGGATTCGACCAGAATCCCTTCGGGGATCTCGACCAGAACTTCTCGGGATTCGACCAGATCCTTCGGGATTCGACCAATCCTTCGGGGATTCGACCAGAATCCTTCGATTCGGAACTTCGGGGATCGACCAGATCTTCGGGGATTCGACCAGAATCCTTCTGGGATTCGACCAGAACTTTCAGATTCGACCAGAATCCTTCGGGGATTCGACCAGAATCTCTTCGGGATCTGACCAGAATCTTCGGGATTCGACCAGAATCCTTCGGGATTCGACCAGAATCCTCTCGATCTGACCAGATCCCTCCGGGATTCGACCAGAATCTCTTCGATCTGACCAGAATCCTTCGGGATCTCGACCAGATCCTTCGGGGATCTGACCAGATCTTCGGGATTCGACCAGACTTCGATTCGACCAGACCATCCTTCGGGATTCGACCAGAATCCTTCGGGATTCGACCAGAATCTTCGGGATCGACCAGAATCCTTCGGGGATTCGACCAGAATCCTTCGGGATTCGACCAGGTCTTCGATTCGACCAGATCCTTCGGGATCTGACCAGAATCCTCCGGGATCTCGACCAGAATCCCGAATCCGAAGGATCCAGACCGAATCCTGAAGGATTCTAGCCAGAACTCCGGGATCTCGAATCGAAGGATTCGACCGAGACCGAATCCCGAAGGATTCTTCGATCCCCGAAGGATTCTTAGCCGATCCCGAAGGATTCCAGCCGAACTCGAAGGATTCTAGCCAGAATCCCCGAAGGATTCTAGCCGAACTGAAGGATTCGATTCCTGAAGGATTCCCAGCTGAATCCCGAAGGATTCTAGCCGAATCCCCGAAGGATTCTAGCCGAATCCCGAAGGATTCTAGCGAATCCCGAAGGGATTCTAGCCGAATCTCGAAGGATTCTGGCCGAATCCCCGAAGGATTCTAGCCGATCCCCGAAGGATTCTAGCCGAATCCCCGAAGGATTCCCAGCCGAACTCCCGAAGGGATTCTAGCCGAATCCCCGAAGGATTCTAGCCGAATCTGAAGGGATTCAGCCGAATCCCGAAGGATTCTAGCCGAATCCTCGAAGGATTCTAGCCGAATCCCCGAAGGATTCTAGCCGAACTCGAAGGGATTCTAGCCGATCCCCGAAGGATTCTAGCGAATCCCCGAAGGGATTCTAGCCGAATCCCCGAAGGATTCTAGCCGAATCGAAGGGATTCTAGCCGAATCCCGAAGGATTCTAGCCGATCCCCGAAGGATTCTAGCTGAATCCCGAAGGATTCTAGCCGAATCCCCGAAGGGATTCTAGCCGATCCCCGAAGGATTCTAGCTGAATCTCGAAGGATTCTAGCCGAATCCCCGAAGGATTCCAGCCGAATCCCCGAAGGGATTCTAGCTGAATCCCCGAAGGATTCTAGCCGAACTCGAAGGGATTCTAGCCGAATCCCGAAGGGATTCTAGCCGAATCCCCGAAGGATTGGATTTAGCCGAATCCCGAAGGGATTCTAGCCGAATCCCGAAGGGATTCTAGCCGAATCCCCGAAGGATTCTAGCCGAATCCCCGAAGGATTCTAGCTGAATCCTCGAAGGGATTCTAGCCGAATCTCGAAGGATTCTAGCCAGATCCCCGAAGGGATTCTAGCCGAATCCCCGAAGGTTTCTTAGCCGAACTCGAAGGATTCTAATGAATCTCGAAGGATTCTAGCCGAATCCCCGAAGGATTCTAGCCGAATCCCCGAAGGGATTCTAGCTGAATCCCCGAAGGATTCTAGCCGAATCCCCGAAGCGATTCTAGCCGAATCCCCGAAGGGATTCTAGCCGAATCCCCGAAGGATTCTAGCCGAATCCCCGAAGGGATTCTAGCCGAATCTCGAAGGATTCTAGCCGAATCCCGAAGGATTCTAGCCGAATCCCCGAAGGATTCTAGCCGAAGCCCCGATGGGATTCTAGCCGAATCCCCGAAGGGATTCTAGCCGAATCTCGAAGGGATTCTAGCCGAATCCCCGAAGGGATTCTAGCCGAATCCCGAAGGATTCTAGCCGAATCCCCGAAGGATTCTAGCCGATCCCCGAAGGATTCTAGCCGAATCCCCGAAGGATTCTAGCCGAATCCCGAAGGGATTCTAGCTGAATCGAAGGATTCTAGCCGAATCTCGAAGGATTCTAGCTGAATCCGAAGGGATTCTAGCCGAATCTGAAGGATTCTAGCCGATCCCCGAAGGATTCTAGCCGAATCCCGAAGGATTCTAGCCGAATCCCGAAGGGATTCTAGCCGAATCCCCGAAGGATTCTAGCTGAATCCCGAAGGATTCTAGCCGAATCCTCGAAGGATTCTAGCTGAATCCCGAAGGGATTCTAGTGAATCCCCGAAGGATTCTAGGAATCCCCGAAGGGATTCCGAATCCCCGAAGGATTCTAGCCGATCCCCGAAGGATTCTAGCCGAATCCCGAAGGATTCTAGCCGAATCCCCGAAGGATTCTAGCCGAATCCCAAAGGGGATTCTAGCCGAATCCCGAAGGGGTTTCTAGCCGAATCCCGAAGGATTCTAGCCGAATCCCCGAAGGATTCTAGCCGAACTCGAAGGATTCTAGCCGAATCCCCGAAGGGATTCTAGCCGAATCCCCGAAGGATTCTAGCCGAATCCCCGAAGGATTCTAGCCGAATCCCGAAGGGATTCTAGCCGAATCCCGAAGGGATTCTAGCCGAATCCCCGAAGGGATTCTAGCCGAATCCCCGAAGGATTCTAGCCGAATCCCCGAAGGGATTCTAGCCGAATCCCGAAGGGATTCTAGCTGAATCCCGAAGGATTCTAGCCGAATCCCCGAAGGATTCTAGCTGAATCTGAAGGATTCTAGCTGAATCCCCGAAGGATTCTAGCCGATCCCCGAAGGATTCTAGCTGAATCCCCGAAGGATTCTAGCCGATCCCCGAAGGATTCTAGCCGAATCCCCGAATCTCCCCGAAGGATTCTAGCTGAATCCCGAAGGATTCTAGCCGAATCCCCGAAGGATTCTAGCCGAATCCCCGAAGGATTCTAGCCGAATCCCGAAGGATTCTAGCCGAATCCCGAAGGATTCTAGCCGAATCCCCGAAGGATTCTAGCCGAATCCCCGAAGGATTCTAGCCGAATCCCCGAAGGGATTCTAGCTGAACTCGAAGGGATTCTAGCCGAATCCCCGAAGGATTCTAGCTGAATCCCCGAAGGATTCTAGCCGAATCCTCGAAGGATTCTAGCTGAATCCCGAAGGATTCTAGCCGAATCCCCGAAGGGATTCTAGCCGAATCCGAAGGATTCTAGCCGAATCCCCGAAGGGATTCTAGCCGAATCCCCGAAGGGATTCTAGCCGAATCCCGAAGGGATTCTAGCTGAATCCCCGAAGGATTCTAGCTGAATCCCGAAGGATTCTAGCCGAATCCCCGAAGGATTCTAGCCGAATCCCCGAAGGATTCTAGCCGAATCCCGAAGGGATTCTAGCCGAATCCCGAAGGATTCTAGCCGAATCCCCGAAGGGATTCTAGCCGAATCCCCGAAGGATTCTAGCCGAGATCCCCGAAGGATTCTAGCCGAATCCCGAAGGATTCTAGCCGAATCCTCGAAGGGATTCTAGCCGAATCCCGAAGGGATTCTAGCCGAATCCCCGAAGGATTCTAGCCGATCCCCGAAGGGATTCTAGCCGAATCCCCGAAGGATTCTAGCCGAATCCCCGAAGGATTCTAGCCGATCCCCGAAGGGATTCTAGCCGAATCCCCGAAGGATTCTAGGCCGATCCCGAAGGATTCTAGCTGAATCTGAAGGATTCTAGCTGAATCCCCGAAGGATTCTAGCCGAATCCCCGAAGGGATTCTAGCTGAATCCCCGAAGGGATTCTAGCCGAATCCCCGAAGGATTCTAGCTGAAGGATTCTAGCCGAATCCCCGAAGGATTCTAGCTGAATCCCCGAAGGATTCTAGCTGAATCCCCGAAGGGATCATCGAAGGATTCTAGCCGAATCCCGAAGGATTCTAGCCGAATCCCCGAAGGATTCTAGTCGAATCCCGAAGGGATTCAGCCGAATCCCCGAAGGATTCTAGCCGAATCCCCGAAGGGATTCTAGCCGAATCCCGAAGGATTCTAGCCGAACTCGAAGGATTCTAGCTGAATCCCCGAAGGATTCTAGCCGAATCCCCGAAGGGATTCTAGCCGATCCCGAAGGATTCTAGTGAATCCCCGAAGGATTCTAGCTGAATCCCCGAAGGATTCTAGCCGAGATCCCCGAAGGATTCTAGCCGAATCCCCGAAGGGATTCTAGCCGAATCCCTGAAGGGATTCTAGCCGAATCCCGAAGGATTCTAGCCGAATCCCCGAAGGATTCTAGCCGAATCCCCGAAGGATTCTAGCCGAATCCCGAAGGATTCTAGCCGAATCCCCGAAGGATTCTAGCCGAATCCCCGAAGGGATTCTAGCCGAATCCCGAAGGGATTCTAGCCGAATCCCCGAAGGGATTCTAGCCGAATCCCCGAAGGATTCTAGCCGAATTCTGAAGGATTCTAGCCGAATCCCCGAAGGGATTCTAGCCGATCCCCGAAGGGATTCTAGCCGAATCCCCGAAGGATTCTAGCCGAATCCCCGAAGGATTCTAGCCGAATCCCCGAAGGATTCTAGCCGAATCCCCGAAGGATTCTAGCTGAATCCCGAAGGGATTCTAGCCGAATCCCCGAAGGATTCTAGCCGAACCCCGAAGGGATTCTAGCCGAATCCCCGAAGGATTCTCGCCGAAGCCCCGAAGGGATTCTAGTCGAATCCCCGAAGGGATTCTAGCCGAATCGAAGGATTCAGCCGAATCCCCGAAGGATTCTAGCCGAATCCCCGAAGGGATTCTAGCCGAATCCCCGAAGGGATTCTAGCCGAATCCCCGAAGGATTCTAGCCGAATCCCCGAAGGGATTCTAGCCGAATCCCTGAAGGATTCCAGCTGAACTCGAAGGGATTCTAGCCGAATCCCCGAAGGATTCTAGTCGAATCGAAGGATTCTAGCTGATCCCCGAAGGATTCTAGCCGAATCCCCGAAGGATTCTAGCCGAATCCTGAAGGGATTCTAGCCGAATCCCCGAAGGATTCTATCTGAATCCCCGAAGGGATTCTAGCCGAATCCCCGAAGGGATTCTAGCCGAATCCCCGAAGGATTCTAGCCGAATCCCGAAGGGATTCTAGCCGATCCCCGAAGAAGGATTCTAGCCGAATCCCCGAAGGAAGGATTCTAGCCGAATCTCGAAGGGATTCTAGCCGAATCCCAGAAGGATTCTAGCCGAATCCCAGAGGATTCTAGCCGAATCCCCGAAGGATTCTAGCCGATCCCCGAAGAAGGATTCTAGCCGAATCCTCGAAGGATTCTAGCCGAATCCCGAAGGGATTCTAGCCGATCCCGAAGGGATTCTAGCCGAATCCCCGAAGGATTCTAGCCGAATCCCCGAAGGGATTCTAGCCGAATCCCGAAGCGATTCTAATGAATCCCATTCAGCCGAATCCCCGAAGGGATTCTAGCCGAATCCCCGAAGGGATTCTAGCCGAATCCCCGAAGGGATTCTAGCCGAATCCAGAAGGGATTCTAGCCGAATCCCCAGAGGGATTCTACCCGAATCCCCAAAGGGATTCTAGCCGAATCCCCGAAGGGATTCTAGCCGAATCCCCGAAGTCAGAATCCACTCCGGGATTCAGTCAGAATCTCCTCCGGGACTCGTTAAGAATACCCTCCGGGGATTCGGTCAGAATTCCTTCGGGGGAAGAACGAATCCCCCCGAAGGGATTTTAACCGAATCCCCCCGAAGGGATTCTGACCGAATCCCCCCGAAGGGATTCAGACCGAATCCCTCGAAGGGATTCTGACCGAATCCCCGGAGGGTATTCTGAACGAGTCCCGGAGGAGATTCTGACCGAATCCCGGAGTGGATTCTGACCCAATCTCAGAGGGGATTCTGACTAAATCCCAGAAAGGAATTCTGTTTGATTCTCAGAGGGAATTCTGATTGAATCGCAGAGCGAAGCCTGATGGAATCACGGATGGTATTTTGACCACTTCCCGGAAGTGATTCTGGCCAAAGCCCGGAAGGGAATGTGACCAAATGCAAAACGGTATTCTGACCGCTATACGGAGAGGATTCCGACCGAGCCACGAAAGGGATTTTAATCCAACTTCGGAGGGGATTTTGTATGATTTCCGGAGGCCAAATCTTATTATCAGCCAAATCTTATTATTAACTTTGCGGAAGCGAGCGAAAACGTTACAACAAATTCAAAAGCAATCATCAGCACACATGAAATGCTGCGATTTTCAACTCTGTTGTACAAAATAGTGGCACTAGAAAGGTTCGATTTATTTTGTATAATGCGCCTTTCCAGTCACTAATAGAAGCAATACAAGAGCGAGAAAACATCACTTGAGTGCTGCTCCCACCGACGACGGCCGTCTCAAAGATAAGTAATTAATAAGTGATATTAACGTTAAATCTATATATATATAAATGAATTTCTGTTTGTCTGAACCTTATTGACTCGGAAGCTACTGAACCGATCGGCGTGAAAATTTGTATGCAGAGGTTTTTGGGGCCGGGGAAGGTTTATAATATGATTCGAGACCCCTCCCCGCTTTGAAAAGGGGGGCTCCCATACAAATGAAACACAAATTTCTTCATAACTCGATATCTAATCAGAGAATAAATCATTTTTTGGAGAAACGAAGTTCGTCGGGTCTGCTAGTCTATCATATTTCAATGACGCTTTTCGATTTTCGCATAGTATATGAAAACACAGATGCACAGGAAAAGTTCAATTTTGATTTTTCAAATTTTTCTGTCTTAGCATTACAATTTTTTTCTTTGTGAGGAGATGAACTTAAGCTTAAGCCAGTTCTTCCAGTCTTCAATGCCAGACGGTCGTACAAACTTCATCTTTTTTTCAATATATGTAAAAGATTAGTTTACGTTTCAAAGTTTAGTGACAAGTTTTAGTTATTTTGGTGACATCCTTAAACCGGGTTGTAACTCGTCTGGGGAAAATCGTTTACACCGACACAGCAAAATAAAAATTTGTTTTTCTCTTCTATTGTAAAATTCTTTCAATGTTTCAATGTTCCAAATTAAGTATGACGAATAAATGATTTATCACAATCAGAGTCTATTATAGATAGAGTTACGCAAAGAGTGAAGCCAAATCTACCTATTGAACTGTCAAACCGTCTACCTATCGAGCAAAGTAAACAAATGCTTGTTGGTAAGGCGGAAGTATTGTTATCGCCTGATGATTATTATAACGAATTAAAACTCATGAATTGAAATGTATTAGATTTGTTCTAGAAACAGCTTCAAAAAACTTCAATACACCCCCCAATAAAGTTGCTTCTTGTTGCTCATGTGTTTGCACTCTGTATGTGACTCTGGTTATCGAATTAAAAAGCTTTAGAAGTGATCACTTCCGTGAAGTCACTTGAAGGGTTGAACAAAAAAGAAAGTTTTCAACATAATAACAAGAGCATCATTCAGAATAAGAGTAAGAAGATCCTCTTTGCGCAACTCTATATAATATTGCCTGATTTTCTCAAAATTGCACGCGGCGAACCCTTCATGAAAGGTACCGCCGCGCTTTCTGCACCCCGTTTACTTGATTCTTATGGATGAATAGCATTGCGGTGTATCGTTTGGCGCGGCCGTACCTTTCGACAGTCATTCGCCGCGTGAAGTTTTGTGCAAGTACCCATTTGGGAACATTACAAACGCCGCGCAGTGTATCATATCCAGAAAATCTGACAATAGACTCTGATCACAATGTTCGGCATCCCTCAGCAAAAAATCCGACGGTTCCGGTATCTAATGGCTAGTTTTATTCCAGGATAAAACTATGGTTGTTTTTCCTTTACCATGAGACTCAGAAAAATTCGATACCACATGCTGATCAATTTTAGCCTCTCAATACCGGGGGTAATCAGATGACTAGTTTTCTGCCAAGAAGAAGATGTTAGGTAACGGTAAAATTAATTAGTTCTTGCTTAACTTTTCAAAAGGACCTAAGTAACATTTTTTCATGAATTAATTTGAATTGCGCGATCAATTGAATTGCTCCTTGCACTGTTCAGTGTTTATCCTTTTAGTGAAGATTCCAGGAGTTCTTGATGTTTTAAAAAGTTGGATATGTTTTACATTTGTTGTAATTCTAGTTGTACACTTTTGGTATGCTATACCAAACAATACTAGTTTGACCAATTTTATTATGCATTCATGCTTTAAAATAATCGATCTCCTGCTCATAAGACAGAAGGGGTACCCGAATAAAAAATATTATACAAAAACAATATAACGTAATGTAACATTACTATTGTAAACCATAAATTCACTATACATTTTAATGTTGACATAACAGTGGAATCACAATACAATGTATTGTAATCAACCATTCAATCAATAGTAATTGAAGTTTTCGAAATAGAATATACGGGTGGTTAAGCATCGTAACAATACAAAATTTGGCATTTTTCCATACATATTTATTCGCAAAACAATAGATTATAATGTTTTTATATTGTGTGAAAAATTTCAGCATGAAAAAAAATTGCGATATATTTCACACATTTTTTCAGTGTAGTATGTGAGGTCGGTAAAGTGAAGGTCGGCAGAAGTGAAGGAATATTTCGACAAAAATAGTAATTTGACATGTTTACATTTGGTTTTTTTGCATTGATTTCATTTTTCGCGCCTCGAACCGATGATGGTTCGAAGTTTTATTTACCTGTGCCTCAGCTGTCTGGACCAGTCAAGATTATTGAAAAACATTGAGTTCAGAGCAATGATATGTTTCAGGTAGGTATGTATTAATAAGTTTAGATTGGGCAAATGCAACAACTCAGTTGAATTCGATTAAGTTTCTAGAAGTTGAATGTGTTTAACTTTATTTTTATTCTAGTGAATGGAATGAAGGCCTTCAAATGTGCAACTGAAGTAAATTACTTATTTGCCCTATCTGAACTTAGCATAAGTATGGGAATTAAAAACCATGTTTGGACCTTGGTTTGGACAATATAGATCATCAATTTCACTATATTCCCCGGCGGCCACTAAATCATAAACCGTCAGGTGATTCGGTGGTTTCAAAAAGTTTCAGTTTAAGGTAAGTTTTTACCTCGTTTTTTACTTTCTGCATTGTAGATAATATGGTATGCACATTTAGAAAAGAGAGCGGCGATTGTAACTGGTCGCAATTTTTTTCGCAGACGTCAAGTGTTTTGTTTTTCTATCAAAATGTTGCATTCGGCTGATGAAATTCAAAATTAAGAAAAGAACACTGCAAATCAGGTGGGCTTTATCAGCATCACCAATGGTACGTAAGCTCCCAAGTACGAGGGCATCCTGGAGACGATGGACCGTCGAATAATTTCGAAGTGTTCCAATACACCCTGGAAGAAATAAGCTGATGGTAAATGGTTTTACCAAATTCGGTGAGTTTGTTCCATTACACATAAGGGTAGGGTGATTTGAAAAATTTCTCTTGAGTTCTTAATTTTTAATTTATTTTTTCGTATTGAGTTTTCGAAGTTATGAACATCTTCTAAAAGACCTCGAGTTGTCAACATGTTTCATATTAGTTTCAGAAATAATCCTTTTTTGTTGGCTAAATCCGATTGAATGTTAATTTGGGATACAAATTAAGTTTGACTATGTACATATCCTGATGAATCTATGCTAGTATCGTTATCAGCGATTATTAGTAAACCCAATTCATAGATATATTTTTTCCATCTGATATTCTCCATTTTACGTGCCGTAAAATTATTGCAATCGACAAAGCCAAGAAGTTGAGCAGACATGCGAAAATCATGATCCTCGCATCACTGCTACATAAACGGCTGTATAGCAGGAATGCATCTTTATCCACTAATCTGAGCGTTTTATACATCTGATACTATTTAGGTAAAAAAAAACAAAAAGTGATTAAGTTTGTCACTTTCAATATGGAAAGTTGGAAGTATTTCTCGTAAAAAGTTTTAAGTGAATATCTAATTATTCTCATTATATTTATTTCATATTCGTTGTAATTGTAGAATACAGTACATCCGTTACATTTATTATAAAAACATTCTCATTATTTTATTATATTTATGAATTCAAACCTGCTCAAAACTATACACTTACACAAATATATACACTTTTGCCAAACGCAATTTCAGGATGCTCTTGCTTGTTTTCCTATGCACATAAAACCGATTTTTAACTGACGGCAATATACCTGTCTTTTTATATGCTAATATTTCGCCTGGTGGACAAAATAACAGGACGTGCTCAGAGAGAATGATTATTTCCAACCCGAAAACATACTGGACAGGATTGAGAATCCAACTCATCATCTCCTAATTGACAATCCAGGGATAGATTATATCCTTTGCAGACATTTTATCTACTATTTTTGAATTGCTGATTGATTATACCAATGAAAAAATCCCATATTAACTTAAATACATATAGATTTTTAGGTTTCAAATAGATCGTCCATGAAAAAATATAATGAACAGGAAAACAAAGTACCTGCTAAATGATAATATTATGGGCGATTCAAATATGATGCACACTACTTTCCCCCCTCTGTCACGCCTTTTTGTAATATATGCACTGTCCCAAAATCTTAGACCCCTTCACCCCCTAAAACCTATGACATAATTTTTGAATGACCCCTTATTCGTGAATTTGTCTTACCATTTTGTTAACATTATATTTTATTTAAAAAAACATTATTTTAATAATGTTTATTATTCTAAATTCATTTATAAATAAATATTGTTCAACAAAGCTGGGCAATGGCGAATCTGAATTAAAAAAAAAACACATAAAGATAAAAAGGTGTACTTGGTCAAACCTCAGTAAGTCGATATTGAAGGGACCATCGACTCATGGAAATATCGAGATGTGGAATAGGAAATCTGTGGAAAGTTATTTGAAAGGACCATCACAGTAACCCAGAAAATATTTTTTAATAATTTGCTTCCATGAGTCGATATCGAGGCATAGAACATCGAGTCATGGAGGTTTGACTGTAACTTAATTGAACTAGAATACAACGTTGAATCGAACAGCACGCTGGACAAGACGAGCCAGGATGGTGGTTTATTACATACATACACATAATTAAAAATAATTAATAATTTTTATGTCATATATTAAATAATTATATTATCACGTATTTTTTTAGCATTTTAACTGAAAACAAAATGGACATGGCCAAAATAAAAACGACGATAAAAACTATATGCAATTAGTAGATTGGTCAATCGATTATTTTAGACACTGTATTATTTATGAAACTAAACATAGTTTTCACTCTCCAGCCTTTGATGTTATACTTAGAGCAATGTACCCTTGGACAAAAATATAACCCTACTCAAGCATTATGAGTACATTCAAAATTATGGAAGAAATTTTGCTTCTAAAGAAAGTTATGAGCAAATTAGTCAAATGACATGCAGATGACATTTTACAAGCCTGATCCTGATTACTCATGCATCTGTATTCATATAGGTACATTTATGAGAAAGTAGACCAATCACGAGTTGATTTCGATTCCACAATCACATATATAGCTATCTCTTCTATTTATATTCTTCCTGGTAGGAAACATATTTTAGTTTACATTTCCCATAGTTGATCCATTGCCTCCGTTATTTCTTTTTTTTTCTGAAATAACCTAAAATTAGAGTCTTATAAGAACTCATCAGTTTTTATATCCGGAAATTTTTCATACTGGACAATAATTTTACAATATTACAATATTAAATTAAGATTAGGTACTTCAAAATCAGGGTTGTTTAGGTTTGAATTTAGGACGACTTAAGTTTAGAAACAAACACATTTTGCGTCCAGTTTATTTTGAAATGTTTGCGCAAGTTTTCAATTTTATATAAATATTTTTTTAGGTTTTTTAGGTTTCAATATATCTCTATTTCTATATTAGGACACATCCTAACTTCTAAACTTTTTTAGTGAATTCTCCCTTACTCGATATTGAACGGATTATCGAGTGATCGAGATCGCGTACGAGGGGCAAAAAATTGAAAATGGTAACAGAAACCTATAAGGCTAACTAGCATTTACACCAAGGTAGAGAAAAAAAAAATTTAATAATCATAAATAAATGATCAAGTGCTCATAATTTAGCTTGGATGAGTGAAGAACTAATGACAGAGGTTAACTTTTGTTTTGTGAATTAAAATCAATAATCGGTTGATCATTTACCATGATATATTTTCTTTTCATTCATCTTCATCTATGAATTTGTATAAAAATTGTATCAACAAAAATCTTTATTGGGAACTACTGATGAACCTTGGGGTCGTTCAGGGATGAGGGGGTTAAAGATGTTGTGACAGTACATATACCAGCAGGGCCGGATTTATGGGGGGGCCGGGGGGGCCATGGCCCCGGGCCCCCACAAATCTTATGTACCAAAACCCACCTTTTTTGTACATTTTGGGGCCCCCACATACCGACTTAGTTTTTCAAGAATCATACACTTTCAACGGGCACGCACGGGCAGCAGGGACTATGTCCAAGGGCTTGACGATCCCTCCCCAGGCCATCTGCGAGTTGTGGGGCTTGCCTAGGATGTGGTGGGGTTTGACAGTGGGCCCTGTTAAACCTCTATAAAAAGCTGCATGTATCCGCAAGTAGGCCCCACCAAAGCGACCGTGTGCCGCTCAAAGCGCACAAGCCCAAGTCCTGGTGTTAGGTGGGACGCTAAACAGCCCTGACACGACGGCCCTCCGACGAGACAGGAGGTTTGCGCCGGCCCAATAAGCCGCCTAGAAAACCAATCATTACGAACAATATAAGAGATAATGCGACTCGATATAATCGGCAAAGACCTAGGCGACGAATACAGGATCACGATTGGAAGCTTGGAACATGGAATTGCAAGTCGCTAGGTTTCGCAGGTTGCGACAGGATGATCTACGATGAATTACATCCCCGCAACTTCGACGTCGTGGCGCTGCAGGAGATTTGCTGGACAGGACAGAAAGTGTGGAAAAGCGGGCATCGAGCGGCTACCTTCTACCAAAGCTGTGGCACCACCACGAGCTGGGAACCGGCTTCATAGTGCTGGGTAAGATGCGCCAACGCGTGATTGGGTGGCAGCCAATCAATGCAAGGATGTGCAAGCTGAGGATTAAAGGCCGTTTCTTCAACTATAGCATCATCAACGTGCACTGCCCACACGAAGGGAGACCCGACGACGAGAAAGAAGCGTTCTACGCACAGCTGGAGCAGACATACGATGGATGCCCACTGCGGGACGTTAAAATCGTCATCGGTGACATGAACGCACAGGTAGGAAGGGAGGAAATGTATAGACCGGTCATCGGACCGGATAGTCTGCACACCGTATCGAATGACAACGGCCAACGATGCATAAACTTCGCAGCCTCCCGCGGAATGGTAGTCCGAAGCACCTTCTTTCCCCGCAAGAATATCCACAAGGCCACATGGAGATCACCTAACCAAGAAATGGAAAACCAAATCGATCACGTTCTAATCGACGGTAAATTCTTCTCCGACATCACGAATGTCCGCACTTACCGCAGTGCGAATATTGAATCCGACCACTACCTCGTTGCAGTATGCCTGCGCTCAAAACTCTCGACGGTGTACAACACGCGTCGAAGTCGGACGCCGCGGCTTAACATTGGGCGGCTACAAGACGGTAGACTAGCCCAAGAATACGCGCAGCAGCTGGAAGTGGCACTTCCAACGGAAGAGCAGCTAGGCGCAGCTTCTCTTGAAGATGGCTGGAGAGATATTCGATCCGCCATTGGTAGCACCGCAACCGCTGCACTAGGCACGGTGCCCCCGGATCAGAGAAACGACTGGTATGACGGCGAATGTGAGCAGTTAGTGGAAGAGAAGAATGCAGCATGGGCGAGATTGCTGCAACACCGCACGAGGGCGAACGAGGCACGATATAAACAGGCGCGGAACAGGCAAAACTCGATTTTCCGGAGGAAAAAGCGCCAGCAGGAAGATCGAGACCGTGAAGAAACGGAGCAACTGTACCGCGCTAATAACACACGAAAGTTCTATGAGAAGTTCAACCGTTCACGTAAGGGCCACGTGCCACAGCCCGATATGTGTAAGGACATAAACGGGAACCTTCTTACGAACGAGCATGAGGTGATCCAAAGGTGGCGGCAGCACTACGAAGAACACCTGAATGGCGATGTGGCAGACGAAGATGGCGGTATGGTGATGGACCTGGGAGAACGCGCGCAGGACATAATTCTACCGGCTCCGGATCTCCAGGAAATCCAGGAGGAGATTGGCCGGCTGAAGAACAACAAAGCCCCTGGGGTTGACCAACTACCAGGAGAGCTATTTAAACACGGTGGTGAGGCACTGGCTAGAGCGCTGCACTGGGTCATTACCAAGATTTGGGAGGAGGAAGTTTTGCCGCAGGAGTGGATGGAAGGTGTCGTGTGTCCCATCTACAAAAAGGGCGATAAGCTGGATTGTAGCAACTACCGCGCAATCACATTGCTGAACGCCGCCTACAAGGTACTCTCCCAAATTTTATGCCGTCGACTAGCACCAACTGCAAGGGAGTTCGTGGGGCAGTACCAGGCGGGTTTGATGGGCGAACGCTCCACCACTGACCAGGTGTTCGCCATTCGCCAAGTACTGCAGAAATGCCGCGAATACAACGTGCCCACACATCATCTATTCATGGACTTCAAAGCCGCATATGATACAATCGATCGGGACCAGCTATGGCAGCTAATGCACGAACACGAATTTCCGTATAAACTGACACGGTTGATCAAAGCGGCGATGGATCAGGTGATGTGCGTAGTTCGAGTTTCAGGGCATTCTCGAGTCCCTTCGAAACGCGTAGAGGGTTACGGCAAGGTGATGGTCTTTCGTGTCTGCTATTCAACATCGCTTTGGAGGGAGTAATACGAAGAGCAGGGATCAACACGAGTGGTACAATTTTCAATAAGTCCGTCCAGCTATTTGGTTTCGCCGACGACATAGATATTATGGCACGTAACTTTGAGAAGATGGAGGAAGCCTACATCAGACTGAAGAGGGAAGCTAAGCGGATCGGACTAGTCATCAACACGTCGAAGACGAAGTACATGATAGGCAGAGGTTCAAGAGAAGACAATGTGAGCCACCCACCGCGAGTTTGCATCGGTGGTGACGAAATCGAGGTGGTAGAAGAATTTGTGTACTTGGGCTCACTGGTGACTGCCGAAAATGACACCAGCAGAGAAATTCGGAGACGCATAGTGGCTGGAAATCGTACGTACTTTGGACTCCGCAAGACGCTTCGATCGAATAGAGTTCGCCGCCGTACCAAACTGACAATCTACAAAACGCTAATTAGACCGGTAGTCCTCTACGGACACGAGACCTGGACGATGCTCGTGGAGGACCAACGCGCACTTGAGTTTTCGAAAGGAAAGTGCTGCGTACCATCTATGGTGGGGTGCAGATGGCGGACGGTACGTGGAGGAGGCGAATGAACCACGAATTGCATCAGCTGTTGGGAGAACCATCCATCGTTCACACCGCGAAAATCGGACGACTGCGATGGGCCGGGCACGTAGCCAGAATGTCGGACAGTAACCCGGTGAAAATGGTTCTCGACAACGATCCGACGGGCACAAGAAGGCGAGGTGCGCAGCGGGCAAGGTGGATCGATCAGGTGGAAGATGACTTGCGGACCCTCCGTAGACTGCGTGGTTGGCGACGTGTAGCCATGGACCGAGCCGAATGGAGAAGACTCTTATATACCACACAGGCCACTTCGGCCTTAGTCTGAATAAATAAATAATAACACTTTCAAATTATTTTGATCTTTTCCCTTGTGAGCTGGTCAATTAAACGTAATAGCAAAATAATAAATACGGACGCGCAAAGGCTTTGTTATTTGATAAGCGACTTTGATTGACACTGAAGGTTAAAAATCGCATTTCAAATTATCTATCCAGCAATAAAATACGTAAGAGTTACAAACGTTTGATTTACAAAATTATTTTGAGTTCCGGTACATATATAACAATACAATTACTTGTCATTAAGCGCAATAGAAAATGATTGAAACTAAAACATATACCAACATAGAATATCTTTCTCTAAAGTTTCGTGGAACTAAAGTGAGTGCTTCGGTAATCGATCATGAAAGTACACCAGTAAATTCCATTCAATTTTGAAACAAGGCATGTGAAATTTCATACGTAGCTAGCAAGGTCTACTGATTAATTAATATTGAGTGTCTTATGCAAAATGTTACAGAGTTGAGACTTCACTATTCCATTCTAATATTAGGGATAAACCGTTCCAGTTTTGAGTTAATCCAACATAAGCTTCACTATCTAGGTAAAACAGTCATAATTGATCAACGTATGATTAAATTTAAATACACAAGTATACAATAATTTTTATTGTATTCTTTCGGCAGCCGGCTGCCGGAAGACTTAATGTAATTCAAGTGTTACATAGATCGCATCACTTACCAAGGTGAATCCAGATTTATGTAACAATACATCCCTACCCACTAACAAAATTCCTTCCTGTGACAACCGTGGAGATGCAGAGGTATACTCGGTCTCTAGTAACAACGGATGTCACACTCACATTCCTTCCTCTCCCAGATGACCGTAAGGACGTGGCCGGCGCCGTTATTGATTCTTATAAGTTTTGAACTCTCGAAACGTGCACATTGAGGATGACAAGCTAGTCCCGGCTTCATCTGTTGGTTCTCTGTGCAATTTTGCTTGTTCTGATCAATCACGGAGTAGCAACTACGAATTGTACGGTCATCATGCTCATGCTCATGCTCATGTAGATAATATGGTATGCACATTTAAGCACTAAGGATTACGACGAAATTTTCCTTCAATTACCGCCATTCGAACATAAACACAATTTTAGTAACATGAAAAAGGATCAACTGTTGCGCTTATGCGAGTTTTCACGATGCAGTTAGTTAAAGTTATACAGTATTATAATATTACTTATTTAAAGGGTTGTACCGAAAGTATGATCCTACTGCGAATGCAAATCATTTCCATAATGTAAAGTATAAACTTAACATATATTTGCACGATTGCTACGGATCTGCCGAGTAAGATTTTTTTTTAATATATGAGTCGAAACGAGCATGTGGTGTATCCTATACAAATATTTAACTGTACTTCCAGTTGATTCAGAAGTATAAGATTGTTAATGTCACTCACTTCGGTTTTCAACTGGAGCTACAATAAACGTCCGGCAGAACCGTTTTCCAAAGTGTGAGGCTAATTTAATCGTAGTGATGTTTCAGCACAATAATAATATTACTATATGTTTTCGACCGAGAACACAGTAGCTGGTACCGTATATCCAGTTTCTTCAGTAACACATAATTAAAATAAAAAATATGAAATTTGGTTCTAAGCACTTCTAATACATTACATTTGGAATATATTAGTATTTATTGTAACCATACATTGTACTGTATCTTCATTGTTAAACAGTAAATATAATTTTGGTACTACATTTTTAAACAATAGATATACCATTGAATTTAGGGTTTACAATAAAATATATCGTACATATATTGTTTGTTCGATAAGCTATATGGTACTTTTTTACCCGTATAGTCACTAGACCATAAATTCAGTCTAGTTTACACACAGTAACGTGTGAATATGATTCGAATATCTGTCAGAATATGATATGAATGATCTGTCAGAAATCAAATGGACATTTGGTTCATCGAAATAGCATTGCACAAGTTTCTCTGTTCTCATAATATGTTCAATTAGTTATCTCGATTGCACCATATAAATAAAGATAGATGCCGTCAAAATCGCTTGTGTTCAAAGGATTATGTCATAAACATTATTTCGAATTGCAAATTAATTTCAGCGCTTTCCATCAAAACGACATTCTGCCTACAAGCATATACAGGTACTACGACCTGACATCGTGCTTGGAGATTGGTTATTTACCATCATCCAGCGTGTTCCCGTGCCAATACCACCGAGTTTCCAAATAAATCAACCAATGAATATTTGATGAACAAGGCTGCAACCCACCGGTTTTGCAGCAAGTGTTGGTATCATCCCCTTGATCGTATCCTGCGCCCCCTTCCTCCACTATCGGCAACCAGGCGGGGGCTTGAGTAGAAGCAAAGATTTAACCGATGTGTGTTGCATCATCAATTTTCAACAAACGACGACCTTCCCTGTGACAACGGCTCAATTTGGATTTCAGATGACAATCGTTGCATATTGTATATGCAAAAACCATTACCACGACACCTGCAGTGCCACCGGATTAGTCAAGCAGTCGATGCGATGGTGCTTCAGCAGTTTCGATCCATGCGCTGCTGGCTGGTTGCGATGCCGTGCTGTACTTCTTGGGGGATCCATCCATCACGTGTAAGCGAGATCTCTGCGGTTATCATCAGGAGCCTTCTGAGGAAGATCTCAGTGTCGCCAGGTCACAAGTCGTCTAGGTTTGGTTCTGAATAATTAATATTGTGGTCTGAATGGGAATAGGATTCTGATCGTTGATTGAACACGAGCTGTTCATTACAAACGGAGAAGAGACAATGTAAAAAGCTTAAGCAAGAAGGGTCAACTTTAGTGTTAAGTTTAATGAAAGGATTGTCGCTTTGAGAATCAGTAACTGAAACTTCAATCGTTAATGCAATCAACTAAAGCTAATTAATGCAGGTGAAACTCTCAAGTCTCAAAGCTGAAACAATAGCAAGTGGGACTTTTCCCAGAGGATGTAGACAGAGGATACATTGCGAACTGACTTTTTTATTCATCGCCAGGAAGAGACGAAACCACCGAAAGAACTTTCCCTCACTTTTGAAAAAAGTTATAGTCCGTTAAAAGAAAGAAAATAATCTCAGTAAAAACTAAGATTCAAACAATCCGAACGAAGTGCTGCGTAAGTTTTCCTTTCGCTCTTTCTGCGAATCGTTCCGTACTGACAGGTATGGAAAAAAGCTGTTTGACATTTTTAAGAATCGAATTGAACTTTGTTGAAAAATCGATGTTGGTTAAAGATTTGCGTTCCATTTAATCAATATACAGGGTTGATTAGAAGAATTAGAGAAAATGGGATCTTTTACATTTCTGTTGGCCTAAATCTCTCCATAAATGAATTCATTAGCCATAATAGATAGAAGATTTGACATGTGTACCATCAAGTTAAAACTTCATTCCGACTTCATCTAGCTGAGTTATCCTCTAGTTTCCACATGGCCGTAGAAATCCCCAAACGAAGCAAAAGAGAACACGATTGATTACACCAACTGCGACTTACTGTGGAATCAAATTTAAAATTCACCATAATCAGCGAAAATCGACACTGTGCTAACGATGAGCACAGAGCACGGTAGAAAAAAAAGGGGGGAAGAAAGTAGTAGTTATAGTTGCTCGCCGGAGAACGAGATTGGTTTGGAAAGGAACGACAACAGCCGGCAGCGTGACATATCCCTTGCAGAGGGAAATACCACAACAGCATCATTTATCTTCAATTTGATCTTATTAGTTGGTCAATTTTAATGATAATAGGGGTAATAGCGTTAATACCGGATGTATTAGTTGGGGTTGGTTATTATTCGCACGATGCTGGGAATTCCAAAAATAACCACCTTCAGGATCTTATGAAGGTTAAGAGGTAGTTCTAGCGCTCTAAAGGATCTACTAGAAATACAGGGAACTGTCATTTGGCAAACCGGTTATTCATCCGAAAAGGTTGTTTGGCCGAATAGCAAATTTTCTAAAATGGCCGTTATGATCGTTTGGCATACAGCCGAAAATGTCGTCTGGCCCAATATGTTATATGGCCGAAAAAACGTTTGGCCGAAAGCCAAAAGTGTTATAATTTGAATTGCAAATTTTATTTTTCAATACCGAGCAGTAGCAAGTAACAGTCAACTGTCAAAAGCTTAAAACTGTAATACCGCACAGTTTTTTTATTCCTTTCTTTTTTGTGAGGCACTGTTACTTAACCGCTACTGTGCCGATATCTACTGTGATATTCTGATGTACAGAATCCACACAGAATCTGTCGTGTCCGGAGGAGACGGCTGCATCCGAATCAGCCGTCTCCAGCTGCTGCCCGATCCGCAGCAGCTCGGAAGCACTACTACTTCCCGCAAAATGCATCACAAAACTGAAACCTGACTCCGTTTATCTGTCACTCTCGCATCTGGTACTCATAACTAATCTATATGCCTTCTTATTCAATTCAATCTATATATTTGATTACACCCATCTCAATCCCTACATCTTCCCCCTGCTCTACTCTAATACATTATTATTATTATTATTATTATTATTATTATTTACTCTACCCAAGAAGCACAACTTGTTTCACTACTGAACATTTCACTGTGATGGAACTATTCGAGAAAAAAAAATCTTTACGTATGTGCCATCAAATATGACAATCTTGCAATCTAAAAAGCGCAAGAGGTGGAGCCTACGGAAACATCCTTCGATTGCAGTAAAATTTCAATAATGTTGCAAAATACTACAGCGGAAAAAATAAAATAAAAATATAAAACTGGATTCGATTTATGGATCTTGTGATTGATAGTCCTTCACTCTACCACAGCACCATTCAACACTTCGAAGGGACTGCACGTTGACTCACCATAAAAACTATACGATTATGAAGTTTTGTACTCGAGTTTTCTGTTACTTGATTGCACCATCACCGGAAAAAAAATGTGAGTTGTCAAAACGTTGAACGATGCTAAATTAAACATGCAGACACACTCAACTGATGTGCAACTTGATTTAAACAAACAAATAAATTTTGAATGACGCATTGAAGTTACATGGTAAAAAATATGCAACTTGATGATTTTGTTTCGTGTTTGCAACATAAAGTGCAATATTCTTTGGTCCTTTGTTTCCAAATGTCAAACACGTACTGAATTGCAATGTTAATGAAACATTGATCACAACTCGAACGTTTTTGACATCTTGATGCAACTTTTCCGTGCTTTGATGTTTTTCCAATGCCTTTAATGAAACTGAATAGAAACAAGGTGCTTTTTGCAAGATGTTGCGTGTGCTACTTGGGTACTATATAATACCTAAGAACATTCTCTAACATGGAACTCAATTCAACCACTGATCTCGGAATGCAGTCATGGATAGACCTTACCAGGCTCCAGTACATCAATCTTGCATCAAAAGCAGACAAAAGTAATCAACAACATTCTACTCAACTCTTTCCTTACTTGTTCTCACTCTTTGTTTACATTTTCTAACACTGAACTCAAGTCATCCACTGATCTCGGAATGCAGTCATGGATAGAGCTTACCAGGCTCTAGAACATCAATCTTGAATCAAAATTGAAAAAAATATCAACAATATTCTACGCAACTCTTTGCTTATATGTTCCACATATATACCCTCTCGTGGGAATGATTGTTTTCTTCATCAGATATACCAACAATCAATATGAAACAGGCGATTTTTTTGTGGTTCCTGTTTCGTAAGCTATGAACGATCTTCGGTACCCAGCAATGAAAATCGTCGCTTCAGTACGTAATCTTTTAATGCTCCATTGGAATACATTTTAGTACTGCTGTCATAGCGACACTTTTCAAATTTGTTTATTTTTCAAACAAAAACACAGTACGAATATTATTAAACTCGCTCAGAAGGAATCGTTGGTGAGAAAATTGTCGGCCACTAGGTCATTTAATTATATTTATATCACCGTTTTATCCATGCTCCCTCTTCACTTAATCTACAGCAGGTGCAATTAAATAGAAAACATTGAGGAGAAGTCAGCCAATCGCCGGTTCTATTGACCAAGGTGGACTATAAAACGATCGAGGTAAAGGCTACTGTACTGGTGGGGGTGCATAAGGCGATGGAGGAAGTTGTTGGATTGGCTTGGAGGTTGGCGGTGCGACTTTGGCACAATGGTGGCTGCAGAGGTGAGGATGTATCATTCTGATGTCGGACTGTGCTGGTCAGGGGCCGGGATAGCCCAATCAGGAAACAGGAAACGGTGATGATCTGACGTTTTTCAAGCGAATTTGCTACTCAGCTTCCGAGCTCGCACGGTGAAGACCACCGATAGATGGTAGTCTGATGGAATTTCGCTAGGAGTTGCAGGGCAACAATCCTCGTGGCGCAATGGTGGCCTGAACACAGAGGTACTAATCTGCTTTACGTCGTAGGTCTGCGACAGGGATTGAACTTATCATTTCATTATCATTTAGTATTCAGCCAATAACTCATTCCAGAGGCGGAATTCTGAGAAAAGTTGTATGGCGGACTTCTAGCGCTGATTCCCCTCTACAACTTTGTCTAAGGGTATATTGCTCTATGTCTGATATTCACAGCGTGAAACGCTAGGATCACTCAATATACTAAATGATAATAAGTGTTATTATCATTTAGTATATTAAATGATACTAGCGTTTCCCGCGGTGAATATTAGACATAGAGCAATGTACCCTTAGACAAAGTTGTAGAGGGGAATCAGCGCTAGAAGTCCGCCATACAACATTTTTCGGAATTCCGCCTCTGGAATGAGTTATTGGCTGAATACTAAATGATAATGAAATGATAAGTTCAATCCCTGGTCTGCGACTAGGCGCGATGGCGACTGGTGACATAGTGCCCACGCGTCGGAGGGGCCTGGCCTGCTGCCCGATTGGTGCAATGGCGGCGAGTGAAAACTGTGGCCAAACGTGGGGATGCGTGTAGATTAGCCAAGAAACCACAAGCCACTTACAAGCGATGAACAATGAACACATTTTTTAATATTATAAAACTATGTGACCAATATCCCAGGCAATTTTTTACATTTTTATAAAAGGAAAAAAAAACAATTTATAACTCGCTAGTAGAAAAATAAAATCTATAAAACCACCCCCCTATCGTCGTTAACTGGGCTCGATAACCGATAAAGTAAGGAAACACAGGTTACCAATTGATGAATCTGCCAGTTTATTTCGGAGTAATCCGTTAGTTTGGTTTGGTTAGCGGAATAATATATCCCGTAGTGACTCGAGGCAGTGAACTGGAGTGGGGGAGTGCCGTCAGTCTACGTCGACGTCCATCGAAGGTCACGTAAGCCAGTCATGTTAATTTTTGTGGAACACTTTCAAATTTCCTCGTTACATGGTCAACACGGGAGTGAGTCACGTTCTAGCCATATACAAGAGTGGCCGTCTTGGTACTTCTTCATTCAGTAAAAGCTCTGGACGGTAATTGATTAAAGAGGCGGAAAACGGAAACCCTCACTTATGAAAAGCTTTAGAGCCTGTAACTAATGGGGCGATCCCTGCCCAGCACTAATGAGACCCCCCTTATTCAATAGCCTCAGGGTCGGCGTACGCGCTTGATTATCGCGGCCAAGAAAATACAGGAAACTTCCACTTGAACACCAAAACCGGATTCTCACCTTTCTAACTCTTCGGTGGGGGCCCCCTTCACGTTCCGCTACTCCAACCGCTTCCTCTAACGTCGCTACCGGGTAGCTCCAATTGTAGCCCGTATTGGACTGTCTCGGGGGGGACACTACCTCGAGGTTTCGATGCTGGCTTGTCTCCTCGAACCCAGTCACGGAGTGCCTTGGTGATATCCACAAAATGGCGGTGTCTGGACAGTTGTGCCACGGACGTGCTAGAATGGCAAATCTGGCCCAGAGCGTGTAGGGTCGAGCTTCGGACGCAAGCGGTCCACCGCTGCTTGGTTAATGGCTCCAAGAACACTCCACGGCCGAGTTCACGTAGACTGATGTGGGTGCACTAAGGTCTAGCCAAAAAAGGGGTCCTATCGGAGGGGGTGTTGGGGTTATTTATGGCGGTTAGTGATGAGGGACGATCGATGGTCAGGTTTAAACCATACCTGGATATTTCCTCCTATGTCGCGCAATTCACTTTTCACCGATCTTCGACTTTAACTTTAACTTGGTTTCAATTTTCCGGATAGCTAATCGACTCACGTCTTTCTCTAGCAAAAGTTGCAAGCTAATTGCCATTTAGCGATGGTGGTCGTTCGCGCGAAAAGGCTTGGCCTTGGGCTTGACCGTTACCTTTTTCCCTCATCACATTTTCGCCCTATTGGTGTCCCCATTACACCACCCACCATGGCCTCCCATGTCCTTGCGTACACCTGGTGTTGAGTAGCGGAACTATCCTATGCTGCTGATGTCGGCACAGTGGGTGTTGATTGGGTCAAGTTTCAATGGATCAATAACTTTCAAGGCATATACAACAAAAAACCGAATACAAAAACCACGAAAATCTCAACAATCTTGGACAGATCAACACACCACTGGTTACAAGCCAGAGCTTTAGAGGATTCTGCCAACAATTTATGAAATCCTAAAACAGCTCATTTTAAAATGCAACGAACTAATCTTTTAGTTTGTAAATGACCATCATACGCTATCTGAAGTATATCTCTGCCATTTTGCATATTAGATTCAGCTGAAATTTGAATGATTCTAATCCGGTTAGGTAATCTTGTTCCCATTCAACCATTAGACTGTCATCCAGATTTCATCTGCATATTGTTGAAGAATGTTAGCGAATAAGTTGGGTTCTGGGTTGATAAATTGATTTGGTTTGGATGGTGGAGGCATAGACCAATGCATAGACGGAATAAAGTAACCCTAAAAAACAAAATTATATTTTAGAAACTGCTCAAGCTGCAACATCAGCTAGAATCACTGGTAAGGCGACTGTGTCTTAATTACTCAGTTTCTGATTGCATCCTGTTTTGTATTAGTGTGCTTGAAATACGCAACGGAACGCAGCATTTTCTTGGGTTCCCGGGCGATGAAATTTAATGTTTCCATCTACCTGCGGTGCACTTCCGTTTTCTTCTGGTGGTAGTTCGACTGAACAACGGTAAATTCTTCTCACGGAAACGATTGCGGCGGAAACCTGTGTCACAAACACACAAACATGGACACCTCTTTCTCCAATGTAAAAATACTTCTGAAATTTCTAATTTTCCAAAGGAAATGTTTCTTAATCTGAAAACAAATATAAAGTTTATAGGCTAGTTAGGAAAAATCCAAATTATCGTTTTCCGCAAACCAAAGGAAAATAATAAATAAACAGCCAGGGGTGATAACCTTGACAACAGTAGAATATTAGAACAGTTCAAATTTATGTAGAAGCGTTGCTTTGTTTTTCTGGGTACCTAAATCTTAGAACATGGAACCACAAAATGAGTACTAATTTGTTCTGACCCCAACATCTTGATTATTATATCTATGGATATACCCTCTCGGGGGAATAATAGTTTCCCTATCAGGGATACCCTCTCGGGAGAATGATTGTTTTCTTTATCAAATGTACCCTTCGGGGGAATGATTGTTTACCCTATCAGGGATACCCTTTCGGGGGAATGACTGTTTACTTTATTGAATATACCCTCTCGAGTGAATGATTGTTTACCCTATCAGGGATTACCTCTCGGGAAATTGTCTAGTCTACACTACTAATATACCACACTTTGTTATATGTAAAATATATGCAATCAACAAATTTCATAAGTGCGCACTAAAATAATAAATTATATGATATACAAAAAAAAATAACTAATTAACATTTACCAGAAAAAAAATTACTTAGGTTACTTAGGTCCTTTTGAAAAGTTAAGCGAGATTTCTTTAATGGCACACATTCTATTTTTGCAAATATTTTTTTCAGTGTCACTAATGTCACGATCGAAAACTTTCAATTTTTTTTCTTTTCCGTGCACTTCTTTTCAACCAAAACAAGCACACGCGATTTCCGATTTTTTTTTCTTTTTCACGCTTTACCGTGGCCGAGTTTGTCATTTTGGGAGAGCCGCTAATCACAATGTACCGACTTGGCCATTGTCGTGTCCAGAGGAAAATCGTCGGTGCATATTCTTAAAATAACCTCCGATCGGAATGGTAGTTTCGACTGCAATGATTTTTTTCCATTATTCATCATTGTTGTCGTTGCTAGTCTTTCTCTCATCGTGAGTCCATTGTGTCTATTTGTCCGTGTCGTGAACCCAATGATCGTTGCGTTGTTCGGTTGCTATTTATCCAGCAAACGTTGGAGAAATGCCTCCAAAAAGAACAAGTCTATAGGAACTTTTTTCAAATGGGCGTAATTGATTCTGACCTTGATTTTTGGAATGATGATTGTGCTGTTAACTCGAACTATTTTAGTCAACTAACGTACTCAACAGAAAGAATAGATTGCGATCTATCAGGTAGTAACGCCAGTTGCACGAAATATGCTGAATAGAGAGAGTAGGAGCCGTTTCAAATTTCAAGGTCAAATACAGTTACGCCTATTTGAAAAAAGTTCCTAGAAGTTTTCAGTCGGCATCAGGCACGTGACAGTATGGCGCATACAGTATGACGTACGCTTGCGGAAGACTGAACGATCTTGCGAGGTCGGTCGTGTGAAATGCGGCACCTACATCATCGTCAGATTTTGAGCCATCGGTGTAGACCACCGTCGAACCCACGAGAGAGCAATTGTTGGACGACTGGTATAGCTATATCCGACGGAGCGGCGGCCCGAACGCAGTTCTTCACATCCCACACTATTGATGGCATTCGTGCATGCCAGACACGATCACTCTGCCTTATTACCTGATTTATCTGATCGATAGCGGGAAGTGCTGTGCCCGTATATTTGTGAAGACGGTCTGATGCCCGGCGAATCAGCGGAAGGGTGCTGGACTTTTAGCCATAATTCGGATAGGCGTTCGCGCTATCGATTGTGTGGCACGTAGACCAAACGGAAGAGTGCCGGCTTCGGCCATGATGGTGGAATTAATAACCCTAGCAGCACACATGTTTCACTTAGGTTACTGCAACTCGTATGTGATCAGATTTAGTCACAAACAAGTTGCTGCAACCGATTTTGCCTAACTTGTGCTGCTCGGGAAGGCTGGTCACAAACGCTCCGCAAGCGTAGCGTACCATTTTGTTCTACACTGGAGCGAGGGTCTGCAGGATCCCCGGTCCTCCTCGGCTCAGTAGTAAATTCCATACGTCAACTTCGCAGTGACGAGCACCGAACCCAACCCGGATGCCACGTGGAAGCTTCGCTCCAATCATCTGGAAGATTCGCAGTCGTGAGACGCCTATGGACACCTGGAAGGTGCGTTCCGAAAGGAAACTCTGCACTAGATTCAGCATCCGACCACGTACTCGCCAAGACCTTAGAGTTCGCAAGACGCCGTGTCGCCAGGTGGTGTCGTACGCCTTCGATAGATCTAGCGATGCTATTAGTCAGTGCTCGTCAGTAGTAGGCAGCGACCTTCCAAGTTCGTCAAAGTGCGTATCGGTGCCACGTCCAGCACGAAAAGCGTGTTGGTGCTTGTCGAGCCGTCCACTTGATTCGAGATCGGTAATCAGACGCCTATTGATAATCCGCTCGAGAAGCTTCGCCATGCAGCTGGTGAGTGAGATTGGCCGGAAGGCATTCGGTCCGGAATCGTGGCAGTTTGGTTTTGGGATAGGCATCACGATAGGTATCACGATGGCATTCCGCCAGATGGCGGGAATCTGGCCACTGTGCCAGATATCGATCAACAGCTCGAGAAGGGTCATTTTTACGGTGAGTGGAAGACGTTGCAGCAGAGGTTATCCGATTGAGTCTGGACCATTGATTTCCTTTCGTGCCGCTGCTCGTGTTTCCTGGAATTTCGCCAACGCTTCGGGATGACCCGGATCGCATTGCTGCAAACGTCCAATCGGAGACACTTTCGTCTGTGTCGAATTGCTGCTTTCGCTTCGGGGCACCACCATGGTGCCGCTTTCGGTCCAATTCGGATTTTGCAGCTGCTGTTAGTATCTTCTCGGTGAAACGTTCCACTCGGCATTTGGCCGGATGGTTTCGGCCGTAGGCCGCTCGTACAACGACCAATCAGCTTGATCGTGTGGTTTATCCATCCGGGGATGGACAAGATGATCGGAAGGTGGTCGCTATCATGCGTGTCCGACAGGGTTCGGCAAGTAAACCTAGGAGCCAGATTCTCAGAACAGATGGTTTCGTCAATTGCCGAGGTGTTGCCCGTAGCCGGATCGATCGTTTAAGATCACCAAACGATAGATCAAAGTGTTATCGGCGATGAAACGACCAAACGGGTTAAACTGTTGAGACCTCCACACGAAATGGTGCGCATTGAAGTCCCCAAGAAGCAACATCGGTCCCTCTAGCTGTTCGAATAATTCACCTAGTGTAGTCTGACACTGCATAGAACTTGGCGGGATGTAGACAGATACTACCGTGACCTGGATCGGTGCGTGGATACGTACTGCGATAACTTGCTGGGTGGTGTGGATCTGCACACGCTCAAACGATATGCTTTCTCGGATGGCTAGCCCAACCCCGTGTTGTCAGTAGTGTACGCTGTTAGACTCCAGATGTAGCGTATAGTGCTTTCGACGAAATCTGGTGCAACAACGGATTGATTTACCTTGGTCTCTTGTAGTGCAACGACGCGGGCTCGAGATCGGCGATAAGGAGTTTCAATTCGCTGATGTTGCCCCTGAGGCCACGCAAGTTCCACTTTAAGTTAAAAAATGCAGAGGAGCGACTACCCGTTGCGGATCGTGTAGATGTCCTACGCGTAGACGGGTCGGCTGGAGTTTGTCGGTCGGTGTTTGCATTATGCTGGGACTTGCCTGAGGGACGCTTTGCCCCTCAGTGCCAACCGCTGTCGAAACCATTACACTAGTTTTGCCAATACCGACAACAGCCTGCACTGGGGATGTGCTTTGTGTAATATTTCTTCGTCGGGACGGGCCTTCTCCGGGTGATAGAGCTGTTGTGTGGTGTTGAGCTGTGAAGCTTTGCGGGATAGTTTCTGTTTGCCAGTACCAGCCGTTGCTGAAACTTTTACACGGTTGCATCCAGATCTGCCCGCAACAGCTAACACTGGGGAAAGGTTTTGTGTAGTAATCCGCTATTGACGCTTTCATCGGTTGTAGGTGCTGAATGATTCATGTTTGCTGGTGTAAGACTGTGGCCAAGGCATAGTAGGGCTACCCCTCCCCCTGCCATCCATCCTGGGGTATCGGTGTCGTGAGAGTGATAGTTTGTGTAGAGCAGCGGCCAGGGCAAAGAAGGGCTACCTTTTCTCCCTGCCGTCTATCCCATGTTTCCGGTATCGTGGTATAAGCAAAGTTTACATCGGCTACGGTGGTGAATTCGTCATCTCCAGGTAGGGGTAAGACGTACCGGATGACTCCTTCAACCTGCCGTACTTGCGTCGGAAGAGGTACTACACTTTCCCTACATCCGAACCGATTTAGTTCGTTGTCCGTGTTCGTGCCTTGGTCGTCATTATGGTGCATGCGGTGTTGGGAAGTGAATCGATCGAAGGTCTCGATTATTGAGTGTATCAGATACTGCTGACTCCTCGCCGGAGAAATTCATTTCCGTGAGGTCGTGAGTGACGGGCTTTTTCGGCAGCGGGCACAGATGAGATGGGCGGTTTGTTGTAATTTAACTTCGTAGGTCATCCGCGCTTTGATGGGACCAGTAGAAGCTGGGTCGAATTTTCAGAAGTCATCGATGCGCTGCCGTTTCTTCGCGTTTCGAAATATCGATCAAACTGAGGATTAGAACTAAACCTATCCAACAAACATTGCACGCTGATAAAGGACTTATTCAGTAAACATAGTCTTCTTCAGCTAATAAACAAGATAATTTAGCTTAAAGTGTTTGTAGGGTATGCTCTTCGGATGAGGTCCCAATGGAATGAAAGGCAAAGTATTGATTACATATAAAATAACTATATTAATCAACGATGCGCACTCAGCGAGATAACTTTCAAGAATAACTGACAAAATGGCGCGCCTTGCGTAGCCAACAGAAAAGAATGAAAAAACGACTTTAGGCTGATACAAAAAAATAGACTGGCACAAAATAATAATGAGGATTATCGTTGTTCTACCAACACTCCTCCTCAACGAGTGATCGTATTTATGAGGATAAACCCATCATCTCGGCTAACTTTCGATGCTTGATGTTTCCTAGTGGTTTCGTCAAAATATCAGCCATCATCTCATCCGTCGTACAGTATTTCAGACGTAACACATTGTTTTCAAATAACTCCTTTACATAATATTGTCTGGTTTCGATATGTTTCGATCGACGAGTAGACCAACGAACGGGATCAATCAAATCAAATCAATGCACCAACGAACTTTATGCAACTTTGGTTGTCCTCTCGTATGATGACTGGACCACCTTGTTGCACACCAAGATTGTTGAACAAACTTATCAACCATACTAGCTCTTGACTTGCTTCGCTTAATGACACATATTCCAATTCCATAGGTGAAAGCGTCACACAGTTTTGTCTTCGGCTCACCCATGACACTGCCCCACCAGCATAGTGGAATACGAATCTTGTAGTTGATTTTCTTGCCGCAATATCTTTTGCCCAGTCCACATCAGAATGTCCAATTAGACCTTCATTGGTACCAAACTTTAGTTTTCAATTCTTCGTAGCATTTAGGTAACGAACCACTCTCTTTGCTGCTACCCAATCTGCTTCAGTTGGAGCACTCACCTTTCGTCCAAGTATCGCAACACATGCTGCTACATCTGGTCTGGCACATACCGCTATGTATAGGAGTACGCCAACTAAACTTCTATAGGTCGTTGTATCGGTTAGTAACGCACTTTTGTCATCCGTCTTGATGTAACCAATATCCATCGGTGACTTTTCACTTTTTGCATCCCGGAGGCCAAACTTCTCCACAACTATTTCTATGTAGTTCTTCAATGCAACACTATACTTCACTATACTTCATGTCCAATTTCTAGACTCAAAAAATAGTTCACTTCACCGAGGTTGGTAATCTCGAACTGTTTCTTCAAGTCTCTATACACACAAGATGTATCCCAGCATCTTCACTGCCAACCATAATGTCATCTACGTACAAAGTAAATACACTCTTCTACCATTCACTACTTTTGTGTATAGACAAGGATCAGCAGTACTCACACGAAAGTCGATCCCACGAAGAACTTCATCCAACCGTTGATTCCAACACCTGGCAGACTGCTTCAGACCATATATACTGCGCTTCAATCGACACACCATGTGCTCCTTTCCATTCGCTTCGTATCCAGGTGGTTGTTTCATAAACAACTCTTGATCTAGTTTGCCATACAAGTAGGCGGTTTTTACGTCAAAGTGTCGCAAAATCATTTTTCTGCTACTTTCCAAAGCTAGAAGAGCTCGAAGCATCGTGTATTACGGAGAAAAAGAAAAATTTGGATAGCTTCGCGAAAATAACGCACAGAGGGCAATCCCCGCATGGAACAAATCGTACATAGTGTGCGTTGAACTGAACATTATTTATATCAAATCAACTGTCATGAAGTTCAGGATTTTAACCGCGTGTTTGCACTTGTGCATAAACATGGAAAGACTAATCATCAGAACCCTGTTGGTGTCAAGTAACTTGTAATTTACAGGATTGATCCCGTGCGGCACTGATGTATGATAAAACTGGAATCATGAGCCATCAAATCAATTTTACCATAGTTGTGCTCCTCAACATTTGATATTGATTGCATAAAAATTTAATATGTTATGGCTCAGCTAAAAGCAGTTCAATTAAATATTTATCAAATTCAATAGAACGTCAAGCAGATTCTGTCCCAAGACTCTTATGTTGTTCTTAGTGATCGAAATCTACGACGGCTAATTATACCTGGCCAGATCCGGAAGCAATCGTGTTCGGTTTGTTAAGAATCTCACCTTACTTTGTCAATCTTCACCGGATCCTAGGCAAGCTCCACAACTCGCAGTGACCAGGAGAGAGCTAATTGAGCGCTTGGCCATCCTTATTTTTAGATTGAATTGAATTGAAATGACTAGAACATAAATATAAACAAAACATCGTAAATTTAGCATAAGCCACCTTTGATTACTAGGCCGCAAAATATTCATTAGAGGCGGATTAAATTTTCTCGGCTCCCAATTTTTTCTTGCAATGCGTAATACCTGGTGACAGGAGCAAAAACTTCATTAAAATCTTCACCGTACTTTTGGGAATACCCTCGCGCCACCAGACGAGCCTTGTATTTCGTTACTTCGCCAACAGCATTTCTTTTCGTTTTAAACACCCAACGACAACCTACTGCTTTTCGGCCGGGTGGCAAATTTATCAATTCCCATGTATCGTTGTCGGAATGTGATTTCAATTCATCCACCATTGCTGCTTTCCATTCCTTTTTCTTTTCACAGGTGAGGGCATCTCCGTGATGAACTTATGTCAAACTTTAAAAAATCACGCTAATAAAGAAATAATAATAGGTGAGGGTATCATGCCAGTTCCTGGGCTCGAGATTATCGTCCAGAACACTCTCAGCAACGAAAATTTCGTCTATCAACCTGGATGGTGGTTTCCCCTTCGTACACCGCTTCGAACGACGTGCAATTTCATCCATTGAAAAACCGTGGAACGAATCGCCTTCAGAAGCACTGTCGTATCGAGACACGTTCAAGTCACGTATCTCTGAATCACTGTCAGATTCTGGAATTGATTCTTCATGTATCTGCTCATCATTTTCTTCCGGGGACAAGACCAAAGGAACTTCAACTACTCCTCCTGTCGTTACAGGTTCTCGACGGATAGCTTCCTTGACAGTGCATAGCTCAAGAAATTTTGCATCCCTGCTAATAGTCACGCAATCCGTCTCCAGATTCAAAAAACGATATGCTTTTCGTCCTTCCTCGTACCCGATGAACACCAGCTTTTCAGCTTTCACATCGAGCTTGCGCCGCTTTTCCTTCGGAATGTGGACATACGCTTCCGAGCCGAATATCCTTAGATGTGCATACGATGGCTTCTTTCCACTCCACAGCTCGTACGGGGTTCGATTAATCGCAGACGATGGCAAACGAGTCTGCAAATAGTTTGCAGTGCAAATCGCCTTAGCCCAGAACCGCTTTCCGAGTGCAGCTTCTGACAGCATACATCGCATCATCTCCACAAGGTACCTGTTCTTGCACTCCACCACGCCGTTTTGTTGGGGCAAGTATGGTGCTGTTCGCTGAATCACGATGCCGTTTGACTTGAAAAACTTTATTAACGATGCACCCAAAAACTCACCGCCACAATCAGAACGAATACATTTCGGGTAGCGACCAAACTGATTTTTCAGCAATGCGCAATACTCACGGATTGTATCCTCAGCGTCGGACTTCCTCTTTATTGGGTAAACGACGGAGTAACGGCTTTAGTCATCCACCAGGGCAATGTAGAAACGATTCCCTCTTGGTGATGACACCTCCATTGGTCCGCCGAGGTCAACGTGAATCAGCTTACCGACAGCATTCGCTCTGCTCGCAGACGCCTTAGGAAAAGAATCCCTACTCATCTTCCCATCACAACAACAGCCGCATACCGATTGCACATCACAATAGCCCATCTTCAATCCACGCCCCCCTGACATAGTTCACCTTGCATCGGATCCACCAACAACGCTTGATCTGGAAGTTTCAGTTGATATAGATCCCCTTTCCGTTGGTCCACTAAAACAGCTTCTTCTTCTTGTAATACTTTGCACTCCGATTTGTCAAATAACACACGAAATCCCAAATCTGCTATTCTACTAATTGACAGCAAGTTTCCTGATAACGACGGCACATGAAACACGTTCTCCAGCTTCACATCCATCTGAGCACCTTTTCCATTCACTGAAAGTAGATGCCCACAGCCAGCGCCGACTGATTTGATAGACTTTCCATCGACCAGATAGATGGATGTCGCTTTTGTTGTATCCACTTCCTCGAAAAAACTGGGGTTGTTCGTCATATGAGACGTGGCACCTGAGTCAAGATACCACACATCGGAAGTTCCGGTCACGCCAGCAGCAACACATAATTCTCTTCCTGACTCAGCTTTCACTGCGACGCTTGCTTGCTGGGACCTCTCCCTCTCGAGCTGATCTTGTACCTTCTTCCGACAGTCACGTTTGAAATGCCCTTCCTTTTTGCAGTAATGGCACACTTTCTTCACTGTCGACTGCTTCGCCGACTTCACCACTATCTTCTTCTTCCACGATCCGGTTGCCAACACCTTTTCACAGAACGACGCGTTCTCCATTCGGCGTCTTCCTTCGTCAAGTAGCTTGCCTTTCACGAAATCGACAGTCAGATCATCGTCTGGTCGACTTTCGAGGGCCATGATAAGGCCACCGTAGGAATCCGGAAGACTAGACAACATCAGAGCTACCATCCAGTTGTCTTTCACGTCTTCTCCCAAAGCAGACAGGCGAATGCATAACGCCGTCATTTGTTTCAGATGTTCCGCCATGTCACCATTCTCTGACATCCGCAACGTTATCAGCTGTCGCACCACATGAATTATGCTTGAAAGCGGAGAACGCTCGTGGTCCTTCAGTGCATCCCACATCTCTTTTGCGGTTGACTTTTCCATCACATGTATCAGTTGAGCGTCTTCAAGTGCCAAACCGATTAGTGCTTGTGCCTTCTCGTCCTTACTGGCCCAGGACGCATCGACAACCGCAGGCTTCGGATCAGTCACTACTAGTCACTTTCCGTCCTCGGGCTCGGAACCCGCCCGGTTGACCGACGCCGCGAAAGCGACGATACCATGTTGTTCTTCGCGCGGCCACTTGTTCGATAAAAGGATCGAGTTCGACCACAGAGCATGACCACCGGTATGACCCATGAAGCCGACTCCGATCCCTTGGACTACCTCTTATTTGCGCCTGGACTAGCCATCCTTGAGCTCACGCGCCATCTTCTGTGTAGCTCCGAGACGATTTGGGCGATAGCCGATAAAACGGCGTTCAAGCCAACTTCATCTTTACACATGCTCCGAACTAGGTTGTCCGGGGTAGTGTCCAGACCACATGTGGCAAGCATGTGGTCACGCATTGCGCGAAAACGTGGGCACAACACGTGTTCCGCTGTTTCCTCTAAACCTGCAACTGAAGACGACCTTACTGTTGAGGTCGAAATACGTATTTGTCAAGGTACAATTAAGTGGTGGAATTAAATGGGATTGTACAAACTCGTCTTATGACAAGTGAAGACATTCCACTAAAAAGCTCAAAATAATTTTCTTAACAATCTAGGGAGGGTTTCTTGTAGTTAGTTTAAACATTTGGTGTGAACGTTTAGGAGATTTCGGAAACAGTTTCACCCATGAAAAAGGCTTAAACGTCGGGAAAAACAAAACTCATTGTTTTGACTGCACACGACTGAGAAAGCCAAAAATTCCCAGGATTAATTTTTCATTCGAAATTCTTTTGTAAAAATTGCATGCACTATGCATATATGCATCAAATAATGTGACAAGTTGATAAGTAATGAATCGCAGTAATTAATTTGTATTGATTAGAATAATGTGACGACCAGTAAGCGTCCTGCAAAACGCGGGACGCCAATCTGGATTGCGTCACTGGCTTGAGAATGGATCCTCCAAAAGTTGCATTATTTATTCAGACTAAGGCCGAAGTGTCCTGTGCGGTATATAAGAGTCTTCTCCATTCGGCTCGGTCCATGGCTACACGTCGCCAACCACGCAGTCTACGGAGGGTCCGCAAGTCATCTTCCACCTGATCGATCCACCTTGCCCGCTGCGCACCTCGCCTTCTTGTGCCCGTCGGATTGTTGTCGAGAACCATTTTCACCGGGTTACTGTCCGACATTCTGGCTACGTGCCCGGCCCACCGCAGTCGTCCGATTTTCGCGGTGTGAACGATGGATGGTTCTCCCAGCAGCTGATGCAACTCGTGGTTCATTCGCCTCCTCCACGTACCGTCCGCCATCTGCACCCCACCATAGATGGTACGCAGCACTTTCCTTTCGAAAACTCCAAGTGCGCGTTGGTCCTCCACGAGCATCGTCCAGGTCTCGTGTCCATAGAGGACTACCGGTCTAATGAGCGTTTTGTAGATTGTCAGTTTGGTACGGCGGCGAACTCTATTCGATCGGAGCGTCTTGCGGAGTCCAAAGTATGTACGATATCCAGCCACTATGCGTCTCCAAATTTCTCTGCTGGTATCATTTTCGGCAGTCACCAAAAGTTGCATATCGCATAGATTTTGGCCAAAGAAAAAATAATTTTGAATAATATTTGTGATGCCGTATGAATTGTAAAAAAATTGTAAAACGCAGCGTCCTTGTCACATTAGATTAGAAAATCTCAACTTTTAATAACATCGAAAAGTTACGCTATTTAAAATGATCAATTCATGTTATCTCTTTCTAGCGTTTGATAGTTTAATCATTTGAATCCGAACTTTTTCAACATCGAGTGTACTACAAGTATATTACTTTCGTCGGCTCGGGACAGGCTATACCTCGAGGCTTACCGAATGGCGACATCACCGTCATCAGCTCACAGCAGCTGGCTGCTGATATAATATAGCACCGACGAGCGCTGTAATCGAAACTGTCGTTTTGCTGAGGCCCTCAATTTTTAGCTGATGCAAATAATCTCAGCTTTGGGGAGCTGAGCCAAGAAGAAAGCTTTCACCTGGGCCAGATGATTGCTGTGACTCCACTGGAAGGATAATTTTCCCTCGACTGAGATGGATAGTGGCGCATGGTTCAATTTAGTAAGGGTTATCTAATTTTTGATGCACGGCGAGTTACCGTTAAGCTTGATATTACTATTAGAACATGTCAGTATGATTCATGTTATAGAAAAGTAAACGTAACCAGTCTTCCACCGTCAAAACACATTCCCATAAAGTGCAAATTTCCATTACAGAAGTTGATGAACCGGAAGCACTGCTTTCCGGCTGCCGGTTCCTGGTTTAACACACCACGACAAGGAAAGTATGATATACCAAATTTTCCCTCTGCTTCTTCTTTTTCTCTCGTGTTTTCCGTTGCCCTTCGTCAGATCAACCTGGTGCAGTCTTATTATAAAGAGCAGTGCATCGTTATAACCCGGTCGAAGGTCTTTTGCCTGTTTCCTATATGTACCATCTCGTAGGTAAATGGGAGTTCTCAATTTATTTGCTATGTACCATATAATTGATGAATAATATTTGAAAATGTACCCACGATCACCCGTGCGTGCGCGTTATTGAGTGCCAAACTTGAGCCATTAATTTATTTAGCTTACATCTGAACAGATAACACTGATTCAACCATTTGAGGCTATTATACACGATTCGAGGTCATATCTCTCCATCCTCGATTGTCCCCTCCGTTCGCCAGATCATTTTGAACCTGGCCCGCCCACAAAGCTCGCCTCGCTTCCTGCCTCTTGTTGGAGCTAAGTCTTCAGCAATTGCTGCCTGACATTCTTAAAACATGCCCTGCCCATCGTACTCTTCCAGCTTTAGCAACCTTCTGGAAACAGGGTTCGCCATAAAGTTGGACTTGCTCGTGGTTCAAACTGCAAGGTGTCCAATTGCCGAGCGGCTTTCTTGGCCTTGCTAGGAAGAGCTGAGTAGTTCGCATCGTGATACCAGGCCGAACGGGATCAATCCCAACTGCCTCTTCGAATCGAGAACCTAGATAGTTAAGGATGGCACTGCAGTGCACTGGAGGAAGTTCATACACAGTTAGAGGAGTGTGCAACCATCGCTGAAGCTAGATAACAGGATAAATAAACAGTGCCGAACTCGAGGGCTTCGAAATGGTGAGTTGACATCTTAGAAGGGGCGATCTAAATCTTACATTTCCACGGGTCTGCCAATTTCAGTTGAGCGTCAGGACAGTGTTGCGTACTTAGCTGGTAGTGTTGCCTGGGCACTGTTGTCCTTCTGACATCAGCTATAGTGAGGGGGTGTTACCAGGGAAGGAGGCTGTCTAGGTTGAGGTTAGGTTTGACAGTAAGCTCTGTTGAATTTTCAGCAGCGTCGTGGGGTAAGGAAGATTTGCATGAGCATCTGCTCTCCATGTTAGGGGCGGCCCTAAACAGCGTCTGACCCGTACCGGGCAGCTGAACAAGAAATGCTGCATTAGGTCAGCTATTCCTAAGATGACTGCCTTATCACGTGCCTAGGTATTGCAGCCTTGGTAAAAAACCAAACACTCAACCCCAAAAAATATAATTAAAAATACAAGATTGCTTGCTCGAGAGCTGTAAAAGGTGATGGCGGATGTTGCAGCGCGTCAGGAGGTCCGATCGCGAGTAACGGGCACCTTAGGTGCTGGTCAGAGTAAACGCGACGCGACTCTCATAAAAAATTAACAATAATTATAATTATCAATTAACTGTCAAATTTCACTGTCGCGTTTATTCTGGTTTATCTCTTATGTTAACATCCTGAGGAGGACCTCGTCGCACTTGGGGTTGATCTGTGTGGGATGTGGGTAGTACCGGCTCTGATTGGGGTTCGGGTTCAGTTGGAAAAGGTTTGACCATTCAAGTTTAGCCTGCTGAGCATGATCGTTCAATTCTGATCGAGCTCCAATCAAGAGAGTCATTTCTGGAACGGGACATAAGGCTGAAAACTAATTAGGCTGAACACGAAAGGCTGAAAAAGTAAAAAAAATATATACGGGTGAAATAACAAAAGGCTGAAACTAGAAAGGCTTAAAATCGTGAGAAACAGATTTTAATGGAAGAATTCACAATTGTCGTAAATAGCGGCACAATCAGATATAAATCGAACTCTTTTTACGACTCCTAGTTTACTTTCAATTTTGATTGAGACATTTTTTTCGCACTGCACAAAAAAACCAAGTAGTCCGTGCCCCAGAATGGCAGCATAAAACATTTGCTGCTGCACGTTTTGTTCATTACGCGTGTGCATTCAGACGTGTTATAGGGGTATCGGAAAAGCTTTTGAGAAATGTGCGGTATTTCAACGAATATTTTGAGTAGCATTCTGGATTTAGACAGACACAGCTACAGTGTACGGTGAGGTTATTTTAGTATCAACATTAGGTAGCGTTGAAGGAGCAGGAAAAGTTTGGTGATTGTGTTCTAGCATGGATCTATAATGTGTTTCAATATAATTTTACTGAGATTTCAATTATAAAACAAACTATTTACGCGCTGGATTTCAAATCCGGAAGTTTGTTTATGGATCCATTGTCCATTTGATAATGGTAGCATAAACAGGCGGGGCTTATTGTGTGCAAAAGTGACCTCGGACTGGTCATGAAATACCAGGCAGTCTGAAATGGTTCACTCGAGCTACAGTAGAGCTAGCACCTTCAAACTCCCGGACTAAATCTGACTGTAAAACAGCCAGCTTTTTTCCATAACATCACTGCCAGCCAGTGGGGGTTAGAATGGAGACACTCACACACTTTGTAACGTTGTCTGTATATTGTTAGGGTCTGTAGGTAATATTCTTTGATTAACACAAATAAACTTAAAACTCTAAAATAAATAACTAAGTTGTAGCACAATAAAATATTATTTCATGAACCATTCCCAATTAAGCTTAAATAACATTTTTATAAGTTCTCGGATTATGTAAAGATGGCATATGAATTTGAAAATAATAAACTGTGGACTCGTATAAATTTAAGTGTGTTAGTATTAATACTGACTTTTTTTTTATTTTTGTTGGACATTTACTGCAATGTCCATTCTTCTCGCTCATTTCCAAAATCCGTCGGCTAGAGTACAGCAGTTAGTCACCGTGGTTCCTAGCCTTTTCGTTTTTTTTTCAAGGTGATTAAATTTAAAGTAATACTAGTAAATTAAAATTAAAAGTGCCTAAAATAATTCCTAATTAATATAACCAGCGAAGTGAAGTGATTTAAAACTATTTTTTTTTGCTTTTCATATTTATTTAGTTCCGGTTCATATATATACCACAAGTGGCGAAAACTCTGCTCTTGTGAGTTTTCCTTCTTTATAAAAGGTAATAATGCTTTTAAAATTCATTTGAGTATATTATTTAATTCTTTTAACGTTGGACAATAGCGTCCAACAGGCGCTTTTGTTTGGACCTAGAATCCGTGGATCTAGACATCCGCCATCTTGATTCGGCTCCGCCCGCGTGGCGCGTTTTCTGTGGCGACAGCTCGTTCCGCCCCGCCAGTTCCTGGCAGACAAACGGGTAGAGAAGACATCCTCCGGCCTACCTGCGTGCGGTTTACGTACGATCGGGCAGCGTACTGGAGTTGCCGACGTCCTCCCCCGCAACTATAGATCGGCCGTTGGTTTTTTTTTCGAGCACGCCCTAACGACGCTGGTGCTCAACATCTTGGTGCCCCCCGGAGATAGGCCTAGTCCCGCCTCTGCGACGGCAGATCATCGCATGAATCTGCGAACCTCCGGTGAACCAGCAGTCGTCGTTTGCTAAAACCCTGCGCAGGTATGTCACTCATGGCCATGAACACACAACACACAACACACACACTGACACACAACTATGTTTAACGAAAAAAGAACATAATATAATTAAAATGAATTTAAGCTAAACTTACCTTTCTACATTCATTTGTGCTACCTGAGCCCTGTGGTATATTAGTTCGCCCGGGTTACGTTTTCTTTCCGTTCCACTTCGTTTTTCTGAGCACGTGCGAATTGATTCACTCTTTCGTTTTCGTCCGCTTCAGTTGGATTTCATTCAAAATCATAGCCATCGTTACAATTACTCTCCAATCGTTCAGAACTCCCCGAGAATTAAACTCATGCTAAATTAGCTTAGTCGGGCAACGTAACATCACACGACCAGTGGTCCCTCAATCGTTGGGGGTGGCGCATAAGCCGCTGTGTTTCTTAAAAATTCAAAGAGGTCAGTACTGCACAAGAAATTTTTGAGGTAGCATAGAAGGGAATAAGACTTCATTTATTGTTCTTGATTCTTGGGATTCTTGGGATTTGGTCTTTCCGTGTGTATTTTTTTTATGTATAGTAATACTTAACCTATTTTCTCGCATTGCATTCCACGGGGGACAAACCCTAGTTGATCACTATTGAATATAATTACGATCGGTCGTTTCGTTCAAAAGTTATGAGGAAAAGGGGGTGTTAAACCATATAAGCTTGTTTGGTTGATAAAGCGTTTGCACCGTTTGTTTTGCTTGAGCTAATGTGACCAGCAAGCGTCCTGCGAAACGCGGGACGCCTATCTGGATTGCGTCACTGGCTTGAAAATGGATCCTCCAAAAGTGCATTTCTCATAGGTTATGGCCAAAAAAAATTGGAAAAATATTTGTAAGACTATATGAATTGCAATAAATTTGTAAAACGAAGTTGAAAAATGCAGCGTCCCGCGAAACGCGGGACGTTTGGTCACATTAGCTTGAGCCGTTATGTGGGTAATTGTTTATGATATGTGTCAAACTAAGAGGAAGCAAAACGATTAAAACGAGAAAGGCATCGTGACCGCTAGGTGGATTAATTTCGTTTTTTTCTCTTTTCTTCCTTATTTATCATTCTTACATCATTTTAATTTTTTCCTTCTTTCTTCTTCCTTCCTCTTTTTTCCTTCTTCCTTGTTCCTTTTTCATTCATCCTTCTTCATTTTTTCTTCCTTCATCCTTCGTTTCTCTATCTTCTACATTCTTTCGTCTTTCTTCTTCCTGCTTCTTGTTATCTTCTTCCATCTTCTTTTTTTTCTTTTTCCTTTTTGCCTTTCTCGTACAACAAAGTTGTATCGAAAGACTATCATTTCACTCCAAAATCGTACTTTTTATAGAAGTCTCGGAGACCCATAATGTTATATACCAATCGACTCAGCTCGTCGAACTGAATAAATGTCTGTCAGTCCGTGTGTATGTGTGTGTGCACACGAAAACCGAAAAACATTAGCCACATTTTCATATCGTAATTCTAGACCGATTTTCTCGAAACAAGTTGCATTCGATGCTGGACAAACCTTAGTTGATCACTATTGAATGTAATCACGATCGGTCAATGCGTTCATAAATTATGAAGAAAATGGTGTTTTAACCATATAAGCTTGGTTGGTTGATTCGCTATATAGCGTTTGCAAGAGTTGTAATGTAGGCAACTATTTATGATGTGTATCGTACTAAGGCGAAACCACCGTTTGGTGGATTAATCTGGGTTTTTTATTTCGTTCTTCTTCCTTTTCCTTTTTTCCTCTGACTTCTTCTTTATTTCATTTTCTCTCTTTCATTTGCTTTCTTTTATCGTCTCTCTTTTGTTTCTTCATTCTTCCTTTTTCCTTCTATATTTTTCATTTCTTCTTTCTACTTTCTTACTTCTTCCTTCTTTTTCTTTCTTTCTTCTTCCTTCTTTCATCCTTCTTTTTCCTTCTTTTTTCTGACCTCTTTCTTCTTGCTTCTGACCTCTTTTTTCTTGATTCATACTCCTTGCTCCACGTTTCATCATCCATCTGTTTCTTCCTGTTTTCTTCTTCTTACCTTGTTCATTTTCCCTTCTTCTTCTTTATTTTTGCCTTTCTCGTATACAAAGTATTCGTAAAGGCTATATGTTCGCTCCGAAAATAAACTTTTTATAGGAAGCCCGGAGACCCATAGTGTTATATACCGATCGACTCAGCTCGACGAATTGAGGTGATGTCTGTGTGTGCGTGTGTGTGTGTATGTGTGTATGTATGTATGTGTGTGTGTGTGCGCAAAACTATGCAAAAATGTCACTCATTTTTCAGACACTTATCCTTTACCGATTTGCTCGCAACAAGTTGCATTCGACGCATAGTGCTGTCAAATTGTTTCCTATTGAAAATTGGCCGGATCGTACTATGGGCTCAGAAGTTATAGCCAAAATACATTTTTTTTATATCAAAAACAAGCGCGTGAAAATTTCTCACTCATTTTTTAGGCACTTATCCTTAACCGATTTGTTCGCAACAAGTTGCATTCGACGCAGAATCCTGTCCCATTGTTTCTAATTGAAAATTGGTTACATCGGACTATGGGCTCAAAAGTTATGGTCAAAATACTATTTTTATAACTCACGAGAAAGGCTCCATCACTGCTAGGTGGATTAATCTGGGTTTTTCTTCCTTCTTCCTTCAACTTTTTCCTTGGCCCTTCTTATTTCTTCCTTATTCGTTCTTCCATTTTATGTATTTTTTTTCCTAAGCAATGGAGGGGCCGCTAAACCGTTTCCATTGCCGCCAAGCCCATCGTCCCTTCGATACAACCAAAAAGTAATGCTTCAAAGGGGGGCCAGTGCACAACGCACCCTCGAGGTTCGAACATCGTGACTCGCTTTTTTAGAAGAACACCATGGTATCGTGCCAGCGCATTGCCGGCTTTCCACGTGGCCTTACCACGCCCTATGTCCTCAGAAGGTGGAAAGGGTCGACTTCGCGGCTGCTACCCTCTGCACGACTGGTATCAAGAATGATGATGCCGCGTGCGCCCCAAATTGACCTCTCTGCGATAGTCACTCATTTTTCCGGCACTTATCCTTACCCGATTTACTCGCAATAAGTTGCATTCGGCGCAGGATACTCTACCATTATTGTTTCCTATTGAAAATTGGCCAGATTGGACTATGGACTCGGAAGTTATGGCCAAAATATCACTGTTTTGAAAATTGGCCAATTCGGACTATGGGCTCAAGATTAATGGCCAAAATACTATTTTTATAATGCACGAGAAAGGCACCATCACCGCTTGGTGGATTAATCAGGGTTTTCCTGTTCCTACTTCTTCCTTACTTATTCTTTCTTCCTCTTCTTTTCCTTCTCCCTTTACGTCTTTTTACTGTCTTCTTTTTGCCTTTCTCGTATACAAAGTATACGTAAAGGCTATATGTTCGCTCCGAAAATGAACTTTTTATAGGAGGCCCGGAGATCCATAGTGTTATATACCGATCGACTCAGCTCGAGGTGCTCGAATTGAGGTGATGTCTGTGTGTGCGTGTGTGTGTATGTGTGTATGTATGTATGTGTGTGTGTGTGCGCAAAACTGTGCAAAAATGTCACTCATTTTTCAGGCACAGAAGTTATGACCAAAATACAATTTTTTTATACCAAAAGCAAGCGCATGAAAATTTCTCACTCATTTTTTAGGCATTTATCCTTAACCGATTAGCTCACAACAAGTTGCATTCAACGCGGAATCCTGTCCCATTTTTTCCTATTGAAAATTGGTTATATCGGACTATGGGCTCAAAAGTTATGGCCAAAATACTATTTTTATAACTCACCAGAAAGGCTCCATCACTGCTAGGTGGATTAATCTGGGTTTCTTCCTTATACCTTCATCATTGTTCTTATTACTTTCTTGAATCTTCATTTTTTTCCTAATTTTTTTTTTGTTTTTTCTACTTCATTCTTTATGATTTATTCTCAATTATTTGTTCTTTATTTTTAATTTTCATTTCTAATTCTTTATTCTTTATTATTTATTATTGTTTCATCATTCATTATTCACTATTCAACCACTCCACTTGTCATTGCATCTCATCAATTTCAGCCTTTCAAATACATTTCAGCTTTCTGATACTTTGCAGCCTTTTAATATTTTCAGCCTTGTTAGAGTTTCAGCTTTCGTATTCGTATATCATGAGGCTAGCACGATGATACTTTTATGCCCAGGGAAGTCGAGAGAATTTCCAATCCGAAAATTGCCTAGACCGACACCGGGAATCGAACCCAGCCACCCTCAGCATGGTCTTGCTTTGTAGTCGCGCGTCTTACCGCACGGCTAAGGAGGGCCCCTTGATTGACATTAGTTTTCGAGATGCATGAAATGACCAAACGGAGTATACGCACTAAGGAGGCTTTTCACAAATTTCGCCACATAAACCTTACCTGTAAATGGAAGATATGATATGGTTACCAAGACCACCCATAATTCCGTATTAGGAATCCAACATCACCCATTGCTCTCGCAGACTCCGATCTCTTTCTATGATAAGCTTTTATCGTCACCCTAACGATAAGAGAAACCTACCAAGACACAGCTCCTGGCTCGTGAGCTGCAGAAGGCCAGCGTGAGCCAAGAAATACGGTTACCCAGAACTGGAAAACATGAATTCCGAGCGGTGGATCCCATCGCAAACACTTCATTCAAGTACCACATATACTATAGTGGCGGTGACAGAGCAGAACGTGTAGTTGGCTTCATGGCGATCGCGAAGCAGATGAAGCGTGTTATTCGATGGAAACCGATAAGCTACCACATTTGCTTGTTGAGAATGAAGGGCAAATTCTCCAACTACAGAAAACATGGGCGAATGAAGAACTGCGTACCGGCTGGTAGGATGGTCGTATATGCCCACTATATAAGAAAGGGTCCAGACTAGAGTGTGTCAATTACAGAGGGATCACCCTTATGAACTCGGCGTACAAAATTCTATCACGTATTCTGTTTAACAGGCTGAGACCGCTTGAGGAGTCCCTCGACTGCGAATACCATGAGGTTTTCGAGGAGGCCGCTTAACGACGGATCAAATGTTTAGCCTGCGTATGATCCTTGAAAAATTCCGGGAGTAAACTTGCAGACTCACCATCTGTTCATTGATTTCAAAGCAGCGTACAATTGGGTCCTAAAATGAAGAATCAAAATTCGATTTTCTTTCAGGGAACGATTAAGCTAATCATCCAGAACGCGTTCAATTTTTTTTCCAACTCAAAAGTCGAAAGGAACATTGTTCAGTTTGAAATTTAAAAATAGATGGAAAATGCTTCCTCGACATTTTCGGTCTTCTTTGACATACGGAATAATATGATTCAAACGCACTAGCAAAACACTGCAGGGCACTTGACTCAACCTTTGACAGTTAATATATGGGCCTGACGTTTTGGTTGATGGTTCATTCGTTCTGAATGTTGCCTTTTCAGCAGTAAAAGTTGCTTAGCCCAAAAAGTATCTTGAAAAGTCTCAAATACAAAAATATCTTTTTGACTTAGACTATTATTAGAATTTATATAACATCGGGTCATGTATTCTTGACCGATGCACTATCGTTTGCATTCATAAACGATGAAGGGGTTTAGGACCCAATTGGGTCTTAAAGCCCTACCTCGTTTATGGTTGCAAACGATAGTGCATCGGTCAAGAATACTTGAACCGATGTTATAAAAATTCTGGTAAATGTCTAAATCAGTAAAAATAATATTTTTGTGTTTAAGATATTTTAAGGCAAATTTTGGGTTGTGCAACATTTCAGAACGAATCAACCATCAGCCCAAAACGTCAGAGCCATATATTAACTGTCAAAGCTTGAGTCAAGTGCCCTGCGGTGTTTTACTAGTGCGTTTGAATCATATTATTCCGTACGTCAAACGAGACCGAAAATGTCGAGGAAGCATTTTTCATCTATTTTTAAATTTCAAATTAAACAATGTTCCTTTCGATTTTTAAGTCAAACGAAAAACTGACGCGTTCAGGATGATTACCTTCATCGTTCCATGCAAGAAAATCGAATATCGATTCTTCATTTTAGGACCCAATTCAGTGAAAAGAAATGAGCAGTGGTCGATAATGTCCAAATATGGTTTTCCGGCGGAACTGATTAGACTGATACGTGTAATGCTTGATGGCTCGAAAGCAAGTATTCGGACTGCAGACGAACCGCCAACCTCGTTTGTGACCTTAGATGGGTTGAAGCAGAGTGAGGCACTTTGGAATTTATTGTTCAACATTGAAGATCTGGCAGAGGAACGGCAGTATATCTTCACACGGTCGCATAAGCTCCTGAGCTTTGTGGATGTCATTGAGCTCATTGGAATCGATCGCAGAGCAGTAGTGGAAGCGTTTGTCCTACTGAAGAGGTAGACGGTTAGGATTAGGCTTAACCATTAACTCTGTCAAGACAAAGTACATGGTTGCGGGTGCCTGATGGGGAAGTGGATGAAGTTGTTGACGTTTACCGTGAAGAGAAAAGACGTATTGCTGCTGCGAATAGGGCTTTCTACGGGTTACGTAAGCAGCTTAAGTAACGAAATTTGCTCTGCATACAACTCTGATTCTAGCAGTGACTCTTTACGGACATGAAGCGTGGACGTTAAACGAGGCAGAACGGAGAAGTTTCGGGATTTTCTAGCGAAAACTGCTGCATACAACACTCGAAGGAAAACCAGAAAATGGTGTGTGGACGCATGAATCACAAGCTGTATCAAGTGTATAATGAATGAAATATTGTGGATCGTATAAAATACGGCAGACTTCAGTGAACTGTTCACTTACTGCGAATGTCGGAAGAAAGAATAGCGTAAACAATATTTAACAGAGAACCGGATAGAGGCCGGCAACTACGTGGAAGACTACGAACACGCTGGTTGCACGCGGTGGAATCGGACCTGGGACCCTAAACGTTTGGGGAGACTGGAGGAACATCGTCCAAGACCGACGATTATAGAGCTCTACAATACGTCAGACATAGGTGTATCGACGCTACGTAAGAAAGGAGTACCCGATAAAGGTTTCGCCAAGGGCGCTGGGAATCCACGCTACGGTTCTATTTGATCAACATGCTTCAACAGAACTACCGAGTACGAGAGAGATACTATCGGCATTATCATGACTTCATTTGCGCTTAAGTTGTTAGTTTTCTGGGTATGCAAAGATGGTAACATGGCATAGAAACCTTACAGTTAACAACTGTGGAAGTGCCTAATGAGCACTAAGCTGCGAGGCGGCAATGTCACAATGGGGGATGTAATGCCAATAAAAAGACGAAAACTAACTCGTTTTAGAAGAAAATCATTTGATTCCCATTAGATCTAGGGCCGAATAAGTTAAGCCAGAGTGATTCAATATCAAGGTCGTGATAAAAGGCAGGTCTTTTGTCTAAAATCTTTGTTTTTTATGTCTTTATTATCGAGACTTTCAGCAGTCGTCTAAAATCTGTTCAATAAGTAATTTATGAAAAATTTTAATAAATTTTTCTGGAAAATCACGGGAATTCTCCCTGGAAATTCTAAGAATTTTCGTGGGAACGCAAAAAAAAATATGAAAATTTTTTTTAGTGGAATTTGTCGTGGAAATTCAAAGTATTAAATTAACTACAGAAAACCAAAATATATTTCTGAGTAATTGCATATAAATTTCCTGTGAAGTTAAGAAATATTTTCCTGTTGATGTTTAAAAGATTTTTTTTTTCATACAGAACATGTTTGCAGTTATCATTAAATTTTAGAGAAAATTTCTTCTACACTTCGTTTACATGCATCTTATACCTGTGGCAATATTTCACTCGATGGTGAGCTCCTTCACCCCACTTTAAACAACAGCACAAAATGTCAACCAACATAGCCTAATCGATTGAGCAATACTGCAACCTTTCACGGATAGACAACGCTATGAGGTATCTAATGTGGCTCGAAACGTGCGAACAAGGGATCGAAGCGCACTGTCAGAAATTTAAATAATCATAAATCATGCAGCGGATCTAATGATAATTTATTACAGTCCGCGCTGAGCGACGACATCGGGCTCAACTCATCCCCACTCTCTCCAAGAAGCACACATTCGCCACACAGTAAAAAATTATTGAAAACAATACATTCGATATTTTGAAAATAACATTCTTTTTAGTAACTATTTTTATGTTTGGCATAAATGCTGAAGGCATTTGAAATATCGGTCCCAGATGAAAGTTTTAAAGCATTTTATGACAAGCTCCTAGTAAGGCCGATACGAATATAAAAAAATATGCACCTCCCGGATTTTTTTGCCCAAAAATAATATTTTGAGGGCCATCAAAATTTGTTTTGGAAAATTTTAAGGATTTTTAAAACTGTTTTTAAACAAATCTGTGGAGTTTTTTTTTTAATTTTTACATTTTAATATTTATTTTTATTTTCTCCCCCTTGGCCTTTCGGAGGACATATTTTTTTATTATTTGTAACTGATTAACAGGAACATCTTCTTCTTCTTCTTATTGGCATTACATCCCCACACTGGGACAGAGCCGCCTCACAGCTTAGTGTTCATTAAGCACTTCCACAGTTATTAACTGCGAGGTTTCTAAGCCAAGTTACCATTTTTGCATTCGTATATCATGAGGCTAACCCGATGATACTTGTATGCCCAGGGAAGTCGAGACAATTTCTAATTCGAAAATTGCCTAGACCGGCACCGGGAATCGAACCCAGCCACCCTCAGCATGGTCTTGCTTTGTAGCCGCGCATCTTACCGCACGGCTAAGGAGGGCCCGCAGGAACCCAACAGGAACTTATAACTGTTTAAACAAACATTCAAAATTCCTTTTGCTGGAAATGTGTAACTTTTGCCAGTTCCATGAAATTCTGCTGACACTGAAAATCAGTTGAAGTACAGTAAACGTTCGCTAATTGGATTTTTTCTAGTTGGGGCGCTTTTTAATTGGGGGTTCGCTAATTGGGGCGAAACCCAATTAAAAAGCAGCTAAACGTCAGAATGTGATGTCAAAAACGCGTTGACGTTTTGTTTCCGTGTTTGGCGGGATCGATATTTTCTGGCGCGTAAAATTTTCCTCTGTTCAATGCAAAAAGTAAACAACACTGACGCTTGTCAAAACGCCCAAATTAGCTAACGGCATTCGCTAGTTGGGGTGAGGTCGTGCCCCAATTAGCGAACGATCACTGTATTTACTTAACACTAGTTCAATCAAAGCTAATTGTCTATTTTGCGGGTATTGGACCACCCGATTTGGACCGACTTATATATGAACATGTACATTATGTAGAAGATTTTGATTTGAAAAATGTTTTGGAGTTAACCACTTTCCTTCGATGGGACTCGAACCAACGACCCTCAGCATTGCTATCCATTATCTATTTGCACATTTTACTTCCAGTAAATCGTTGTGTGCTGTTGTTAACAATTTAACATTATTTGCATTTTCTAATGCATTTTTTCTATCTGTGCATTCTGACACTCTGTGTGTAATGTTCTTCAGCAGGTTGGTTGGTTGACTGGAGGTTTCTCTACCGTTCTTCGTTCCGGATCTTTGTTTCGATTTCTTTCGGGCCATCGAATTTACCCCACTTAGCTCGGATCGACCACCCCCCCTATTTCGTCTTGAGTTCTTGGCACTTATGAAGTGGTGACGTCTTCGTCTTTACTGGAAAGTGTGACGATAAGGAAGGATATATGGAGCTGCCAAACATTCCTCCTCGTGCTTGCTAACAACTCACTTGGTGCCACCATTGGTTGCTGCTGCTGCTATTGTTTTTCAACGGGATCCAGGGCGAATCGACAACAAATTGCAGCGGAACAAGCTTGTCGGGAGCGATGAAATTGAAATTTCACCGTTATTAATGTTGGCAGGGTTGATGGTGGTATTACCTCGGGATAAATATTTTCCTTATTGAATGTTTTGAAGAAATGTCGCGTTTTCATTCTTTGTCTCAAAACACATTTTTTTTTAATTTCTGAAGAGCTCAGAAAATTAAATGGATAGTACTAACCCACCTTATGACAAGTGAACACATTCCATTGAAAAGCACAACATAATTTTTCACATGATCAAAGATATTAGAATTAGATTGAACGTTCGTCTGAGTCCACTAGAGCGAACGGAGTATCAAATTGAGTACAATATGGCCAATCTTAGGTGTTCATAGTAGATTGAGCACTCATCTGAGTCTACGAGCGCAGCATATACTAAGCAACTTTTTTTTCTTCTCTTCAAGGGGTATATCCTGAAAAGTATTTCTGTAAGAAAGTTGAGTATTGAACATGGAAATCATCCCGGGACAGCTTGTTAGACGTCAACTAACCGCGACCCCCTACGACCACAGGTCTGCAACCAACACTTCCTTAATTCACCAGATAACCATCGTATTACTAGTTCCTGAAGTAAAAGCATTATATGAGATGAAGTCGATAATTTGCTAACGTCCGGAACGACCAGATTCTGATCACATTAGCTCATTAGAATGCAAATTTATAATAAAACTATCGCCAGAATGAAGAGAAAAACAATCCCATTAAATTGTGAATTGTGACCCGGAAATGCGTACCCTCATTACTACAGCTGGAAACGGACATTATCAGCAGCTTTCCACCAGCAGGAAAATTCCGTCGTACACCACCAGCACCGGCTTATCACAAGGTCTTTTTTTTCTCGCGCGAGGCCAAACGTTAATTAAGGTTAAGCGCCGAAAAACGGCAATGTTGATAGCGCGGGAGATGCTCTTTGGCCTAATTTCCCAGAAGCCAGAACCGGCAGCTTCTCCGGTCGCATTTATTATTGTTGGTGCCGAACTGTGGCAAACGGGCTGGACAATTAGCGCGATTTCACATCCGTGGCTGCAAATGAGTCTGCCGGAAAAATTAATTCCTCGTTTCCAAAGGGTTTAAAAAATTTATCCGGGCGAATTTTTAATATTTCAATTGATCTGACGGAGCCAGCCCCGGCGGTGCCGAATTGCGGCGAAATTTGAGTTTCAATAACTCATCCCTTTAATTATGGTGGAACGATGGATGTATTCATTTTTTGGCTTTTGACAATCACTCCAGGTCAGTGGTTGTACATGGAATTGAAATGAATGGACTCATCATAAAGTGAAAGCCAGCGGCGAATTACTGTGGGAGGTTAATAGGATTCTCAAAACATACTTTTTTTTCCGGAAGTTTAATTTTGGAAACGATAATTGTATTGAAAAGGTACTTTAGTTGACGCTCTTTTCGGGCTGGTCATTTTCAGAAATATTCATTGGGTGGGTAGTTAAACTTTTTTTTACTCACTTGACTAAATTTAAAAAAGCTGAGGATGGGTGCTTATAATCTAATTAATCATCAAAAATCAATTATGCCGTAAGCTTTATTTAGTAGTGGGTACTAAATTCTTTTCTAACATACGAATACGGTAAGGAATTAATTACTATAAATTGTAAGTAAAAGTTGATAATAAACTAAATAAATTAATGAGCGATGTTCTACTGCACCTGTTACGAACTGCTCGTGCATCAAAAGCAATATTGTTTGCAGTACTAGCGCGTTCAGAACATAAATAAAAAGGCACCCTTCTGAAGCATATGATCTGATCATATTATTCGTAATACTGCGTGTCCAACACTCTCCCACCTAGCAGATGGACGAGAGATGATGACACGCAAATTGCAGGTTGAAAACTCTAGTGATGGCGCAACGCTACATTCGGATGTCGGGATGTTGAGAATTTGTCTGCCCATGTTACGATGGAGGAAATTTTTCGAAATTATAAATTAAAATAAATTGCTTCGTCCAGGCTGTGTGGCGCAGTGCAATCGGGGTGATAAAAATTGAAGCATTGCCGCGTGCAAACTCGGCTGTTTGAAGTATGAAATATAAGTTATAGATTTTAAAATTATTCACTTGGAAGTGCGGTTAAAGCTGTTTTGTATTCTATGATGGAAATATTTGTACCTTGTTACCAGCGGGTAACATTTCTATACTTTTTGTTAATTCGAGCGTGATGAAGATTTTGTCAGATTTGTTTTTGCCTTTCTCGTACAACAAAGTTGTACCGAAAGGCTATCATTTCACTCCAAATTCGAACTTTTGATAGAAGTCCCGGAGACCCATAGTGTTATATACCATTCGACTCAGCTCGATGAGCTGAACAAATGTCTGTCTGTCCGTGTGTGCGTGTGTGTGTGTGTGCACAAAATGCCATAAAAAACATTAGCCAAATTTTCACATAGAAACTCTTAACCGATTTTCTTGCAACAAGTTGCATCCGACAGAGACTAAAACGCTGTTGATCACTATTGAATTTCATAATAATTGCAAATTGCAAAAAATAGATAATATTAAAATAATAATGAGACATAGTCACATAGAACAATAATGTGTTATGAAAAATGTCTTGCATCTATGAATATTTATGAAGTTTATCCGTGGCTTGCTCCCATTAAGAGTTTCATCGTACTATAAAGATGCTCGTGTTGCACGCATTTAGGCGTAAGTATGCTCTTCGTTCAGTTTCATAGTACCATGAAATTGTCCGAAAGTCAAAATTCGAACATAGGAAATTCGAGAAACTTTTGGCAGCGCCATCTGTCGTCTACTAGTGTAAATTTTCTATCATAACATTAGACGGTGTAACTGTTTTGCCTTTCTTGTACATCATCGAGGTGTAAGCGTAAAGGCTACATTTATTACCTTTTTACGCGAGAAAGGCGCCATCACCGCTAGGTTGATTAATCTGGGTTTTTTTTAACGGTGGGTTTGAAATCTTGCTTTGGGTGGTCGAAACGCAAGCCAAAAAATGAGCGCCTTGCCCAGTGCGAAACAACATTTAAAGGCGGAAATATTGAACGCATGCTTTCGGTGGGCAAATGAGTACCAAGCCAAAGGCTGGGGAAAGGAAAAAACAGAAGCAACTGACCAGAATGTGACTTACTTACTTACTTACGGATCCTGTACACCTCCGGTGGTGCAAAGGGCCGACTTGAAAGATCTCCATCCTGAGCGTTGCCCGGCTATCGCTTTAACCTGTTGCCAGGTTAGATTTCTGTCGACTTCTTTTATTTCTTTATTGAGGCTTCGCCGCCATGAGCCTCTGGGTCTGCCTCTGCTGCGATGTCCCGCTGGGTTCCAGTCTAATGCTTGTTTACAGATTTCGTTTCCGCCCCTACGTAGAGTGTGGCCGACCCAGCCCCACTTCCGATCCCGAATTTCTGTTGCTATCGGCCTCTGGTGACAACGACGATGGAGCTCATTGTTTGAGATCCAGTTGTGAGGCCACCAGGCCACCAGGCCACCCGAATTATATACCGCAGGCATCTGTTAATGAACACCTGCAGCCGTTGAGTGTTCTCCACTGATACACACCATGTTTCGCTAGCGTATAACAGCACAGATTTCACGTTAGAGTTGAAAATTCGTATTTTGGTGCGTTCACTTATCTGCCTGTTTTTCCAGATATTTCTTAAACTCGCAAAGGCAGCCCTTGCTTTCTTGATCCGTGCGCCTATGTCGATCTTGGTACCGCCGTCCGACGCCATTTGGCTACCAAGATATTGGAAGCTTTCAACATTCTCCACTGGTTGCCCGGCTACTGTGAAACTGGAAGGAGTCGCCGTGTTTACATCCAACGATTTGGTTTTGTTGACGTTGATGACTAAACCTGCCGAAGAGGAGCGCTCGGCAAGGTCGTTGAGCTTACTCTGCATATCAGAGCGCCGTTGCGCGAGGAGTGCAACGTCATCAGCCAATTCGAAGTCGTTTAGATGCTCCATGGTTATAGGCTGCCATAACAGCCCGCGGTTTGGTTCACGGTCAATCGCACCTACCAGAATCTCATCGATTACGATGAGGAACAGTAACAGTGATAGGATACATCCTTGCCTCACACCAGCTACGACCCGGATAGGGTCGGACAGGACCATTGTGCAGCACTCTACACGAAAAGGCCTCGTACTGTGCTTCGATGAGGCCGATGATTTTCTCAGGAACTCCCTTGCGTCTCAGGGCGCCCCACATATTCTCGTGATTGAGACGGTCGAAAGCTTTTCGTAGTCAATGAATACCAAGTAAAGGGACTCTTGGAATTCGTTGACCTGCTCCAGAATGATGCGGAGCGTGACAATATGGTCCACACAGGATCTGCCGGCACGGAATCAGGCTTGCTGCCGCCGGAGAGTCGCATCGATCTTCTCCTGAATCCGGGCTAGGATAATTTTGCACAGAACTTTGAGAACGGTACACAGCAACATAATGCCTCGCCAGTTATCGCATACAGTCAGGTCACCCTTTTGGGCACCTTTACTAAGATACCTTGCATCCAGTCGACCGGGAAAGTTGCGGTGTCCCAGATATTATGAAATAAACGATGCAGTAGTTGAGCGGATGTCATGGGGTCAGCTTTGAGCATTTCGGCTGATATGCGGTCGACCCCTGGGGCTTTATTCGATTTCATGCTTTGGATGGCTGTTTGAATCTCTAGCAGTGATGGAGCTTCGGTATTGACGCGTGTTATACGTCGGATCCTAGGCAGATCATGCCGAGGTGGTGATAGCCTGGTTGGCACTTGAAAAAGTTGTTCGAAGTGCTCGAACCAGCGTTTCAGCTGGTCAGTTGGGTCGGTCAATAACTGATCATTCGCGTCTTTCACAGGTATCGTTGCATTCATCTTCGCCCCGCTTAAGCGTCGTGAGATATCGTAGAGGAGGCGAATGTCCCCGGTTGCGGCGGCTCTCTCTCCTTCGTCGGCCAGAGAGTCTGCCCACGCTCGCTTGTCCCGTCGACATGAGCGTTTTACTTCCTTTTCAAGAGCCGCGTATCGTTAGCGGGCTAGAACTTTGGCTCCTCTGGTTTTTGATCGCTCTATCGCGGCTTTGGCTTCTCTTCGCTCCTCTATCTTCCTCCAGGTCTCATCGGTGATCCATTGTTTTCTCTGGATGCGTAGTTCGCCCAGATTGTTCTCGCTGGTGGCGATGAAGGCATTCTTGATGGCGGTCCATTGGTCTTCCACGCTGCCACCTTCCGGAATATCTGCAGCACGCGTCTCCAGTTCTTCAACGAAGGACCGTTTCACCGTGGCATCTTCCAGTCGGCGTGTGTTGAATCGTCGTCCAACTCTTTCCTCCTGCCGACGAATCCGCGCAATGCGCAGGCGTATTTCGCCGATGAGGAGGTGATGATCAGACGCGATATCGGCACTACGTTTATTCCGTACATCAAGAAGGCTCCGTTTCCATTTTCGGCTGATGCAGATGTGGTCGTGACTTCTGGATTTGATGGGAAGAGAGGTGTTTTTTTCTTGTAAAGTCGTTAAATAGAAAGTGATTGGCATTGTCCTAAATAACGAGGTGGTAAATTTCCAAGCCCCGAATTATTGGTTGGGCACTTCGTCGCCTGGCTAGAATCGAGTGCCGCATTCGTATTATCGTCCGGCACAAAGTCGGATTCCCGCCGTACGATTCAACGAGCGGTCGTTTGCTACCGGCATTACAACCCACCGACATCCTCTGCGTCCAAGCCGCTGTTGGCCCTATTATCGCCCGGCCACTTGCTGGCCAATTCTCCGTCCGGCCGTTCCTCAGCCATATCACCGTCGCAGCCCGTAGGCTGTATAATCAACCGGCCAGCCATCGGCCACCCCTTCGTTCAGCCGTCATTAACCGCGGAATCGTCCAGCTTCCGACCAACTACCTACCCGCATCGTAGCTCATTTGCTATACCACCGACCGGCAGCAGAACGCTATTGGTTGTTCGGCCCACTACGATATCCTTCCGCAACAACCCGTCGTCTGTTGCACCGTGCCACCACTTGTTTTCTTACTCGTTTTTTCATTTCGTCGGCTGCATCGTTGCCCGAATTTCCTCTGGCTGAAATTTCGATCGGCAGACCACCGGCTACGTAACCGTCAGCCTTCGTGTCGGCTACTTCCTCGCTTGACCACCCGACCACCTCATCATTACCAACCGCCTGTAAGTTTGTTTTGGTATTAACAACCTCTAAGTAGGGGGAATTACGGCTTTGGCAGGTTTTGTTCTATTATTGGCAGGGAGGTTTTTTATGACTGACTAGGCTCAAATTTGGCCTAAGCATTCTTTGCATATCAAAGAATATTGTGGCCAAATTTCATAAAATTTGGTCGACAAAAACCCCCCTGCCAATAATAGAACGAAACCTGCCAAAGCCGTCTTATCCCCTAGATTATTCAATTACACGCTTAGGTCCTTCACGCTCCCGATAACTTCCCCACACCAGTGACCCTGAGACCAGGAACAAAAGAGGCCTTTTGAGTCCACCCTAGACGGTTGCCGTGACTAGACCAGCAGCTAGGGGTTTAGGCCAGTTCCCTTCAGGAACTGAGCGGTTCCGGGGCCACACAAAAATAGAGTCTTATAACCTTTAGCCAATGGGTCAACAAGTTCTACCATCAACAGATTTTGTGATGCAGCTATAAGCTAAGAATTATTCAAATTTTAAACTGTTACGACAGAGTTTTGGCATCCTCGAGGAATCTCCGGAGGTATTCCTGGAGGAACTTCCGGAGGAATTCCTGGAGGAACTTCCGGAGGAATTCTTGGAGGAGCTTCTGGAGGAATTTCTGTAAGATTTTCCGGAGGAATTCCTGGAGAAGCCTCCGGATGAAATCCTAGTGGCTCTTCTTGTAGGAACTTCCAGAGGAATTCCTGGGGGAACTGCCGGAGGAATTTCTGAAGGAACTTCAGAAGAAACTTCCGGAGGAACTTTAGGAGAAGTTCCTGGAGGAACTTCCGGAGGAGTTCCTGGAGGAACTTCCGGAGGAGTTCCTGGAGGAACTTTCGGAGGAGTTCCTGGAGGAACTTCCGGAGGAGTTCCTGGAGGAACTTCCGGAGGAGTTCCTGGAGGAACTTCCGGAGGAGTTCCTGGAGGAACTTCCGGAGGAGTTCCTGGAGGAACTTCCGGAGGAGTTCCTGGAAGAAATTCCGGAGGAGTTCCTGGAGGAACTTCTGGAGGAGTTCCTGGAGGAACTTCTGGAGGAGTTCCTGGAGGAACTTCCGGAGGAGTTCCTGGAGGAACTTCCGGAGGAGTTCCTGGAGGAACTTCCGGAGGAGTTCCTGGAGGAACTTCCGGAGGAGTTCCTGGAGGAACTTCCGGAGGAGTTCCTGGAGGAACTTCCGGAGGAGTTCCTGGAGGAACTTCCGGAGGAGTTCCTGGAGGAACTTCCGGAGGAGTTCCTGGAGGAACTTCCGGAAGAGTTCCTGGAGGAACTTCCGGAGGAGTTCCTGGAGGAACTCCCGGAGGAGTTCCTTGAGGAACTCCCGGAGGAGTTCCTTGAGGAACTCCCGGAGGAGTTCCTTGAGGAACTTCCGGAGGAGTTCCTGGAGGAACTTCCGGAGGAGTTCCTGGAGGAACTTCCGGAGGAGTTCCTGGAGGAACTTCCGGAGGAGTTCCTGGAGGAACTTCCGGAGGAGTTCCTGGAGGAACTTCCGGAGGAGTTCCTGGAGGAACTTCCGGAGGAGTTCCTGGAGGAACTTCCGGAGGAGTTCCTGGAGGAACTTCCGGAGGAGTTCCTGGAGGAACTTCGGAGGAGTTCCTGGAGGAACTTCCGGAGGAGTTCCTGGAGGAACTTCCGGAGGAGTTCCTGGAGGAACTTCCGGAGGAGTTCCTGGAGGAACTTCCGGAGGAGTTCCTGGAGGAACTTCCGGAGGAGTTCCTGGAGGAACTTCCGGAGGAGTTCCTGGAGGAACTTCCGGAGGAGTTCGTGGAGGAACTTCCGGAGGAGTTCCTGGAGGAACTTCCGGAGGAGTTCCTGGAGGAACTTCCGGAGGAGTTCCTGGAGGAACTTCCGGAGGAGTTCCTGGAGGAACTTCCGGAGGAGTTCCTGGAGGAACTTCCGGAGGAGTTCCTGGAGGAACTTCCGGAGGAGTTCCTGGAGGAACTTCCGGAGGAGTTCCTGGAGGCACTTCCGGAGGGGTTCCTGGTGGAACTGTCGGCGGAGTTCCTGGAGGAACTTCCGGAGGAGTTCCTGGAGGAACTTCCGGAGGAGTTCCTGGAGGAACTTCCGGAGGAGTTCCTGGAGGAACTTCCGGAGGAGTTCCTGGAGGAACTTCCGGAGGAGTTCCTGGAGGAACTTCCGGAGGAGTTCCTGGAGGAACTTCCGGAGGAGTTCCTGGAGGAACTTCGGAGGAGTTCCTGGAGGAACTTCCGGAGGAGTTCCTGGAGGAACTTCCGGAGGAGTTCCTGGAGGAACTTCCGGAGGAGTTCCTGGAGGAACTTCCGAAGGAGTTCCTGGAGGAACTTCCGGAGGAGTTCCTGGAGGAACTTCCGGAGGAGTTCCTGGAGGAACTTCCGGAGGAGTTCCTGGAGGAACTTCCGGAGGAGTTCCTGGAGGAACTTCCGGAGGAGTTCCTGGAGGAACTTCCGGAGGAGTTCCTGGAGGAACTTCCGGAGGAGTTCCTGGAGGAACTTCCGGAGGAGTTCCTGGAGGAACTTCCGGAGGAGTTCCTGGAGGAACTTCCGGAGGAGTTCCTGGAGGAACTTCCGGAGGAGTTCCTGGAGGAACTTCCGGAGGAGTCCCTGGAGGAACTTCCGGAGTAGTTTCTGGGGGAACTTCCGGAGTAGTTCCTGGAGGAACTTCCGGAGGAGTTTCTGGAGGAACTTCCGGAGGAGGTTCCCCCAGGGAACTGGGGAAGGGGATATTTTAGTTTAAGCACCAAAACCAGTCAATCTACTTGATAGTGTTGAACTTAATTTTAAAATTAAAAAAACACTTTAATAAAGAATTAAAAAAAAAAAAAAAAAAAAAAAACGATCTACTGCTCTTTTTCCATGGCTTTGGATCAGCAAGCGAAATATGCTTATAAAAAGGGCCATTGACGTCTTTGACCGCTTGCAGGACTTTTGAATTGCCTTAGCCTAACTTGTTGAAAGGATCATGCTAGTTTTAGCACCAAAATTAGTCACTCTACGGCTTTCAGTTCACGGTTTTATCATGATTATAAAATAGACTCTTGATAATTCTGATTGCTTTCAGGTTGAAGGTCTTAGTATCATCTGGCAATACTGAAACTGAAACAAAATGATTCGAGAACTATTTTTAAAATGATCCTGGCATTTTATATCCATACCTCGTTTCCTGATCGAAAAACGATAATTACCACAGGTAGCCCCGGGGCAATCAGTAGCTCCTGAGAGCAGTCAATGCTGTCAATGGTCCTTTTTTATTCATACATCGCTTCCTGATTGAAAACCATGAAAGAAGAGCTGTAAAATGACTGGTTTTGGTGCTAAAACTAAAATGTCCCCGTCTACAGTTTCTCGGGGGGAATCCGTAGGTCCTGGAAGTGGTCAGATCTATCAATGGTCCATATTATACTCATACTTCGCTTTCTGATCAGAAATCACGAAAAAAAAGCTGTTGAATGACTGGGTTTGGTGCTGAAACTAAAATGTCCCTTCCACAGGTTTCCCGGGGCCAATCCGTAGGTCCTGGAAGCGGTCAGTGCCATCAATGGTCCATGTTATATTCATGTTGGTGCGTGAAACTAAAATGTCCCCTTCCACAGGTGCCTCGGGGGAAATCCGTAGGTCCAGGAAGCGTTCAGAGTCGTCAATGGACCATTTTATATTCATACTTCGCTTCGGGGCCAATCCGTTGATCCAGGAAGCGGTCAGAGCCGTCAATGGACCATTTTAAATAAATTATTCTGAAGAAGTATCAGACGCATTTCTGCGGGAGGTCTTCTTTGGTGGAGATCGATTTATCGATCCGTAACTAAACAGTCCCGTCGCTGACTCTTCGACTACGCGTGCTGCTTTTTTCTTCTTCCTATCTCATTTTTCTATAGCAATCCGTATAGTCGATTACCCTCTTTTCCACAAACCAGATTCGATCTGTATTGTTTTTAAATTCCATTGTTTCGGTCACTTTCTCACGTTCCATCATCGAATTGGGAATCTCAAATGTCTCCGATCGTTCAGTTGAAGCGGCGTCCAGTACAACCACATCTTCTTCGTCCACTTAAATTACCTCGCTCTTCGTTGCTGCTCCGAATCCAATTACCACACCGGAGTGTGTTTTCCGTTGTTCTTCTTGCATGTTCGATTCCTTCTTTCCAGCTTTCCCTTGTGGACACGCATCCTTCCGAAGACCTTCCGCTCGACACAAAAAGCATTTATTTCGCAAATATTTATAAAACACCTTTCCCTTCCAATTTGATAACGATAGCGGTGCTGGAATTAGAGGTGTGCGCGCCGCGCCACGCCGCCGCCGCCGACAGTTTTTGGCACGCCGCCGCCGCCGACATTTTTGAATCGGCGCGCCGCCGTTTAAAATATGTCACGCCGCTGATCTATAATTTTCCACGCCGTTAAAAATTTTTAGTGGAAACTCCTAAGATTCATTGGATTTTCTGTATAATTTCCTGATTGATCTCTACAACATTACGTTGAAACTCCAGAGAATTTTTCGTGAAGATAACAATTATTTCCATGGAAAATCCATACAACATCTTGTTAAAATTTCGAAGAGCTCTCCGTAAAAGCTGAGCGTAAAAATTGCGAAGGAGTTCCAGTTGAAATAAAAAAAAATCTGTTTGAAATTTAATTTTTGAGCAGAAAAGTGTTGTTGGGCAGAAAGTCACAAGGTTGAAAGTTGTTAGGCCGAATCGTTTAACCGAAAAGACTATTTGGTAGTAGCCTACCCGAGCAAAGCTTAAGAGCAAATCGATAACTTGTTTTAATGTTGTGAAATCATCGATTATGTTTACTTAATTTGATATCTTTTCGATTGTTTAAACGGTTCATCTTACTATCGTACTGTGACATAAAATCAAAAACTATTTCTGCTGTCGATGAGAGCAAATCGAAAACTAAATTTGATATTGGTTTCCGATAGCAAAATAAGCACACAGTGTGATGTCATATCATTCAATCTAGTAATTTATAGATCAAAATTTGTAATCAATCATGATGATTTATACATATTTGAAAACAATTATGAATCAAGTCAAAATCAAAATATTCTATATGCTCTTATTATGTTTTCAGACTTGGGTAGGATATCAAGCCTACAGATATTTGGCCGAGAATGTCATTTGGTCGAACAGTTACTTTGGCTGAAAAAATCGTGAACTCGTCCTTCGGCCGAAATAGTTGTTTGGTCGAATGGACAATTTAATCAAAAGGACATTCGGTCGAAAGTGTCGTTCGGCTGAATTGTTCATTTTGAATATTTTCACGACAATAACGGGAGAATCCTTAGCCGTGCGGTAAGACGCGCGACTACAAAGCAAGACCATGCTGAGGGTGGCTGGATTCGATTTCCGATGCCGGTCTAGGCAATTTTCGGATTGGAAATTGTCTCGACTTCTGTGGGCATAAAAATATCATCGTGCAAGCCTCCTGATAATACGAATGCAACAATGGTAACCTGGCTTAGAAACCTTGCAGATAATGAGAATCTCAACAGAGTTTTTACGGGAAGTTGTTCCAAATTTCTACAGGAAAATATTCGAAATATTCACGGAAAGTTCCTATTGAGTCTATTTTGAGTATTCTTTAAAATTCACACAACAAATTATGACTAGTGAAAGAGATGCTTTAACGTTGACTTCCCCAATCTAAATTAATCAAGACGGTTAGTTTTTTATCCTTCATTAGAGTGATTTTTTTTCGCAGTTCATCATTAAACGGCTAGTTTGGCATAGTATAACCCGCCAACCCGTCACGTTCCCCGGTTAAATGGATGGCTTAAGCGCCACTCCGTGAAGGAGACCACCCACCAGTTTAAGGTTTGCCCGGCCTGAGACTATCCAGAGGATAGGGTCAATGTTTCCCGAAATCGGGGAGGGAAGTGACTGGTTGTGTCAAAACCGTCGTACTTAGCGTGAGCGTATCGACGCCGCAAGACTCTAAATCACGTACGTGCAACTACCAGAACCGCTCCAAAGACAATTAACCGTTCACAATAAGTTTTCATCACTGGCCCAGCTCTCCACAATCAAACGAATAAATCACGCTTTAGAATGAAAAGTTATCACGACTACAAATTGAAATTGATGATTCGTCCGCGAAAAGACATGGGAGCCCCTCTCAGATGACTGACTGTTTGTCTACATTTACGGGAATCTACTTCATCAAGTTCGAGACGAATAGCAGTATGCTGTACGCTATAATTTCTACATTCACACACCAAGTATAACAAACGAAGCTTTAATACAGTCAAACAAAGAGCTTTATTACATCTCGTTTATTCCTTTGCCTAGGCCTTTCTTCTTCCCCTTTTAACATATTGCTACACTATCGCATACTATCTAATCCCCATCAACCTACAATGTATCGTGCGTGTTGTTTGTGCGTTACCCGTTCATTCACTCGCTGATCATGTACCAATCATTTAACGGAGGCAATTAAGTACTTGAAATTTATTGCCTCATGCGCATGGACGTTCACAGTACAAAATGCATGCAAATACTCACTACCTAGGTTTTACGTGGATGGTTGGATGGTGATGAGTCGGCGGCTGAGCACACAGAGCTGCTTACGCACTACTCCGGCCCGATGTCGACGGCTTTACGTGTCGATCGTTGATGACTCTCTCACCTGGCGCGTGGTCTTACGCTTGAACGCGGCACATGCGTCCGTTCGTCGAACAATAGTTCTCGCTGCTGTCGGTTGGACGCTGATGGGTTGGATGAGCCTGCCTGTCTAGGGCGCGTAAAGGAACGTGACGCGGCCCTCTTCCGGCCACGTGTGCCCCGGGATTACCTCGACGCCGACGAGTGGGGTCAAAAGCGGTCTCTAATGGGATGGTGGTGTAACGGCAAATGGCTTCGCTGCCTCGCACCTAATTAAAAGAAACGCACACGCACTTTTGGTTGGGGACCTAACTAGGTTGCAATTATATCGCACTTTTACCTTTTCTAAACTAGTAACACGCACTGCCGCAACTTAGATCGAACAAATCACTGATTGACGATCAACTAGGGGAACAAAGGGGGAAAAGTTAACACATCATACAAAAAGCTACCATGTCACAAACTAACATTTTAAATTACACCACGACGCGAAACAAATACGGACCACTTTTGCCTCTTCCACTGATCGAATCGAAGTGATCGATTAGAGTTGGAAATTGCCTCAGATTAACTGCGAATCTGTAAAATAATCCCCGGTTGCCGTGATATTACCCGAAGATAATATCACGAACGCTAATTCTCGCAATTGGACATAAAAGATTTAGCGGGCATCGCGACATCTCTTTCTGACGGCTTTCAAACATCCAGTCAAATCCTCTCCGATCTTGGAAGTAGAGTCCAAAGTCGAATAAGGAAGGTCAATGTATTTTGAATGGCGCATTTGCGGGTCGTTGTCCCTCTATTCAAGCTAATTTGCATAGCGAAATGACGCGCGGTTGGCTTGGGTCTCATGTTTAGCGTGTGTAACTGGTAATGGGAACTCACTTGATTAGCTTGTATGCCAGATGCAACCATTTCGAAGGCGTGAGGTGTGCGATTGTGTGGAGACTAACTTTAGGGATCTTATTCAGCAAAACGAACATTCATGCAATAGTTTCTAACTTATGAAATTCTATTTTAGGTTTTCCATGGGATTCAATTAAATAAGAAAACGTACTTGTTACAATAGCCAACTTTAAAACATCGGAAAAATGCTCGGAATTTTTGAGGATTGTTTTTGGATTTCTTCAGAAAATTCTTTCTATTTCGATTGGTTCGAAGTTCCATCCCATTCCAATAAGACAGACGGCCAAGCTGGTAATTTGGCCGAAAAAGCCGTTGCTAAAAATGCCAATTTAGCAGAAATAATTTTTGATAGAATGGGCCATTTGGCCAAAAATGTCATTTGGTCTAACGGGGTCATACGGCCAAATTTCAATGACTGAACCTTCGTACTGAACGGGTAATATGGTCAGAAATGGCCACTTGTTTGGCGAAATGGTATTTTTGTCTATTGACCATTGAACAAAATTCCGTGGCCTCTGTATTTTTAAGTCGATACTGGACTTTAGGCTAAAAGACATCTAGCCAGGTACGATTTAGCAAAACGATTCACGGAAACTGTTATCAGATCAAAACTGGTTTAAACAAAAATGTAGGTTACAGCCAAAGGTACAGTGTAGGTGTTACAGTGTAGGTACAGCCAAAAGGAAAATTTGGACGGACTTACAAAAAGTTGTTTACCCTAACAGGTCATTTGGCTGAAAATGCCGTTCGGGTGAAAAAGTCGTTTGATCGAATACACATCATCATCATACCAAAAATGACGTTTGGTAAAAAAAATGCATTTGGCAGAAAGAGCCATTTGGCCCTTAAAGGTCCTTTTTGCAACCTTCCTTGAAAAGTGTCGTTCGGCTGAATTGATAATTTTACCAAAAAGACGTTTATCCGAATAGGTCATTTGACAGAAAATGTCGTTCGGCCAGAAGGGGTTTTTTGCAGAAAGGACATTTTCGGGCCAAATTACCATTCCTACCAAACGTCATTTTCGGTCAAATGCTATTCGGTTAAACGATTTTTTCGGCCAAAATACCAGTTCGGCTGAATGTCGATTTCGGCTGTATGTCGTTTTCGGTAAAAATACACTTTTGGTCAAACCATTTTTGCCCTGATAACAGTTTCGGAAAAACGTTCAATTCGGCTTAATGGGATTTGGTTAGCTGGCTTTTGGCTTGAATGTCAGTATTGACTTGAAAGTTGAGAGGTTACGAAATTTTATTCAACAGTCGTTTGACAAAAGGCATCGTAAATGTCATCAGTGTTGGTAAAATCATTCATAAAACTCAATCATTGAGCACTCCTGCGCGAACTAACTCGTTTGAGATTTTAAAATAATGCATCACGCCTGAGTTTTTCATGCTAAAACGGATCATTTCACTCATTTCCCAAAAAATCATTTCGTTCTTAAAAGTGTTTATAATCAATTTGGGGGAAATTTATTGTTTACACACGCAAGATTATCCATTGTGCTATGTGTTGAACGTTAATTTACTGTTATTTTACGAAGTAGAACTAAAGAAAACCTACGATGATTCAAATGGATGATTCAACTCATCCATGATTTTTATGTGCTGAGTTGGGTGCGTTTCAACTCACGCGTGATTTGAATCGTTCTTGAGTTTTGAGATTTTGAGTTTTTCCCAACACTGAATGTCATTAGGCCAAACGGATGGATATTTTGGACTAAATTACCCATTCAGTTGTTGACATTTGGCCGTATGACTTGTTGGTCTAAAGGATATTTTCGGACAAATCGGCACCAACATTTCATAAGGGCGAAACTGCGTTTGTAAACAAAAGCTTCTCATGTCGCTGGTGGGCTAATTTGAGCTCACCCATGCAATCCAACATCACCGAGGGAAGCAGCGAATCCTCTTCTTTCATTCAATTGCTCTGGATTGCGTGGGTGGGTACAAATCAGTCCACCAGCGATGTGAGAAGCTATTGTTTATAAAAGCAGTTTTGAAATGTTGGTGTCGAAATGACCCATTCTGTCAAACGACCATATCGGCCAAACGGCATTTTTGGACCAAACGGCCAAACGACCTGTTAGAGAAACGACTTTTTCAGCCAAATTACCAGTTCGGACATGCGGCTTTCAGCCAATGGAATTTCCCAAGAATTTCTTACGGACAATACACTAGTCGTTCGATAACTGCAACATGACGCATTCTAGAATGGAATCTGGAATCTCCTTTTCCACATCGATATACACGCCTCTCACGCGGTGTACATGTGATCCAGACCTAAATTTGGCGGGAATTTTTCCCGAATCACACGATCCACTTTCCCGTATTCCAGAAGACACTGTTTCAGCTGGGCAACCCCGGCGGCAAGTCAAATACTCGGACGTATCGAACATTGCTACCGGCAATCGTCATCTTTACTTCCACTGACATCCCGCTGCTGTACTGAATTTTTCGTGGTTCCATGTTTTTCTCCAGTGACTCTTACATTGGGTGCATCGAAACAAACTTCACACACAGCGAAAGATCTATCGAGGATTTGTACACCATTTCCATTAAAGATACATCGGCATCTAATTGTCGCACAAACCTGGCAATCTCAACCCAAGCTGGTCGGGGAGCGGTAGGTAGGAAAAGAAACTGCACGGTCAACATCAACAGATGGTCATTCTTCCCTGCACGACGCGTGGAGCACGGGTCTTTCTATACCCAAAGAAAATGTAACGGTTGGCCAAAAGGCCCGTAACTTACATCATTCTGATGTCTGTGTTGGGAATGCTTGACCGGGATTGGTTGATTCTAATATTTTTACTGGGTACGACAAAAATTAAAATTTTCAATAGTTTATCGTAAATAATCAAAAGTTTCAATGAAATTGACAATTTGCTGGAGAGTTTCCGAGTCGATTTATATAAAAATCTCCAAAATCCTTCGATAGGAAAAGGCTCTATTGACGTTCAAAATCTTACATGATTTCATGACAGTCCCCATTTTTGGATTCTGATTTGACACTCAGTACTAAAGTTATCTTTTATTAAAACTATATTATTGGTAAATGTAAAGAATATCTGCAATTGCAATGCTTTTCCCAACCAGTGAGAAGAAAAGTAACAGAATCCAGGGTGCACCATCATTTGGTGTAATGGAGAATGAAAAATTAAATCTGTATCAAGTTATGCATCAACGCGCCACCAGATGAATCGACATACCAACCTGCATGCGTATTGCGTACTGCACATTCACGCAAGCGAAATTTATTTCGGAGCCCGGAACTGAAGTATGTTTGAGGAGCACCTGGTCTTGGGTAAACGAGTGCGATGCTGCTTTATTTATTTGCGATGATGGCCCGAAGCTTCCATACGCTAAAATGGTTCTATTAATATTAATTTTACTGCAAATGAATCTGCAAAAGTGACCATTTACTGTGCTGGTGATGTGTGCTTTCTACCGTCTACCCCCCAGCTGTTGACGCTACAAGTCTGAGCGTGAATGCTCGAATGGTGTGTTTCGCGTGGCGTTCGGTCGCAACAGTTCAGGGAATCGGGACTGTTGTTTTGGAAGATTTATTGTTGGATTTGTTTGGTGGAAATGCTTTTCAACTTCTTTTCCGGAGATAAATTTTCTAAGAAGCACTAAATTCAGAGCAAGGTGGTAATCTGACTCGTTTGAAGCTTTCAATTTACTGACAACCGTACGAGGCTATAGATGTGGTTGGTGGTTTACCTTTCTAAATTTTTGTTTCTGATGTTTACCCTTGCTAAATTTTTCGAAATGGAATCAAAAATCAAACATATTGCAGTCCCAAAAACTTTTTCAAATGTGCGTATCATACAATAATACAATAACAAACAATCCTTATATGGCTACATCACATTGCGTTAGAAATACTTGTATTGTGTACAATAAGAGTAAAAGTTGTGTTACTAGCTGAGTTATCATAAAACGTACACCGTTCTTATATCTACCAAATCGTAACAAATCTTAACTACAATTGCAACTAATCTTGGGGTCATCAGCCCAAATGAATACTATATTAGCTGTTGGCTATCCTTTGCTATTCTATTCTACGATATGTACCCAACTTCCAGCGTCTGCGACAGAAAAGGTCGTAAAAGATTACTCCAAATGAGACTATCAAGCGTAACATCAAACCAATTGAAGTACACAAAGGGACATCGTTGCGTCAATGACTAACTTTAATACTCGTTCTGGGGAAGACGTGGAAGAAATCTTGGAGAATGGGGGAATGCTCATCTGCAAACATTTCGACTCGACATACAGATGCGAACAAACATGTCGATTTGTAGGGACATAGCGAGACATGCCCATTAAGAAGCGTACCATAAAATGAGGCTATTAAGGGTATACAACATAGCCACTTCGAGTACTGGTGCAAATGCGAACTTGCCCGGGATAAGAGTGCGGAGGAATGTTCGACATGAGCTAATGTGCATAAGCATGTATAAACAAGAATGGCGAATAACCGACACGAGACTACGGGGACTAGTTCACACGAATGGCATCGTATTGGCCCTAAGAGCAGTAATAACGTTCTGTCGATCGATTTTCTTTGGAGTTCGAGTGTCTGGAAATAAGAGCATAAACTAGCAAGTTTTGACAACATTTGAGTTTCATTAGTGCGTATGAAGTCATCAAAATACTCATTCCCGTCAGCAGCAAATTAGAGCAGTATCATATTTCTAAAAAAAATGAAAAGATAAATCAAATCGCTGGAACACTGGACCGAGTTAAATTTGATTATTTCCACTTTCCACTGTATCGGTTAAGTTTTTATTTTTACTTTGGGAATCGATGAGGGATGTTTTCTGCTTCTCTTAGGTTGATTCAACGCGAAAATTATGGAAACAAGGCTTGAAAAAACATCCAATAAGAAATGAATCTAGCGATAGTTGGACGGACTAAACAAACGGCTCGGTTCTCAGATTCCTTAGGAGACTTTCCGCCATATGTTATCCATGAAATGTTAATGCGTATATGCAGAGAAAAACATTACGAGTGCCGTGCCGTCATCCAAGAAGCCAAGAGAAAGCAATGGAAGGACTTTGTCGACTCCGTCAACTCGGTCTAACCCGCTGTCTAACTTGGGGAAAGTAAACGCTCCCAGTGGCAAGCTCAGTTTATTCCCCACTCACCTTGAGGTTGAAGATCGCACCTGGGGAGTATTGTCATCGCGCTTGGGGAGTATTTTGCCTCGTCATGGGAAGTGGGTACACAACCGAGCTCCAGAGACGAACCGTCAGATCCTGTTCCTTCGAGAACGTCCTAGTCCCACCGGACTTGTCGAATTCCTCATTCAACTAGTCTTTCTCTGTCACTGAGCTGTCATTTGCCCTCGTCAGGAGTATCGGGAAGTCCTCTGGTTCAGATGGAATAGGGTACTTGATTATCAAAAACCTTCCCCTTCCCGAATAGCCTTATTCCTGGATTTGGTCAACCAAGCTTGGTGGGACCAAATCTTTCCAGACGAATGGCGGCTCAGCCACGTCATACCAAACCAAGCCTATTACGCTCACCTCCTGCGTCTCTAAGGTTATCGAGAGGCTAGTCGTCTACGCGAGGAACTGGAGGCCGGCGGAAGATTCGGCTTCCAAAACCAATCCTACCGTCTTACGTACGGAACCAGGATTTATTGCGGATCTTTTCAAAGTTTTCCACTTTGCGGATTCCGCAAAGTTTTACCGCAGCTGTCAAAGTTCTACCGCAAACCTGAAAATATTCGAAAAACTGAAACAAAAACCCGATTTTTGATGTTGTCATCGTAGAATGCCATGCAAAACAGCAAAGAAAAGGTACTAAGTGACAGCTGCGGTAGTTTATAAATTGAGCCGGAAAGTGGAAAGTTTTCTCTGGAAGAGCAATGCTTTACCGGGCTAAGAGACGTCCTATAGAATGCCTTTGAGAAGGGTGAACTCGCTTATTTGGTATCCATTGACATCTCAGAGGCGTTCAATCGATCCTGGACACCGCAAGTTTTGAAGCAACACAGTGAATGGGGATTCTCATGCAACATACTGGAATTTTCTTGGGCGACCATTTAAAGTTGTCATCGTACAACAGTCTTCCGAAATCTACCAGGAGGAAGCTAGCGTTCCCCAAAGGTCGGTTTTGGTGGTCACTTTATTTTTGGTCATTATGAACGAGATCCTCCCTAGTTGTGCGGTAAGATGCGCGGCTTCAAAGCAAGAGCATGCTGAAGGTGGCTGGGTTCGATCCTATTGGTCGTCTTCGGAGACACACCTGGACGCACTTTTATTTGCCGTCGTCCGTTGGGCCACCTCGGTAGGATTGAGTATGATCGCCTGCAAATGCGTACTCAATCACGTATGTCGATGAAGACATCAACTGTTAGGACCGTACAAGCACGGCACAAAAAGGCGAGGTGCGCAGCGAGCAAGGTGGTGTGGTATCCTAATAGGAGCGTTTGGAATGTTAGACTAGACAGTCCACGGAGATGTCAGATATGCGTGAATACGAGAAGCGGACCCAAACATTTCGGTAGTGTTTCGTTGTTTGATATAAGTGTAAGTGTCAGGATGTCACATTGGCGATCCTGCCATGATGATGTTCATTGTGTAATTGTGAAGATGAAGATGAATGTCTTGTAAGTATCAATATTTTAAGAAGGAATGCAGGTTGGATTCGAGAGTTGACAAAAGTATGAGGTTTTCACAAAACGTGTGACACGGAAAGATAACGCGATGAGAGTCGTAAGCAATGTGCATGAATATAAAGGTAAGAAAGTGGACAGAATGCGCGAGAATGTGTGAATAGCCAGAAATGTAAACAAAAATTAGTTGCGTGCAAAATTTCACATTACACCGGATGAAGTCCATGGTTAATGTTGGAGAAAATAGGAACCGTATTGCGTCGAGTAAAGCTCATGGCCAATACAATGTAGACAGAAATCTAGCTTGCATAGGGTTTTAGCCCATTGCCAAGCAGTATAACGGATCAAGCCAATATATGCATTGCGTCGAGTGAAGCTCATGGCCAAAGCAAAATTTTGGAAAAATAAATGCTTGCGTAGAGTTCCAGCTCATTGCCAAGCAGTAAATCGGGACAAATCGGTATATGCATTGTGTCGAAGGGGCAGAATAAGACGTAGAAGCATTGCGCCGAGTAAAGCTCATGGCCACTGCGAAATTTCGAGAAAAACAAAATGCTTGCGTAGAGTTTTAGCTCATTACCAAGCGGGAGAGACAGAAAAAGCCCAATTCCAGTCCATGTATTGCGCTGAGTAAAGCTCATAGCCAATATATTTTTTGTAAACTTATATGCAGCTTGCGTAGAGTTTAATAAGCTCATTGCCAAGCATTGATTTCAGTTGAGATGTTGAATCCCAATGCAAAATAAGTAAACCTTTAGTAACGAGACCGATTCTTTGAGCTAATCACATCGGGAACAAAGGTGTATATTTGCTTCAACGAACTCCGAAAAGTTCAACCCCGTAACATTCTCAAAGAATCGTTACCAAGATGCGGAGATCTTTCGTTCGGCAGACTCTGTCCGAAACCCGAGCAGCTCAGGATACGGCTGGATCCAGCTCCCGCCTTAGTAGTGGCACTCAAGCGACGACTGTGGTACCACAGTAAGAGGAGTAGGGTGACTTTAAGCCTTTGTATATTGATCTCGAGCACGGAGATAATGTCGATTGTGTGGTTATGTAGGCGTCCCAACAAAGCTGAACTGTAGTTGGTCCAATGCGGAAGCTGCAAGATTTAGTTTCATTTATCGTACGCGAGTGTGGACCAAACCACAGTCCGCGGGTGCCTCCTGGTAGCTTTGTGATTGTTGATTCCAGTACTTTAAGCGCTCGGCGAGCCAAGATTGCCCGGGAACTCCAAAAACTGGAAGATAAAAGGTGCTCACGGGAAAAGTTTGAAGCAGAAAGGCTGCGAATAAAGAAATCGTTCGTCGAGAAGACGATGAACGAGAAGCTTGAGCGAGAAAAGTAGTACTTGCAGTACTGGGCTTCTTCGCCAACAAGACGAAGCTGATGCGAAAAATGCTGAGGTCGCTCTCACTGCGAAGGCACGACCCTGAAGATCTTCCCCAAGCTAATGGGAAATACTCTCAGAAGGAAAACGACGTAAGGAGGAAACGCGAACTCGACCTGGTCAACCGACTGAAGGTTTTCGAACGAAAGTATGGCGAAGAGCAGGTGAAGCGAGACGAGGAGAGCCAAAGTTTCTTGGCGAAGGAGTGGAATCTGACTGCGCAGCTGCGGGCAGCAGTTGACGAGTCACTGCGATTTAACTGCGGGCAGCAGTCGATGGAAGAACAGTAGAAACACTGTCCTCAATCAACCCCACAAGGCTCAGCCTTGAGTAGTCATCCACAAGCGGCTCCAGTAAGTGGTTTCAAATTTGCACAAATTGAAGCAAATCAAGATACGAATAAATATTACAATTATATATATTATATCAATATTACAATATTGTAAAAGCATGTTCAGACGCCGATAGCTAGGATGGGAGATCAGATAAGATACAAACTAGACAAAAGATCGATAAGATACAAACTAGCAAATGACAGTAAGAAAGGCATGTCAACATTTTCCGTAAAGGGAGGATGTGGTATCCTAATAGGACCGTTTGGAATGTTAGGCTAGACAAGTCCACAGAGATATGCGTGAATACGAGAGGCGGACCCAAACATTCCGATAGTATTTCGTTGTTTGATATAAGTGTAAGGTGGATCTATCAGGTGAAGGACGATTTACAGACCCTCCGTAGACTGTGTGGTTGGCAACGTACAGCCATCGATCGAGCAGAAGAGAGAAGACTTTCATATACTTCACAGGCCACTCCAACCTTGGCTTCAGATTTCTGCCTGATTTCAGCTACGTTAGGTTAATTGCCTTGGATCAGGGTCAACTCAATCAAAACCTTTCCAAATCCTCATCGGACCAGCAATAGGGATATTCATCTTCGCTTTTAGAAATTTATGAGTAGATAAGCTTCCGGAACTTCACTTGTCATGAGACGAGCTCAGTACTATTCCGTTTAATTCCACCACGTTGTAATTTTTACAGATGCGGATTTCGTCTTATGACAGGTGGAGACATTCCACTAAAAGAGCTTATTAATTTTATTCTGGGATTTGTTCACTCCACTGATTTATTGGAGAAATGACTTGCCAGAGGTGGAGAAGTTTCATTATCCGATGGAGTGTCCTCAGGGAGAGCCAACGGGTCTGGGAGACTTTTCGAAGATAACCAGTGCGAATTACCAGATTGCTTATGACATTCTCTGCAAGCGGTACAAAGATAACAAGTTGCTGAAGAAAGAACACAAGCTTTCGACACTCTCCAGGAAATTCAAGCGGAAACCAAGACTCCAAGTAACCATATACATCAGTGAAGGCCATTGTTGCTGGCTGGCCATTGTAGGTGCAATAAACTTGAAATCAAATGTGCCAGCTTTTGCAACAACAAATTAAGTTTTCAGAGATTGATTGACGACGTTTTGTATCCTGAGCAGAGCCGTAGCGTGGACTCCCAGCGCCCTTAGCGAAATCGTTATTGGGCGCCCCTTACTTTCATGCATGTGCAAATGACATGATAAGAGCTGGTTTTTTTTTTCAAAATCAACATTTTTGCGGGTGGTGGATTTAATAAATCTCGCTTAACTTTTCAAAAGGACCCAAGTAACATTTTTTTCATGAATTAACCTTTACGATACCAGCAGACGAAAACGACTAAAAATTATTTTTCATTTTGCTCTCATTTCGTCAATGATCACCCGATTTTAACGAAACAGGCATGGTTGGATCGAAAAATTAATATATTTCCAGGAAATGGCTTGAGGACGTGAATTTTCGTAATGGTTCCGGATTGAGGCCAAAACCCCGTGGGGTACCTATAGTAACCCAAAATGTAATTTTTCCAAGAAACTCACGAAAAAATGATTTTATTCATAACAAATCTATGTATGGTGAATCTAAATGCAATCATATGTTATATTTGAGATTTCAAGGACCTAGCAATTGGTTCCGGGTACATGGCTGCTTGATATCGGTTCCGGTAGGGACCTAAAGTGGACACTTCCGAAATGGATATATTGGAACCGTTTGAATACCCAAATGACTTGAATTCACTCACAAAAGCAAAAGGAGCTCATGCATTATACTTTAAAATGTGTTTGACCACCTTCAGGTGGCCAACCTGGAGCCGGTTCCGGTGGGAACCCAATGAGGACATTTACGGATTTGATCATATTGGTGCCGTTCGACGGCTTAAAATTCGGGATTTTCCTCAAACAAGCGACTAGAACTCATGCCGAGTACTTCCAGGGGAGTTTGGTAACCTTTAGGTGGCCAACCTGGAGCCGGTTCCGGTGGGAGCCCAAAGAGGACATTCCGAATTGAGCATATTGGTGCAGTTCTACGGCTTGAAATTTGGGATTTTCCACACAAAGGCAAATGGAACTCATGCTGAGTACTTCCAAATTATTTTGGTCACCTTCAGGTGGCCAACCTGGAGTAGGTTCCGGTGGGAACCCATAGAGGACATTTACGGATTTGATCATATTGGTGTCGTTCGACGGCTTAAAATTCGGGATTTTACTCGAATACGCGATTGGAACTCATGCCGAATATTTCCAAGTGAGTTTGGTCACCCTGAGATGGCCAACCTGGAGCCGATTCCGGTGGGAACCAAATGAGTACTTCAAAGTGAGTTTGGTCACAATCAGTTGGCCAACTTGGAGCCGGTTCCGGTAGAAACCTAAGAGGAAATTTACGGAATTGAACATATTGGTGCCGTTCGTCAGCTTAAAATTCGTGATTTCTCATGAATAAGGGACTGGAACTTATTCAGTGCGTTTGTTTTTCATGACCTGGAACCTTGAATCGTTCCAGTTGATGACCCAATGAGGACATTTTAAAAATCGAGCTTATGTGTGCTAGAGCTGTGCGCATATTGAAATGTTATCGGCGACGACGTGATAGACCATTTTCAGTCAGCGACAACGGCGTGGCGAAGTTCCTCCGGAAGTTCCTCCAGGAATTCCTCCGGAAGTTCCTCCAGGAATTCCTCCGGAAGTTCCTCCAGGAATTACTCCGGAAGTTCCTCCAGGAATTCCTCCGGAAGTTCCTCCAGGAATTCCTCCGGAAGTTCCTCCAGGAATTCCTCCGGAAGTTCCTCCAGGAATTCCTCCGGAAGTTCCTCCAGGAATTCCTCCGGAAGTTCCTCCAGGAATTCCTCCGGAAGTTCCTCCAGGAATTCCTCCGGAAGTTCCTCCAGGAATTCATCCGGAAGTTCCTCCAGGAATTCCTCCAGAAGTTCCTCCAGGAATTCCTCCGGAAGTTCCTCCAGGAATTCCTCCGGAAGTTCCTCAAGGAATTCCTCCGGAAGTTCCTCCAGGAATTCCTCCGGAAGTTCCTCCAGGAATTCCTCCGGAAGTTCCTCCAGGAATTCCTGCGGAAGTTCCTCCAGGAATTCCTCCGAAGTTCCTCCAGGAATTCCTCCGGAAGTTCCTCCAGGAATTCCTCCGAAGTTCCTCCAGGAATTCCTCCGGAAGTTCCTCCAGGAATTCCTCCGGAAGTTCCTCCAGGAATTCCTCCGGAAGTTCCTCCAGGAATTCCTCCGGAAGTTCCTCCAGGAATTCCTCCGGAAGTTCCTCCAGGAATTCCTCCGGAAGTTCCTCCAGGAATTCCTCCGAAGTTCCTCCAGGAATTCCTCGGAAGTTCCTCCAGGAATTCCTCCGGAAGTTCCTCCAGGAATTCCTCCGGAAGTTCCTCCAGGAATTCCTCCGGAAGTTCCTCCAGGAATTCCTCCGGAAGTTCCTCCAGGAATTCCTCCGGAAGGTCCTCCCGGAATTCCTCCTATAGCTCCTCCAGCAATTCCTCCGGAAGTTCCTCCAGGAATTCCTCCGCAAGTTCCTCCAGGAATTCCTCCGGAAGTTCCTCCAGGAATTCCTCCGGAAGTTCCTCCAGGAATTCCTCCGGAAGTTCCTCCAGGAATTCCTCCGGAAGTTCCTCCAGGAATTCCTCCGGAAGTTCCTCCAAGAATTCCTCCGGAAGTTCCTCCAGGAATTCCTCCGGAAGTTCCTCCAGGAAGTTCCTCCAGGAATTCCTCCGGAAGTTCCTCCAGGAATTCCTCCGGAAGTTCCTCCAGGAATTCCTCCGGAAGTTCCTCCAGGAATTCCTCCGGAAGTTCCGTCAGGAATTCCTCCGGAAGTTCCTTTAGAAATTCCTCCGAAGTTCCTTTAGGAATCCATCCGGAAGTTCCTTTAGGAATTCCTCCGGAAGTTCCTTCAGGAATTCCTCCGGAAGTTCCTTCAGGAATTCCTCCGGAAGTTCCTTCAGGAATTCCTCCGGAAGTTCCTTCAGGAATTCCTCCGGAAGTTCCTTCAGGAATTCCTCCGGAAGTTCCTCCAGGAATTCCTCCGGAAGTTCCTCCAGGAATTCCTCCGGAAGTTCCTCCAGGAATTCCTCCGAAGTTCCTCCAGGAATTCCTCCGGAAGTTCCTCCAGGAATTCCTCCGGAAGTTCCTCCAGGAATTCCTCCGAAGTTCCTCCAGGAATTCCTCCGGAAGTTCCTCCAGGAATTCCTCCGGAAGTTCCTCCAGGAATTCCTCCGGAAGTTCCTCCAGGAATTCCTCGGAAGTTCCTCCAGGAATTCCTCCGGAAGTTCCTCCAGGAATTCCTCCGGAAGTTCCTCCAGGAATTCCTCCGAAGTTCCTCCAGGAATTCCTCCGGAAGTTCCTCCAGGAATTCCTCCGGAAGTTCCTCCAGGAATTCCTCCGGAAGTTCCTCCAGGAATTCCTCCGGAAGTTCCTCCAGGAATTCCTCCGGAAGTTCCTCCAGGAATTCCTCCGGAAGTTCCTCCAGGAATTCCTCCGGAAGTTCCTCCAGGAATTCCTCCGGAAGTTCCTCCAGGAATTCCTCCGGAAGTTCCTCCAGGAATTCCTCCGAAGTTCCTCCAGGAATTCCTCCGGAAGTTCCTCCAGGAATTCCTCCGGAAGTTCCTCCAGGAATTCCTCCGGAAGTTCCTCCAGGAATTCCTCCGGAAGTTCCTCCAGGAATTCCTCCGGAAGTTCCTCCAGGAATTCCTCCGGAAGTTCCTCCAGGAATTCCTCCGGAAGTTCCTCCAGGAATTCCTCCGGAAGTTCCTCCAGGAATTCCTCCGGAAGTTCCTCCAGGAATTCCTCCGGAAGTTCCTCCAGGAATTCCTCCGGAAGTTCCTCCAGGAATTCCTCCGAAGTTCCTCCAGGAATTCCTCCGGAAGTTCCTCCAGGAATTCCTCCGGAAGTTCCTCCAGGAATTCCTCCGGAAGTTCCTCCAGGAATTCCTCCGGAAGTTCCTCCAGGAATTCCTCCGAAGTTCCTCCAGGAATTCCTCCGGAAGTTCCTCCAGGAATTCCTCCGAAGTTCCTCCAGGAATTCCTCCGGAAGTTCCTCCAGGAATTCCTCCGAAGTTCCTCCAGGAATTCCTCCGGAAGTTCCTCCAGGAATTCCTCCGGAAGTTCCTCCAGGAATTCCTCCGGAAGTTCCTCCAGGAATTCCTCCGGAAGTTCCTCCAGGAATTCCTCCGGAAGTTCCTCCAGGAATTCCTCCGGAAGTTCCTCCAGGAATTCCTCCGGAAGTTCCTCCAGGAATTCCTCCGGAAGTTCCTCCAGGAATTCCTCGGAAGTTCCTCCAGGAATTCCTCCGGAAGTTCCTCCAGGAATTCCTCCGGAAGTTCCTCCAGGAATTCCTCCGGAAGTTCCTCCAGGAATTCCTCCGGAAGTTCCTCCAGGAATTCCTCCGGAAGTTCCTCCAGGAATTCCTCCGAAGTTCCTCCAGGAATTCCTCCGGAAGTTCCTCCAGGAATTCCTCCGAAGTTCCTCCAGGAATTCCTCCGGAAGTTCCTCCAGGAATTCCTCCGGAAGTTCCTCCAGGAATTCCTCCGGAAGTTCCTCCAGGAATTCCTCCGAAGTTCCTCCAGGAATTCCTCCGGAAGTTCCTCCAGGAATTCCTCCGGAAGTTCCTCCAGGAATTCCTCGGAAGTTCCTCCAGGAATTCCTCCGGAAGTTCCTCCAGGAATTCCTCCGGAAGTTCCTCCAGGAATTCCTCCGGAAGTTCCTCCAGGAATTCCTCCGGAAGTTCCTCCAGGAATTCCTCCGGAAGTTCCTCCAGGAATTCCTCCGGAAGTTCCTCCAGGAATTCCTCGGAAGTTCCTCCAGGAATTCCTCCGGAAGTTCCTCCAGGAATTCCTCCGGAAGTTCCTCCAGGAATTCCTCGGAAGTTCCTCCAGGAATTCCTCCGGAAGTTCCTCCAGGAATTCCTCCGGAAGTTCCTCCAGGAATTCCTCCGGAAGTTCCTCCAGGAATTCCTCCGAAGTTCCTCCAGGAATTCCTCCGGAAGTTCCTCCAGGAATTCCTCCGGAAGTTCCTCCAGGAATTCCTCCGGAAGTTCCTCCAGGAATTCCTCCGGAAGTTCCTCCAGGAATTCCTCCGGAAGTTCCTCCAGGAATTCCTCCGGAAGTTCCTCCAGGAATTCCTCCGGAAGTTCCTCCAGGAATTCCTCCAGAAGTTCCTCCAGGAATTGCTCCCGAAGTTCCTCCAGGAATTCCTCCGGAAGTTCCTCCAGGAATTCCTCCGGAAGTTCCTCCAGGAATTCCTCCGGATGTTCCTCCGGGAATTCCTCCGGAAGTTCCTCCAGGAATTCCTCCAGGAACTTCTCCAGAAGTTCCTCCAGGAACTCCTCCAGAAGTTCCTTCAAGACCTCCTCCGGAAGTTCCTCCAGGAACTCCTCCAGAAGTTCCTCCAGAAGTTCCTCCAGGAACTCCTCCAGAAGTTCCTCCAGGAACTCCTCCAGAAGTTCCTCCAGGAACTCCTCCAGAAGTTCCTCCAGGAACTCCTTCAGAAACTCCTCCAGAAGTTCCTCCAGGAACTCCTCCAGAAGTTCCTCCAGGAACTCCTTCAGAAATTCCTCCAAGAACTCCTCCGGAAGTTCCTCCAGGATCTCCTCCAGAAGTTCCTCCAGGAACTCCTCCAGAAGTTCCTCCAGGAACTCCTCCAGAAGTTCCTCCAGGAACTCCTCCAGAAGTTCCTCCAGGAACTCCTCCAGAAGTTCCTCCAGGAACTCCTCCAGAAGTTCCTCCAGGAACTCCTCCAGAAGTTCCTCCTCCTGGAGGAACTTCCGGAGGAATTCTTGGAGAAATTCCTGGAGGAACTTCCGGAGGAATTCTTGGAGGAACTGCCGGAGGAATTCCTGGAGGAACTTCCGGAGGAATTCCTGGAGGAACTTCCGGAGGAATTCCTGGAGGAACTTCCGGAGGAATTCCTGGAGGAACTTCCGGAGGAATTCCTGGAGGAACTTCCGGGGGAATTCCTGGAGGAACTTCCGGGGGAATTCCTGGAGTAACATCTGGAGGAATTCCTGGAGGAACTTCCGGAGGAATTCCTGGTGGAACTTCCGGAGGAATTCCTGGAGGAACTTCCGGAGGAATTCCTGGAGGAACTTCCGGAGGAATTCCTGGAGGAACTTCCGAGGAATTCCTGGAGGAACTTCCGGAGGAATTCCTGGAGGAACTTCCGAGGAATTCCTGAGGAACTCGAGGAATTCCTGGAGGAACTTCCGAGGAATTCCTGAGGAACTTCCGGAGGAATTCCTGGAGGAACTTCCGGAGGAATTCCTGGAGGAACTTCCGGAGGAATTCCTGGAGGAACTTCCGGAGGAATTCCTGAGGAACTTCCGGAGGAATTCCTGGAGGAACTTCCGGAGGAATTCCTGAGGAACTTCCGGAGGAATTCCTGGAGGAACTTCCGGAGGAATTCCTGGAGGAACTTCCGGAGGAATTCCAGGAGGAACTTCCGCAGAAATTCCTGGAGGAGCTTCCGGAGGAATTCCTGGAAGAACTTCCGAAGGAGTTCCTGGAGGGTCTTCCGGAGGAACCTGGAGAAATTCCTAAAGGATCGTCCGGAGGAATTCCTGGAGGAACTTCCGGAGGAATTCCTGGAGGAACTTCCGGAGGAATTCCTGTAGGAACATCCGGAGGAATTCCTGGAGGTACATCCGGAGGAATTCCAGGAGGAACATCCGGAGGAATTCCTGGAGGAACTTCCGGAGGAATTCCTGGAGGAACTTCCGGAGGAATTTCTGGAGGAACTTCCGGAGGAATTCCTGGAGGAACTTCCGGAGGAATTCCTGGAGGAACTTCCGGAGGAATTCCTGGAGAAACTTCCGGAGGAATTCCTGAGGAACTTCCGGAGGAATTCCTTGAGGAACTTCCGGAGGAATTCCTGGAGGAACTTCCGGAGGAATTCCTGGAGGAACTTCCGGAGGAATTCCTGGAGGAACTTCCGGAGGAATTCCTGGAGGAACTTCCGGAGGAATTCCTGGAGGAACTTCCGGAGGAATTCCTGGAGGAACTTCCGGAGGAATTCCTGGAGGAACTTCCGGAGGAATTCCTGGAGGAACTTCCGGAGGAATTCCTGGAGGAACTTCCGAGGAATTCCTGGAGGAACTTCCGGAGGAATTCCTGGAGGAACTTCCGGAGGAATTCCTGGAGGAACTTCCGGAGGAATTCCTGGAGGAACTTCCGGAGGAATTCCTGGAGGAACTTCCGAGGAATTCCTGAGGAACTTCCGGAGGAATTCCTGGAGGAACTTCCGGAGGAATTCCTGGAGGAACTTCCGGAGGAATTCCTGGAGGAACTTCCGGAGGAATTCCTGGAGGAACTTCCGGAGGAATTCCTGGAGGAACTTCCGGAGGAATTCCTGGAGGAACTGCCGGAGGAATTCCTGGAGGAACTTCCGGAGGAAGTCCTGGAGGAACTTCCGGAGGAATTCCTTGAGGAACTTCCGGAGGAATTCCTTGAGGAACTTCCGGAGAAATTCCTTGAGGAACTTCGCCACGCCGCCGTCGCTGACTGAAAATGGTCTATCACGTCGCTGCCGATAACATTTCAATATGCGCACAGCTCTAGCACCCATGAGCTTGATTTTTAAAATGAGGACAAAAATGAGGGTCATAAACTGGAACGATTCAGGGTTCCAGGTCACGCAAATATAACATATGATTGCATTTAGATTCACCATACATAGATTTGTTATGAATAAAATCGTGATTGATAATTTCGTGAGTTTCTTGGAAAAATTACATTTTGGGTTACCATAGGTACCCCACGGGGTTTTGGCCTCAATCCGGAACCATTACGAAAATTCACGTCCTCAAGCCATTTCCTGAAAATATATTAAATTTTCGATCCAATCATGCCAGTTTCGTTAAAATCGGGTGATCATTGACGAAATGAGAACAAATTGAAAAATATTTTTTAGTCGTTTTCGTCTGCTGGTACCGTAAAGGTTAATTTGAATAGCGCAATCAACAGAACAACATGAAAGCTTTTGATTGCAGTACTCAAATTAATTCATGAATGTTACTTAGGTCCTTTTGAAAAGTTAAGCGAGAAATGTTTGCTTTATGAATGAAGGATTTAAAAAAAAGGCCAGAACATTTCTAAAAATCCCAAATAAAAAAAACTAGATCCAGTAGTGCGTGTGTTACTGACACAAAATCCAGACTTCCTTGTGAATTCACGCACTAGTGGATCTGACTAGGCCAATAAAATCCATCTCTCAACTGTGTCCAAATCTTATAGATTAGTGCCTGCAATAGCTATCAAATCCGATGTGTAAAATGATGCTAAACTTAAGTCGAGGATAAAACTACAGCAGCTTTTTCGATAATGTATATAATATTAAAGTTTTCTTATATAAAACACATATTTGAAGATGTCCTATGTAAGAGATAGCGGAATTTAAGACTTTCATGCATGATGTCTCGAAAATTAAAACTTTTTTTAATACACCAGCTAAACATTGCTCATACAATGCCTTTTATTTCCTAAAATATGGTTTATATTTCAGAAGAAAACGATATATTACGCCTTTGTATGTTTTTTCACCCTTATACAATTGTCTGGTTTAAAGGAATCGAAAATTTCACAGGATCAAATGCGACCGTTATGGTCCGATGTTTTCCTAAATTAAAACAAACTCCCTATCACTACATCTGTTATTTGGAAACGGCTTTGATTTATTATTCACGAACAAAAATTATACGCGTTTTTTACAGTCTACTCTGTGTTTTGCCTTTGGCATGTTTAAGTCTTCAAGGGCTTCCTTGAAGAAACTTGTTCCAATCTTCTTTTCATTTATATTTCCTGTTCCTTTCTATTTTCACTTGCTTCTTCATCAGGTAAATGTTAAAAAATAGACAGTGAAGATGCTTCTTGAGCCTACGTTCTGTTACCTGTATCAGTAAAATTAGTCAAACGGTAGATTGAAGATGAAGTCCCCAAGGGAAACGCCTATTAAAAGCTTGAATCTAAAACACTTTGAACCGATAAATTTGAGAATATACCAAGGCTTTTAACACGGTTTGATTTTAGCCGATTGAGACCCTCAGCATCAATAAAACAAGGAATTAACCTCACCACAAAAAATCACAAAAAAATCGGAGAAAATTCAAGTGGTTCTAGAGGCCTCTAGTGGTATCCATCCAACCGCGTAAAAAACCTTGATGAGATTTATGTCATCATTTCCTATAGTTCAATTCTGGATTTCGGCGCCCTCCTAAGACCTAGCGCCCTTGGCGGGGGCCAACCTGGCCAACCACACGCTACGGTGCTGATCCTGAGCCAGTATGTTCTACACTAGTGTTACGAATTCCAAACAATTTTCGTGGCGAGCAGAGTGCTGAAATCCATTGGACTCCAATGCTCCTGATGGAAATTCCGAAGAGTTTTCCGTTGTAGCTCCCAAAAGTTTTCCGTTGAAATTGGAAACTCCCAAGGATTTCCTGTTGGCCAGAAATTCTCGTTGTAATCAACCTTTGAACATGTTTGAAAATGTTTCGCCGAAAGTTATTTGGCCTAAGGCCAAATCTTGTTTGGCCGAATATGTCATTTGACCGAACAAATAATTAGACAGAAATTCATTTGACAAGCCATCAGACCGAAATATATATGCGACCGAAAATGTTGTTCGGCTGAACAAATCATTTGGCCAAAAAAGTCATTTGACATATAATAATCACTCTTGTCCTTCAGTTCAATAAAAAAAACATTTATTCACTAAGTACATTCGATTGCACTTGATAATTACATTAATTAAGAACTAACTACGTTCACCGACCGATAATCAATTACTGACTGCCTGAGGCTCTGTCTGGTTTTATTTTATAATGATATTCACTGATCTAGCAAATAGCCTAAAAATGCTGATCAACCGATACGCTGCTGTTGATGTCACTGTTGTCGGGCGGGTGGAAATGCTGTCCTTGCATCCGGTCACACGTTGGGAACTGGGTCAGCTGAGTGTGTAGATGCATGCGTCAGGGGAATCCTGACTGTAACTATATAGCCGATACTATCGTTGACCGAACTGGTCATTTTACGGGAAAAGTTGTTTGTGTAGAGTAGGTAATTTGACCGAAAATGCCTTTTGGTCAAAATAGTCGTTTAGCAGAAAGTGCTATTTGGTCAAATGGGCCGACATTTTTTACCATGTGACCCGTTCACCAAATAATCTTTTCGGCCATACGATTTTGTCGACCAAATGTTCGGCCTGTTCGGTCAAGTGACATTGTCAATCAAATGACCGGATAGGGCGAACGAATTTTCCAACAAAATTACTAAATCAATCGTATGTTCCATTCTAATGACTTTTTCGGCCAAACCATTCGATCTAATATTCGTTTCAACCAAACAATACATTCGGCAGATCAAACAAATGCCTTTCCGTCGAGTGACTGTTGGTCAAACAACGCGAAAGGCTGTTTGGCCGAAAGTCATTTGGCCGAAAACCATTTGACAGAAGACCACAAGACCATGTACCCGGCCTTGCTCGGATTTTGATTCAGGGTTTTTTCTTTACAATCGGAAAATCTTAAAACCAATTGGTCAACAGGGTAAATGTATTTTGTTGTTCATATTTCTTCATCTGACTTGACAGGCATGCACTTCTGAAAACATTTAATGATTTTTTAGGAAGGGATCAAACCCATCATCATCGAAAGAACCACAACCACCATTGCCTTATTCTGGGAAAATGCCCTTCATGAAAGAAGGGATCAGTTCCAATCTCCTTATTCCAAGCAATGGCTATGGCTTTATGACAATGGCCTGCACCCTTTAGGGGTATGTCAATTACAAGGAAATGTCATATTCTGCAGATTGTCATTTATGGGAACTTGTAATTTTCGTTGAAAAGTAATTTTTGGAGAAATGTTATTTTCGGGAAAATATTATTGTCGAGGATTTGCTATTTTGAGGAATTCGGGCATTTAGTTTTAGGATAATTGTTCAATTTTGAAAAACCTCGGATAGACGAAAGAATGAGGAATGTTCATATTCTAAATAATACCCAGCCTCAATAACTTTCCGTAGAACAAAAGCCCCTTCCAATGTCTCTATAATTGTTTCCGTTGGGTGGAGAATACATGTTCCAGATTTGTTTGAAATCTCCCCATTTCATAAAAATGCCCTCCCTCTCAGTTCCCTGTGATACCCCCACCCAGTCTATTATGGCCTTCCTTAGACAAAAAATATTTGTTCCAAATTTGGTTGAATTCAGTCAAGGGGTTCAGGAGTTACATTGGGTTTATTTATTTAATTGTTACCTCCATCTGACTTATAGTCTTAATGAAGTTTGATGAGGGGAAAAAGCCAACTTGAATTGGTCATAAAACACCTTCCTCAAACTGGCATAAAAGCCCCATATATTTTCAAGTTGCTTTGAGTTGATCAAAAACTAATCTATACCCCTCCCAACACATCCTCTTTCTCTCTTCCAATGACCCTCCCACCATCACTATAATTGTCTTCTTACAAACTTGTTTTTTTACCGGGATCTCAGCAATTTTTTCAACTTTAGATTTATTTATAGAACTTTAGAAGATAGAAGATAGAAGAAGACGAAATATACAATCTACATATATTTGGGCTTTCTACATCTCGATAACATTCCTATCTCGATATCTCTCTATCTCGATGTGTTCTGTTCAGGGTTTGCAGAAATTGCTCTCAATAGATAACGAACAACGATAAAAGAAAGGCAAAAACTGTTCCGAATCATAACAAGCCATGATAATAAATTTATCAAACTTGTATACAAGTGCGAAAAAACAGAATCGGATAGGCAGCCCCCACAGAAAAATAGTGATTCTCGCTTTGTTTTCGCTCCTTTCATGTTGGTTACTGCACAGCTGTGTAGAACAAGTTGAAATGCATCATCAGAGCCAGTGCTCCCCGCATTTGGAGCTTTCTAAAATAAATTTATCATGGGGTATAGCATCCCGAACCAGTTCTCTATCATGACAGCTTGCGAAAAAAGTCTCTCGCGGTATGCTACATATCGTATATGTATACACAGATGATGAGTGAGAGACTTGTTCTTTCTCATTAGGATTCAATCCCTGGTTCTGATCATATTTTGTTGAGGATTATCTCTCCCTATGTCGATATATTTAAATTTCTAGGCTACCAGATCATCTTTGGACAATAACAAACGGTTCACAGACAAGATATGACTCACTTGTCATAAGACGAGTTAATACAATCCCATTGAATTCCACCACTTAATTGTATCTTGACAGATACGTATTTCGACCTCAAATGTAAGGCCGTCTTCAGTGTCTCGTACTTGACTCGACTTATATGACATTTACTTTGTTGTCATTTTTCATAGCAACGAGCTTTTTTAGATCTAGTACTCCATTCCAATTGTCCTTCCATTCCTCAATCTCTCCCTATCTCGATGGTCCCTTCATTATCAAGATTTGGACAGACGACTATAGATTACATTTTGTGGGGGAAGGGTTGTTTGGCCGAAATCCATTCAGCCGAAAGCCATTTGGCCAAATGCCACTAGGCCGAACAAACCATTAGGCCGAAAACCATCTGGCCGAAAGGGTCATTTGGCCGAAAGGGTCGTTTGGCCGAAAGGGTCATTTGGCCGAAAGGGTCATTTGGCCGAAAGGGTCATTTGGCCGAAAGAGTCATTTGGCCGAAAGGGTCCTCAGGGCGATAGGGTCATTTGCCCGAAAGGGTCATTTAACTGAAAGGGTCATTTGGCCGAAAGAGTCATTAGGCCGAAAGGGTCGTTTGGTCGAATAGGTCATTTGAAAAGTGAGACATTAGGAATGAGAAGAGATACGTCTCACTTCTCGCTCTTCATTTTTCTCTTCTCATTGTAGAAAGTGAGAAGCGCGAAATGAGTAGCGCACTAGTCGGACTCGATTATCCGAGGTTCGATTATCCGGAATTTTAGACTCGATTATTCGGAGTATTTTTTTTCTTCGATTTTTTTTTAATTTAAATTTTTTTATTTCAATAGTTTTTTTTAACTTTATTAAAGTGTTTTTTAATCTACAGATTAAGTTCAACACCGCATTTCAATATTATAATATACAATACGATTATTTTAAAAATATGGGATGTACTAGGGTGTGGGAGGGGTTGAAAAAGCGGTTGTTTTGTATATTGATATTTGAATTTAGGCTTGTATATCAAATTCATGAGTTCACATGAACATTTTACTATTATATTCATACAAAATATGATTATTTGAAGAAACAGGAACGTATCTGAAATGAGAGGGACTAAAGTAGAGGTGTTCTATATAATTATGTTGCACACCCAAGAATAACCGAACGATCAGCAGAATTCCCTTAACAACAACCACACCGACCCACATCAGGAATAAGCACATCAGCACCTTTGCACCGGACGTCGACCATCGTGCCATGCAGAGACCATTGGCCCCCGAATTGCAGTATCATCAAGTTTTAGCTATTAAGTAGGGCCCAATCAATCGAGTTCAGTAAGTTAGTATTCAGTTCCCATTCTAGATAGTTAATCAGTGACTTAGTTCGTGAATTAATTGTATCTTAATTTAAGTAATGAGTAAATAAATTGTTTTTTTTTACTCACACCCGGTCCTCCGACTGTTTTTGGCGCAGCCGTACGGCGTTAAGTAAAGTGAAGTTGTAATAACAGTGCTGGTGGTTATACTAACAATTTCCCACCAAGTGTGATCCGGAGAAGCAGCCACTACAAGATAGAGCAGCCGCATCCATCTCTTTGTGATTGTTAAAGCGAAGACGACTCGAGGTCACCGCCGCCAACTTTACCAACACTCAACGACCGAACCATCAGGTAAGTGAATCTTTTCCTTTTTATTAAAAGTGTAAAAGTGATACTTCCATTCTGGAGAGGCACTACAAGATAGACCTCCCAGACAGTGCTTTATTTGAACAGAGTCATACTACAAGATAGGTGTTTCTTGAAGAATTTAGTGCTAAATTTGAATAGTGCATACTACAAGATAGGTGTATATTCTACCTTTTCGTGTGGAAAACTACAAGATAGAGCCCACGATCCCATATTGAATGCCTAACCCGAGTAGCACACTTGTCATATATAAGTCACTGCAACTCATATGCGACCAAATCCAGTCACATTGGAGTTGCTGCAACCAAGAATAATTAAGAATAATTAAGAATAATAAGAATAATTAATTAGTTAATAAGAATAAGTCTGCCCTACACAGAGCTAGGCAACTTTTCATTCATTCTAATTCCAACGATTCGGAATAATTAATCGGAAAATAATTAAGAATAATTAAGAATAATAAGAATAATTAATTAGTTAATAAGAATAAGTCTGCCCTACACAGAGCTAGGCAACTTTTCATTCATTCTAATTCCAACGATTCGGAATCAGAGGATACCCAATCGGATCATTCAGAGGAATACTCACACGTACCCTTAAAAACCGATATTCCATTATTGTGCTCTTTGTCGATAGACGAATCTAATATGGAAAACTTAGTTAAAGATATCGCTACCGAGCTTAGCACCCTAGCTCAAACACTGCATATCATTCAACAAACTCAGAACGAACAACAACAAACCCTGAATGCGCTAACTCAGCAGAACGGTACTTCAGGAAACATTAGTCCGACGGAGAATAGTGCAATGCAACCTGATTCCCGTCAAACGTTTAACGACTTATTTAGAATTCCCGATCCCATCAAAGCGATTCAGTCTTTCGTTGGCAATAGAAAACAACTCTCTAATTGGATACAAACTACAGAAAAAACTGTTAACGCATTTAAACCGCTAGTATCAGACCAACAATTTGAAATGTACACCATGGCTATAATAAACAAAATTGAGGGCCGAGCAAAAGACATAGTATGTCTTGCAGGCAATCCTCAGTTTTTTTCAGAAATTAAAGACATTCTCGTTGCCACCCTTGGTGACAGACAAGAATTGTCCACATACAAATGCCAACTTTGGCAGAATAAAATGATTGAAGGGGTTAGTATCCAACGATACTACCAAAAGACAAAAGAAATAGTCCAAAATATTAAAATTATTGCTAAACAAAATCAAAAGTATCGAGATAATTGGGATGCAATATGCGACTTTATAGACGCTGACGCATTAGCAGCTTTTATAGCTGGATTAAAGGAACCGTATTTTGGATATGCCCAGGCAGCACGTCCAAGTGACTTGGAAGACGCTTACGCCTTCTTATGTAAATTTAGATCCCAGGAAATCACCGCTCAAAACATGACCGATAAGCATAATCCGAAATTTTATAAGAATAATAATCTACAGTTGAAACATGAAAAACCAAATTCGTTCAAGCCAGTAAATCCACCACTTCCCTCTAGCCAGAGTACTGATAACAATACGCATAAACATACTTTCCAAAAAGTTCATCCTATGGATACACAATCTACAAATAGTAAACTACCCTCAATAGGAGACAGATAAATAATAATGAATTAGAGGAACCCCCAATAGATGAAGATAACGTTAGTGCTTCAGAAGATGAAACGGAGCTCTCCATAAATTTTTGGCAAACAGCTTCGAGAACCCCGATAACATGAATTTTTTACCTTATATAAGCTGCAAAAATTCAAAAACTGATGAAGAATTGAAATTACTCTTAGACACCGGAGCGAACAAAAATGTTTTGAGACCAGGCATAATTCCAAAGACACAAAACACACTTAAAACTACTATTTCAGGCACATACTCAATTAATCGAAAAGGGAAAATTAATTTGTTAGGACATAATCTTCCAAAACAAACATACTACGAAATGAAATTTCATAATTTTTTTGACGGAATTATTGGTTCCGAATTCCTAGCCAAAACTAAATCAACCATCGATTTTAACAATTGTACCGTCACAATAAACGGGATTAAAATTGGTTTTCAGAAATTTTATCCCACGGCTAAACTTTTTCACCACACCATCACCATCGATACAACAACTGATGGAGACTGGTTTGTCCCAACACCTCAAAAGTTAAGCAAACAAATTATAATTTAACCAGGCCTATATAATTCATGCAATAGTAAATCTACTATTCATGTTATGACTACATGTAAAGAATTCAAGGAAAATCTACCAAAAATTGGATTAAGAGTAAACAATTTCGAAACCATTACTCCTATTCCAATTAGTTCGGAGAACAATCTCGAGTTAGATGCAATCAATGAGCTTATCCGTACTCAGCATCTTTCGAAATTAGAGAAACATGAACTTTTATCAGTAATACTACAACACCAGCAAGTTTTATTGAAAAAAGATGAGAAATTGACAGCCACTATGGCTATCAAACACAAAATTATTACTAAGGATGATGAACCGGTATACACTAAATCTTATCGCTACCCTCATCATTTTAAGGCAGATGTTGAAGAACAAGTTAGAGACATGTTGGAAAATGGAATTATCCGCCATTCTACCAGTCCCTACTCTTCACCAATTTGGGTTGTACCCAAGAAAACTGACGCTTCGGGAAAACGAAAAGTCAGAGTTGTGATTGATTACCGTAAATTAAATGAAAAAACGGTAAATGATAAATTTCCCATTCCTCAGATCGAAGATATTTTAGATAGTCTAGGGAAATATTTTACCACCCTTGACCTGAAATCTGGTTTCCACCAGATTCAAATGGATCCGAATCATCAAGCAAAGACAGCCTTTTCTACGGCGCAGGGTCATTTCGAATTTGTTCGGATGCCTTTTGGCCTCAAAAATGCACTTGCTACATTTCAGCGTGCAGTGAATTACATTTTAGCCGACTATATTGGAACGATTTGTTATGTTTATTTGGATGACATAATAATCATCGGATTCAATCTGAAGAACCATTTGGAAAATATCGCAAAAGTTTTGAAAAGACTATCAGATTTCAATCTCAAGATTCAATTAGACAAATGTGAGTTCTTGAAGAAAGAGACTGAATTTCTAGGACATGTTATTACCCCAGAAGGAGTAAAACCAGATCCCTCGAAAATTATTAAAATACTCGACTGGAAATCACCCGCTTCGCAGAAAGAAATTAAGCAATTTCTTGGTTTAACAGGCTATTATAGACGGTTTATAAAAGATTACGCGAAACTTGCTAAACCGCTTACCAAATATTTGAAAAAGGACATCTTTGTGGATACAAACGATAAAGAATATAAAAAAGGATTTGAAAAATTAAAACTCATTTTGACTTCTGATCAGATATTATCATACCCTGATTATGATTTACCATTCATACTTACTACTGATGCTAGTAATTATGCATTAGGAGCGGTTCTTTCACAAATTCAAGATAACAAAGAAATACCAATAGCATTTGGAAGCAGGACACTAAATGGAGCGGGGAAAATTACTCCACAACGGAGAAAGAAGCTCTGGCAATCATTTGGGCCGTCGAAAAATATCGTTCTTATTTATACGGAAACAAATTCACATTGATTACGGATCATAAGCCATTAACCTTCATCAAAACTTCAGTTAAAAATCAGAAAATTTTAAGATGGAGACTCGAGTTAGAAAGTTTTGATTATGATGTACAATATAAGGAGGGCAAAGCAAATGTCGTTGCAGATGCCCTGAGCCGAAAAACTGAAACTGAGACTAGTCCAATAATAAATAATTCTGAAACTTCTGAGAGTATTGATAATTTTTCCCACCAAACCAGTCCACCTTCGGAAACGAATGATGAAAACGAAACGACAGACGCAGACACAATACACTCAGCAAACCCTTCTGATGACGATTACATTCACTGTACGGAACGACCGATAAATTACTTTAGAAATCAAATAATTTTTAAAATTTCTCGTATCGAAACAGAAATTAAAGAATCACCCTTTCCCCACTACCATAGAGTAACAATTTGCATGAAACAGTTTGACGAACAGTCCATTTTAGATGTTCTAAAAAGATTCCACAATAATAGACAATCTGCTATTATGGCTCCCGACAGCATAATGGTCCTTATACAAGAGGTATACAAGAAACATTTTAATAAATCAGGTCATTTTGTATTAACACAATTCAGAGTCGAAGACGTAGGTAACGAACATAGACAAAACGCATTAATATCAAAAGAACATGAACGTGCACGCACATAGAGGAATCAATGAAAATGAGAATCAACCCAAACGTAGTTACTTTTTCCCCGGAATGCATGCGAAAATAAAAAGTTTAGTGAACACTTGCACTATTTGCAATACCCATAAATATGACAGGAAACATTACAATATCAAAATTTCTCCCAGACCCACAACCGATAAACCTATGGACAGAGTCCATATGGACATATTTTCGATAGACAGACTCAACTTTTTATCACTTGTGGATTCATTTTCTAAACACACACAACTGTTACCAATGGATACTAAAAATCTTATAGATGTTAAAAACGCTTTAGCGCAATATTTTGCTACATTTGGTACACCCAGAGAAATAATCACCGATCATGAGACTACTTTCAGGTCCGTTCAACTAAGGAGCTATCTGGACAGCATTGGAACCTGCCTAAAATACGCATCATCGTCTGAAAGCAACGGCCAGGTTGAGAAAACCCACTCAACGATAATTGAGACGCTAAACGCAAATAAACACAAATTCCCGAATTTAAATACAGTTGCCCTTATCCACTTAACAGTTTCTTTCTATAATTCCAGTGTCCACTCTTCGACGGGATTTACTCCAAACGAGGTTTTGTTCAATCAGGAGAACGTTGTCATCCGGCAAGAAATTGACGAATCGGCACGAGAACTTTTCATTAAGGTAAAATCAAATTTAGACAGGGCGGCAGATAGACAAAGCAAGCAGATTAAATATAAAGAAGAGCCCCCTATTTTTAATGATCAACAAAAGGGTTTTCATCAAACCTAATATCAGAAAAAACTAGAGCCTAGAGCTAGACGAACTATTGCACAAGAAGTCACTGATAGAACTTTTAAAAACAGTAGAAACATTAAACGACACAAGAATAAAATTAAAAGAATTAAATCAACTCAAGCTTAAACATGTTATTGTCTCTCATATTTTTTAACCTAATTTCAACATTGATTAATTCACAACATTTAGAAATGCGAAATCTTTATTCTGACCCTGTACTTTTATTTAAACTTAGAGAATGTAAAATCCAAACAGGCGTAACAAAAATCATTCATCCAATTAATTTGACTAATATAGAGATTAACGTACTTCTTTTTAGCGAAATAGCCAAACGAACAGATAATAAACTACCAATGTCAAAATTATTATTTCAAGTAGGGCATTAGTCAACAACTTTTACCAATTGAAACCTATTAGTAATAGACGACACAAACGCTGGGACAAAATTGGTCAAACGTGGAAATGGATGGCAGGCAGCCCCGACGCGGACGATTTGAGGCTTATTAACAGAACTTTGAATGAGCTTATAAACGAAAACAATCATCAAATTAGGGTGAACGACGTTATTAACAACAGGATTCAAGAGATGTCATACACCATCAATAATTTAATCAAACAACAGTCAATTACCAATAAACTTATATTAGAGGAAATTGACGCTTTAACTCTAATATTGTACATTGACACCATCAACGATGTACTTGAGGAAATCCAAGATACAGTAATAAGGGCGAAAATTTCTTTAGCAACACAGAAAAAAATAATGAAAAATAAACAGCGTGTAAAACTTGACATGCGAAAATTTACGCTATTCTTCGCTGAAATGGTCCTCTTCCTAACAAGATTGCTTACAACTTGTGTGCAATATTGACGATTCACGTCAAAAATTGTATACATTTAGGCTGACTCCCGTGTGGAATTACGCCAATAATGGTGTTCCATTTATGTGCATGCTTTTTGGCGTAAGTTTCAGTGGATTTTTCTATCTGTGAAGCAGTAAGCTTCTTACACTGAAAGAGATAGTTTTCATGGATTCACTATTGCAGGATCAAGGAGTCAAACTAGAATTTCCACAAGAAGCGATCAATTTCGCCATACCAAAGATAGTCACAAAACATGATCTATTATTATACATACTAGAAATTCCTGAGATAGAGAAAAGATCTTCTGAAATTATCGATATTTTCCCTCTCACAGTAAACGGAAAAATAATAATCGACTTACCGAGATTCATTGTCAAGTCGAAGGATCAAATCTTCACAACTGTTAATCCAGACAAATTCGTTCAGCGATACTCAGGCTTAAAGTCATTGAAAGACAATTGCACCTACCCAAAAGTCATGGGTCTAGCAAGCCATTGTAATGCACAACAATCATTGGAAATGCAAATCACTCTAATTTCGGAGAATAAACTTTTAGTCCAAAATGCAGATCAAACCAAATTATCATCAAGCTGTGGACCAGACGATAGGAACCTATCGGGCAATATTCTCATCACATTCAGCAACTGCAGCATCAATGTAGCCAACAAAACCTTTATGGCTACAGAGATAATCAGCCCCACCAAGGAATTGCAAGGAGCATTTCCAAGCTTAAAAATTCACATCATCAACAGAAAGCACATCGAGAATATCAAACTAGAGCAGTTTTCCCATCAAACCTGGATATTCAGCCTAATAGGAGGATTGTCAACCACAACGGTAATTATTTTCGGAATAACGATCTTTGTCTGTCTCCACAGGAAGAAAATAGTAGTCAAAATTAAAAGCCCACGTCTTAGACAAAATGCAGCAGGACAAACTGGTATCTCCAAGAATCTTGAACACCCTACAAAGGATCAAAACAAGGACGAGGACGTCCTTTCTTTACCCCCCGGAGGAATTATGTTGCACACCCAAGAATAACCGAACGATCAGCAGAATTCCCTTAGCAACAACCACACCGACCCACATCAGGAATAAGCACATCAGCACCTTTGCACCGGACGTCGACCATCGTGCCATGCAGAGACCATTGGCCTCCGAATTGCAGTATCATCAAGTTTTAGCTATTAAGTAGGGCCCAATCAATCGAATTCAGTCAGTTAGTATTCAGTTCCCATTCTAGATAGTTAATCAGTGACTTAGTTCGTGAATTAATTGTATCTTAATTTAAGTAATGAGTAAATAAATTGTTTTTTTTTACTCACACCCGGTCCTCCGACTGTTTTTATATATTCAATCTAAATTCCACGAATGAATTGTTTTTCTAGAACATGTCTACAAACTTCTCGCTTCAAGAACTTTCCCATGGTAGTCCGTTTGCCCTCTTTTTCTTCCATGCAATTACTTGATAGTTTGTCTATACAGCTGTTGCATTTGAGATAAATTTTCCATAAATTTTCCATTTATATCAATCCATTGTGGTTGTAAAACTGATAAAGCAGTCGCTCATTCGACAGATGAAAACGTAACCTCGCCACCATAGAACGATGTGTTTGGGTGCATAACAAGAATTGCGGATTTCACTCTCAATTGATAATTAACGACGATAGACGAGAAGCAAAAGGCTTTTTCGATCATAACAAGACAAGAAAAAATGTCCGTTACCTGATAAAAATGCGTAAAAAAGCAGGGAAATATTCCTCTCACCGACGTAGTGATAAAACGTTTCGTTCTAGTACGATTTCCATTGAGGACCATGTATAAAACAAGTCGAAATGCGTCATTAGCACCGATGTCGTTACAATTGGAGGTTTTCTTAAGGAATTTATCTTGCAGAATATCCCTCTTTAAGATATATTCCATTAATTTCGCAGCGCAAAAATCGTAACGTATTGATTAGATCGAACTCTGGGTTCAGAAATAATGACCAGAAGTCTATTTTTTGCGCAAAAAGCGCGTTAATAGTCTTGCCATTTTTAGGCATATATTCTCAACCAACAAGTTGCATTTAAATGGGAATCCTGTCTTATCATTTCATGTTGAAAATTGGCTGAATTGGACTATTGACTAAAAAATTATGGCAAAAACACTATTTTTCCATTATACACCAGAAAGTCACCAATACCGTTAGGTGGATTATTCAGGGTTTTTCCTAAATAACTTCTTACTACACCACTGCAAGTAAAATAAAACATAAGTTTCTCGTTATTTGATTGCAGATTTGATTTTTTCTGATGATTCGATTATCCGGAGTGAAGAAAAAATCTATACTCCGGATAATCGAGCCCGATCTGTACGTCTCACTTTTCACTTCTAATTTTTCTCTTTTCACTTTTAACAGCGAGAAGTGAGAAAAGACGAGTGAGAAGTGAGACTTTGACAGCGAGAAGTGAGAAATGAGAAGTGAGGAGTGAGACGTCTTACTCCTCACTTCTCATTTCTCACTTCTCACTGTTAAAAGTGAAAAGAGAAAAATGAGAAGTGAAAAGTGAGAAGTCTCATTTCTCACTCTTCATTTATCACTTCTCGCTGTAAAAGTGAGAAAAGCGAAGTAAGTAGTGAGACGATTCACTACTCACTTCGCGCTTCTGAGACGTCTCACTACTCATTTCGTATTCCTCATTTTTTTTACAGTGAGAAGTGAGAAATGAGGAATGAGAATAGAAACGTCTCTCTTCTTACTCATAATTATTCACTTTTCAAATAACCCTTTCGGGCAAACGACCTTTTCGACCTTATGACCCTTTTGGCCAAACGACCCTTTCGGCCAAACGAGCCTTTCGACCGAATGACCGTTTCGGCCAAATAACCGTTCCGGCAAAATGACCCTTTCGGCCGAGTGACCATTTCGGCTTAAAGACCCTTTCGGCCAAATGATCCATTCGGTCAAATGACACTTTCGCCCTAAAGACCCTTTCGGCTAAATGACCCATTCGGTCAAATGACCCTTTCGACCAAATGACCCTTACGGCCAAACAACCCTCCCCCGTTTTTCTCCAAAATAGTCGTTTGGCGATAGGGCCCATTGGCTGAATATTTCATTTGGCCGAAACATACGAAAAACTCGTTTGATCGAAAAGGTCATTTAACCGAAGTGATTGTTTGGAAGTAAGGGCCATTTGACCGAACCAGTCGACATTGTTGGCCATTTTAGCCCATCACATATGACATTCCCGGTGGTATGATCTGTTCGATCAAATGCATTTCATGGCCCTTTCTGCCATACGACCATTTCGGCCACATGACCTAATCGGCCAAACAACCATTTCGGCTCTGTTTTGCAGCAACCTTCTAGGGAAAGACGTTTTTTTGGCCTAATTAATAGTTCAGCCGTATGTCACTTCCAACCAAATGACATTTTGGATGAACAAAATGACTTTCAGCTTAGCGTGTTATTCGGCTAAATGGCTCTACGCCGAATGACTTTCCGTAAAAAATCTCATGGAAAATACAAAGAGTTTCCCGTGGAAAATTCAGAAACAAATTCCATTTTGATTCCGAACAAAATTCCGAAGAGTTTTCTGTGGATCTTTCGAGGATTTTTTCTTGCAAATTCTAAACAATTTCTTGTTGAAATCCTCATTTTTAACCATTGTTCGCGGAAACTCCGATCAATTTTCCGTTGATATACCGAAGAGTTTCTCGTGAAAATTTCAGAGCGTTCCAGAGTTTTCCGCGGATACTCTGAAGAGTATTCTGTGGATATTCTGAAGAGTTTCCGTTGGAAATGCTGAAGAACTTCCCATGGAATTTCTGAACAATTTGCCATCTAAGGAAGCAAATAATACTTTTGCGAGTTAACTAAACTCGGAATATGGGCTGCAAAACGCTAGAGAAACATGAGACGTATCAGTAGAGAATACTCTACCGTTGAAGGTTTTTATCAATCGATGCCTGTGGTACAACATTTTAATTAAGCCTTGTGCCTTAGAATTGGATTTCAAACAACGAGCTCCATCGTCAGTGCCACAAGAGTCTGAAAGCAACTGAAATTCAGGAACGGAAGTGGGCCTGAATCGGCCACATCTCCCGTAGGAGCGGCAGGAGGCGGAGCCTTAATAAATATATGAAAGAAGTCGAATAAAATATAACTCGGCAGCAAGTTAAGGCGATAGTGGACAATCGTCCAGAATAAAGATCTTTCAAGTAGCATGTAGCACCACTCGGAATACGCAGGAAACCCTAAGAATGTAAACAAAATAATGTAAAACTAATCAGTGAGTCCAAATGCAGTCATTATATCAATGTTTAAGGCCCAAGTCAGTGGCGCATCCGTGGCGCGCCTGATCAAATTAAATCATTATTATGTCATATTTGAACAAGATTTTCGGGATTCCAAAAACACTTGTCCCTTCAAAATTAAGTAATTATCATTTTTTGTGAAGAAGTGATACTGAAAAAACTTATAGTTTTTGGTAAAATGACTTTTTACCGTGAAAAAAAATATAAAAGTTCAACACATGGCTTTTTTATACAGGACCTAGAGATCATTCAGGGCCATATTTCGAATATCGAAGCACATCCATCGATAGCTATTTTCCAAACGAACAAATTGGTGACATAAATTTTCCAAAGTACTCAGGCAAACTTTAGAAAATGACTTTTTTTAGTAAAACTAATATTGTCTCATTTAGATCATAAAAGTAGCCATCTTTGTAAAGTGGAAATGCATGAACTATCAAAATGAACATGATGAATTCTAGGACTCATCCACAGTATAGTGTAATTAGTTGTTGCTTACGGCTGAATTCCGAAGAAATATAAAATATTTTAGAACTGAAATAATTTTCTCGAAATTGATAAAACAATCTTTGTTCCGATTAGGTTTAGTTGGCCGAACACCATTTTACGAATGCCATTCGCAGGCATTACAAACCATCCCATCATTTGATCTTCTGAGCAAAGATATTTATGAAATCATGGGATATTGATCTCAGTTATATATCCACTCAGTAAACAAAGTTCGATGTGCATCTAGGAGAAACATTTTTTCATAACTTTTGTTGTAGCAACACCTTCGCAACGTGCACAAACCCAAACTGCGCTGGCTATCATCAAATGTTCAAATGATAATATATTTGGGATAATATCTTTGCATAAGCAAAGTAAGTTAAATTGTAATTTGATCAAAGCTCGTCTGGCTCGTAAAGTAATCAAAAAGAAACACAACTCAAATGTGATGTTTGGGGGGAGGCAAGGTTTGTCATGTCACATCGGTCAAATGTACAAATATTGAGATAAACAATGACCTATTATTGAAAAATGTCTTTGGATATGTATCCATTTCAAAACGAGGTTAGAAGTGAAATAAAAGATATTTTAGTTACTATATAAAGATTGTCGCTTCGGTTCCCTTTGTTCTGCTGTCCGTAATTTTTTTCTCATCCTCTGCAGTTAGGATAAAGACTTGCTGCTTTTTTGGCATTTTTGAGCAACAAATACACTCCACAAGCACAATGAATATGGCTAAATGCGAAGATCCACCCTAACCTTTGGACAAATGAACAGCATTGATCACATTTGATCTGCGGTATACGTACACCCAGGTTTTTTTTTACACGGTTGGAATTCATTAATTTCTCGGGTAACCAGATTTTTTACAGCTTTTTAAATACCCCCTGAATTTTCTTTGATTTTTTGTGAATTTTTTCGTGGGGTTAACTCATTGTTTCATTGATGCTGAAGGTCTTAAACGACTAAAACCAAACCGTGTAAAAAAAAACCTGGGTGTATGTATGTATGGATGCGCTTGAGAATATAATTCTGTTGAACCCAGAATTACTCTATTTCATATTTAGAATTATGCAAAGTATTATACATCAAAACAATCGTAATAAACTAAGCAATTTGATGGTACCCTTTCTACAATTCTTAAAAATGTTTCATAGCATACTTTTTCAATTTCTATTTCTATTTTATTTTTTTTTGTTCAATTTGGCTGTGGAAAGCAGAAACAAAAAATAACGATGTACAGCAGCAGCAAAAGCAACATGAGTTCATCCTCCTACATGCCTGCACGTGGTTGCTGCATGTTGTGAGAGATGAAATTATTCAAATATTCTGTGTTCGTTTGCAATTCTTGATGAAAAAATTGAAGTACTGGGACTAATATTTTACTTTCTTTTGTTGAACATTATGATTTTTTTTCAAATATTTTCCCAACCAAAGATTGATTTCTTGAAAATTTCAGCAATAGAACATGAAATATCGTTTCAGGATCGACAAGTTATAATTTTTTTTAACGAATCTGTGGAAATTATATCTGAGAATAGAATCGCTGAATATGATAAGATTTTTTTTCAACACACTAAGGTTTTCTCTACCATTCAGGTTGCGTGGTAGAATATTATGAAAATATTTTGTAATTAATTGCAGGGCAGTGATTCATTTTGCTCATTATTTCTCGTTTTTGATACTTGCTACATTTTAGACGATTCTATGAAGTAACTGAGAATAGCCTAGATGAGGTAGAAAAAAAGAGTTTTTTCTTAAATTATTGTAAAAATAATCAATTTAGTTGAGGGTTCTTGATACGAAATAATATATGCTACAAATATTTTTTTTTATCATTGAAAGAATGATTGACAATCTTTGAGTTATTCGGATTGTTTGCAGAACAAGTTGAATGTTCTAAATATTTCTTTTCAAAAATCGGATTCAGGATAAACAGCAAAAGATTGCTGATGCCGTAGTTGATTTTATTTGACAACTTCAGCTTTAAAAAAAATAATTCTGAAGTAGGGGAACGGTTCGCCACTTCATCTCATAGCTCCTATTTCCATCCCATCAAAAACAAAGCAATGGAGAGGAATTTGGTTTGTTTATTATTTTTGTGATTTTCTTCAGCAGTGAGCACGCATGTTGACAAAAAGAAGCGACGAATTTGGTGTCGTATTTCTTTGTTTAGCAATGAGATGGATACATGTACAGTGAGATGGATATCGGAACAGTTCCCCTAATTCCTGACGAATTTCTCAGAAGAAATCGAGAAGAAATTCCAAAAAAATAGTCATTGTGAAAGATTTTACGGATTATTTTTTAAAGAATTTCTTGAAAGAATGTGCCATCATAATTTGTATCACAAAACATAATTTATATCACGGATTGTATCAACGAAACAGATCAACACAAATCAGTTACTGACATAACGGGAATGTTCCTTACTGGTACCTGAAAAAATGAAGTAATGAACAACAAAAGGTGGCTTATGCGCTTAGCTACTATAATGTAGTAGCGTAACCTTGTGCAGTTCGTTTAGTGGCCGGAAAGTGTGAACTTTGTTTTATAATGGTGTTCAAAAAAACGAAGCTCTGTTTCTCAAATAAAGCGGCACAAAAAAATTAAAAAAGATGAATTGTAAACACATCCGTATGTTCGAGTACGGAATCTTTCGAAAGTGCAAAATTAGAAAGTGTAGAAGAACGTAAAGCGATTAACGATCGACAGATGCTCGAATTAGAGCAAGAAACTGAAGGAAGTGGGAGGAATTCCTGGAGGAACTTCGAAAGGAATTCCTGGAAGAACTTCCAAAGGAATTCCTGGAGGAACTGCCGGAAGAATTCCTGGAGCAACTTCTGAAGGAATTCCTGGAGCAACTTACGGAGCAATTCCTGGAGCAACTTCCGGATGAATTCCTGGAGCAACTTCCGGAGGAATTCCTGGAGGAAATTACGGTGCAATTCCTGGAGGACCTTCCAAAGGAATTCCTGGAGGAGCTTCCGGAGGAATTCTTGGAGGAACTTCCAGAGTAACTTCTGGAGGAACTTTCAGAGGAACTTCTGGAAGAATTTCTGGAGGATTTTTCGGACGAACTTCCGAAGGAATTCCTGGAGAAACTTTCAAAGGAATTCCTGGAGGAACTTCCGGAGGAATTCCTGGAGGAACTTCGGGAGGAATTCCTGGAGGAACTTCGGGGGGAATTCCTGGAAGAACTTCGGGAGGAATTCCTGGAGTAACTTCGATAGGAATTCCTGGAAGAACTTCCAAAGGAATTCCTGGAGGAACTTCTGGAAGAATTCCTGGAGGAACTTCCGGAGGAACACCTGGAGCAACTTCCGGAGGAATTCCTGGAGGAACTTCCGGAGGAACTTCTAGAGGAACTTCGGGAGGAATTTCTGGAGGAACTTCCGGAGGAATTCCTGAAGGAACTTCCGAAGGAATTCCAAATGTAACTTCCGAGGAATTCCTGGAGGAACTTCCGGATGAATTCTTGAAAGAACTTTCAGAAGAATTTCTGGAGGAACTTCTGGAATATCTACTGGGGGAATTTCTAGAGGAACTTTGGGAGAAAACTCGGGAGGAGCTTCGGGAGGAATTCGTGGTGGAACTTCCGGAGGAATTCCTGGTAAAACTTCCGGAGGAATTCCTGGTGGAACTTCCGTAGGATTTCCCGGTGGAACTTCCGGAGGAATTCCTGGAGGAACTTCTGGAGGAACTTCCGGAGGAAATCCTGGAGGAACTTCCGGAGGAACTTCGGGAGTAATTCGCGGTGGAACTTCCGGAGGCATTCATGGTGGAACTTCCGGAGGAAATCCTGGAGGAATTCCTGGAAGAAAGGAGAAACTTCGGGAGGAATTCGCGGTGGAACTTCCGGAGGAATTCCTGGTAAAACTTCCGGAGGAATTCCTGGTGGAACTTCCGTAGGATTTCCCGGTGGAACTTCCGGAGGAATTCCTGGAGGAACTTCTGGAGGAACTTCCGGAGGAAATCCTGGAGGAACTTCCGGAGGAACTTCGGGAGTAATTCGCGGTGGAACTTCCGGAGGCATTCATGGTGGAACTTCCGGAGGAAATCCTGGAGGAATTCCTGGAAGAAAGGAGAAACTTCGGGAGGAATTCGCAGTGGAACTTCCGGAGGAATTCCTGGTGAAACTTCCGGAGGACTTCGTGGTGGAACTTCTGGAGCAAATCCTGGAGGAACTTCTGAAGGAATTCCTGGTGGAACTTCCGGGGGAATTACTGGAGGAACTTCTGGAGGAACTTCTGGAGGAACTTCCGGAGGAAATCCTAGAGGAACTTCTGGTGGAACTTCCGGAGGAACTTCTGGAGGAGCTCCCGGAGGAATTCCTGGAGGAACTTCCGGAGTAGTTCGTGGAGGAACATCCGAAAGAATTTCTGAAAGAGCTTCCAGAGGAACTCCTGAAGGAACTTCCGGAGGAATTCCTGAAGGAACTTCCGGTGCAATTACTGGAGGAACTTTCAAAGGAATTCCTGGAGGAACTTCCGGAGGCATTCCTAGAGGAACTTCCGGAGCAATTCTTGGAGAAACTTCCAGAGAAATTCTTGTAGGAGCTTCTAGAGAATTTCCTGGAGGAACTTCCGGAGGAATGCCTGAAGCAACTTCCGGATGAATTCCTAGAAGATCTTCCGAAGGAATTTCTTGAGAAACTTCCGGAGTAACTTCCGAAGGAAACCAGAAGAAAATTCCGAAGGAATTCCTGGAGGAACTTCCAGAAAGAATTCCTGCAGGAACTTTCCAATGAACTTTGGATGGAACCTAAAATAAATTTTTCTAGGAATTCCTGGAGCAACTTCTGGAAGAATTCCTGGAGGAATTCCTGGAGCAACTTCCGGAGAAATTCCTGTAGGAACATCCGGGAGAATTCCTGGAGGAACTTCCGGAGGAACTTCTGGAGGAACTTCAAGAGGAATTTCTGGAGGAGCTTCCGGAGGAAATCCTGAAGGAACTTCCGGAGGAAATCCTGAAGGAACTTCCGGAGGAATTCCTGAAGGAACTTCCGGAAAAATTCTTGAAGGAACTTCCGGAGGAATTCCTGAAGGAACTTCTGGAGAAATTCCTGAAGGAACTTACGGAGGATTGCCTTGTGGAATTCCTAATGGAACTTCGGAAGGAACTTTTGAAAGAACTACCGGAGGAACTTCCAGAAGAACTTCCGCAGGAAATCCTGGAGGAACTTCTGGAGAAAATCCTGGAGGAACTTCTGGAGAAAATCCTGGAGCAACTTCCGGAGGAATTCCTGGTGCAACCTACGGAGAAATTCCTGGAGGAACTTTCGGAGAAATTTCTGGAGGAACTTCTTGAGGAACTTCGGGAGGATTTACTGGAGGAACTTCCGTAGAAAATCCTGGAGGAACTTACAGAGGAATTCCTGGCAGAACATCGGGAGGAATTCCTGGAGGAACTTCTGGAGGAATTTCTGAAGGAACTTCTGGAGGACAATCTAAAGGAACTTCTGGAGGTACTTCTGAAAGAAATCCTGGAGGAACTTAGGAAAAAAATCCGGAAAAATTCTTGAAGGAACTTCCAAAGGAACTTCCGGGGGTACTTTCAGAACGAATTCTGGAGGAATTTCTGGAGCCAATTATAGAGGAACTTCCGGAGAAAATCCTGGAGGAACTTCCGGAGGAATTCCTGAGGAACTTCCGGAGGAATTCCTGAGGAACTTCCGGAGGAATTCCTGGAGAAACTACCGGAGAAATTTCTGAGGGAACTTCCGGAAGAATTCCTGGAGCAACTTTCGGACGAATTCCTGGAGCAACTTCTTGAGGAAATTCTGATGGAACTTCCGGAGGAATTCGTGGAGGAATATCCGGGGAAATTCCTGGTGGAACATCCGGAAGAGCTTATGGAGGAACTTCCGGAGGAACTCCTGGAGGAACTTACGGAGGAATTCCTGGAGGAACTTCCAGAGGAACTCCTGGTGGAAATTCCGGAGGAATTCCTGGTGGAACTTCCGGAGGAATTCCTGGTGGAACTCCCGGAAGAATTCCTGGTGAAACTCCTGGAGAAATTCCTGGTGGAACTTCCGGAGGGATTCCTGGTGGAACTCCCGTAGGGATTCCTGGTGGAACTCCCGGAGGGATTCCTGGTGGAACTCCCGGAGGGATTCCTGGTGGAACTCCCGGAGGGATTCCTGGTGGAACTCCCGGAGGGATTCTTGGTGGAACTTCCGGAGGAATTCCTGGTGGAACTTCCGGAGGAATTCCTGGTGGAACTTCCGGAGGAATTTCTGGTGGAACTTCCGGAGGAATTCCTGGTGGAACTTCCTGAGGAATTCCTGGTGGAACTTCCAGAGGAATTCCTGGTGGAACTTCCGGAGGAATTCCTGAAGGAACTTCCGGAAGAATTCCTGAAGGAACTTCCGGAGGAAGTCCTGGAGGAACTTCCGCAGGAGATTCTGGAGGAAATCCTGGACCATTTTCCGGAGAAATTCCTGGAGGAACTTCCAAATGAATTCCTGAAGGAACTCCCGGTGTAATTACTGGAGGAACTTTCAAAGGATTTCGTGGAGGAACTTCCGGAAGAATTCCTGGAGCAACTTCCGGAGGCATTCCTAGAGGAACTTCCGGAGCAATTCTTGGAGAAACTTTCAGAGAAATTCTTGTAGGAGCTTCTAGAGAATTTCCTGGAGGAACTTCCGGAGGAATGCCTGAAGCAACTTCCGGATGAATTCCTAGAAGATCTTCCGGAGGAATTTCTTGAGAAACTTCCGGAGTAACTTCCGAAAGAAACCTGGAGGAAATTCCGGACGAATTCCTGGAGGAACTTCCAGAAGGAATTCCTGCAGGAACTTTCCGATGAACTTTGGATGGAACCTAAAATGAATTTTTGGAGGAATTCCTGGAGGAACTTCGATAGGAATTCCTGGAAGAACTTCGATAGGAATTCCTGAAGGAACCTCGGAAGAATTGCTGGATCATTTTCCGGAGGAATTCCTGGAGCAACTTCTGAAAGAATTCCTGGAGGAACTTCCGGAGGAATTCCTGCAGCAACTTCCGGAGAAATTCCTGGAGGAACTTCCGGAGGAACTTCTGGAGGACCTTCGGGAGGAATTTCTGGAGGAACTTCTGGTGGAAATCCTGAAGGAACTTCCGAAGGAATTCCTGAAGGAACTTCCGGAAAAATTCCTGAAGGAACTTCCGGAGGAATTCCTGAAGGAACATCCGGAGGAATTCCTAAAGGAACTTACGGAGAATTGCTCAAAGGAACATCCGGTGGAATTCCTAATTGAACTTCGGAAGGAACTTTTGAAAGAACTACCGGAGGAACTTCCAGAAGAACTTCCGCAGGAAATCCTGGAGGAACTTCTGTAGAAAATCCTGGAGGAACTTCTGGAGAAAATCCTGGAGCAAATTCCGGAGGAATTCCTGGTGCAACCTCCGGAGAAATTCCTGGAGGAACTTCCGTAGAAATTCCTGGAGGAACTTCTTGAGGAACTTCCAGGGGAGCTTCGGGAGGATTTACTGGAGGAACTTCCGTAGAAAATCCTGGAGGAACTTACAGAGCAATTCCTGGAAGAACTTCGGGAGGAATTCCTGTAGGAACTTCTGAAGGAACTTCTGGAGGACATTCTAAAGGAACTTCTGGAGGTACTTCTGGAAGAAATCCTGGAGGAACTTAGGAAAAAAATCCGGAAAAATTCTTGGAGGAACTTCCAGAGGGACTTCCGGGGGAACTTTTCGGGAGGAATTTCTGGAGCAATTTCTAGAGGAACTTCCGGGGAAAATCTTGAAGGAACTTCCGGAGGAATTCCTGAGGAACTTCCGAAGTAATTCCTGGAGAATTTCTCGGACGAATTCCTGAAGCAACTTCTTGAGGAACTTCTGATGAAACTTCCGGAGGAATTCGTGGAGGAATATTCGGGGGAATTCCTGGTGGAACATCCGGAAGAACTTTTGGAGGAACTCCTGGAGGAACTTCCGGAGGAATTTTCCAGGAACTTCCGGAGGAATTCCTGGAGGAACTTCCGGAGGAATTCCTGGAGGAACTTCCGGAGGAATTCCTGGAGGAACTTCCGGAGGAATTCCTGGAGGAACTTCCGGAGGAATTCCTGGAGGAACTTCCGGAGGAATTCCTGGAGGAACTTCCGGAGGAATTCCTGGAGGAACTTCCGGTGGAATTCCTGGAGGAACTTCCGGAGGAATTCCTGGAGGACCTTCCCGAGGAATTCCCGGAGGAACTTCCGGAGGAATTCCTGGAGGAACTTCCGGAGGAATTCCTGGAGGAACTTCCGGAGGAATTCCTGGAGGAACTTCCGGAGGAATTCCTGGAGGAACTTCCGGAGGAATTCCTGGAGGAACTTCCGGAGGAATTCCTGGAGGAACTTCCGGAGGAATTCCTGGAGGAACTTCCGGAGGAATTCCTGGAGGAACTTCCGGAGGAATTCCTGGAGGAACTTCCGGAGGAATTCCTGGAGGAACTTCCGGAGGAATTCCTGGAGGAACTTCCGGAGGAATTCCTGGAGGAACTTCCGGAGGAATTCCTGGAGGAACTTCCGGAGGAATTCCTGGAGGAACTTCCGGAGGAATTTCTGGAGGAACTTCCGGAGGAATTCCTGGAGGAACTTCCGGAGGAATTCCTGGAGGAACTTCCGGAGGAATTCCTGGAGGAACTTCCGGAGGAATTCCTGGAGGAACTTCCGGAGGAATTCCTGGAGGAACTTCCGGAGGAATTCCTGGAGGAACTTCCGGAGGAATTCCTGGAGGAACTTCCGGAGGAATTCCTGGAGGAACTTCCGGAGGAATTCCTGGAGGAACTTCCGGAGGAATTCCTGGAGGAACATCCGGAGGAATTCCTGGAGGAACTTCCGGAGGAATTCCTGGAGGAACATCCGGAGGAATTCCTGGAGGAACTTCCGGAGGAATTCCTGGAGGAACTTCCGGAGGAATTCCTGGAGGAACTTCCGGAGGAATTCCTGGAGGAACTTCCGGAGGAATTCCTGGAGGAACTTCCGGAGGAATTCCTGGAGGAACTTCCGGAGGAATTCCTGGAGGAACTTCCGGAGGAATTCCTGGAGGAACTTCCGGAGGAATTCCTGGAGGAACTTCCGGAGGAATTCCTGGAGGAACTTCCGGAGGAATTCCTGGAGGAACTTCCGGAGGAATTCCTGGAGGAACTTCCGGAGGAATTCCTGGAGGAACTTCCGGAGGAATTCCTGGAGGAACTTCCGGAGGAATTCCTGGAGGAACTTCCGGAGGAATTCCTGGAGGAACTTCCGGAGGAATTCCTGGAGGAACTTCCGGAGGAATTCCTGGAGGAACTTCCGGAGGAATTCCTGGAGGAACTTCCGGAGGAATTCCTGGAGGAACTTCCGGAGGAATTCCTGGAGGAACTTCCGGAGGAATTCCTGGAGGAACTTCCGGAGGAATTCCTGGAGGAACTTCCGGAGGAATTCCTGGAGGAACTTCCGGAGGAATTCCTGGAGGAACTTCCGGAGGAATTCCTGGAGGAACTTCCGGAGGAATTCCTGGAGGAACTTCCGGAGGAATTCCCGGAGGAACTTCCGGAGGAATTCCTGGAGGAACTTCCGGAGGAATTCCTGGAGGAACTTCCGGAGGAATTCCTGGAGGAACTTCCGGAGGAATTCCTGGATAAATATCCGGAGGGATTCCTGGAGAAATATCCAGAGGAATTCCTGGAGAAATATCCGGAGGAGTTTCTGGAGAAATGGCCGGAAGAATTTCTGGAGGAATATCCGGAGGAATTCCTGGAGGAATATCCGGAGGAATTCCTGGAGGAATATCCGGAGGAATTCTTTGAGGTATATCCGGAGGAATTTCTTGAGAAATATCCGGAGGAATTCCTGGAGAAATATCCAGAGGAATTCTTGGAGGAATATCCGGAGGAATTCCTGGAGGAATATCCGGTAGAATTCTTGGAGGAATATCCGGAATGAATTCATGGAGGAATATTCGGAGGTATTCCTGGAGGAATATCCGGAGAAATTCCTGGAGGAACTTTTGGAGGAATTTCTGGAGGAATATTCAAAGCAAATCCTGACGGAAATTTCCGGATAAATTCCTGCAGGGATTTTGGAGCAATTCCTGGAGGAATATCCGGAGGAATTTCGTGAAGAATTTTCAAAGGTATTCTTGGAGGAATTTTCAAAGGAATTCCATTAGGAGTTTCCGAAGGAATCTCATTATGAGTTTTCACAGGAATTCCTTTAGAAATTTCCGAAGGAATTCCTAGAGGAATTTCCGAAGGAATTCCTTGAAGAACTTTTAGAGGAATTTCTGGAGGAGCTTCCAGATGAATTCCGCGAGGAACTACCGCAGGAATTCTTACAGAAAATTACGAACGAACTCCTGGAGAATCCTCTGGAGGATTTCGTGCAGAGAATTCCGGAGACATTTCTGGAAGAGCTTCCGGAGAGATTCATGAACGAACTTTCAAAACAGCTCCTAAACAAACTTGTGGTAGAAATCTTGAACAATTTTCAGAAGGAATTTCAGGAGTAACTTCCGGAGGATCTCCTGAAATAGCTGAAAGTAACTCAAAAATCCATACAATAAACAGAAATTTCTAAAGGAATTCCTGTAGAAATTTTGGAGCAACTCCTGGACGAATTTCCGAAGAGATACTAGAGCTACTTATATAAAATATTAGTATTTTGATAGTTGCAAAGCTTCGAGTATTCAACAGCTAATTGAATATATGTTTCGAAAAATAATTTGGTAAACAAGAAAACAAATTTTCAACTCTATATTGAGCACCTTTAGTCTCTCTTTGTCTACTAATGCACCTTTTATGCTATACTTTATCTTATAGATATTAGATTAGTAAATCTTGAATAAACAATACTTTGTTGTTTCTCATATTGTTGGAAGTATTCGAAGAACTTCTAATATTGTGCTAATATTTCTTAGTTTCATAAAATATTAGTAGCTAGAATTTCCAAAACTCTGCCGCGCATTCTTTGATTGATAATCCTGAACGAATCCTTGATGCTTCCCAAATGTTTCCAGAATCAAGAGCTGTTTAAAAAAATAGAAGAATATTCAAAGAATACATTATACAATACTGGTTTCTATATTTCATGTTTCAAGATCTTTGATTGCAGCAAATCACAAACTATTCAAATAATTTCCATTCTCACAACGTGCATAGAATGTAGTAAAATGAACCCATGCTGCTGCTGTATGTAATTTTTCCATTTCTACTTTCCCCACCGCACCTTTCCCCTACTTGCAGCACGGAAATATAGGCGCATGTTTTGGAAATTCAAAAAGCATGCTATGAAATATTTTGTTGAATTTTATGATTACCATGAGAACCTTTATTTTCTTGAGATTTTATTGGTATATAAAACATTGAATATTTTATATTGAAAATCGAGTAATTCTAGGTGTAACCAGATCATATTTTTCAAGCACACCTATACATACAAACGAGAAAAGGAAGGAAACGTGATCAAGGCAAGAGTGTTCATTTGTTCAAAGGTTAGGGTGGATCTGCGCAATCATGTGATTTGGATGTTGATTCCAAAAGAGGAACAAGATAACGACAAACTGCTTCATTGTTCATCCTAAGCTCCCATTGCCGCTTATCTCCCAAGCAGGATACCTAAGTAAATTTTGTTAGTTCTTTTTATCATTTGTATTCGTCAGCAATAAAAAGACGGTATATGGTATGCATCAATTTCCTTTTCATTCCAATGTTTTTGTTTGGATGGTATTCGGATCTTGATATGAAGAATTGGAGAACTAGCTCAAATATTTGAAGAAAAATTGGTTCTCTTTATGTTGTCACTACAATTATATATGAATCGATGTTCTGGAATTACTATTTATGATTGTTAGTTCGTATCGAATAGAATATTTTATATAAAACAATTACCTTAGAATTTACCGCGTGAGTTTCTACTAAAGATGCTATTCATATAAATTTAGTATTTCAATGAATTTGATTTATTATAAATACCCTTTTTGATACAGGATATCAATACTTTTCAATGATTCATTATACTATAGTTCCTGTGTGTTGGTAGCAAGTTCATTTCTTGTGATGTTCATCCAAGAAATTTTAAATTTGCGGTTGGTCCGCAGATGCTCGACTGACTTGGGCCTTAATGGCTGATTTACTTTTTGTTGTGATGGGAAATCCTATCGATTAGTTTTGCATCACTAGCTTGAACATTGAACAACATGTAAAACACAATAAACTCATCGACATTATCCTTAGTTGTGATGGATTCAACTGTCACAAGGTTCTGCTTAGTCTCTTCTAGTCTCGCTCAAACTAGAGAACATATTGTTATTGGTCTGCAATATTGGCTGTGGCGGGATTTGTACGATAATAGAATTTAAACCGATCCACTTGCTACTGTTTTACCGTTCGTCGAACGGCTTCTGCTAAACCTTTTGCTGAATACTACAGAACATTGTTCTACAGGGGAATTGTGCAAACTGCACTCATGGGGCAAAATAGCCAAACTAATAATTCTTCTTCTTCTGTGGCTCTACATTCCGACTGGAACTTGGTCTGCTTTTGTTGTTAATTGAACGCTTTTCTAAGTCCTGTGACAAGTAAGTATCCTGTGACACTACGACTAAAGTGTCCTCCGGAATGGCAATCCTACGCTTTTGCTCGCAAGACTAACTGGAGACCCAAACTAATAATATATCTTCTAACATAGTTCATACTACCACAATACCTCAATTTGTGATTCTTTAAACTCATCCGTGAGATTTTCATTTCATCCGCTAAGATAACAAAAACAACCATGCGTTCACCAAATATTTGTCATACAAACGATGCCCCACCCTTTCTGCGTTTTGCACCAGGCCCATTATTTGAATACATTTTAAATATACGTTAGAAGATAACGAAAACTCAGTTATTTTGAGGCAGAGATTATTGTGATGTGTAGCTATAGTGTTGTAAATTTTGTGACTAAACGTTAAACTTATTCTTGTTTTATTTTCAGTTTATATTGCGTAGAGAGTTGGGAATTTTGGACCATCCTCCCCTACTACTAACGTTCCCAACTGCCGTATCGTTCGCTTTCGCAGCGTTCGTTCGTTCGTTCGTGCGTTTTCCCGTCAGCATCCAACGATTCGCCGCCTCTAATTTGTAGCATGATCCTTTCGCTCGAATGAACCGCATATTGCTCCCTGTATACGTTTGTCCTCAGAGCTGAGCTGCCCAGCGGCTACGTTGCGTCGTCCCCGGTTGCCAGGGCGAGAGAGGGTTAAGAACAATTTTGCCTTTTGTTAACGCCAAGCGGATCGCTTAATTAGATTTTGATTAAACTTTTGCACTGATGTGTGAGCCCGGTTGATACCGCAACAACAACGGCCGGCAGAGTAAGTACGCGCGCAGGTGAGCGAATATCGTACGCACCGAGCTGCCTACGAGAAGAGAGACCAACCCAACGACACGAAGTATGATGTGCTCAATGCGATGGAAAAGCCGGCTGCAAGAAATGAACTTCCTGCGTTCCAACCGTTTTTTTTTCCAGCCGTGGAAGGCGTTGTTCCATCTGTTGATCGTTCATTCATTTTCCCATTGTGGTGGTTTGAAAGCAATTGCGTATTTTGTGCGATTATTATTGGTAGGGCGGTGAAAAAGTGTGAAATGTGAATTTTCAATCGAGCCAAATGTAATATCAACTATGGTATAGAAAAACTTTTCTAATAGCATAGTTCTTTAAAACACTAATTGATTAAAGATTAGAATAATACCCACGCTTAGTTTAAAGAAAACATCCCATGTTGAAAACTATTTTATAAGTTGGAGCCCGGGCAAACTAATGTACATACGTTGGTTTTTAAAACTATGGTGAAAATCAGACCCCGGACGGAAATACCTATTGTAGCCGTATTGGAACAATTAAGGCAAACGTTACCAACGTTCTGGTTGAAAGCAAACCGCAACGCAAACCTAACGCATTTGGTTGACATAAGCAGTGTATGCTGATAATCGGCTCCGTTTATATAATGGACCCTTTGAACAATAACCGATATCAAACACTGGTAGAAACGTTTTGCTTCGCATATTCTTCGATTAATAATGATTTATATATCTGTGCAGTCAGTGTACAGGCAGTTGCATTCAGTTGATTTGAATTGTGGTATGTTTGTTACTGTTAACTTACTAAATATGAGCAGTAAACACACATTACAGAAATAAAGAATACCGCAAATGGCTTTTATTGAAAATTGAAAAGGAAGGGAAATATAATTGATCCAGGGTCCAGGGCTTACAATGTGAATCATGCTTGAAATATGAATCGAACGGTATCTGATCTGTCAGAGTGTGAGCTGGTTATGAGTGTAACTTCTATGACCTACATAAGTTAGCATGGGGCCCTCTTTAGCCGTGCGGTAAGACGCACGGGTACAAAGCAAGACCATGCTGAGGGTGGCTGGGTTCGATTCCCGGTGCCGGTCTAGGCAATTTTCGGATTGGAAATTGACTCGACTTCCCTGGGCATAAAAGTATCATCGTGTTAGCCTCATGATATACAAATGCAAAAATGGTAACCTGGCTTAGAAACCTCGCAGTTAATAACTGTGGAAGTGGAAGCTTAATGAACACTAAGCTGCGAGGCGGCTCTGTCCCAGTGTGGGGATGTAATGCCAATAAGAAGAAGAAGAAGAAGAAGAAGAAGAAGAAGTTAGCATAAAATCCCTATCCGAGAAATAAGACCATCACAAAAAGTGGTTGGACTATGGAAGTGCACCGTCTTGATCTTCAGAAATCGATCAAAGATCAATCATTGATTATCAGATTATCAGGTCAAAGTAGTTTGTGCACTACGTAAAAGTTCTCTCCACCCTACGCTGTCAGCAGCATCCCTCATCTATACCGGTACCAGGGTTTGAATCCAAAGGAGCATGAAAAAATCTCTCATTTATCATGTCTGTACAGGGTTTGCAGAAATCGCTCTCAATAGATAACGAACAACGATAAAAGAAAGGCAGAAACTGTTCCGAACCATTACAAGCCACGATAACAAATTTGTCAAACTTCCGAGTGCAGAGGTACAAGTGCAAAAAAAAAAAGAATCGGATATGCAGCCCCCACAGAGAAGTGATGATTTTCGTTTTGTTCTCGCTCATTTTGTGTTGGGAACCACACAGCTGTGTAGAACAAGTTGAAATGCTCATTTTGTGTTGGGAACCACACAGCTGTGTAGAACAAGTTGAAATGCATCATCAGAACCAGTGCTCCCCTCGTATGGAGGTATCCTTCCAAGAGGCTCGGAAGCCTCCTTCCAAGAGGCTCGGAAGCCTCCTTCCAAGAGGCTCGGAAGCCTCCTTCCAAGAGGCTCGGAAGCCTCCTTCCAAGAGGCTCGGAAGCCTCCTTCCAAGAGGCTCGGAAGCCTCCTTCCAAGAGGCTCGGAAGCCTCCTTCCAAGAGGCCCGGAAGCCTCCTTCCAAGAGGCTCGGAAGCCTCCTTCCAAGAGGCTCGGAAGCCTCCTTCCAAGAGGCTCGGAAGCCTCCTTCCAAGAGGCTCGGAAGCCTCCTCCAAGAGGCTCGGAAGCCTCCTTCCAAGAGGCTCGGAAGCCTCCTTCCAAGAGGCTCGGAAGCCTCCTTCCAAGAGGCTCAGAAGCCTCCTTCCAAGAGGCTCAGAAGCCTCCTTCCAAGAGGCTCGGAAGCCTCCTTCCAAGAGGCTCGGAAGCCTCCTTCCAAGAGGCTCGGAAGCCTCCTTCCAAGAGGCCGGGAACCCCCCTCCAATAGGCTCCGGAGCCCCCCTCCAAGAGGCTCGGAAGCCTCCTTCCAAGAGGCTCGGAAGCCTCCTTCCAAGAGGCTCGGAAGCCTCCTTCCAAGAGGCTCGGAAGCCTCCTTCCAAGAGGCTCGGAAGCCTCCTCCAAGAGGCTCGGAAGCCTCCTCCAAGAGGCTCGGAAGCCTCCTTCAAGAGGCTCGGAAGCCTCCTTTCAAAAGGCTCGGAAGCCTCCTTCCAAGAGGCTCGGAAGCCTCCTTCCAAGAGGCTCGGGAGCCTCCTTCCAAGAGGTTCGGAAGCCTCCTTCCAAGAGGCTCGGAAGCCTCCTTCCAAGAGGCTCGAAAGCCTCCTTCTAAGATGCTCCGGACCCCTCTTCCAAGAGGCTCGGAAGCCTCCTTCCAAGAGGCTCGGAAGCCTCCTTCCAAGAGGCTCGGAAGCCTCCTTCCAAGAGGCTCGGAACTCTCCTTCCAAGAGGCTCTGAACTCTCCTCCCAAGAGGCTTGAAAGCCTCCTTCCATGAGGCTTGGAAGCCTTCCCCCAAGATGCTTGCAAGCTTCCTTCCAAGAGGCTCGGAAGCCTCCTTTCAAGAGGCTGGCTCGGAAGCCTCCTTCCAAGAGGCTGGCTCGGAAGCCTCCTTCCAAGAGGCTCGGAAGCCTCCTTCCAAGAGGCTCGGAAGCCTCCTTCCAAGAGGCTCGGAAGCCCCCTTCCAAGAGGCCTGGAAGCCTCCGTCCAAGAGGCTCGGAAGCCTCCTCCAAGAGGCCTGGAAGCCTCCTCCAAGAGGCTCGGAAGCCTCCTTCCAAGAGGCTCGGAAGCCTCCTTCCAAGAGGCTCGGAAGCCTCCTTCCAAGAGGCTCGGAAGCCTCCTTCCAAGAGGCTCGGAAGCCTCCTTCCAAGAGGCTGGGAAGCCTCCTTCCAAGAGGCTCGAAAACCTCTCACAGAGAGGCTCGGAAACCTCCTTCCAAAAGGCTCGGAAGGCCCCTTCCAAGAGGCTCAGAGCCTCCTCCAAGAGGCTCGGAAGCCTCCTCCAAGAGGCTGGAAGCCTCCTTCCAAGAGGCTCGGAAGCCTCCTTCCAAGAGGCCTGGAAGCCTCCTTCCAAGAGGCTCAAGCCTCCTTCCAAGAGGCTCGGAAGCCTCCTCCAAGAGGCTCAGAGCCTCCTTCCAAGAGGCCTGGAAGCGTGCTTCCAGGAGGCTCGTAAGCGTGCTTCCAAGAGGCTCGGGAGCCTCCTTCCAAGAGGCTTGGAAGCCCCCTTCCAAGAGGCTCGGATGCCTCCTTTCAAGAGGCTCGGAAGCCTCCTCCAAGAGGCTCAGAGCCTCCTTTCAAGAGGCTCGGAAGCCTCCTTTCAAGAGGCTCAGAAGCCTCCTTTCAAGAGGCTCGGAAGCCTCCTTTCAAGAGGCTCAAGCCTCCTTTCAAGAGGCTCAGGAAGCCTCCTTTCAAGAGGCTCAGAAGCCTCCTTTCAAGAGGCCTGGAAGCCTCCTTCAAGAGGCTCGGAAGCCTCCTTTCAGAGGCTCGGAAGCCTCCTTTCAAGAGGCTCGGAAGCCTCCTTTCAAGAGGCTCGGAAGCCTCCTTTCAAGAGGCTCGGAAGCCTCCTTTCAAGAGGCTCGGAAGCCTCCTTCCAAGAGGCTCGGAAGCCTCCTTCCAAGAGGCTTGGAAGCCTCCTTCCAAGAGGCTCGGAAGCCTCCTTCCAAGAGGCTGAGCGGGGGGCAATATTTATGATGGTATAAATCTCACAACCTTTCTTCTGCCAAACTTCCGTATGAAGGGGGAGGGAAGAATATCAGTGTGGAAGCTGATATATCCCTACCGGCCAATATCATTAACACTAACTTATTTTTGGCCAAAATGTGTTTTAACGTTTAAATAAGCATTTCCAAATTGACGTTCTATATCCCTTGCTGGGTGAAATTGAAAAGCATCACCCAGCCCCATTTTGTCAGGGCCAATGTAGGACTATCCAGGACGGAGACTTTTCAAGCCGACTATTCGCACCATTTCTAAGTGCCCAGGATCCCATGTAAGTGGGCTTTCGCATTTTTCTATTTTTACTAAAATATTCACATTCAGAAGCAGATTCCAACTATTTCACAAAACAGTTTAAATAAAATTAACTCGGCACACTCAACTAGCCATCCCATATGGAAATCATAAAATGGTCTCGTTTGGTTTTGTTCGACGTTTCCCAGCGCAAATTTGCAGCAATTCGGTTCCAAAATTGCTTATGAATTAATCAAATCCAATTATACTTCAACCTATAACACGGGTCGGGCAACTTCTCTGCTGAGAAGCGACAAACTTTCCCTCCATCGGATTCAGCCGTTTCTCAAATAATGGAACTGTTTGAGTTTTAATTAATGCCAAAAACATAAATGAATTCAGCCAGTAAAAGTTACTTTTCATCTGCACTCGTGGCTTTCGTTCCGTGCCAAGCCGAATTGCGGCTGTATACACAAACAAGTTCATCTCTCGGGTGATTGAGCTCAGAATCAAATGAAACAAAAGCTTTCCGTAGAATATATAAGTGTACAAAAAAAAACTCCGGCCCAAAACTCTGCCTCAAAAATTTTCATATCTCTAATTGAAATTCATCATCATTTCGTAAACGAAGCATGATGAGTGAGTACCATTCATATTTCAGAACCCTCCTCCCGTTCATCATCCAAAAACGTCGCCTCTCTCCCAAATTCAAGAAGCCATCGAGGGAGGGAGTCCATGGCAATCCAGGAAGGAGTCTTTTTAAGTTGATCAACGGGCTTACCTTTAAAACAGCCCCACACCCAATACATCAAAAGTAACTAAATTTAACGCGCGTGGGTGCACTTCGATAAAGGAACAGGATAAACTTCGACGGCTCTGCGGAGGAGTCCTGGCCATCCACCGAACATAATGATGATTCTTTTTTTGGCTTTCTCCGACGAGGGAGACAGTTTTCGTTCGGGTCTTCGGGATAATCATTTTTATTGGGTTTAAAAGACGCACATTTCGGCGGCGCAAAATTTCTCGGCAATCAATTATCATTTCTGACAGACTTGAACGACCGGGGTGACAGAGATCGTCCACCCTTATAATAATAATGATGATGATGAGAATGGTAATGGCTGTGCGGGAGTCGGACGTCCAAATCCTCGGATCTGGAATTCCTCTGGAGTAAATACGAATGGATTGGCGTAGTCCGCCTTTGATGGTGGTTTGCCCCTCTATTGAAATGATAAAGCAGATGCTAATGATGCGATGGAGATGGAAGCCATTCGGATGGGAGCTTTTGCTAATTAATGTATTCTTGTTGTAAAATTGGAGCCTGACTGGTGGTGGTGGTGGTGTGACGGGTGATTATCCCGTTCGAAGTAATTTTACTAATGGGGGTAAATGCGACTGCGACTAGTGAGAAATGATGAAATATTATAAGGGACCAGATGATCATCATTTAAAAAGTCGAAATATACAGACAATTAGCCTTTCATTGTCATAGCCGTGTCCGACGACTATCAGTTCTCAACAAAACCAAAATTATTCTTAATCATGAAGCCGTTTCAAATACTTAATAAAAATAATGTTCTGGAATTTCATGTTAGTTTTCTAAAATGTTGTTATTGCCCCCCGAATTTACAATTTCGTCGCAAAAAATCCGAAGTGTGAGACGTATTTTTTAAAAATTCATATTTTTTGACCTAATTATTTGACAAATTCTACTCAACAGTTGTAATGAATTGCATCAGTGCACAGTGCCTAAAATGGTTTTTTACCGCGTTTTTTTTTAAATAATACTATTATTATGCTTAATGTAATGGTGTCTTCCAGACATTTTAACAGTACGTTAATGCGCGAAGCCAAGACGTCAAGTTCGTAATTTTATTACTTTTGGAGATTTATAAATTTTTATGTCAACAAGTTTTAAATATGTTGCTCACCATATAAGCAATAAAACATACAGGCATATGGAGACACATGGTGCATTGTTTCATCAACTCATTGTGACTAAACTTTTTAGCATAGCATAGCATAGCATAGGTGATTGTACACATCGTGGGTGGCTATACAATGCTCAGTTGAGCAATCTACTGTATATTGTCGCAAATTGGTAGTTGGGATTAGTACCTTTTCCTATACAGTAGCAGTTGTATACCTGACCACGTCCTTACAATCACGAAAGGAAAGGGAGGAATGTTAGTTCAACATCTACTAGTGAAGATGCAGGGAACCCATACTACCTTCATAGATGTCTCGGGAAGGAAATTTGTGTTAGTTGATTAGGTAAATAATAGGGAACTCTATTCGACAATATAGAGTGTTTTTCAATAATATTTATTTAAAAAAAAAAAGAGATGTGTCAAAGAAAAGAATGGCTTACCTTTCTGTGCATTAGTGATAATAATAGTTCACGAATATCTTTTTTCACACTCACATTTATTCTTATGCAGCATATAAAACGAAGGTATATCAATTACATGTTTTCTGTTACTTAGTCAGAATCCGTTGATTCAGGTTTATCATAGATTTCTTCTATTTTCCTTGTTACCCTTTCCTTATCTCTTGCCAACTCTTCCCATTCTCCCAAACTTAGATCACCGAACCTATCTACATTTTGCGGAATAATATCGACCCAGGTAAATGACGGTCTCCCTCTCTTCCTGTAGCTTTTCTTGTATTTTGCAGCTAATTTTAATAGATGGTTATCCTCCATCCTAATTATATGCCCCCAATATCTCATTTGCAGAGCCCTGATCTTTTTGGTGACCGTTTTTCCACCTAAAATCTGTTCACCGGTTGGCGTATTGTCCTTTTCCGTGCAGCAACTGGCCAGCTCTTCCACGATTTGCCTCTCATATTTTCGCATGGATTTCCGCGTATGCTTAGTGATGATCGACACCTGTGATCCATACGTCATTGTTGGCGAGATAATTGATTTATATAACAAACTTCCAATCTCCACACTAGGTTGATTCTCTTTAGCGAAGGCGATGACAGCTTTGGAAGATCTTATTGCTTTGATGCATCGTGATTTCGATGTTTTACGACGGCATAGACGATCTGTTATTGTCACTCCCAAGTAGTCCAATTCCCTCGATACTACGTATGTGCATCCATCCACAGACATCGAAGCTGGAGCTTCACCTGTGGGTGTCCTCACAATAATCTTCGTTTTGGCAGCATTCAATTTCAGGTTTACCTCCTCCAGGTGTTTTTTTAGTACCGGTAGTAGTTTATCCAACTGTTCCTTGTTACAAGCGATGATGAGGATATCGTCGGCATATATTAAAATGATCGGATACCGGATGTTGTGTATCTGATCTAAAACAAAGAAACCCTCTAAGATCATTCTCTGTCTTCCGCAAGACCTCCTCCATTATTAAATCAAATAGGTAGGGAGACAACGGACAGCCTTGTTCAATTCCCTTCCGACGACGTTCTGTTGTTGATTTTTGTCCATTCCAAAAAGTCTGAAAAGACTCTTCTCTAACACATTCAACAATTCTGCTGATCAGTCTATTAGGGGCATTCTTCTGCTGCAATATTTTTGTAAGACCTTTTAAAGAGATGTTATCGAATGCTCTACTAATATCAAAGACATTAATATCAGAACATCTCCTGCATTCCACTTTTCTTCTAAAATTCGTTTAGCTACAAATAGATGATCCATAGTTGATCTCCCATGAAGGAAGGCAGTTTGATGAAAACCGATTGGAGATGATGACTGAATAAGGTCTTGCAGAATCCATGAGGCGTAAATTTTGTAACCTACGCTGCTCAAACAAATTCTCCGGTAATCATTTTCATTCTTCGGGTCAGGGCCGGATTTAGCCGGAAGGGGGCCCCGGGGCCGACAGTATGTGGGGGCCCCAAAAATGTACAAAATAGGTTGGTTTTGGTACATAGGATTTGTGGGGGCCCGGGGCCATGGCCCCCCCGGCCCCCCCTAAATCAGGCCCTGCTTCGGGTGAAGTGTTTTTGGTATTGGTACCAGTAAAGATTGTCGCCAGCTGAGAGGCATTACATTTTCATACCACACTCGCTGAAGGATGTTTTTGAATTCACCTATTGATTCAGAATCCGCGTATTTGATCAATTCGATATTTATTCCATCTAACCCCGGTGCTTTACCGTTCGTGCTTTCCCTAATGATAATATGCAATTCCCCAATGCTCGGCATATAATTTGAATCCTCGTCCACTAGATCAATCTTATCTGGTAAAAGAAAATCCCCATCTTCGCCTACTTTCCATTTTCGCATTGAGATATTTGGTTTTTGATTCACATCCCGCTTTTTCCTGTGTCTTTTCATATACTGATGAGCTTTGCTTATCCTCTCCCCGTGTTTGTAGTTTTCCAAATTTTCAAAGAATTGCTTTTGATTTCTGGTTTCTTTCTCTTTACACAACCGAGAAAACTTGGCTTTTGCATTTTTCATAGCTTGTATTGCATTTTGATTGAAAGGAGTCATTTTATTTCGAAAGGACCACTTTTTCACATCCGCCATCGCTTTCCTACGGTTTGGCGATAGTGGTATTTTATGTAACACGGATATCGTACTGTTAGCGGCGTGTTTCAGTTTATTGACAAAACATCGGAAATCTGTAGTCCGTGAACATCTAATCCGCTATTACTCAGAGCGAAGCGATAGTTTGCCTTGAATTTCTCTTGCTGAAGTAGCTGCAAATCCCATTTTATCTCAGTGCGGTCGTTCAAAGATCTTTCGACAGCTACAGAGTTAGGGCAATCCTCGGCGAAATTTATGAGGCAAGACAACAACTTATGGTCCGTGTCAATCGATGACACCCAAGTTGCTTGTACTTTCTTTACAAATATCCTTGATGTTGTCTTAGTCATTATGTGATCAATCTGTGATTCCACATTTCCTCTAGCCCATGTAACTAAGAGGGATTTGTTAGACATAGTGCTTCTAACAGCAAGTTCGTGTCTTCGAACAAAAAATTTGAGTTGCTCCCCATTAGCGTTACAATGCGAGTGTCCGATGAATTTCCCAAAATAGACTTCATCCCCTTCAGTCAAATCGTCTTTTCCGATTTGACCATTGGTGTCCCCAACACAAATGAGGTTCTTAGGATTTTTTACTGTCATGATACAGCACCCTAGATCACCCAAGAATTTTCCGTAACCAGTATATGGGGCATGCAGGTTGACGATGTGCAAGGTCATTCTTTTCCCTTTTATTGGAACAACAACTTCAACCATCTGAATGTTCTCGTACGAGTTATTGATATTGACTATCGCAACATCTACTCCTTTGCGAACTAACAACGCCAATCCGCGCATATGATTTCCCCCGTTCCTAGATATAAACCAGTTGTAGTCATTAGTCACCAAGTTTGCTGCTTCCACGTTCACCTCTTGGAGGCAGGCTATATGAACGTTTCGCTTTATTAGCTCATGGTTAATTGTGTCCGCTTTGTTGGTTGGCAGCATCCCCGCACATTCCAGCTACAAACACGTGACAAATTCTGCAGTAGATCCTCATTACATGAGAATTGAATTTCACGAACAGGATTCGTTCGGTAAATCTCCGGGACACTATGGAATTTTCCCTCTCCACCGAGTGCTATGTAGCATACATTAACCTGTTTAGCGTGGCCAATGCCGATTCCATCAGGTACAAGATGACTCCAGATATTACCATAATGATCGTAAACTGTCACTTGTACGGAACAACCATTGACGATAGCGATTAACTGTTCAAACCTTGGTGTATCAAGATCTATCTGTTCTATGCTGTCATAAGCTGATATTACTCTATCTTTAATGAATTCTTTGTTACAATTCATGTAATCAAATGAAAGGGTTTTAAGAGAGTTAAATTTCTTTTTGAAGTCCTTCCTATTATCGACACTTTAAAAGATTTGATGCGTGGTAGCAAAAAGGAGAGAATCAGTCGATGCAGGTGATACTAAATACTTCAATACCGGAAAACCTGACGTATCCTCAAGTTTCCGAAATGATACACAATACTCCTTAATAACCCCCCCTACTTCATCGTCAAAAATAACCTCGTTTACCTCTGAATTTGAAACTGAATCACAGGAATAATTGCTAAATACTCGTTCATTTTCAACACCTTCATTAACCAACTCTCTAACCTCACGTACGCTATCATAATGGGATACGCCATTATAATAAATATTAATCATTCTGTTGTTATCACTACCTTAAAAAACCAATGGATCTGCTTGATCTGAGAAAACTTTTATAGTCACCCCGAGAAAATCTCGAACAGCCGCTATTGATTCAGATCCTGCCCATACACCGTCCCGACCAAGATCCTGCAGATAACCCAGTATTATTTCGTCATGTACTTCTCCGTTATTTCCGCCATCAGGCCAGGCAGCATCTCTCCCTATTGCTTCTGTGATGATCAAGTTCCGGTAGGTATCAATAGATCGACGCAGGTAATCGACACACGTTTGATGCATGATGTGAATTGCCTCCTGAAATGCTTCATGATTATGTTGTAGCCCCGTCAACTGATGGACTATGGAGGAAAACAGGCAGTTTCCATCGCCAGGAATGGGATCGATCAGCAGGACATATTTGTTATTCACAGTCTTCTCCATGCGAATCGAGATATTCGGACATCTAATATACCATCGAGCATATCAAGTAATTATTTTAGGTATAAAAAGTACTTAATAATATGCTTTTACCTGACGGGAATAACTAACGCTAAAACGTATAATTTTTGGTTGTATATGGAATCTAAGGTTCACCTGCTAAACTTTTGCACACAGACGCAAAAATAAACAATTTACGCTTACGCTACTAAGTCGAAAAGTCTGATTTTACATTCGATACAAGACAAAACAGGAATGATTATTTCGTAATATGAGTACTAGTATATGTAAGTCCTTATACCTTCGCCTTATGTACTTCTTCACACGCATACTCCGATGACACAGATACGCGTCATCCGCCAGGCTCCCACAAAACCACGCGACCGGCGACAGGGATAGGATCGCATCGCCTCCTCCACATGCATAGCTCAATACACACCTTCATACCATCGATACGAGAAAAAAATTCATACATTATGGGACCGCATCACTGTGATCTAGTGTCACTCATAGAACCACGCATACAACGACACAACACAGAGGCACCGTCGCCGTCGCGTATGCTTGGAGGGAACTGCATCAGTGTGGGTTTATCTGCATCATATTTGAACGCCACTCACTCAACATTCTCACACATGCCAGTATACTCACGTTTACCTCACACATCAGGCTGCTTGGATCCATCTACTAAGACTCTCATGATGCGCGGCACCCGGCGTCGCAATCATGATGATGATGATGTATTAAAACTTTCCGTCGGCTTTCCGTCACAAACACTAACAACAGCCGCCCAGCAAGCAGATGAAGCACTCACCCTCATCACATAGCAGTATGTTTGGTATCGCAAAACAAGCACAAAGGGGGGGAACCGAATGCGCTTTTCAGTGTGCTTTATTGCACGCACACATCCTTGGTAGCACAACAACCTTCATTGATACTTCCTTCTCTTCTGCTCTAATTTTCACCAGCCATTTTTACGAAAAAGAAGACTAGCATCTTTTCATCCATTTCACACCACCATAAATACAAGCACCACATGAAATGACCTCGAAATCTTTTCTTTGTATATCCATTTCAAAGCAAAAACCGAGGCAAAAACCTTTCAAACTGATAAAAACACTATACTACCATAGATCCACCAAGAGCCCATCCGATACACATCCACTCGCAACCAAATCTCGAACCGAACTCAACTCATTGTGACTAAACTTTTTGTGCAAAAAATAAAAGTTTATAATATTCTGCATACCAGTGAGAGATTTCAAAGAATATGCGGAAACTAGAAATCCTAAAAATTCAATCCAGGATCCTTCCAAAACAAAACCTAACGCGTTTCTAAGGCTGTGAACCATTCCACCGATTCGTTTAACTTTTAGTTAAAATTTGACACTTCGATGGTTATTTTCCCATCGTGGTTAAAATTTTACTCCGAAGCCGACCCATTTGAGTTTTGACAGATTGATAGTTATTCGGAACGAAATGGATTTGGCGCCAATTTTCTCGCGAACAAAGTTTAACTACCGAAATGTCAAATCTAACCATGCTCCGGAGCAGGGTTATTTTTAACCACGGCGAAATAACCATCGAACTGTCAAATTTTAACTAAAAGTTAAACGAATCGGTTGAATGGTTCACAGCCTAAGAGCATGACGATTTTACAAAGATCGCGACGAATACAATTTTCCGTGATGTACGTTATGGATCCTTCTTTAGCAGAACAGAACAACTTTTAAATGAGTACAATATGATAGCAAACAGCCGACAAAATGCTATTCAATTTTGCATTGCTTACAGAATCAAAAATCTAATGAATGTTGAAGAATAATTGTTTATTCCGGTACCAACATTTCGTTGCAAGGTCTTCCTTAGCCGTGCGGTTAGATGCGCAGCTACAAAGTCCGGTCTTGGATTTTTTTTCGATTTCCCAGGGCATAAAAGTATCATCGTGTTAGCCTCATGATATATGAATGCAATAATGATAACTTGGCTTAGATACCTCGCAGTTGATAACAGTGGAAGTACTGATCGAACATCCAACAAGCAATCCAACGTATCCAAACACGTTCTTAGAGTCCCTGGAGAAAATTTTAGAAAAGGGGCCGTACACATGTTACGTAAGCAATTTTTCTGGGTTTTTCGACCCCCCTCCCCAAATGTAATTTTTTTTTTCATTCAAATGATTTTTTATTTACATGGTGCGTAAGAAAACTATATACCCCCTCCCCCCATAAATGCTTACGTAATATGTGTACGACCCCAAAGTAGGTATATGCAAAAATGTGTAATCTTCTTCTCTTCTATCTTCTTCTCCTATTTTCTTCTTTTTTCTTCTTTTCTATATATAAAAATGATTTGTACACTATTTCGCCGAAAAACATTTCGCGGATTTTTTTCGCGGTACGACATTCCGCGGAATGTATCAACTCTCTGAAACACATTTCGCGGAATGCACCTTTTTTCCGAAAGACATTTCGCGGAATGTACCTTTTCACCGACAATCATTTCGCGGAATGCCATTTGGCCGAATTCAGTTAGAATAATAATCATTCAAATATTTACCGATTTCTGCTTACTTGCATGCAACCCGGGCATTTTTTTGGATTTAATGCAAACCCGACCCGTTCCGAAAATTTTTGCATTCGTAAACCCGTACTCGACCCGAACCCGACATATTTTAATTATTTAAGTCCGTACAAAAGTTTTGCCCGGAAAATTCAAACTGGATATGTGCAAAAAAAAAAGTAAGTCCAAACAAAGAACTAGCCTCACAATTAACAAAACTGAATAGAATAATTTTCAGTTTTTTATTTCTTACCCGTACCCGACCCGGACCCGATTTTTGCGCGTTGCGTTGCGTTGTAACGGAGTATTTCGTAGATTGCATACTGATAGTTGTCATGTATATTCTTTACCTTTCTTACCCCAATTGCTTATGGATTTCCATTTGGGATTCAATGGAAATCCAATTGGGGGTCCAAAATGATAAAACATGAAAGCTATCATTGCCGGCCACGCCCATCTTCTCCGTTACTAGGAAAGGGAAGGAAATGATGATATGACATCTACTTAACGAGAGGCCAGCGACTCACCGACGCCCTCATAGATGTCAAGGAATTGGATGGTGGGTAGGGTATGTGGTTTAGGAGTATCATTATAAGCAAATGATAGAAAATTTGTGGAAATACGTTGGGCTTGGGAGTGACTTTGCTAAGAAATTTATGTCACTCCATTATCCTTGCCGATGATTTTCCTCGGATGGGGCGAAGGTATTAGCCTTGCCCTGGCTAATAGCCTAAGTTTAAGCGCCTTTGCTCGCTCTCTGAAACGAAAAAAGAGCAAAAAGAAATTAAATTCCCCTTCCCTCCTGATATGATAATGATTTTGATCAACGAATGTACCCGACCCGGACCCGATTTTTTTATCTCACAAACCCGTACCCGACCCGAACCCAATATTGTAATATTTTTTCAGGTTTCAAAACTTGAAACTTCACCATATGTTCTGCCCGGTATTAGGCGAAAGGAGTTACTAATGTCTTCTTTCAAAGAACGCATCCTCCCGGTATCAGGCGAAGGGAGGGGTTACGCCTTCTTTAAAAGGATGCATTTGCCCGGTATAAGTCGAAAGGTGTTAATAATGCCTTCTTTAAAAGAACACGTATGTCCGGTATACGCCGAAGGGAGGGGTAACGCTTTCTTTAAATAAATGCATCTGTCTGGTATAAGGCGAAGGGGGGGGGGGGGGGTAACGCCTCCCTACCAACAAACATATTCTACATTGAAAATTCTCCTGTTACTAGTCCAGAAATTTCTTCCCGAAGTTCCTAAAGAAATTCTTTCCGAAGATCATTCACGGATTCGTCTTGAAAATCCTCCTAGAATTCCTTTCACAGTTCATGGAGTTCATCCTGGAGTAAGACCAGGAATTCCTCTCAAAGTTTATTCTAGAATTACTCATGGAACTGTTCCAGAGATTTCTCCTGAACTTCCTTCAGAATTCTTCTTGGAGTTTCCCCAAAAAATCTTCTTGGGGCCCCTTCAGAAATTACTTCAGGAGATCTCATATAGGAATTGTCCTGAATTCCTCCAGAAATTCATTCTGAACTCCCCCAGCAATTTATTCTAAATTCCCCCAGGAATTCACTTTTTATTTTCCCCGGAATTCGTTCTGAAACTCCCCAGGAATTCATCCTGAATTCCCAAAAAATAGAATGTTTCGAATTCCTCCAAGAATTGATTCTGAATTCCAACAGGCGTGAGTTATTTCAAGAATTCGTCGATTAACTCTAACATAAGTTTTTTGGGTTGAATCAAAGATGTACTTTTGAAGAAACTCCATGAGGGGCTTCACGAGGAATTACTGGATAAGATCCGGGATGAATTGCTGAAGAAGGAAGAAGGAACTTTGAGAAGAATTCCTGAAAGAACTTCAAAAGAAATTTCTGAAAGAGCTCCTGAAAATCAAAGAAGAAACATTTGGAAGAACTCAAGAAATCTGTGAGAGAAATTCCAGAAGGAAATCCCGGGGGAACCCCAGGAGGATTTCTGGAGGAACTCAAAGAGTAATTTCTGGAGGAATTTTCGAAAAGATTCCTGTAAGAACTCCAAAAAGATATCCTGGATAAACGTCAGGTCGACTTCCTGGAGGAACTTCAAGATGAATTCCCGAAGAAAAGTGAAGAAGAATTTCCGAAGAGACGCTTGGAGGAATCTCGGAAAAAACCTGAAGGAACTCCAGATGGAATCCCTTCAGGAACTACAGGAGTAATTTCGGGAGAAGCTCCAAGGAGAGCTTTTGAAGAAACTCCAGGCAGGACTCCTGTAGGAATTAAGAAAAGATATCCTGAATGAACCCGATATAGAATTCCTGCTGGAACCCCAGGAGGAATTCCTTGGTGAACTCAGAAAGGGAAACTGAAGGAACTCCAGTAAAACAATCTGGTGGAGCTTCAAGAAAAATGTTCAGAGAAATTCTGCGATTTTCGGAAAGAACTCCAACATGGCATCCCTAAAGTAACTCCAGGAGGAATTTCTTGGGAATCCAGAATAGATTTCTTTGGGAATTCAGAATGAAATCCTGGGAGAATTCTGAATAAATTCTTGGGGGAGTTCAGATTTAATTTCTTGGGAAATTCAGAATGAATTTCTGGGAGAATGCAGAATAATATAATAACTGGGGGAACTCATAATGAATTGTAGGGGGAAGAATGAGTTCGGGGGGGAACACAGAATAATTTGCTAGGGGAATTCAGAATGAATTCCTGGGGGAATTCGAAATTATTTCCTGGTAGGACTCAGAATGAATTACTGGGGGAATTCAGAATAAAATGCAGGGGGAATTCAAAATAAATTCCTGGGGTAACTCAGAATGAATTCCTGGGGAAATTCAGATTGAATTCCGGGGGAAATTCAAGATGAATCTTAGGAATTCTTCATAAAGCTCCCCCAGGATTCCATCCTGAAGTTGCTCCAAAAAATTTTCTTGGAGCTCCTCCAGAAATTACTCCTGCAGATCCTCCTGTAGTTCTTCCAAATATTTCACCACTGATTTTTCAGGAGCTTTTCCAGGATTTTCTTGTGAAGTTCATTCAGGATATTTTCTTGGAGTTCCTTCCCGGGCAAAAGCCATGAACAGAATATCAAAACATGATATGGATTTGATTGATATAAGAGATAAAAGAACAGGCAACAATATCAAAAAATTTGCACCAAAATATCATTTAAATATCAAGATATGCTGGATAAAACAAACTAATGGCACATGATATTGATCACTTTTTACAAATAGTATAACTTTATTTCTTCATTATATTTTAATGCAAAATTTTCATATTGTCGTCTGATATTTTATCCCTTATATAAAACTTGTCAATATCTCAGTTTGCTATCTTATCAACATTTGATATTATTGAGTTATTTTCGTCTACTCGGGTTCAGGAGTTCTACCTGGAGTTCCTCCCGAAATTCTTCTTCCAGGAATTCTTAGAATAACTCACGCCGCTGATCACATCGGCTACAACTTTTAGAAGTGACAAATGTGAGAAAAAAAAAATCATTCGGCAGCAATATTTTAATTTTGGAAAATTTCCGAAGTAGCTTCAGGGGGAAATCAAAAAGGATATGCTTGTCCCGAGCAGCACAAGTCAGACGAAAATAGTTGCAGCAACTTGATTGTGACTAAATTTGGTCGCATATAAGTTGCAGTAACCTATGTGGAACATGTGTGCTGCTAGGGGTGGAACTTCAAGATAGATTACTAGAAGAGCTTCAGGAGACATTTCTCAAGGGGCTCCTCAAGGGGAGAAGAAATTTCTGATTGAACCAAAGAAGGAATCATTGGAGAAGTTCCAGGATGATTTTCTTAAGGAACTTTCAAAAAGATGTGGGTGGAGTTATCGTAGGAACTACGAAAGAAAATTCGGATAGAATGCGGGAAGGAATTCGTGGAAGAATTTCATGACACATTTGCGAAAGAACTTCAGAGTGGAATTGTGCAGGAACTGCTGGAGGAATTGCTATGGGCTCCTCAGATATAATTCCTTAGTGAACTTCAGGAGATATTCTTGGAGGAACTGTAGAAGGAATTTCTGTAGGCTCGCTTTGTATAGTTCCTTGCGGAAATCCAGGAGGAATTCCTAGTTGAACTCCCGGAAGAATTCAACTGCATGAGCAATTTCTGTGGGATTCTACAGAATGGAATCCTGAAGGATCTCCACGATGGACTTCTAAAAGGCATCAGGTAGAATTCTTAAATGAGCTTCGTTAAGACTCTTTAACGAGGAATTGCTTAATACCTAAACTCCTAAATTTCCAAATTTTAAATTCCTGAATCCCTAGATGTCATAAATTGTTAAATCCAAAAATTTCTAAATTCCATAGTTCCTAAATTCATCGCCGCCCATATGCAGGACGTTATGCAACAAGATTCACGCCTTGATTGTGTGCTATTCAATAGATGGTATCTATGCCTCCCATTCACATTCTGTCGCTTCATACTTGTTCGTACCCTAGCGAACGGATTTCAATCTGTTGATTTTCAAATAATTTGTATAATTGTTTATCGATTATCCCTCATACTTTGAGTAGGACTGACCGATAAAGCCGATAAATAAATCCTGAATCCTAAATTCCTAAAGTCCAAGATTCCAAAATTCGATATACCGTCATTACTTTTCATTATTTACCAGATCAGATTGCAGTTTTTAACCTGGTCAGCGCACTTGCGCAGCGATCCTTTTTCGTTTCCCCCAGTGACCATAATCTTATCAACCGCACAAATCATCCAATTTCTAATACTGTTTTCTCGGTATAAGAAAATTATAATTGCTCATTTTTCACAAACTGTATTTTTTAGAAACACAGATAGAACTAACTATTGATGAAACATAATGTTAATTTTCATTCGGAATTCGTAAGGATATTCCTCCAGGAATTCATCCGGACCTTCCTTCAGGCATTCCTGCGGATATTTCTTCAGGAATTCATGAAGATATTTTTTCAGGAATTCCTCCGGATATTCCCCTAGAAATTCCTCCAAGTATTCCTCCAGTAATTCCTGTAAGTATTGCTCCAGGAATATTTTTAGGAATTTCTCGGGATATTCCTCTAGGAAATCCTCCAAATAATGCTTCAGAAATTGTTGTGCGCAAATCACGAATAATTTCTGAACGATTTGTTAACCAGAGCTCTCCTGTCTCGTCGGAGGGCCGTCATGTCAGGTCTGTTTAGCGTCCCACCTAACTCCAGGACTTGGGCTGGTGCGCTTTGAGTGGCGCACGGTCGCTTTGGCGGAGCCTACTTGCGGATACATACAGCTTTTTATAGAAGATTAACAGAGCCCACTGTCAAACCGCACCACATCCTAGGCAGGCATCACAACTCGCAGATGACCTGGGGAGGATCGTCAAGCTCTTGGACATAATCCCTGCTGCCCACAATTGTTACTGTGATCGTTCGCTGATTGGGGGGTTGTACGACAAGAGATCGAAGGTCAAACAGTCTAAGGTCAAGAGGTTGGAAGGACAAAAGGTCGAAACAAAAAATCTGAGTCCAAAGATCGAAGGACAAAAGGTCAAAAGGACGGAACGTCGAAAAAAAATAAAAGATAGAACTAATGGTTGTAGGATAAAAGGTCGAAGGTCAAAATATCTGAAGGGTTAAAAAGTAAGATGGGATAAGAGGTCGAAATATTTTGAAAAATTAGGCAAAACGTTGAGTATTAATCAACCTTTATTTTGCACATTTATATTTATTGGTATTTCACCTGATAATATTATAATATTGAATTTTCACTTTGTTCGAACATAGTGTTGCTAGGTTTTATTTATTTTAAATTTGATTCCTGAAATGATTCATAGAATGAAACGTCCAATCTCTGTCTATTCGACTATTTATTCTGTCGACCTTTTGCCTCTTTGATCTTTCGTCCTTGCGACCTTTCGACCCAGTTATTTCTTCGAACCTTCTTTTCCTACAAACCTTCTGTCTACTTTTAAACCTTCTTTTTCTTTCGCCTCTTTTCTTTACAACTTTTTATCCTTTCGACCTTTTGTCTTTCGACCTTTTGACCTAGGACCTTTTGACCTTCGACCTGTTGACACAGATTCGAGAACAATGTCAACCAAACTGGCTTTTCCCTCATCAAAAGATGAAAAAAAAATGGAAATGTTCAAATAAATCTTCTTCTTCTTCTTTATAAATAAAAATGAATTTCTGTCTGTCTGACCCTTATAGACTCGAAAACTACTGAACCGATCTGGGTGAAAATTGGTTTGCTGATGTTTTTGGGGCCGGGGAAGGTTCTTAAGATGATTCTGCATAGTCTGCATACCGTATCGAATGACAACGGCCAACGATGCATAAACTTTGCAGCCTCCCGTGGAATGGTAGTCCGAAGCACTTTCTTCCCTCGCAAGAATATCCACAAGGCCACATGGAAATCACTTAATCAAGTAACGGAAAACCAAATCCACCACGTTCTAATCCACGGTAAATTCTTCTCCGACATCACGAATGTACGCACTTACCGCAGTGCGAATATTGAATCCGACCACTACCTCTTTGCTCTATGTTTGCGCCTGAAACTCTCGACGATGTACAACACGCAGGCGCAGCATCTCTTGAAGATGGCTGTAGAGATATTCAATCCGCCATTGGAAGCACCGCAAGCGCTGCACCAGGCACGGTGGCTCCGGATCAGAGAAACGACTGGTATGACGGCGATTGTGAGCAGTTAGTTGAGGAGAAGAATGCAGCATGGGCAAGATTGCTGCAACACCGCAGGAGGGCGAACGAAGCACGATACAAACGAGCGCGGAACAGACAAAACTTGATTTTTCGGAGGAAAAAGCGCCAGCAGGAAGATCAAGACCGTGAAGAGACGGAGGAACTGTTCCGCGCTAATAACGCACGAAAGTTCTATGAGAAGTTGAACCGTTCACGTAAGGGCCACGTGCCACAGCCCGATATGTGTAAGGACATAAACGGGAACCTTCTTACGAACGAGCGTGAGGTGATCCAAAGGTGGCGGCAGCACTACGAAGAGCCTTTGAATGGCGATATGACTGACAACGGTGGCGGTAGGGTAATGTACCTAGGAGCACACGCGCAGGACATGCGACTTCCGGAAATGCAGAAGGAGATCGGCCGGCTGAAAAACAGCAAAGCCCCTGGAGTTGACCAACTACCAGGAGAGCTGTTTAAACACGGTGGTGAGGCACTGCACAGTGGGGAAAATCCGACCCAAAAAGGTACCTATTTATTACGGCTACTTGATGCGCCGGAAAAATACCTTTCCCAAAGGGAAAATCCACGACAAATCGAATGACACTATTTTCATGCGCCGGAAATTATGGGAACTGGCCGTTTTTCCCCATTTACTCCTAAAAATCATAATTTTTCTATGACAGCTACAATTAAAAGTCGATTGCGGCTAACTGTTTCTATGTGTTCTTATGCTAATTAAGTAGAAAATACGAGTGGTATCTATTCCGACCTTAAACCATGACTGGAAGTGGCCGTTTTGCCCCATTTACCCCCGGAACAGCTCCATATGACAGCCCCTATGACAGCTCCGATTTAAAATCAATTGCGGCTGTCTATTTCTTTGTTTTCTGATGCTTAGTCAGTAGAAAATACGAATGGTATGAGTTCCGGCCTTGAAAAATGACTGGAAGTGGCTATTTTGCCCCATTTACCCACGAAAATCGTAGTTTTTCTATGACAACTACAATTTAAAATCGATTTCGGCTAACTATTTCTATGTTTTCTGATGCTAATTAAGTAGAAAATACGAGTGGTATCTATTCCGACTTTAAACCATGACTGGAACTGGCCGTTTTGCCCCAGTTACCCTTAAAATCGTATTTTCTATGAAAGCTACAACTTAAAATGAATTGCGGCTGACTATTTCCATGTTTTCTGATGCTAATTTAGTAGGAAATACGAATGGTCTAATTTGTATATAATCCGGCATTGGACTGTCACTAGCAATGGCTGTTTTGCCCCATTCACCTCTAAAAGTCAATTTATCATATGATCACTTAGACTTAACATCGATTTTGGCTCATTATTTCTATGATTCAATAGGAACTACAAACGATATATATTCCATCCTTGAATCGTGACTAAAAATGGCCAATATGCCTCATTTTTAAAAAAATCTTTTTTTTGTATGACCGCCAGGATTTAAAATCAAATGCGGCTTGGCATTTCTATGTTTTCTAATGCTAATTTGTAAGAAAATACATCATAGATCATCATGGATCATGACAGCAAGTGGCCGTTTTGCCCCATTTGTCTCTAAAAATCATTTTTTCTAGCACAGCTACTATTTGAAATCGATTGCGCCTTACTACATATTTCCATTTTAATTATTGAGAAGAGCGGAAAATCTTCCTGAGATGTGAGGCTACTTTTAGCATCAGAAAACATAGAATTAGCTAGCCGCAATTGATTTTAAGAAGTAAATGAGGCAAAACGGCCACTTCCAGTCATGATTTCTTTCAAATTAGCATCAGAAAACGTTGAAATAATTAGCCACAATCGACTTGAAATTGTAACAGTCATAACAATTTTTCGAAGGTTAGTGGGGCAAAATGGCCACTTCCAGTCATGATCCAAGGCCGGAATTTATACCATTTGTATTTTCTACTAAATTAGCATCAGAAAACACAAAAATCGTTAGCTTAAATCGATTTCAAATTGTAGTTGTCATAGAAAAATACGATTCCAGGGGGTAAATGGGGCAAAACGGCCACTTCCAGTCGTGGTATAAGGTCGGAATAGATTCTACTCGGCCACTTCCAGTCATGATTCAAGGCCGAAATATATAACAATTGTATTTTATTTCAAATTAGCATCAGAAAACATAGAAATAATTATCCACAATCAATTTTAAATTGTAACTCCCAGAAAAAAAATCTAGGGTAAATGGGGCAAAATGGCCACTTTCAGTCATTTTCCAAGGCCGGAATTTGAACCATTCGTATTTTCTACTATACTAGCATCAAAAAACAAAAAATAATCAGCCGCATTTGATTTTCAATGGTAGCTGTCATAGAAAAATACAATTCCAGGGGTAAATGGGGCAAAACGGTCACTTGCAGTCATGGTATAAGGACGGAATAGTTTACATTTTTTCTATTAAATTAGCATAAGAAAACATAGAAACAGTTAGTTGAAATCGATTTTAAATTGTAGCTGTCAGCGAAAAAAAATTAATTTTCGTGGGTAAATGGGGCAAAATAGCCATTTCCAGTCATTTTTCATGGCCGAAATTTATACCATTTGTATTTTCTACTAAACTAGCATAAAAAACAAAGAAATAGTCAGCCGAATATGATTTTAAATTGTAGCTGTCATAGCAAAATATGATTCCAGAGGTAAATGGGGCAAAACGGCCACTTCCAGTCATGGTATAAGGTCGGAATAGTTACCACTAGTATTTTATACTTAATTAGCATCAGAAAACATAGAAATAGTTAGCCGCAATCGATTTTAAATTGTAGCAGTCATAGAAAAAATATGATTTTTAGGGGTAAATGGGGCAAAACGGCCAGTTCCCATAATTTCCGGCGAATGAAAATAGCACCATTCGATTTGTCGTGGATTTTCCCTTTAGGAATGGTATTTTTCCGGCGCAGCAAGTAGCCGCAATAAATAGGTACCTTTTGAGGTCGCATTTTCCCCACTGTGACTGGGACAGAGCCGCCTCGCAGCTTAGTGTTCATTAAGCACTTCCACAGTTATTAACTGCAAGGTTTCTAAGCCAAGTTACCATTTTTGCATTCGTATATCATGAGGCTAACACGATGATACTTTTATGCCCAGAGAAGTCGAGACAATTTCCAATCCGAAAATTGCCTAGACCGGCACCGGGAATCGAACCCAGGCATTGCAATATCATCTGAGCACAGGATATTATCTTTGCTTCTGCAAAGATATTATCCCAAATCAAAGAGCACTCTGAAAAGATATTATCATATGAGCGTTTGATGATGATCCGGATAGGCAACGCAGTTCGGGGTTTGTTCGCGTTGCGAAGGTGTTGCTACAACAAAAGCTGTGAAAAAATGATTCTCCATGACGAACATTGCACTTTGTTTACTGAGCGGATAGATAACTAAGATCGATATCCCATCATTTCATCAGTATCTTTGCTCAAAAGATCGAATGATGGGATGGTTTGCAATGCCTGATCGAACCCAGCCACCCTCAGCATGGTCTTGCTTTGTAGCCGCGCGTCTTACCTTTGTTTTTAACCTCACTTTTATCTGCCAATAGGGGAACTGAACATATATTCATCTCATCACTAAACAAAGTAATTCAGCACCAATCTCGTCGCCTCTTTTTGCTAACACGCGTACTCACTGCTGAAAAAAAAACACAAAAATAAGAAACAAACCAAACTTCTTTTCATTGCTTTGTTTTTGATGGGATGGAAATAGGAGCTATGGGTTGAAGGGCCGAACCATTTCCCTAACTGCAAATTTTTGCTTTGAAAAGTGCTAATTTGTTTTTGTTTAGTCGGAAATTTTGCATTAATAATGGAAATTTTATATTTATTTGTTGCATAAACCCTGTTTTCTTATTGTGAACTTTTAATATTTTTATGGGAAATTTTTAAATCTATGAAAATTTTATTTTGCTGTAGACATATATAATTGGCTGAGCTTCTCCTCATATAATTCACCCCGGCAGGGCGGCCTTGAGCAGAGTACTTCTACTTACCTCCGGATTTCGGATGGACAAAATGAGAAAAATGTTAAAATATTTCAAATTAAAAATCTTATATTCTATTCTGACCTCTTGCTCCCCCTCGCTACGGCACTGGTCGACTCACTGCTCTCGTTGGGGGCCCCTTCGTCGATAGCAATAGAACAGCAGCAGGCAAACTGGTCTCCGCTTTCCTCTTCTTCTTTCTCCTTCCTTTCCGCTTTCTACTTCTTCGCCTTCTCTTCCTTCTTCACTTGGCTTCTCTTCTTATTACTTTCGGGCTTTATGGACTGCCTCCGGCAGCCGTCCTTTACTTTTATCTAGGGGGAAGAGCAAGCTCCTTTGTCAGATCCCCCCTAACGACGCTGGTGTAAAATCACCGAACCTGCTTACTCGCCGTAGACGGTCCAAGTAGTGACCGCAGTTCACTACTACAGATGGTACGCCCCTTTGTACGCACCTGTCTTCGCTCTCTTTGGCTGTTAACTGTGGGGGCGATGAACTCTATTGACTAATCCATTACAGTGAGAACGGCGGGTATTTTGGGGATCTTTGGCTTTACCGCTGGGAAGCGAAACACTCCTTTACGATGAGCTTCCCAGTATGGCGGCGATCTTACACCCTAATGCACTGCACTAACACAACACTTTTCTTCGTTCCCGAACCGGCACTTCTCGGGGGAACCACTTTTCCACTCCCGACGATGCTGGGACTTAGTTAGCCAGCTGAACGCGCACCAAGGATGGATATCCGGCACCAAAACTCCGAGTCGAAACTAGCGGGTTATGAAAACGCGTGCGATCCTCTTCGCGGTTCGTAACTCTCTCCCTCTTCTGCTGCACGTTATCGACCGACCAGACCAACACAAACCATCGGCCATTGCTCCTGCCACCGTGCTCGGCTGTTATGCTGCTTATGTATGTAGCGCCGCTTTTAGGCCTACGGGAGGAGCTCTGGCGCTAACTTTATTTTAAAACCTATTTATACAAGCACTATAATTTTCATTCAACAAAACAAAACCCTATTCAAAACAATGTGAGCAAAGTTTAATCCAAAAACAAACAAATTAAAATATTTACAATCCACAGTGGTGGGGCATGTTGCCATATCAAAATAAAACAAAAACATAATGGCTACCCACCAAGCGACACCAAACTACCCAAAATACACTCGGCGACAAGACCTAACAAAACGGGTTAATTGTAACTCGCATATTACACCTACCTCACGACTTTTCAAACGATTTATAGTGAATAATAGGCCAAACTTTCATGGGCTGAAACTACTTTAACTATTTTAATAACTTGGCGTAATAACCAAAAGTAAGCAAGCCGTCTTGTGGCATAATTTTGGTTAGAACTTTAATGTATGAAGATTTACAACGATGAATGTGCCCAACCACAGCATAATAGGCTAAGGCTTGAGCCATATACCCTACGAATCTCAAAGAATCAGGGATTACATTTTAGTACTTTGTTTGGTAATCATCTTATTTGATACGCAGTCAATTTTCACTCTGTTGTGATGCCGAAAAAGTGTGCGTTTCAAAAAGTTAAAAAAAATCCCAATAAACAACGCCAGGAAACTCCGCAGGAAATTCCAATTATTTATCTATTTACACCCGATTCTTTTTTCACACGGATTCTCGAAATAGCACGGATGTTCTTAACACGGATTTTTTTCACACGCCACGCATCCCCCGTGTAAAAAAAGATTTATTTATTTATTACCAGACTAAGGCCGGAGTGGCCTTTGCTGCACATAAAAGTCTTCTCCATTCAGCTCGGTCCATGGACCATGGCTGCACTTCGCCAACCACGCAGTCTGCGAAGGGTCCGCAAATCGTCCTCAACCTGATCGATCCACCTTGCCTGCTGTGCACCTTGCCTTCTTGTTCCCGTCGGATCGTTGTCGAGAACCATTTTCATCGGATTACTGTCCGATATTCTGGCTACGTGCCCGGTCCACCGCAGTCTTCCGATTTTCGCGGTGTGAACGATGGATGGTTCTCCCAACAGCTGATGCAACTCGTGGTTCATTCGCCTCCTCAACGTACCGTCCGCCATCTGCACCCCACCATAGATGGTACGCAGCACTTTCCTTTCGAAAACTCCCAGTGCGCGTTGGTCCTCCACGAGCATCGTCCAGGTCTCGTGTCCGTAGAGAACTACCGGTCTAAAAAGCGTTTTGTAGATTGTCAGTTTGATACGGCGGCGAACTCTATTCGATCAGAGCGTTTTGCGGAGTCCAAAGTACGTACGATTTCCTGCCATGATGCGTCTCCGAATTTCTGTACTGGTATCGTTATCGGCGGTCACCAGTGAGACCAAGTATACGAATTTTTCAACCACCTCGATTTCGTCACGACCGATAGAAACTCGTGGTGGCTGGCTTTCATTGACCTCTATTGAGCCTCTTCCTATCATGTACTTCGTCTTCGACGTGTTGATGACTAGTCCAATTCGTTTAGCTTCGCTTTTCAGTTACGTTCTCAAAGTTACGTGCCATGATATCAATGTCGTCGGCGAATCCAAATAACTGGACGGACTTCGTGAAAATCGTTCCACTCGTGTCAATCTCTACCCTTAGTATTACTCCCTCCAAAGCGATGTTTAATAGCAGACACGAAAGACCATCACCTTGCCGTAACCCTCTGCGCGTTTCGAATGGACTCGAGAATGCCCCTGAAACTCGAACTACGCACATCACCCGATCCATCGTCGCCTTGATCAATCTTATCAATTTATCCGAAATGCGTTTTCGTGTACTAGCTGCCATAGCTGGTCCCGATCGATTGTATCATATGCGACTTAGAAGTCGATAAATAGATGATGTGTGGGCACGTTGTATTCGCGGCATTTCTGCAATACCTGACGTACGGCGAACATCTGGTCTGTGGTAGAGCGTTCGCCCATAAATCCCGCCTGATACTGCCCCACGAACTCTCTTGCAATTGGTGTTTGTCGGCGGCATAAAATTTGGGAGAGTACCTTGTAGGCGGTGTTCAGCAATGTGATTGCACTGTAGTTGCTGCAATCCAGCTTATCACCCTTTTTGTAGATGGGACACACCTTCCATCCACTCCTGCGACAGAACCTCATCCTCCCAAACCTTGCTAATCACCCAGTGCAGTGTGGGGATGTCATGCCAATTAGAAGAAGTAGAAGAAGAAGAAGATGATTGACGCGTTCTAGGCACTGTTTCTTGTGCTTAAATTTGAAGAAAATGTTTGATAATGAAAACCCTGCTTTGATTCTTACAATTGAAGTAATAAGAGAGCATAAGTTCTGATACCAGTTTTAATATTTTTCAAAACCTAACTTTACTGTTAATTGCCAATATAAAAATTAATTTCCATGAAGAAATCAAAATATTCCTTTGATAAAATACACAATTTCCAAATTTCCAAAAAAAATAAAGAACTATAAAAAATAAAAATGATAATTTTCCTAAAGAAGAGCTAAAAAGCAATAAAATCGATTAAGTTTTTCATAAAGGATAAACGCTTTTAAAGAAGGGGTATCTTTGAAAAAAATGCCTAGTTTTATTGCTTTTTTATATTTTCTGAGGAAATTTTCATATTTTTTATTGTCATTTTTTGATTGTTTTTTTGTGGAAAGTTCTTAGATTCTATGTGAAAAAAAAATTATGGAAAATTGTGTAATTGTTTATTGCTAAAATGTATTAACTTATTTATGGAAATTTTGTATTTTTTTTTTCAATGAAACATTTTGATTTCTTTGTTTAAAATTCTCCTTCTTTCTATAATTGCAAATTTTGTTTTAAAAGTGCTAATAAATTTTTGTTTCGTGAAAAATTCTTTATTGTTCATAGAATTTATCCAATCTACTTAGAAAAAAAAATACTTGAATGTCCAATTTTCAAGTATCTGCAATTGCTATTTAAGGCGAAAATCTTCAGAATGATCCTAAAGTTTCATCTCCTAATCCCATCAAAATATGCATTCGTACCGAAGTAAAATATACTCCCTCAACCATAAACAGAATCAAAGCTCTCAGTAACAAAACAAGATAAAACGACTGCAAATGCCATTCATTCCTTGATACTGTCGTCGTCATCGCCGTCATGGTCATTCCCCAGTTGCAGCCCTCATCGGTAGACTCACGACGACGGGACAGATAGCAGGGCCACAAACAGAACATCACAACGAGAATCGAACGAACTGTACATGAGAGCAGAAAAAAAAATCATTTCCATTTACAGCTTTAAGCTATTTAATGATATCGAAAAGCTGCTCCCCTCCGTACCGTTTTCCGGCGTTGACGCCGCCCCGTCATCGCTCGGAACTGCATCGAACCTGGAGGTCCTTCGTTTCCGAGTGCTTCCAGCATTAATACCAGAGTTGATTGTGTTTGCCAAGCAAACCGAGGCGTTGCGTTGTGCTGTTGCGATGGGTGTTCGAGGTCTTCGGAAGAAAAGTGGGGAGCGAAGGAATACAGGATGGGTGCTTAATAAACTTCTGAGCATATTAAGATAGATACGTTCAAACAAATGAATATTTTCACGAAGACCTAAAATTCTACAGTTCTTCTGGAAACTTCCTTATCCCTAGAATTTCAATATGGACTAAGTAAGACACCAGAATGCTATGCAGGTCAATGTCTAAACTGGTTACTTCAAGAATATAGTGCATTCTCATTCATCAGCTATTCAATTTTTGTAAACCCCAGTTTAGCGCATCCTGTAATTGCCAACAGAATTGTAGTGGTGCAAAAAATCTCTGATTTTGCCCTAACTGATGGAGCGACGAGGCGTCAACAATCATGCAGTACTGTTCGGGCCGGAGTAGGGCGAAAGACCATGTCAAAGGGGATTTATTCTGCGTCACATGGCAGCAACAGCAGAAGATGCCCCGATGTTTCCTGAACTACCGGATGGAAGGTATTGCTGCAACTGCACTGCTGTTGTTGGGGATCTTCAAAGGAGTTTCGTAAACGAAACGGTGTGAGTGAGCACAAATTTGACGAGAAGCGTCACCCAACACGAGGTTCGTCTCTGGCACAGCGTAGCATTACAAAGAATTTCCAGCGAATAAAAAGTGCAACACTTCTGAGGGATAGTTTTCATTCCATACACCGAGCAGCTACGTGGTAGAGATACGAGCTAGTTGGGGTGGGAGTTGGACGAAAGTGATGAGAAATTGTGGGTAAAAGATTAAAATCAAAGTGGGTGCTTTGATACTGTTAAACAAACCAAGGTTTCGCTTGAAACAGATGGGTACCGTCCTGGGGATTGTTTCCATAAAGAAAGGTGGATGGTGTGCCGTTCAGTGTTAGGGCACGGATGAATCCACTAGTGGTGGAATGGTGGCCTGGGGGAATTATCTCAGACACAGTATCATATCGAGAGTTGACGTCGGAGAAGGGGTGCACGAGTTAAGCCATGATAAGTGGTAACAGTCTTATTCTATCACAAAGTATATGATTTGACTAATGTTATTTCATTAGTGTAATGAGAGGATTTTGTGTTCTACGATTGAAGGCAAAAAGGTTGGAAGGTAATCATCTCCACGAACTACGGCTTATCGTAGAATGAACGAGGTTGATACTACTGATATCAAAGGTAATGGTGAGCTGAACAAATTAAAAGTAGCAGATTAAAGAATTGGATTTGTAACTATACCCATATTTTAATATTTGTTAATCTGGGTAAAAACTGAGAAATTATGTGAATACAATATAAAAGAACAGCAATGGAAATTTCTAAATATACTACAAGTTAAACTGTAAAATATCGCACCAGCTAGGAACTTACAATTCATTTGAAATCCTGCACTCTTAATCGAAAAATACGGGTTGCGCTCTTTTAAGCACGTACAACAATTTACGTTTTACCCTATTTGTTAATTCAAAGGTCTTTTCAACGATGAGGAATGCATTGTACTTTCTGAGCTGGAGAAACATCTTGCAAATCTATTTATCCCAGCACTCATCCGGTTCCTCCTTTCCGAAATGCAACACGTTTCGCAACCTGATGCATGGTGTTTATTACAGGATTACTGCTCATCCAACCACAACCATATTAGCGTAATGTTCGATATGCATATCGACTGCTGCTGGCCAACATAACAGCAGTGGACACTGACTGTGTCGTAACTGTGTCCTACCCACCCGGCAGCCAAAGATGGGGTCAAACTGGATGCAAACACACGGACCCAGAAGACACATATGATGCTGGTCCCCCGTAATCCGGAGCTCAATTATCGAGCGGCAAGGCTATGAATTTATGCATGAGACGCATAAAATTGGGTTCACTCTCATGTCTCCATCATCTTTTTCTGCAAGTATTAGACTATGAAGTTTCGATGCAGCTGATCCGACCAACTAGTGAAGGGTGTGTGGTATCGTGAGTATCCTTTTTGTTATATACCAAGTCGCCGCTATCATTTAAGTTCCACTACTGCCGCTAAAGAGTGTGACAATTAAATGAAATATGTTGATGTTACAAATGGTTACAAATGAAAAGGAACACCGTTCCTATTTATTTACGTCATCTTACTCGGTATAAATAGGTAAACGTTATAAAATCGGAAAGCTGGTTATTTTGGCATTCATTTAAATGAAATAATCGAGCCTCCGAAAGATTTTCAATTTGCAAAAAAAGAGCTAACCGCGTTGGAGGTTGGTACTTGGATTCTGATAGCTTTTTCGCAAACGGGACCTTTAACTGGTTTGTTATGTAAGGGTTATCATACCTATCTAGAGATTAGGAGGTTGAGGGTTCGAGTCCCTCCAAGACACGTGGATTTTCGCAAATTTCATATCAATTTGCCCATTTCGAAACATGTGCCTGTGCATATGCACTATGGGCGGTCGCGCTGCAGCAAGGTACCCGGAAAAACGTGGGACGTTATAGACAGGAGCGGAGACAGCAGACCCGCCTTTTTCAGCAGAAAAACGCCACCTGGAAGAAGCGGAGTGCGATGATATAGAATAGCTGTGCCGTTCTCAAGAATCACGCAAGTTCTGTCAGAAGCCCAACGCATCCCGCAAAGGCTCCGTGTCGCGAGCCGAGATGTGCCGGGATAAGGATGGGAGCATCTTAACGGATGAACGTGTGATGATCGAAAGGTGGAAGCAGCACTTCGAGGAACATTTAAATGGCGCTGAGAGTATAGGCAGTGAAAGTCAAAGTACCGGAGGAGATGACTACGTCAGTTTAGCGGACGATGGAACCCAGCCAGCCCCTACCTTGAGGGAAGTTAAGGATGCCATCCAACAGCTAAAGACCAATTAAGCAGCTGGTAAGGATGGTATCGGAGCTGAGCTCATCAAAAAGCTAGCCACTTGCCTGCACAAATTGATAGTCAGAATCTGGGAAACAGAACAGCTACCGGAGGAGTGGAAGGAAGGGGTTATATGCCCCATCTACAAGAAAGGCGACAAGCTGGAGTGTGAGAACTTTCGAGCGATCACCATCATTAATGCCGCCTACAAAGTCATATCCCAAATCATCTTCTGTCGTCTGTTACCATTATTGAATAAGGTTGTGGGAAGTTATCAAGCCGGCTTCGTTGACGGCCGCTTGACAACGGACCAGATCTTTACTGTACGGCAAATCCTTCAAAAATGCCGTGAATACCACGTCCCAACGCACCATCTGTTCATTGATTTCGAGGTGGCATACGACAGTATAGACCGCGTGAAGCTATGGAAAATTATGGACGAGAACAGCTTACCAGACTGATCAAAGCAACTGTGGATGGTGTGCAAAACTGTGTGAAGATTTCGGGCGAACACTCCAGTTCGTTTGAATCGCGCCGGGGACTAAGACATGTCCTCTACGGACATGAAACATAGACAATGCTCGAGGATGACTTGCAAGCACTCGGAGTATTCGAGAGACGGGTGCTTAGGACCATCTTTGGCGGTGTGCACGAAGATGGTGCGTGGCAGTGAGGAATGAACCACGAACTCGCCCAGCTCTACGGCTAGCCCAGTATCTTGAAGGTAGCTTTAGCCGGAAGGGTACGATGAGCAGGGCATGTCGCAAGAATGCCGAACAGTTACCCTGCAAATATGGTGTTTGCTTCCTATCTGGCAGGTACGAGTACGAGACGGCGTGGAGCACAGCGAGCGAGGTGGGCAGACCAGGTGCAAAACGACTTGGCGAGCGTGGGGCGCATTCGAGGATGGAGAGACGCGGCCTTGAACCATGTATTGTGGCGTCAAATTGTTGATTCAATGTTATCTGTTTAGATGTAAACTAAATAAATGAAATGAAAGTTCCAAAAAGAGTGTCTACAAAATTTGTGCACATACGCACATATACATACAGCCATCAAAAATTCGTTTTTGTAGTGATCACATAGCCTTTCGGCACATCTTTGTTATATCCATTTTTTCCCAGTGATTTCTCGTGGAAGTGCAGATGACTCGTCGGCTTCTATCAAAGCGAGTATCACGTCAACAGTTTCCTGCCTATTCCTTAATTGACCTGCATTCGGACACGGCAGGCGCTGGTATTGCCTTTTTCGGGTCACCAATTCTTACACATTAAAGATGATGTTAGTCCCAAACTTCATCTGTTGGTTCTCTGTGTAATTACTGCTGACCTGGCAATAACGGAGTAGCAATCGTGGGCGGTCAATCATGCTCACGCTCATGCTCATGTACAGCGTTCCGATTTTCTAATGTCGTCGTACTCGATATGAAATAAGCGTTAGAAAATCAGAACGTTGTTCCTTTTCATAAATTAGGTACTATTTGCAATAATAAAAAAAATCGTTTTGGTATATCGAAAATAAGTGACGGCCATAGCAAGCGGAGAACTTCTCCAGCGAACAAAAATCCTTTCCCAGCAGAGAGTTACAAGAAATGTAGCAAGCCGAATCGTAGCATGCGGTTCGTAGGTATTAAAGTAGCCTCACACCTCGGGAATTTGGTCCGCAGATTTTCCCCCGTGTATTTTTGCATATGCGATGTTTTCGGGATTTGGGCACGGAAAATCAAAATCCTGGCCCCATTTAAAGGCCACCTTACACCTCGGAAAAATTTTCCGCCGGAATTTGGTCCCCGGTATTTTGGTATTTTTGCATATGCGATGTTTTCGGGATTTGGGCACGGAAAATCAAAATCCTGGCCCCATTTAAAGGCCACCTTAAGGCCACCTTACACCTCGGGAAAATTTTCCGCCTGAATTTGGTCCCCGTGTATTTTAAAAGGGGACGGGATTTTTATTTTCCGTGCCCAAATTCCGAAAACATCGCATATGCAAAAATACATATATTGGATTTTGGTCTCCGTGCATTTCAAATGGGGTCGGGATTTTGATTTTCCGTGCCCAAATCCTAAAAACATCGTATATGCAAAAATACATGGGGAAAAAAATCCGCGGACCAAATTCCCGAGGTGTGAGGCTACCTTTAGGGGGAGGAAGCGGAACAGTAAAACTCTACCCCAACATGAGTGACATCTGGATTTGGTTCTAAATGTAAACAACAGTGTAAATTCTCTACCACCTTTTTGTTATGGCGAGATAATTTTTATGCAAACTTTTTTTTATCGATGTTTGTAACAAATTCAAACACTCAGTCACGCAACAATGTAATGATGCCGTAAGCTTGAGATACCTGCTTGACTATAGTCACTTGACTATTTGTAATAATTAGCCGAATATAAATATGTTTGCATTAGCGATTGCGCCCTTATACCGGTCCTCAGCTGCGATGCAGAGTACACGAGCTTTGTTCGCCAATGACAGCCGTACGGGGCCTTTGGTACACGCAAAAAATATTGCAGTCGAAACTACCATTCCGAGGGTTATTTCAAGAATATGCACCGACAATTTTCAGCAGATAACAAACCCGATTGATTTTACCAAGCGCGCAGTAAAAATCAACTGTGGCCCATGTGGAATGTTGTCACATGAACTGAAACAGTGTTGAATTTCTCTGAAACCATGGTAAAATTTACTGAAATTTCATGTTTTTTTTTTTTTAAACAGAGCGTAGTCTACAAAATAGTAGTTTTTACGACGGAATTTTTTTTTTCTGTGTTCTGTGTTGACTGACAGCTCACTTCGGCTGGCTCAGCTGATTCCAAACTCGATGAAAATAATAACAAATAGCTGTCAGAACACTTAACCCAGAGGGTGCAATTGTTCACTAATTTGCATTTCCATTCACAGGGTTTCAAATTTGATTAATTTCACCAAGTGGGATGACTGAGTTGAAGTTTGTTTGTTGTTGTTTTCATCGAGTTCTGCGCAAGAAACCCAATGATAATAAAATGGTTATCTATTTTTTCGTCAGTTTCACACCGCGCTTAGCAGGGGGCAGCATGGGCTATGTCCAAGGGCTTAACGATCCCTCCCCAAGCGTTCGGCGAGTTAGGGAGAACTGTCTAGGACATGATGGGGTCTAGCAGTGGGCTCTGCTAAATCCCTCCCAAAAAACCACTAATGTCCGTAAGTAGACTCTATCAAAGCGACAGTGTGTCGCTTACAAAGTAGAAGCCCAGAGAGTGCCATCGGCACATCAGGGTTGACTCCAGTAAAATCCTGATTATGGTATACTGGATGCATGTTATTGGACTATGTTTTTGAATATTGCAATATTGTGAAGCGCAGAGGGTTACGGCAAGGTGATGGTCTTTCGTGTTTGCTATTCAACATCGCTTTGGAAGGGGTAATACGAAGAGCAGGGATTAACACGAGTGGTACAATTTTCAATAAGTCCGTCCAGCTATTTGGTTTCGCCGTCGACATAGATATTATTGCAAGTAACTTTGAGAAGATGGAGGAAGCCTACATCAGACTGAAGAGGGAAGCTAAGCGGATCGGACTAGTCATCAACACGTCGAAGACGAAGTACATGATAGGAAGAGGTTCAAGAGAAGAGAATGTGAGCCACCCACCGCGAGTTTGCATTGGTGGTGACGAAATCGAGATGGTAGAAGAATTTGTGTACTTGGGCTCACTGGTGACTGCCGAAAATGACACCAGCAGAGAAATTCGGAGACGCATAGTGGCTGGAAATCGTACGTACTTTGGACGTACGTCTCGTACGAGACCTGGACGATGCTCGTGGAGGACCAACGCGCACTTGGAGTTTTCGAAAGGAAAGTGCTGCGTACCATCTATGGTGGGGTGCAGATGGCGGACGGTACGTGGAGGAAGCGAATGAACCACGAATTGCATCAGCTGTTGGGAGAACCATCCATCGTTCACACCGCGAAAATCGGACGACTGCGATGGGCCGGGCACGTAGCCAGAATGTCGGACAGTAACCCGGTGAAAATGGTTCTCGACAACGATCCGACGGACACAAGAAGGCGAGGTGCGCAGCGGGCAAGGTGGATCGATCAGGTGGAAGATGACTTGCGGACCCTCCGTAGACTGCGTGGTTGGCGACGTGTAGCCATGGACCGAGCCGAATGGAGAAGACTCTTATATACCGCACAGGCCACTTCGGCCTTAGTCTGATTAAATAAAATAAATATTGTGAAGCGAGGGCTGGTAGACTGGACATTCCATTCTCTTAGTAAAGCCGGGTGGCACCGACCTGAAACGGCGAATGGGCTAATGGTCAGGCTGTCTTTCATCCCATAAATCCGAGGCGGGCCTTGTAGCACGTGGTACAATCTTGCTACTCAGTTTTCCAGCTGAGTGGGAGTAGGCTCATATACTCTTTCCTGACTAACGCTGATCTGGCTCTGAACACGACAGCAAAGATATTTAAGTCCAAGATAGTCCACTCCTCTAAATCTCATACTACCTTTTGGAGAACAGACTGTTATGACAGCAGCGCCAACTTGCGATTCAAAGTCAAACTAATTTTTGAAAAATGATCAAGTCACACTTAGAATTTTTTACAGTATTCGGTATTTTTTTACCGAACTTTCAACAGCTGAACGTTCGATAATCTGTTCGGTAGTTCAAACTGTTACGGAACGTTCGGTACTTGAAGTTTTTTTCATCTGTCAAAATCACGGTAATTTTTGTATCGGAATTTTTCCTTGCTAATAATGGTAATCAACAAATTTTTGAAGTTGTAATTTTTCTTTGTAATGTCCTAGTTGTTTATGTTTTTTGGTTAGGCATGCTTTTTATTTGCAATTATTGGACATGGAATATTATTCGGTATGTAATATCATAGACCAATATCATTACCAACTTCAGAATTCAGAGTAATTCCGACGCATCGATACGCCTATCATCGAAGTTCTAACGCGGATTTTGCTGTTTGAAGTTAAGGCAAACAACGGTATTGGGAAAATAACCATGTTTTCTTCTTTTAACCCTTATGCGGCCGAAGGGGTACCCGTGATCCTTTTTCAACTTCAAGTGGTGATATTTCAATGAATTTTTATAGCTGAAAGCTGAAACTCGATGACATCTAAGAACTCCATAAAATGTAGCATCTGTGACAAAATCACGTTGATACAGTGAGGAGGGACGTGGGGAGGGGCATCTGATTTTTTTTACCACGTGGATGGCCGACAGGGTACCCGTGTTCCACTAAATTGATATTTTCATAACTTTCACCATTTTCAACCGATTTAGATAATTTTGACAGTTTTGGAAACAGAAACTTTTTGCCCAAAGTCAAGGTTTACAGCTTTTGTCCATGGTTATACAAGAAATTTTTGAAGTAAGGCTTAAGAGTCTACACACGTAACCGAAGGACTATCAACAAGTTTCAAATATATTACATGCTCATTGCGCTTCTTAGAATAGTCGGTGTTCACAGTATATATTCTGAGTCTCCAAAAACCCCTGAAGTAAGGCCTCAGTCATCCAAAAAATCACTGGAATAAGATCTTATGGTCTGCTAACGTAACCAAAGGTCTATCGTACAAATTAAAAAACGGTACATGCTCTTTATGATGCTTAGCATTTAATGCTTTCACAGTATATGTTCCGGGTCATCCAATGACATTTTCTTAAAACATGTTTGCATTCCAAGTAGTTCTTGTTGCTGTCATTGATTCCAGGTAGTCTACGAACTCCATACAGTCAAGGTCTTCGGATCAATCTCCGTAATGGAGGCAGTTAACGAAGACTAAACAACTTGCGTCACCCCTTCTTGGTATATGTTTGTATTCCAAGTAGTTCTTGTTGTTGTCGTGGGCTCCAGGTAGTCTACGAACTCCATAGAGTCATGATCTGTGGATCAACCTCAGTAACGGAGGCAGTTATTGAAGAATAAACGAGTTGTGTGACCCCTTCTTGGTATTTGTTTGTATTCCAAGTAATTCTTGTTGTTGTCATTGGTTCCAGGTAGTCTACAAACTCCATTAATTCAAGGTCTGTGGATCAACCTCCGTAATGTAGGCAGTTGTTGAAGAATACACAAGTTGTGTTACCCCTTCTTGATATATATATACTGTTTTTCATGTAGTTCTTGTTGTTGCCGTGAGTTCCAGGTAGTCTACAAACTCCATTAATTCAAGGTCTGTGGATCAACCTCCGTAATGTAGGCAGTTGTTGAAGAATACACAAGTTGTGTTACCCCTTCTTGATATACATATACTGTTTTTCATGTAGTTCTTGTTGTTGCCGTGAGTTCCAGGTAGTCTACAAACTCCATATAGTCAAGATCTTCGGATCAATCTTCGTAATGGAGGCAGTTATCGAAGAATAAACAAGTTGCGTGACCCCCTCTTGGTATATGTGTAGTTCAAGTAGTTCTTGTTGTCGTGCACTCCAGGTAGTGTACGAACTCCATAGATTCATGGTCTGTGGATCAACCTCCGTAATGGAGGCAGTTATTGAAAAATAAACAAGTTGAGTGACCCCTTCTTGGTATATGTTTGTATTCCATGTAGTTCTTGTTGTTGTCGTGAGTTCCAGGTAGTCTACGAACTCCATACAGTTAAGATCTTCGGATCAATCTCCGTAATGGAGGCAGTTATCGAAGAATAAACAAGTAGCGTGACCCTTTCTTGGTATATGTTTGTAATCCGAGTAGTTCTTCTTGTTGTCGTGGGCTCCAGGTAGTCTATGAACTCCATAGAGTCAAGGTTGGTGGATCAACCTCCGTAACGGATGCAGTTATTAAAGAACTACTGGGAGGGACGGAAGATAGCGGTTTTCCTCCAATACCTTTTTTGAACTTAACCTATCACATGTTGTGCATATGCATAATCGAGTTTCAGACATAGTAATTAATTTCCACTCCGGGTGGCTCAATACCCGGAACATAGGCAATTAACTTTGAATGTACTGAACTCGAAAGGCGATCTCTCTTCGCTTATGTGGTCGGGTTGGGATCTGACGACCAACTGGCACAATCTCACACAACCCTACTTCATCGAGCGCCGTTGGTGATGAAGCAAGTGTGTAGGAGCCAGATAATACTAAATACTCATCCTACTTGGTTGGCATTGTACAAAAACATATATGAGAGAGTTAGTTCTAAGAATGTATTGCGAGAGTTCGGCTACATGCCCGGTGCTGTGAATTTGGTTTCATCAGTACCCGCTAAGCTGCGGAGGACGACGGAGGTCCTTTGTAGCTTAGTAGGGAAAGCACCTGTCTAGCGTACTGGTTTCGTGGGATCAAACCCCACCGAAGTTCTGTAGATCAATATCCGTAATGGAGGCAGTTATCGAAGAATAAACAAGTTTTGTGACCCCATCTTGGTATGTTTGTATTCCAAATAGTTCTTGGTGTTGTCTTGAGCTCCAGGTAGTCTATGAAATAGAGTCAAGGTCGGTAGATCAACCTCATAAATGGAGGCAGTTATTTGAAAATAAACAAGTTGTGAGACCCCTTCTTGGTATATGTTTTTATTTTAAGTAGTTATTTTCATTGTCGTGGGCTCTGTAATGAAGGCAAGGCAAAATACGTGAATGGAATCCGTATTTTTTTGTCGAAGAGACTTACAAACTTCTTAACAGGTATTCATAAATGATTCATAATAAGCTACAGGCAGTGAAAGTTATTTCATGATAATCATTGTTGTTTGAGGCAAATTGGGTCGAAAACGTGATTAAATCGGGTTGGGCAAAATCAGGGGTAGACAAAATCTGGGAGTGACAAAATCGAGTCATCCTCATCTGAGTGAATGTACGCATTCCTAGTAGTTTTTGTTTTTGCCATGGTACTAGGTAGTCTATGAACTCCATATAGGAATGATCCGCAGATCAACCCACGAACGGAAGGCTAATGGTATATGTTTGCATTTCAAGTAGTTCAAGTTGTTGTCATTAGCTCTGGGCAGTTATTGAAAAACAAACAAGATGTGAAACCTCATCTTGATATATTAGCATTCCAAGTAGTTATTGTTGTCTTGTTGTTGTTGGTTCCAGGTAGTATATAAACTTTATTCATATCACTAATATAAAGTTGTCTATTCTTTGGAAATGCAAAATGTGAATAAATTGGAACGATACAACTTCACGCCGAGAACGTAAGGGAAAAAAGAGAAAAAAGATCATGTACCATATTAAAATTAGATTAAAGACACTCCTCACGGAATCCAAGTTTCAAAGTGCTCGCGTTTTCGGGGGCACACCAATCGATACGGAGGCGGCGCACAACTGTCTTTTTTGTTGACTTAGCTTTGCTGCGTGAAATAATAAAAATGACAGTTGTGCGTTGCTTCCGTATCTAGTGGTGTGCCCCCGAAAACGCGAGCACTTTGAAACTTGGATTCCGTAAGGAGTGACCTTAAAGACCCTTTAGATATTCGTGTAAGCCTAGAAGTCTTACTCCATAAATTTTTAGGATGACCATTAGCATATGCCATGAACGCATTTTATTCATGGACCCCAAAGGCATGTACCAAATTTAAAGCAGGCTGATATATCTCTGGTGTAGATCCTAATGCCTTACTTCAGGGTTTTCTTGGATGACCATGAACATTTGAAATGGGTGCGTTCTATTCTACGTACCATAAAGGGCATGTATAACTATTCAAATAGGCCGAAAGAACTCTGTTTACGCGTGAAGTTCTTGACGATTGTTCAAGTGTTCTCTTGGATAATTATGAACATATGTAATGAAAGCGGTATATTCTATGTACCACAAAGTGCGTATGCCACTTTTGAAACAATCCGAAAGGTATCTGGTTACGTGTGAAGATCCTGAGGCCTATTCTAACATTTTCTTGGAAGACCATAAACATATACAATGGACGTATTCTATTCTATGTACTACAAAAGGCATGTACCACTTTTGAAACAAGCCAAAAGATCTCTGGGTACCCATGCAGATTTAAAGGCCTATTCCAGGGTTTTCTTATGAGGTGAACCGGTCAAGGGCCGAAAACCTCATTAATAAAGACAATAAAAAAAATATAAGGGTTTTCTTGGATGACCATGAACCAATGCAATGGACGCAATCTATTCTATATACCACAAAAAGCATGTAACACCTTTGAAAAAATCTGAAAGATCTTTGGTTACGCGTGTAGATCTTAAGGCCTTTTCCAGGGTTTTCTTGGATGACCATGAACTTATGCAATAAAGGCGTTCTATTCTATGTACCACAAAGGGCATGTACCAGTTTTAAAACAATCTAAAAGATTTCTGGTTACGAGTGTAGATCTTAAGGCCTTTTCCAGGATTTTCTTGGATGGCCATAAACATATGCAGTGAAAGCGCTCTTTTCTATGTACCACAAAGAGCATGAACCACTTTTGAAACAATCTAAAAGATCTATGGTTATGCGTGTAGACCTGAAGGCCTTTTCCAGGGTTTTCTTGGATGACTATGAACGTATGCAATGAAGGCGCCAGAGAACTTATCCGAGAGATTTCTTCGATAGCGCAGAACATATCTAGTGATCACATTTGATTTCAAGATGCGCAAAGAGCATGTACCACTTTTGAGACAAGTCCATAGACCCATGGTTACGAGTGTAGACCTTAAGGCCTTACTCCAGAGATTTCTTGGATGACTCGGAACATATACTGTGAACGCATTCTATGCTAAGTACCGCAAAGAGTATGTACCCTATTTGAATTTGCATAATAGGCCTTTGGTTACGCGAGTAGATCTTTAGGATTTACTCCAAAGATTTTTCGGATGACTAAGACCTCATTTCAGGGATTTTTGCATTACCCGAAGCATATACTGTGAACACCTTCAATTCTAAGAAGCGCAAAGAGCTTGTAGCATATTTGAAACAGGTTGAACGGCCTTCGGTTACGCGTGTAGCCTCTTAAGCCTTACTTCCAAGATTTCTTGTATAACCCTGGGCATAAGCTGTAAACCTTGACAATGGGCAAAAAGTATATGAGTTTCTGTTTCCAAAACTGTCAAAGTTATCCAAATCGGTTGAAAATTGTTGAAGTTATGAGAATATCAATTTAGTGGAACACGGGTACCCTGTCGGCCATCCACGTGTGTTTTTTTGTTGGCCGCATAAGGTTTAAAGGAAATCTGCAAAACGCGTTTTTGACTTTTCTGACGAGCAGAAAATCCATGGCGAAATCTGTCTACAGATACATGAGCGCACCCGACGAATGGTTTCTAAAGCGGTAATTTTGATGGTAATTTGGGAGAACTGGTAAACCTTGTCACAACTAGTTCAGTGCGTGTTGGCTCTTGTTTCGGACGGCAGAACGATCGCGCGATTTGCCGAAATTTTGTGTTCTGCATTGCGCGGCCGGTAATAAAGTTAATTAGTTCAGTGCGTGTTGGCTCTTATTTGGACGGCAGAACGATCGCGCGATTTGCCGAAATTTTGTGTTTTGTTTTTCCTTAGGACGGTGCGTAAGTAAATTGATGAATATATTTTATTATTTTCACAGCATATACTGTTATTGACAAACGCTCTATATTGTCGAATACAGCTCCCTATTATTCACCTTTCCCACTAACACAAATTTTCCTTCCCGAGACATCTATGAAGGTAGTATGGGTTCCCTGCATCTTCACTAGTAGATGTTGAACTAACATTCCTTCCCTTCCTTCCGTGATTGCAAGGACGTGGCCAGGTATACAACTGCTACTGTATCCAGCTTTTTACGAGCCGGTGCCATAATACTTTGAATCACCCCTCTTGACACATGCTGTGTCCACTATAATATTCATAGATAGATCTTAGCAATCGGTGAGTCATTGAATTTTTTTTGTAAACATTATTAAACTGTCATAATTGAAATTCGAGTATGCCTTCCTAACTTCATTTAATATTTTATCCATTAAAATATATTATTAATTTGTATTTCTTTTAGGTATCTAAGATATTATAAGCTTCTCTGGCGGCTGTGATACACATTTGATTTAATGATTATTGAGCTTCCCTGCATTTTTTTCTACAGTACGAGAACACGCACGTTCTACGTCAGTGTAATATTTTGATACTATCTATGGTTTGTAAAACCTATGATTTTGGGGCTTTAAAATGTTAGACGGAGTCTCTCGATGCTAAACTATCTATCTCACAGATTTGTGAATGAAATGTTGTATCTTATCATAAATATGAGGTGCCCATCTGAATGATCTTATTGAAGTCGCGCGTTTCCGGACTAAATTTACTGACAAACTACTTATCACGAAAGGGTTTATGTTAGGAAATAAACTTCTTTTCTCACATGGGTTTTTTCAATAATTAGACGAGAGACGAATTCGATGAGCGTAGTCGAATGCTCTTATGTGAGATTCGGGATAGGTTCACGATAGAATTACCGGGATAATAATCTTACGCAGATCGTAAGATACGGCAATTTTGAAAAAAATGGATTAGATAACAATGTATATTTAAAGTTATATTTAAAACATATTCAACTGAGGCTCATATTCATTTAGATTGCGAAAAAATCGAACTATGGCTCTCCCCTGGAAAACACCTTACGTAATTTGAGACATAATTAATTGAGGAATTTCACGAGAGCTAATCACTGACTATTCTGACTGAAATGACAGCAGTGCAAAAACTTTAACCTAACCTTGAAAAAACATGAAAAATAGCTGCAAAAGGTTTCGTTGCAGAGTCAAGGCACGGAAGTCTCGGATTGTTCGTAGAGCCAAGGACGATCCAAAATTACTGCTGGCCAAACGCCTTAATTTCGGCACCATGGCTGATACCAATTAAAGTACCGTAACCGTTATTGATTTCATTCTGCGTAGCTCTTGAGGGCTTTTTTATTTGCATAAAATGAGAGACCTAAAGTGGAAGAATGATTAGTATTTTTTTAGAAAATGATGCGTGATTTTCCATGTTGTTTAAAAATAAACAATGTTAATAATCTCGATGGTAACGGGGAAGATTAAAATCCTACTTCATGGCTACTAAGATATTATTTTAAATTAAGTTCACAGCATATGTCAAATTCGATTCACCCCTTGATAGTTTATGGCTAGCGTAAAAAGCTGGATAGGAAAAGGTACTAATCCCAAGTACCAATTGGCGACAATATACAGTAGATTGCTCAATTGGGCATTGTATAGCCACCCACGATTTGTACAATCACATATGCTATTCTATGACTTTCAATGAATAAATATTTTGAATAATGAAATAAATATTTAAAACAAACAATTCATTACGTGTCAATATTATGATAGGAAGATGAGAGTTGGGAGATTACTTTATTTATGAACGCAAGATCGCTCTTATTTTTTTACAGTCGATCATTTGATTTGACTTTTGTACACTATATTATCAGGTTGAATGTTCAAACAGCGAAGTATGATAGGTAATACCTACCTTTTTCCTATCCACGTCATACAATTTTAAAGCATAATTTAACAAATCTAACATTTAACACAGAATTCTTGTTTGTTATGTTTGTCTGGTACTATTCGGATTTGCGTGAAGCATGAAATCAGTGCCGTGTACTGTTAAATAATTTGATTCTATCGTTTAACACAGCATATGTTTGACGTTTGAATTTTGTTGCACTGAAGTGCGTTGACGCGTTTGAGTGTGTATCGCGTTGCTGGGAGCAGCATCTGCGCGTGAACGCACGTCGACGCGTTTACTACGATGAGATAATTTGACCGCCATGGCCTTCTGCATGCCGCAAGGTATGTATAAATAACCATGGGATCGTGAAGGCGACTACACAGCATCAAGGGGGATCCAATAGCGATGAGTAAACCAAAACAAATCAAAACAACGCAGGATGGAGAAGTGGTGACTGGCGGCACGGAGAATCCTTTCGCTAGGCGCAGTGGGCTCGAGAGGTCACCCCAAAGATCGCCGGAGGAAGGCGAAGGAGAAGGCCGTGGAGGGTCAGAGGAGGTACAGGTCGAAGTCAAAATGGACGGCCCCACCCTGACCAGAGTCATCAAATCGGTGATGACCAACCACGATGAACGCGGAGGCCAGACGATGGAGTTGATCACAGATGTGTCGGATGTGATCATGACCTTTCGAGACATTTGCGTTAACTGAAACTGGTTTTCTGCGCCCTAGTAGTGGAGGAGAAATCTGAGTGGAGGACCCTACTAGAGACCAGTAAGAGTGCGGAGCGCGAAATCTGCACACTTACGGAGGAGCAAAACCTGGAACGCCAGGTGGAGAAAGTCACAGAGGAGGCCGAATCGAGGATTCATCTCCTTGCCGAAGAAAAACGGCAGGTGGAGCACTGGCGGAGCAAGCTATTGTTATTTGGTGGGGCACCGCTTGGTGCAAGAATAATAGCCGTTGAGAACAATGGTGTGATTGCATCGTGTGGTGCCCCACCTCTGTCTCCGCCAGTGAGGCGGAAAGCCAGACCGCGGAACTTCGCAGCCGAATGTCCTTGAAAGGGGCGACCGCGGAGCTAGGTCACGCAGGAGGCGGACCCGAAGGTAGCTAACGAGAGGTCAACAGGTCCTAAGAGACGGTAGAAGGTCAAGCGGAATGCTAGCCCCACGGAGATGGATAGACCAGTGCTTCTATCAGTAAGGATCACTGAAGCTCGCCGGGAAGAAGACCTGCCCTGGAAGGAGGTCGTGAACCCAAAAAAGGCGAGGAGGAGTCGACAGCAGGTCGCAAAGCGTGTGGCAGGCGGAGCGGTGTCAACGAAAAGCTCTCTGACCTAGGAGGGGTTGTCAATTGCATTCGAAGGACGTGGAAAGACGAGATGATTCTCGTCTTGAAGCGGGAAGCTGCTCTGAAAAGCTCTGAGTACAAAAAGTTGACGGAGGAGGTCCTGGTTGACGCACTGAGAGTCAGTGCAATGTCTAAATCCAGGTATCCGCGGTTCGGCTACGCAAAAGTTATGTGGTAATGCAGTTTGTCTCGTTCCAAGTACCTTTGGCCGAGGCCAAGAAGGTAAAGGCTAAATTGGAAGTGGGTTGGTCGGTATGCCCTCTAAGCATAAGCCAACCGCTTCGACAACATTTTTTTCTCCCCATAGTAATCTGGGCCAGTCTAATTTAAAGGTTACGCTATCTTTACTTTATCCGGGAACTCGTGACGTTGGTGGGTTGCAGCCATCAGAGATGGGAAATTTCCCGCCTTCCCATCTGGCAGCATTCTAACGACAATTCTCTTAGCAGGAATCGACTACAGATTCGTACATCCTTACAGTGCGAAACTTCATTGTCAGGAGGGGCGTGGGCGAGGAACGAATTTCATTGGGGCATCCCGAGAATCCCACCATCAAACGAACTATCGATCCTCCGGCCACTCCAAATTTTGGCAGTTGCTGATGGGAGCACTTGATTCAAGATAACATACCGACATTCCGCTTGCTAACGGCTTTCTTACTTATTTATGCGTCCTGTACTCGCCCGAGTGGTGCAAAGGGTCGACCTGGGAGAACTGGGCGACGTCCAACTATCGCTTTAAGCTGTTGTCAAGTTAGATTTAGGTCGGAATAATTAGTGTGAAATGACTCATCTAGCCTGACCTGTTTGTGTTGGATCCGAAGCCTCGGCCGTATGAACACGTATTTTGCGATGGAATAGTATTCCGAAACCACGGTCGTATAGCGCCGGATTGGTTTTCGTGAAGCCACAGGCGCTGAAGCTTGCCTAAATCTATTGGCTCCGGATCGGATTGTCTTGAAAACAGGTTGAGCAAGCTCTGGCCGTTTGGCGCTGGATAAGCTCTCCGTCAAGCCTCGGGTATAGTGCGACTAGCTCAACGATTTTTGCGCCGAATTAGTTCCCGTAAGGCCCAAACTCTTCGCGTTCACTCATCAAAGTATCGAATCAAGTCCTGAAATCCAATGAATGAAAAGAGGTCCGATTTCCCAGCATTTATTTATACCGAGTACGCTGACGTTAACAAATTCCTATCAGTAAGGATCTAATAATGTAATGTTGAATTTTTATATTTTTTTCCTTTTATCGTGTTTGCAAACATAGAATAATTTGAAAAAAAGTTTCATCTTTGTAATAGTATATAATGAGGGAACTCAGTTTTATGTTATCTCTATCTTCTAACGATCTGATCGGATGACGGTGGTTGGCAGGCATGCTTGCTCCTTTGATAATCGATTACTAATTGTTGACCTAAAAAAATCGTTCGTCTATAAATTAGAATATTTGTATCGCTTCAATTACATACTTCAATTACCATCAATCCCAACAAATCTCATACTGCATACCCCGACAAACCAACGTATGCACGGTCATTTACTGTATTCCGTTCCAGGTTTGTGGTCATCCGGACAGGAAGCTCTTCGCCTTCATTTCTCGCTTTCTTCTGTTTGTTCAGCATGCCGATGTATGTAACCTTCCATACGTAACGGGATGATGAATAAATTTTAAGTATCAATAAAGCAAGAATGGATGATGGTTTTCCGAAGTACACACCTCCTCCCGCTTTTTCCACAATAATGGCAGAAATGTGAATGGTTTTCAGAACGACTGCTCCCGGGAACTCACTTCATTGCATTGCTCGGTGACGTTCCGTTCCCGGACGGGGTCCGATCTGGTGGCAACTCAGTAACTTACGACTAACCGAAGGCCAAAGAGGAAGCAATATGTTTGCTCCTTTTAAATCCTCTTTTGTGGTAATCATTAGTGCTTGAGTGGTTCCAGACTGGTGGTGCTTTGGCTTTGGGTTCGGAGCGGAAGCGAACCAAGCCCTGAACTGGACCATAATCTTATATCTCGTCCTCGCTCTCACTCGCCCAGCGATGGCTACTCCCTGCACAAGGAATCTTGTAATCCTTTCGGCAAACAACGGCATCAATTCGTCCCCGGTGAGTTCCAGTAAAATAGTGTATCCATGGCAGAGATTCAGTCAAGCAGCGGCTATCGGCTCATACATTCATTCATCCAACCGGGGTAATCGAGTCCGGGGTCCAGGATGCTGGGCAGAAGGATGCAAATGAGACTAATCCCTTCCTCTTCGTCTATAATATTATCATATATTGCGATTGTCAGATTTTATTGGCTGGAAATATGTAGAGAGAATATGATTTTCAGTTCAGCACAGAACGCGGGAACGGATGCAAACCAGAACGATAAGCCTTGGGGTGTTTGATCAGATTTTGGATTTGAACGGACAATAAATTTTCGGGTTTGGATAATGATATTAATCCTTGCTCATATACAATCAACATATGAATTTATTCATATTGTTTTAAGTGCAATCGATTACGTAATTTTTGAGTTAATACTGTGAGTTTTTTTTGTTTGTTTATCAATGGTCCAGCACTTTCCCGCGGTCGAAAAGCTCTACTTTTGAACTCCTTGGTAATGAACGCAACTTTCTCGACGGATTACTGGCAACAAGAATAAACAAATATATTTGCATAATTTATTTTTTAAGCAGATACGACCCGCTAAACCGTTTCCATTGCCGCCAAGCCCACAGTCCCTTCGGTACAACCAGAAAGTAATGCTTCAAAGGGGGGCCAGTGCACAACGCACCCTCGAGGTTTGCTGCGTGTCCTTGTAGCACCGAACATCGTGACTCGCTTTTTTAGAAGAACACCATGGTATCGTGCCAGCGCATTGCCGGCTTTCCAGGTGGCCTTACCGCGCCCTATGTCCTCGGAAGGTGGGAAGGGTCGACTTCGCGCCTGCTTCCCTCTGCACGACTGGTATCAAGAATGATGATGCCGCGTGCACCCCAAATTGACCTCTCTGCGACAGGGTCTATTCGCCAACACTGACGCGGTGCCTACGCCTGCCCCAGCCTTGACGAGGACCCCTTTCCGTCCTCGGGCTCGGAACCCACCCGGTTGACCGACGCCGTGAAAGCGACGATACCATGTTGTTCTTCGCGCGGCCACTTGTTCGATAAAAGGATCGAGTTCGACCACAGGGCATGACCACCGGTATGACCCATGAAACCGACTCCGATCCCTTGGACCACCTCTTATTTGCACCTGAACTAGCCATCCTTGAGTCCACGCGCCACCTTCTGTGTAGCTCCGAGACGATTTGGGCGATAGCCGATAAAACGGCGTTCCAGCCAACTTCATCTTTACACATCCTCCGAACTAGGTTGTCCGGGGTAGTGTCCAGACCACATGTGGCAAGCATGTGGTCACGCATTGCGCGAAAACGTGGGCACACGAACAACACGTGTTCCGCCGTTTCCTCTAAACCTGCGCACACCAAACACTCGGGCGAGGCCGAGCAAGCCAACTGGAACAAATCAAACAATTGGAAGGGTTCGTGCAGCATTGTGCCTTATGTCCCTCCAATCCGCAGCAGTGTTGGGAAATGTACAATAAAACACTGTGATTATGCGAATGTTTACATTTTATTCGGTCAAATTTCACGCACCGCACAAACCGAAACAGTTTTCCAAAAAAAATGTACGCCTCATTGTGACATTTTTTTTACCGATGAGGCAAACTGTTTGTATGTTCCTGCCTGCTGCTGCGTGAGAGTCGAGCCGTCGGTACAGTCAGCAGATTTCTTGTTTCGGTTCGTGCGCAGCGCAAACAGAACAGAATCGAGTTTATTTGCCTGTGGCGCAAAGCCTAGAAAGAATGCTAGCCGTTGGTACTAATTCATTAGTTCTAGTCTCTAAAATGAGCAAGGAGTAAAGAAATAATCATTTACCACCAAAAACGGTCATACGTCGTGAAATGAGCGTACAGAAACATTAATTGTGGGGAGAGAAAATAATAAAATCATGGGCTGACTGTCGTCTGCTTGGTCGTGGCTGCTGCTGCGGCAGCCGTGTTTTTGTTTTTCTTTTACTTCGTGGCAGATTGAATGATAAAAAGAAATGTCAACCGTTCCCGTCCCTGATCCGCAGCGTTGGCAGAGATTGCTTTTGTCAGGGCCTTTGCAGTCCCATTGCTTGTGCCCCGGTTCCAGGCACTTGAAGCAAACTTCGGGCTGCTCGTATATGCCCACAGGGCATACCGACCATCCCACCTTGACGCTCCCTAACTTGACTACCTTGGAGGCGTCCGCTGCAGATAGTCGAACCAATGCTACCTGCGTCCCTGCCGAACCTTTCCGTAGCCAAACGGCTGCGGTGGGCGTCTCCACTTCACACTGTCGCCGCAGTGCCGTGACGAGCTCTTCGACTTCGGTGATCTCGTCCAGGTCTTTAACATTTAGATTCACCTCCGTCGTGAGTGCCCTCACCTTGACCGTCTCGCCAAGGACTTCCTCCGCCAACTTCTTGTAGGCGGCGCCCTTTTGCGAGGCCCTCGCTTCAGCTCGAGGATCATCTCGCCCATCCGGGTACGTCTTATTCGACGTACGTCGGCGCCGAGTTCACCGAGCTTGACGTTACTCCTCATCGCCTTCAGGACGTCCGAGTACTAAGCCTCGTCCGTCTTGATGACTAGGGCATCGCCCCTGGAGAGATTGGCGCCTACCCTAGACTTCTTGCTACCCGCATTCGCCTGGGCCTTCTTTTCGGCCCTTGACGTCTTCGGTTTCCTCTTGTTCTTGACCAGGGTCCAGGAAGCGTCATATCCCTCTATTTTCCTGGTCTGGTGCGGCTGAGAGCTCTCAGCCTGCCGTAACCCCTTACCACCGTCTTTCCTGGGTGGACGGACCATTCCAGGCCCTTCCTCCCCCGGTTTTGGAGGTACCTGGCCGGGGTTCAGCTTCCCAGACCCACTACCCTTGTTCGGGGTAGTAACCCTCCGCGGTTTGGAGCGGACCCCAGGGAGCACATCCCCTGGAGACTGTCTCCCCCGTTTTTGTGTCTGCTCCGTTGGAGCAGTCACCCCCGACGTACCCGCAAATACTTGAGCCTCAGTCTGGGTAGACTTTGGTACCACCGTCTTCGCTGGCACGCCCTCGGTCGATTCGACCTTGCCCGAGTCCGCGAATGCCTCAGTCTGGGTAGACCTCGACTCCACGGATTTCACGGGTTTACAGAGTTTCCATTTCCCGGCCATTTTCGTTGTCCCGGGATTCGGGATGAACTTGTTCGTATATCCCGGGAAATCCCGGGATCCCGGGATTTTTCGATGTTTCCTTAGAGAACTTATTTTTTTGATTGAAAAACGATTTTATTCAATGTTCAGGGGTAAAGTTCATATTTTAGAAAGGCCAGATAATACAGATTTCAAATTGGAACTCAATTCAATTTGAATCGATTCTTTAAAAAAAAAACGACTTCAAGAAGCAAATAATATTCACATTTTTCTCGGAAGGTAGAGTACCCTTTTGGAATATATGATCGTGCAGTCCGAGAAGAAGGATTCGCTGGCGGTTGAAGTCGGCTTGACTGGCATTGTTTTGAATATGCATTGGGTTTAGACAGTTGCTGGGACTGCATTCAATACCCTAGTGATGAAAGAGAGAATATGTAGAATCGTACTGGGCCCATAACCTATTGGATATATGGGAACCCCCTCACAAAGAAAACTTAATACTAGAATATCCTCCAACCCATGGCAGACTACTAATTGATACTTTTGCCAATAGCTGCAGCTCTTCTTAATCTTGAACAGATCGCTTCCTAATCTTGATATTAATCCTTGTATTAATCGTTAATTTATCGTTATCGCCGATAAAGTTGATTATGTTCAACGTAATCGCTTGCTGCGATAAAGATGAATCAATTCAATTATTGTCGGAGTTCGATAATCTAACGTAAGTTAACTCGATAATTTAATGATAATGGGGTTAATAGATTACGCGATTAAAGTTGGTATACAATTTTGACAGATGCCGAAAATTGGACAAATTGATTGCAGCCTGTTGACCAGAGTTGATTTTGATCGAAGCGATACACCAAAAAAAAAAAATAGGCAGAGCGGGGTCATGAATTGAAGGACATGAATTGAATCAAGAAGGGCAGCTCAGGAAGACTGACTCAATGTTGGGCAGCGCGAGGAGATTAGCAAGGCGAATATCAGCTAGTGTACACAACCTCGCTGTAGATGGGAGATGTGTAGAAAACAGGCGCCAAATAGATATAGCTGATCTTGTACTGTAGATACTCGTCGTTTAATATATAAATATATAAATTTAGAGAGCTGTATCTGCTGGAAAAAGTATCAGTCAGTAGCCTTCCATTGAATGGTATAGGTGAATCTAATATTTTTGGGAAGGTGTTCTATTAACTATTTCCGACATTTTCATGTCTGTTCCTCTCTTACTAATTTGATAATAAGATGATATCGATTGTGCATCACAAAGAACCTTGGCTCCGTATACATGCCTAAGCCTACCAAATAAACGAACTTGGAAAAAAATCATGTCTGATGGGAGGTATAAAAATATGATATGAGTTTATCACCTAAGTTGGGTTTCGCGTTACACTGTTTGCGAACCGGAAATGAAACAGTATTTTTTGTCCCGGGTATCCCGGGATTTTCGGGATTTCAAAAATAATATCCCGGGAATCGGGAAATCCCGAATTTTCCTAAATCCCGGGATTTTTTGTCCCGGGATGTCCCGGGATGGAAACTCTAGTTTACACTTGGCCGTCCCGACCGCCCTCTCCAGCTTGGCGTCCAACATCGACTTTCGAAGTTTCAGCAAGCTCCTTTTGAGGTCCTTACTGATATTATGCTTCGATGACGCAAAGTCGATGATGGCGTCCAGCTATTCCGTCGCCGCCTCGAAGGCCGAAAGCCCATCGCGTTTGCGGTTCATCGCCTTCACAAGCCATGGGCCGTCTATAACCTCTACCGGCGTAGCCTGGGAGATGGTTAAATGACCCACGCTGGCGCTGCGCACCGAGCTGCTGACTATTGCTTCTAGCTTCCTAGGCGGAGACCACTAATTGAAGAATTGACTTGGTTTTCCATTTTGGTCCCACGAGTTGCTCGGGAAAAGAGGTCCACCACGCCAGAGCCCAGCATGACGCGGTAAGGGACAATTACTGTGGAGGGTGCCCAGGTACCCCACAGGCTCTGTTAAAGGCCTAGCTCATTATTTCACCCCCCCTGGCCATGCATCCCCTCGGCACGGGTCGCTTAATGCCTTGGGATAAGGGGTTAGGAACAATGGTCCCCTTGGTCGCACCCACTCACTCTAGCTGATGTCAGAAGGACAACAGTGCCCAGGCTGCACTACCAGCTAAGTACAAAACCCTTAGCTGGCGGTCGATTGTCATCGGAAGACCCGTGGAAGCGTGAGATTGGAACTTGTGAGGACCAGAGCTGTGTAGGTCGCTCCTTCCCAGATGTCAACTCACCATTTCGTAGCCCAGGTATTACGTGTAAAGTATTGGCTATTTGTTGTTGTGTTGATAACGTCGCCCGATGTAAGCTTCAACAAATAAAGCAGTTCAACGAAGCTTGAAGTTATTGTATGCATCCAGGAAGTCTGACAGAAAATAATCAGATACGATATATCTTAATGTTCCAATTAGAACTCATAACGATACCCTAAAAGCTATGGACCTCTGTATGAAACACGGCGTCCCGGTGAGTGGTGTAAAGGGACCTTCATGCTTGCTTCTTATTCCTGGTTTCGATGTTATCCGCAATTGTCCTGTCGACTATATGCACGCCGGTAATTTAGGAGTTGTTAAACAGATTGCCAATCTTGGTTTGAAAACAGTGGCAGTAAGTTTCATATAAAAAATATATATTGGAGCTATAAATAATATTCTATATTCCACTAATTCATTATGAATTTGACTAATTCATTCGAAGAATGCTCAAGATCTCGTAGGATTAGTGAAAGAAAATCTTGGAAAGCTAATGAATGGCAAAACTGGCTGCTGATCTGATCTCAGCCTAATCTGGCTGAAGTATTTTTTTACCAAAACAATATTATGGTAATCCCCTACAGTATAACTTGAATATATGTACGATATCAATAGCTAGATCCTGAGACGAGACCTGCAAAGACGCTGCTTCTTTTCTCTTGTTTTGACACTTGTTCTTCTTTTCATCACAGTTGACCATCGAGTTTCAACTGTTTACTTGACTGTTTCACCTAAGCCCCAGGTGGACCCTTCTGAGCACAATAAAAGTGTATCCAATTCACGAAATAGTTAATTCATTTTTATAAGGATTTTTATACCGGGAACAAAACACAGGTTTATTATTGATTATTAACAAGCTAAACGGAAGGTTTGGAATACTCGTTAAAGTAAAAAAGTCTTGGTAAAACAAAAATGATGTGGAATATTTTATTTGGGATACCAATACTTTCACTCAAAAAGCTGCTGGTTGCACCTGACAGTTCGTGACAGCAGTTGACTGGCAGCAGCTGAAGTTACATTTTTTCCTCTTTGCAGGTCTCGTCTCAGGCTAGAACAAAGTTAATTGCCTACATTATGGATGGAAATCCGTCGTTGTAGCGTACCAGATTTTTATACGTGATGTAGGCAATTACCTTGACAGTAGATTTTTTACAGGATAATTATATCAACGTTTGTTATAATGTTCATATGAAAGTATCAACCTCTGATTTAATTGTGTTTCGGCTAGAGGGATTCTTGATATAATTTTTGTTATTTTACTAACCATTTTTGTTACTAACCAGCCAAATTTATAACACATTTTTTTTACAATATTTTTCTGAAATAAATAACAACCCTTGTTATAGTTTTGTTATACATTATTGATCGGGAAGCCACCAAATGGGGAAAAGGTATGTAATATAGATAGCCGATGGTTTTGAGGACCCGAGTTTCCTTATGACAATGAAGCAAACTGGTACGGATAAAAGCGACAAGGAGTTACGGGAGGTATATGCATGCAGCCAAATTGTAAACAATCGGTGCTAGATTTTCTAAGTTTGAAAGAATGTTACGCTCGGTGGCGTACGTTCATCATTTCATGGATCACTTGCGTTTCCGGATGAAATTGTTGTTTTGAAGCAAAAGCAAGTGAAGCATGCGGAAAAGGTCTGTACACATCCAAAGCAAATAGGAGCATCAAAGTATCCAGAAGCAATCACCTTTCGCAGACGAGTACGCAGTAGTCCGGGTAGGCGGTACAGCTGCCAGAGCGCAGATACTAAACTATGACGTGAAGTTCCCAATTATCTTGCCGAGAAGCCATCGCATTGCGGACTGTTGCTGGATTACTATCATAGAAAGTACGGCCATGCCAATGATGAAACTGTTGTCAACGAGGTGCATCGGAAATTCTACGTTCCACGACTGAGAGTAGAAGTTCGTTTGACTAGAATACGCTGCATGTGTTGCCGCGTGTACAGGGCAACTCCGGTGGCTCAAAAAATGGGACCGCTTTCGGTATTACGGTTACAACCGCATGTACGTCCCTTCACCTACGTTTGGGTAGACATTTTTGGAGCATACGTGGTGAAGGTTGGCCGAAGCGTTGCGAAGCGATGGGTTGCCTTTTCACATGCCTTACAGAAGGCAATCAGAAGGTTTATAGCGCGAAGAGGCTCCCCCTGTTGGAGCGAGTCGGGGGAGCTGCATGATGAAATCAGCAAGATCCACTCTGAACTGTGTACTAACTTCACGAACGCACAAGCCCGGTGGCGGTTCAATCCTCCCGCTGCTTCCCACATGGCAGGCTGCTGGGAGAGAATGGTTTGAGCGGTAAAAGCGGCCCTCGGGGGCGTTCCAATTGCACGGAAACTGGATGACGAATCCTTCGCTATGGTACCGGCAGAAGCTGAAAGCATGGTCAATTCCAGGCCATTAACGTTCATCCCTTTGGAAACTGCTGAACAAGAATCCCCCTTCCTGCCGCTCAATTAGCATGGCGTACGAGAACCGGAGAAACGTCCAACAGATGCAGGGACGGCGCTAAGAAATAGCTGGAATATGGTGAAACACACGCTGGACAACTTCTGGAAGCGTTGGGTAGTTTAACTACCTACCAGCCAGTGGCATAGCCACAGGGGTGGTTTTGGGCATAAAACCCCCCCCAAAGACAAAATTTTTGGAAGACAATTTTTTTTTTCGAAAAAAAAAATTGTTCAGAAAACCCCCCCCCCCAGACCAATTTTCTGGCTACACCACTGCTACCAGCTATAATTCAACGGACGTAGTGGTTCTGGGACATACATCCTATCAATGTTGGAGTTCTGGTGCTCGTGGTTGACGAGAATGTAAGGAACCGATGGTTACGAGGACGACTTATCCAATTTATTCCGGAAAATGGAGTAATGGAGTAACGCGGCGAGCTGAGGTGAAGACATTGTCCGGTGTTTTGAAGAGACCTGGGACGAAGTTGGCTGTGATGGACGTAGAAGGATCTAGTGACGCTGAACCGGAAGTTTAGGTGACACGAGGGGTGGGGGAGGATGTTCGCCGCAACAGCCCCTCGTATCAGTTACCACAGTTGGTAGCGAACGCGCGACACTACGCACAAAGGACGATCCGGGAAACGCAAGTTAGTTAGTTTGTTGTGATTTAGTCAATTATTATCATTGGGGTAAATAAGGGGGGGGGGGGGGCTAAGAGGGCTTAGCCCTCCCTAGAAAAAAATTAGCACCCCCTAGAATTTGAAAAGTTAGTTAGCAGTGATATCAAGTTTTGAAGACAAAAGCGTTATCTCCCATATTCACTCTATCATAATAAAATGAGAGGAAGACAAAATTAGCTTGTTTCTCATTTTTGAGAGACATTTCTGTTTATCAATGGAATTGCACTTGGTGTCAATTATGAAAAGGCATTATCTAATTGATTTGAAAGCATCAAAGTAAGCTTCATATGAACATCAACGGAGAGCCACCAAAATATAAATCAAAGCAATCGTGGTACTTCGCCAGCAGTCGAAAACATGTGGTCTTCCACCACGGACTGGAGTGACAGTTTTCGAGTAGACTTCACACTTTATAATCAATGGGGGATTTGCTTTAGAATCTCTCGTTGATTTGCTTCGAAATTCCTCTGGGATCATTCGAAGATTTGTTTCAGAATCGTTCAGAGATTTGCTTCGGAATTCCTTGACGATTTGTTTCAGAATACCTCGACGATTTGCTTCGGAATCCCTCTGACGATTTGCTTCGGAATTTCTCAACAAATGGCGTCGGAATCATTCGACGATTTGCTTCAGAATATATCGACAGTCAGCTTCGGAATTCCTCCTGGTGGATTGCCTTCAGAATCACTGGAGGTTTGTTTCGGTATGTTTGGAGGATTCCCATCGAAATCTATGAAGATTCTCGTCGGAATCCCTAAAACATTTTCATCAGAATCACCGAATAATTCTCATCGGAATCCTTGGAGGAACGTTGCATTTTTTTTCATTTGAGATAGATAGAATATTTTATGAAATATGCAAAAAATATTCATTGCCTACCGGTGGGAGCACTTAGAAGCAATAGCCATACACTATCAATTTGAGTCGCTGTAGCAATCATCGGCTGGTAAACAAACTTGCTTGAAGCTTGTTGCAAAAGAAAAGGATATCAGCACTCTAAGCTTCGTTTCCTTCAAGATTGGGCTTGACCCTTCGCTGAAAGAAATGGCACTAGATCCAGCAGCTTGGCCTGAAGGAGTAGTTTTTCGTGAGTTCGAGAACTACGGGTCTCAAAAATTTCAGATTCCGCTAAAATCAAGAAAACCGTTGATGCCTCGGCTGGAGCCACAGGACATATCGCCCTCGCTTTCCGTGACTCCTGTGATGGACCTAAACTAAATACCTTCATCCCGGGACGCACCGATATTTGCATGTTGGAAGCCTCATATCCCCCCATTACAGTCGAGCCAATGCTGCCAGCGCTCATCAGTCGTCCCGGTCCTGTATATGGGTCAGGAGAAAGAGGCTTCCAGCCTGCCATTTCAGGCAAGTACGTTTTGAATTCGCAACTTTCTCTACCTGACAAGATCATCACTTCTAGTCAACCTACTCTGTGTATTTTTTCTGACAACAATGGATTATCACCAGGATGCGTGCCTGCTAGTCGTGAGGAAGCCTCATATCCCCTCAACACAGTCGAGCCCCTCCTACTAGCGACCAACAGTCATCCCGGGTCTGTGTTTGAGATCGGAGAATGGGGCTTCCGCTCTCCTATTGCAGGCAAGTACTCATCTGTTTTGAATCATTCGCTTCCTCAACATTCGACCGATCGCAGAATTTCTATGTCAACGCATACTGAAGCATGTCATTCGCCAACATTGGAATCGTCACTGGGATGCGCGCCTGCTAGTCGTAAGGAGGCCCCAATTCCCCTCAACACAGTCGAGTTTTGCCAGCCAGCGTCCAGCAGTCATCCCGGTCCTGTGTTTGAGATCGGAGGATGGGGCTTCCGCTCTCCGAGCGCAGGCAAGTACTCATCCGTTTCGAATAATTCGCTTCCTCAACTTTCGACCGATCGCAGATTTTCAACGTCTACGCTCATGGGTATTTGTCAGTCATCTACGGTATTGGGGTCGTCACCGGGATGTGCGTCTACTAGCCGTAAAGATGTTGCTCGTGCTTGGATGTATTACCAAAATGTCAGAGGATTGAGTACTAAATTAGACGACATTTTCCTTGCTTCGATCGACTGTAATTACGACGTTATTATTCTAACGAAGACTGGTTTAGACGATAGCATCAACTCGCTGCAGGTGTTTAGTACCTCTTTCAACGTCTATCGGTGTGATCGGAGCCCACTGAACAGTGATAAGCGTTCTTTTGGTGGTGTACTGATAGCTGTAGCAGAACGACACTGCAGTTCACGAATTGTTGCGTGTCATGGGCTTTGGGACAGAATGTCGATAGACAAAAGGTCGAAGGACAAAAGGTCGACGGACAAAACGTCGAAGAGACAAAAGGTCGATGGGACAAAAGGTCGAAGGGACAAAAAGTCGAATGGACAAAAGGTCGAATGGACAAAATTGAAAAATTTATAATTCTGTATACATGAAAAATACTAAATATACAAGAAGTTTGAGAACATGTTTCTGAAAAAGAAATCTAGCTTATTATATTTCCCAGAGATTTCTCCTTCTTTATTTCATGGGCAGTTCTTTAACCAATTTACAGTGAATATTCAGCAGCCAGGGTGAGCATTGTATGGTTTTGATTAGTTCTCGGGATGAGAACTGAAAAATTAATACTTGTTAGATCGTGCTCTTGTAACACGTGTCGCCTCGAGTGCATGTTTGAGTGAAATACGTTGGTTTTGGTATCTTTGATTCAGTGTCGTATAATTAATTATTTCGCCGACGCGACTTCCTATACATTCCTATACATTCCTATACATTACAATCCGATGTTGATCATGATGGAGAATCAGAAGATTGTCAGTCTCTTGTATAAATGTGTGTCAAATTCATTTTCCACTCATCATCATGTATTAGATGGGGATGTTATTGGTTTTTATTCAACGTGACGTTGTTAGTGGTTTTAAATAAGAAATAAGCACTGAAACATGTACACAAAGACTGGCCTTAAGCCGTACATAACAGTTTACATTAGGCACATTATTCGCTTATTCAACTGTACTAATCATTTTAATTTACACTCAAACATGCGTGATGTTGTATTTTGTACAACACTACCGATCCTGCATTAGTGTTCCAGGATATAATCATGATTGTGCATATGCCACCACTCTGAGTATTCGAGAGACGGGTGCTTAGGACCACCTTTGGCGGTGTACAGAAAGACGGTGTGTTTCGGCGAAGAATTAACCACGAGCTAGCCCAGCTCTACGGCGAACCCAGTATCCAGAAGGTAGCTAAAGCCGGAAGCAAGGATGTTAACGATCATTCAGTAATTTGCGTTCTATCATTTAGTAGTTTGTCAATAACACATTCCAGAAGCTGAATTTCAAAATATGTTGTATGGTGGACTTTTAGTGCGAAGGTTTTTCTACAACTCTGTCTAATGGTTCGTTGTTTGAATTCCTCTAGTAACGGAGTTTTAGCTATAGTTTCAGTAACTTAGACTAAATGATAACAAAATTCCAATCATTTAGTTTAAGTTACTGCAACTAGCGCTCTAACTCCGTTATTAGTTGAATTCTAAAAATGAACCATTAGACAGAGTTGTAGAAAAACCTTCGCACTAGAAGTCCACCATATAACATATTTTGAAATTCAGCTTCTGTAATGTGTTATTGACAAACTACTAAATGATAGAACGCAAATTACTGAATAATCGTTAACATCCTTCGGAAGGGTACGATGGGCAGGGCATGTTGTATGAATTCCGAACAACTACCCTGCAAAGATGGTGTTCGCTTTCGATTCGGCAGGTACGAGACGGTGTGGAGCACAGCGAGCGAGGTGAGCAGACCAAGTGTAAAACGACTTGGCGAGCGTGGGGCGCATTCGAGGATGGAACCGAACCGCCTCGAACCGTGAGTTAACGTCGTTGCCGACCGGACTTTGCGGAAATTCCATCGACGTTTCCATCGGTGTCAGCATTTTGGAGTTGGCAACATCGAGGCGCATTAGCAGAAGCAGGCCAACGATATCGAGGGCGATCATCGAACGTGTACCTACCGAGGCAGTGCAGATTCAGGATACTTGTAATGTAGTTAAGTGGAGGATAATAAATCAGTTGGTTGTGAACAGTGAAGATAGTTAGACGTTTAAGTTTTTTTTTAAATGAACTCCGTGTTCTCGAATTATTAACACGTGTATTGTTACGACAAATTGTTAATTCAGTGGTTTCTGTTTAGATGTAAACTAAATAGTTGAATGAATGTACTTGCATATTGCATATTGGTGGTAGAGTTTTGTGTAGAAATTAGAGGTTGTGGGATCAAGTCAAGATTGGGCCATCGTTCTCACGAAAAGCCTGTAGGTCGGCTATGTGAATCGCTCAAATAGGTATCTTATATTACATTTTCCTTGTGCTGAATTTGCTCTAAACATGGGCCAACCTGACCCTTATTTGGCCAAGTGTCAACCCTGTTGACGGTACTTACATCATAGTTTTTCTTTGTATTGTTCTCAATACTATGGCTTTTCAATTTAGCCAATTTTGTAATTTCGACCTTTTGTCCCTTCGACCTTTTGTCCCGCCGACCTTTTGTCCATTCGACCTTTTGTCCCGTCGACCTTTTGTCGCTTCGACCTTTTGTCCATTCGACCTTTTGTCCTTCGACATTTTGTCCTTCGACATTTTGTCTTTCGACCTTTTGTCATAGATTCGTGTCATGGTAGTAGGCTTGAACAGGTGTGTGTTGCTGCCAACATTGGAGGTACTCGTTTCCGGTTTTGCGCTATCTATGTTCCTCCGGACAAAAGCCGCAATGCTGACTTAATGGATGAGCACATTTCCACCGTTCGTGAGCTTTGCGAAAATGCGTCCGATGATGACATCGTGTTCGTGTGTGGTGATTACAATCAACCTCAAATTGCTTGGTGTATTGATGAGAACGGAATCCGTCCTGACAATTCATCTTCTGTGACACCAGCAGGAACCGCTTTGCTAGATGGAATGGATTTCCTGAACCTATTCCAAGCAAATGTTCAACTCAACCGTTTAGGCCGTACACTCGACTTGATTTTCGCTCCAATACACAGTCGTATTTTGGTACATGCTGCAGAAAATCCCTTGCTACCAGTCGATCTCCACCATCCACCACTTAGCGTCCGCTGTGATGTTTCTGGCAACAGACAACTGCCTCTTCAAGAGTAAAATAGATTCGATCAAAAACTAAATTATCGCAAAATTGACTTTGACCTCCTCCTTGCTCACCTGTTTGGTCTGGAATGGAGTTTTATTTACGACAGTGAGGATGTGAATGATATGGCTGCTAAATTCAGCGATGCAATCTGTGATTGGTTAAGTGCAAATGTTCCTATGAAAAGGAAACCGGCGGTCCCTCCCTGGAATACGCCTCAACTGAAAAAACTAAAGCGCAGTCGAAGACGTTGGCATCGTTACTTGAGAATTCATCATTCGACCTTTGCAAGATTGAATTTCAAACGCGCTAGTGACGATTACAGACGGTTGAATGCTGCACTGTATAAAAGTCATGTTCTAAGAGTGCAGAATAATTTACGTCAAGAACCTAAATCTTTCTGGAGCTTCGTTAATAGTAAGAGGAAGAATACGTCTGTCACTCCTAATGTGGTTTATGAGGATAGTGAGTCGACGAGTGAATCTGAAGCGTGTGATCTATTCACCAGACACTTCGCATCTGTTTTCCAGACGGAATTATCTGACGTTGAGGCTGAGCTTGCTACGACAAACGTTCCATTGGACGCTGTGGATCTGAATACTTTTGAAATATCTCCTGCTATGGTCATCCAAACCGCTAAAAAGCTGAAAAATTCCTTTTCTCCTGGGCCGGATGGTATGTACTTCGTGCTGCTGTACTTCGTCGCTGTGCTACTGCTGTTGCAGAACCGCTTGCCTTTGTTTTTAACAAATCATTCGAAAGTGGGGTTTTTCCCATGTGCTGGAAACATATGTTTCCGGTACACAAAAGTGGAGATCGTCGTGATGTCAAAAACTACCGTGGAATCACTAGTCTATGTGCCGCTTCAAAGCTATTTGAAGTCATGGTTAGTGACTACGTTTTGCGCGCAACGAAGGCTTATATCTCTAACGAGCAACATGGATTAATGCCCGGCAGATCCGTTAGTTCAACCTTGCTTGATTTCACGACTACTTGTATGACAGCAATGGAAGAAAAAGCGCAGGTGGACCTTATTTATACGGATTTGAAAGCGGCTTTTGATAAAATTGACCACAAGATACTCCTTCCGAAATTGTCGCGATTGGGCGTTTCGGATAGACTCGTTGCATGGTTTACATCATACCTGTCTGGCAGAATACTGCGAGTTAAGTACGGAGCTGGTATTTCTTCACCGTTCACCAGTTCTTCAGGTGTCCCACAAGGAAGCAATCTGGGACCGTTACTGCTTGTCATATTTTTCAACGACGTAGCATCTTCTCTTGGATTTAGATGCAAGCTGATTTATGCCGATGATCTGAAAATATACATGGTAGTGCGCTGTATTGAAGACTGCTTTCATCTACAAACGCTGATTAATAGGTTTGCTTTCTGGTGTCAAGAAAATAAGCTTGTGATCAGCGTTCCAAAATGTGCTGTGATGACTTTCCCTTGCTCTAAGGATCCGATAATATTTGATTACTACATCGATAACTGCTGCCTCAAGAGGTTGGACCACATAACAGATCTTGGCGTTGGATTGGATTCAAATCTTAGTTTTCACGCCCATTATGCGTCGATCATTTCCAAAGCCAATCGTCAACTTGGTTTTGTGACTAAAATTGCAAAGGAATGCACTGATCCACATTGTCTAAAGGCACTGTATTGATCCCTCGTAAGGCCAATTCTCGAAAGCTCATCCATTGTATGAGTGCCAAACGACGTAACATGGAATCTAAGAATCGAGCGTATCCAAAAACGATTCATCAGGCTCGCATTGAGACATCTTCCATGTCGGGACCCCGCGAATCTTCCTGCCTATCCCGAACGATGCTAATTGCTTGGTCTTGATACCTTGGATCGGCGACGGAAAATTCAGCAGGCTACTTTTATTGTAAAGTTGCTGAATGGAGAAATCGATTGCTCCCATCTCCTTTCGTTGATTGGATTCCGCGTACCTGGAAGAATGCTGAGACAGCGGACATTGCTGCGCACTGGATTTCATCGCACTCTATTTGGTTATAACCAGCCCATATGTACCATGATTCGTTTATTTTCATCGATTGAAGCTGCATTCGTGTTCGGAATTTCCACATCCCAGTTCGTGAATAGATTAAAAAGACAGAACCTAATTTAAGCAAATATTCATGTTATTCATTATGACTGTTGAATGTCAGATGAATTATGAATAAACAAATAAACAAATAAACACACTTCGATACTGCTAGCTACAACAGAAGGCACGGGCTTGAGAAAAGAGAATAAATATGGATGAGTGTGATCGATCGAGAAAGCTAAGCCTAACGCAGTTTAAAATAATGCAACAGTCAGCTAATACGAGCCATTGCATTTTCCTAGGCTATTTTAAGGTACAAAACAGATGGCAGCCCAAGTAACATTTCAAGTTTTATTCCGCTCTAGGTATGGTTTTTAAGATCGAATCACAAGAACTGACAATAAAACCCATTACTACAGGATTACCTTCTGATGACCACTATAAGAGTAAGATATGTCCAAATGGCCCTCTCTAGATTACCACTATAAACCTCTTATAAGAGTATATAAGAATCCGTTTCAAGCCACCCGCAAAAAAGGGAATTTGGCTGCGGCAGCTGTCAAAAATGTTGCTTTGAAAAAAGAGAAACAAAATCTTGCAAACAAATAATAATAAGCTAAAGTGTTGATGAAAATCATGATGAGGATGACTACAAAGTAATACTTTTTTAAGTTTTTTTTTCAATTTTTTTTCATTAAAATGAGGTGCGCGCTCGATTTCATCGTGAAAGCTAGTGCAAAAATGAGATTAAGCACTACGCGCCCGCAAAATAGTTTTGGCCAATGAGTTTAAAATTATTATAACATCAATAACGTAAATCTTCACTAAATTAATTGATATTACACCCAAATTTAATTGTTTTGTATATCTTTTACCAAAAACTTGTCTTTTGCTGCGAAAACACCTTCTAATCATAAATTCCAGTGATGAATTTCACTGACTTGAAGAAGGTTCTCCATTTCCAATATGGCCATCATAGATTTCGATCAGAAAAATGTTGTTCTTATTGAACACCGTTATAAACCCTTTGCAATGTAAATATTCTTATTGGGGTTATTCATTTTACCACATTACGACCCAAAATTATGGCTTTGATCAAGCTTTGAAATTTGGACTTATTATGCTCTTCGTTACAACCGTAGAGCTGCTTACAAGACCAGTCGGCATTTGACGTTTGAAGCTTTTCGAGCAGATTTATTAGAGGTTTATTGATAGCAATAAGATCGCCAATAAATCTGAGCAACTAGTCATGGTGACTGCTGTCATAAATCCGCTATAAGAATAAAATAAATCTAACAGGCATGAAAATTGTTACTTGGGAGGTGACGTCCTAATATGTTTTTAGATCATCAAATAAAAAATAATGGTATCTTTCACTTTTCACATTTTACAGTGAGCAGTGAAAAATGAGAAGTAAGATGCATTTCTCTCTTCCCACTCCTCATTTTTCACTTTTCACTTCTTACTGTGAAAAGTGAGTAGGGCGAAGTGGGTAGTGAGGCGTCTCACTACTCACTTAGCGCTTTTCACTATTTACAGGGAGAAGTGAGAAATAAGGAGTGGGAATTGAGTCGTCTCACTTTGCACTTTTCAATGTGCAAAATGAGAAGTGAATAGTGAGACGTCTCGCTTCTCACTTTGTACTACTCACTTTTCACAGTGAGAAGTGAGGTGTCTGACTTTCCACAACTCATTTTTCACTTTTCAAATATCCACTTCGGCCAAATGTCCTATTCGGCATAGTGTCCTATTTGGCCAAATGTCCTATTCGGCCAATCTGCCCTTGCAAGTTTTTGTCAAATGAAGTTCAACTCGAACTTATGCATTGAAAAACACACTGAATATTGTCGTTATGCTTGTCCAGGGAACAAACAAATGGATTGACTTCATTCAAACAACCTCGATGCAATCAACGGTAATTGTTTCACCATTCTGCTTCGTATTACAACTTTCAGTCAATGTCTAAAAATACCTGAAAAATTCATAACCAAACTGTTGCATACAGAAACTCTCCATTAACTGCTAATAAACATTCCATTCTCTGTTCATCAAGTCCTCATCCATCATCGGTGCCGTATGAATCTCATACAAAATTCACCACGTTCTCATTCGTCGACCACGGCGAACCGAGCTGTGTGGGCCTGGGCCAGGCATACGGCGAGGAAAAGTAAACTTTCCTTGAAGCCTTTTTTTCCAATATTTCCTCAAACTTGTTCCTTTTGTGCCACGGAGCTGTACCGCGATGATGGTCCTCGTCATAAGCAACAGAATAAGTAGAAGCGGACAAACAGAAGGCGTATCGACACAGTGAACAAAATTGGTATTATAGAAGGTTTGATTTTGCAGGCAGTATTTCAATTTGTCGATCTATTTATGGAACTCTTGATTTACGAAAAGAAAATTATCATATTTTTGCAAATAAGTAAATAAGTAAGGGATTTACTTGATTTCAGTATCAGCAATAAGCGTAGAAGTAGAAAATGTAAATATTTAACAACTTTTTTTGCACAGTGCCCTCACATATGTGATCCGCAGAGCAGACCGCGCTATCTCCGCTCGGGTTTTCGAGAATTAGCCATCCCCATTCATCTATCCACTCAGTTGATGCCCTTATTGCTTCGTTTCCGGTTTGTTGCTTCGGCTCACTGAAAAGAGGAAAAACGCGGGGAGAAAATGAAATCATCTCCGGTCGAAGTTTCAGTTTGACTAATACGGAGCCATCCTTTTTCACGGCTGGCATTGTTTGTGTCCGCCATCAGCGCCGTTGTTCTTCTGAACGATATAGAAACAGACCGGCACCGGACGGTTCCGTAGTCCTTCGGATGTCGGTGCAAAATCTTCGAAGCGACGGACAACGACGACCGACGACGGTGCGAACGGAAAAATGTAATCTATGATTCATAAATAGTATTCCCACATCCAATTAATATCGAAACAAGTTTCCCGGATGGTTCAATCATTCCGGGTTCGTTAGTTTCGGATAGGTTCCCATACCTTCTATATCTGGACGGGATGAGTTGGTTGGGTTATGCTTTGGCGATGATGGGGCAGTCAAGTAAACTGATGAAATATGTGGGCAGAAGTTTTGCAGACTTCGATTCCGATCTACTGAGAAAATTAGTTATTCTTGGAATATTTGTGCACGTTGGGAAACATATTTATATGTATGCGGCCCTATTTATACTGTACACCAGCATTGGTATTAAATTCTCAAATATAATTTTTATAAAAGCATAAAATATCCATTTGCGGGAATTTCGCTTTTCGAACATAGCTAAAGATAAGCTTCAGATAATTGTCTCAGTACAACCAAGCAGTCAACCGATACAGAATAGCATTATAATTTTTTTGTTTAAGAATTTGAACAAGTGACTAGTGTGGAAGTATATTTCATTAAAGCTTTTAGTAATTCTGAAAAAAGGTCCAGGTCATTCAAGCCCTCAATTGAATGTTGATTCATTTTCATTTATTTTGTTTACATCTAAACAGATAACACTGAATCAACAATTTGACGCCACAATACACGGTTCGAGGCCGCATCTCTCCATCCTCGGATACGCCCCACGCTCGCCAATGTTGAATGTTGAAGTTATTCTAAAAATGATATCTGACATTTGCATGAGTTGCAAAATGCGGAAGAGTTGCTCCTGTTTTATTCAGATGCTGACATTTGGAGCGATAGTTTCGTATACATTAAATCATACGGAATTTCCACTGGAAGTTTTCTCTATGGAAATCTTTTCCCACGGAAAGGTCTTCGAAATTTCAGCGGGAAATTGTATGGCATTTTCATGGAAATAGTTGGTTTTTACGAAACATTCAACGAGATGTTCTGGAAACATCAATTAGGAAATTCTACGAAAATTCATCTCTTTATACTCACTTACGAGTCCTGTAGTATACAACCCCAGGGGTATTAATCCCGACTTGAAAGATCTCCATCCTAAGCGATGTCCAGTTATCGCTTTAACCTGTTACAAGGTTAGATTGCGATCGACTTTTTTTTTCTTTATTGTGGTTCCACCACCATGAGCCTCTGAGTCCGCCCCTACGCAATCGTAGGGCAAGAAAGTTCGTGGAGGTCGGACCAGGCGGGATTTAAGGGTGAACCAGGTGTTCGCCTTACGTCAGGTATTGCAGAAATACCGAGAATACAACGTGCCCACACATAATCTATTTATCGAAATCAAAGCCGCATATGATACAATCGATCGGCACCAGCTATGGCAGCTAATGCACGAAAACGGATTTCCGGATAAACTGATACAGTTGATCAAGGTGACGATGGATCGGATGATGTGCGCAGTTCGAGTTTCAGGGGCATTCTCGGGTCCCTTCGAAACGCGCAGAGGGTTACGGCAAGGTGATGGTTTTCCATGCCTGCTATTCAACATCCCTTTGGAGGGAGTAATAAAAAAGCAGGGATTGACACGAGTGGTACGATTTTCACGACGTCCGTCCAGCTATTTGGCTTCGCCGACGACATAGATACTATGGCACGTAACTTTGAGATGAGGAAGAGGAAGCTTACATCAGACTGAATAGCTAAGCTAAACGGATTGGACTAGCCATCAACACGTCGAAGACAAAGTACATGATAGGAAGAGGCTCAGTAGAGGACGACGTAAGCCATCTATCACGAATTTGTATTGGTGGTGACGAAATCGAGGTGGTTGAAGAATTCGTGTACTTAGGCTCACTGGTGACCTCTGATAACGATACCAGCAGAGAAATTCGGAGACGCAGCATGGCAGAAAATCGTACGTACTCTGGACTCCGCAAAACGCTCCGATCGAATAGAGTTCGCCGCCGTACCAAACTGACTATCTACAAAACGCTTATTAGATCGGTAGTTCTCTACGGACACGAGACCTGGGCGATGCTCGTGGAGGACCAACGCGCACTGGGAGTTTTCGAAAAGATAGTGCTGCGTACCATCTATGGTGGGTGCAGATGGCGGACGGTACGTGGAGGAGGCGAATGAGCTACGAGTTGCATCAGCTGTTAGGCGAACCATCCATCGTTCACTCCGCGAAAATCGGAAGACTGCGCTGGGCCGGGAACGTAGCCAGAATGTCGGACAGAAATCCGGTGAAAATAGTTCTCGACAACGATCCGACGGGAACAAGAAAATGAAGTGCACAGCGAGCAAGGTGGATGGATCAAGCGAAGGACGATATGCGGACCCTCCGCCGACTACGTGTTCGGCGACGTGCAGCTTTGGACCGAGAGCAGAAAGAGAGCGTGTTTCGACAACGTATCCGAAGAAGCCAACGCGAATCCGTTAGGGGACGCCTACAAGATAGTGATGGAAAAGACCAAAAGGACCTCCTAATCTCCCGAATGGTCCCCGGATAAGTTGGCAAGGATTATCGATGTACTCTTCCCGTCCCGAGCCACAAGTCCCCGGCCTTCCTGCAAAGCCAGGCGAACGAAGAGTTACTCGCAGTGGCTAAATCCCTGGTAACGAACAAAGCTCCAGGGCCTGATGGAGTTCAGAACAGCGCTCTCAAGGCACCAATCATAGTGAACCCGAACATGTTCAAGCTAGCTATGCAGAGATGCCTTGATGAGTGTAGATTCCCCGAAAGATGGAAACCCAAGTAACAATTCTGTGACCGTTGGGTTTTATATGAATTTTAATAAGGTTTTATTGTGGGAATAATTAAAGCCCATTGTTTTATGGTGGTCATAAACAATGCTATCGAACAAAGGTTTTATATTACTCTTGAGATATCCATAAAACTCTTATAAACCATGTTTTAAAACTAAACTTTTTGCTAGCTTTGAAGTTTTGATAATAGTTTTATTATTGCTTTCAAATGCGTCATAAAACCAGTTTGGGTCACTGCTTTAAAACAACTCAACGTAACTCGATCTATTCGCCATGCTGAATTTGGAAAGCAGGGTTGCTGTATAACTTATACCTGAATCATGCAATAAGACGCATAATGAGATTAGCATATTTTTACCGACATAATGTGGGTGACTTGTGTTTCTGATAAACTTAAGATGCTTCTCATTTCCCAAATTTAAAAAATAACTAAAAAGCGACAGGTAAAAAAATCCCCTGGTCTTAAGAATCTCCGGTGTTATCCAATAAAGGTTTGTCAAAAACAATTCGATTTCTGTCAATATTAATTACTAGTTGACCCGGCAGACGTTGCCCTGCATAGTAGGCGAAAATACGCGTTGTGAACTGCCCATGCGAAATATCGATGCGAATCTTAATTTTAGTGTTTCATGATTGACTCAACTTAACTCGTCACTTTCACTTGAGGAAATATCATATAAACCCGTCGGAAACTATGGTGAATGTTTCTTCTGTAGGAATGATGAAAATTCATCTAGCCGTTTTCAAGTTATGCGGATAGACCATTTCATTTTTATTATATAGATGTTCTATGAGCAGGGTTATTTGAAAATTATTCAACTGTAACTATTATGTTTTGATATTGATTTGAGAAATGAGACACACAGTGTTGCGAAACTCTTACTCGTGAGTAAAAAAATACTCACTCTTTACTCATTTTGTGAGTAATACTCAGGCCGTGAGCTATTCACTAAATACTCATACTCACGCAGTGAGTAGGACACCAAACTCACAGCGAGTCTTACTCACGCAGTGAGTAACTCACATGTGAGTATAGACTGTGCAACTCAGACGCGAGTGAGTAACAGTACTCTTGGTGAGTATGTTGAGTAGCATGTAGCTAATGGAAAATATGCGAAATGCTAGTTTATTAAATTATGTTTATTGATTATGTGGCTTGTCATTCATATATGATGTTTGTTCCATTAATAATGATTTGATTTTGTATTATTGATATTTGCACAACGACAGCTTAATTTATGTGGTTTTTTGCTACAATGCGTGCATACTGCTTAAAAATATTAAAAATGAGAAACAGAGTTCCAATGATTTATTTTTGAGTGTTATTGATGATACACAGATGTGATTGATTTTCGCTGGGGGGTCTCCAGTTAGCATTGTGAGCAAAAGCGTAGGACACATTTCGGAGATTGCGAGTTCGACTATCGGTTCGGTCTAGGATGTTTTCGGGTGGAAAACAATTTCGACACCCAGGGCATAATGTATCCATTGTATTTGCCACACATAGAAACTCATGCAATGGTGGGCATAGAAAAGTTTTCAATTAATAACTGAAGAAATACTAATAGAATACTAAGTTGAGAAGCACGCAAGTTCCAGTTGGGATGTAGACTCATTGAAGAAGAACGAAGGATTTGTTGGTGCCTGTAAATATTGGTTTGTCGACATTTAGAGCAAGATTACAAAAGCTTTTATCATTTTTTGTTACATTTATTTTTCGATTGTATAAAATTTATTATACATATTGACTTATATAGGAAACTGTTTGAATGTATATTTCGAGAGTTTTCTGAATCGACATTATTCTCTAAACAAAGCATAAATAATGGCACGAATGCCAAAGTACGGAAATCAATTCAACATGAATTGAATTATTAACTCGAATGCAGAAACCCTGTTTCTGATATTATTGATATCTATAATACTATCCCTTACTGTGAAAGTTCTGTAAAAAAATAGCAATTATCAGACAAACTTTAAAGATGTATGTATAGGTACTTACAATTATTTGAAAACATTCCTCATAAGAGAGGTGTTGGAACGTATGATCATTAAATTATCTAAATTATCTTTCGATAATTTTGTCCTGAACGAGCTCAACTGGTGGACAAGACCAGAAAAAGTTCGTTCAACACTCACGGACGTAGGAGCGGCCGACAGTGCAACAACAGCCAAGTCATATAGGTGTGGATCGCTGAACTCCCTTTTGTACCAATATTGAAGGACATTGGTATCCATCAAACTTCTTGGACGCGAACACAAACCGTGAAGCTGCACACGCAGTTCGCCTTCATCGATCAAAGAAGTATGAGGCGCCAACGTCGTTGTCCTACAGTCTTCTTCTACTAGCATGTCCTCCTCGGAAAGGTTCGTCGAGGTCGATGTCAACGTAGACTGTGCTATTGGTTTCGCGGTTTGCAGCGCAATAAGGCGAGCTGTGTTAACCAGATGATCCTGAGAAATCCAGATTTAATGATAAAGCATATAGTTTTTTTTTTAAAGCATACAAAAAATCGTAATCCGGGAATAAATACATTACTATTATCATATATTTTTTGGATAAGTAAGTTGGTGATTATTATGTCCCTGGAGTACGCTGCCACTATTTGTATAACAACCCCATGACAAATTTCTCTATGTTGAGGAATGTGCTGTTGAAGGTTTTGCATGGAGAAATACGAAACAAATCTAATATTTTTTTCTGAATATTTGACATAGTTGTATTTGTATATACAATGCTAGAGGACTGTTAACAAATAATAATTATATATGCGAATAAATATCAAGAAGGGATAATACAAATGGGTTTTTATTTTCAATTTTTCAAAACAAACAAAGTTTATTTGATCAGTTCTTTAGAAACAGAAGGCAATAGTTATCAAAAACAATAAATTAGAAACAACAAAAATCGACATGGAACTGTTATGTAAATCGGGGCAGTATGGTTCTAAATAAATACATTTTATACTTACAACAGCTATCTGTTTTTGTTGAGTTGGCATGTACGGAGAATCTTTGAAGTTGAATCTCGGATCGACGAACAAACCAGACAAAAATATTTTATTCTGGAACAAACGATTTTTTCTTTCCCCTAAATTTTGGAGAAGGGCCACTGCCAGATTGTTTTCCTGCATTTTTTTCAATTCTATTCTGGTATCGATCCAGTAGTACCGATAGAGATCACCGATTGTAAGATCTTCTCTTTGTAAATTTTTTAACAGTTTTTTGATAGGTTGGAAGGCTTGAGCGAATGTTTTACAGAAGCTCCAAAGAGAATCGTCGACTGTATATGATGGTTCAACTTTTTTCAATTCGTTCTCAATAGGCTCTATTTTGAGGAAGCTCTCCACCATATCAATTGCACTGCCCCACCGTGTCTCGCAGTCTAACACGGGTACCGGAATGCCATGCATCTTAAAGATGGGCCGGAATATAACATGTTTGGATTTTTTGACATGCGACCGGATTTGTGTTAACTTCGGCTCATATGACGATTGTTTCATTGCATCTTTCAGGGCCAAATTGACTGTGTGAGCACCACACCGCAGGACATCTATGCATGTACCGAACTGCTCTGAAGAAATATTGTTAATCAACTCTTCCTCGTTATCCATGTCACTTATATCTAGAACAAAAAATAATAACTATTTGTAGTTAGAACTAAATCAATAGTGATATCTGATTTAATTTGTTATACAAACAATTCTATACACGTCACTAATCTTAGAGTGCACAATTATTCTTACCAAAAAAGAATGGGCAAACCCCATTTTTAGGGATTTTTTTATTAAGTATCTAACTGTTCCCCTAAAATCCCATTTCCACATATATGAAAAAAATGTTTATTTCAGAGTACTTGGGTCATACAGCCCTCCAAATCCATTGCCCAAATCCAAAAAATTCTATTCGTCTGTTTAGGCTATATGTGTGGATGTGAGCGTGTATGTGTGTACAAAAAATAGTGTGCCGTATGGCCGAACACCTTTACAGTCTCTTAAACACTGGACCATCTTCAAATTTTATGCTATTCAATTTTAGTTTTTGTATTTTAGAGGAATTAAGACGGTATTTGAGACGGGCTTGGTAGTCATATGGCTACTGCTTCTGCCTCATACGCAGGAGGTCGTGGGTTCAATCCCAGGTCCGTTCCATTCTCCTACTTTGTATCTTTCTCTATAATTATCATGTTTTAACAATCGCTAGAACTGGAAATGGACTTCCATACCGTTTCCATTGCTTTTCCTATACCTTCAACTTGAGTATTCTAGCAGTAATCTGCTAGAATTGAAAACAGCTCGTTTCCTACATCCAATTAGAAAATCCATCAGTTGCTTTCTCCTATCTATCACATTGGCAGCTCGTTAACCAAGACGGGCCTCTGCCTCTCGAACCTAACCCAAAAATTCCAACAAATTCCGCATGAACTCGTGGCAAGTGCAGGGTATATTCGGCTTGCAGTGGGCGAGTGATTGCATCAACATTTCCTCCCCCTTCCATACATTGACTTGCATTCTGACGTGGCAGGCGCCAGTATGACCTAACAAATGAGATCACCAGTACTTGTACATTGAAGATGTGTGCTAGTCCCAAGCAAACATCTGTTGGTTCCCTGTGCAAGAACAGCTGATTTTTGTACCCACCTTATTTTTAATCACACAAATTTATTCAATTAATTTGAATCACAATCACATTTAGCATTATCTTAATAACTTATTCCTACCAGTGCTAGTTTAAGAGTCTTTGCCAAACATTATGTTCTTTGCATTCTAATATTCAAAGCGTGAGAACGCTGGTATCACTTATCATACTAAACAGCGTCAAAACTGTTCATTAAGACCACCAAAGTGTCAGATGAATGTATGCAAATAAACAAAGATGTAACAAAGAAAACTTTTCATTACTGCTTTTTTTTCGAAAATTATGAAGAAAAATAATTGTGACCCATTCAGGGTAACACAGGATTATTGCGTCTTTTCTTATTTAAAAGCTTAGACACTGTTCGTCAAAAATTACATCACCATCGCACATCAGCTATAATAAAACACATTAGCAATAAACAGAGTAATTTTTATTATTCAAATGTAATGAAACATGAAAAAAAAGTTTTGCCCTTAAGCATCAACATTTCTATCTTGTTTTATTATAACTTCGACTTATTAAAAGTCAACTTTCCCAAAAAATCCATATTTTTTAGGCCTCTATTTTGAAAATAATTCTTGCTTAACTTTTCAAAAGGTCCTAAGTAACATTTTTTCATGAATTAATTTGAATAGCGCAATCAACAGAACAACATGAAAGCTTTTGATTGCGCTATTCAAATTAATTCATGAAAAAAAATGTTACTTAGGACCTTTTGAAAAGTTAAGCGAGAATTCTGGGTTCTAGCCGAAAAATAAATAGGAAGGTCAATTGAAAGCATATCAAGATAGTCCCGATTGCAATCATACGGGACCCTGCCTGTTTGTTTTACCCCTACGCCCCACCTTCATTACTGCAGCGAACATAGTTTCTGCTTATTCGAGTTAATAAAGAAACAAAAAACATAAAGTATCGATGATTTAATATCAGTGTTTCAAAATGATGGTTTATAGAATTAGTTTAAACTTACCGTAACCTGCATTGAAGAAGTCCAGCTGATCATCTAATTCTGTATCAAGTTCACTTCGGAGTGATAGCATGTCTCTCATCTCTTCTTTCTGTTGCTCAGTGAGAACACGGACTGCACTTATCATGTTGCTCGCATTGTCGCTTGATACAGAATAAACTTGCAGAATATCGAGGTTATAAAGCGCCAATACAGATTTGATCTCTTCAGCAATATTATGGGCAGTGTGACGAACGTTCATTTCCTTCATTCCTAAACAGAAGAGTTCTATTTTTCCTGCATCCACGAACTGTGCTGTGATGCATAACACACTTCGTCCAAAGCGGCTCGCCGCGTCCACGATTATATTAAAAAGCCTTTTCTTTAAAAGTTTCGCTATTCTAAATCTAATGCAATCCGCAGCTTCTTGCACCCAAGTAACAACCGATTTTCTGTTGATACATAAATTTAATTCATGCTGGATGCCTTCGGTCAAGCCTTTAAATCCTGCTTGTTCGAAGAATCGATAAGATACGGCGTCATTGGCCATCATTTCCACACACGAGGTTTTCACTTTTGCCGCAGTAAGAAATACTTGAATTCGCTTTTTCGTTGTGTCACTCTGATGCACAGTAGTTCCAGACGGCAGCAGGGAGTCGATGGATACCAATCTTCTTGCCCTTCTGTTTGTGCTAGTAGAAGGTTCAATACCAAGGCCTTTATGCATTATGGTCAAATGGCGCTTGAGGTTAAACGACAGGTTACCTAAAAGAAAATTCGAACCACATAAACTGTTTGTATTTCTGTACACGTGGTGTTGATTAAACGCTACGCAGGCTTCGGCCCATATAAGCTTTCCTCTATGCCTTACTTTCAATGTTGCATTTCGTATCTAGTTTAAAATAAGAAGCCGTTGAACAGTTACAGTGAGAATTGAAAAAAAAACCCTAATTTATCCACCTAGCGGTGAAAATGCCTTTCTCGTTCATGCAAAAGAGTTGACAAACATATGAGAAAAGTCTTAAATAACTCTGAAAGGTGGATATACATTTTTTTTGCATTCGTTGGTGCTCAGTGTAATAAATGTCGAACTCAACAGAACTCAACTTGTTGCGAGCAAATCAGATAAGTGATTGATTTTTGATTGATTGACAATGATTTTTCGTATACAGATTTTGAAATTTATTAACTTTCAAGCCCATAGTCCGAATTGGTCAATTTTCAACAGGAATGGGAAATGGGGAACAATTCCCCATCGAATGCAAATCAAATGCAAAATAAAAATTAGTGCCTCCATTATACTAAATTTTTAAACTTTTCGCTAAAGATAAGCTGTATCCAGTATTTTGCGCTCGATAATGGCGGCCGAGTGAGTGCCCTTTTGACATTCAAGAGGTAGAAAATATTTACATATTTCAATTACAGTAGGCCTTGATTCATTGAAAAACATTGGCACTCACCCGGTATCAACAAATAAACAAATGTCAAGTATTTCTTCTATGTTGTTCAAGGATTTGGTACTTTTTTCATCCTTTTTTATAATATTCTCTTTTCTAGGAATGAAACCACAAGAAATGGACAAATCAATGGTGATTATAATATGTTTTTCTAAGGGAAAAGAAATTTGAAACCGGACACCTGCGTGAGGCGATAGCCAGGTAGTATCAGGCCGGGTTCACAACGCTAAATGCATTAAAATAAACTCCGTTTCCCCTATCCAATCGCCTCCGGCCCCCAATCAAGCAATACTTTAAAAGGGGACTTTTAACCCTTATGCGGCCAACAAAAAAAACACACGTGGATGGCCGACAGGGTACCCGTGTTCCACTAAATTGATATTCTCATAACTTCAACAATTTTCAACCGATTTGGATAATTTTGACAGTTTTGGAAACAGAAACTTTTTGCCCATTGTCAAGGTTTACAGCTTATGCCCATGGTTATACAAGAAATCTTTGAAGTAAGGCTTAAGAGTCTACACGCGTAACCAAAGTCCATTCAACCAGTTTCAAATATGCTACAAGCTCTTTGCGCTTCTTAGAATTGAAGGTGTTCACAGTATATGCTTCGGGTAATGCAAAAATCCCTGAAATGAGGTCTTAGTCATCCGAGAAATCTCTGGAGTAAAGCCTAAAGATCTACTCGCGTAACCAAAGGCCTATTATGCAAATTCAAATACGGTACATGCTCTTTGTAGTACTTAGCATAGAATGCGATCACAGTATATTTTCCGAGTCATCCAAGAAATCTCTGGAGTAAGGCCTTAAGGTCTACACTCATAACCATGGGTCTATGGACTTGTCTCAAAACTGGTACACGCTTTTTGCGCATCTTGAAATCAAATGTGATCACTACATATGTTTTGCGCTATCGAAGAAATCTCTCGGATAAGTCCTCTGGCGCCTTCATTGCATATGTTCATGGTCGTCCAAGAAAACCCTGGAAAAGGCCTTCAGGTCTACACGCGTAACCAGAGATCTTTTAGATTGTTTCAAAACTGGTACATGCCCTTTGTGGTACATAGAATAGAACGCCTTTATTGCATATGTTCATGGTCCTCCAAGAAAACCCTGGAAAAGGCCTTAAGATCTACACGCGTAACCAAAGATCTATCAGTTTTTTTCAAAAGTGTTACATGCCCTTTGTGGTACATAGAATAGATTGCGTCCATTGCATAGGTTCATGGTCATCCAAGAAAACCCTGGAATAGGCCTTTAAATCTGCATGGGTACCCAGAGATCTTTTGGCTTGTTTCAAAAGTGGTACATACCCTTTGTGGTACATAGAATAGAATACGTCCATTGCATATGTTTATGGTCTTCCAAGAAAATGTTAGAATAGGCCTCAGAATCTTCACACGTAACCAGATACCTTTTGGATTGTTTCAAAAGTGGCATATGCCCTTTGTGGTACATAGAATATACCGCTTTCATTGCACTTGAACAATCCTCAAGAACTTCACGCGTAACCAGAGCTCTTTCGGCCTATTTGAATAGTTATACATGCCTTTTATGGTACGTAGAATAGAATGCACCCATTTCAAATGTGCATGGTCAAACCCTGGAGTAAGGCATTAGGATCTACACCAGAGCCTGTTTTAAATTTGGTACATGCCTTTGGGGTTCTAGAATAAAAAGCGTTCATGTCATATGCTAATGGTCATCCTAGAAATTTATGGAGCAAGACTTCTAGGCTTACACGAATATCTAGAGGGTCTTTAAAGTCACTCCTTACGGAATCAAGTTTCAAAGTGCTCGCGTTTCAGGGCACACCACTCGATACGGAGTAACGCACAACTGTCATTTTATTATTTCACGCATGCTACGACGCAGCAAAGCTAAATCAACAAAAATGACAGTTGTGCGCCGCCTCCGTATCGATTGGTGTGCCTCCGAAAACGCGAGCACTTTGAAACTTGGATTCCGTGAGGAGTGTTCTCAATCTAATTTTAATATGGTACATGATCTTTGCGATATTAGCCCGTTTTTTCCCTCGCGTTCTCGGCGTGAAGTTGTATCGTTCCAATTTATTTGCATTTTGCATTTCCAAAGAATAGACAACTTCATATTAGGGATATGAATGAAGTTTGTATACTACCTGGAACCAACAACAACAAGACAACAATAACTACTTGGAATGCTAATATATCAAGATGAGGTTTCACATCTTGTTTATTCTTCAATAACTGCCCAGAGCTAATGACAACAACTTGAACTACTTGAAATGCAAACATATACCAATAGCCTTCCGTTCGTGGGTTGATCTGCAGATCATTCCTATATGGAGTTCATAGACTACCTAGTACCATGGCAAAAACAAAAACTACAGCAGATGTTCGATAACTGCAAGTCATTTAACTGCAATGCTTTTAAACTGCAATTCGATAGTTGCAACCGTTTTACAGTTATCGGACCGCTAAACTTCAAACCGATGTCAGACTCAATGACAGCTGCATTGCGCTGCACATTTAGATGCACTTTTATTGCATCTGACGTCGATTGACAACAGTTTGACGTCTAGAGTGCGTTGCAGTTATCGAACGGCATTCAATAACTGAAAAGTAAACATTTTACAGTTATCGAACGGCTACTGTACTAGGAATGCGTACATTCACTCAGATGAGGTTGACCCGATTTTGTCACTCCCAGATTTTGTCTACCCCTGATTTTGCCTAACCCTTCACTGCCTGTAGCTTATTATGAATCATTTATGAATACCTGTTAATAAGTTTGTAAGTCTCTTCGACAAAAAAATACGGATTCCATTCACGTATTTTGCCTTGCTACGGAGCCCACGACAATGGAAATAACTACTTAAAATACAACCATATACCAAGAAGGGGTCTCACAACTTGTTTATTTTCAAATAACTGCCTCCATTAAGGAGGTTGATCCATCGACCTTGACTCTATTTCATAGACTATCTGGAGCTCAAGACAACAACAAGAACTACTTGGAATACAAACATATACCAAGATGGGGTCACAAAACTTGTTTATTCTTCGATAACTGCCTCCATTACGGAGATTGATTTACAGAACTTCGGTGGGGTTTGATCCCACGAAACCAGTACGCTAGACAGGTGTTTTCCCTACTAAGCTACGAAGGACTTCCGTCGTCCTCCGCAGCTTAGCCGGGTACTGATGAAACCAAATTCACAGCACCGGGCATGTAGCCGAACTCTCGCAATACATTCTCAGAACTAACTCTCTAATATATGTTTTTGTACAATGCCAACCAAGTAGGATGAGTATTTAGTATTATCTGGCTCCTACACACTTGCTTCATTACCAACGGCGCTCGATGAAGTAGGGTTGTGTGAGATTGTGCCAGTTGGTCGTCAGATCCCAACCCGACCACATAAGCGAAGAGGGATCGCCTTTCGAGTTCAGTACATTCAAAGTTAATTGCCTATGTTCCGGGTATTGAGCCAGCCGGATTGGAAATTAAATGCTATGTCTGAAACTCGATTTTGCATATGCACAACATGTGATAGATTAAGTTCGCAAAAGGTATTGGAGGAAAACCGCTACCTTCCGTCCTTCCCAGTTGTTCTTCAATAACTGCATCCGTTACGGAGGTTGATACACGGACCTTGACTCTATGGAGTTCGTAGACTTCCTGGAACCCACGACAACAACAAGAACTACTTGGAATACAAACATATACCAAGAAAGGGTAACGCTACTTGTTTATTCTTCGATAACTGCCTCCATTACGGAGATTGATCCGAAGATCTTGGCTGTATGGAGTTCGTAGACTACCTGGAGCCCACGACAACAACAAGAACTACTTGAAATACAAACATATACCAAAAAGGGGTCACAAAACTTGTTTATTCTTCAATAACTGCCTCCATTACGAAGCTTGATACACAGACCTTGACTCTATGGAGTTCGTAGACTTCCTGGAACCAATAATAACAAGAACTACTTAGAATACAAACAAATACCATGGAGGCGTCACACAACTTGTTTATTCTTTTATAACTGCCTCCGTTACCAAGGTAGAACCCCATACCTTGACTCTATGGAGTTCGTAGACTACCTGGAGTCCTCGACAACAACAAGAACTACTTGGAATACACATATATACCAAGAAGGGGTCACGCTACTTGTTTATTTTTCGATAACTGCCTCCATTACGGAGATAGATCCGAAGATCTTGACTGTATGGAGTTTGTAGACAACCTGGAACTCACGACAACAACTAGAACTACAAGAAACACAAACATATACCAAGAAGGGGTAACACAACTTGTTTATTTTTCGATAAACGCCTCCATTACGGAGATTTTTCCGAAGACCTTGACTGTATGGAGTTCGTAGACTTCCTGAAACTCACAAAAACAACAAGGTCATTGGATGACTCGGAACATATACTGTGAAAGCATTATTTGCTAAGCACCATAAAGAGCATGTACCGTTTTTGAATTTACTCGATAGACCTTTGGTAACGTTAGCAGATCATAAGATCTTATTCCAGGGATTTTTTGGATGACTGAGGTGAACACCGACTATTCTAAGAAGCGCAATGAGCATGTAATATATTTGAAACTGGTTGATAGTCCTTCGGTTACGTGTGTAGACTCTTAAGCCTTACTTCAAAGATTTCTTGTATAACCATTGACAAAAACTGTAAACCTTGACAATGGGCAAAAAGTATATGAGTTTCTGTTTCTAAAACTGTCAAAATTATCGAAATCGGTTGAAAATTGTTAAAGTTATGAAAATATCAATTTAGTGGAACACGGGTACCCTGTCGGCCATCCACGTGGTAAAAAAAATTAGATGCCCCTCCCCACGTCCCTCCTCACTGTATCAACGTGATTTTCTCACAGATGCTACATTTTATGGAGTTCTTAGATGTCACCGAGTTTCAGCTTTCAGCTATAAAAAATCATTGAAATATCACCACTTGAATTTGAAAAAGGAACACGGGTACCCCGTCGGCCGCATAAGGGTTAAGCATTACGCTCAATGATCTGCGTGCACACTGCACATCGACACATCTTGTACTCTACCCTTTCCCACTGACTGTGCGCAATAACATTCCGACAGATACTGCCACAATACTCCTCAAGCAGAGCGGCGGAGCTATCCTTACAGCTGCTGACTGACACTTACTGATCCTTAGACCTGTTACAATTGACATGCTACGAACCATTAATAACTGCATAAAGTCATTGTGCTGATATTTGTCACGGAATTAATTAAAGGGTTTCTATCACTAATTACCTACATAAGGTCAAATTTGGCCTTTTTCAACCTTACGGTGAGGTCCTTAAGCCTTAAATCAGTCAGGATACTTTCGCCGCTCTGCTTGTGAAGTATTAGGGCACAGATGCTACCAGAACGTTATTGTGCACAGTCAGTGGGAAAGGTGAGAGTATGAGAGATGTCGATGTTCACGTAAAGCATTGAGCGCAAGTGTAGGTATTGCTTGATTGGGGGCCGGCGCCGCGGCTTGTCTTGTCGATTGACTTGTTTCTTCATTCCTAAGAAAATAATGAAATTTACCAAAAAATACGAGAAAGGCAATAATTACCAAATGGTGGTATTGTTTGTTGACACCGGTTTGTTGATACCGGTGTTTGTTTGTTGATACCGGATGAGTGCCAATGATTTTCAATGAATCAAGGCCTACTGTGATTGAAATATGTAAATATTTTCTACCTCTTGAATGTCAAAAGGGCACTCACTCGGCCGCCATTATCGAGCGCAAAATACTGGATAGAGCTTTGCCAAATCAAATTAACGCACCACTAGTGAAGTTATATTCTCATTCCAGTTGAAAACCGGAATTGGGGGATAGCGAAGTTGGATTTTTCTCACAATCCGTACGTTAAACCTAACTTCGGAAGTGGTGCGCTGTTTTCATATCGCGAAGCGCTATTCAGCGCACCACTTCCGAAGATAGGTTTAACGTACGGATTGTGAGAAAAATCCAACTTCGCTAGCACCCAATTTCGGGTTTCAACTGGATTGAGTATATTAGGTAACTGAAATAGCCGACTACACTTGTCGTTCATTTCTTGATCTTTGAGCGTTTCTACACTAATTTTCTGTATCCATATAGGGAGAATGGGGAGAACCATTTGAGCAGCACCCCCTGTTCCCATACGCAAGCAACGTTGATAACCGCCATACAACCATATGATTTGATTTTTCTAGATATCACTAGAAATCTGCACATTCTATCCATATACTAGAAACCAATTGGTCAATTGTCATAAGATAATTGTCATAAATAATTCAGTTGTAAGGCGCTCGAATAATAAACGTTGCGAACCGGAATGGGGGTGCTGATCAAATGGTTCGATACCCTATTCATTGTTGAACATTGAAGAATTTAATTCCTGATGCAAGTAATATTAATCTAAAAAAGTAAAAATTAAAATAAACATGAAGTTTTAACATTTATGAACTTTTGTCTACTTTGCTTTCATTCTGGCAACACTGGAATGCTTGCTTGTGTACATGGAAAAGCATTACAATTAGGAAATTAATAGGGGAAAATACCTATTCTTGGCAGTCTAAGACATTCGCCAAATTGAATGGTAAAAATAATTAATAATTACACTAAAACACAGGTACAGCTTAACTGGTATACATTTGTATGCTCTTTCTTTGATGATTGGTGTTCACTAAATATAACAGCTTTTACCACAAACTCAGTAAATTTATTATAAAGTAACAGGTCAACGTTTCTTCTATTGGCATAGCAATTTCTATTATCAGCAATGGATTTGCTCCCTTTAGCAACTAGACATAGAAGTGAAAAACTGGTAATGTATTGGTGCCAAATGCTGGTTGTTTATATCCTCCAGTAGTAAAATTCATTCATATTAATCGGCCGCACGCTCATCTCGCTTCACTCAATTTTGGAACAAACTTTATTGTTTATGAAAACTGGCTTAACACAAAACATTAATTTTTAGCCTTGGCATAAATTTTATGTCATGTACACAGATAGGCAAAAGCATTTAAACACATTGTAAAACAAATTTAACCCTTATGAAGCCAACAAAAATCAGACGTGAATGGCAGATAGGGTACCCGTGTACCCAGATATTGATATTTTCATTACTTTTACCATTTTCAACCTATTTGAATAATGTTTGCCATTTAGGAGAAGGGAACTTATATGCTTTTTGTCCGCTGCCAAGATTTACATATTTTGTCTTCTGTAATACCTTAGAGTCGCGTAAGCAAAAGTCTATCAACCTGTTTCAAATATACAACTTGCTCTTTGCGGTCCTTACATGATATGTTTGTTTCATAAAAAAATCATGGTGGTTGTGTACAAGACACGACCGCTTGACGTAAACTACGTGAAACCAAATCCATACACATAAGAATGAATATTTGTCTGTCTGCCCTTATAGACTAGGAAACAGCATGAACATTTGTATATAGAGGTTTTAGCGAACGATGAAGATTCTTATGATGATATTAGACCCCTCCTCTTCTGGAAGAGGGACTCTCATACAAATGAAGTACACATTTCTGCTTTAATCGAAAATTAATCTAAAAAATGGAATCCAAAATTTGCAAATTTCGAATACTTAACGTCTTTTAAATAATGTAAAAAATATATTTAATCAATTTTAGGTAAAACGAAGTTCGTCGGTTCTGGTAGTATAGTATATTAACAATATATTCCACCTCGTGAGTCTTCATATGTTGAATAATGGACAGCACTGTCCTATCCAGCCGCTGGAGCCACCCCATTCTTACACTACGTTTCACAGTTGAATAATAAATAATACCCTAAAAGTAGGCAATTATTTATGGTTGAAATGCGATATGTAGGAACGGGAATGATTAAAATTTTTTTGATGAGCTTGGAAAGTATTGAAGTTGCAAAAGGAAAGCGGTCCTGTCAGCCACATAAGGGTTAAAACATTTGTATTTTAACACTTTTTTTTAATAAATGCCATCGCCGGATATTTTGTTCGTATTTTTGCTAAAATCAAATCACATAGAATTGTGCGTGGTATCTTTTTAGCGTGTGTTTGATATGCTCACAAACACATTCTCTCGCTCTATTCCGAAGTGTGCTGCTGTCAAAGAAAACGAACAGTCCCGATTTTATTTAGTGAAACATAGAGCAAATATTGCATAAATTTGCTCTTTGTGGTAATAATCAAGTGGTATAAAGTGTAGAAAGTAGTGTACGTACTTAATTTGTAGTGTCAAACGCAATAAAGAGGAGAAACAGGCGATCCAAAAAAGTAAGTAACAGTTTGCAATTCGTGCGCTGCTTTCTTTGGCAATGCAATAATGGCAAGGATTTCGAAGGTGCAAATTTGTTTCAATGATTAACTCATCAAATCTTGCTACTTTTACACAAACAACTTATTCAAATGAAAGCTTAGACTTGAAATTGTGTGATTGAATCAAAATTATGTTCATAAATAGTGTATGTTTGCTGGAAAATGCAAATATTGTTGAGGGTGCCAACAACCGTCGCACCCTACCAATGCCGTATTCTACCCTACTTTCCCATTCACCTAATAATGAAATTACCTTTTAAAATGCGGCCGCAAACTTTGCATTGAGATGTCTTGCAAGTTTCATTATAATGAAAATATTGTTTTTTGTCAAATTTCATTGTTGTCCTCTGGGATTTATCTTTAGCACGAGAAAACCACAAACTTGTTGTTGAAATGTTGGATGAATAGAGATAAATGACGTTTGGTTACTGATCAATGAATACATACTAAGGTGAGGAAAAAAAAAACAACTGCAGCCGTGCACACGCGTATATGACGTCACAGCCCTTAACATTTTCATTGAAATCGTGACGTCATGCTCGTTTGGAGACAGGTTTAACAGTTGGTATGGAGACAGAGGAATTATCTTCGTTCATCTTTATAAATTAATATATAGATGAGCGAAGATAAATCTAGATTGCTTTTTGAATAGGTCGTATGTAACAAAATCAGACATTTTGAGTTAATTACATCATATGATAGAGAGAATGAGATCCCTTGTGTGTAAAAAAATGAATCTGATATTTTATTATTTCATTAAAATATAATTACAAAACAATTCGACGTATCTGACGAATCCTCTTGAATAACGAAAATTAATCACTCGACCTATTGTCAGAAAAAGCCTTTTCGACAAAAAATTTCTAAATTCATTATTCCGTGTATTCGACCTTCTGTCAACAAAAAGGTTGCATGTACAGAAAATGTCAAATGAAAATAAAAAGCACATACGACTCTTCGTTGACAGGCTGTGAATTTTGTTTTTTTAGTAACATCAAAATTCTAGACTGATTTTTGAATAGGTCGTATGTAACAAAATTGGGTTTTTTGAGCTTATTACGTTAAGGGATAGAGAATATTCAGTTCCGTTTGTGAAAAAAAATTGTACCGATATTTTAAAAATTTAATAAAATATAATTTAGAAACATTTCGACGTATTTGACGAACCCTCCCTTAGAACGAAATTCGATCCGTCGACCTATTGTCAAAAAAAGCCTTTTCAACAAAAAATGCCAAAATTCAATATTCCGTGTATACGACCTTCTGTCACAAAAGGTTGCATGTACCAAAAATGTCAAATAGTAAATAAACACACATAAGACTCTTTGTAGACTGTCTGTTTATTTAAATTATTTCCAAGTTTCAAGTTATTTTAATAACAAAAGTGATCCAAATACATTGTAAGGTGAGTTAGTCTTGGTATAAATTAAATTGGCAGCTTCTTTTTTTTTTGCAGTTTCCCAACAAAATTTGAAACAGTCATTTTTATTTTTCAGCTGCCAAGTGGAGGGATAGGGATGCAGGACCTTCAATTATGAGATTGTGTATTTTGGCTAACTGATGACCGCCGAAGACGATGCCAGTAGAGAAACTCGAAGGCACATAATGGCAGGAAATTGGACATCTTTTGGACTCCACAGGACATGTCAATCGAATAGCATAAAACTTCGAATTCCACAAATGAATTACATCAGCTGTTGGAGAAGCAACAACGCGAAAATTGGAGTACTGCGGAGGGCCGGGACCGTTGCCAGATGCCAGAAAGATGCGGTGATAATGGTTTTCGATGGATACAGGAAGGCAATATATCCTGCGAAAAAATCAAATCGACCACGAGAAAGATGATTGTCGGGCCCGTAGGTAGCTTTACGTATTGGGTAATTTTTCCGCTGGATTATGGTTTTCATATAGTTAAAATGAGGCTGGCTTTTTGATTGTCGGAATGAAGACTTGTGACATAATTTCAATAAAATGAAACATTGATCTTGCTTTTTATATTTCAATATAATGTGGCATCCCAGGGAATACCACTGATCCGCAGAGACACGATGGTGATTGGTCTTTAGGTGTTATGCCAAATCTTCCGTTTTGCTCATGATCATTAGTATATTGAATGGTAAGATTATTTCTGCTGTGACTCTACATTCCAACTGATACTTGATCTGCTTTTCAACTTGTATTCTATTATCATTTCCTCTGTTATAAATTGAAGTCTTTTCTATGCCCCTAATGCATTAATTTATTATGTATCTTGTGTGCTGAGTAAAATGGATACCATAGGGAGTCAAGAATGTTTCCCACCCGAAAACATCCTGGACCGGACCGATAACCGAACTCGATATCTACGCCTTTGATCGTAATGCCAACTGGAGACCCTTATTATTTGACGTGGGGGCAAGCGTTGAACAAATTTTAAAACAAAATTGAGTATTTAACAGGTTATTTTGTGACAAATATTTTGGTTTTAGGATTTGACTGCAAAGTTTGTATAGTTTCCGACGGGTTTATATGATATTTCTTCATGCGAATATCACGAGTTAGGTTGAGTAAATCGTGAAAAACTAGATTTAAGATTCATATGGAGTTTCGCATGGGCAGTTCACAACGCGCATTTCGCCTACTTTGCAAGACAACGTCTGCCGGGTCGACTAGTGGTTTATAAATTCTAGATTTTTATGGGAAGACTATTGAGTGAAAAAGAATTTAAAGCACTTAAATAAAAGCTTTAACATTTTTAAAACATGGTAAAAGCTAAGCGAAATAAATTGCATTATGCACAAGACTTGTGGTCCTCACAAAAGCTTCCGTTTAGGTTTCCATTACAGGCGTTTGCATCTTTGAAAATTGAAAAAAGCTCAAAAACATCAAATTGAATTGAACTTTAATAAACTTTTATAATTATTTAATTAAATAAACTTGCTACATCTGCCCGAACATCGCCAAGAAATTAGCCAAGTACAATTCGGAACTGATCAAGTGGATGCGCAATCAATGCAATTACCAAGTAGCCGTAAGGGCTGGACTTCGGAGTCGAGTGATTCCTTAGACCGGAAATATTATTTCATCCTGAGAAGAGGACAGGCCGGGCATTTGTCGTCACAATCCCGTGTGTGTCATAATCACGTAGTTTTGTCCCCTAAGGTCTAAGGTCGACGTTCCTTCTGCTGCTACATTGATACTACCAAATTACAACTAGTATCGTAGTAGTAGTGTAGTGCTAGTCCTTATAAATCTATAATAAATACACTTTAATGGTAGATTTCTAGCAGACACATTAAATTTGTCCTAATATGAGTTTCTACAAGATTCTAGTGTTTTAATAGGTTATAAATATTCGGCATTATTCGTTACATCTAAGGTGATTAACTTACATTCTTTAAAATATAAGGTCATGTGAGTAAACATAACTCACGAGTGAGTAATTGAATTGGTCATACTCACTCGTGAGTATGAGCATTGCAATCCATACTCACGCGTTAGTATACTCGCAGTGAGTTCGAAACTGAATACTCATACTCGTGAGTGAGTGAGTAAGTTTCAAGCACTGCTCACTCATTTCTCAACACTGGAGACACATACATATGAAATGCTGTTAAATATATGCACTCAGGGCTGGAATACTCCTCAGTGTAGATGAAATGTGCGTCTCTCTCGCACTCCTCATTATTGACCTGAGAGATTGTGTTGCGGTAATAACATTGTGGTCCTCAATGAGTCTTGAGAACGAAGAACCAAGTGTGGGAAAAGAATTAAAGGAAACTTGTGGTTTCTTGTTTTGATGATCATATAATTTGATGATCATGTAAATATTATTCTGTCATTAAAAATGTTCAAAGTTCTAGAAAATCATGATAATAAATTCCAAATAGCTTGCCGGAGCTGGGAATTCAAGAATCGAAACGTGAACAACAAATAAGGAAGCCCTATATTTTGTCATCAAATAGGTAAAACATATCGCAATACATCCATAATTCACTTACTTTTTCAGGAGTGAAACGATAGCCATAGGACGCAATTTATTCTAGCATCATCCGTTTATTCTCTCTCGGCTTTGATTGACAATCTAAAACCTGAAATTGGCGTCAAAAATGTGAAAAAGAAGTGATATTGTACGTGTTACCGATATTGTACCGTTATGTTCCATACTTTTGTAAAACGGAAGATCGTGTAAATGTTAATGTATTATATTCGTTAACAGACAATTCTGTATTGTTAAGGTAAACATAAATAAGCTTTGTTTTAAGCTGCGCCTTTTTTGCCAAAAAAAATAAATAAATGGAACAATCGGTTATAAGCAGAGCGATGCTTTCCAATAAAAACAATGTCACAAACTATTCGATTTTTGTCAGAAGTAATCTTTCTCCGGGTTATCCGACAATTATTGAATTGCTACTTACAGTTTGATTTGATTTTGATTCGGGAAACTCTCTGAGAGCGCAAATAAGAAAAAAAACCCAGATTAATCCACCTAGCGGTGATGGTGCCTTTCTCGTTCGTTCAAAAGGTTTGGAAAAATCTCAAATAACACCAATATGTGGATTGGTCTTATTTTTCATATTTGTTTATATGCATAAAAAAAATTCTCGCCAAACGCAATTTGTTGCAAACAAATCGGATGAGCATAAGAGCAGAAAATGGCATTTTATTTAGTAGTTTTAAAATTAGTATTTTCGCCATAACTTTTGACCCAATTGTACAATCCGGCCAAGTTTCTATAGGAAACAATGGGACAAGATTCTGCGTCGAATGCAATCTGTTGCGAGCGACCTGAGAAGCACACATATTGCACATCAATCAGAGTAACTTATATATGACCGGATTCAGTCACAATATGGTTACTGCAACCAGATTTGTTGAAATTGTGTTGCTTGGGGAATATATGAAGTCTAAGTGCTAAGAAAGTGAGCTAGACTTTTTTGAACTCTTTTTCACAATAAATAGTAATTTGACCATAACATCTAAGCCCATAGTCCGATCTGGCTAATTTTCAATAAGAAAATATGAGACATTCTGCGTTGAATGCAATTTAATGCCGGCAAATCGGTTGAGGCAAAGTGCCTGAAAAATGAGTATGAATTTGTATTTTGGCCATAACTTCTGATCCCATAGTCCGATCTGACCAATTTCAAATAGGAAACAATGGGACAGGATTCTGCGTCGAATGCAACTTGTTGCAAGCAAATCGGTTGAGGATAAGTGCCCGAAAAATGAGTGACATTTTTTACGCGATTTTTTCGTATGAATTTGTATTTTGGCCATAACTTCTGATCCCATAGTCCGATCTGACCAATTTCAAATAGGAAACAATGGGACAGAATTCTGCGTCGAATGCAACTTGTTGTGAGCAAATCGATTGAGGATAAGTGCCCGAAAAATGAGTGACATTTTTTACGCGAATTTTTCGTATGAATTTGTATTTTGGCCATAACTTCTGATCCCATAGTCCGATCTGACCAATTTCAAATAGGAAACAATGGGACAGGATTCTGCGTCGAATGCAACTTGTTGCAAGCAAATCGGTTGAGGATAAGTGCCCGAAAAATGAGTGACATTTTTTACGCGATTTTTTCGTATGAATTTGTATTTTGACCATAACTTCTGATCCCATAGTCCGATCTGACCAATTTCAAATAGGAAACAATGGGACAGGATTCTGCGTCGAATGCAACTTGTTGCAAGCAAATCGGTTGAGGATAAGTGCCCGAAAAATGAGTGACATTTTTTCGCGATTTTTTCGTATGAATTTGTATTTTGGCCATAACTTCTGATCCCATAGTCCGATCTAACCAATTTCAAATAGGAAACAATGGGACAGGATTCTGCGTCGAATGCAACTTGTTGCGAGCAAATCGGTTGAGGATAAGTGCCCGAAAAATGAGTGGCATTGTTGCGCGATTTTTCGTATGAATTTGTATTTTGGCCATAACTTCTGATCCCATAGTTCGATCTGACCAATTTCAAATAGGAAACAATGGGACAGGATTCTGCGTCGAATGCAACTTGTTGCGAGCAAATCGGTTGAGGATAAGTGCCCGAAAAATGAGTGACATTTTTTGAGTAGTTTTGCGCACACACACACACACATACACACACACACACACACACACACACACACACACACACACACACACACACACACACACACACACACACACACACACACACACACACACACACACACACACACACAGACATCACCTCGATTCGTCGAACTGAGTCGATTGGTATATAACACTATGGGTCTCCGGGCCTTCTATAAAAAGTTTGTTTTTGGAGCGATCATATAGCCTTTACCGTATACTTAGTATACGAGAAAGGCAAAAAAAAGTGTGGTTCTTAATCAATATTTGACTAGGTGGAATGATATCAACAACATCTTTCGTCAACACAGTGAGTACCGAATTTTTGTTCTTGATTAGGCTCTCTCCGAAAGAACTCCTCATTGAGGAATGGTCTTCTCACACATCGTTGTCGTTCTCACACACAGTGTTGGTTCATTTACGCAATGAGTTTTTGTGCTGCTCACGGTGGTGTGCGATGAAATCATCACATGGTGCACAGTGTGGGTGGAAATAACAGCTCTGTATGCACTTAATTGGATTGCGGCTTTTCATGAAAAGACGATACGATGAAGAATCATTTTAATTCACGATGATTTCCAGTTTTCGGTTTCTAAAAAAGGAAGAAAACACGAATGAGTAATATTCCATATATTCGTAAATTCAATAATTTCAGGAAATTACAAGCATTCGTGGATTTCTTATGCGGATCCGCAAATCCACCGAGAGCTTTTATTTCCACAGATTTGGCATCGTTGCCCGTAGGAAGAAAAAGTGTTTCTCGCCTCAGCCACTAGGCTGCATGTTATCGAACCGAAGGCCATCTGTTGTAGGGAAGTGTAATCATGACAAAGTTTTATAGCATGTTTAAAACGGTCATGAAGTAACCAATGAGAAATATTGAGGTTATCACAAAAGCCATTGAGCTATTTATCGCCAGATTTTTGTTTTCATAAAAAGGAATGTCGCCATGTTGAAATAATGATCAACGTCATAGCTGTGATTGAAAAAAAATACATCAATTTCGATCAAATAGACTATTTTATAGTGGAATTAAATTATTTGTGAGGTTTTTTGATAGAAGCATGATTACTTTATTACAAACTATTTGAAATTGAAATATTTTGAGTAGTTTGGAAAATTATTTTATTTCCTATTTTCATGTGATTATTCGATAATTTCGAAGCGCGTTGATTTTAAGCTTCTACAATCTCAATATTCACGATAAATTTGGTTGCGCATGTCATTCTGCTGTATGAACTACTTAAAAAATGCTACATTTTCAACATCAAATCAGAAACATTATTTTCCACACATCAGATTTACATAGAAGACATTGTTATCTATTGAAAATAAAAACAAAGGCAATCGAATGACAATAAATAAAATCCATAATATGAAATTGAAACAGTTTTATTGTTACTCTTATGATGGTCACGACAACCTCTTATAGAGTATCAACAAATTCAATACAATGTTTTATTGCAGTTTTATTACTACTCTTAATACGGTTTTAATAACTTCTTCTAGGTTGGTCCATTAGGCCGGAAGGCTGTCTTAATGATGTCGTGAAGAGGTTTTGGTGGAGTTATTAGTTTTATTAGCAACTGGTCATGAAAACCTCTTATAGAGCATGATAAATCTTAAAATGTTACTTGGGAAAGGCAGTATATGGTGTTGTTGCCGAAGGCCGGGAAGCCGTCTTCTCTCTTTCTTCGTTCAGGTTTTCTTCCTTCTTTTTTCTTTCTTTCTTCACTCTTTTTGTTTTGCCTTCTTTGTTTCTTCCTTCTTTCTTCTTCCTTCCTTCTTTTTTCCTTCTTTCTTCCTTTTTACTTCCTTCTTTTTCCAATCTTTTATCCTTCTTTTCCCCTTCCTTCTTCTTTCTTTCTCTTTTTTCACTTCCTTATTTCTCCCTCTTTAGTGTTTTATTTTCCCCATCTTTCTTACGTCCTATCCTGTTACTTGCTTCTTCAGTCTACCTTCATTTTATGTTTCCTTGTGTGTTACTTCCTTCTTCTACTTTCCTTCTAACTTCTTTCTTCATTCTAATTTATTTTTTCTTCTTCCTTTCTTCCGCCTTTTTGCCTTTCTCGTATACTAAGTATACGGTAAAGGCTATATGATCGCTCCAAAAACAAACTTTTTATAGAAGGCCCGGAGACCCATAGTGTTATATACCAATCGACTCAGTTCGACGAATCGAGGTGATGTCTGTGTGTGTGTGTGTGTGTGTGTGTGTGTGTGTGTGTGTGTGTGTGTGTGTGTGTGTGTGTATGTGTGTGTGTGTATGTGTGTGTGCGCAAAACTACTCAAAAAATGTCACTCATTTTTCGGGCACTTATTCTCAACCGATTTGCTCGCAACAAGTTGCATTCGACGCAGAATCCTGTCCCATTGTTTCCTATTTGAAATTGGCCAGATCGAACTATGGGATCAGAAGTTATAGCCAAAATACAGATTCATACGAAAAAATCGCGTAAAAAATGTCACTCATTTTTCGGGCACTTATCCTCAACCGATTTGCTCGCAACAAGTTGCATTCGACGCAGAATCCTGTCCCATTGTTTCCTATTTGAAATTGGTCAGATCGGACTATGGGATCAGAAGTTATGGCCAAAACACAAATTTATACGAAAAAATCGCGTAAAAAATGTCACTCATTTTTCGGGATCTTATTCTCAACCGATTTGCTCGCAACAAGTTGCATTCGATGTAGAATCCTGTCCCATTGTTTCCTATTTGAAATTGGCCAGATCGGACTATGGGATCAGAAGTTCTGGCCAAAATACAAATTCATACGAAAAAATCGCGTAAAAAATGTCACTCATTTTTCGGGCACTTATCCTCAACCGATTTGCTCGCAACAAGTTGCATTCGACGCAGAATCCTGTCCCATGGTTTCCTATTTGAAATTGGTCAGATCGAACTATGGGATCAGAAGTTATGGCCAAAACGCAAATTCATACGAAAAAATCGCGTAAAAAATGTCACTCATTTTTCGGGAACTTATTCTCAACCGATTTGCTCGCAATAAGTTGCATTCGATGCAGAATCCTGTCCCATTGTTTCCTATTTGAAATTGGCCAGATCGAACTATGAGATCAGAAGTTATGGCCAAAATACAAATTCATACGAAAAAATCGGTAAAAAAATGTCTCATTGACTCATTTTGCAGGCACTTTTCCTCAACCGATTTGCTCGCATTAAATTGCATTCGACGCGGAATGTCTCATATTTTCTTACTGAAAATCAGCCAGATCGGACTATGGGCTTAGATGTTATGGTCAAATTACTATTTATTGTGAAAAAGAGTTCATTAAAGTCTAGCTCACTTTCTTAGCACTTAGACTTCATCTATTCCCCAAGCAATACAAGTTCAACAAATCTGGTTGCAGTAACCATATAGTGACTGAATATAAGTTACTGTCATATATAAGTTACTGTGATTGATGTGCAATATGTGTGCTTCTCAGGTCGCTCGTAACAGATTGCATTCGACGCAGAATCTTGTCCCATTGTTTCTTATAGAAACTTGGCCGGATCGTACAATTGGGTCAAAAGTTATGGCGGAAATACTAATTTTAAAAACTACAAAATAAAATGCCATTTTTTGCTCTTATGCTCATCCGATTTGTTTGCAACAAATTGCGTTTGGCGAGAATTTTTTTAGACATATAAACAAATATGAAAAATAAGACCAATCCACATTTTGGTGTTATTTTAGATTTTTTCAAACCCTTTGAACGAACGAGAAAGGCACCATCACCGCTAGTTGGATTAATCTGGGTTTTTCTTATTGTTTCTTTTTTCTTTCAACCTTCTTTCTTACTTATTTCTTTCTTCCGTCTTTCTTCATTCTTTCTTCCGTCTTTCTTCATTCTTTCTTCCTCCGTTTTTCCTTCTTTTTTCCTTATGTTTTCATCCTTTCTTCCTTCTTTCTTCTTTCTTTCTTCTCTCCTACTTCATTCTTTTTCTCTTCTTTCTTTCTTCCTTCTTGTTTCCTTTCTTTCTGCTTTATTTCTTTTCCATTTTTCTATTCCCTGTTACTTGCTTCTTTCTTTTTTTGCATCCTTGTGTCTTCTCTTCTTCTTCTTTCTTCCTTCGTCCTTCTTTTTTCCTTCATCTATCTTCTTTCTTCCTTTTTTGTTTTTTTTCTTCTTCTGTTCTTCTTCATACTTCTTTTTTCTTTCTTACCGTTTATTTTTCCCCCCTCCTTCTTTCTACCTTTTCACTTCTCATTTTTATGAATCTGTGTCAAAAAGTCAAAAGGTCGAAGGACAAAAGATCGAAGGACAAAAGGTCGAAAGGACAAAAGGTCGAAGGGTCAAAAGGTCGAAAGGACAAAAAGTCGAATGGACAAATGGTCGAAAGGTCAAAGGGTCGAAGAACAAAAGGTCGAAAAGACAAAAACACAAGAAATGGGTAGTGAAAAGTAAGTTGGGAGTAATGAGTATAGATATATGAGAAGTGAAAAGTGAGAAGTGGGAAGTGATAATTAATAAGTGAGAAATAAGAAGTGAGAAGTGAGTAGTTAGTAGTGAGAAATGAGAAGTGAGAAGTAAAAAGGAGAAAGGTGAAATGAAGTAAGTGTGAGAAGTAAGGAAGGGAGAAGTAAGAAGTGAGATAAAGATGTAGGAAGGAAGAAAGGGGCTGTCCACAAACCACGTAGACCGAAATTTCACATTTTCAAACCCCCCCTCCCCCCTAGTAGACTTTCGTAGACTTTTCCGAAACCCCTCCCCCACCCCCTTGAAGTCTACGTAGACTTTTTCAAATTTTACAAAATATCATATGTGATTGCAAAACATATGGAAATCAACCACGTTTTCAGCAATTCAGCTATACAAATCCATTTTGAACATTACAGTAAAATTCAAATTTCAAACATAACAAAATCCAACACAATATCAATTAAAAATTCAAAACTAAATCAAATTTAGTCCTCTATCCATAGCTCCTGAAACTAAATCTCGGAGCCAATTAATTAAATTTCTGTTGAATTTGATTCATTCTCTTTGCATCGGCGCGCCACTGCTTTAAATCATTCACGCATCTGAATTATAACTCTTCATGCCGGTTCAAATTTGTAGAAAACCCAAGAATTTTCAGAATTTCAAAAAAATTCGAGTTGAAATTCCGAGAATATGAAGCCTGCATTCTAATAAGTTTTTCGTGTAAATTCCGTAGAATTTCCCAATTGATCATTTGGAGTAGCAACTACGAGCAGTCAATCAAGCTCAAGATCAAGCTACATTCCGTAGAATTTTCCAATTGATAAACTTTAAAGTTTCCAGGTAATACTCCAAAGAACTCTCCGTGATAATGTTTTTCTTGAAAATTTCATGCAATATCCTGCTGAATAATCATCCGTTGAATTCCCATGATTTTTTTCTAAGTTCCAATAGTTCTCCCGACATTTTCTTCGAGTAATTTTCCGTGAAAATTTAGAATTATTCCCCGTTGAATTTTAACGTGGTTTTGAAATTTCTCTTGCATAGTAGGAGCGATTTCCTGAGGAAATTAAAAAAAAATCCTATGCCCATTGCAAAGAGTTTTCCAAATAATTTTCGGTGGAATTTCAGTTGATTTTGTGGCGAATTTATCGTTAAAAATTCGAATAAATTTTCATAAAAAATTTCATGAAATTACAAGAATTGCAATTTTTTTTGTGAAAACTCAAAGAGTTTTTGGTGTGAAATTCAAATAATTTCTCGTGAAAGTTTTCAACAATTTCTTTTTCCATCGATAATTCCAAATAATTTTCATTAGAACTGCCGAAGAAATTGTCCAAAGAATTCCTCGCGAAAATTCCAAGAATATCCGAAATTAAGAAAAATTTCTTCCCAGACTTCCCAGAAAATCTTAAGTGGAAATTCTGAAGGGTTTCTCGAGAAAATTTCGGAGAATTCCCCTTACAAGTTCCGAAGAATGTCTTTTGGAAATTCAAAAGACTTTTTCTTGAATATTCCAAAATGTTTCGTTTCTATATTCTAAAGAATTTTTCGTTGAAGTGCGACATAATTTCCCGCTGAAATTCTGAAGAATCACTTGTAGTTTCCAAAGAAGTTCCTGCTGAAAATCAAAAGATATTTTAGTAAAATGTAATCCAAGTGTAAATTAATGTTTTTATAGGAGACTTTGGATAATTTTCCTGCTCAACACAGAACAATTTGCTGTTGAAATCATGATATTTTCAAGCCATAGTTCAGACTATTACTTCAGTGAAATCCATACGATTTTTCTGGAGAAACTCGAGGAGATTATTTCTGTAAAGTCTAACAAAAAAACGGAAAAATATTTAAAAAATCTAACAAGTAAACTTTGCACAAAGCTGCTGTGTGAATTGTTTTCCAAAAAAATAAATAAATAAAAAAGTCTACGTGGACTTTTATTATACCCCTCCGTCTCCCTTCGTAGACTAACGTAGACTTTTTCGAAACCCCTCCCCCCGGAGGGGGGACCGGAGCTCGACCGGAGCAAAGCGCAATACATGCACATGATCCACCGAACAAGAAATAGATATTTTATTATTCTCCCGCCGACTGAAGCACGCACTGCAATTACTTGCACGATGGCTACTGCAAACTAGCTTACTGCAGAAATACGACTGGACAAGGAACAAACTATCACTTTCTGATTCATTTACTCAAAGCAGAACAAAATTACGCCTACCGGCCGATCGTTTTGCCTTCCACACAAAGCCAAACTAAATTTCGACGACCGGCCGAGCCACTTACTGGAGGAATACAACTCCCTACTTCACTCTATTTGAAGCCCATTTAGAAAAAGTCTAAACATCTCATATTCAAAAATTGTGGATCGAATTATTCTCATTTTTGGACATTTATTGTCACCAGATAGTTGACCGCACTCCGAAGAGTAGACTTTGATTGAAGTTACCACTGATGAGAAAAGAACGTGCAACGTAGCATTACTGGTTACAACGTTGAAGGGTACGTGTAATCTTATATCGTACTCTGGAGAAATAGATCTCCTTCTCAGAGTTTTTCAAATGGATTCGCCCTGAGGTCGTCTCAACCGGGCAAATTAAATGCGTCGTGCGATCTCCGAATAAAGTGGCGCTTAAGCCGCACGATTTTGAGCATCGGCCAGCGCTGACTACCCTGATATAATGATTATTTTGGTTATCAAGGCTTTCGTAGATTAGCAAAAAAATTCTACAATATCCACTATCAAAGCACTCACTACCTCAGTTCACCACGTGGCCCTCTTGCTTTAGATGGCGATTCCCTCCACTTCAAAGTTGGATTTTATTGACCCAACGAAGTACAGCAGTGCCTCCAAACTACTGCACTGACAGGCTCATTCTAAAGCACCTGATACCGATTTCGAGCATCGACCGATTTGCTGAAAGCTATCATGAGTAAAGAGCTTTCAGCAATTTTAATGATTTTTATGTCAGTTCAGATTTCCTACGATGATCCAGAAATGCCCAAGACTCTGCAAGGTTCCATACATATTTTGCAAATAGTTTAAAATTCCACTAAATTTCAATACATTTCAGGGGCATATCCCCGAATTCTTTTGCTTTAAAGTATCTAAATCTTATGGGGGAGATTCAAAATTATATTGGATTGTAAAAAAATATTGGAATGTAAATATTGCGTAAAATATTTTGAGAGGGGCGCCCAAAACAGATTTCGCCAAGGGCGCCGGGAATCCACGCTACGGCTCTGAGCATTAGTTAAGAATGACTTAAAAAACAATTTGTTTGGACACATGCAGACTTCCGCTCGAAATAGTCTCGCCGTCGCGGTAAACATCCGTTGGAGGGAGCATAAAACATTTTACGACTGCTCAGACAAAACTCGGTATCCGAATAGCTTTATCTCGCTGCAATCGTCCAAATAATGCGTCTTGATATCATCCCACTGTTCCCAGTTTCGGCTATCTTTTGCGGCGTTTTTTTTTCGTATAAAAGACCATGCGCAAACATGCATTTGCCTAAATGGTTCCAATTGGGCCGGTACTTTTCTTTTCGTTGGCACGTCGGTAAACTTTAAAGTTGAATTCAACATGATGTTACAGAAGTTCGACTGAAAGTGAAGACTCGTCAAAATGATACGCTGGATAGTTGGAGTGTTGGTGCTATTCAGTGTATCAACAACGCTGCATGCCGCCACCGGTAGGAAGGGGTTGGCTGAATTTGGGCAGGCTAGTGTTGGCTAATCTCGCAATTTGCTCGTGACTGTACAGTGTCAAGGGTGACATCAAGGCCTTATTTTGAGAAAGATTAACTGTAAGCCAGATTAAGTTGTTGAATCATGGTTCATATGTCGCGTATTTCAGATAAGGTCGTGTGTTATTTCGGCAGTTGGGCTACGTATCGCGTTTCAAATGGTAAATTCGACGTGGAGGACATCGATCCGACGCTGTGTACGCATATTAACTATGCCTTCGTGGGATTGGATTCAACCACAAGTGTGATTAAAATTCTGGATTCCTGGAATGATGTTTCGTTAAGTGAGTTGATTTAAAGTTATCAAAAGGGAATAAAAGTTATTTCAATTCGTTTTCGCCAGAGGGATTCGAACGGTTTATCGCACTCAAATCTATTAACCCTAATGTTAAACTGCTGCTTGCAATTGGTGGATGGAACGAAGGTTCTTCTGCCTACTCGGCAATGGCATCGTTGTCTACAACACGCAAAGCATTCATCGATTCCGCAGTCACTCTGCTCAAGACATACGGGTTCGATGGGTTGGACGTCGATTGGGAATATCCAACTCTCCGCGGTGGATCTCCAGATGATCGTACGAATTACATTACGCTTCTGAGTGAACTGCGCATCCGTTTCGATACGGAAGGCTTTTTGTTAACTATTGCGGTTGCAGCAACGAAAGACTATCATCGATCGGCATATGATGTGGTGCAAATAAATAACTACGTGGATTTTGTGAATTTAATGACGTACGATTTGCATGCCTATTGGGATGCCCAGACTGGCCACAACTCACCGCTGAATGCCGCCACCTGGGAGACGGACTCCACCACCAGTATGTTAAATGTGGTAAGTAATTTCTGACCGGGGTGATATGTTCAAAACTGTTGCTTACTGTAGTGCAAATCATGCAGTTCTAGTTGCCTTTCCTTTCACATTTCGCCAACCTTAACGAAATACAAATACAATATTCTACTCTGCAGGTTGCCTGTGTGCAGGGTTGGCTCGACGATGGATTGGATGCAAGCAAACTTATCTTGGGCGTTCCAGCCTACGGGCACACCTTCACTCTGGCTTCGGCAAGCACCAACGGAGTTGGAGCGCGAACCGTTGGAGCAGGAACAGCTGGTCCATATACTCTGGAAGCTGGCACTTTATCATATTTGGAAATCTGCGAACGGTTGCAGACCGGCTACACCACGAGCTGGGATGACACGCAAGAGGTACCGTACGCGTTTTTGGATACTCAATGGATTTCCTACGATGACGTCACCTCGATTGCGCTCAAAGTCGACTATGCAAAGAGCCAAAATCTCGGGGGAATTATGATTTGGTCGCTGGAATCGGACGATGATAAGAATGTCTGCGGAGGTGGTACCTATCCAATCACCAGGGCCGTATACAATTCTGTGTTTGGATCGACTGGGTCAACAACCATAGCCACCACCACCGACATTGCAGCAACTACGACAATTACGACAAGCGCCGGAACCACTGCGACCGCTAGTACAACATCCACTACAACTGCAGTTACCACAACCACGACAGCTGCTTCTGTCACGTTAGTTTGTAAAAACGGATTTGCGAGGGATCCCACTAACTGCCAGTATTTCTACCAATGTGACTCAACAGGGTGAGTAAATTAAACAAAACTGTAATGCAGCTTCCCAATTGCTATCGTTGAATTTCACACATTTTACAGGACAGCTGTGCTAAATTGGCATTTCAAGTGTCAAACGGGGCTTTACTTTGATGAAAGATATTCGTACTGCAACTGGGCGTACTTAGTCACATGTTAATCTAATAAATAGTTTTAAACTTAGCTTCTAGTATTGAAACAGCTCACTTTTGTCTACTTAAGGGTTTATTATAGTTAAATGTTAATTAAAAATTTAAACTTGCTGAACAGCTCGATATTATTTCCACTCCCAAGTCATCAGAATTGTCCTTTTTCGGTAAAAAACCGTATCTCATTTTGATAAAAAAATTATTTTGAGCTTTTTGGTGGAATGTCTTCACTTGTCATAAGACGAGTTTATACAATCCCATTGAATTCCACCACTTAATTGTATCTTGACAGATACGTATTTCGACCTCAACAGTAAGGCCGTCTTCAGTGTCTCGTACTTGACTCGACTTAGACACACTGATCAAAAACAAAACTCAAAAGGACTACGCAGCTGTACGAAATGGATGGTATTTGCCATCATTAATTGTACCTCTTTATCAACATTGAGCAAACTGCTCGAAGGTCAACTGAATCAAGAAGCCGAATAGTAGCTCCCAGTTGGATGGACTTTGAGTCTCCAACCGTGGAAAAGGAATTAATACGACTCATCGGCCGCATCGCCGCAGAAGATACTCGTTTGGCTTTCAGTAGAGGACATCACAATCCTGGAAGACATCAGCTTCAGAAATGTCCGGAATAAAGGAGAAATAAGCAGAATCAGAAGTTGCGTGAAACTAAACACAAATATATTTATTTGCAACGTTCAGTATCTGCCCGCGTATCTGAAGCGTACGTGCATCATTTTCTACATATAACGCCGATGACAAAGTGAGAGGAACTTCAAGAATTAATTACACATAGTCCTTTTCAGGACTTAAACGGAAGGGAAACTTTTCTGGCAAGATTGTTTGGTTTTGTTTCTGTTAGTCATTGGAAATGAAATCGATTTTATCCGGGTACCGGGTCACCGTTTTATACAAAAGAATGTCAATCCTAGATAGATTTTTTTCAAAGTGCAAAGCACGTGGTTCGATGATTCAATAAATTTGTTTGAATGGATGGAATCACTCCCGACAACCAAGCTACAACGCCAAACGCCAATGCCACCAAAGCAGTTCATTTTTGCAATCAACTCTTTCTGTACAGAAAATTCTGATCCTCAGAAGGACCGATTTCATTCCACGTCGAGCATCCGAACGAGACGGTTATAAGTCCTCGTACGGTCTGTTTTTCTTAGGGTTTTTTTTTCCTGAAGTTCAGGTAGAGGTTTTTTTCCGAAATTGCTTTGAAGCATAGTGCTTGAGTGGAAGTGGTGCTTAGCTGAAGCAGTTAAGTAGCCATTTCGTTGCTTTTGCGAGACAACGAAAAAATTTGCAGTTTCTTCGGCGTCCATCGCAGGCGCAGGCATCACACTGTGGTCGGATATCGTGAATTAATGGCATTTATTAATAACTCCTCAGGGTTGCCTCATAGAAGTATGGTGTCTTCCACAAAGTTGCTGCATGCTAAGTTTGCCTTCATATGCTGATAAAAAAAATAGTTCGGAACTCTGCCGCTAGGGCGGCGCTACAGCTAACTTTTTATATGAGCATGATAGAATGATGGTATCTTCAGCAAAGTTAAAGAATTCAGTATTCTGAGCAACTCTTGCGAAGGAACCACCTTCGAAAAGTCTTTTGCTTCTGAGATACAATGCATTTTTTATGAAAAATGTGGTTTTTTACTCAAAATTTGATTATTTTTCGGTTTATTGTGTATTTATGTACAATATTTATATTCACTTCATCTTTCTGTATCCCGGAGAATAATATATAAAACTTTCTGAGTTGATTAAACCAAAAACCAATTAATAAAACGCATCAACTGTTAATAAATATTCATTAACATACAGAAAAATCGATTTATTTTCCCACTCCCTCCTCATCCCACTTAGATTTTATCTGGAATAGAATCTTTAGACTACAAGTAACGTAACAGATGCGAATTTGGATGCAGATTGGACAAGACATTCAAGAGATGTGCAAAAGATGAGAGTTAGGAAATATTGAATTGAAAAGATTCGTCAGAAATGGCAGTTAACAGATTCTAGCCAAGCTTATAATAGAGTCTGTTCAGATGCATCAAAATTTTGTTATAAACTTTTCCAAAAATGGGAGCGAAGCGGTCGTAAACTCAGCACATTTTTATCAAGAGAGGGTAAATGGTTGGATGGAGTGATGACATTCATTTTCGCTGATGAAATTGATAACATGAGAAAAACCGGAAGACCAGCAGTTTCATTTGAGAATTCGGCAACTCGGACAAAAAGGTAGTGGTTTTGTGAAATTATTTTATAAGAAAATGTTCCTATTTTCATCTCAATGTAATAAATTTATCTCAACTCGGAAAATATAATCATTCACCCAATCAACCAATTTTAATCGGTTCGCATGCTAGATGCGTGCTCAATAGACTGGCCCAGGAAACAAAAAGTTGTGTAATTCCACGGGGCACCCCCCAGGATTGTGTCTTTGGGTGAGAAAATCAATCTCTGAAAATTTCAGCTTAATCGCTTGTTGCATAAGCTGGCGCATTTGATTTGAAGTTTGTATGGGGATTTCAGCCAAAATGTATAGGAAAATACACCTCCGTCACTCATTCGATCTGGAAATTGGTTCTGATTACTCGATTGACCTCAGAATTGCAAAAACGGCAGTTGGTATGCTACAGAACAATTTCACAGAACATTGTATGATGATTAAATGAACTTTTATATAGGTTTTGGCTGATGCAATTCGATCAAAAAATCCAAAAATACACAAATCAGCTCCTAATAAATCAGCCGAAAACTATATAAAAGTTCATTTATTCATCATGCAATGTTCTGTGAAATTGTTCTGTAGCATACCAACTGCCGTTTTTGCAATTCTGAGGTCAATCGAGCAATCAGAACCCATTTCCAGATCGAATGAGTGACGGAGGTGTATTTTCCTATACATTTTGGCTGAAATCCCCATACAAACTTGAAATCAAATGCGCCAGCTTATGCAACAAGCGATTGAGCTGAAATTTTCAGAGATTGATTTTCTCACCCAAAGACACAATTCTGGGGGGTGCCCCGTGGAATTCGACAACATTTTTTTCTCCCCATACTAATCTGGGCCAGTCTAGTGCTCAATGCTAACAAAATTACAAAAATAAAGATTATATTTTTGATAGCATAAACATAAGATGAAGAACCGGAGCAGTTTCCCTATTGAATACTTAATCGATCTGGACTGTTTTATGTTTTTTTAAGACTCAAGACAGAAAGTTTGCGAGCCGAAAATAAGACCTCGAAACTACTTTTTGCAGCGGCTATGAAGTTGAGAGTAGAAGGCTTCAACAAATGTGCAGATTTTGTTCAAAATATCAGTGACAATGCAGCAGAGGTTGATGAAATTATTGCCAAGTTCAATCGAATGCAAAATTTATTTCCACCGAAAAAGCTCACTGCCGAAGAGGGAGTCTCTTTGATTCTTGAAACTGATTTGGGCAAAGGTCAATACAATATTTTACGACATGTTGCAAAACATCACAAGGCTGATATATTCCACTCATATGATAATATTTTATTGACCAAGAAAAAAGCTTATCCACCTTTAGATTCCATTAAAGTCACTGATAAATGTACTGAAGTAAAGCTTCAAAGTATACTCGACCACGAAAGTATTAGAATCGTTGAATATTTAGAAAAATCTGGAATATTATTTACACAATTTGTTCACTCAGATATATTTTTTTCGCACAAATGGGGATGTGATGGAAGCAGTGGACACTCGATGTACAAGCAAAATTTCAATGATAAGTCAAGCAGCGACGCAAACATTTTGTTCACAGCTTTAGTACCATTACAGCTAAAAAGTGTTCATGGCAGTGGAGAAGTCAAAGATATTTGCACAAATTCTGCTCCATCATCTACACGATTCTGTAAACCGTTGAGCATACAAATGGTTAAGGAAACCAAAGAATCTTTGAAAACCGAAGAATCGTATTTTTTGGAATAGATCGCGAATCTGAAACAATCAAGTGTACTTCTACAAAGTGGACAAACCATCAAGGTTCGACATAATCTCACTATGACTATGATAGGTGGAAAAACACGTAATATTCTGACAAATACCTCATCGATGGCCACTTGCTGCGCATGTGAGTCCACTCCTGCCAAAATGTATACAAACATATCCACACGAAATCCTGTGAATATTGAAAGTTTTAAGTATGGAATATCTGTACTTCACACTCGTATTCGCATGCTTGAGTGTGTGCTGCATGTTTCGTATAAAATGGATATCAAAAAATGGAACTGCAAAGAAGATCTCTATAAGGAAAGAAAAGTGAAAATTCAGGACTCATTGAGGCAGGAGTTGGGCATTCTTGTTGATGTAGTAAAACAAGGATCGGATACAACAAATTATGGGAACACCGCAAGAAAAATTTATAGTAATCAAGCTGAAGTTGCATCTATAACAGGATTCAATCTAGAATTACTCGAGAGATTCAACACGATCCAGATTGTCCTCGCATGTGGCCTCAAAATAAATATCGACAAATTTCGTATTTTTTCACTGGCGACAGCTAAGCTATTTGAAAAACTATGCCCATGGTATTATATGCCAGCATCAGTGGCGTAGCCCCCGTGGTTTTGGGTATAAACCCCCCCCCCCCCCAAAGACAATATTTTTGGAAGAAATGTTTTTTTTCAAAAAAAAAAAATGTTCGGAAAACCAACCCCCCCCCCCCCCGACCAATTTTCTGGTTACGCCACTGGCCAGCATCCATTCATTTTATACTAATACACGGGGCTGACGTCATGGAAACGCTTGAATTACCAATGGGAGTGTACTCTGAAGAAGCGTTAGAAGCTAGAAATAAGGACATAAGATCATTTCGAGAGCATAGAACCCGAAAGTTTTCAAGAGAAGCTGCCATGACAGATCTTTTCAACAGGTATGATTCTTCACATTTTCGGAACTGTTTTGAAATTTTGACTTTGTTTATATAGGCTGATGCTATCTGGCGATATTCTGTGTTCATCAAGAATTAAAACTTTAAAAATGGGTTCTCATGAAGCGTTACCAGAAACCGTGAAGCAGCTCCTAGTTCTTGAAGAAGATGAATAAGTTCTCTGAGAAATAATCGAGAAACATTGTGTCAAATTCATGTTAAATTTAAACAGGTTGTAATTCAACGATAAATAAATATTAAGATGTTTTCTATTATTGTTAAGAAAAAATATATATTACAGAATATTAGTTCGCAGTCCGAAAAAATTGTAGCATATGTTAAATTGAGTACAAAATCATTGAACTAATAAAAGAATGAAAGTATGTCGTATGAGAATTACGGCAAGTTTCTGCATTCAAATTCGCATCTGTTACATTACTTGTAGTCTGACGATTCTATTATCAATTCAGTGCAAAACCGAATTATAGCCGCTAACGAAGTTGGATTTTTCTCACAATTCATACGTTAAACCTAACTTCGGAAGTGGTGCGCTGTTTTCATTTGGTGATGTGCTATACAGCGCACCACTTCCGAAATTAGGTTTATCGTATGGATTGTGAGAAAAATCCAATTTTGATAGCGGCTATAATTCGGTTTTCTACTGAATTTATAATATTGAGCTTGAGCTTGATTGACTGCTCGTAGTTGCTACTCCATTATGACCAGATCAGCTCTTCTTGCACAGGGAACCAACAGATGTTTGCTTAGGACTAGCTCACATCTTCAATGTACAAGTACTGGTGATCTCATTTGTTAGGTCATACTGGCGCCTGCCACGTCAGAATGCAAGTCAATGTAGGGAAGGGGAGGAAATGATTATGCAATCACTCGCCCACTGCAAGCCGAATATACCTCTGCACTTGCCACGAGTTCATGCGGACTTTGTTGGCATTTTTGGGTTAGGTTCGAGAGGCAGAGGTCCGTCTTGGTTAATGAGCTGCCAATGTGGTAGATAGGAGAAAGCAACTGATGGAATTTCTAATTGGATGTTTCGAAACGCGCGAAATAGTTCATTTCCAGCAGATTACTGTTAGAATATTCAAGTTGAAGGTATAGGAATTGAATTGCGGGCAGCAGGGACTATGTCCAAGGGCTTGACGATCCCTCCCCAGGCCATCTGCGAGTTGTGGGGCTTGCCTAGGATGTGGTGGGGTTTGACAGTGGGCCCTGTTAAACCTCTATAAAAAGCTGCATGTATCCGCAAGTAGGCCCCACCAAAGCGACCGTGTGCCGCTCAAAGCGCACAAGCCCAAGTCCTGGTGTTAGGTGGGACGCTAAACAGCCCTGACACGACGGCCCTCCGACGAGACAGGAGGTTTGCGCAGGCCCAATAAGCCGCCTAGAAAACCAATCATTACGAACAATATAAGAGATAATGTGACTCGATATAATCGGCAAAGACCTAGGCGACGAATACAGGATCACGATTGGAAGCTTGGAACATGGAATTGCAAGTCGCTAGGTTTCGCAGGTTGCGACAGGATGATCTACGATGAATTACATCCCCGCAACTTCGACGTCGTGGCGCTGCAGGAGACTTGCTGGACAGGACAGAAAGTGTGGAAAAGCGGGCATCGAGCGGCTACCTTCTACCAAAGCTGTGGCACCACCAACGAGCTGGGAACCGGCTTCATAGTGCTGGGTAAGATGCGCCAACGCGTGATTGGGTGGCAGCCAATCAACGCAAGGATGTGCAAGCTGAGGATTAAAGGCCGTTTCTTCAACTATAGCATCATCAACGTGCACTGCCCACACGAAGGGAGACCCGACGACGAGAAAGAAGCGTTCTACGCACAGCTGGAGCAGACATACGATGGATGCCCACTGCGGGACGTTAAAATCGTCATCGGTGACATGAACGCACAGGTAGGAAGGAGGAAATGTATAGACCGGTCATCGGACCGGATAGTCTGCACGCCGTATCGAATGACAACGGCCAACGATGCATAAACTTCGCAGCCTCCCGCGGAATGGTAGTCCGAAGCACCTTCTTTCCTCGCAAAAATATCCACAAGGCCACATGGAGATCACCTAACCAAGAAACGGAAAACCAAATCGATCACGTTCTAATCGACGGTAAATTCTTCTCCGACATCACGAATGTCCGCACTTACCGCAGTGCGAATATTGAATCCGACCACTACCTCGTTGCAGTATGCCTGCGCTCAAAACTCTCGACGGTGTACAACACGCGTCGAAGTCGGACGCCGCGGCTTAATATTGGGCGGCTACAAGACGGTAGACTAGCCCAAGAATACGCGCAGCAGCTGGAAGTGGCACTTCCAACGGAAGAGCAGCTAAGCGCAGCGTCTCTTGAAGATGGCTGGAGAGATATTCGATCCGCCATTGGTAGCACCGCAACCGCTGCACTAGGCACGGTGCCCCCGGATCAGAGAAACGACTGGTATGACGGCGAATGTGAGCAGTTACTGGAAGAGAAGAATGCAGCATGGGCGAGATTGCTGCAACACCGCACGAGGGCGAACGAGGCACGATATAAACAGGCGCGGAACAGACAAAACTCGATTTTCCGGAGGAAAAAGCGCCAGCAGGAAGATCGAGACCGTGAAGAAACGGAGCAACTGTACCGCGCTAATAACACACGAAAGTTCTATGAGAAGTTAAACCGTTCACGTAAGGGCCACGTGCCACAGCCTGATATGTGTAAGGACATAAACGGGAACCTTCTTACGAACGAGCGTGAGGTGATCCAAAGGTGGCGGCAGCACTACGAAGAGCACCTGAATGGCGATGTGGCAGACGAAGATGGCGGTATGGTGATGGACCTGGGAGAACGCGCGCAGGACATAATTCTGCCGGCTCCGGATCTCCAGGAAATCCAGGAGGAGATTGGCCGGCTGAAGAACAACAAAGCCCCTGGGGTTGACCAACTACCAGGAGAGCTATTTAAACACGGTGGTGAGGCACTGGCTAGAGCGCTGTACTGGGTCATTACCAAGATTTGGGAGGAGGAAGTTTTGCCGCAGGAGTGGATGGAAGGTGTCGTGTGTCCCATCTACAAAAAGGGCGATAAGCTGGATTGTAGCAACTACCGCGCAATCACATTGCTGAACGCCGCCTACAAGGTACTCTCCCAAATTTTATGCCGTCGACTAGCACCAATTGCAAGGGAGTTCGTGGGGCAGTACCAGGCGGGTTTTATGGGCGAACGCTCCACCACGGACCATGTGTTCGCCATTCGCCAAGTACTGCAGAAATGCCGCGAATACAACGTGCCCACACATCATCTATTCATCGACTTCAAAGCCGCATATGATACAATCGATCGGGACCAGCTATGGCAGCTAATGCACGAACACGGTTTTCCGGATAAACTGACACGGTTGATCAAAGCGACGATGGATCGGGTGATGTGCGTGTTTCGAGTTTCAGGGGCATTCTCGAGTCCCTTCGAAACCCGCAGAGGGTTACGGCAAGGTGATGGTCTTTCGTGTTTGCTATTCAACATCGCTTTGGAAGGTGTAATACGAAGAGCAGGGATTAACACGAGTGGTACAATTTTCAATAAGTCCGTCCAGCTATTTGGTTTCGCCGACGACATAGATATTATGGCACGTAACTTTGAGAAGATGGAGGAAGCCTACATCAGACTGAAGAGGGAACCAAAGGGATCGGACTAGTCATCAACACGTCGAAGACGAAGTACATGATAGGAAGAGGTTCAAGAGAAGACAATGTGAGCCACCCACCGCGAGTTTGCATCGGTGGTGACGAAATCGAGGTGGTAGAAGAATTTGTGTACTTGGGCTCACTGGTGACTGCCGAAAATGACACCAGCAGAGAAATTCGGAGACGCATAGTGGCTGGAAATCGTACGTACTTTGGACTCCGCAAGACGCTCCGATCGAATAGAGTTCGCCGCCGTACCAAACTGACAATCTACAAAACGCTAATTAGACCGGTAGTCCTCTACTGACACGAGACCTGGACGATGCTCGTGGAGGACCAACGCGCACTTGGAGTTTTCGAAAGGAAAGTGCTGCGTACCATCTATGGTGGGGTGCAGATGGCGGACGGTACGTGGAGGAGGCGCATGAACCACGAATTGCATCAGCTGTTGGGAGAACCATCCATCGTTCACACCGCGAAAATCGGACGACTGCGATGGGCCGGGCACGTAGCCAGAATGTCGGACAGTAACCCGGTGAAAATGGTTCTCGACAACGATCCGACGGGCACAAGAAGGCGAGGTGCGCAGCGGGCAAGGTGGATCGATCAGCTGGAAGATGACTTGCGGACCCTCCGTAGACTGCGTGGTTGGCGACGTGTAGCCATGGACCGAGCCGAATGGAGAAGACTCTCATATACCGCACAGGCCACTTCGGCCTTAGTCTGAATAAATAAAAAAAAATAAATAAAGTATAGGAATTGAAATGGAAACGGTATTGGAAGTCCATTTCCAGTTCTAACTTGTAGTCTGAAGATTCTATTCCAGATAAAATCTAAGTGGGATGAGGAGGGAGTGGGAAAATAAATCTATTTTTCTTTATGTTTATGAATATTTATTAACAGTTAATGCGTTTTATTAGTTGTTTTTTGGTTTAATCGACTCAGAAAGTTTTATATATTATTCTCCGGGATACAAAAAGATGAAGTGAATATAAATATTGTACATAAATACACAATAAACCGAAAAATAATAAAATTTTGGGTAAAAAACCACATTTTTCATAAAAAATGCATTGTATCTCAGAAGCAAAAGACTTTTCGAAGGTGGTTCCTTCGCAAGAGTTGCTCAGAATACTAAATTCTTTCACTTTTCTGAAGATACCATCATTCTATCATGCTCATATAAAAAGTTAGCTGTAGCGCCGCCCTAGCGGCAGAGTTCCGAACTATTTTTTTATCAGCATAAGAAGGCGTACTTAGCATGCAGCAACTTTGTGGAAGACACCATACTTCTATGAGGCAACCCTGAGGAGTTATTAATAAATGCCATGATTTCACGGTATCCGACCACAGTGCATCATCGCCCCATGCCGACAGTCATCATCCATCGTGCGTCTCCACTAACACAGACGCTGCCTTTCTGCCACCATTTATCCACCCAGTTGCAGTGCTGTCTGCGGCGAGAACACCAACAACAGCGTGGTTCGCTTCGACCGTACCACCGGCGAGTGTCCATCCAGCCAGTGTGTGCTGCCAGAACCGTTAGCCGGCGACACAGCAGTGTGAACGCAAGTATTTACTATAGACACTATAGGTTCCATAGACGAGCGGAAACACGGTTGAGTCATTTCGATTTAGTGTGTTTTTCCGTTTTTTTACAGTGTACCACGCGAGTTTGTCGTCACACGCTCTGTTGCTTGGATTGCAATTGTGACGTCATGCTCGTCTGGCTACACTAACTGACAGTTCGTTTGGCTACACTCGCCTTCGCCTAAGCTACAGTGTCTATAGTATTTACTTGAGCTCTCTCTCATTGTTCCCCTCTCATCACCATCTTATTGGAATAGTTTTTTTTTCCTTTTTTCTTTAACTCGTCTTCCCCTCTCATTAATTTGTGTGTGTGTGTTTTTTTTTTCTGCCCTTGTGATAATTGTTTAGTCTTAAAATAAAATATAATATATTTCGTGTCCGCTATGCGCGAAGGCGAAGTTGGCGGGGGTACTTCGTATTCCATATCAGACGTTTCGTTGCATTCGGGTGTTCCAAACCCATACGAAATGGACACCAGCAACGCTAAAATTTCCTCTACGAGCCCCCGTTCCAAGGTCTACCCTCATGACTCTAGTGGGCCGTATGTTGTTTTCTTTCGACCCAAAGGCAAACGTTTGAAAATTGAATATCAGCCAGATCAGCAAAGATCTGGAAAAGCGATTTTCGTCTGTCACGACCATTGACATGGTTGGGTCCAGTAAGCTTCGCGTCACGGTCAGTGATCGCAAACAGGCCAACGAGATTGCCACCTGCGAGCTTCTCGCTCTCGAATATAAGGTATATTTACCGTCAGCAGTGTGTGAGATCGTGGGGGTGGTGACGGAGGGAAGTATGACATGCGACGATTTGAAACAAGGTTTCGGTCGTTTCAAGAACGGCGTGCAAATCGGCACCGAAATGTATCTATTGTAACGAAAGTCCTCCACATGCTCTTGAAGCTTGCCCAACGTACATACAGCGCGAATCCACCAGTAGCGGTCTCTTCAGCAGCGTTCTCGGCGAAGTTACGCCGAAATGCTGAGGAAGGCCGCTTTACCAGTTGTTTCTGACACCATCTACTCGTGTCTTCCTTTGTACGATCACTTTTTGGCATCGTGGAGCTCATCCTCAACTTCTTTGATGCTTCCGACCCCGTGAAGAACATGGTCAAAACTGTTCTTTCCTATTCTGACTCCACTCATGAAGCAGCTGGCCCCTCCTCGAGTCATTTGTATCCTTCGATGGCTAACTTAGTCAATAAGGATAACATGATTTCAATTCTACAGTGGAACTGTCGAAGTATTCTTCCAAAATTTGATATTTTCAAATTTTTAGCTAACAAATTACAATGCGATACTTTTGCTTTATGTGAAACGTGGCTGAAACTTGGTGAACCTTCATTTTCCTGATTTCAACATAATCCGCCGCGATCGAGCAAATCGATAAGGAGGGGAGCTTTTAGGGATCAAAAACAGCTCTCATTCTATAGAGTCGATATTGCGCCGGTGTCTGACACCGAAGCTGTCGCATGTCAGGTGACTATTCGAGGAAAAGACCTCAGTATTGCCTTGATATATCTTCCTCCAAACACCGCGATATCGCACATCTGCTCGGCTATGCCCGAGCCACGGTTGCTCCTGGGAGATTTTAACTCTCACGGAACAGGCGGGGGGGAACTGTACGACGACAACCGTTCAACAATGACATACGACCTCTGCGATGACTTCAATATGTCAATTTTGAATACAGGAGAAGTTACACGAGTGGCTCCTCCAGCAAGAGATAGCCGTCTAGATCTTTCCATTTGTTCGAGCTCATTATTGTTGGACTGTACTTGGAAGGTGGTCCAAGATCCCCATGGTAGTGATCATTTACCGATCGAAGTCTCGATTTCCAATGGACGTAATCAATCTGTTTCTATCGACCTCTCATATGACCTCACGAAGCACATCGATTGGGGCACATATGCGGAGGCCATCATTGATGGCGTAATGTCGATTGAAGCACTTCCCTCGCAAGAAGAGTACAAGTTTCTATCCTAGTTGAACTTTGACAGTGCTCTTCAGACACAAAGCCGGCCAGTGCCAGAAGCTTCGGTTCGTAGGAAACCACCCAGTCCGTGGTGGGATGTCGAGCGTACACAACTTTATAGCAAGAAATCCGCCGCGTTCAAAGAATTTCGGGAACACGGTTCGATCGTTCTTCACAAACGGTACATCGCGCTCGAGATCAAGTTCAAGAACCTGGTCAAAGTGATGAAACGTGGATATTGGCGCACTTTTGTTGAAGGCTTATCGCGCGAGACTTCAAAGAAAACTCTGTGGACCGCCGGGAGAAGAATGCGCAACGCGTCGTCCGTAAACGAAGATCGTGAAACCTCGTCACTGGATACTTGACTTCGCAAAGAAAGTTTGCCCGGATTCGGTGCCGGTGAAACTCCTTTCATGTAACAATTCCGCTCCATGGATGGATAGAATCATGTTCAATTTCCTTGAAAACCTCCCAGATCTCGCGAACAGGCGCTTATTGAGCCTGTTCAACCAGTTATTGGAGTCCAACATTGTTCCGGATGATTGGAGGCAAGTGAGGATGATAGCCATCCAGAAGCCCGAAAAACCCGCGTCGGATTATAATTCGTATCGCCCCATTGCGATGCTGTCCTGTCTTCGGAAGTTGTTGGAGAAGATGATTCTGTTCCGGCTAGACAAATGGGTTGAATCGAATAGTTTTTTGTCAGATACACAATTTGGTTTCCGCAGGGGCAAGGGAACGAACGACTGTCTTGCGTTGCTTTTATCAGAAATTCAGCTTACTTTCGCTAAAAAAGAGCAAATGGGCTCAGTTTTTTTGGACATTAAGGGGGATTTTGATTCAGTTTGCGTCGATGTCTTATCCCCCAAACTCCACTCGTGTGGACTTTCACCAATTTTAAACAATTATTTGTACAATTTGTTGTCAGAGAAGCGTATGAGTTTTTCTCATGGTGACTCGGCAACTTCACGAATTAGCTACATGGGTCTCCCCCAGGACTCATGTTTGAGCCCCCTATTTTATAATTTTTACATCAGAGACATTGATGAATGTCTCATGCCAAATTGCTCGTTGAGACAGCTTGCAGATGATTGTGTTGTATCCATTTCGGGGCCAACAGCGGATGATCTGCAAGGACCATTGCAAGATACTTTGGACAATTTATCCACTTGGGCTTTAAAGCTGGGTATCGACTTCTCCCAGACTGTGAGGTTCTCAATCCGTTGGTCATTGACAATTTCGAGAAGCTGCTTGAACAAAACCCTCAATCTCGATTCATGAGTATTTACCACTGGTATATGACGCTGGAGGTAAGCCCTTCTACGGTTGACACCAATCGTGCTAACTTCTTAGACTCTTACAGTTCCTCTGTTACTTTTGATCTGTCCATGAAGCAGGAGGATCATGGAATACCAGACTTCCTTCGTGCGGAGGTCATACCTCCATTATTTGCAAACAGATACGGGCACGCCAGTGAGGAGAGAAGCTTTTTCACAGACGGGTCAAAAATGGATGACTCCACTGGTTTCGGTGTTTTCAACGTTTTTCATAGCGCCTACTTTAAGCTCAAAGTGCCTTGTTCCGTGTATACTGCTGAGCTAGCAGCTATACACTATTCACTCGAGCATATCGCATCCCTACCTCCTGACCACTTTTTTTATCTTCACCGACAGTCTAAGTTCCTTGGAGGCTGTTCGGTCAATTAAACCGGTTAAGCACTCAGCGTATCTTCTGAATGGGATACGGAATGCTTTGAGTGCCTTATCACAACGGCCTTACGCAATCACCATGGCTTGGTTCCCTTCTCATTTCTCGATCTTTGGCTAAGGTGGGTGCTATGGAAGGTGATATTTACGATCGGAAAATCACCTTCGATGAATTTTTCATATTGATTCGTCAGGAATCTGATATGGGCGTAAATATGTGTTTTTTGCTCGCGGATTTATTCCAAGCGTTTTTTCTCGTTCGTCCACTGTTTACGTTTCGCTTCGTCACGTTGGCGTTATTTTCTCCCGGACCCGTCACGGTAAACTCGGTGGCCAAATACGGTCGCGGGAAAAGTGCCTAAGTGCACTGCTCTTGGAGGCGCGAGTAACCCCTCCAAGCAGCTTTTGCAGTGCAACGTGTTCTCACCGTTGCCGCTTGATGACGACGGCAATCCGCCGAGAAAAGGAAGAAGCACAATGGCAGCTGGCACAGGTGCAACCTGAGCGGAAGGTGAAGTGCCCGCCTGTGTTTGTGAAGGGTGATCCGTCGGATTTGCGCCCGAAAATTCGCCAATTAATCGCTAAAGGGCTAAAGTGTACATTTCTGCTCTGCAGCGAGGGCGTGAAAGTGATGCCGGTCAATAATGATCACCACAAATCCGTCGTGGAGTTCCTCGAGGTCCGCGAGTATGAATACTACACTGATGACCACCTCGGCACGGAGCCACTTAAGGCTTTGCAGCGAGGACTCCACGACATGAAGGAGGAAGAGCTCCAAGAAAAGCTCGAAAGTTGCGGACTGAAGCCAGTAGCCGTGCACAAGATCGCTTGTCACGACAAGGCGAGAAGATATCGCGACCAGCTTTATGGATGCACGGCTTCACTACCTGGAAGGAGCTGAAACTGGTTGGCGTTATAAATTACACCGTCGCTGACTGGGAGCGATATCGGTCAGTGCACCGTGATGTCACGCAGTGCATCAACTGCTTCAATTTCGGGCACGGCACCAGGACTAGCCGCGCTGCAACAACTGACGAGTGCGACAAGATGGAGGTGGCCGATCCCAAGTTTACCAACTTTGGCGACAAACATCGGGCCACCACAAAGGGTTGCCCAAAGCGAACCGAGTTCCTGGAAATCCGGAAGAAGGCTTCCACCAGATACCCTCCGAAGAAGAACCGTGCTCCTGTAGTCAACGAGGTGAACTATCCGGCCATCGTGGCTCCCCGTCGAGCGATTCCAATCCTCCCAGAGTTACTACCGCACATGCGATTGGCAGCAGCAGTTGCGTCGGTCCAAGCACCAGCCGCGGCGGCTCTATCCTCCAGCGAATAGCCCCCGCTTCCTCCTCCTGGATTCCGCCATCTTCAAGATGTGCATCCTCTACCCCCGGAGGATTCAGCTCCACTCTACACCCCGGAGCAGCTGGCTCCAATATTCAGCCAACTTTCGGCTCGGCTTCAAAGCTGCAAATCCCGGTTCGACCCGCTCATTACACTCTGGGCCTAATCGTCATTCAAAATGGCTACTAGGTTGGGTCTGGTAAATTGGAACGCTTGCTCGCTCAAGAGCAAAATCATCGAGCTTAGCGATTTCTTTCAGGAGAAGGAGATTGACGCAGCTTTCATCACCGAAACCTACCTGAAGCCCGAGGTAAGTGCAACAATTCCGAGTTTTAAGCTGGTGAGGCTCGATCAAATAAGCTCCAGAGGGGGAGGAGTGACAATCGCCTTGCGAAGCAACATCGCCTGCCGTCTGCTGCCGGACTTCAAGCTCAAATTCATTGAAGCTACCTCCGTCGGAGTCGTCACTTTCATCGTGGCTTACTATTCCACACAAGCCAAAGTCGTTGATGACACGTCGGCTGAGCTATGAAAGGATATAGACAAGCTCACAAGCTCAGCTATCCCGGCAAAACTATCATCGAGTGAACTGGCAGCGGTTCCAGCAGTGCATCGATAACGAGGTGCGTCCGGAGACGCCGGAAAGTATCGACTGCCAGCTGTGCGCCATCGAGGAGGCGATCTCGGTGGCCCGAGAGCAACATGTACTGACGGCTCGGCAGGTAAGCAACTTCCTAAACATCGATACACTCACCAAAGATTTGATTCGATTGCGGAATGTCACTCGCAGGCAGTTCCAGCGTACTGGACTGCCTGAGCTCAAGGCACGCTGTAATCGAATCACAAAAATTATCCAGGCCAGAATGGTGGACCTCAAAAATAACGATTTCTCGAATAAGATCCGCACTCTCCCAGATTATGCTAAGCCGTTCTGGAAAATGACCAAAATACTAAAATCCAAGCCTCGGCTTATTCACCTTTGATCCCACTACACAATAATTGCTCTAAGGATCGCTTGATAACTCCTGCAGAGAAGGTCGCTGAAATAGGTCGTCACTTCGTCAGCTCACACAATCTAGGGTGGAACATCGTCAGCCCACACGAAGTAGCCGTCAACGAACATGCTAACAACATACATTTGATTCCCAACGACTTCTCGGAGGAGTTGGAGTTCTCAGCTGGCGAATTGACGGCCTATATCAAATCATCGAAGAACATGAAGACCCCAGGCTTCGACAGCATCCTGAATCTCGAGCTCAAAAACCCGAGTGCTTCGTTCTTTGAGCACCTCTCGCTGATCTTTAATTAGTGTCTCCGGCTTAGCTTCTTCCCATCGTCCTGGAAGTCAGTGAAAGTCATCCTCATCCGGAAGCCTGGGAAGGATCATTCCTCCCCCAAAAGTTATCGTCCCATCCCATCAGCCTTTTCTCAGGGTTATCCAAGCTATTCGAAAAAGCTATTCATCACCGGTTACTTGAGTCTGCCGAAAATCTCAACATCTTGCTCGAGGAACAGTTTGGTTTCCAATGTGGTCGATCAACCGTTCACCAACTGACCCGAGTTACCATCGTTTGATGGTGAACAAGTTTGTCTCAAAAACCTCCGCCATGGCCTTACTCTATGTCGATAAGGCGTTTGACAATGTATGGCGTGATGGCCTGGTGTACAAACTACAACGCTACAATCTTCCCAGCTACCTGGTGAAAATCATCAACAATTACCTGTCGGCAAGGACATTCCGGGTCTCAATAAGCGGAGCGAGTTCCAATGCGCACAACATCGTCGCAGGCGTCCCCCAGGGCAGTATCCTCGGGCCCCTGCTTTTCAATCTGTTCACCTCCGATATGTCAGAAGCTCCAGAAGGCGGCATTCTGTCTCTGTTCGCAGATGACACCTCCGTCGTCTACAACGGTAGAGTGATCAGAGCGCTTGTGGCAAAACTCTAACGAGGCCTGGATGCCCTGACAGAGTACCTCAGCTGGAAGATCTGTATCAACGCGGCGGAGACCCAGGTCATCATTTTACCCCACTCTAAATCCCCTAAACTTGTTCCGCCTGGAGACTGTAAAATTATCCTCAATGGCACGACTGTGGAATGGGCAAATGAGGCCGAATACCTTGGCTTGACCCTCGACAGCAAGCTTATTTTCCGCCAACAGGTTGACAAGACGGTGACGAAGTGTAACGTTTTGTTGAAACTACTGTACCCTTTGATCAACCGTCGGTCGTCATTGTCCCTGAAAATAAGCTTTCTGTCCACAAGCAAATCATCCTCCTCGTGATCGAATATGGCATGCCGGTCTGGGGGAGCTGCGCTAAAACCCACCACCTCAAACTTCAACGGGTCCAAAACAAGTTCCTGAGGATGATCATGAACACCCCTCCCAGGACACGAACTTCTGAGGTCCACCGTCTGGCCGATATTGAAACTCTACACGAGCGCTTTGGTGAGTGTGAGGAAAGGTTTAGGGTCCGTTGCTTACAATCGGACCAGGCGACCATTAGGGTGCTAGTTCCAATTTAGGTTATCAAATTATTATTGTAAATATTAGTGTTTATAGTAGTTAGGTTATCAAATTTTCTTAATAATTCAATGGCCTCTAAAGGCTTTTTTGATACATTGGATAAACTTTATAAATTACATTAATATCCTACCCATTGTTATTGAGCCGAATCAGAGATGAAGGGCCAAGTGGCCAAACACTTGAAATGTTAAAAATAATGTAACAAACGAAAATCAAAAATAAACGCATTTAAGTCCAAAAAAAGGTTAAATGTTTTGCAGTAACACACCGAGATCCACCACCGATGCGACGGATTTCCGTTGACAATGTTATCAGCGCCTCCGTGATGCTGTATCCGCTCCGCTGAGATCGTTTTGAAGCATCCGCTCTGCGTGAAATCTTGTTCAAACTGAGGATTAGATCCAAACCCACATGTTCCTTGATTTTGATGTCTGTGCTTGTGATGCATGTACGTGATTGGTTGGTTTACCTGTTTCTAACCTTTTTATCAATAATCGATAATAAATAGTTTAAAATCAGTATCTTCATATAAATACATAAAAGGGTTGACTCATCCTTGATCGAATGGTCCGAAAAAACTGAAAATCCATCGAGAAACGGCTGAGTTATTGAATTTTAAAATCTATCATATTTTCGTGACAATCTCCGATTTACGCAATCGTAAAGTGTCGGAAGTTGTCGTTTTATAATGGTTTTTGGATATTCATGAGTGCTATCACCCGTCGTGCAACATATCAGTTATGACCAATTAAATATTATCAGTTATTGATATGAGCTTCGATAGAATTGAATTTTTAATCCCAAAGACCGGACCACCCAAAAGAATCGAACAAACACGGCGACGACTCCTATCCATACGGAATTATCATCCCCGATGTTGGAAAAGTAAACTCCACTCTCCCGCAGAATGGTAGCCATCTACACATGCACTAAACCCATTACCGAAATCCCCGAGGATAGAAACAAATTCACAAAAGTTTAACTCGATAACAATAAATGGGACAATTTCATTATGCAAATATACGGATATTTTCGTCTGTTCGTGTGTGAATGTGTCCTACTGGACGGAGTTGATCACATATCTGTATCCACCCCCCCGCTCCGGTCCCGCTTCCAACGGGAAGAAAACGCAAAGAATGGCTTCTTTTATGTCTCCACATTTTGGCAGAAAGCTGTGAACTATGCTGAATAACCAAAGATGTGCAGCGGCATTCGGTGAGTGAGTTCGAGTATCTACGGTACGGTCCCTAGGCGGGAAATTCATTTTTCTCTCCCCTAGCAGGACATCTAGCAAACGAGTGCACTCCATAGGCGCAGAAAGATGTGGAGAGTTGCCGTGAAGAAGAAGCGATATCGTATACTTTGTTTTAGCTGACTGTTTTAGAAGCACAAGTATCTAAGTGATATAATATATTTAACTTGAATGATGAGATAACTGCAATCTAATGCAATCAGTGAAAGCATTTCACTGAAAAGCGTGAACAAGTTAGACATTATTTATCATCGAGCAATATTTCAAGCATCCATTTAATTTTATTTTGTCGTGTTGTGAACCTTAGTATGGAAGGATGGCCCAAAATGATTCCTCAGGTCAAAATTTTGATCAATATGTATCCGAAACCGAGTCATTTCAACGTGCAGACACAAAAGTTTCATTTTACAATGATCTGTTTTTTTTTTACTTTCTAAACTATTAACATTTGTATCTACATTTGGTATGGATCAAGACGTAGAAGAAAAAAACGATGAACGCATGGATGTTTACGACCTTTATTTACATGAACGGGTGAGTTGAAAGAACGACGGTGTTTTAACCCCTGTCTTCATAAATCTAATATCTCTTAGTTGTTCATATTTGGTATGGCAAAATACTAGCTCTGAAAAATAAAACAAATCTTGTTTTGATTTTCAAGGATATTTTTCTCAGAAAGGTTCAAACACTAGGGATTGATGTTGTTCCGTTGGTAGGTCGAAGCTATACATTCATATTGATTTTGAAATAATGCGACACTTCTTCCGAGAAATTGTCCCTTCTTCTCTTTAAGCTCACTAGAGCTGCCTACGCAAAGGCCCCATTCTATCAGCGTTCGAGCACATCACATTACGTATGCTCAACGCTGCCCGTTCCCGCAGCCCCGCGCTCGGCAAACAAGACCCCACTTGAGGGAATTCTCAATCCCGGCTGCATCCGATCTTTACCCGGAACCTGAAGCCAACAGAAGTAGATATACACTTTTATCATCACACTCATCGTCCCTCATATCACCGTTGCGAAGTCGTCGCCGGTCGACATCGTCATTGTCCTCCCCAAACTCCAACTGGACTAGTCTCAATGGCCATTTTCCTGCTCCGGGGTAAAGATGGGATGATATTCATCGTCACGTTGATTGATGTGGGGACAAGGAATGGCTTCCTACCCGACTAGGAGAATGAATCAAAATATTTATATTCATGACACGTCATTATTTTATTGGGTCCTATCAATACTGATAAATGAATATTGTCGTAATATAAATTAGGAATTTATTATTATAACAAATAACTGACAGACACATAAAATTGATTGTCTAGAATTCTAACACCAGGTGGACTTCGACAGACACCTGCATTGCATTTTTAACGGTAAGATTGTTTGAACAGCCACAGTCAAGGCCATGAGTAAGTAGATCAAGATACATGTAAAATAGTGGAATTAAATTAAAAAAGTACACACTTGTGTTACACTTTCTGCTATTGCTTCCTGCTCGAGTACTCGGATGTGTGTGGGAAGGTGTAGTGGCAGAAATGGAGATAGGCAGCCCGAAATTGAATCAAATTTGCTCATGATTTGGATTGTCAGAATAAATCTCACATCTTTTGTGGTCTTTATGCGCTGGTGCTCATTTGTTTTAGGATTTAGATGGAATTTGTTCATGGTGGGAAAAAGTGAGCGGGGTTTTTGTTGGCATAATTAAATTCCACAAGACGTCATTAACGGGGAATAATTCGTTCGTGTCTTAATTGATTTCGGATTGCTTAAAAGTGCTATGACAGAACGCTGTTGTATGTTGCTATCACGAGCGAAAGAAATATCTTTCCGTACACTAAACAGTAAACACTATCCAAGTAAATGTGACAAAACAATGCTCACCCAACAAAATGCTAAAGTGAAGTTTCTCGAATACCCATAATAATCTTTTTTAATAATAGCTATGAATACTATCCTATTTTCAAATAGCTAGATAATACAGCTGCAAAATGGTGGGTTGACATCAAGGAAGGAGCGCCCAACATAGCTCTGGTCCCTACAAGTTACTATCTCACGCTTCCACCGGTCGTCCGATGACAAAAGACGGCCAGCTAAAGGTTGTGTACTGGTAGTGCAACCAGGGCAGGGCACTGTTGTCCTTCTGACATCAGCTAGAGTGAGAAGGTACGCCTCGAGCGTCTGTTCACCAGGAGGTGCGGCTCAAACAGCGTCTGCCGGGTACCCAGCGGCTGATTAACGAAATGCTGTATCGCGTCAGCTATACCTAAGGTGGCAGCCCCATCATCGCGAAGTAGGTAACGCGACCCCGGTAAGGTAGCTTACTGAAGCCTCTCAAATACCACGTAAAATGGAGATAGAAGAAAAAGAGAACGTTATTTTTGGCAACCGACCCGGCAATGAAATAAGGACTATGATTGGAAACTCGGTACCTGGAATGTCAGGACCATAAATGAAGCTGGACGAGTGAGCCTTCTGGCTCGCGAACTGCAGAAGGTTGGAGTGAACGTGGCCGCTATTCAAGAAGTCCGTCAAGAAGTCAAGAAGAAGAACATCTATCACAGCGGCGGCGGAAAAGCAAAGCATGGAGTTGGTTTCGTAGTGATGGGCAAGCAGATGAAGCGAGGGATGCGGTGGAAACCCATTAGCGAACGAAACTGTGTGTTGAGGATACGGGGCAAATTCTTCAATTACAGCCTAATCAACGTTTACGCACCGACAAACGATAAATCCGACGGCGGGAAGGACACGTTTTATGAATGTCTTGATAAAGCCTATGGAGAGTGCCCAAAGCATGACGTTGAAATTTTTATCGGAGACGCTAACGGTAGAGAGGACTTTTTCCGTCCCATAATCGGTAGGTAGAGCCTTCACTCCGCTACCACTGGCCTACGGCTAGTAAATTTCGCTGCTGCCAGAAGGACTATGTCCAAGGGCTTGACGACCCCTCCCCTGCTGTCTGCGAGTCGGGGGGTTCTGCCTAGGAGGTGGTGGGATTAACAGGGGGCTCTGTTAATTCCCTCCCAAAAACCACAAGTATCCGCAAGCAGACCCTATCAAGCGGCCGTGTTTTTTTTTCCTAAGCAATGGAGGGGGAATCTGCTCAACAGACATCCTGGGTTGTCCAGGAAGTGCGGGGCTAGGGACCACCTTCAACAGCAAACGAGGGAGGCAGGACTACATCCCCGACCCGCTAAACCGTTTCCATTGCCGCCAAGCCCATAGTCCCTTCGGTACAACCAGAAAGTAATGCTTCAAAGGGGGGCCAGTGCACAACGCACCCTCGAGGTTAGCTGCGTGTCCTTGCAGCACCGAACATCGTGACTCGCTTTTTTAGAAGAACACCATGGTATCGTGCCAGCGCATTGCCGGGTTTCCAGGTGGCCTCACCACCCTCTATGTCCTCGGAAGGTGGGAAGGGTCGACTTCGCGCCTGCATCCCTCTGCACGACTGGTATCAAGAATGATGATGCCGCGTGCACCCCAAATTGACCTCTCTGCGATAGAGCCTATTCGCCAACACACAGAGGGACTTGCCGACGCGGTGCCTACGCCTGCCCCAGCCTTGGCGAGGACCCCTTTCCGTCCTCGGGCTCGGAACCCGCCCGGTTGACCGACGCCGCGAAAGCGACCATATCATGTTGTTCTTCGCGCGGTCACTTGTTCGATAAAAGGATCGAGTTCGACCACAGAGCATGACCACCGGTATGACCCATGGAGCCGACTCCGAACCCTTGGACCACCACTTATTTGCGCCTGAACTAGCCATAGCCGATAAAACGGCGTTCCAGCCAACTTCATCTTTACACATCCTCCGAACTCGGTTGTCCGGGGTAGTGTCCAGACCACATGTGGCAAGCATGTGGTCACGCATTGCGCGAAAACGTGGGCACACGAACAACACGTGTTCCGCCGTTTCCTCTAAACCTGCGCACACCAAACACTCGGGCGAGGCCGAGCAAGCCAGCTGCGTTATCTGCATTGTGATTTTGCAGCACGCTTAAACGCCGAGCACTTCGAACCCCCCATGGGGTGCTTGCTGTTCACAGCTTTGCTGGAACAAATCAAACAATTGGGAGGGCTCATGCAGCATTGTGCCTTATGTCCCTCCAATCCGCAGCGTCGGCAGAGTCACTCACTTTACCTTCTCATCACTTTCAAGACGTCCGAGTACTTAGCCTCGTTCGTCTTGATGACTAGGGTATCGCCCCTGGAGCGATTGGCGCCTACCCTAGACTTCTTGCTACCCTCATTCGCTTGGGCCTTCTTTTCGGCCCTTGACGCCTTCGGTTTCCTTTTGTTCTTGACCAGGGTCATGGAGGCGTCACCCCTCTCTATTTCCCTGTTCTGGTGCGGCTGAGAGCTCTCAGCCTGCCGTAACCCCTTACCACCGTATTTCCTGGGTGGACGGAGCTTTCCAGGTCCTTCCTCCTCCGGTTTTGGAGGTACCTGGCCGGGGTTCAGCTTCCCAGCCCCACTACCCTTGTTCGGGGTAGCAACCCTCCGCGCTTTGGAGCGGCCCCCAGGGAGCGCATCCCCTGGAGACTGTCTCCCCCGTTTTTGTGTCTGCTCCGTTGGAGCAGTCACCCCCGACGTGCCCGCAAAAACTTGAGCCTCAGTCTGGGTAGACTTTGGCACCACCGTCTTCGCTGGCACGCCCTCGGTCGATTCGACCTTGCCCGAGTCCGCGAATCCTTGGGCCTCAGTCTGGGTAGACCTCGACTCCACGGATTTCACGGGTTTACACTTGGCCGTCCCGACCGCCCTCTCCAGCTTAGCGTCCAGCATCGACTTTCGAAGTTTCAGCAAGCTCCTCTTTAGGTCCTTACTGATATTATGCTTCGATGACGCAAAGTCGATGATGGCATCCAGTAGTGCATGTGACTTTAAGGAGAGTTGAAGCGTCAAGATTCAAAAAGAGAGCGCAATGCTCAAATAGTCGCACCCCCGATATATTGCTTAATTGTGCGCCGGGGGTGTGACTGGAGAAGAAGGAGTTGGTTTTAGTGGGTCGGGAGTAGTGACCTCAGCACGAAAGAACATCCGAAGGCACATCTGGAGACACCCAAATGGAGAAACTTGCAATCAGATAGACCATGTTCTGGTGGTGGGCAGTGTAGTTCACCTCCGAGCGGTACCCACTAGAAACGATGGTCGGTCACTAGTTGACCTAGTTGTTGGTCGGTTAACATTAGTCGGCTAAATGAGCTACGAACGAGGGAGCGCGGTAGCGCATTGAGGCTGACGCCAGTAAGGTCTCAATTATGGTTCTGGCAGGCACGTCAAGGCTATGTGTATGGTATATTGTAATATTGTGAAGCGAGGGCTGGTAGTCTGACATTCTACTCTCTTAGCATGGCCGGGTGACACTGACTCGAAACGGCGAGTGGGCTAATGGCCAGGCTGTCTTCCGTCCCATAAAACCGTGGCGGGCCTTGTAGCACGCTGCCCAATCCTGCCATCCAGTTTTGCCTGCTGGGTGGGAGTAGGCTCAGATGCCCTTTCCTGACTTGCGCTGATCTGGCTCTGAACACGCAAGTGTCAACCCTCGCATGGCCTCCCTGCTTGCCGCAAGGGATCACTGAAGGCGACTACTCCTGTAGGATTCGGCGGCAGCCGCAAGGGGGACCCATATAGCAATGAGTCTTGAAAGGCAAAAATCCTTGGAGATGGAGGTGGTGGACACCTTTGCCAAAAGGGGTCTAGTGAGGTCCCCTATTAGAGAGGGGTAGAATGGAGTGACGGTTGCTGCAACTGGCAGTACCGAAGAGTCTCCAGTGGTGGTAGGGAGTAGCCCTGCTTGCACGCGCAAGCTATTCGAGTCGCAAGACAAGAACAGGACGCTTTCATCAGGCGTGTAGCGGGAACAGAAAAGGTAGCCAAAGGTATCCAGACTAAGGCCCTCTCCTCCCCTAGCGGTGTTACTGCGGCCAAAGAGGCGACCGACTCCGCTTTTACGGCCAGCTAGGGCAAGAAAACGCCAAACTCGAAGCGACCCAGCCGCACTACCATAAAGGCAAAACGTCGTCTAGATGGTGCATCGGAGCCTGAAGGGCGTGTGCCCAAGAAGGTAAAAGGCACCAAACAGGCTCAAGTTGCTGAGCCACAAGCTGATGGGGAGGGGATGCAAATCGACTCGCATCGACCTGCAAAGAAGGTGAGAGACAGAGGTGAGGCCTTGCTGGTGACAACCGACAAGGACAAGGACGCCGATGGCCTCAAATCGCTGCGAGCGGCCGATAGCCTATCGGCCCTGTGTCAGGATGTGCGCAGCGTCAGACGTATCAAGAACGGCGAAATGATCTTGGTACTGAAGCGTGGCGCACATTCCAGAGGGGTAGCGTACAAAAAGCTTGCCCAGAAGGTCTTGGGTGACGGCGCTCAGGTCAGTGTCAGTGTAAGCAACTGGACGAGGTCACGACCGCTGAAGACGTCGTCTCTGCCTTTAAAGAGCAGTGCGACACAGAGGTTGAGCGGTCCTCTGTACGTCTAAGAGGGGAACTCTTTGGGACGCTGGTAGCCTGTCTCAGAATACCGGTGGCTGATGCCAAAAAAGTCACTGAGAAAGGGAAGCTGAAGATCGGCTGGTCAGTATACCCAGTAAGCGTGCTCCAGCCACCTTCAGTGGACAGGTGCTACTGGTGCCTTGAGTCCGAGCACAAGTCTTATGACTGCAAGGGCCCAGACCGAAGCAAGACGTGCCGTCGCTGTGGCGAAGAGGGACACAAGACATAGGAATGCGACAAGGAACTTAAGTGCCTCATCTGCGCCAGTAAGAAGCAGGCCCATGCTATGGGCGGGCCTGCGTGTTTCTTCGGAGATGCCAATAGAAAAAAAAGCCGTGCAAGTAACACAGCTGAACCTGAGCCACAGTGCATCTGCCCGGCAACTGCTGTGTCGAGGACCGATGTCGCCCTCCTGTCCAACCCGTACATCGTCCCTGCCGACAATGGCAACTGGGTGACCGAAGTGATGGCTCCGGTGACGAACGGATAGTTACTCGCAGTGACTAATTCCTTTGCGATGAACAAAGCTCCAGGGCCTGATGGAGTCCCAAACAGTGCACTCAAGGAAGCGATCATAGCAAACCCGAACATGTTCAGGCTAGCTATGCAGAGATGCTTAGACGAGTGTCGTTTCCCTGAGAAATGGAAAAGGCAGAAGTTGGTACTGCTGCCGAAGGCCGGGAGGCCTCCAAGTGACCCATCGGCGTACAGACCAATTTGCCTGATCGACACGACGGGTAAACTACTCGAGAGGATCATCCTCAACAGGCTCACCCCTTACGCAGTACGGATGGCCTGTCGAGCAACCAGTTTGTTTTTCGGAAGGGTAAGTCCACGGTGGACGCTACTAACTCAGTGCTAAAGACTGAAGAGGTAGCGATCCAGCGGAAAAGGCGAGGAATTCGATACTGTGCGTTGATGACACTGGACGTGAAGAACGCATTCAATAACGCAAGCTGGGATGTCATCGAGCTCTTGTTACGCCGGCTTAGCCTGCCAGTAGGACTGTACCGGATCTTGGAAAGCTACTTCCAGAACCGCGTGCTGCTATACGAAACCGATGCCGGTCAGAAAAGTGTTCCCATTACCGCAGGAGTCCCGCAAGGGTCAATCATGGGCCCGGTACTATGGAACCTGATGTATGACGGGGTTCTGAAGCTGGTTCTGAAGATCGTCGGCTTTGCTGACGATGTAACCCTAGAGGTCTACGGGGAGTCAATCCCCGAAGTTGAACTAACCGCAGCACACGCGATCAGCACTGTGGCGGACTGGATGAGTGCGAGAGGCCTTGAGCTCGCTCAGCATAAGACGGAGGTGGTTATCGTCAGCAACCGTAAGTCGGCACAACATGCAGTTGTTCACGTGGGAGACGTCGCGATCACTTCAAAGCGGAGTCTGAAGATTCTTAGGGTCATCATAGACGACAAGCTTACCTGCGGTAGCCATGTCTAATATGCGTGCAAGAAGGCTTCGACTGCTGTGGCGGCATTATCGAGGATGACGTCCAACAGCTCCAAGGTGTGCGCCAGTAGACGTAGGCTAATGGCAGGCGTTGCCGCATTTATCCTTAGGTACGGCGGCCCGGCCTACCGCTTGATGTGTCTCAGAGTGCTATCGGCCTTCCGCACGGCATCGCACGACGCATCCTGCGTGATAGCGAGCATGATGCCATTCGGGCTGGTCATCCTGGAAGACGAGGAGTGTTTTGAGCTATGTGGCACCAGAGGCGCCCGCCAGCGTACCAGGGTGACTTCGGTTGCCAGATAGCAGCGCGAGTGGGATAACTCCTCGAAAGGTGGTGAACTCACCGGCTGATACCTAACATATCGAGCCGGGAGAGACCCCATGGGAAAGTTCACTTCCATCTGACACAATTCTTGTCAGTCAGGCCATGGCTGCTTCCGGCAGTACCTCCACACGTTTGAGCACGCGGAGAGCTCCGTCTGCGCTGACTGTTTGGCAAACATACCTCTTCATGTTAATCAACATGCAACAACCAATCTGGAAAGTCCACCGTGACTCTTCTGCACAAGGTTGTGTACGATATCGAGAAAGCATTCGCTCAAAAGCAATCATGCTTGAGTGCTTTCTTAGATATTGAAGGTGCTTTCGACAACGTGTCTTTCGATGCAATATTGGAAGCCGCACGTTGTCATGGGCTACCTAATATAATTACCAAATGGATTCACCAGATGCTCAAAAACCGACATGTCTACTCGACATTACGTCAAGCAGCGATTAGGAAATTAAGTGTCTGCGGATGCCCTCAAGGGGGAGTATTATCTCCACTTTTGTGGAATCTCGTTGCAGATACGCTATTGAGGTTACTCAATAATGGCGGTTTTCTAACCTATGGATTTGCCGACGACTATCTAACATTGATAGTGGGTTTGTGCATTACTACCTTATTCGACCTGATGCAAAATGCTCTTCAGGTAGTTGAAAGCTGGTGTCGCCAATATGGCCTTTCGGTCAATCCGAATAAAACATCTATTGTTCTTTTCACGGAAAAACCTAATCGTAATGGTATTCGTCCATTACACCTTTTGGGTTCTGAAATCAATGTAACTGATCAAGTAAAGTATGTGGGTCTAATTTTGGATTCAAAGTTTTCCTGGACTCCTAACATTGAGTTCGGAATCAAAAAGGCATGTATGGCCTTCGGTCAATGCCGACGAACCTTTGGTAAAACTTGGGGTATTAAACCCAAATATATCAAATGGATTTACATAACAGTTGTACGACCAATTTTGGCTTATGGATGTCTTGTGTGGTGGTAAAAGGGGGAAGTGAGGACAATTCAGTCTAAATTAGGCCATCTTCAAAGGATGTGCCTAATGGCAATGAGTGGTGCGTTCTCTTCAACTCCCACGGCTGCTCTCGAAGTTCTCTTCGACGTGGCGCCACTACACATACATCTCAAACAAGAAGCATTTTCTTGTACTTACCGACTATGGGTACTTGGTTTTATGGAAGAGAATCCTGTAAACCGCAGTTCTACACACACTTTGTTGTTACCGCTTATGGTTAATTGGGACAAAATTTTCCTTGCTCCAAGTGATCTCACACACGTTAGTAGTTTTCCTTATAGGACATTTTCAACACAATTCTCCTCGCGGGATCAGTGGACATCTGGCTATTTGGAGAGAAGTATGTCGGATAGCATTGTTTGTTACACTGACGGCTCCCTCCTCGAAGGTAGAGCAGGTGCAGGCGTCTATTCGCGTGAGTTGAGATTGGAACAGTCACACTCACTGGGTACACACTGCACTGTATTTCAAGCGGAAATATTTGCCATCATGTGTGGAGTGCAATCTGCACTGCAGCAACGCATTATGGGCAAAGTAATATACTTCTGTTCAGATAGCCAAGCAGCTATTAAAGCTCTCGCCTCGGCCAACTCAAGGTCGAAGTTAGTAATCGCATGTCGAACTCAAATTGAGGAACTGAATTCAGTTAATACTTTACACCTTATATGGGTACCTGGCCATTCTTCCATAGCTGGAAACGAATTGGCTGATGAGTTAGCTCGTAATGGAGCATCACATGACTTTATTGGTCCTGAGCCAGCTATTCCAATATCCAAGTGTTGGGTGAAGCTTTTGATCAACTCTTGGGCTGTCACTCAGCACAAATGGCATTGGAGTAGTCTGGATTCATGTCATCAAACAAAATTGTACATCCGGGAGCCATCTCCGGTAGTAGCAAGCTATTTAGCTAATCTGTCTAAACAGAATTGCAGTGTCTTAGTCAAGGCCTTGACATGTCACAGCCGACTGAACTATCACATGGCAAATATTCAACGCGTTGAATCATCTGTTTGCACATGTCAAGGTAAGAGTGTCGCAGATATAATTCTAGTCAGTTCCTTTTTATTCTGACCTCACCATTGTTCCACGAATTACTTCGTAGTAGAACCGATATATGTTTCTTATTGATTCTTCGTAGGTTCATACACTCTACTTGTTGGAGAACTTATTAGCATTAGCATTGAGCAATTCGCACAAATTCGTAGGTGGGACAAGCCAAGACTATTGTATGAAAGTAGCATCACTTTCATCCGTTACCATAGATAATGATTTGGGACTAATCACTATCTCTTAGATGGAAGCAATGCACTCTCCAATAGTCGAGATCTGTCCTGGCCACGTCCTTGCGAATGCTGAGGAATGGAAAGGATGGTTAGTTGGGCACCTACTTAAGAAAGATGCAGAGAACTCTACGACCTCTCATAGGTGCCACGGGAGGTTTTGGGATTGTGTGGAAGATTATTACAGTAGGAACTGTTTTGGTAGAACGTGAAACACAGAGAGAACTAAGATAGAAATACAAAATAGGAAAGGGGCTAGCCTGGATTCGACCTCCTGCTTATAAGGCAGAAGCGGTAGCCACTAGACCACCGAGCTCGTCTCACTCTACTTGTTGGATCTCACATATGATTCGTATCACAGCTATTACCAAAAGCTAACATCGTTATTTTAGGGAATTTTGAGTTGATTTTGATTTCTTGGAAAAGAAATTCTTACATCAAGCATGCATACTTGTACACACTTGCGAATCATTTAAATAATTCCGATAAGGAGGAAGATTTTCTTGGACATCAAACTCTTTTACGGTGACCGATGTTTATTACTCGGTAAAGTAACAAATATGTTACTCAATCATTAGCTCGTGATTAGAATCCGTCAAGAAATAATAATGTACAAAAAATCTTGACAATTAGTTAGAATGCGGTTGAGTAATAAAAGTTCCTTGTTGCCAAACATTTGGAAAAATGGGAAAAATGTCTTCAATCGATAGCTTGCTCGTCATTCCCTGAGTTCCGAACACCCAAACGATAATTATCAGATAAATATAGCGCTCGAAAACAGTTTCCGCTCCTGCCACTAATTGCTTCCACGGGCCGGACTCGAAGTCAGAACGGTCGGCCCGAAAACACCCTATTTGCCGTCGAGCAATAAATGTTCAATTAAATTGCTGCCATTATTTCCGAATTGTCTGTGCACTTTTTTTTACGGAACATAGCGCCAATGCATCGACACTACTGCACTGCTGGCTGGAGATGGACCCTGCTGCTGCTGCTGCTTATGCGAGCGCCCCAGCAGGAGTAGAACAAACGACGACGACACATTCATTTGCTGGTTGCTGCTGCTGCTGGTGATGATGATGATGCTTGGTCATGCCTTGGAGCACTCACGAAATGAATGTGGATTTTTGACGGTTCTTCGTTCGGATAAGTTTGGGAAATGACTTGAGATATATTTGCACAAACAATTAACAATCAGTTCATAAACATTTGCATCCTGTTCTAGTTGGAATAGCTACTCGAGCATATTCCAAACTTCAATTTGAAACTCAGAAACCGTATTAGAAGTACTTCAAAAGTCATCTAGATGACCACCATGGTGTCTAACATTTTTTGAATTGTTTAGTAATTTTCAGTCGTTAAATTCGTAAACTAACAAAGAATTTTCCATGCAATGTCTACAAAAAATGTCTCCTTTTTGCAAAGATCCAAAGAATTTATCATCGAGATTTCAAAATTTCTTGTAGAAAATTGAAATAGTGCCTCGTGAAAATCAGGAAGAATTTTCCATGGAAATTTGAAAGAATCTTCAACAAAAGTGTAAAAGGGTTTTCCGTGGAATTGCTCCCCAAAAATTTAAAGATTTTTGCTTTGAAACTCAAAAGAGCATTTCATGGGACCTCGTTTTCTCCTGAATCGCCAATAAGGTACGTTCTCACTGCAGGCAAATGAGTTCGCAGTTTTTCCCTTCCATTCTGGATGACTCGGAAACGATTTTGAAGTGTCCTCCCGTCAATGGCCACTGCTGGCTGTAGCAACCATTCAGCAACCGCATTTCCGCTCGATTTGATTGATTTCGAGCGCCATCTATTTAACGGTGAGTTTTTTTTTATTCCTCATCGCCACTACTGCCCTCTTCTATATTTCCTATGGTCATCGTACACATTAAGTCTGATGTAATCGAAATTGAGCGAAATCCGACTAATTTGCGTTGAAAATATTACAGCAATCATGAATTAGTAAAATTTTAAACTTAAAAAATGTCCTTTATGCTTCAGCAATCTGCATCCAGCTGGGTTATTCTTTTTTTAAGAACCTTATTTATTATTATAGTGCAGACTATTCAGCTTGTCCCTATTATATTGATCCTTGTTCAACTCACTTTTGAGCAGATGATGCAAAAGCGTGCAGGTTCCCCACGTCCACCACATGTGTATTTGTGTGGTGCGTGGTCGATTGGTCAGTCCGTCGTGGCAATATTGGTCTTTTTTTTGGAGTGGGCCTCCGAGGACGGTTCGAGAATGTAAAAAGTGGTTATGAAGTACGCTCGTTCCGTGTACGTATCGGTTTTGGTTTTGATTGTTTGCTTCGGAAATGGAACGGAAAAGATTCCCAGACGGTTTGTGGGCCGTTCGGTACTTTGGGCGAGAGGGAAAATATGGTGGGAATGGAACTTCTAAATGAAGAAGCAAAGCAATTAGTTTGAATTTAAGCACTCATGAGTGGAATGTAGCAATTAAAGTAAATTGATTGGTTTGTGAAGACATATGATTGTTGAGAGCTATTTTTTAAGCAAGGGCGAAATTGTTTTCCTCAGCTATGTTGTTGACTAATAGTATTAGGTATAATTTCTTTAAACTTCGAACGACATGCTGCATATTCCCATATGAAATCTTCAAATATATTCGAAAAATTATTTATTGTTATTTTTTATGAAGGTAATTTGCTTAGTTTAACAATCTCTTTATTCACCAGACGTTCCGAAAAGGGTATGTCGGTTTTACTATAAACAATTAAGGATTTATTTCAGCTCACTTTGTTAGAATAATTAATCCCGAATAAATTTCCTGTGTGCACGGATCCTTAATTTTTATTTTCGCTATCCACAACAATACGAGACCTTGAATCATTCTAAATTAAAACTAAAATAACAATCACTATCCGTTGTGTTGAACAAATTTTTCCATCCACTTGTGTGACCCACATTTTCAACCAAAGTACGAGGCAATTAAAGTTTAGTATTTACAACTGTCGTATTATTTCTCCCAACTTAATTCCACGGTTTACTGCCCACAGACTAGCTCGGAAAAGAAACAAAAATCCTGCAAACTATTTCAACCACTATCATCGTTTCCCTTCACGTTCCTTTTTTCGAACGAAATTCCTCCTCCTCTCCGAGGCCAACCAGATTGGATCGACAAAGTTGGAATTGTGTCTACATGCTCAAACGATTTGATTTTATTACATTTTGATTCCGCACCAACACGGTGCCGCTTGCGACACCAACGAAACGACCGAATAATGGAAAGGAATTCAGGAACCCACCCAGGAACGGATTAACGTTGGAAAGGGGAAAGCAAAACCAAAGTGCAAAGTTCCAACAAACCACCGTGAACTGTTGCACTTGGTTTGGGATTTCCGTATCTGCTCCACAGAACTCGGTCATTACTCACGGAGTCGAGCCATGGCGAAATCTGGATAAGGAAAACGAAAACACGTTTAATAGGGATGCTTTGCACAACCTTATCTGAAACGTGAATCGTTCATAGTTTTATTATAGCGCAAAAAAGACCAGGAAGACAAAGAAGACAAAGAAGACAAAGAAGACAAAGAAGACAAAGAAGACAAAGAAGACAAAGAAGACAAAGAAGACAAAGAAGACAAAGAAGACAAAGAAGACAAAGAAGACAAAGAAGACAAAGAAGACAAAGAAGACAAAGAAGACAAAGAAGACAAAAGAAGACAAAGAAGACAAAGAAGACAAAGAAGACAAAGAAGACAAAGAAGACAAAGAAGACAAAGAAGACAAAAGAAGACAAAGAAGATAAAGAAGACAAAGAAGACAAAGAAGACAAAGAAGACAAAGAAGACAAAAGAAGACAAAGAAGACAAAGAAGACAAAGAAGACAAAGAAGACAAAGAAGACAAAGAAGACAAAGAAGACAAAGAAGACAAAGAAGACAAAGAAGACAAAGAAGACAAAGAAGGCAAAGAAGACAAAGAAAACAAAGAAGACAAAGAAGACAAAAAAGACAGCAAATACAAAGCACACAAAGAAGACAAAAGAGCTGCCGGAGGAATCCCTGGAGGAACTTATGGAGGAATTCCTGGAGAAACTTCCGGAGGAATTCCTGAAGGATCTTTCGGAGGAATTCCTGGAGGAACTTTTGCAGAAATTCCTGGAGAAACTACCGCAGGAATTCCTCCGCAAGTTCCGCAGTATATCGTAGAGGAACTTCCGGAGAAATTACTAGAGGAACTTCCGCAGCAATTCCTGGAGGAGCTTCCGCTGGAATTCCTGGAGGTATTTCCGCTGAAATTGCTCGAAGAACTTCCGGAAGAATTCCTGGAGGAGCTTCCGGAGGAATTACTGGAGGAACTTCCGCAGGAATTCCTGGAGAAACTTCCGCAGGAATTCCTGGAAGAACTTTTGTAGGAATTCCTGGAGAAGCTTCCGCTGGAATTCCTAAAGGTACAAACGCTTGAATTCCTGGAGGTACTTCCGCAGGAATTCCTGGAGAAACTTCCAGAGGGACCTCTGGAGGAACTTCCGAAAGGACTCCAGGAGGAACTGGTGGAGAGATTTCTGGAGGAGCTTCCGGAGGAATTCTCGGCAGAACTTCCGGAGGAAATCCTTGAGGAAATCCTTTCTGAGGAACTTCCGAAGGAATTCCTGGAGGAGCTTCCTGAAGAATTCCTGGAGGAGGAATTTCTGGAGGAATTCCTGGAGGAACTTCCGGAGGAATTGCTGGATGAACTTCCGGAGGAATTTCTGGAGGAGCTTCCGGAGGAATTTCTAAAGGATTTTAAGGAGGAAGATTCGGATGAACTTCCGGAGGAGTTTCTGGAGGAACTTCCGGAGGAATTTCTGGAGGAACTTCTGGAGGAATTTCTGGAGGAACTTCTGTAGGAATTTCTGGAGGATTTACCGCAGGAATTTCTGAAGGATTTCAGGAGGAATTTCTGGAGGAACTCCTGGAAAAATTCCTAGAGGAACTTCCGGAGGAATTCCTGAAGAAACTTCCCGAGGAATTCCTGGAGGAACTTCTAGAGGAACTTCCGGAGAAATTAGTGAAGGAACTTCAGGATATTCCTTCGAGAATTTCTCCAGAACTTCTTCCAGGAATTTCTCCGGTAGTACCTACAGGAATTACTGTAGGAAGCTCCTATAGGAATTCCTCCGGAACTGCCTCCAAAAGATACTCTCGAACTTCCTCCAGATATTCCTCCGGAATTTCCTCCAGGAATTCCTCCGGAAGTTCCTCCAGGAATTCCTCCGAAAGTTTCTCCAGGAATTCATCCAGCAGTTCCTCCAGGAATTCCTCCGGAACTTCCCTGAGGAATTCCTCCGGAACTTCTTCCAGGACTTCCTCCCAAACTTCCGCCAGAAATTACTTCAGAAATCCTCCGGAACTTCCTCCAGGAATTCTTTCAAAACTTCCTCCAGGAATTCCTTCAGAACTTCCTCCAGGAATTCTCCCAGAACTTCCTCCAGAAATTTCTTCGGATGTACCTCCAGGAATTCCTCCGGATGTTGCTCCTAGAATTCCTCCGGAACTTCCTCCAAGAATTCCTCCGGAACTTCTTCCAGGAATTCCTCCGGGAATTCCTCCGGAACTTCCTCCAGGAGTTCCTCCAAAACTTCCTCCAGGAATTCCTCCAGAACTTCCTTCAAAAATTTCTCCGGAGGTTCCTCCAGAAATTTCTCCGGATGTACCTCCAGGAATTCCTCCGGAGCTTCCCCCAGGATTTCCTCCAGAACTTCCTTCAGAAATTCCTCCAGGAATTCCTCCAGAACTTCCTCAAGGAATTCTTCCTGAACTTCCTCCAGAACTTACTCAAGAAATCCTTCGGTACTTCCTACAGGAATTCCTCCGAAACTTCCACCAGGAATTCCTCCGGAACTTCCTCCAGGAATTCCTTCGGAAATTTCTCCGGAAATTCTTCCGGAACTTCCTCCAGGAGTTCCTCCGAAACTTCCTCCAGGAGTTCCTCCTGAACGTCCCTCAGGGATTTCTCCAGAACTTCCTTCAGGAATTCCACCAGAACTTCCTCCAGGAATTCCCCCAGAACTTCATCCAGGAATTCCTCCGAAAGTTCCTCCAGAAATTTTCCGGAGGTTTCTCCAAAAATGTCTCCAGATGTAACTCCAGGAACTTCTTCGGATGTTTCTCCGAGAATTCCTCCGAAACTCCCTCCAGGAATTCCTCCGGAACTTCCTCCAGGAGTTCCTCCTGAACTTCCTCCAGAACTTACTTCAGAAATTATTCGGATTTTCGTACAGGAATTCCTCCTGACATTCCTCCAGGAATTTCTCCAAAAGTTTCTCCAGGAATTCCTCCGGTAGTTCCTCCAGAAATTTCTGCGGAGGTTCCTCCAGAAATTTTTTCGGATGTTCGGAATTCCTCTTCAAGTTCTTTCGGGAATTCCTCCAGAACTTCCTCCAGGGATTCCTCCAAGAATTCCTCCAGAACTTCATCCAGGAATTCCTCCTGAACTTCCTCCAGAACTTACTTCAGAAATCCTTTGGAACTTCGTTTAGGAATTCCTCCAAAAGTTTCTCCAGGAATTCCTTCCTTCTTCCAGAAATTTCAGCGGAGGTTCCTCCAGAAATTTCTCCGGATGTATCTCCAGGAATTTCTCCGGAAGTTTCTCCGGGAATTCCTCCGGAACTTCCTCCAGGAATTCCTCTGGAACTTCCTCCAGGAATTCCTCCGGAACTTCCTCCAGTAATTCCTCTGGAACTTCCTAAAAGAATTCCTCTTGAATTTTCTCCAGGAACTCCTCCAGAACTTACTTCAGAAATCATTCGGAACTTCCGGAACATTCCTCCGGACATTCCTCCAGGAATTCCTTTAAAATTTCTCCAGGAATTCCTCCTGAACTTCCGGATGTACCTCCTGAGGTTCTTCCAAAAATTTCTCCGAAGGTTTCTACAAAAATTTTTCCGGGTGTACCTCCAGGAATTCCTCTGGAACTTCCTCCAGAACTTCCTCCAGGAATTCCTCCTGAACTTCCTCTAGGATTTTCTCCTGAACTTACACACTTAAAATAAATCGCCGACTTCGGTAAAATTTTACCGAAATCTCAACCGCTGAACTGTTCGGTAAATTATTTTACTGTTTTCCGGTGATTTTGACAGTTGAGCAATGGAAAAAATTACAAAAAATCTGTAAATTAATTTACCGAACAGTTCAGCGGTTGAGATTTCGGTAAAATTTACCGAATACTGTAAAATGAGCTAAGTGTGTACTTCGGAAATCATTCGGAACTTCGTACAGGAATTCCTCAGGACATTGCTCCAGGAATTCCTCCAAAAGTTCCTCCAGGAATTCCTCCGGAAATTCTTCCAGAAATTTCTCCGGAGGTTCCTCCAGAAATTTCTCCGGATGTACCTTCAGGAATTCCTCCACAACTTCCTCCAGCAATTCCATCAGGAATTCCTCCAGTAGTTCCTCCAGAAATTCCTCCGGAGGTTCCACTAGAAATTTCTCAGGTTGTACCTCCAGGAATTCCTCCGGATGTTCCTCCGAGAATTCCTCCAGAACTTCCTCCAGGAATTCCTTCTGAATGTTCTCCAGGAATTCCTCCAGAACTTACTTCAGAAATCCTTCGGAACTTCGTACAGGAATTCCTCCGGACATTGCTCCAGGAATTCCTCCAAAAGTTCCTCCAGGAATTCCTCCGGAAATTCTTCCAGAAATTTCTCCGGAGGTTTCTCCAGAAATTTCTCCGGATGTACCTCCAGGAATTCCTCCACAACTTCCTCCAGCAATTCCATCAGGAATTCCTCCAGAACTTTCTCCAGGAATTCCTCCGGTAGTTCCTCCAGAAATTCCTCCGGAGGTTCCACTAGAAATTTCTCAGGTTGTACCTCCAGGAATTCCTCCGGATGTTCCTCCGAGAATTCCTCCAGAACTTCCTCCAGGAATTCCTTCTGAATGTTCTCCAGGAATTCCTCCAAAACTTACTTCGGAACTTCGTCCAGGAATTCCTCCGGACATTGCTCCCGGAATTCCTCCAAAAGTTCCTCCAGGAATTATTACAATAAAAAGTTTTACAAATATACAAAATAAACAATAAACACATTCAACAAATTAAAATGATTGACGATCTCTCTGTGCCCCGAGAGAAACGTCCAGTTTGTTACCCATTGCGAGATATGACGAGGTTTCCTTATAAGATTTTGGTCCATCAGTCAAATCCCGCAAGTGTGTTTTCATTGCGTTTTGCATTTTGTCTACAACAGCCCGTTGTATACATAGCTCTATTTGGTGAAGGATTCAGATCCTATTTGGGCACCTTTAATTAATTTGTGCCATGTGGCTTCAGCAATATAAAGTCTGTGTCTGGGACTTCCTCTATTTATAATTTTAAATGCCTATCTTCAGGCCCAAACACGAAACATTCAGGAATGGAACATTCACAAATCCACTCAAACAATTGTCACTAACATACTATATATAATAGCCCTGTTTATCTGTCCGGTGACTAGCCAAGCAGACGCAGCACGCTGGGAAATTCTAACAAAAAATAAAATATTTGGCACTTCAATTCTTTGTTTACTATCAGATGTAGAAAACAAAACCAGTGACAACCTTAGACAACCAGACACAGCATTTGATGAAAAAAATCACAGACAACAGACGTTTAAAATTTTGATTTTTTTTTTTAATGTAAACCATGCATTACCCGTTTATATTGAAAAAAATAAAAACACTTGCCACGGGCGCTACTGCGTCCACAAATAAACTAGTGTAAGATAAAATGAACCGTAACACAACCTTCAACCAACGGGAACAAATTTTTTGTGGATGGTCTAGAAGCATCCACAAAAATTTCGTCAATTTGATTGGAGGAAAGGTGTTGAGGAGGACGATTACTTCCTAATCTAACTTAAATTACGCAATCTCAAACAAATACTCCATACAACGATGAAACTTCGAGTATTGCAAACGGTAGTGGTAACGATAACAAAAGACGGTAAACGAAAAATAATTCCTGACACATCACACATTGATGCCAGAAAACAGGAAGAAACACCACTTGGTGAAAGACCTCAAAATTACTTAACTTACAACTAGATAAGTGAAGAATCCTGTCCTCAACACCTGAGTTACAAGGTTTTCGTCGGGGAGCCATATTACAATAAAATGTTTTACCAATACACAAAATAAACAATATATATAATCTCTGTGCCCCGAGAGAAACGTCCAATGCGCATTGCGAGATATGACGAGGTTTCCTTATAATATTTTGGTCCATCAGTCAAATCCCGCAAATGCGTTTTTCCTTGCGCTTTTTGTCTACAGCAATTAGTTTGCTGTATTCATAGCTGAGCCTTTGTACAGGATTCTTATCCTATTTGGGCACCTAGAATAATTTTGTGCCATGTGGCACCAGCAATATAAAGTCTGTGTCTGGGAATTCCTCGATTTATAATATTAATTGCCTATCTTCAGGCCCAAACACAGAACATTAAGGAATGGAACATACACAAATCCACTCAAACATTTGTCACTAACATGTAAGATAAAATGAACCGTAACAGAATTCCTCCGGAAATTCTTTCAGAAATTTCTCCGGAGGTTCCTCCAGAAATTTCTTTGGATGTACCCGCAGGAATTCCTCCACAACTTCCTCCAGAACTTCCTCCAGGAATTTCTTCAGAACTTCCTCCAGGAATTCCTCCAGAACTTCCTTCAGGAACTCCTCCAAGAATTCCTCCAGAACTTCCTCCTGAACTTCCTCCAGAACTCACTTCAGAAACCCTTCGGAACTTCTACAGGAATTTCTCTAGACATTCCTTCAGAAATTCCTCCAAAAGTTCCTCCAGGAATTCTCCCGGAAGTTCTTTCAGAAATTTCTCCGGATGTACCTCAAGGAATTCCTCCGGAACTTCCTCCGGGAAATCCTCCGGAACTTTCTCCAGGAATTCTCCCACAACTTCCTCCAGGAATTCCTCCAGAACTTCATCCAGAAATTCGTCCAGAAATGCAATGATTAACAGAACTGGATTTTATTTCCGCTGTCGCCTCTCCTACGCAGACAATTCCAAAATTTTTTACGTTATAAAAAACCGGACAGACTGCAACGAACTGCAAAATATGTTGTGTATTTTTGCGTACTGGTGTTCAAGAAATCTTATGGATTTAAGTATTGAAAAATGCAACATCATTTCATATCACCGGAAAAACGCACCAATCTAATCTTCGACTATGTCCTGTCTGGACGATCGCTCACTCGCGTTCAGCACATTAAGGATCTTGGCGTTATCCTGGACAGCGGACTGACATACAGACCTCACTACGATGACATTGTAGCCCGAGCTAATCGTCAATTTAGTTTTATTTTCAAAATTGCCGGCGAATTCCGTGAATCGTTATGCTGTAAATTACTGTACTGTTCCCTTGTGCGATACATTCTGTAATCATCCGCTGCTGTTTGGTGCCCTTTGCAGGCCACAAGGATCGCTAGAATCAAAGCCGTTCAACGGAAGTTTCTAAGATACGCTCTTCGATCCCTAAGGTGGCGTGATTCGACGAACTTGCCACCGTACGAGGAGCGGTGCCGGTTGATTGGCATTGAACCACTAGAGTTTAGACGGATCGAAGCTACGTTTGCTGGGAAGCTGGTCACGAGTCACGGGTCGATTGTCCAGCACTGCTGTCGCAGTTAAATCTATATGCACCTGAAAGATCTCTTCGTCAACGTCTATTTTTGCTTCTAGAACCACAGACTAGCAACTATGCACTACACGAACAAATTCGATTCATCAGTCGCCGCTTCAACGAATTCTTCGGTATTTTTTACTTTAATTCATCAGTTGACGTGTTTCGTCATCGGTTACTAGACTTTTTCCGTACCGCTGACCGTAACCAATTAGTTTAATTAATATTCATTTAGACATTCATTGTCAGTTGAATTACTTTAATAAATAAACAAACAAATAAACAAATACCAAATGAAAGTATTTAACGATATAAATATTACAATATGACTCTCACAACAACCGATTTTTAATGCAATAACGCCATCAGGAATATCTCCCCTATAGAATTTCAAAACAACGTGCCTTCTTTTCTAACTATTTTCCACACGAACTGTTTACTTTCCCAGGCAGAAGTCTCCATCAAATCTGGCCAAATTGTATTCTATGCATGTATGTATGGTGGCGGCAAACTGAAATGGGTATTCCCTTTCCTGGTTCCCGGCGTTGAAACAGTTTGGGAAGCAAGCACCATCGGATACTCCTCGAAAAAAGCAAAGTCTAACGATTTAAGTTTTCCATGTGCTTTTCTTTTTCCACCGAATAAAGCGTGGATAGCGTTTTGCGGTTACAAGTTTGGTTGGAAGCAATGATGGTGGTCGGGGTTGGATGAAAAGGTATGCTGTAAAAGTTAGTGTTTTAGATCTAGACTTTTGGGGAAATTGATTTACCCAAGCTGCGGTTGAAAAAAAAGGAAGCGATTCAGCGCTGGATTTACTACCGGCAATGGGCGATGTTGGGGTGCAACTTGAATGGTGGATTGTAACTGCTGTTGGTGTTTGGCTATACAACTTGTATGGTGGACTGTAATTGCTGTTGGCTCAAGGACTCGAAGTTTATTGTAATAGTGGTACAGATGGCCTTGACTCTTTTCAGTTATATTCGGCGAAGTTTTTCACGTTTTATTTTCCTAATACTCGATCAATTTGGGGGTACAAAAGTATAAAATATAAATATAAACAATTGAAATTCTGAATATAATTAATTCAAAAAACAGTTCGTCACATATAAAAAAATGTCCAGTTGACAGCCTGGCCTAGAACGAATCAGACGTATTTCGAGCTTGTTTCTTTTTATCAATACTATACGTGAACAATGGGTGTCAAACGGGAGAACACATTAGTAATAGATTTCAGTGTTCTACCCAAACACCCGGAACCATCGGCCGTGCATAAGTTTATGTGCAGTGAACTGAAATTGAACAACGATGACATCGTGAATGTTCAGTTCCACAATCTTCGAAACTGTGTATACGTTGAGATGGTGGATATAGACACTGCCCGAGGATACCAAAACACTAATCATCTACAACACCACGTGCGGTGTGGCGAAAATGCATACAAAATCCCAGTGTATGTAGAGGATGGCGCGACTAACGTGCGCGTTCATGATCTTCTACCTAGGACTTCACACTCTGTTATAGCAGAACACTTGCGACAGTACGGCACCGTTCTTTCCATCACTAGAGAAGTGTGGAAATATTATTTCCCTGGACTTTACAATGGAGTTCGTGTAGTGAGAATGCAACTCACAAAACCGATCCCTTCACATGTGACTATTAATGGTGACGTCACTTTGGTCACTTACCAAAACCATCCACGGCCAAAGAAGGTACGTCTGCAGCAAAGCGAAAACGGCCAACAACACACATACACCACAAATCCGATGGAAGCTGTGGAACCGAATGGTACATTCATACTGGATGCTGCCAGCTTCCCTTCGCTGGAAGAAATACCTATGAAGACCAATGTATCACAACAAAAGCAAACGGTGGAAGAAGGAAACGATAAATCCAAGCAGTACTCTCAAGCTGTAGGAAACAATAGCGAACCAGATTCAATAGACGAAGAGACTGTAACAATTCAGACTGCGAACAAGCGACGGCTGTCATCGGAAAGGAAACAGAATAGTCCAAAACGAGCCACTCAAAAGCAGAGTATCCGGAATCCAAGATCGGAGGACACCATGGATGAAAGTGAGAAAGAATCAGATGACCCTGCTTCGTACTCACCAGTATTAACGAGAAGTAAAAGAAAAAACCAATAAAAAACAAAATATTTTATTCCAAATTTATAAATTGTAATAAGTTAGTTTTCAGTACGAGACGAGCCAGCCTCGGGCTGAAAGTCTCATTAATAAAGACAAAAAAAAAAAAAATGTAAACAAAAAAATGGCTCCTTCGGAAGACAATCTCTGTGTTTGTGGGACAGATATCAGGATATTGATCATGTTGTTTTGGCGTGCAAGGATCATCGTGGCTTATATAATTGTACGTATAAGAAATTAAGAATAAAAAAAATTGAAAAAATAAAAAAAATAACAAAAAATAACATTTTATTAAAAATATGATTTTGACTCCGTTACGCTTCATGTCAAATAAGCCTTATATTTATAGATTAAAAAAAGTCTCAGGATTCAGTGTCAAATAATTGTAAACAGTGCTGACAAATTTCATTCCATTTAAAAGCATAACTGACGTACAGAGTTTACGATACTGATTCTGATTAACCTTTGCATCCCCAACCTCTTTTGTGCATCAAAATTTTGGTGATGTTTTTGCCCTAATTCATTCAATTTTTGACCAATTTGTTTGAAAATTTCAGACATATATAAAAAATTATCATAGTTTCTTAGGATCAATCGATTGGTCATGCCGGTCAAATAGTTCCGGATTTATACGGCATCCCAGTGGGGTCTGTCGGGTGGCCATTTATGACATTTTTGACTTTTATGTTTGTTGTTCGTACCAATATACGTCTTTTATACCCGTATACCCGTAAGAAATCTTTTTACGATGGTTTTGAACGAATTTGGAAGCATGATGGCCACTCTGGAATTGGTTCTGGGGCTCTGACCGGCGACATATATCAGAATACTTAGAAATGTATCATGAGGCATATCCATCCATCATCGGTATTTTTTGCCGAAAGTTATATTGAAACTAATTTTAGATTTCTACTATCAATTTTGATCCATTTGATTCAAACATTCCGGGATACTTGAACAGGAACAAGAATGGTTGACATTTCTTTTTACCATTAATTCTTCTATGTAAACACCGAAAAACCAAACCACAGCAGCCGCTGCAGCAGCCACAACAAGCAGAAGACAGTCAACCCTTCGAGAGCTCTTTCAGGAATTCCTCCGAAAAATACTTTCGGGAATTCCTCCGGAAGTTCCATCTAGAATTTATCCGGAAGTTCCTTCAGGAATTCTTCCGGAAGTTCCTTTAGGAATGCTTCTAGAAGTTCCTTCAGGAATTCTTCCGGAAGTTTCTTCAGGAATTCTTCCCGAAGTTCCTTCAAGAATTCTTTTCGGAAGTTTCTACAGGAATTTTTCCAAAAGTTCCTTAAGGAATTCTTCCGGAAGTTCCATAACGAATTCTTTCCGATATTCCCTCAGGAATTCATTCGAAAGATCCTTCAGGAATTCCTCCGGAAGTTCTTTCAGGAATTCCTCCGGAAGTTTCCTCTGGGATTATTTCGGAAGTTCCTTCAGGAACTCCTCCGGAAGTTCTTGCAGGAATACCTCCGGAAGTTTCTTCTGGAATTATTTCGGAAGTTCCTTCAGGAATTCGTTCGGAAGTTCCTTCAGGAATTTTCCGGAGGAATTCCAGAAGGATTTTTTGGAAGAACTGCTGAACGAACTTCCAGAGGAATTCCTGCAGGAACTTCCGGAGAAATTGCTGAAGGATCTTCCGGATGAGTCGCTGTAGGATCTTACGGAGGAATTCTTGGAGGAACTTCCGAAAGAATTCATGAAGGACCTTCGGGAGGAATTCATGAAGGAACTTCCGAAGGAATTTCTAAAGGAACTTCCGGAGTATTGCTGAAGGAACTTTCGGATTAATTGCTGTAGGAACTCCCGTAGAAATTGCTTAAGGAACTTCTGGAGCATTTCTCGAATGCACTTCCGAAAGAATTTATGAAGGGACTAACGGAGAAATTCCTGAAGGAACTTCCGAAAGAATTCATGAAGGGCCTTCCAGAGGAAATTATGAATGAATTTGCGAAGGAATTGCTGAAGGATCTTCCGGGGGAATTGCTCAAGGAACACCTGGGGGAATTGCTGGAAGAACTTCCAAAAGCATTCATGAAGGACCTTCCGGAGGATCTCATGGAGGAACTTCTGGAGAAATTGCAGAAGGAGCTTCCGGAGGTATTCCTGAAGGAACTTCCTGAATGAACTTACAGAGGAATTTCTGAAAAAACTTCCAGGGAAATTCCAGAAGGAACTTACGAAGAAAATGATGCAGGAAACTCCGCACCGCTTCTTCTGATCACCAATGGTGGTCACGCCACCACTGCTAACACAAAATTATTCATCACGCCACCGCCGATTAAATTGCTTTCGGCGCACAGGTCTACCCAGGGACCGGTTCCGGGTACCCGAAACCTAACCAATAAGGTTTAAAATTATAATAGAGGCAAACCCATGATTGTTTTTTTCTGGATATGATTTCGCTTCGGTAACAAACTTCAACTTATGAAACAAACTTCAAAACCGCTTCCTTCGAGTTCCGGATTTTCCCGGAATTGGCCAGAAGTAGAATCAAGACCTAAAAAATGTTATCCTACATTTTTGTCATAGAGAATCGTGAAGTTTGATATGTCGCATGCTATCACCATGTTCTTTTCACAGGGATTCAAGTTTTCACAGGGTCTCCGAAATTGGTTCCAGATGTCCCGGGATGTTTTGATCAAATAAATCAAAATGGTAGTAGAAATATAAAATTAGTTTCATTATAACTTTCGGCTAAAAATGCCGATGATTGATATGTCTCATGATATATTTCGAAGCATTCTGTCAAAGTCCCGGATTCGGTTCCAGAAAAGGCTGCATTATTTCGATACCATGTAACATATAGATAGCTTCTTCGTCAATGTTTTATGGGAACGCAGGCTGCTGCGGCTTGGAAAACTTGGACCTATCAACCAGGCACTTCTAGATTCAAAGTTCCATTCACCACGGCTCTGCTTCGTGAGCTTGTCAGCAACATTCTCCTTAGAGGATATCCATCTCCAATCCGACATTCTAGTTAGATCCAAAATCTCGCCGATGCGAAATGCTACAAACGGCTTGTACCATACCTAAATTGGTCGGAACGTATCCAAGAGAGGACAGTGCGAGAGTCTCTCCAGAAAAACACTTGTTGAGGTTCGATTCTATGATTGTTGCAAACGGTTTTTGCTAGTCTTGCACCCATAACTGCAGCTTGGAGTTCTAACCACGGTATCGTCAGATGTGTCAGCGGTGCCGCCTTTGTTCGGTTCATCACCAATGCACATCTTACTTCCTCGCCAACTACAGCGCGGAAATATGCAACACTGCCGTATGCAGTCTCACTAGCGTCGGTAAAAATGTGTAACTGCACGCTGCGCAAATGGTCTGTTGAAGCATCGCCAAAATAGGTTCTTGGAATCCTCACCTCCTGTATTCTCGCCACTTGATGAATACATTCCTCAGCGAATATTCGTCGATAGGTCCATCCCTATCGCATCCTGATCTCCACAAATCCCAATCGGATCAGATATGTATATGACAAAGCTCTTCACCCATCAGTCGAACGAACGTAAATGAGTTGCTTACCCAATTTCTAATATGAAACCCACCCTTTGAGTGAACAAACTTCACTTCGCTGGCTAACTTCACTGCTTTTGGAACGGTGTCGACGCTGTCGAAATAATCATCCACATCATGACGTTTCCTAATTGCTGTAGCAGCTTCTGGGAATAGGGAAGCATATTATTCTGCATTCAAGTTCGTCAGAACATTGCTAGCAGGTGGCACTGAAAGTTGCCACGTTCATTATGTACACTTGCGATTTGGGGTCTTCTGGGTTAGATCGATACAGAAATCGTTGCGCGTGTCGATCTCCCTTCTTTATTTTTAGTTGGTGGTAAATTTCTTTAATGTCGCCACTGAATCCAATGCGGCGTTCACGAAAACAGCTTAGAACTGATGGCAGTCATGACAGCATGGCTGGGCCCTTCAACAACTCCGTGTTTAATGATACTCCTCGTACCGTCGCAGCTGCATCCCAAACCAGGCGCAATTTTTCTGGGTTCTGGGGATGCTGCACAACGTTCAGCGGAAGGTACCACACTGTGGCTGGATCAGCTCTAGTTAATTCGAGCTCAGTTGCCTTACGCGCGTATCGCTTCGTTTGATAGTTCTCGATTTGTAGACGGACAGCCTCTTTTATCTCTGGGTTCTTCGCTAGCTTCATTTCCAGTTCTACAATCTGCACGTTGCCATACGATAGCTGTCTGGAAATCTTCTTTCGTCTTTTCGCCATAGTAAGCTGTGGGGAATAAAGTAAGTCTGAAAAATGCATTTGCATTTGTTGGTTACATTGATGGATAAAGTGGAACGTATTTCTTATTTCATGATAAAAATAATGAAATAAACTAAAATATTTAAAAATGACATTAATAGAAAAAATGATAACTAATTTGAAATTCAATCGTAGTTGGCATTTGAAATGTCAGTATACTAAGAAGCTAATGAGAAGAAATTTGAAATTCAATCTCAGTAGGCTGACAGGAATTTTAGATGATTCGAACGGTGAAAATAAACGATCATTCAGTGTTATGTATTTGAGGCGTGAACATGCGAATTATCCTTCGGTGTTCCGCGCTTATTTTCGTTGGTAAAAGGCAAATCGGAAGACGGATTTGCTTGGCTACGACATAAGCTAGTCTCGAACCTATCGCCAATGCGAACGGTAGTAGTTCGTAAGATATCTCGTGCTCGGCGATCTTCATTTGTTTCTGGGATACTAGAGGGTGAAATGGTCGATTCTTCAAGGATTTATTGAGCTCGTATAACATCGTGTAGCTCCTGATTAGACACCGGAACCGTAGTGTGGAAATTTACGAAGGCAGAAGCCGATCGATTCGAAGTTATGGGGCCATAAATCGTCCACCCTAGTTTCGTTCTGACTCCGATCGGTTCACCAACTTGACCGATTCTGGATTCGAGTGTGGCAAAGATATGTAAATTATCCAATCCCAGCATGATTTTTGGCTCGGGACGGGAATTTTGCTTCGGTAGAACTAATCCGGATACAGTATGTGCACCTTGCAACAAATGCTTTTCATTTGAACCTCTTGCTGCCAGCATTACGTTTACCCGCCTTGATTTGTCCTCGTATCGTTTCAGGTTTCCTGTCCAAGTCACCGTTAGAGGTTCAGGAACTCCTTCGCTTGTAACTGTTTTGCAATAGTGTCTTCGATCAGTGTAACGGAAGATCCCTCAACTAAGAATGCCTCGATATGTCTCTCACCGACAGTGTCACTGGTACCATTCGAAACATAATCGACCTGTTTACACTAGAGATGGGCTAAACGGATCACTTTGATGATCGAATCAGATCTGGTTCATTCATTCAGATGATCCGGATCTTTCAAATGGATCGAATCCGTAGAACAAAACTCAAGAAGAATGCAAAATAGGGAAAAGTTAGTCAATCAGTCTCATACTTTTGAACCGTTTTGACAATAACTTCACTGTTTCTTGTTCACAAGCGTATGAAGTACAAACAATGAAATTTTCTTTTTATCATTTTCTTACGAATGGTCAAATAATTTGCTGATCTGGTGAACCGGTATTCCTTCTTCTTCTCGTTTCTTTTCCGTGTACGTACAGATTCCGGATGGTTTGACATAGAAAAATCTGCGACCTCCGATACGTCGGAGACAATTTCGTCAATAGAATCGGTAAATGCCCGCAGTGGACTGCTATACCGTATGATTCCAAAATTTATGAAGGATTTCAACCGATCCACTTTTGGTGCAGGCGTCCTTCGCACCTTGTTCAGCAGCATCTTCAGTAGCTTCTCGGGCTTACCGAACAACTTCCTCAGGTTATTGATCACCCCTGGAACAGCCTCAGGTAATACTAGGCGACTTCGAACAGCTTCCTGTGCTTTGCCTTACAAGCAATCCCGCAGCCTTTCCAAACTGTCAAGGTTGGATAACCCACAAGCATTTGTAGTATTCTCAAAGCTGCTTATGAATAATGGCCAAACTTCGGGTTCTGCTCTGAAGATTGGCAGCTGCTTTGACATAAACTGACGAGCCGCTATTTGCTCTTGAGTCAATAGCCGCCATTGCTCAATCGCTCTTCTATTAAACTGGCTGGCGGCAACGTTGCGAAATTCGAGCCCGTTCTCTCTTAGATGGTGTTGGTTTTCGATCGATCGAACCATGTGTCGATTCCCAGAAACATCCGCTATTTGATTGCAATGGTCACTCATTTGGGCACCGAATGTCTGCTCGTTTATCGGCCTATTTCCATATCGAATATGCATATTGTCTGCATGATTATCAGATCTATGTTCGCTCACGCATGTTTCCCCTACGCATTTGGTAATTCCCGCACATCCTAATTGCACTTCTTCGTCATCCGGTGCTTCTTGTTCTCCAATATTTTCTTCTTCTGAATCTTATTTTTCAAGGATTTTTTTATTTTCTTCAGAAAACTGTACGGAATTTCAACGAAAATTTCTTTTGAATTTTTAGAAATTGATCAACATTTTGGAATATCCACCGAAAATTTCACGAGAAATCCTTTGGAATTTTCAGGAGAAAATTTTCTGTTTTTGTTTCTTTCGGACCCTGTCGGCCAAATAACCCGTTCGGCCAAATGAACCTTTCGGCCTAATGGCCTTTCCGGTTAAATGACCCTTTAAGCCAAAGGACCCTTCCGGCGAAATGATCTGTTCGGGCAACACTGCCCGGATGCGGATACGCCGCAACCAACGTTTGGCCGATTAGGCATGCTGATAAACGTCAGTTAATAACTGACAGATATGGAAGCGAGTGAAAAGGACATAACAGCTACAGCATAAAAACATAAACAAAGATAAGATTAGTGAGTAAGAAGTGAAACAGAGGAAAATAGAAATTAGAAATCTTTTCAGTAGTAGGAAAGTTTAATTAAATATCGATCGAGTTGCGTAGAAGTTGATCATAAGATCACAAAAAACATACAGTAAGTAGAATGTTTAATATTACTGGAAATGAAACACATACGAGTAACGATATTATGAACAGCTGATTGAATGGACAGAGGACAGTGCAGTGGTGCTCAACCTATTATGAATCGCCCACCAATCAGTTAGACGACAATTTAATACACAACATCAAGTCGGAAAATCAGAAACATTGAGAAGGACTAGAAGGAAGGAAGTGTATTAGAAGGGACATCAAACTAAAAATTGTGAGTAACAGAAAGTAAAGTATGTAACTAATATTAATAATAAAATTGAATTCACAGTTGATCATCCTGTGCGAGGATCGATTCCAAAAACGGTTTGTTATTCCAAATCCGACCGTCCGAACATGATCCGTTCGGCCAAATGACCCTTTTGGCCAGATGGCTTTCGGCCGAATGGGCTTCGGCCAAACGACCCTTTCCTCGCAATGCTTTTCTTCATGCAATGCATGGATTGCAATCAGAAACAAAAAGTATAAGTAATAACAATACGTAATGTCGAATAAAAAATTGTAGTTTATATCTGCTTTTTGACGATCTATATACATGCTCAAAGGTATGCCATGATTTTTTTCGGGTGAAACCATGAATTTAGTGTAAAATTGTTTGAGTCAATGCGCTCCGTTAATTATTATTATTTAGTGTTGTAAAATGTTTAATTAATTGTCATATTCAATTACTTCTGAAGCAATGTTGACGAATAAACTCTTTGATTGCTTAAATAATGCATTAAAATTTTAGACACTAATCAGGTTGACAAATTTTACCGATTAAATAGTGAAAAAATGTATATGCAAGATATTTCGATTATGAAAATCATATTTTTTTAATATGATTAATTAAAAAGCCGCTATTAACCCGTTACTCCTGAACTGGCCCTATCATAGCATTTCAAGCAACCAGAGGTTTTATCTTGGCTTTTTCGAAACCGTTTTCTGACCAGCAAGCTTATAAAGTGACAACTGTTGATCGATAGTATAAGTCTAGTATAAGTCTAGTATAAGTCTTCGAAGCATTGCAATTGTTACTTGGGGGTAATTCATTTGAATTTCGTTACAAAAGAGAGATATTGGCATGCTTCCAATATAATGACAACGGTAATGAGCGTTTAGCAGAATATTTTCATTCGTTTTTCTTATGCTTTCCGACACACACTATGTCTATATACATACATACATGATAAAGCAATTCACTCAGCTTACCATGACGCATTTCATAAACCCCACAAACTATTCATCGAAATCGCTATTGTGAAGCTCATCTCAATGCAGCACGACGCGCACAGTCACCACCGGAAAGGCGGGGATATATGAACTGATTACCGGAAACCAAGTTGCATTCCACAATTAAATGTAAACGACTCACCCGGATCCGTAACAGAGCAAATCCCGGTCCAGCTTGCAAATGAAGCACAAACTAGGCCGTGCGCACGTCATCTGCATAATTTTCCTCTGGTTGTTGCTGCTGCTGCTGCTGCCGGCTGGTCGGTGGAAGATGCATGTTAGCGGTGGGTTGCAGAAAAACCACGCGGCCACCGCAGAGATCGGCCGGTGAAGCTCAGGAGAAGAATTGTGTGATGCGCCCGTTCGCAAAGTGTATATCGCTGCTTGCGCTTCTGCTGGCTGGTGGTTCGGATGCTGTGAAAGAACCACATTCATTTTTACGACGTCAGGCAACCTGCCCCGCCTATGAATGGTTTGTCGCAGAGGTGTGCAACTTATCTAGAAGTGATGCTTTTTGGAGTTCTTTTGGGGGAATTTTCTACTGATTTTTTTTCTACAAATTCCTTAGGTAATTCTTCAACCAAATTCTCAAGATATTCCTCCGGGGATTTCTCTAGGAGTTCCTCCGTAAATCCTTCGAGGAATTCCTCCTCAATTTCGTTTGATTACAAGTTCTATATTAAATTATTTTGGAAATGAATACAATAATTGAGTGGAAAAAATGCTGATAGACAAGATTATGGTGGCCGCCAGGTGGAAAGAGGACTTCGAGGATTTGTTGAGTAGTGAAATAGAAGCTGTATTGTGACACAGGATGAACATAGTCCACGACAGTCATGCTGAAGAACACCGAAACTGATTTGGCTGATTCTTGAAAAGCTTGATGACTTATTAAAATCAAGTATTCGGATTGTCAAACTTGTTTGTAAACTTAGATGGATTGAAGCAGACTGATGCCCTTTCGAATTTACTGTTCAACATTGTACTATCCATTGAAGTATCCAATCGTTTTCTAAGCTTAATCTAGAGGTTTGATCTTCCACATTTTGAAATTGTATTCGGATGCGCTTCGTTTCAAGTAGATCTACTCTAGAGCTATGTGCAATACCATGTGAACCCACAAAAACCGATGAAATACAGTTCTTAATCTTCATAGCTCTCTTCCGATTGAAGAAATGTTTGCCGTTGCAGAAACACTGCACAATGCTGCATGCACTCATGCTTCAATGGAGGAACACTGAAATGAGGAGCGTCACGCAATTAGTGCAATCCTTTCCGGAAATCTGCACGTGAGGGCTGAGCTAGTAGAATATATTGCCGCTTGTGGATGTGCTATCCGCACTGGATTGGGCCGCAGAACCGAACGCGTGGAAGCGACGAGCGCGGTGGTGAATTTATTCATTAAACTCTACAGCCACGATTTCGCAGTTTCATTTTAGCGCCGATTGTGTGATATTTTTATTCATTAAGCAGCGCGCAGCAGTGGATGAGGTCCCGCTCATTCGCGAACCACCAGCGGAATACGTGTTTATACCGCGCGGGTTGCCGGTGGAATGGGAGTCGCTCCTGATGGAATCCAGCGGCTTCCTGGCGGGTTGGCGGTTTTTGTTTCTAGCCGAGCATTTTTCGCGGGGGATTTTCATCAGCGGGAATAGAGCACGGATGAATTGCCAGTGCAATAGCCATGAATGGGGATGAGCTGCGAGATCGTTTTGTGCATAAATGGAATCGGAAAGGATTATATTGTTAGTGGCTTCTGTAAAACGAAAAATCCCGTATTCAATGTTTTTCTGCGGATTAAAAATCAGATTTTAGATGAATGTAGGGATATAAAACATCTTTTGTTGAACAGGTTAATTACGTCAGTGTACTGCGCATTGACTGTCATTTCTCACAAACAAATGCTTTGTATGCATTATGGACTGATCTTGCTGTGGTAAAATTTTAATGTTGACTGGATAAAGTTACCTCTTTTTTTTACAAGAGAGAAAAGATTTACGCACAATCTAGCACACGTACATACGCAGACAACCACACATCGCAAAAGAATGCACGATTGAAATCGTTTACCGATATAAATTTCATCAAAATCGCATTTTATGCGGCCACTCTAAGCGATAATGGTTTGCACTTTGAAGGCGATTTTTATCGGATCAACCTACTTGTTCGCGCCAACGCGAAGTATTTAACTGCCCTTGCTTGACTTTCGACTAGTCTTGATATGTCTTGATTCCTCGTGAGAGTTTCGCCTCCATCTCCACTACTAATAATCCATCTATTCCCTTACACACCACATCGTAGCGCTGATACAAGCAAACCTGACGACTATGGCAACCCTTCACCTATAGAAGAAAATCACATTCCAGTTTGTAATGCGCTCGTATCTTTGACAAATTTAATTGTCGAAGTCAGAGGCATTGCAATTCCGAAATGGGAAGTTAAATTTAACTCCATTATTATTGACGACGATCTTCAGCTACTGATCCGCCATAAAAATGTGAGAAGAAGGCAGTATCAAATATCTCGCGACCCCGCTTTGAAAGGTATTTGGCGAGATTTGCAAAATGAAATTAAAAAACGTTTCGCTATTCTGAGGAATACCAACTATGAGAAAAATGTCTCGAAGTTGGATCCCAGCCTCGAAACCCTTTTGGAAATTAACGAAAATTCTTAAAAACCTCAAAAGCCAATTCCAGCGCTTAAAGAGGTAAATAAAATTTTATTAACAAATGGCGAGAAATCTTAAAAACTTGCTCAGCAGTTCAAGAGTGCCCATAATTTTAGTCTAGGTCTCACTAGTCCAATTGAGGATCAGGTTACACGGAGCTTCGAAGACATTCTCAATAAAGAGATTGTTTTTGACTGTTCGTTGGGAACTAATTTGGATGAAGTGAGACCTATTACTAGAAAATTTAAAAATATGAATGCCCCGGGTGATTATGGTATTATCTACATACTTATCAAAAAACTTCCTGAGAGCTCTTTATCCTTTCTGGTTAAATGTCAAATGTTTTCAATTGGCATACTTCCCAGATAAATGGAAAAACGCCAAAGTTGTTCCAATTTTGAAGCCGAACAAAAATCCAGCTGAGGCTTCTAGTTATCGCCCAATTAGTTTGCTTTCTTCAATAAGCAAACTGTTTGAAAAGATTTTAAATTTTAAATTAAATAGAATGATGGTTCATATTAATGACAATTATATTTTTGCTGATGAGCAATTTGGTTTTCGCCATGGGCATTCAACCACTCATCAGTTATTAAGAGTAACGAATTTAATTCGGCTCAACAAATCTGAAGGATATTCGACTGGAGTTGCTCTTTTTGATATAGAGAAAGCATTTGACAGTGTTTTGTAAGTTTTGACAGAGTGATTGTAAAATTGATGAATTTTAATTTTCCTCTGTACATTATTAAACTGATCCAAAATTATTTATCAGATCGCTCACTTCAGGTAAACTATTAGAACTCTAAATCTGATAGATTACCTGTTAGAGCTGGTGTTCCCCAAGGCAGCATACTGGGGCCCATATTGTATAACATTTTTACTTCTGACTTACCTGATTTACCACCAGGGTGTCAAAAATCTTTGTTTGCAGATGACACGGGCCTTTCAGCCGAAGGGCGAAGCCTTCGTGTCATATGTAATTATGCAAAAAAGATTGCAAAAAAGTTTGAATATTTTCTCCACTTACTTGCAAAAATGGAAAATTTCCCCGAATGCTTCCAAAAATTCAGCTTATTATTTTCCCACATAAGCCGAGAGCTTCTTATTTGAAACCTTCTAGCAGACATATTGTCACTATGAATGGGGTTCCAATTAATTGGTCTGTGAAGCTAAACATTTAGGACTTCTGCTAGATCAAAAATTAACTTTTAAAAATCACATTGAAGGCCTTCAAGCCAAATGTAACAAATATATTAAGTGTCTATATCCACTTATAAACAGAAAATCAAAACTTTGTCTTAAGAATAAACTTTTGTTCTACAAACTATTTTGAATCAGCCATGTTGTATGCTTCCTCATCGTAATCGATGAGAATCTGGTAGATGCGATTGACCGTGAACCTAACCGCGGGCTGTTATGGCAGCCTATAATCATGGAGCACCTAAACAACTTCGAATTGACTGATGACGTTGCACTCCTCGCGTAACGGCGCTCTGATATGCAGAGTAAGCTCAACGACTTTGCCGAGCGCTCCTCCTCGGCAGGCTTAGTCATCAACGTCAACAAAACCAAATCGTTGGATGTAAACACGGTGACTCCTTCCAGTTTCACAGTAGCCGGGCAACCAGTGGAAAATGTTGAAAGCTTCCAATATCTTGGTAGCCAATTGGTGTCAGACGGCGGTACCAAGATCGACATAGGCGCACGGATCAAGAAAGCAAGCGCTGCCTTTGCGAGTTTAAGAAATATCTGGGAAAACAGGCAGATAAGTGAACGCACCAAAATACGAATTTTCAACTCTAACGTGAAATCTGTGCTGTTATATGCTAGCGAAACATGATGTGTATCAGTGGAGAACACTCAACGGCTGCATGTGTTCATTAACAGATGTCTGCGGTATATAATTCGGGCCTGGTGGCCTCACAACTGGATCTCAAACAACGAGCTCCATCGTCGTTGTCACCAGAGGCCGATAGCAACAGGAATTCATTGACTTTGCGTTTGTTTCCTTTTTTGAACACCGGAAAAACAAATGGTTTTTCCAGTGGTTTGGAAAATTTCAAGATTGGAGCGAAAGATTAAAAATTTGTGATAGGGGCAGAGACAAACTGGTGACGCATTTTTTCAACACCGTGGCAGGTATACCAACAGGACCAAAATTATGTGAAGCCTTCAAGGTGGAGCAAGTGTTAATAATTATTTATTCGTCGATGATTGGGTGTTCTCCAACAGGAGGATGAACCGGAACATTACTGCTTCGGCGAGTTGCTGATCGTTCAATGATTCCTGCGTGAACACTAGAGTGATTCAAATTTTTACTTTTTCGCTTCTCAATGCTTAAACAATGACATTTGCTGTTTTATTAATCCTCTTAAATTTTTAGCTAATTTGGAAGTAACTAGACTGAGCACGAGCAGTTTGAAGGAGCTGAGGGAGCCTCCAACAAGTTGTAGTGCACACTACCTTCGTAGCTACCGAAACAAAGATCGAGTAAACGGCCGTTTTCGTTAAGGATGGAATTGAGTTGAGAAATGCGCGCCATGTAATAACTATCCATAAGATGTTGAATTGTTGAGGTTATTGAGGAGTGAGTTTCACCCAGGAACAGATAATTGGATGAACTAAGTTTCCATTTAATATTGGGATAATTGAAATCTCCGAGTATGATGAGACTGTCCTTGATGTCCATCCGAGAAGTGACCAATAGAAGTAAATTCACATTTCGATCGATTACATTCATATCTTGCGTACGATCGGGTGGGATATAAATAATGCATATATACAGCGTATGAGTAGTTAAACTGATAGCCACCCAAATCTATTCGATGGCATCATATTTAGGAATCTCCAATAGATGAGTTTTGAGATTGGGTCGCAAAGCTAATAACTATTGAATCCCGACCTGCATCCATCCACCACCAGTACAATGGATGAAGGGCTTTAAGACAAAAGAATAAAAAAGCAGAACCTCGAAAAAGCCTTACTTTAAAAGGCTTGGAAGTTTACTTTCAAGAGGCTCAGACTCTCTTTTCTAAAGGCCCGGAAGTCTTCTTTTAAGCTTTCTTCTTGAAACTTTATTTTTCTCCTTCTTTAAAAGGCTCGGAAAGCTCTTTTCAAAAGGCTTGATAGGCTCCTTTCAAGAGGCTCGGAAGCCCTCCCTTAAAGAGGCTCGGAATTCTTCTTTCAAGAGGCTTGGAACCGTACTATTGAAAGCCTCAGAAGCGTCCTTTCAAGATACTCAGAAGCTTTATTTCAAGTGGCTCAAAAGCCTTCTTTCAGCAGGCTCAGAAGCCATTTTTAAAATGGTTCGGAAGCATCCTTTCATCCAAAAGGATCGGAAGGCTATCCTTAAACAGCTCGGAGGCTCGGAAGCCTTCTTCCGAATGATTCGGAAGCCTACTTTTGATGAAAGTGGGTGGATGAAAGGTGTCGTGTGTCCCATCTACAAAAAGGGCGATAAGCTGGATTGTAGCAACTACCGCGCAATCACATTGCTGAACGCCGCCTACAAGGTACTCTCCCAAATTATATGCAGTCGACTTGCACCAATTGCAAGGGAGTTCGTGGGGCAGTACCAAGCGAGTTTTATGAGTGAACGCTCCACCACGGACCAGGTGTTCACCATTCGCCAAGTACTGCAGAAATGCCGCGAATACAACGTGCCCACAGATCATCTATTCATTGACTTCAAAGCCGCATATGATGCAATCGATCGGGAGCAGCTATGGCAGAGTCCCTTCGAAACCCGCAGAGGGTTACGGCAAAGTGATGATCTTCCGTGTCTGCTATTCAGCATCGCTTTGGAAGGGGTAATATGAAGAGCAGGGATTAACACGAGTGGTACAATTTTCAATAAGTCCGTCCAGCTTCGTTGGCTTCGCCGATGACATAGATATTATGGCACGTAACTTTGAGAAGATGGAGGAAGCCTATATCAGACTGAAGAGGGAAGCCAAGCGGATCGGACTAGTCATTAACACGTCGAAGACGAAGTACATGGTAGGAAGAGGTTCAAGAGAAGACAATGTGAGCCACCCACCGCGAGTTGGCATCGGTGGTGACGAAATCGAGGTGGTAGAAGAATTTGTGTACTTGGGCTCACTGGTGACTGCCGAAAATGATACCAGCAGAGAAATTCGGAGACGTATAGTGGTTGGAAATCGTACATACTTTGGACTCCGCAAGACGCTCCGATCAAATGGAGTTCGCCGCCGTACCAAACTGACAATCTACAAAACGCTCATTTGACCGGTAGTCCTCTACGGACACGAGACCTGGACGATGCTCGTGGAGGACCAACGTACACTCGGAGTTTTCGAAAGGAAAGTGCTGCGTACCATCTATGGTGGGGTGCAGATGGCGGACGGTACGTGGAGGAGGCGAATGAACCACGAGTTGCAAGAGCTGCTGGGAGAACCATCCATCGTTCACACCGCGAAAATCGGACGACTGCGGTGGGCCGGGCACGTAGCCAGAATGTCGGACAATAACCCGGTGAAAATGGTTCTCGACAACGATCCGACGGGTACGAGAAGGCGAGGTGCGCAGCGGGCAAGGTGGATCGATCAGGTGGAAGATGACTTGCGGACCCTCTGTAGACTGTGTGGTTAGCGACGTGCAGCCATGGACCGAGCCGAATGGAGAAGACTCTTATATACCGCACAGTCCTCTTCGGCCCTAGGCTGAAGAAATAATTAAATAAATATGTTTGTATGCTGTGCCAATATGGACTAGTTGCAGCAATACCAGAAAGAAGGCACTCCAGAGGATTCAAAATAAAATTTTGAAAATGATTCTGAAGCTGCCTCCCTCGTATATTAGATACCAATGAACTTCATAGAATTTCTAATATTGAGACATTGCAACAAATGTCTAACAAAATAAATCAAGAATAAGTATCTGGAGGAATTCATACAGAAATATCTGGAGGTATTCCTGCGGAAGATCAAGAGAAATTCCTGAAGGAGGAATGTTCAAAATGATTTCTGGAAGAATATCCGGAGGTATTCCTGGAGAAATATTTAAAGGAATTTCCGGAGGAACATTTTAAGGAATTCCTGAAGCAATATTTGGAGGATTTCCTGGAGGAATATCCGGAGGAATTCCTAAAAATATTCCTGGAGCAATACTTACAGGAATTACTAGATGAATATTCTCTGGCATGCCTGAAGGGAGGTCCGGATGATTTCCTGGAGGTTTACCCTCACGAATTCAAAATGTTTCAACAAAAATTCAGTTTGTGAAAAATTAGCAAGAAAAATAAATAATTTTCTTATACCGAGAAAACGGGATTAAAAATTAGATGATTCGTGCGGTTGATGAAATTATGGTCACTGGGGGAAACGAAGTTGGATCGCGGTGCAAGTGCAGGCTGAAAACTGTATTCTGGTAAATAATGACAAATGATGACGGTATATCAAATTTTGGAATTTAGGTATTTAGGATTCAGGATTTATTTATCGGCTTATCCTATATCAGTCCTATTATCGGCTATATCGGTCAGTCCTACTCAAAGTATGAAGGATAATCGATAAACAAAAGTTATTATTTGAAAATCAACAAATTGAAATCCGTTCGCTAGGGTACGAACAAGTATAATTATGTCTTTGCTATTGGATGATGTAGTTTTGAAACAAAAATACTTCCCCCATCCAGCTGGAGACTGCTTTTTCTCCTCGGTGTGTGGTTTTATTACTGGGGGATGGTAAGAGCACGTGGCTGTCTTTCTAGTCAATGACGGTAACGCTGTGACGAATGACGGTAATTTGAGCCTTAAGTTGGCTGATTAAGAGCAATTTTACCTAATTGGATTCGGATGTACCAAAAAAAAAACAGTATTTTTGATATACTTTTTTTGTTTTAGATTCTCGAAAAAGTTGTCTTCAGGTGACTTTTAGAGCTCAAAAATGCAACTTTTGATGGATATCTGCGGTTAGGGCAGACCAAAAAATATATTTTCACGGCATTTGAAAGAGAAATTTATATTCCTTATTATGTCAAAAATTAGAGTTAAGTTTCTTTATCTCAAGTTTTACCAATTTTACTAAAATCATGTTTTTTAAATAAATTGATATAACTCGACAATGGAAGAAGATACAGACGATATTCTAATAGCAAAACACGCGTGACATTCATGAAAATAAAAATTCTACAGCTTTAACTTTTGATCGGAAAGAGATATTGAGCATATTTACCCATCGAAAGTTGCATTTTTGAGCTATAAAAGTCACCTGAAGACGAGAAATCTAAAACAAAAAGTAGATATAGTTTTGGCGTAAAATGCATCTTTCCGCGTAAATCTGTATCCTGGACCATAGTGCACTGCATACGCGCAGTATCTCGAGGAAGCGTTGCCGGAAGAGGGTAAGCTCGATGGGGCCCCTCTTGAGGACTGCTGGAATACAGTCAAAGCAGCCATCAACGACGTAGCGGAGATGGGGTATATGGGACGAAGTCGACGGAACGATTGGTTCGACGAAGAGTGCAAACAGATTCTGGAGGAGAAGGACGCAGCGCGGGCGGTCGTGCTGCAGCAAGGAACCCGGCAGAACGTGGAACGTTATAGACGGAAGCGGAGACAGCAGACCCGCCTTTTTCAGGCGAAGAAACGCCGCCTGGAAGAAGCGGAGTGCGAGGAGATGTGCCGTTTTCAAGAAACACGCAAGTTCTACCAGAAGCTCAACGCATCCCGCAAAGGTTTCGTGCCGCGAGCCGAAATGTGCCGGGTTATATGCCCCATCTACAAGAAAGGCGACAAGCTGGAGTGTGAGAACTTTCGAGGAATCACCATCCTTGATGCCGCCTACAAAGTGATATCCCAGATCATCTTCCATCGTCTGTCACCATTAGTGAATGAGTTCGTGGGAAGTTATCAAGTCGGCTTCGTTGACGGCCGTTCGACAACGGACCAGATCTTTACTGTACGACAAATCCTTCAAAAATGCCGTGAATACCAGGTCCCAACGCACCATCTGTTTGTTGATTTCAAGGCGGCATACGGCAGTATAGACCGCGTAGAGCTATGGAAAATTATGGACGAGAACAGCTTCTCTGGGAAGCTTACCAGACTAATCAAAACAGCGGTGGATGGTGTGCAAAACTGTGGAGATTTCAGGCGAACACTCCATTTCGTTCGAATCGCGCCGGGGACTAAGACTAGGTAATGGACTTTCGTGCCTGTTGTTCAACATTGCGCTAGAAGGTGTAATGCGGAGAGCCGGGTGTAACAGCCGGGGTGCGATTTTCAACAGATCCAGTCAATTTATTTGTTTCGCGGATGACATGGACATTGTCGGCCGAACATTTGCAAAGGTGGCAGAACTGTACACCCACCTGAAACGTTAAGCAACAAAAGTTGGACTAGTGGTGAATGCCTCAAAGACAAAGTACATGCTTCTGGGCGGAACAGAGCGCGACAGGGCCCGCCTGGGAAGCAGTGTTACGATAGACGGGGATACCTTCGAGGTGGTTGAGGAATTCGTCTACCTCGGATCCTTGCTAACGGCTGATAACAATGTCAATCGTGAAATACGAAGGCGCGTCATCTGTGGAAGTCGGGCATACTACGGGCTCCAGAAGAAACTGCGGTCAAAAAAGATTCGCCACCGCACCAAATGTGTCATGTACAAGACGCTTATAAGACCGGTTGTCCTCTACGGACATGAAACATGGGCAATGCTCGAGGAGGACTTGCAAGCACTCGGAGTATTCGAGAGACGGGTGCTTAGGACCATCTTTGGCGGTGTGCAAGAAGACGGTGTGTGGCGGCGAAGAATGAACCATGAGCTCGCCCAACTCTACGGCGAACCCAGTATCCAGAAGGTAGCTAAAGCCGGAAGGGTACGATGGGCAGAATTCGGCAGGTACGAGACGGCGTGGAGCGCAGCGAGCGAGATGGGCAGACCAGGTGCAAAACGACTTGGTGAGCCTGAGGCGTATTCAAGGATGGAGAGATGCGGAAATTATGTTAGGAATACCTTCGGAAATTGTTTTATGATAAATCCTTCAGAAATCTCTTTAGAAATTCCTCGGAAAGTAAAAATTATTGTATAACATATATAACATGCTCCTATATCAATAACATTCGCAAAACAGGCAATTTAGGGTAAATTTGTGTCGTGTTTTGTTGTTATCCGGCGTGCTCACTGCTGAAAAAAAAAACACAAAAATGAGAAATGAAACAATTTGCCCTCCAATTCTTTGTTTTCGAATGGCATTGATTTGGGTACATGGTATTATGAATTAAAAGAGCAGTTCCCCTACTTTTCGAAATTTCTCCTAAAATTTGATACGATTTGGGACCTCGGGTGTGACGCTTAGTCCCTGAAGGAGACCAGTCTTAACCCCAAGCTGCTGGTCTAAATCCAACGGCAGCTTCCGGAGTGGGCGCAGGCCTCTTTAGTCTGCCTTGTCCCAACACGTAACCCCAGGGTCGTATTAATCTACGGATTGGTCTCTGGGAGGAATTGCCTCGATTCTTGAACACGGGACCGGTTTTAATGTGTGACACTAGGCCTGTTTTAACGATTGGCCGACAACTGTTCCGCGGATCCCGGAAGTGGTACCGAGCGCGTACTTTCTTATGTGGTCAGGAATCCAAGCGAGTCACGACGCTTTCCGTTTGCAGGTTTCAGATTTGGCAAATCGTCACACGATCCTCCGGGCACCGGAAAGGACCTAACCTGGCACTTCCGACCAAATTCACACTCACTGCAGTCTTTCGCACCACACTCGTTTGATCACTGAGCACGTTAACGAACTTAGCCGACCTAACGCGACCAGCACTTGCTATTGGGCGTGTCGTTCACAGGCCGTTGTGCTGCGGTCGAACTAAGTTCCGTACGGAATAAACTATTTTTTTTTTATTTTTTATTTTTTTTTTTAAACTAATTTTATTTGCTAATTATCTAATACATGCATTCATCTCTCAGACTAGGTGTTCCATGTTTTCTTAACACTATCATCCTTATTTGCTATGTTACTTTTTAGTTATTATTAATACATTTCAATTGCCTCTGGCAGTTAGAATGTTTCCTCTGGTTGAATTGAATCATGTAGGAATTACAATGTTTTCAACTTAAACTAAACTTAACCTATTTTATACTAAGGGTACAAGGAGTTAATCGTTGCAATAGAAGATTGCAACGATTTTTGTCTAAAATTGGAAATTATTTTGTTGGACATTTGTTGCAATGTCTCAATATTAGAAATTCTATGAAGTTCATTGGTACTATACCACGGAGGCAACTTCAGAATCATTTTCAAAATTTTATTTTGAATCCTCTGAAGTGCCTTCTTTCTGGTATTGCAGCAACTAGTCCATATTGGCACAGCATACAACATGGCAGGTCTAAAAATTTGTTTGTAAATCAAAAGTTTGTTCTTAAGACAAAGTTTTGATTTTCTGTTTATAAGTGGATATAGACACCTAATATATTTGTTACATTTGGCTTGAAGGCCTTCAGTGTGATTTTTAGGTTAATTTTTGATCTAGCAGAAGTCCTAAATATTTAGCTTCGCTAGACCAATTAATTGGAACCCCATTCATAGTGACAATATGTCTGCTAGAAGGTTTCAAATAAGAAGCTCTCGGCTTATGTGGGAAAATTATAAGCTGAGTTTTGGAAGCATTCGGGGAAATTTTCCATTTTTGCAAGTAAGTGGAGAAAATATCCAAACTTTTTTGCAATCTACTACAAATGACACGAAGGCTTCGCCCTTTGGCTGAAAGGCCCGTGTTATCTGCAAACAAAGATTTTTGACACCCTGGTGGTAAATCAGGTAAGTCAGAAGTAAAAATGTTATACAATATGGGCCCTAGTATGCTGCCTTGGGGGACACCAGCCCTTACAGGCAATCTATCAGATTTAGTATTCTGATAGTTTACCTGCAGTGAGCGATCTGATAAATAATTTTGGATCAGTTTAATGATGTACAGAGGAAAATTAAAATTCATCAATTTTACAATCAAACCTTCATGCCAAACACTGTCAAATGCTTTCTCTATATCAAGAAGAGCAACTCCAGTCGAATATCCTTCAGATTTGTTGAGCCGAATTAAGTTCGTTACTCTTAATAACTGATGAGTGGTTGAATGCCCATGGCGAAAACCAAATTGCTCCTCAGCAAAAATAGAATTGTCATTAATATGAACCATCATTCTATTTAAAATAATCTTTTCAAACAGTTTGCTTATTGAAGAAAGCAAACTGATTGGGCGATAACTAGAAGCCTCAGCTGGATTTTTGTCCGGCTTCAAAATAGGAACAACTTTGGCGTTTTTCCATTTATCTGGGAAGTATGCCAATTGAAAACATTTGTTAAATAAATTAACTAAAAAGGATAAAGAGCTCTCAGGAAGTTTTTTGATAAGTATGTAGAAAATACCATCATCACCCGGGGCTTTCATATTTTTAAATTTTCTAGTAATAGATCTCACTTCATCCAAATTAGTTCCCAACGAAGGGTCGAAAACATTCTCTTGATTGAGAATGTCTTCGAAGCTCAGGTTACACTGATCCACAATTGGACTAGTGAGACCTAGACTAAAATTATGGGCACTCTCGAACTGCTGAGCAAGTTTTTGAGCCTTTTCGCCATTTGTTAATAAAATTTTATTTCCTTCTTTAAGCGCTGGAATTGGCTTTTGAGGTTTCTTAAGAATTTTTGTTAATTTCCAAAAGGGTTTTGAACTGGGATCCAACTTCGAGACATTATTCTCAAAGTTGGTATTTCTCAGAATAGCGAAACGTCTTTTAATTTCATTTTGCAAATCTCGCCAAATAACTTTCAACGCGGGATCGCGAGTTCTTTGGTATTGCCTTCTTCTCACATTTTTAAGACGGATCAGTAGCTGAAGATCGTCGTCAATAATAATGGAGTTGAATTTAACTTCACATTTCGGAATTGCAATGCCTCTGGCTTCGACAATTAAATTTGTCAAAGATACGAGAGCATTATCAATATCACTTTTGGTATCGAGAGGAATATCAACATCAAAATTCCTATCGATATATGTTTTATATAAATCCCAATCAGCTCTATGATAATTAAAAGTAGAGCTGATTGGATTATAAATGGCTTCTTGTGAGATTTCAAAAACTAAATCAATTGTAGAAGGATTTCGACTGGAAGAAAAACAAGTTGGTCCATTGGGATATTGAATAGTATAATATCCCGCAGAACAATCTTCAAATAAAATTTTACCATTGGAATTGCTTTGAGCATTATTCCATGAACGGTGTTTGGCATTGAAGTCACCAATTACGAAGAATTTTGATTTGTTGCGAGTCAGAATTTGAAGATCAGCTTTCAACAAATTCTTTTGCTGCCCATTGCATTGAAAAGGCAAGTAGGCTGCAATGAAGGAAAATTGTCCAAAATTTGTTTCAACAGAAACTCCCAAGGTTTCAAAAACTTTGGTTTCAAACGAAGAAAATAATTTATGTTTGATACGTCTATTAATGACAATGGCGACCCCACCACAGGCGCTGTCAAGACGATCATTTCTGTAGATAAAATAATTTGGATCTCTTTTAATGGAGAGTCCTGGTTTTAAATAAGTTTCTGTAATAATGGCAATATGCACATTATGAACTTTTAGGAAATTGAATTCATCTTCCTTACCCTTTAGAGAGCGGGCATTTCAATTTAGAACTTTCACACAATTATTTGGATCCATTGAAACGGAGTCCGATAACATTTTTTTGTGTGTACTTTATACCAACCTGAACAGCTTCAGGAATGGTATTTGCTTTGAACATTGCATCAATCATGTGATGCAATTGTTCAGTTAAAAAATCAAAATCGGAAGCAGTCATGCTACCTGAATCGGCAACATGACCGTTATTTTCCGTTGGGACATGGGTATAAACCTCATTTTGAGAAGAGAAATTTGGTCTACCAGCAGCGATGTTTGCATACGTAGGTACATTGGAAAAATTTACTGAAGTGCTTGCTACCCGTTGACGAGCGGCAAAATTTGTTTGTGAATTGTGGTGGGTATGAATTGCTCGACCGGTAACCGGTTTCGGAATTTGAGCGTTTGAAAAATTTCTACCCGTCGAATCTGTGATCCGATTGGAATTTCCCGTCATCAATTTTGCAAGGGAATTCAAAACTTTTTTGCGTGAAGGGCATTCCCAGAAATTGGATTTATGATTGCCCCCACAATTAGCACATTTAAATTTATTGGAATCTTCTCTCACAGGACATGCGTCCTTGGCGTGAGAGGTTCCATTACAAATCATGCATTTAGCATCCATGTGACAATGTTTGGATCCATGACCCCACTTTTGGCACTTACGGCACTGGGTGGGGTTTTGGAAATTTCCCCCAGGCCTGCGGAAATGTTCCCATGTAACACGGACATGAGACATAATACAGGCCTTTTCCAAACTTGTCATATTATTTAGTTCACTTTTGTTAAAATGAACTAAATAAAATTCTTGAGAAATGCCCCTCTGGGAAGTACCGGAGTGGGATTTCTTTTTCATCTTAATTACTTGGACTGGTGAAAATCCAAGTAATTGAGAAATTTCAATTTTAATCTAATCCAGTGATTTATCATCACTGGGGAGACCTTTCAAGACGACTTTGAACAATCGCTCAGTTTTGTCGTCGTATGTGAAGAATTTATGGCGCTTCTCAGTTAAATACTGAAGAAGACGTTTGCGATCGTCAAAGGATCCCGGCAGAACGCGGCAGTCACCCTTCCTAGCAATCTGAAATGAAACCTTGATCCCCTGAAGGTTACTCAAAATCTCATTCCGGAAGCCAGAAAACTCGGCAACAGATACCACAATTGGCGGAATCCTTTGCTTTTTCGCATGAATCGAATCACCTGGGCTAGAGGTATATTCGATTTGCTCAATTTCATCATTAATCAAATCGAACTGATTGCTCAGTTCGATTGGAGAAGAATTATTTCCGATATTAGAGGTAGAAGGAATATCTGAATTCTCCAGCTTCCTTCTATTTTTTCCGCGCTTTGGCAGGACGGTCTTGAAACCTTGTTTCTTAGAAGGAAGTGGAGAATTCAGAGACTCCCCCTTCCTCTTGTTTTTATTAATGCTCATGGCTGAGCGTGGAGACGTGACCTTCTAAGAGGATTTTTCCCAGAACGGTGTCCCTGCAGGATTACCACCGCTTGCCGGAATTTTACTTCCGCAAACGGGTCCAACGTAAAACGAAGGCCCGGGTCCTTGCAAAGATCGTAACGGGATCAGTGGGTACAAATAGCGCTAAGAAGCACCGTTGAAATTAAAATAGCTTTCAAGAATCCCTGCAAGAATATCTGCAGAAATTTTTTTATGAAATCTATCCGAAATTTCTGTGATAGAAATCTTTCCATAATTTTTTTACGAATTCCTTTGAAAACTGCTTTCAGTATTTTTGCCGAAATTGAAAAATTCCTTAATTTGTTTTAATGGATCGCCTAAGCAATTATTTCAAGATTTTATTAAACATTTTTTGCAATTCCTTACAAAAAATTCATCCAAAAATTTAGAAAAAAAATCTTGGAATTCCCTCGAAATTTCGTTTGGAAATTTCTTCAGAATTGAAAATTCTTTCGGCCACTTTTTTTTTGAAAATTCGTTCGGCCACTCCTCCGGGAATTTCATTAGAAATTTCTTGAGACCTTCGGATATTCCTTAAGGAAGTATTTTGGAAATATCTGCAGAAATTGTTTAGGAATCATTCAAAAATTAGGTACTACAAGAGATCCTTCGGAAATTTCATCTGGAAATTCCTTTGACATTTGCCCCAAGAAGCCCTTCCAAAATTCCTCTAGAATTTTCTTTTTCGTCCATTTATAAATTTCCAGAATAAATCTTCCTACAAAACTTCCGGAATAATTCCTAGGAGAATTTCATATGGTTTCACTGAAAGCAAAGGGAAGTTCCTGTCCATCCTCGCTTAGTGGTGGATGGGTCCATTGAAGTAAAGTTGCGTCCGCAACCGATGGTTGTGCGATGATGGAGGAGTCAAGTCATGGCCTACTGCTGGCTGATCAAATGCCATAATGTTTTCCGTTATGCGCGAGATTATTACATCTATCAACTCAACGCACACTGCGAGGAAACTGCCTATTTTACGACATATATTTCACCCTTACAGTTCCGATTGAACTTCCGGATGAATCCATGATGGATTTAGAGGATTTCCAAAGTGCAATTTACTAACTTGTTCCTGAATGGAATTCCTGCAGTAAAAAAAAATCTGAAGGATTTTCATAAAAAAGTATCAAAGAGAATCTTTGAGACATTTGGAAATGAAAACCTGAAAAAAAATTCGGAAAGTTTTTGCAAAGGAGTTTCAGAAGGAATTTTCACTGAAATTAACGGAAGAAATTCTAATAGAATTTTCGGATACCTATTAGAATTCCCAAAGAAATTCATAGATAAAAAAATCGAAGATAATCCAAATTAGTTTAAAAAAAAAATTTGGGCGTTTATAATTATATTTTAGGAAAAATATTTGATTTGGTGGGTCACGTGCCCCATCGTGCCCCAGCTTAACTCCGCCAGTGAGTTTCCTCACGGTTACAAAAAAGTACCTTTTCAACAGATGGAGAAAGTGGTAATAAAATTTTGCAATCATTCATCACCATCTTCATCGTCGTCCGCACCATCATCGTCATTCAGTTTCTGGCAACGAGCTTATTATCCTCAGTCATCATAAATAAATCAAATCTTGGTTTGAACACAAAAAAAAACAACCATCATAAGAAACTATGCTTCCGCTGGTACTGACTAATGGAAACACTTTTCCGGAAGCATTCAAATCGTTTGTACTTTTATTGTTATTCCGCTGTCTGCTACTTTGCTTCGTCACTTCACAAACAGAAATTTGTAAATCTACTATTTTTGCTTGCTCTTTCTGTTGGTTAACACAAACTTGCCGACCGAGGCACAGTGGTTAAACTTCGAGCGGGGCAAATCAGTTAGTCTCAAATTACAATACAATTTTTATGATTTATGCAGTGGTGAATAACATCGACTATGTAAATATAGTTTTAAATTTATTTTATGAAATTTTTGAAGTGTTTTCAAAAAAATTAATTATTATTTCGAAAAATTGGAAAGATTCTACTAAATGTGTTATTGACTTACTATGGAGACGCATGGTACACAATTATCAATTGTTACATTGATAATTGTATACCATGCGTCTCCATACTCATTCAGTAAGTTGGTAGCAACAAATTATTTCGGGTCGGCGGAATTTTTTGGGCCAACCAGATAGAACAAATGCCGCACCGTGCACGGTAGGCAGGCGGCCGTTCGTGAAATGAGCGAAGCAACCCATGTCGCACTTGCACCCGTCGTAATGCAGACACTCAAATTCTCCACACTATATTTCAAGGCTCAATGGAGGTTTCCCGCCTAGATGATTTCCTCTGTCCAATGTCTGCATACCCCTCAAATGAAGCAAAAGTTATTTCAGGCTGTGGTCCTAAGTAGACTGCGTGGTTTCGTAGATACAGTTGCCGATGGCTGTGCTGCACGCCTGCCCTTGCCAGAGATTCCATTGTTGGCCGTCTGGTGGTGAAGGTTTGAGCATTGTGTTTGCGGTACCTACATTGCTATGCTGCACGGTGCACCGAAGAGCAGTACCAAATCGTGCTTTGCTTATAGCCACCGACCGGCCAGAAGCGGCTATGAAATCAGCTGGGACCAGGGAGGGTTAGTTGGCTGGCTGACTGCGCTACTGTTGCTGAGAGGTCACACACTGATTTATGTTGAAGCTCTGGTTGTAGCATATTTCGAGCAGCACAAGTCAAGTGTAAAGCAGTACTCCCAAACGATCTTTGTACTATTGTCGGCCAGTATTGTGTGCAGCATAATGCGAACTATGCCAACTTTCGGTTTCTACGATTGGTTGATGGTGGTTTACGAACGTACATAGACCACAGAGAATATACATCCAAGGAAGAGTTGTTTCAACGCTACGTTTTCTTGTTTTCCTCTCCAATTTATTCGTTTATTTGTATCTATCAACTAATGCAATGGTGCCCTCCTGAGCAGAATGGATACATTCGGAATAAATTTTTTTTCACAAAAGCTCAAACACCTCGTGATCTACGACAGCGGTTCTCAATCGTTTTCTTGATAGATACCCTTTCGAACTTATTCTGTCATTGAAGTATCCCCAATTTTTTTCTGCTGTAAATGAAGAATAAAGTTTAATTCCATTCCAGGAATGGTTTTCAAAATAAAATTAAGAGATCTAACAATTAAACGCACTATTATATGACAACTTTTTGATGATCACTGTAAGAGTAAGATATGGCCAAGCGGCCCTCTCTAGATAACCACTTTAAACCTATTGAAAGAGTATTCAGATATCCTATTTAAACCACTTGCAAAATAAGGAATTTGGCTGAGGCAGCTGTCAAAAATGTTGCTAAAAAAAGAATCAAAACTTTGCTAAAAAATAATAAAATAAAATGTTGATGAGGATGACTATTAGTCATTGACTATACAATAATATTTTTTCTGTATTGTTTTTCGACACACTTCTATTCAAATGTGGTGCGCGTTCAATTTCATGGTGAGTGCTAGTAAAAAAAATTAGCAGCACTTTTAACAATTATAACAGCAAAATCGTTAATCACAATTGATGTTCTACCCTAATATGTTTGTAATATAAATTAAGCACAAAAAATGTTTTACGCCGTGGAAATATTGGCTAACCATGATAGTGATAAATTTCATTGACTTAAAATGCCTCTCGATTTTTAATATGGCCATCACAACTTTCGATCAGAAAAATGTTGCTATTGTTGAACACCGTGTAACCGTTCGCAAAATCGTATGAGGTACTTGATAAACCTTGGTGGCTTGTAGCGCCACTCTCACGTGTGAGAGACCACCAGTCTGTTGTTTTGCCCGACTTTCTTGAGACAATACCTCAGGGGAAATCCTCGAACGGTTGCTGGCTGAATCTTCCAAACAACTTGCCAAACCAACGGAAACCCAAACTCGCTCCGCTTATCCCTTATTGCCCCTCGTACTCACTTAAGCTCGCTCAACCCAATACTCACTGACCGAAGAGGAATAGAAGTCTGAAATAACCAATCTACCAACGGAGTAACTGAAACGTACGAGAACAGTGTGTTCTAAACGGAAATGCTGCAAATAAAATCAATTGGCATCCAGATCTTCTAGTTCAACATATTTTATTATTTAGGGAGTTCATTCGGGTTGGACGACATGCTAACTGGGCTTAATATTTATATGGGAAACTTCATGGCCATGATTACAATGTTTCCACGTACCTGCGCAGGATTTTCGTAGCGATGGCGGGATTCCGGCGGGTGCCGAAGACGGAGGGCTTTCCGGCGGGGTGCCGAAGACGGATGGCTTTCCGGCGGAGTGCCGAAGACGGATGGCTTTCCGGCGGGACGCCGAAGACGTAGGTTTCTCCGGCGGGGTGCCGAAAACGCTGGACTGTCCGACGAGGACGATGACGATTCGTTCGACCGTGCTGGTGACGTCGGTGTCTCCGGAGCGTCGAGTTACCGGCGGCTTGCCAGTGGGCGATCGCTGCTCCACAAGATGGCGGTGTGAGCTCGTGCGCAAATGGCCGAATTAAAGGTGCGGAGGGAGTGGCGGCTGGACGGAAGACTTCCGATTTACGAACCTCGAGAGCGTCCGGAATACCGTTCCCTCGAGCTAGTAGCCCACTTTCCCTTACGACCCGGCTTCACGTACCTTTCCGATTCACCGGGCGAGGACTAAAAGGAAGCCACTAACTCTTGGTTCAGGTTCGGTCCAGCGTACGATAATTAGCGACGTACGGGGACCGTGCTCTCGGAACCTGACCACCGGGGGTTGTAGCGTACGGGGGTTCTACGACAGTTTTTGGCGACTGTCGGGTCAGTTTTCGCTCGACTGACTGGCGAACTTCACTCCTCTCCGTTTAGCTACCTCGAAAGGCGGGCCTTAGCGGACACACGAGCTCGAATGGTCGCTCTGCGACCCACAACGAAATTCGGACGGGAACCCCAAAATGACTCCGCTGGTCGCTTTCAAATCTCCAGCCCGTACAAAAAAAAGCGCCTATGCGCTGGCAGTCCAACGCGAATGGCGAATGTTATTCAGAAACGAATTAAAATCTATTTACACGAATTACCTTTTTTTTCCAAATAATTCCTCCGGAAAATGGAGTAAAATCGCGTAATCGTCAGGCGCACTGACGGAAAATAAGCTGGATCTGGAAGACATCAAAAGATTTCTTTTACATCACTTCACTTTCTTTAAAACCACTGTTCTCAGCTTTCTACCTTCGACAGACTTTGAAGGTGCACACGTTTCACTTTGAAAGTATTATTCACAAACTCGGAACTGAAAAACCGCGATACTTCTACTCCTCTAGTACGAGCGAAAATGAACGAGCTTAAGGGTTCTATCCTTCAGGAAACCTTGAAGGACAATTGCTTATTCTTTAGCGATTTTCGAATGGCGATAGCAGTTTGGCGCCTTCCTAGATTTAAGCAAATGGTTGGAAAGAGCTCTAGACTTTCAGGAGCCATTGATGCACTCACTGAAGCAGTATACCACTTCGCTCAGCCGAGACGCAAACCGCACGAAACATTTCATTACCCCAAGACAGTCAAGTAGTCAGGCAAAGACTGGTTGTATTTTGGTCTCGCTTTGGACTTCGAATCGTCAAGCCGACTTAACGAGTTCTAGCATTATTTTGCTTAAAAAGATAAAAACGTCCAAAGCTACATTAATTCAAATGAAATAAAATATATACAGAAAAGAACAAAAATAATTAATTTACAATAAATGAGCTTTAATTCAATCTAAATATTATTCTCTTTAATTTAATTACAATAATAAAAACTAATTTCAAAATTTATTTACAATTGATTTTGCTTAAAAAGATAAAAACGTCTAAAGCTTTTGAATTTCTTTTAAATTTAATTCAAAATATCCGTCGAACGTTACAGCCGTCATAAGCTCTTTGCAACGCAAATATCCTTATTGGGGTAATTCAATGGACCACATTACAATCGAAATATGTAGTTTTTATCGATTAGGATTTATCACGTTCTTCATCACGACGTTTAAAGCTTTTTCACTATATTTATGAGAGGCAAATTTATACAAGCTTTTATATCGAACTTCCTTCAAGACTTTGAGGACTCTTAGAGTCTTCAAGGCTTCTTGAAAGCTGGCTTCTGAGCCTCCTGAAAAAAGCTATCGAGCCTCTTGAAAGAAGGCTTCTCAGCCTTGAAGGAGGCTTCTGAGTCTCTTGAAAGGTGGCTACCGAGCCTCTAAAAGTGCGGCTTTCGAGCCTCTTCAAAGGAGGTTACCGAGCGTCTTGAAATATGGCCTCTGTGGCTCTTAAGAGGCAGTTTCCAAGCATCTTGGATGTAGGCTTCCGAGCCTCTTGAAAGGAGGCTTCTAAGCCTTAAATGAGGCTTCCGAACCTGTTGAATAAATGCTTTTTGAAGGGCGGATTCCGACTATCTCAAAAAAGGCTTCCGAGCCTTTTCAAATCAAGCTTCTAAGCCTTTTAGAAGAAAGCTTCCGAGCTATTGAAAGGAGGCTTCCGAGCCTCTTGAAAAAAGTCTCCCCGAGCCTTTTGAAAGGAGTCTTCCGACCCTCTTGAAAGTAAGTTCTTATAAGTAGGCTTATGCGCCTCTTGAATGTAGGCTTCCGAGCCTCTTGAAACGAAGCTTCCGAACATCTTGAAAGGAGGCTTCCGAGCCTCTTGAAAGGAGGCTTCCGAGCCCCTTGAAAGGAGGCTTCCGAGCCTCTTGAAAGGAGGCTTCCGTGCCTCGTGAAAGGAGGTTTCCGAGCTTCGTGAAAGAAGGCTTCCGAGCCTCTTAAAAAAGCTTCCGAGCCTCTTGAAAGGAGGCTTCCGAGCCTCTTGAAAGGAAGCTTCCCAGTCTCTTGAAAGGAGGTTTCCGAGCTTCGTGAAAGAAGGCTTCCGAGCCTCTTAAAAAAGCTTCCGAGCCTCTTGAAAGGAGGCTTCCGAGCCTCTTGAAAGGAAGCTTCCCAGTCTCTTGAAAGGATGCTTCCGAGCCTCCTGAGAAAAGGCCTCTGAGCCTCTTGAAATGAGGCTTCCGAGCCTCTTGAAAAGAGGCTTCCGAGCCTCTGGAACAGATGCTTCCGAACCTCTTGAAAGGAGGCTCTTTGAAGGAGGTTTCCGCGTCTCTTTAAGGAAAGCTTTTGAGTCTCTTGAAAGGATGCTTCCGGAACTCTTGAAAGGATGCTTCCGAGACTCTTGAAATGAGTCTTCCGAGCCTCTTGAAAGGAGGCTTCCGAAAATCTTGAAAGCCTCCTCTTGAAATGAGGCTTCCGAGCCTCTTGAAAGGAGGCTTCCGAGCCTTCTGAAAGGAGGCGTCCGAGCCTCTTGAAAGGAGGCTTCCGAGCCTCTTAAAAGGAGGCTTCCGAGCCACTTCAAAGGAGGCTTCCGAGCCTCTTGAGAGGAGGCTTCCGTGCCTCGTGAAAGGAGGCTTTCGAACCTCTTGAAAGGAGGCTTCCGAGCCTCTTGAAAGAAGGCTTCCGAGTCTCTTGAAAGGAGGCTTCCGAGCCTCTTGAAAGAAGGCTTCCGAGTCTCTTGAAAGCAGGCTTCCGAGCCTCTTGAAAGGAGGCTTCCAAGCCTCTTGAAAGGAGGCTTCCAAGCCTCTTGAAAGGAGGCTTCCAAGCCTCTTGAAAGGAGGCTTCCGAGCCTCTTGTAAGGAGTTTCCTGAGCCTCTTAAAAGGAGGCTTCCGAGCCTCTTGAAAGGAGGCTTCCGAGCCTCTTGAAAGGAGGCTTCCGAGCCTCTTGAAAGGAGTTTCCTGAGCCTCTTGGAAGCAGGCTTCCGAGCCTCTTGAAAAGAGGCTTCCGAGCCTCTTGAAAGGAGGTTTCCAAGCCTCTTGATAGGAGGTTTCCGAGCCTCTTGATAGGAGGCTTCCAAGCCTCTTGAAAGGAGGCTTCCGAGCCTCTTGAAAGGAGGCTTCCGAGCCTCTTGAAAGGAGGCTTCCGAGCCTCTTGAAAGGAGGCTTCCGAGCCTCTTGAAAGGAGGCTTCCGAGCCTCTTGAAAGGAGGCTTCCGAGAATCTTAAAAGAAGGCTTCCGAGCCTCTTAAAAGGAGGCTTCCGAGAATCTTAAAAGGAGGCTTCCGAGCCTCTTGAAAGGAGGCTTCCGAGCCTCTTGAAAGGAGGCTTCCGAGCCTCTTGAAAGGAGGCTTCTGAGCCTCTTGAAAGGAGGCTTACGAGCCTCTTGAAAGGAGGCTTACGAGCCTCTTGAAAGGAGGCTTCCGAGGCTCTGGAAAGAAGGTTTCCGAGCCTTTTGAAAGGAGGCTTCCGAGCCTCTTGATAGGAGGCTTCCGAGCCTCTTGAAAGGAGGCTACCGAGCCTTTTGGAACGAGGCTTCCGAGCCTTTTGAAAGGAGACTTTCGAGCCTCTTGAAAGAGGCTTCCGAGCCTTTTGGAAGGAGGCTTCCGAGCCTTTTGAAAGGAGGCTTCCGGGCCTCTTGAAAGGAGGCTTCCGAGCCTCTTGAAAGGAGGCTTCCGAGCCTGTTGAAAGGAGGCTTTCGAGCTTCTTGAAAGGAGGCTTCCGAGCTTCTTTAAAGGAGGCTTCCGAGCCTCTTGGAAAGAGGCTTCCGAGCCTTTTGGAAGGAGGCTTCCGAGCCTCTTGAAAGGAGGCTTCCGAGCCTCTTGAAAGGAGGCTTCCGAGCAAGGATGTTAACGATCATTCAGTAATTTGCGTTCGATCATTTAGTAGTTTGTCAATAACTCATTCCAGAAGCTGAATTTCAAAATACGTTGTATGGTGGACTTCTAATGCAAAGGATTTTCTACAACTCTGCCTAACGGTTCGTGGTTTGAATTCCACTAGTAACGGAGTTATATAGTTTCAGTAACTTAGACTAAATGATAACAAAATTCCAAGCATTTAGTTTAAGTTACTGCAACTAGCGCTCTAACTCCGTTATTAGTTGAATTCTAATAACGAACCATTAGGCAAAGTTGTAGAAAAACCTTCGCACTATAAGTCCACCATACAACATGTGTTATTGACACATGATGATCGAACGCAAATTACTGAATGATCGTTAAGATCCTTGCTTCCGAGCCTCTTGAAAGGAGGCTTCCGAGCCTCTTGAAAGGAGGCTTCCGAGCCTCTTGAAAGGAGGCTTCCGAGCCTCTTGAAAGGAGGCTTCCGAGCCTCTTGAAAGGAGGCTTCCGAGCCTCTTGAAAGGAGGCTTCCGAGCTTCTAGAAAGGAGGCTTCCGAAATTTTGAAAAGAGGCTTCCGAGCCTTTTGGATGGAGGCTTTCGAGCCTCTTGAAAGGAGGCTTCCGAGCCTCTTGAAAGGAGGCTTCCGAGCCTCCTGAAAGGAGGCTACCGATCCTCTTGCAAGGAGGCTTCCGAGCCTCTTGAAAGGAGGCTTCCGAGCATCTTGAAAGGGCCCTCTTAAAAGGAGGTTTCGAACCCTCTTGAAAGGAGGCTTCCGAGCCTCCTGAAAGGAGGCTACCGATCCTCTTGCAAGGAGGCTTCCGAGCCTCTTGAAAGGAGGCTTCCGAGCCTCTTGAAAGGAGGCTTCCGAGCCTCTTGAAAGGAGGCTTCCGAGCCTCTTGAAAGGAGGCTTCCGAGCCTCTTGAAAGGCGGCTTCCGAGCCTCTTGAAAGGAGGCTTCCGAGCCTCTTGAAAGGAGGCTTCCGAGTGTCTTGAAAAAAGGCTTCAGAGCTTCTTGAAAGGTGGCTTCCGAGCCTCTTGAAAGGAGGCTTCCGAGCCTCTTGGAGGAGGCTTCCGAGCCTCATCTAGAAAGGAGGTTTCCGAGCCTCCTTGCTAGGAGGCATCCAAGCTTCCTCTTGAAAGGAGGCTTCCGAGCTTCTTTAAAGGAGGCTTCCGAGCCTCTTGAAAGGAGGCTTCCGATCCTGTTGAAAGGAGGCTTCCGAGCCTTTTGAAAGGCGGCTTCCGAGCCTCATCTAGAAGAAGGCTTCCGAGCCTCATCTAGAAAGGAGGTTTCCGAGCCTCCTTGCTAGGAGGCTTCCGAGCTTCCTCTTGAAAGGAGGCTTCCGAGCTTCTTTAAAGGAGGCTTCCGAGCCTCTTGAAAGGAGGCTTCCGATCCTGTTGAAAGGAGGCTTCCGAGCCTTTTGAAAGGCGGCTTCCAACCATCTTGAAAGGAGGCTTCCGAGCTTCTTGAAAAGAGGTTTCCGAGCGTCTTGAAAAGAGGCTTCCAAACCTCTTGACAGGACGCTTCCAGGCCTTTTGAAAGAAAGCTTCGGAGATTCTTGAAAGGAGGATTCTGAGTCTCTTTAATGGAAGCTTACAAGCCTTTCGAAAGGAGGCTTCTAAACATCTTGAAAAAAGACTTCTGAGCTTCTTGCAACGAAGCAATTGAGCTTTTCGTAAAAAAAGGCCTACATGTCTCTCAAATAAAGGCTTCCGAACCTCTAGATTCTAGATTTTTGTTCATAATAATAATATTCAACATTTTGTCATGATCAGGTAGAATACATTGAAGATTTTTAAATCCTGTGCATTTAATGCATTGTCCCAATGATCTTTTGACTCACCGCCCACTGTACTGCTTGGGGTGGACTTGGGGTGGATTCAAAAGTCATTGATTTACCGAACGCCATGCATGCTATGTAGGTACGATACAAAGTATTAGAATAAAAACAATATCAAAACTTTATCAATACGTTTTTTCTATAGAAATTGTAATACATCCTCAACGACAACTACGTCAACACTCGCTCCTTTGGCAATCTACCCGTCGCACCAACTATAGCTTTAACGAACCGTGGACTTTGTGCTGCCGTGCATTTAATGAAACCAGTGAAGTGTATGATTTCGGCTTAAGTAAGTCTACATATAAACGAAGGATCCTCCATATAGTATAAGTTTCAATCTGTACAACAATAAGTTGAAGATTAAATAAATAAATAAATAAATAAACATCCGCCATTACGCATTTCCGACCGAAGTACCCTATGGGGCCAGGAAAGGTTGAAAACCGCTGATCTGCGATGTCCAATATTAGAATAGAATAAACTTCTTAAAATCGCCTAAAAAGAACGAAAAATGTTTTTTGATGCATTCGGAAATTTTAGCCAGTTTAAAAACTTTAAGTTAAGATTGTACATAATTTATATAATTAACTTTCTAGAGATGGAAATGAATTGGTCAATGGGTCCAAATCAAATCAATTTCTCGAAATTGAAAGGCCATCAAAGCTAGTCCCTTATAATAAGAAAATTTGTGTGCAGTAAAAAAAGTAAAAAACGTTCATATATCTTCCACCCCCAGCCATGAAAATTACAACACTTCGACTAACGGCCAGACAACCCAATTCTCGGAAAACCCGAAACACCAGCCGCCACCGCAGAATATTCCGATTGGATTGCGATATCTCGAAACAGATCGGAACCGAAGACCCCTGCACTAAGGACAAGCTCCAAAAAGGAAGAACTATCTATACAGGATCCTCCTGTCAGACAGCGGCGTTTGACTGCTACCGATACCGACAGCAGCATTAACCGAGATATCTGGTCCGGGGGTTCTCGCTACCAATTAGTTTTAATTGGATTGGATTGCGCGACAAAGATAACCCCGCTTCCATCCATTTTCGTTCTCCACCGCCAACCGAAACCACCGACTCGCTGCAACGCTTCACCTAGCGCTTGATGAAGTGGTGAGATTGTTTTACCCCCGGTATGCATAGAGCAAAGGCAAATTAAGCTGATCCGGCTTAAGGTGTGATAAGACGGGAGGGAAAACAAAAACCACCCGACAGCATCAAAAGACTTCGCTCCCTCCCGTCGTGTCGTCTCCGGTGAAATGAGCAAATAATTCGCTTTTGATCTGATGATGACTAACTGACAATGAATGGAACCAGCTTGGTGGAGTGGGTTCGGGATACTCATCTACGGCGATGGAACGATGATGTAGGGAATCCCATGGAAACGTATCTTTCATATCTAATCGGATACGAAGGCACAGTTTGAATCTGGGTTTGATGGTGGATTTGGTTCGGTGTCTATACATCTGTTGATGCTAATTGGAAATTATCTTCACCTCGTTCTATCTTGAAAACATCATGCTGTTGTTGTAACGTTTGACTATGTTACTGTCTTAAATGGATCGGGTAGGCTGTCGTGCCGCAAGCGATGGTCGATTTCACAGCGGATAAGATATAATGAACTGTGACATGTGGCAAAGATTATCGACGACTACTACATTCAATTCTACTACGTTGTGATCTTTCCAGATACGTATTTCGACCTCAACTGTAAGGCCTTATCTGAAAAGATTGCAACGTGGCGGAATTAAATGGAATGGTACTAAACTTTAAACATGTCCACGTTTCATGGCCGTAAAGGCAACTTGTAGAATCCGGGCTTTATACTGAACAAATTTCATTCTGGTCCCTTTTCGCAGCAGCAATACGTCTTTTAACTTCACGATACACATCATTGTCTCATGTCATAAGCGTTCCAATGTAAACAAGTTAATATTTCAAGTGTTTGGCCACTTGGCCCTTCATCTTTGATTCAGTTCAATAGCAATGTTTAGGAATTGAATGTAATATATAAAGTTTATGTAATGTATCAGTTTTGCCTTAATTAGGCATTGAATAATTTAGAAAATTTGATAACCTAACTGTACCGATAACCTAACCTAACATGTACACTAATATTTACAATAATAATTTGATAACCTAAACTGGAACTAGCGTCCTAATGGTCGCCTGGTCCGATTGTAAGCAACGGACCCTAAACCTTTCCAGTCGAACTTGTTCCGTCTGAGGACGTTGGTAACTCGAGTCAGCTGGTGTACAGTTGACCGACCGCGTCGGAAGCAAACTGTTCCTCGAGCAAGATGTTTAGATTTTCGGCAGACTCAAGGAACCGGTGATGAATAGCTTTTTCGAATAGCTTGGATAATCCTGATAGAAGGCTAATGGGACGATAGCTTTTGGGGGTGGAAGGATCCTTCCCAGGCTTACAGATGAGGATGACTTTCGCTGACTTCCAGGACGATGGATAGTAGCTGAGCCGGATACACTGATTAAAGATCAGCGAGAGGTGCTCAAAGAACCGAGCACTCATGTGTTTGAGCTCGAGATTCCGGATGCTGTCGAAGCCTGGGGCCTTCATGTTTTTCGATGACTTGATATAGGCCGTCAATTCGCCAACTGAGATCTCCAACTCCTCCGAGAAGTCGTTGGGAATAAGGTGGATGTTGTTAGTATGCTCATTAACGGCTGGTTCGTGTGGACTGACGAAGTTCTGTCCAAGGTGTGAGCTGTCGAAGTAACGACCTATTTCAGAAACCTTCTCTGCAGCAGTTATCAAGCGATCATTAGAGCCATTGCTGTCTAATGAGATCAAAGTTGGAATAGGTCGAGGCTTAGATTTTATAATTTTTGTTAGCTTCCAGAACGGCTTAGCACAGTCTGAGAGAGAGCGGATCTTATTGGAAAAATCACTATTTCTAAGATTCACCATTCTGGCCTGGATAATTTTGGTCATGCGATTGCACGTTGTGCAGTACGTTTGTACGCCGGACCGACTCAGATAAGTGGGGGAATTCGGGCTCAGGATCGTATAGTGACCTTCCTCCATGTCGTTGCTCCAAATGGTTCCGTTTTGATTGCAGCGACTGTTACCCCAGGCTTGGTGCTTGGCATTTAGGTCGCCGGAAATGATGAACTGACCTTGTCTCCGCGTAAGTTTGATGATGTCCCTCCGAAGGGCGGCCGATGATTCGTCGCCAGCTTTAGCTTGAGTTAGTCAGTACGCCGCGATGAGCGTGATTGTGCCGACAGAGGTAGTGACTTCCACACCGATGGCCTCAACGATGCGCAGCTGGAAGCTTGGCAGCAGGCGACAGTTGATGTTGTAGCGAAGAGCGATGGCCACACCACACCCAACTGGCGGTTGTTAGATTTTCTAACAATTCTGTATAATAATCTACCAAAACCTGTATAAGAACTGGGCATATACGAAATTGCTAGATTCTTATACAAATATTGTATAAGAATCTAACAATTTTGTAAGCTTTTCTTACATTTTTTGTATAAAAATCTAACAATTTCGCATATGCCCAGTTCTTATACAGGTTTTGGTAGATTCTTATACAGAATTGTTAGAAAATCTAACAACCGCTGGTTGGGTGCACCTCCCCTGGTCGGGCGGTCGAGTCGCACGATGCGAAAGTCCGGTATGCTGACGTTCACCTTCGGTGCGTTTCGGTGATGAACGCCACGTCTATTGAATTCTTTTCAAGGAAATCCTTCAGCTCAATTGTTTTGAGGGAGCAAGCGTTCCAGTTGACCAGGCCCACCCTAGCAGCCATTTTCAATGATGAACATGACAAGAGTGAAGACCTGGTCGAAGCGGGTTTTGCAGCCGAGTGACGAGCTGCGCGAAGATCGGCATCAGTTGCTCCGGAGTGTAGAGCGGAGCAGATTCTTCCGGTGGAACGGCTTCGTTCTCCGACTGCCGACGGAACTCAGGAGGAACTATTCGCTAGTGGATGGTGCTGACGATGCTGGACCTTGAACCGACCCAGCTGCCACTGCCAGTCGCTTGTGCGGCTGTAGCGGTGGGAGTATTAAAATCACACGACTGGGAGCCGGGATGGCTGGAAAATTCACCTCGTTGATTGCAGGAACACTGTTCTTCTTCCGAAGGGTGCTGGTGGAAGAATTGAACTGCATATAACACGCAAGGGATTTATGGACTTGCATGAGCATGCTAGCTTGATTTTCCTTATGAGGTACTATTGAATCTGTAAATTTTACTCCCATTGAAGTTGATAAATCGTACATATTTGTACATTCTCTATGACAGTATCCGTACTCCATTCGATCATGCAATAAAATGAGTATCGCTTGGAACAAAACAAACTAGCAACCTACAGGAAACCAGATGAGTTGGATAAGACAAGGCAAGAGAATCGCTTAGAAGACGACCGGGAATCAGATGTTTGAAATCATGATTCCAATGATTTCTTGATCGCACTGCTGCGGACGCCTCCAAGGTAGTCAAGTTAGGGAGCGTCAAGGTGGGATGGTCGGTATGCCCTGTGGGCATATACGAGCAACCCGAAGTTTGCTTCAAGTGCCTGGAACCGGGGCACAAGCAATGGGAATGCAAAGGCCCTGACAGAAGCAATCTCTGCCAACGCTGCGGATTAGAGGGACATAAGACACAATTCTGCACGAACCCTCCCAATTGTTTGATTTATTCCAGCAAAGCTGTGAACAGCAAGCACCCTATGGGGGGTTCGATGTGCCCGGCGTTTAAGCGTGCTGCAAAATCACAGTGCAGGTAACGCAGCTAGCTTGCTCGGCCTCGCCCAAGTGTTTGGTGTGCGCAGGTTTAGAGGAAACGGCGGAACACGTGTTGTTCGTGTGCTACGTTTTCGCGCAATGCGTGACCACATGCTTGCCACATGTGGTCTGGACACTACTCCGGACAACCTAGTTCGGAGGATGTGTAAAGATGAAGTTGGCTGGAACGCCGTTTTATCGGCTATCGCGCAAATCGTCTCGGAGCTATACAGAAGGTGGCGCGTGGACTCAAGGATGGCAAGTTCAGGCGCAAATAAGAGGTGGTCCAAGGGATCTGTTGTGGTGGTTACCTTTCGGAGGACTTTGAAGCGAAATTCACTTTTGCCAGTGATAATTAGCTCAAAGCTGTAAAAGTTTATTCGTGAGGAATTGCATGAACACTTACAGGAATTGCAGATTTACTTACAATTGGTCTCCTAATAGATAATATTAAATAGATTGGCATGTACACCGTTATAAATTCAAGTTTGCGTCTGTAATCAATTATTTTATAATTAGTATGTAGTTATTTAATATTTAACATTAATTTCACTTTACAATCCAATATTCACGTTTAATCAAAACAAATGCTATGGGTTTATCAATTCGCTCTATCTCTTACATTGAATGCTCGTTAGTGTATTCTACTCACACCGTCATATCCGAATCGTCTAAGCTTTCGGGGGTACGTCGATTGACGCATTTGTCACAACATCCTCCCCCTCGTGTCGCACGAACATTGATTCGGCGGCACCGTACCTATCGTTATCAGTCTTACAACAAATTTCGCTATCCTCTTCACCCCGAGCACTAGATTCTTTCCGACCGCTAATATCCAAAACTGCTAGATTGCAGACTGCTCTCCTCTTCAAAATTCCGGTGGAGGTCTCGACGTCCGCCAGTCGCACTGCTCCGTCTTTGCCGGGATATGTTCGGCAGATGCGACCTCGAATCCATTGATTCCGCATCTTTCCGTCGACTACTACAACAAACGATCCTTCCTCAATAGGTGCTACGTCGTTAAACCACTTCGATCTTCGAGATATCACGGGTAAGTATTCAACGATCCAACGACTCCAGAAGGAATCCAGCTTGTATTGTATCAGCTCCCAGCTGTTCTTCAATGCTTTCCGCTCGTCCACTGGTGTTTTGACCAATTGCCGGACTCCACTCGAATTCAGCATCAAAAAATGGTTTGGAGTTAACGATTCCTGTTCTTCACTGCTTAGTGGTAGAAACGTTAAAGGACGTGAATTTACCATGTGCTCCGCTTCAGCCAACATTGTAACGAATGATTCGTCATCCAGCTTTCGTGTCATAGGCAATGTTACGAGTGCCGTCTTCACGGATCGAACCATCCGTTCCCAGCACCCCCTCATATGTGGGGCTGATGGTGGATTGAATCTCCACTGTGTGTTAGCATCTGTGAAAGTGCTGCTCATATCACGGATTATATCCCGCAATTCGTTATCAAGCTCTTTGCAAGCACCTATAAAATTTGTGCCAGTATCCGTATATACTTCACGCGGGGCTCCTCTGCGAGCGACGAATCTTCGGACCGCTTTCTTGCACGAGTCAGTTGATAGAGTGTGCACTACTTCCATGTGGATCGCACGAACGGTTAGACATGTAAAAATCGCTACCCATCGCTTGGCTGCACTTCGACCAACCTTCACTAGGTAGGGCCCAAAATAGTCTATGCCTACAAATGTGAAGGCTCGGAGGAAAGGTGTGGTACGAAATGGTGGTAGCTGGCTCATTTTCGGAATTGCCGGTATAGCTTTGTATATACGGCACCATTGGCAGTATTTAGCTAGAGATCGGATTTGTGTTCTTAGTTTTGGAATGTAGAACTTTTGCCGAACCTCGTTCACAACCGTTTCGTTGTTAGCATGGCGAAATTTACGATGGTACCAATCTAGCAACAGGTTAGTAACCGGGTGTCCCTTTGGTAGTATTATCGGGAACTTAGTATCTTGTTCTACGAAATCTGCAAAGGCGATACGTCCTTCTACACGCAACAATCCATGCTCGTCCAGAACTGGTGGTAGATTTGCCAATGGACTGGTTCGGCTCCACGCTCCATCGGCTATCGGGCTTGCAGTTGGGACCCTTTCCCCACTTTGTTGCTTCATCTGCGACGTTGATTTTGGTTCCCAACCAACGCCACTCTTCAGTTGTGGATAAACTTAAGATTTCGTTGACCCTGAAAGCCACGTACTGCCGATAGCGACGAGTATCCGACTTGATCCACGAAACTACAGTGCTTGAGTCACTCCAAAAAAACGTTTGTTTGATCTGAACGGAATGCCCATCCTCGATGGTCTTACGCAGACGGGCTCCGATTACAGCGGCCTGCAACTCTAGTCGCGGCACAGATGTCAGTTGTAGTGGAGCAACCTTTGTTTTGGACGCAACCAGGGCACATCGAATCTGTCCACGATCACGAACGCGAAAGTAAGCCACAGATGAATATGCTTGTTCACTCCCATCGACGAATATATGAAGCTCCAAGTTGTCGTAGCAGGTGCGGTCGTATCCCGGAAAGTAGCCTCGCGAAATTCGGATGCTGTTTAGGTCCTTTAAACCATCCATAGCTTCCAGCGTGCAAATAGGTTTTCGGGAATATGTTCGTCCCAATCTACCTTCGCTCTCCAAAAGTCTTGCAGCAGTATCTTCCCCTGAATTACAAGTGAGCCGACTAGTCCCAAAGGATCGTAAATTTTCATAACGAAGCTCAGCATTGCTCTTTTGGTTGGTGCTATCTCGCTGTCCAGATCTCCTTGAAGATTGATCGTGAAGCAGAACAGGTCTTCTCTTGGCAGCCATGATATTCCAAGTACCCGTTCCATACCACTCTGACTATTCATGGAAAGGCTTTTTACAGTAGCTGGGCTCACTTCAGCAATAGCTTCTAAAACTGAGGGTCGATTCGACACCCAGTTACGTATATGGAAACCAGCCTTCTGAAGGGAGCCGTAAGTATGTTTGTACTCACGGGTATGCCCTGTTGGTTTGGTTCTAGACTGCTCCCGGGACGATTCGCTGTATTAGTAGTTTACGTAGTACGTAGTTTTGTCGCTGGTTGATGTTCTGCCGCCACGTGTTGTTCATCCACTATACGCTCTACACCCGCAAAGTGCTGTTCGGCCGTTGAGTGATGTTCCGCTGCCGAATATTGCTCGCAGGTTAATCGCAGAACTTCCAATTGTCCAATCAAACGCTGCTCCTTCGCCAGAAATGTTTGCTTCTCTTCAGTTCGCTAAGCTTGCTCCTGCGCGTACTGTTGCTCGAAAAGTTTCAGCCGGTTTACTAGCTCCAGTTCTCGCCGTCTTCTTACGTCGTTCTCTTTTTTATGCTGCATCTCCATATCATGCTGTCTCTTCAAAATAGCTTCGATTTCTTCCAGACACCGCCTGTCTTGCTCACGTTGTTCCTCGGATCGCTTCAGCAAACGTACTAGTTCCAGTTCGCGCTGCTGCGGACTAGAAAAATCTTCCTCGTCAAGGGGCTGCTGATCACGAAAATACTGCCGTCGTATATCATTTGTCTCGCGGTGCCACGTTGTATAGGTTAAAGGATTTCTAACCAACTTGGGAAACATTTTCGGACCTGCATCATCTTTCCGGGGGGCCCTCCTTAGCCGTGCGGTAAGACGCGCGGCTACAAAGCAAGACCATGCTGAGGGTGGCTGGGTTCGATTCCCGGTGCCGGTCTAGGCAATTTTCGGATTGGAAATTGTCTCGACTTCCCTGGGCATAAAAGTATCATCGTGCTAGCCTCATGATATACGAATGCAAAAATGGTAACCTGGCTTAGAAACCTCGCAGTTAATAACTGTGGAAGTGCTTAATGAACGCTAACCTGCGTGGCGGCTCAGTGTGGGGATGTAATGCCAATAAGAAGAAGAAGAAGAAGAAGAAGAAGATCATCTTTCCGAGCAATCTCCGTACCCTTCGGAGCCTGATCTTCGTCCAACAGACGGACATACTGTTGGATGTTGACGAGTGGCAATAATTTAGGCTCTTGTTCGCTGGTGTGTTGATGTTGACCAGATGCTTGACTCGAATAATCGTCTTCGGTCTCTGTACTATGGCCGATCGCAACGCTGTCGGTGCTACGTGAAACTGTTCCCGTAACTCGCTTGTGGCCACTGCCAGAGATTTGGCTAATTTCCATGGGAGTTGACGATCCGACGGGTTCAACGATTGGTTTTGGGACAATTTGTTGATGATCTCGTGGCCTCAAATCGGCATCGGAAGCTGTGTCACCTCCGGTACACATTTGTTGCTGTTGGAACCACGTTTCTACCTTTTGACGACTACTTGCATGACTATGCAGATTTTCACTGCGAACGCTTACAGCTTCTTCATCTTGTTGGCGCAACAGTTCATGTTTGCGAGCCAGATACTCACTCTCCCGTTGTAATTTCTCGGTCATCGCCTTCTCGATTAAGGACTTTTCTTCTTGCAACCGTTCTTCTTCCAGCTTTTCCCTCATGTTCCTCTCATCCTCCAGCTTCTGGAGATCCCTAGCTATCTGAGCCCTTCGAGAACTTGAAGTGTTAGACTGACCAGCCCTAGAGCTAGCGGGGGGTGGAGGGACGGTCGGCATGCATTTCACACAGATAAAATTTCTGGATCGTACTGTAGCTGTATCCATTTCCGCACAAGAAAAATGATACCAGCGCTTACATTCTCCGCACTGTACCATATATAACTCGGCATTGTTTGGCCGCTCACATTCCGCACAATCGTAATCCTCACCGTGCTCATTATCAATTGCCGAAGGTTCAAACGCCCCGATAGACTCGTCGTCGCGAGGTCGTGTCTGTGCACCGTCACTGGAAAAAGGTTGTGAACTCCTGGTGGCTGCATCTTGCGCCGCTCGAGTTTTCGACCGGGTTTGGCGAACAAACGATCTCTGCTGCATTTTTCTGCCGCAATTCTTTGAGATTGTTGTGGTGGTTACCTTTCGGAGGACTTTGAAGCGAAATTCACTTTTGCCAGTGATAATTAGCTCAAAGCTGTAAAAGTTTATTCGTGAGGAATTGCATGAAAACTTACAGGAATTGCAGATTTACTTACAATTGGTCTCCTAATAGATAATATTAAATAGATTGGCATGTACACCGTTATAAATTCAAGTTTGCGTCTGTAATCAATTATTTTATAATTAGTATGTAGTTATTTAATATTTAACATTAATTTCACTTTACAATCCAATATTCACGTTTAATCAAAACAAATGCTATGGGTTTATCAATTCGCTCTATCTCTTACATTGAATGCTCGTTAGTGTATTCTACTCACACCGTCATATCCGAATCGTCTAAGCTTTCGGGGGTACGTCGATTGACGCATTTGTCACAACAGGATCGGAGTCGGCTTCATGGGTCATACCGGTGGTCATGCTCTATGGTCGAACTCGATCCTTTTATCGAACAAGTGGCCGCGCGAAGAACAACATGGTTCGGGTTCTCGGGTTCCGAGCCCGAGGACGGAAAGGGGTCCTCGTCAAGGCTGGGGCAGGCGTAGGCACCGCGTTGGCAAGTCCCTCTGTGTGCTGGCGAATAGGCCCTATCGCAGAAAGGTCAATTTGGGGTGCACGCGGCATCATCATTCTTGATACCAGTCGTGCAGAGGTAAGCAGGCGCGAAGTCGACCCTTCCCACCTTCCGAGGACATAGGGCGTGGTAAGGCCACATGGAAAGCCGGCAACGCGTTGGCACGATACCATGGTGTTTTGACGTAGGACTACATCTGTGTTTTCTATATTGGGGTACACTTTACGATTGCGAAAATCGGGGACCGTCACGGAAATATGATAGACTTTAAACTTTAATATCTAAGCCGTTTCTCGATGGATTTTAATTTTTTTTGGACCATTCGATCAAGGATGAGTCAACGCTTCTTTGTATTTATATGAAAAGACTAAATTTTAACTATTTATTATCGAAAATTGATAAAAAGTTTAGAAATAGGTCAACCAACCAATCACGTACATGCATCACTAGCACAGACATAAAAAATCAATCACTTGCGGATTTGGATCTAATCCTCAGTTTGAACAAGATTTTACGCAGAGCAGACGCATCAAAGCGATCGCAGCGGAGCGGACACTGCATCACGGAGGCGCTAATGACATTTTCAAAGGAAATCCATCGCATTGGTGGTGGTGCTCGTTATGTTGCTGCAGATCATTCAACCTCAACGAACCAGAATTTCATATGAAGAAAAGGTTGACCATAAAAATAGCACTGTGGCGATCCCGCACCGCCAGTGCCAGTGCCGATGCTGAAAATTTATTACAAATTGTGGTGACAGTTAGTTGGAAAGGAACATTGGGAAAAGAAAATCAGGACCAACATTTTACGAAAAGAAAGAGTTAATTGCGAAAATGGACTGTTTCGGTGGCATCGGGTTTGGCGTGGTAGTTTGGTTGCTGTTAGTGATTCCATTCATTCAAATTCACTACATCATCTCCCTGCGACGCGCTATCAAATTCGCTATTTACGATTGAGTTTTGCACTTTGAAGAAATTTTATTTCGGATAGTCGGATCAACCTTCTTTTGTATAAAATCAATGAAGACGCCACCTCAGTGGAAACTTTCTACAGCAACCACCCATCGGTGAACGTCGCTCGGACAGACAGATGACAAGAGATAATAATTGGTAATATGGAGAAACTTCGTTTTGAGTGAATTTTCTGCTGTTATTCCTCGTAACAATACACATCTAAGATAAACTACATCTCATAACCAAATTCAGAATCGAGAAAATTTCATAAGATTCTTAGAATTTGTCATTCTCCGAATGGTCCGTTGTCTGCGAAATCCACATCGAAATGGCTCGTGCGCGCCGAAAAGCAGCTTTCTTATATCTAATGAAGTAATTCAATTAGCCCCGCCCCTTCATTAATCGTTATGAGTGTACATTTTATTTACACCCATATTAGATCACAAAGGGGCGGGGCTAACGGGCTTAATTTATTAAATACAAGAAGCTGCTATTCGGCGCGCGCGAGCCGTTTTGATCGGGATTTGGTTCGACATTCGATGCAGCGGAGCGGACACAGCAGCACGAAGGCGGTCGGACAATTTCAACGCAAGGTACTGTCAAGCGTTTGGATGCAGTTAGTTATTGGAAAGACGCATTGGATTGGGAAAAGAAAAATGGTTCTTCTCAGGACCAGTATTTTATCGGATTGTCGGATCAACCTTCTTTTGTATATATAAAGACCTTTTTGGATGACACCATCCTCAAAAATGGCCGAAATAAAGGAGTAATAAGCAGAATCAGAAGTGGCGTGAAACCAAACACAAATATATTTATATGCAACGTTTGGTCTTCGCCCGCGATGTAAGCGTTCGTGGCAAAGTAAGGATTGTGATGTCCCCGACTGAAAGCCAGTCGAGTGGCTTCAGTGGCCAATGAGTCATGTTGATTCCACGGTTAGAGACTCAAAGTCCATCCAACTGGGAACAACTATTCGACTTCTTGATTCAGTTGGCCTCCGAGCAGTTTGCTCAATGTTAATAAAACGACACAAATTATTATGGCAAATACTATCAATTTCGAATAGCTACATAGTCCTACGTCACTATTGCGTACAACCCGATTGGGCTGCACCTTTGAGTTTTTCTAAAAAAGCGAGTTACGATGTTCGATGCTGCAAGGACACGCAGCTAACCTCGAGGGTGCGTTGTGCACTGGCCCCTCTTTGAAGCATTACTTTCTGGTTGTACCGAAGGGTTTATGGGCTTGGCGGCAATGGAAACGGTTTAGCGGGTCGGGGATGTAGTCCTGCCTCCCTCGTTTGCTGCTGGAGGTGATCCCTAACCCCGCACTTCCTGGTCAACCCAGGATGTCTGTTGAGCAGATTCCCCCTCCATTGTTAAGGAAGAAAAAAAAAAACACCCCCGTTTGCGGTACGCACTAGATTTGAAGCATGGAAAAGGGATGTTGGATTGGGTGAAAACTTTGTTTCGTCGCACAGTCGTATCTGCAATCTGCATTTCGTTTCTGGTATTTTTAAATATTATTTTAATTCTAATATTACATGTTGAATTTTCATCATATCAATCTTTCTAGGGCAACCTGCAAAGTTGACTGATATAAGCAACGAAGATTGGATTCCAACGCTTAATTTGGAAATTAAGCAAAGTGAGTTGTAGCATATTTATATTAAATCCGTAAAATCATTTTTCTCGAGATGAAAAAATGTGTGCGAGATACCGCTTTACACCTGCAAAAGTATTCTGTCTTCCTCTAGAAGAATTCGTGATATTATTGCAGCAACTGTATGACTTGCTGGAACTACCTCTGAGCTGCGCTCCTATCGGGAATGCGCTGATTTCTATTTCTCTCTTTCTTTTTCAACGGCGTATGTCGTAAATTATAAACAAACGCGTTTTCAACAGCATACGGTATCAAATTCATCTAAAAATATGTGTATCTTCAAAGCTACACGAAAATGTGCTATTAAAAATGTAAATCATTTTTTTGCAAAACGGTGTAGATTCATTGTTGAAAATATTGCACATACACCGGGGGCAGCAGGGACTATGTCCAAGGGCTTGACGATCCCTCCCCAGGCCATCTGCGAGTTGTGGCGCCTGCCTAGGATGTGGTGGGGTTTGACAGTGGGCCCTGTTAAACCTCTATAAAAAGCTGCATGTATCCGCAAGTAGGCTCCGCCAAAGCGACCGTGTGCCGCTCAAAGCGCACAAGCCCAAGTCCTGGTGTTAGGTGGGACGCTAAACAGCCCTGACACGACGGCCCTCCGACGAGACAGGAGGTTTGCGCAGGCCCAATAAGCCGCCTTTAAAAACAACTATTACGAACGACATAGAAGATAATACGACTCGATACAATCGGCAACGACCTAGGCGACGAATAAAGGATCACGATTGGAAGCTTGGAACATGGAACTGCAAGTCGCTAGGCTTTGCAGGTTGCGATAGGATAATCTACGATGAATTACATCCCCGCAACTTCGATGTCGTAGCGCTGCAGGAAATCTGCTGGACAGGACAGAAAGTGTGGAAAAGCGGGCATCGAGCGGCTACCTTCTACCAAAGCTGTGGCACCACCAACGAGCTGGGAACCGGCTTCATAGTGCTGGGAAAGATGCGCCAACGCGTGATTGGGTGGCAGCCAATCAACGCAAGGATGTGCAAGCTGAGGATAAAAGGCCGTTTCTTCAACTATAGCATCATCAACGTGCACTGCCCACACGAAGGGAGATCCGACGACGAGAAAGAAGCGTTCTATGCGCAGCTGGAGCAGACATACGATGGATGCCCACTGCGGGACGTCAAAATCGTCATCGGTGACATGAACGCTCAGGTAGGAAGGAGGAAATGTATAGACCGGTCATCGGACCGGATAGTCTGCATACCGTATCGAACGACAACGGCCAACGATGCATAAACTTTGCAGCCTCCCGCGGAATGGTAGTCCGAAGCACCTTCTTCCCCGTAAGAATATCCACAAGGCCACATGGAAATCACCTAATCAAGTAACGGAAAACCAAATCGACCACGTTCTAATCGACGGTAAATTCTTCTCCGACATCACGAACGTACGCACTTACCGCAGTGCGAATATTGAATCCGACCACTACCTCGTCGCAGTATGTCTGCGCTCAAAACTCTCGACGGTGATCAACACGCGTCGGAGTCGTCCGCCGCGGCTTAACATTGGGCGGCTACAAGACGGTAGACTAGCCCAAGACTACGCGCAGCAGCTGGAAGTGGCACTCCCAACGGAAGAGCAGCTAGGCGCAGCATCTCTTGAAGATGGCTGGAGAGATATTCGATCCGCCATTGGAAGCACCGCAACCGCTGCACCGCACAACAACACCGCACGAGGGCGAACGAGGCACGATACAAACGGGCGCGGAACAGACAAAACTCGATTTTCCGGAGGAAAAAGCGCCAGCAGGAAGATCGAGACCGTGAAGAGACGGAGGAACTGTACCGCGCTAATAACGCACGAAAGTTCTATGAGAAGTTGAACCGTTCACGTAAGGGCCACGTGCCACAGCCCGATATGTGTAAGGACATAAACGGGAACCTTCTTACGAGCGAGCGTGAGGTGATCCAAAGGTGGCGGCAGCACTACGAAGAACACCTGAATGGCGATATGGCAGACAACGGTGGCGGTATGGTAATGAACCTAGGAGCACGCGCGCAGGACATGCGACTTTCGGCTTGGACTCTCCAGGAATTCCAGGAGGAGATCGGCCGGCTGAAAACAACAAAGCCCCTGGAGTTGACCAACTACCAGGAGAGCTGTTTAAACACGGTGGTGAAGCACTGGCTAGAGCGCTGCATTGGGTGATTACCAAGGTTTGGGAGGATGAGGTTCTGCCGCAGGAGTGGATGGAAGGTGTCGTGTGTCCCATCTACAAAAGGGCGATAAGCTGGATTGTAGCAACTACCGCGCAATCACATTGCTGAACGCCGCCTACAAGGTACTTTCCCAAATTTTATGCCGTCGACTAACACCAATTGCAAGAGAGTTCGTGGGGCAGTACCAGGCGGGATTTATGGGTGAACGCTCTACCACAGACCAGGTGTTCGCCATACGTCAGGTATTGCAGAAATGCCGCGAATACAACGTGCCCACACATCATCTATTCATCGACTTCAAAGCCGCATATGATACAATCGATCGGGACCAGCTATGGCAGCTAATGCACGAAAACGGATTTCCGGATAAACTGATACGGTTGATCAAGGCGACGATGGATCGGGTGATGTGCGTAGTTCGAGTTTCAGGGCATTCTCGAGTCCCTTCGAAACCCGTAGAGGGTTACGGCAAGGTGATGGTCTTTCGTGTCTGCTATTCAACATCGCTTTGGAGGAGTAATACGAAGGGCAGGGATTGACACGAGTGGTACGATTTTCACGAAGTCCGTCCAGTTATTTGGTTTCGCCGACGACATTGATATCATGGCACGTAACTTTGAGAGGATGGAGGAAGCCTACATCAGACTGAAAAGCGAAGCTAAACGGATTGGACTAGTCATCAACACGTCGAAGACGAAGTACATGATAGGAAGAGGCTCAAGAGAGGTCAATGTGAGCCACCCACCACGAGTTTCTATCGGTGGTGACGAAATCGAGGTGGTTGAAGAATTCGTGTACTTGGGCTCACTGGTGACCGCCGATAACGATACCAGCAGAGAAATTCGGAGACGCATAGTGGCTGGAAATCGTACGTACTTTGGACTCCGCAAGACGCTTCGATCGAATAGAGTTCGCCGCCGTACCAAACTGACTATCTACAAAACGCTTATAAGACCGGTAGTTCTCTACGGACACGAGACCTGGACGATGCTCGTGGAGGACCAACGCGCACTGGGAGTTTTCGAAAGGAAAGTGTTGCGTACCATCTATGGTGGGTTGCAGATTACGGACGGTACGTGGAGGAGGCGAATGAACCACGAGCTGCATCAGCTGTTGGGAGAACCATCCATCGTTCACACCGCGAAAATCGGAAGACTGCGGTGGGCCGGGCACGTAGCCAGAATGTCGGACAGTAATCCGGTGAAAATGGTTCTCGACAACGATCCGACGGGAACAAGAAGGCGAGGTGCACAGCGGGCAAGGTGGATCGATCAGGTGGAGGACGACTTGCGGACCCTCCGCAGACTGCGTGGTTGGCGAAGTGCAGCCATGAACCGAGCTGAATGGAGAAGTCTTTTATGTGCAGCACAGGCCACTCCGGCCTTAGTCTGATGATAAATAAACATACACCGCTTAGCAGAAAATGTACTTTAAAAAGTTTTTTCGAACAACTAAATAGTTTAAAACGTGCGCCTAATTGTACTTTTTCATCACTGATTTAAAATATTAAGCTTGTTGCTTGTATATTCTGATTTTCTTTAAGGCTGTGAACCATTCCAACGATTTGTTTAACTTTTAGTTAAAATTTGACACTTTACTTATGGATCCTGTACACTTCCGGTAGTGCAAAGGGCCGACATGAAAGATCTCCATCCTGAGCGTTGCCCGGCTATCGATTTAACCTGTTGCCAGGTTAGATTTCGGTCGACTTCTTTATTTCTTTATTGAGGCTTCGCCGCCATAAGCCTCTGGGTCTGCCTCTGCTGCAATGTCCCGCTGGATTCCAGTCTAATGCTTGTTTGCAGATTTCGTTTCCGCCCCTACGTAGAGTGTGGCCGACCCAGCCCCACTTCCGATCCCGAATTTCTGTTGCTATCGGCCTCTGGTGACAACGACGATGGAGTTCGTTGTTTGAGATTCAGTTGTGAGGCCACCAGGCCCGAATTATAAACCGCTGGCATCTGTTAATGAACACCTGCAGCCGTTGAGTGTTCTCCACTGATACACACCATGTTTCGCTAGCGTATAACAGCACAGATTTCACGTTAGAGTTGAAAATTCGTATTTTGGTGCGTTCACTTATCTGCCTGTTTTTCCAGATATTTCTTAAACTCGCAAAGGCAGCCCTTGCTTTCTTTATCCGTGCGCCTATGTCGATCTTGGTACCGCCGTCTGACGCCATTTGGCTACCAAGATATTGGAAGCTTTCAACATTCTCTACTGGTTGCCCGGCTACTGTGAAACTGGAAGGAGTCACCGTTTTTACATCCAACGATTTGGTTTTGTTGACGTTGATGACTAAACCTGCCGAAGAGGAGCGCTCGGCAAGGTCATTGAGCTTATACTCTGCATATCAGAGCGCCGTTGCGCGAGGAGTGCAACATCATCAGCCAATTCGAAGTCATTTAGGTGCTCCATAGTTATAGGCTGTCATAACAGCCCGCGGTTTGGTTCACGGTCAATCGCATCTACCAGAATCTCGTCGATTACGATGAGGAACAGTAACGGTGATAGAATACATCCTTGCCTCACACCAGCTACGACCCGGATAGGGTCGGACAAGACCCCATTGTGCAGCACTCTACACGAGAAGGCCTCGTACTGTGCCGATGATTTTCTCAGGAACTTCTTTGCGTCTCAGGGCGCCCCACATATTCTCGTGATTGAGACGGTCGAAAGCTTTTTCGTAGTCAATGAATACCAAGTAAAGGGACTCTTGGAATTCGTTGACCTGCTCCAGAATGATGCGGAGCGTGACAATATGGTCCACACAGGATCTTCCGGCACGGAATCCGGGTGTCGTAGGGTGCGTAGTTCGCCCAGATTGTTCTCGCTGGTGGTGATGAAGGCATTCTTGATGGCGTTCCATTAGTCTTCCACGCTGCCACCTTCCGGAATATCTGCAGCACGCGTCTCCAGTTCTTCAACGAAGGACAGTTTCACCGTGGCATCTTCCAGTCGGCGTGTGTTGAATCGTCGTCCAACTCTTTCCTCCTGCCGACGAATCCGCGCAATGCGCAGGCGTATTTCGCCGATGAGGAGGTGATGATCAGACGCGATATCGGCACTACGTTTATTCCGTACATCAAGAAGGCTCCGTTTCCATTTTCGGCTGATGCAGATGTGGTCGATTTGATTTTCTGTAAAGCCGTCACGGGAGACCCACGTGACCTTGTGAACCGGTCAATGAGGGAAAAGCGATCCCCCGATCACCATGTCGTTATTACCACAAAAATCTGCGAACAGCTCTCCGTTTTCGCTCATTTCTCAGAGACCATGGCGTCCCATAATCCGCTCATGGTTCGAGTTGTCGGATCCGATCTTCGCATTGAAGTCGCCCAAACAGATCTTGATATCACCCTTCGGACACCCTTGACAGTTCGATGGTTATTTTCCCATCGTGGTTAAAATTTTACCCTGAAGCCGACCTATTTGAGTTCTGAAAGTTATTTGGAACAAAATGGATTTGGCGCCAATTTTCTCGCGCACAGAGTATATCTACCGAACTGTCAAATCTAACCATGCTCCTGAGTAGGGTTATTTTTGACCACGAAGAAATAACCATCGAACTGTCAAATTTTAACTAAAAGTTAAACGAATCGCTGGAATGGTTCATAGCCTAAGAAAAACATTTTACGTTGTTTTTCTGCAGCAAATGTTGTTACGTCGTGTTGTAAGTGTTGCAATTTTTTTTCGCATGTGCGTGAAACGTTCCAACTTGACGCAACATTTCGACGTATCAACAATGCAGCGTAACATTTCGTCGAAAGTAGCATGACCTCGGTCATGCTGACTTATCAAAACGACGTATGTGATTTATTTGTTGCAGAACGTTGTAATATATATTTATCAAAATAACTGAAATGTTCACACGCAGTGCAGATTTCAAAGTCAGTGACGATAAACCTTTTCATAACGTATCGTTGAGGTGATTTCAATTGCAATAAAAATGTTTAGTTTCTAAATAGCTTGAGCTTGAGTTTGAGCTTGATTGACTGCCCGTAGTTGCTACTCCATTATGACCAGATCAGCGGCTCTTGCACAGAGAACCAACAGATGTTTACTTGGGACTAGCACTCATCTTCAATGTACAAGTACTGGTGATCTTATTTGTTAGGTCATACTGGCGCCTGCCACGTCAGAATGCAAGTCAATGTAGGGAAAGAGGAGGAAATTATGATGTTATCACTCGCCCACTGCAAGCTGAATATACCTCTGCACTTGCCACGAGTTCAAACGGAAATCATTGGAACTTTTGCGTTAGGTTCGGAAAACAGAGGTTCGTCTTGGTTAACGAGCTGCCAATGTTATAGATAGAAGAAAGCAACTGATGGAATTTCTAATTGGATGTAAGAAACGAGCTTTTTAGTTCACATCCAATTCTAGCAACTACTGCTAGAATAGTCAAGTTGAAGGTATAGGATAGAAATGGAAACGGTATGGAAGTCCATTTCCAGTTCTAGCGATTGCTAGAACATGAGAAATATAGAGAAAGATACAAAGTAGGAGAATGGGACGGACCTGGGATTGAACCCACAACCTCCTGCGTGTGAGGCATAAGCAGTAGCCATATGACTACCAAGCCCGTCTTTCTAAATTGATCAAAATGTTACATACGCCGATTTGAAAAAGTACCCGAGATTTGTATAATATTTATTGAAAGATCCGTGTGGACTTACCGCTTCTGTGTGAGTGTGCATGTATGTACCTGTGCCAGTCGACGAAGGGGTTGCGGCCGACATGACGGTGCGACGGATTCGTATGACCAGTGACGGGGTGGAGCTTGCATTGCGCAGCCCTTCCTGCTATTGTTAGAGTAGAAAGCCATGTGGTTGCTCGCCGGGGAAAGACGAGGCCTGTCGCCGAAAACTCACTTGTTTCTCGAGGCTGCTGCAGAATAGCAACGAATGATGCGGGACGGAAACGTATCCGAACGGGTTGGAAAAACTGCTATGACTTCTATTCTATTCTAACTAATTACAGTACTTTCTTGATTCCGTGATCTTTTGTCCTCTTGTCATTTCTCGTAGTCTCCCTCAATTACGAGATTTACCAATCAATCACCCATTTACATGTCAGAACCTTATTCGTGGAAAAATGAAGGTCGTGGTGCCACAAAACATTTTTGGTGTTGAAAACGAAAATGTCCCCTCGTACAGTTACCCCGAAATTTTGAAGACTTAAAAAAATGCAAAAGGTTTGTTAACAGTGCAAGGCTCAGTGTATAAATATTATTTAGTATTGTTTGAGATTTTTTTTTTTAACTAATTTTATTTGCTAATTATCTAATACATGCATTCATCTCTTAGACTAGGTGTTCCGTGTTTTCTTAACACTATCATCCTTATTTGCTATGTTACGCTTTTAGTTATTATTAATACATTTCAATTGCCTCTGGCAGTTAGAATTTTTTCCTCTGGTTGAATTGAACCATGTAGGAATAACAATGTTTTCAACTTAAACTAAACTTAACCTATTTAAAACTAAGGGTACAGGAGTTAATCGTTGCAATAGAAGATTGCAACGATTTTTGTCTAAAATTGAAATTATTTTGTTGGACATTTGTTGCAATGTCTCAATATTAGAAATTCTATGAAGTTCATTGGTACTATACCACGGAGGCAACTTCAGAATCATTTTCAAAATTTTATTTTGAATCCTCTGAAGTGCCTTCTTTCTGGTATTGCAGCAACTAGTCCATATTGGCACAGCATACAACATGGCAGGTCTAAAATTTGTTTGTAAATCAAAAGTTTGTTCTTAAGACAAAGTTTTGATTTTCTGTTTATAAGTGGATATAGACACTTAATATATTTGTTACATTTGGCTTGAAGGCCTTCAATGTGATTTTTAAAAGTTAATTTTTGATCTAGCAGAAGTCCTAAATATTTAGCTTCGCTAGACCAATTAATTGGAACCCCATTCATAGTGACAATATGTCTGCTAGAAGGTTTCAAATAAGAAGCTCTCGGCTTATGTGGGAAAATTATAAGCTGAGTTTTGGAAGCATTCGGGGAAATTTTCCATTTTTGCAAGTAAGTAGAGAAAATGTCCAAACTTTTTTGCAATCTACTACAAATGACACGAAGGCTACGCCCTTTGGCTGAGAGACCCGTGTCATCTGCAAACAAAGATTTTTGACACCCTGGTGGTAAATCAGGTAAGTCAGAAGTAAAAATATTATACAAAATGGGACCCAGTATGCTGCCTTGGGAACACTAGTTTTACAGGTAATCTATCAGATTTAGAATTCTGATAGTTTACCTGCAGTGAGCGATCTGATAAATAATTTTGGATCAGTTTAATGATGTACAGAGGAAAATTAAAATTCATCAATTTTACAATCAAACCTTCATGCCAAACACTGTCAAATGCTTTCTCTATATCAAGAAGAGCAACTCCAGTCGAATATCCTTCAGATTTGTTGAGCCGAATTAAGTTCGTAACTCTTAATAACTGATGAGTGGTTGAATGCCCATGTCGAAAACCAAATTGCTCATCAGCAAAAATAGAATTGTCATTAATATGAACCATCATTCTATTTAAAATAATCTTTTCAAACAGTTTGCTTATTGAAGAAAGCAAACTGATAGGGCGATAACTAGAAGCCTCAGCTGGATTTTTGTCCGGCTTCAAAATTGGAACAACTTTGGCGTTTTTCCATTTATCTGGGAAGTAATGCCAATTGAAAACATTTGTTAAATAAATTAACCAAAAAGGATAAAGAGCTCTCAGGAAGTTTTTTAATAAGTATGTAGAAAATACCATCATCACCCGGGGCTTTCATATTTTTAAATTTTCTAGTAATAGATCTCACTTCATCCAAATTAGTTCCCCACGAAGGGTCAAAAACATTATCTTGGTTGAGAATGTCTTCAAAGCTTCGTGTAACCTGATCCTCAATTGGACTAGTGAAACCTAGACTAAAATTATGGGCACTCTCGAACTGCTGAGCAAGTTTTTGAGCCTTTTCGCCATTTGTTAATAAAATTTTATTCACTTTTTAAGCGCTGGAATTGGCTTTTGAGGTTTTTTTAAGTATTTTTGTTAATTTACAAAAGGGTTTCGAACTGGGATCCAACTTCGAGACATTATTCTCAAAGTTGGTATTTCTCAGAATAGCGAAACGTTTTTTAATTTCATTTTGCAAATCTCGCCAAATAACTTTCATTGCGGGATCGCGAGTTCTTTGGTATTGCCTTCGCCTCACATTTTTAAGACGGATCAGTAGCTGAAGATCGTCGTCAATAATAATGGAGTTGAATTTAATTTCACATTTAGGAATTGCAATGCCTCTGGCTTCGACAATTAAATTTGTCAAAGATACGAGAGCATTATCAATATCACTTTTGGTATCGAGAGGAATATCAACATCAAAATTCCTATCGATATACGTTTTATATAAATCCCAATCAGCTCTATGATAATTAAAAGTAGAGCTGATTGGATTATAAATGGCTTCTTGTGAGATTTCAAATGTCACAGGAAGGTGATCAGAGTCAAAGCCAGCATGAGTTACCAATTGGCCACACAGCTGACGTGAATCCGTTAAAACCAAATCAATTGTCGAAGGATTTCGAGTGGATGAAAAACAAGTTGGGCCATTGGGATATTGAATAGTATAATATCCCGCAGAACAATCTTTAAATAATATCAGTGTGGAAGCTGATATATCTCCACTAGTGGAGATATATCTAGTGGAGATATATCTAGTGGAGATATATCAGCTTCCACACTGATATTCTTCCCTCCCCCTTCATACGGGAGCTTGGCAGAAGGAAGGTCGTGCGATATGTGCCATCACAAATATTGCCCTCCGCTCGCTTTCAAATCGACTTCTATAAAAAACATTCTTCATGCCTGCCGTATCCTAACTAAACTATCAATTCTATACTTTCGCCTCTGATGCTATCATGAACATGTACGTCCAAGTTTGGAAGATGATATTAGCATTTCCATATCATTGTAAATCGTTTAACTTCACGTAGAAGTAACACACACGAAATCATTAATTTAGTCTTCAAATAAGATTTTGCCGTTGGTATTGCTTTGAGCATTATTCCATGAACGGTGTTTGGCATTGAAGTCACCAATTACGAAGAATTTTGATTTGTTGCGAGTCAGAATTTGAAGATCAGCTTTCAACAAATTCTTTTGCTGCCCATTGCATTGAAAAGGCAAATAGGCTGCAATGAAGGAAAATTGACCAAAATTTGTTTCAACAGAAACTCCCAAGGTTTCAAAAACTTTGGTTTCAAACGAAGAAAATAATTTATGTTTGATACGTCTATTAATGACAATGGCGACCCCACCACAGGCACTGTCAAGACGATCATTTCTGTAGATAAAATAATTTTGATCTCTTTTAATGGAGAGTCCTTGTTTTGAATAAGTTTCTGTTATAATGGCAATATGCACATTATGAACTGTTAGGAAGTTGAATAATTCATCTTCCTTACCCTTTAGAGAGCGGGCATTCCAATTTAGAACTTTCACATAATTATTTGGATCCATTGAAACGGAGTCCGATAACAATTTTTTGTGTGTACTTTATACCAACCTGAACAGCTTCAGGAATGGTATTTGCTTTGAACATTGCATCAATCATGTGATGCAATTGTTCAGTTAAAAAATCAAAAGGGAAGCAGTCATGCTACCTGAATCGGCAACATGACCATTATTTTCCGTTGGGACATGGGTATAAACCTCATTTTGAGAAGAGAAATTTTGTCTACCAGCAGCGATGTTTGCATACGTGGGTACATTGGAAAAATTGGAATTTACTGAAGTGCTTGCTACCCGTTGACGAGCGGCAAAATTTGTTTGTGAATTGTGGTGGGTATGAATTGCTCGACCGGTTACCGGTTTCGAAATTTGAGCGTTTGAAAATTTCTACCCGTCGAATTTGGGATCCGATTGGAATTTCCTGTCATCAATTTTGCAAGGGTATTCAAAAATTTTTGCGTGAAGGGCATTCCCAGAAATTGGATTTATGATTGCCCCCACAATTTGCACATTTAAATTTATTGGAATCTTCTCTCACAGAACATGCGTCCTTGGCGTGAAAGGTTCCACCACAAATCATGCATTTAGCATCCATGTGACAATGTTTGGTTCCATGACCCCACTTTTGGCACTTACGGCACTGGGTGGGGTTTTGGAAATTTCCCCCAGGCCTGCGGAAATGTTCCCATGTAACACGGACATGAGACATAATACAGGTCTTTTCCAAACTTTTCATATTATTTAGTTCACTTTTGTTAAAATGAACTAAATAAATTTCTTGAGATATGCCCCTCTGGGAAGTACCAGAGTGGGATTTCTTTTTCATCTTAATTACTTGGACTGGTGAAAATCCAAGTAATTGAGAAATTTCAATTTTATTCTCATCCAGTGATTTATCATCACTGGGGAGACCTTTCAAGACGACTTTGATCATTCGCTCAGTTTTGTCGTCGTATGTGAAGAATTTATGGCGCTTCTCAGTTAAATACTGAAGAAGACGTTTGCGATCGTCAAAGGATCCCGGCAAAACGCGGCAGTCACCCTTCCTAGCAATCTGAAATGAAATCTTGATCCCCTGAAGGTTACTCAAGATTTCATTCCGAAAGCCAGAAAACTCGGCAACAGATACCACAATTGGCGGAATCCTTTGCTTTTTCGCATGAATCGAATCACCTGGGCTAGAGGTATATTCGATTTGCTCAATTTCATCATTTATCAAATCGATTTGATTGCTCAGTTCGATTGGAGAAGAATTATTTCCGATATTAGAGTTAGAAGGAATATCTGAATTCTCCAGCTTCCTTCTATTTTTTCCGCGCTTTGGCAGGACGGTCTTGAAACCTTGTTTCTTTGAAGGAAGTGGGGAATTCAGAGACTCCCCCTTCCTCTTGTTTTTATTAATGCTCATGGCTAAGCGTGGAGACGTGACCTTCTAAGAGGTTTTTTTTTCCCAGAACGGTGTCCCTGCAGGATTACCACCGCTTGTCGGAATTTTACTTCCGCAAACGGGTCCAACGTAAAACGAAGGCACGGGTCCTTACAAAGATCGTAACGGGATCAGTGGGTACAAATAGCGCTAAGAAGCACCGTTGAAATTAAAATAGATTCGGGTAGTATTAAAAACTTCCTTCCGCAAAGAGAGAAAGAACCGCACAGCACGAAAGCACGATGCGGTCTGATTGTTTGAGAATAATTCAATTAGTTTACTTAAGCTAACATCGTAATACCCCAAAGGCAAACTGTTAAAACAAGACTAGTAACGAATACTTTTCTTTTTAAATCACATGTATCGGCGAGTATCGGATAAAAGTAATCAGAGTAAATTTTCTATTTCAAAAATTGCTTTGGCCTTTTGAGTGTTAATAATCAGCCAATTAGTTATTATACCTTCTGATTTATGGTGATAGAATGAAGATTGGCAAGGGCATACAAAATAGTGGCTACGTGTGAACATGTTTCGGATATGCCAACAGGACACCTACAGTACGCTGACTTGACCAATCCATTTTGCTCAATGATTATCCACACACAGTATGGTAGTTGTTCCGATAATCGCATTGATTTCTGAACCTGTGATTAGAAAGATTATTATTAAATTAAAAATTATAATGCGCACAAATGTAACGATGAACTCACTTTTCCACAAACAACGTAATAATTATTAATCAAGCATCCTTCTACAGAGCTCACATATCCTGCTTCAAATTTCTTATAAGCTTCCAGACTTTTGTTGCTTCCGGATCGCAGCTCAAGATATGGAGACGCATGGTGTAGGAGATAATCTACAACATTGCCTGTGTTCACGGAAGCCGGAATTTTCCTTCCGTTCATCCTGATGTCGAATGGATCTTGATCATTAATCAGTGGGGTCGCGTAACCTTATTTTTTACCTATGCACTGATACGAAAAATGAAAATTTTGATATTTTTACATGCCAAATGGAAAATAAAATTATCAGAGTCGTTTAAACTAATCAAAATCTAGTTATTCTAGGGTAAAAGTTCCGATAGCCGTGGGTGTTCCTATAGTTGCGGTAGTATGGTATACTTAAAATTTACAAATCAAACGCAGCAACCCATATTGTTAATCAATTAGTTAATCAGTCAGTACCCGAACCGAACCAAAACATCTTGACTAGCTCTTTCAAATTGGTAAATATCCTCAAAATGCCTCAATATTTTTCGGTCTGTGCACCAATAGTTGCGGTAGTGTTCTATAGGAAAAAAGCTTAAAAAATATAGCAACTATTGGAACACTGTGCCAATAATTGGAGTTATGATTTCAAGTTTTTAGTGTTGGAACACGCTTAGTTCTTCCATCATTGGATCATTTACCCTATGAATTTTCGCATAACAATTCCTTAAATTAAAATGCAGTGCACAGGTAGATTGAGGTTAGGTAAACGCCACTGTCATTAATTATACTTATCTTCTCCCGATATCTGGTATGAAGTTCAGAGGAATTTGACGATCTGATCCCTTGATCCATTTCGCACTACAGCTTTTTCTTTAAGATCACTGGCGAGTTAAAATTCTTCCAAGTCTGAAACGTAAACAACAAGGCCATTAAACGTCAAAGTGCCCTATGCGTTGTTGGTAGGCCTAGTTACACTCGTTTCATACTCGTTTAGCGAGTATTTCCACCACTGATCACTAGGTGAATTTATCCTAGGTGGTGATTGCATTTTCTTTGCTACAATTCAAGCTTTGCTGTGAGTAGCACACTAAGTTGCGAAAAAAAAATCCAACGAATGCTGCAAAAAAATGTATTTCGGTACCAATATTCATGAGTAACAATTTAAAATGTTAAAGATCATCCAGTTTGGCTAAAATGTGCCCGTCCTCTGTCATCAGCCGTTGTTTGTTGAAGCGATAAGAACCGCCTTGATGAGATCCCTCTTGCACCCAGAGTATGCATTAGAAAATCTTCGCTTCGGTGCACTGTTTGAAATTGTTTGTTCACTTAGCTTTGTGTGTGCACTTCACCACCCCATCCGATCCTGATGTATGCTGCAGGAGCCATCTGATTTAGTTTTTACTCGAACGTCGACAACGAGTTCACAGCTCATCATGAGTCGGCCAGAGTCGAATTGCGGAAGTACACCTACCCAGATACGGAGATTGTCACTTCGAGTAGCAATCTGACCAGCCGAGCCGGCAAAGATTTGCGGGTCTCGCCGTTTGCTCGTTCCCGGATGATGTATGGCATGCTTTTCACGGGACCAGTTCATCCATCGCTGGCTGCCTGGCTGGCTGGCCGGTCGGCCGTCGTCGTCGACATGATGTGGTTGAACAATCTACACTCGGTTGGCTGGTTGGTCGGCCGTTGGCAGAGCCGAAGTAAGAACGAAAGCTCACCATTTAGCTTGCCTCGGCTTAAAATGCATGCTTTGAAACGGAAATTATGACGTGGGGTGCTAAAATATGATAATTTTATTCCACATGGCAGCTTTCGCCATTGACCACATCAGCACCGGACCAACCGGGTTTGAGACACTACTGAAGGGGACTGGTAAATAGTGGTGCGATGAGTAACAAACCTGGATCGATTCACCGTGCAGTGATAATGCCTTTCTTTTTCCAATTGAAATAGTTTTAGTATAAGGGTTGGTTTAACCGCAAAATAGTTGAATTCTAGTTTTCAATTCAGTGTTGAAAAGTTTTGGGTTTCGTTAATTTACAGTGAATGGTTAATGGTTACAATCATTTTAATCACTTCGTACACAAAGTTAATGATAAATTAACTTTTTGTGGCAACACCCAACAGCCCCTTGTACAGTCCATTATAAGTTTACATAGATCGTACCACATATTAAAAACTTGTTTTTGAAGTGCAATTATGGCCTTTCGTTACTACTGTACTGTTGCAATAGAGCAAAAAAAGTATTCCTCGCTTGTCTCAAACGCAAAGTTCGGGTAGGGCTGTCAAGCACCGTCGGTAACGCTCGACGAAGGTGAGAAAAAGTGTTCCTATTCCAAACAAGTTTAAAGGATGAGGGTTTCCCAATGTGGAATGCCGATCGCGACAAGAGCTGCAAAATATTGCAAGTTGTATACTCGCTTAACTGAAAATATAACTATATTATTTGTAATTCAATGCATGGAAGGTAAATTAAAAGGCATTTCATCTGACTGGCGCTTGGTAAAAGTTTACAGTGTGGGACCGAAATCCGTGCACCTCAAGAGACATCAATAAATTAAAAAGGGTTTAAGATAATTAATTTAGAAAAAAATATCTTATCCTGTTCAGACAGTTGAGAATAAGCTTCTAGGGCATTGAAATGGAAAGTAGCCTTTGAAATTAAGAGAACAAAAATCAAAAACAAATGAACACCCACCAAACGCGGAGTTTCTGCCGCCATTGTTTTGTTAGTAAAGCATAATTGTAGCAAAAGTAACTGTATTTTAATTGCTAATTGAAAATCATTACATAAGACAACCGGAATACAAATCGAAGGGATCGCTTCTCGAGATACGTATTCACCCAATCAGGAAAGAATAACAAATTTATATCATATTGTGTTACTGAGTTCAACAGTTTTTCTAACATATGCTGTTATAAACTTGGTTCAGGATGTTAAGAAAATTAATTATAATAGTTCAGGATGTTGTTAAAATAACTAAATTTTGTAACAAAACAATGAAACATAACTTATTCTGTTATAATTTTGTTAAAAAAAGTGATAATAATTTATCATAACTCGATTATATCAACGGTTTTTATAAATAACTGATGATGTTACAATTATGTTATAATCTTGTTTTGCTTTCCTAGTCGGGGCAACTATTTACAGTGGTAGTTTAGCCTATCAGTCTGCTTCAATTTAAATATTTAGTTTAAAGATAGCTGTAGGGATTTTCCTTAATTGTAGGGAGAGAGCTGTAGGGAGATCCTTTAATTCGAAATCCGTTCACCGTTCAAGAGTAGTTGATTGAATTCATTTTTTTATCATATTATTTAGATGTGAAGCATTTCAAAAGTAGAAGCCTTCATGCTCCTGTGTAAATGACAAATGTTTCATTTGCACTCGATTCCTATTTCCTAGGGACTTTTTTATATACTGAGGTGCTTAAGTGTAGGGGAGGTGGGTAGACTTGATCCCCGGGGAGACTTGATCACCCCCTGTTTTATCGAGAACTAAAGTAGTTTTGTTCTAGCGTATTTTTTCGTATAGATCCTCTAGACAAATGACCTTTATGTGGTGAGTTATTTTTTGGATTGACAACCTTATTTATTCTGCAGGGCGGTTTGTATGTTTTGACCTTCCTAAAGATTTTTTTATTCGCCACGCAAAATTTTTCATAACAATGACCAAAGTCTTTCGTTTTTTCTCAGCAACAAGCCATAAATATGCTTATTGATCTGTACTGATGAAAATGTCAACATTCCATCAAAGTTTTAGGATATTTGAGTTTGAAGTTATTGCCTCAATATGGGGAGACTTGATCCCCCGTTAGTCACCCATACAAAAATTTGGCGAAAAAATTCAAAAAAATATAAATCTGTTCTTAGGCTACTAATTTTCCGTAGATTTGACGGATTTGATGAAGGGTTGGCAGAAAAAATGATTTATTGCCTAGATCTCATAGAAAGGGGATCAAGTCTCCCCAAATTTTAAAATTGCATGTGCTGTTGAATTCAATAACAAAAATCGTTCATGTATACGCACAGCACTTCGATAATTCCGCGTATTTTGAAGGGAAAATATTTCAAAAATCTGAGGGCACCTTTCTAATTTTATCAAAGCAAGTTTTTGGAGAGGGATCAATTTCCTCCGAATATTTTCAAAGTCGATTTTTGACAGCACTCCAAAAAATCTATTGTGTATCAATAACAACAATAATTTAAGGAATGTCATACATCAGTAAAGTTAAATACTATATTACTTATTTTTGGCTGTGATACATCGGAAATCAAAAAAGGGGATCAAGTCTACCCAGTCTCCCCTACGGATATTGATGTCCCACTGCAACGTTCGAACCATTATTTTATCTGACCAACCGAGTATTTCACAGGCATCGTTGTAGTAAGCTTTGCCCTACTTACAACTAGGTTAACCATCTTCGATGGTCACACTGAGTATTCACTGACGATTCATCATGTTTAGGTAGGGGCCCCTTCCCCCCCTTGGGTGACAATATACCCTACCTAAGCAAAGACTACTCTAATGTCTTAGCTGATTTTCATGGATATTTTTACCTCATGCAACAGTTAAACAATATAGCTATCCGATTCTTTTTTTTCTTTTATTGGCATTACAACCCCCACTGGGACATTGTCGCCTCGCTGCTTAGTGTTCATTCAGCACATTCAGCACCAACGGAGCAGACACAAAAACGGGGTAGACAGTCTCTAGATGATGAGCTCCCTGGGGGCCGCTCCAAAACGCGGAGGGTTACTACCCCGAACAAGGGTAGTGGGGCTGGGAAGCTGAACCCCGGCCAGGTACCTCCAAAACTGGGGGAGGAAGGACCTGGAAAGGTCCGTCCACCCAGGAAAGACGGTGGCAAGGGGTTACGACAGGCTGAGAGCACTCAATCGCCCCAGACCAGGGAAATAGAGGGAGATGACGTCTCCTGGACCCTGAACAAGAACAAGAGGCAGAAAAGAAGGCCAAGGCGAATGAGGGTAGCAAGAAGTCCAGGGTAGGCGCCAATCGCTTCAAGGGCGATGCCCTAGTCATCAAGACGGACGAGGCTAAGTACTCGCACGTCTTGAAGGCGATGAGGAGTGACGTCAAGCTCGGTGAACTCGGCGCTGACGTACGTCGAATAAGACGTACCCGGACGGGCGAGATGATCCTCGAGCTGAAGCGGGGCGTCTCGCAAAGGGCGCCGCCTACAAGAAGTTGGCGGAGGAAGTCCTAGACGAGACGGTCAATGTGAAGGCACTCACGACGGAGGTGAATCTAAAGGTTAAAGACCTGGACGAGATCACCGAAGTCGAAAAGCTCGTCACGGCACTGCGGCGACAGTGTGAAGTGGAGATGGATATGGATATGGACAACAGGGAAATAACCAGTCGGTGTCTTCGACACACGAGGGCCTCGTCATTGCCAAAGTCAACGTTCTGGAGCCCTGGCCAAACGAGTAGTTTGAACTGGAAGCTAGATGATGGTTACACTCACAGCGACCACCTGACGGTTCGCTACAGTATCGACTATACGACCAGCATTCAGCGGACGGAAGAAGGGGCGAGGCTTAGCCCTCGCATGTGGAAGACATCGTACTTCGACGACGAGCTGTTTAAGGAAGCGCTCCGCCGCGAGCACAATACTCTCGGTCTGAACGGCGAGCAGCTGGTAACAGTACTCTCGCGTGCATGCGATGCCACCATGCCTAGGAAAGTCCACCCTAGGAATGGGAGGCCACCGGTTTACTGGTGGACTCAATCAATTGCGAACCTGCGCCGCGTCTGCCTACGGACACGGAGGCGGATGCAGCGAGCACGCACAAAAGAGGAGCGTGTTAAACGACGGGTGGCGTTCGTGGCTGCTAGAGCCGCTCTGAAGACTGAGATTAGATCAAGCAAAAAAGCCTGCTTTGAGGGCCTGTGTCAAAGTGCCAACGCGAATCCATGGGGTGACGCCTATAGGGTCGTAATAGCCAAGACACGTGGGGCGATGGCCTCTACAGAGCGGTCTCCAGAGATGTTGGAGAGGATCATCACGGAGAGGATCATCGCGGTCGTTTTATTCCGGGGTTATTATTTTGGAAAACCTCCCCCGTGTTGGCAATTTCCAACAATTAGTTATTTTCGTTTATATACGAAAACGAACTTTGCGTCGAATCGGTCATGTCAAGTCGAACCCTACGGTCGGGAAGAGTGGTTGGTGAGGCTGAAAGTTCAAATATCGGTGCAAATGGTGGTGTGCAAGTGGTGGTCACGGCTGATCCGGAGAAGTCTCATCCCGGATGAACACGCCAGGTGTGTCGTGGACTAGTTTCAGCCGAAATGGTGCAAGGCGACGTGTGTTCCAAATGGCATCACTTCCAGTGTGTAGGAGTCACGCAGTAGATAGTTAATTTTCCCTGGAGTTGTTCCAAATGCGAGTCTGCGAAAGGTGTCCAGGAAACCAGTTCAACTGCTGCTTTGCTTCAAGCAAGAGGTGGTCCATCGGGACAGTCTTCCAAATCATACCGGCAGCAGCATCAGCCGCAGCGACCCGAGATAACAGCTAATCAACTAGGCTTATCGCTGGCCGCGAACGAGTCAAACCAACCCAAGGGAGCAGATCAGGCACCGTTCGTCACTTCGCTGCAATGGATTGTGTCTCCGTCTAGAAACGGATCTAAAGCTCCATTAGTGTCTTCGAGTCGTTCTTCACAAGCCCTCGCTAGGTTAAAGCTTCAAATGCTGGTGCTGGAGGATATGCGGAGCGTCCAGCGGTGTGAAGCAGAGCGACAACAAGCAATCGCAGCAGAGGAAGCTAAAAAGAAAAAAGCATTCCTGGAGCAGAAATATCAACTGCTGGAGCAAGCTATGAGCGAAAATGGCTCATCTAACGATGGTTCTCTGGCCAGAACGCGGAACTGGATTGCATCTACGAATGCAAACCGTAGTGGGCTGATAGCATCGAATGTCGAGGTACACGTCGAACCGATCATGCATGCTGGTAAGATGCAACTATGGAACCCAGCAGTTGCACGGATTGGTAGCACTCGCTCATCGCTACCAGAGCCCAACCCCCCTGATCCATTCCCAGCACCGGAGTCCATGCTGAGCTATAACGTAGATCCACCGGCATTGAGCGCCGGAATGCAGCAGTTAGCTCTCGGCTCAACAAGTCAAGCTCCGTTACCGGGACAGTATCAACCACCAAGGGTTGAACCTTCGCGTCGGGTTTCCATGGCACAGTTTGTAATAATACTACTATTGTGTAAAATATATTTATTCAGCACTGTTATAACCCTATGTCAAATAGATAGTATAGTCCGTCAGTCTTTGTGTAGAGTTGTCACTAGTTGAAATAAATGTAAATGGCTACCGCATGTTGTAGTGATTTTATTGTCGTAAAATAAAAAACTTTTACATGGTGTCGGAAGTGGAATTAATTTTACAAGTTAGTCGGAATTCGAAGTTATCGTTTCCGTTAAAGCGTGTCGTCGTCGAAGATAGTGAACAAGATCTGTTTCGACGGAGTAAAAGTGAAAAAAAAAACAAACTCAGAGAAACGCAACAATATGGCGTCAATGGAACTGCGTATGCCCAATCCATTGGACTGTTCCAATTTGGCGGCCGAGTGGCCGAAGTGGAAGCAAACGTTTTTGATCTATATGTTCGCGAACAAAAAGGATGGTGACCCGGAACAAAGCAAAATTGCCACATTCCTGTGGTTGATTGGACAGCGAGGAGTTGAAGTATTCAACACGCTATTTCCCAACGATGGAACCTTAAGGACATAGTTGGAAGAGTACCACGATGGCCGTCAATATGGCACCTGACCTTCCACGGGTCAACCCCACACCTTCCGCACTCCTGTCCCACAAACATTCGAATGCATCGAACAGCTTCGAACAAAAGTTCAATATTCGAATTACTAACCTGTTCACAGCATATTTATTCACTTCCCGTGATAATGAACATGTTTCTCCGAAGAATCCTATGTATTTCGGCTCGAATTATATCATAAATCAGCAATCTTGTGCCAATTTAATAGCCGTTCGCGATTTGGTGGGCTTATCACTGCACTTCACTTCCTCTCAAGGGGCATTGGAAAAATTAAGTTTTTACTCACTTCTTCGCACATGAGCAGCCCGAAATGTCGATGGAATGCAAGTGAAACATCACTTTTTGAAATCAGTCACTTGTTTGAACCGAAAACTTTATAAAAACTGCTATTTTTGCCCGAAAAAAACTATGAAAAACTGATCGCGGAGCGAATGTAAACACCGGCGGCACCGATAGCAGCAAACTAACTAGGGTGGTTCAAAAATGATTTTGCTCCGCCAGGCTCAGTCGATGATGTTTCATATTTTGGGTGTCGTTTGATGGTTTGGGCTGGTTTAAATAGGGACTTATCGTGCACAGGTCGTTTCAGGTTTGTATGACTGACAGTTGATATGGCGAGGTTGAATTTAACATTATTCTGATTGTGGCACTCCTTCATTGGGCGCTGGCGAGGGGGAGACCATATGACTGGATGAAATACCACTTGTCATAAGACAAGTTTGTACAATCCCATTTAATTCACCCCTTAATTGTACCTTGACAGATACGTATTTCGACCTCAACAGTAAGGTCGTCTTCAGTGTCTCGTTCTTGCCCGACTAAGTGGTGGAATTAAATGGGATTGTACAAACTCGTCTTATGACAAGTGAAAACATTCCACTAAAAAGCTCAAAATAATTTTCTTAACAAAATTGATGAAATATTCAAGAGCTTTAACTCCATAGACAATGCATATTGAATGGTCGTTCCAACAGTTGGAAGTCGATTTTAATCGAGGTTGCCAGTCTCTAGCATCAAGGATGTTATTGATCATTTAGTAATTTGCATTCGATCCACTAGTAGTTGAATTCTAACAACAAACCATCAGGCAGAGTTTTAGAAAAACCTTCGCACTAGAAGTCCACCATACAACACATTTTGAAAATCAGCTTCTGGAATAAGTTATTGACAAAATACTAAATGATCGAACGCAAATTCCTTAACGATCGATAACATTCTTGTTTAGCATGCCCGCATAATCATGGACCATACGTAGACCGCATCTGTTATAATTGAAGAGAATAAGTGGTATTGTAGCGATGGTCTCACTAATAGTAGTCAACTATAAATGGACAGTCTCATATACTGTTTCAACAGTAGCTAAGATGGTAAACGGCCAAACTACCATATGAGTAATGGGCGGTTAAGTATAATTAACATTTAAATCTGGTCGTTTTTTCGAACAAAATTTTCGATGTACCATACATCAGTTGGTAGATGTACAATTCAAGAACTATATAATTACACATCGACAGCATGTTATGTATTAACAGTAAGTGTTGATGTAGGCTTGGTATGGTGAATCAAGCTTAAAATTGTATGCTAACAATGAAGTGAATAGTGACAATATATCTTATAACACATATGTAATTTTGACTGCATGGCATGTCGTTTTTCATTATGCGGGTGATAATCAGGCTTCACAGAAGGAATCAGTGAAACGTGTAATTCAACAAAATAGCCAGAATTTGTCTGAGATATCTGCACCAGGGGCAGATACTTCGTACAGAAAGTGTGACATGGGGGTGAGCGGGATATAAAATACTATTTTTTTGCGTTACGTAATCAATGGTTCTTTCCTGTGGTGCGAATTTCGTTCAGTGAAGTCTCTGGAATGTTGCTTTCAGCTATGTGGGTTCTCTTTTCACCAGCGTTTGGAGGGGAGGCGCTGTAGCCAGTGTAGTGAAAGGTTTAGTTTCACATACTAGTTTTCATACAAACTTGAACCGGCTTGTGCTCACCCAGGTTTTGTTCGATTCGGTTTTTGGAGGACACTCGGAGCATGGGACGGAATCGAGTGAGCGTGTTGGAGCTGGGTCGTTTTTTGAACCACCCTACTAATATTTTATGTTTTTTATAAATACGACACCAATACTACTACAGTATATGACAGTTTTTATTGTACCAATACTTTCAAAGCTTTGTTTTGGTACTCAACCCACCTTCACCTTAAACGGAATGTTTGGTGATGGTGGAGGACAAGCTGCTGTAGCTGGTGCTGCTGGAGCTGTGGCTGGTGCTGCTGTTGGTGGAGCTGCGGCTGGTGCTGCTGTTGGTGGAGCTGGTGGTGGCGTAGGTGGAGGAATACCTGCAGGTGGTGGGCGAACATTGAATGACGTTATCGACGCTTTTGATGATTATTGTTTGCCAAGGAAAAATGTTGCCATGGAAGCCTTTAAATTCAATATGATTATCCAAAAGGAGAAACAATCATTTGGGAGTTTTGAAAGTGAGCTGCGTACCCAGTTGCAGTATTGCGAATTCGAATGTACTAATTGTCAAACATCATATGCGGATCGTTTGCTGCGCGACCGGATCATAGTTGGAGTCCAAGATAAAAAACTTCAACTAAAATTGCTGGTTGGAAAGGATGATCCCTTGGCCAAGGTAATCGAAAGTTGTAAGGTGTTCGAAGCTGCTGCTGCTAATAAACAACTGCTGAACCGGAAAAATGCAGAAATCAAATCATTCGTCGAAGAATCTCGAGAAGCCGGAATCTTGTCTGAAACTCCAGGAGTCTTCTCTTCATTGGCATTACATCCCCTACTGGGTCATTGCCGCCTCGCAGCTTAGTGTTCAATTAGCACTTCCACAGTTATTAACTGCGAGGTTTCTAAGCCAAGTTACCATTTCTGCATTCGTATATCATGAGGCTAACACGATGATACTTTTATGCCCAAGGAAGTCGAGACAATTTCCAATCCGAAAATTGTCTAGACCGGCACCGGGAATCGAACCCAGCCATCCTCAGCATGGTCTTGCTTTGTAGCCGCGCATCTTACCGCACGGCTAAGGAGGGCCCCAAAAACTCCAGGAGTAGCTGTAGTCAAACGAAGTTGTTACAACTGTGGTCAAGCATTCAACGGTCAACATGTTCGTCATTGCCCGGCGATAAACATCAGGTGCAATAAGTGCGGCAGGATTGGACATTTTCAAAAATGTTGCAAGGCTGGAGGAAGCGATGTTACGAAAGGGAGGCCGCAGCAGAAGGATGACAAGAAGAAGACGGTGGTTAAAAATATCCGATCAATTGACTGGCGTGACTCAGGTAAATTGTTGAATGTAGAACAGGATGACAGTGCTGAATTGACAGGGTTATCGCACATTTATCATTACAGAAGTCTGAATGACAGAGTTGTAGCGCGTGTGAGATGGATGAAAACGTTCCTCATTCAGGATTATCCTGTTACCTTTAAACTTGATACTGGATCTGATATAAACTGTATGCCGTTGAATTTAATTACAAAATTAAAAATTTGAATTTCTAAATTTAAGCAATATCGTGTATTGGACTACAGCTCTAACGAAATCAAAGTTCACGGTCAGGTGTCACTAATTTGCATAGACAAAGACAGTGAAGAAAGACATTCTTTCAGTTTTCTAGTTGTGGATAATGATTTTAAGCCACTCCTGGGTATGGAATCTTGTGTTGCACATGGTCTTCTTAAACGTACTTACTCCGTATGCGTGGAGGGTAATTTGCCGCCTGACGTAAATACATTTCTCTCTATGTTTAGAAATCTTTTCGATGGTCTTGGCAAGTGTCCTGGAACCTGTTCAATTGTTTTAAAAGAAGATTCTTCCCCCGCATTGCATTACAAGAAAAGAATTCCTTTAAGCTTGCAAGTAAGCATATGCGGTATTTCGAAAAATTTCGTTTTAGGGCATTCGAAACGAAATTCCGCGGAATTTCGCGGAATTTTAGTATGGCGAAATCTGATTTTCTGATTTCGTTTCGTATCGATTAATTTCAAAAATTTCGACGGAAAAATCATGCTTTTAACGAAATTAAACGGAATTTCGCGAAATTTCGAAATGAATTTTTAATATTTCAAATTTTCATATCGTAAAAAAATTTGGCTGCGCCGCTGAATAAAGCCATTCAAACTCTATTTAAAATTTTATAAGGTACATCGGGGCAAGTTGAAACGGTTTTTTCAAAGTTGAACTTTGTAGTGCTATAAAAAAATCATTCTTTGATAAATTTTGAGTTCGTTTGCGGCATTTGCTAGTTCGGGGCAAAGATTATACATAAAAAATTAGCAACCTTACCAAACTTTCTTATAAATAGTTAGTATACTAAAATTATATTTTTATATGCATCGTTTCAACTTCCCCACGTATCGGGGCAAGTTGAAACACTGCGCTATATACAGACATTAGCCAATTTTGCCGTATCAAAAACAAAATATAGTACTCAGTGAAACTCAAGATGCTGGTATGCTCAAGAAGGTTGGTATGGTGACTGTACTGCCAGGACACTCATAAGCCCATGTAAATGTTGATGTAAACTTCTGATGATTTTGAATATCTTTCAGACGTTAGCTCAAAATTGTCTCCTGTTAAGGAAAAGTGATAAAATAGTAGGCTTTGTTCTAGAATTTTGAAAATCAAATCCTTCTTGTATTGTCTAGCTTGATATTTACTCGGATTACTTTTCAGGATGGTTGATTATTTGGTTCGCTTGAATTATGCGCTTGATCAATTCGCTTGTGTTTTAATTAACCAGCATATCTCTCACAAACCCCTCGATTGAAGAGATAGGGGACTAGGCAAGTGAAAGGTGGAGTTAACAAAATAGTTACATGCTCTGTGAGTCGAATCGAACGGAGCCTTTTTGTTACATCATATATGCTGTAACATTTTTATACTGTGTAGATATAGATTGGATGATTAAGATTACCTACCGTGAAAATTTGATGGAAAAAAACACTTACAAACACCATTTTGAGACTTATTTCATTGGCACGCCAAAAACAACTACCATGATATGTGAAGCAATTTTATCCAATGGAAATTTGCAGGAAATCGTTGATTTCAGCGTTAACTTTTGGGTTTTGTTCAGGGGGTCCATTATACGCATGGGGTCAATTACTAGCACTCTCCCTAATATTTAGCAATAAACGTAAATGTCTGCGTTCTAGTTAGTTTACATTTAATAGCTAAAGGCTTATACATTGTTCTCAAGGTCTGAAAAGATTTATAACTGTTGATTTTAAGCATTATATTCATTTTTTTTCATCTAGCAGTTATGTTTTTTCAAGTGAAATCTTTTGTGCTTGTAACTTTCGCTTCTCTTACATAAATAATAGATATTTCTATCGAGTTTCGATAGTTTCTATCGAGGAAGATAAACATCGATTTTTGAAACATATTGTATGGAAGGTTCTGTACCAAATTAATTTGATTACACTGGCGACCACCTTATCAGAGCTACCGACTGAATTGTCCCATCATGTCCTAGCTTTCAGCAAACACGTATGCCTATTTTTTATTGCTAAAACACAGCAAATAGTTTATTGGAAATCAGCAAATAACCTTATTTTGTACGGAAGTCTGTTCCTTATGCTGAGCTGCAGAAATAAAAAATGATTGTGTGTTTTTAGTATTGCGAAAGTTGTTTGGATACTCAAAATTACCTTCATCCTATAACTTTAGTAGACCCTCAAGACCCTCAATTTCAGTAGGTTCAAGTTTCCTATATTCTCTTAATTATTCAGATCTGTTATAGTTTTTTATACATTCTATTTCCAATGGTTTGAATTTCCAGGCTTTACAGATTCATGATGGAATGGAGAACGTTTTCCAGGGCGCCAGGAAATGTGAGGCAAGTAGGCTGAACCCGGAACTGTTCCGCATAATCCGGGACGTTTGTAACCTAATGCCTACATGCAGATAGCGTAATGGTGTTGCTAGAGTAAGAGCATCTCACAGCTATTATTGTTAAGGTCCGACTCCCATCAGCGTGCCATAAAATTTTTCTAATCGTTCTCACAAAAAGTGAGTGAGAGGTGAAGTGATTAAACGAAAAAGGTTTTCGTCTAGCAGTCACGATTTTCGTTTATCTTCAAAGGCCGAGAAAAAATGATGGATGAAAAATGCCCCTCACCAGAACCAAAAAAAATGCTCGCTTAATATTTCCATCAGACCTCAGTAAAAAATTAGAAAAAAGCCGAGTTTGCACACTTAGTTTTTTATTCTGCAGCTCGGTAAAAATCCGCATAGCCGTGCGCCAGCAAAATAAATAACTGATATTCCGGCAAAATTATGTTTGTTAGCTTATTTTCGGCAAATTATTTGTTGATTTCCAGCAATTTTGACAGAAATCTCGCCAAAAACCCGTTTGCTGGGGCACAGCTGTGCGAATCTCGGTAAAAGTTGACCATTTTGCTGACATCCCGTTAAAAAAATTTAAGTGTGTACTACTGCAACCAACAGCTGTTTGGAAAGTCTCACAGATTCAATAAATATTCTTGAATTTGGTTGGAAATTTGCCTGGAGACTTTATTCAAGATGTCGATTGAAATGGAAGGGTGGCACTTTAAATCTGTAATACTTTCCAAAATGATGAACTTTAAATTTTTCTTTTACAATATTAAACAAAATTAATTTTCTTTTATTCGTATTCTTTTTATTGGTTTTTTGCATTATGCACATAATGCAAAAAAAAAAACTATTCAATAAAAATTCCGCGGAATTTTTTTTTAAATTTCGTTTCGTTTCGAAAAATTTCGAATCAAATGGACCTCAATTTCGTTTCGTATCGAAGTATCGGAAGTAAATCTGAATTTCGTTTCGTTTCGTTCCGAGCCAACAATAGCATTTCAAATTTCGTTTCGTTTCGTTTCGTCAGGAAAAAATGTGTTATCGCATACCCTTACTTGCAAGATAGGCTCAAAGATCAGTTGAATGAGATGGTTTTTTTTTTTTTTTTTACCAGTTCATTTATTTGGTAGGCTCAGTCGTGTGTGACACTTTGCGGAGCCGCAATTCTCAAGTATGATATTTTTACATGGTATATCATCTTATCTTAACAGTTAGTTGGGAGGGGACATAGACCATAATACTCGTGGCGACTCAAGGTTAAAAAACTTAATACAGGACGGACGGGGTAGGGATTTGGGTTTAGGTTATTTCAGCTGCTCATCCGGGCGTTTGACGTTGAACGTTGAAAACGATTTTGCGTGGCGTCGTGCTCGATTTTGGTTCGTCAGGGAGCATCTTCCGGATGGCCAGAGCTTCGGGGTACATGGTACAGAGAAACAGAATCGGACAAGAAAAAAACTGAGAAAGAGAAGAATATAGGCATTAAACTTTGATGTCAGCCAAGCAAAGGAAGGCATAGATGGCCTGCATATATATCACATCGCGATCTCCCAAAACACCTCGTATCACCCTTAAGGGTTGTTTACCTCGGCCACAAGGGTATCCAATAGTTGCTCTCTGGAGGCGTCATTTTCCGAGCAATACCAAACTACGTGATCGATGTCATCGTAACCTACATAGGTTGCTATCGACCAGGTTTATTCTGTAGAGATGTGTGTTTAGTGAATAGTGATTGGACATAAGCCTCGACATCGTGCGGATGAAGCCTCGACTTAAGTCCTCACCTCTGAACCACGCTCGCGCAGAAACTTTAGGAACTATGGAAAATAGCCACCGTCCAAGTTCATTGTGTGACCAAATCATTTGCCAATTTTGAAGAGTACTCTGACGGACTAATGGGAAAAACTCGTTATTCGAGATTTGTCTATCATAAACTTCACCTTCCTGTGCGCCCACCTTTGCTAGCGAGTCCGCCTTCTCATTGCCATAGATTAGGCAATGGGATGGGACCCATACAAAGGTAATCTTGAATGATCTTTCGACCAAATCACGCATCTGCTCTCTTATAGTTGTAAGAAAGTAAGATGCGTGCTTAAAAGGTTTCATCGTCCGGAGTGCCTCGATAGAACTAAGACTATCCGAGAAGATGAAATAATGGTCTACGGGCTGATCGGAAATTATCCCCAAAGCGAAATTAATTGCTGCCAGCTCAGCAACATAAACCGAACACGGTTCTTGAAGTTTTCGGAAGGTGGTTGAATTTACGTTGAAAACACCGAATCCAGTGGATCCATTAATGCGAGAACCATCAGTGAAATATCTGTTATTGCAATTGACATGTTCATATTTTTCAGAAAAAATGGAAGGGATAGATATTTGTCGAAGATGATCTGGTATTCCTTGAATAGCATGTTTCATGGACAGATCGTATTCAATTGAGGAACTGTCGTTGGTGAAGAGAACTCGAGGTGGATTATAACATGGAAGACAGAGATCTGTCGATATGTAGTTGAGATAGACTCGCAGGTATCTTGAACGATGAGCCAGTTCAAGCATATTATCGAAGTTTTCTAATACAAGTGTGTTACTTGTTCCACATTTGATCAGTATTCTAAGTGAGAGCTCCCAGTAACGGTGCTTTAAAGGAGTGACTCCAGCAAGCACCTCCAGGCTCATGTTATGCGTTGAATGCATACAGCCAAGAGCAATACGCAAACAGCGATATTGAATTCGTTCCAATTTGATCAGGTGGCAATCAGCTGCTGAGAGGAAGCAGAAAGAGCCATACTCTAAAACAGAGAGAATAGTCGTTTTATATAGTTTGATTAGGTCTTCCGGGTGAGCGCCCCACCAAGTTCCAGAGATAGAACGGAGAAAATTGATCCTTTTTCGGCATTTCTCTAACAAATAATCAATATGGGTTTTCCAGGTACACTTGGAATCAAACCAGACCCCAAGGTATTTAGAAGATAATGATTGGTTTATGTCATCTTTCAACAGCTTTAGTTTCAGTTGAGCTGGGTACCGCTTCTTAGTAAACACTACCAATTGAGTTTTTTGCGGAGAGAACTCGATCCCTAAATATCTGGCCCAAACAGTCAGGTTATTTATGGAATTTTGCAATGGTCTTTGCAGGACATTTGCACATGAACCTCTTAGGGAGATCACGGCATCATCTGCAAGTTGTCTAAGCGTGCATTGTCCTTCCAAACAATTGTCAATATCTTTAACATAGAAATTGTAAAGCAAGGGACTTAAACATGAACCTTGAGGAAGGCCCATGTAGCTATTTCTGGAAGTTGTCAGAGTGCCGAGAGTAAAGTTCATATGTTTTACTGACAACAAATTGTACAAGAAATTATTCAAAATAACGGGTAATCCACTACTGTGCAAATTTTCCGACAGTACTTCTATGGAAACAGAATCAAAAGCGCCCTTAATATCCAAGAAAACTGAAGCCAGTTGCTCCTTGTGCGCATAGGCCAGCTGTATATCTGAAGAGAGCAACGCTAGACAGTCATTTGTTCCTTTACCTTTTCGAAAACCGAATTGAGTATTTGACAGTAATGCATTTTGCTCGACCCAATGGTCAATTCTTGAAAGGATCATTTTCTCCAATAATTTCCTCATGCACGATAGCATGGCGATCGGTCGGTATGAATTGTGATTAGACGCTGGTTTCCCAGGCTTTTGAATAGCTATTACTTTGATCTGGCGCCATTCTGGGGGCACAATGTTGTACTCCATGAAACAGTTGTACAGGTCAAGTAATCGTCTTTTAGCGATATCTGGGAGGTTTTTAAGAAGATTGAATTTGATATTATCGCATCCCGGAGAAGAGTTGTTTGATGAAAGAAGAGACATAGAAAGTTCCAGCATTGAGAACGGTCCACCCAAAGAACCGGGATCAGTGACTGATTCTCGAAATAGCGGTTCTGCTGGTACGGAATCTGGGCAGACCTTTTTTGCGAAGTTGAATATCCATCGATTGGAGTATTCTTCACTCTCATTGGTGGAAATGCGGTGTCGCATGTTGCGGGCCGTTTTCCAAAGTGTTGTCATTGAGGTTTCTCGTGATAGTCCCTCAACAAAACGTCGCCAGTAGCTACGTTTTTTAGCCTTGAGAAGATTTTTGAGCTTTCTTTCAAGCCTCAAATACTCTTCGAAAAGCTCAGACCTTCCGTGTTTACGGAAAGCCTTGAAGGCATCAGATTTCTCGGAATACAACTTAGTACATTCATCATCCCATCCAGGAGTGGCTGGTCTTCTTATGACAGATGTACTTGGAACGCGTCGTTTCTGAGCTTCTAGTGCGCTTTTATGAATCAATTCGGTGAGGAATCGATACTCATCCAGTGGAGGAAGAATATCAGTTGATTCAATACCAATTTTTACCGCCGATGCAAATTTTTGCCAGTCAATGTTTTTCGTGAGGTCGAAAGGAACATTAACTGGCACTGATCGTTGATAGCCGCTTTTGATTGTGGTGACTATCGGCATGTGGTCACTACCATGGGGATCTTGGATTACCTTCCACGTGCAATCTAATGATAGTGAATTAGAGCATAAAGACAGATCTATTCGACTTTCCTGACCTTGAGGTCCTATTCGAGTTACTTCGCCTGTGTTCAAAATATTCAAGTTGAAATCGTCGCACAAATCATAGAAAATAGGCGCTCTGTTATCGTCTCTAGTTTCGCCCCATGCAATACCATGTGCATTCATATCACCCAGTATTAAAACTGGGGATGATAAAAGAGAGACTGCGCTCCAAAGATGCCGACGATTAAGTGAGGCATTTGGGGAATATACACTGAAGCTATGCAAAGGTCTTTATTCTTTACATTTACTTGGCAAGCGACGATCTCTAAACCATTAACAGTCGGAATAGAATTCTGTAGAAAGTGTGACATTTTTGATTCCCAAAAGAACGCCACCATAATGATCATTCCGATCTTGGCGAATAATGTTAAAATCGTGGAAGTTGATTTCATGCGAATTAAAAACTTAAACACGTCCAATTTATGTTTCAGACTGTGACAGTTCCACTGCAGCACAGTGATTGTATCTTGTATGGCCGTATTATCCATCGAAAGATACAAGTCCTGCAAGAAGGGCCATGAAACAGTCAATTGCTTCAGATAACTTTCAACTGTTGGAATAAAGAGGTCAATGATTGGCCTCAATGAATTCGGAATATTGAATAAGTTCAAAATACGATCCACAAGGTCCTTAAAGGATATCAATCCTCGCTTGGACGAGATTCTTTTCTTGGAAGTGCGAGTAGCAGTTTTCTGCTCAGAGATATTCCTTGACTGATGCTTCTTTGTAACATCAGTTTTAGGCAATGGCGGGAATGTCTTACTGCAACATGGGTCAAAAGGAGCAGTATAGACAGGCTGCTTCGGAATTTTAAATAATCCCCCATTACCATCAGATTTAGGCAAGCTTCTAGGGATGATTTTTGTTTTCTTACGGCGCAATCCCGGGGAAGACAGTTTCTTCCTCTTTTCGGGTACGTGTACCTCCGCAGAATCATCCATATCGGCTATGTCGGAGTCCGATTCGTCTATGGAAATGACATCATAAAATCACTTACTTGAACGGCAGCTGAAATAGCAGCCGTTGCGTTGGCAGTTGCGGATGTGTCTTGCGACTTCACCATTTCTGCATACGACTGCTTAGAGCGCTGTACTAACGAACGCTTAACTTTTTGGGTGCGCTTTTTGTACACCGGGCATTCTTGCAAACCATGGGGAGGGTCCATGCCACAATAAGCGCACTTTGTAACTTGTTGTTGGCAGGACTCCTCCCTATGCTTTTCAAAACATTTGCCACAACGGGGCTTGTTGTCGCAAAACTCGGCAGTGTGCCCCAACTGTTTGCAGTTGGTACAATTGAAAACTCTGGGTACAAAAAGACGCACCGGAAACAACATATTTTCGATATCTACATATTTTGGGAGTATCGAACCGGCAAACGTTACTCGTAGCGAACCTGACTTCGAATATACTTTTTTACCATCTACCATGGCTGCTGAATGCAATTCCTTGCAGTCAGAATATCCACGGTAGATTGCAGGGCATTCTTTAAACGGCCTTTTCCTGCATGTACATCCTTGCAAGTCAGGCTCGCTGCGTTAATTACGCCTTCAATCTCAACCTCCCGCGAGGGGACATAAACCAAATATTCCACATTATAGTTCTGGTCTTTTTGCGATAGCATTTGCATCCTGGAATGTAGCTGCGGTTACACGTAGTTTGTTCCGATTGATCTGATGAAAATCAGTTTTCGGAAAACGACGCGTCAAGTCACGTTTGATTCCTAAAAAATCAATACTTTTCACTTTCTGCCGAAAGTAAACAACCCAGGGACCAGGTGATGTGGCCTGGTAAAATCGCGTGCGAACGACATTGTCTTTGGGAGGCGTTTCGCCTCCACTCACTTCGTCCATGTATCAAAGATAAAAAAAACTTAAATAAATTTATTTAAGAAAAAATATTTTTTGGACCAGGCTAATGCCCACTCTTTCTGCACTGTCCGATTCTTTCTATCGAGAAAAAGTGTACCCAACTCCACCGCATGCAAACAATACAAAGCGAATAGGTACTTAGCCGTTTTGTTTCTGCCTTTGTAGGTGCCTACGAACGTCGTCGTACGGGGATGGATGATGCTCTGTCCGAATGCTGATATTCACGGCGCTGTAATGATTACCGGTTGGTAATTTACCAATTACAGCCCGCTTCCTTCTGGTCGCCAGGAATTCACCTTGCGAAACTTCGGTGCCGTTTATTTGGCAACGTAAAAAAGCACTTAATCGAGTTCGCGTGAGAGATCCAAACTAAATGCGTCTGACTCGGTCCGATGCGACACAGGGAATGAATGAGATGGTTGTTGAAGGTATTATTTCGCCGGTGGATTATCCTACTGATTGGGTTAATAACATTCAAATAGTAGAAACGCCCAATGGTTCACTAAGGATTTGCTTGGATCCTAAGCCACTCAACGCTTGCATAAAAAGGGAACATTTCTTGATTCCTAAAATTGAGGACATTATGTGTACGTTGTTTAATAAGAAAGTGTTCTCTGTTCTTGCCCTAAGAAATGGATTCTGGCAAATGGAACTCGACTCTCAAAGCTCAGACTTAACAAAGCTCAGACTAAGGGGGTCATAAACCTCTTCGGCCGGTATAAATGGAACAGGGTACCGTTTGGTATTAACAGTGCGCCAGAAATGTTCCAGAAGAAAATGGTGCAAATCTTTGGAGATATCCCTGGGGTTGAAGTCTACTTCGATGATCTTACCTACCATTGCTGGTAGAGATAATGAGGAACATGATAGGACCTTACGAATAGTTTTGGAAAGAGCTTCGAAGCATAATATTCGTTTCAATGACAGTAGGATTCAATATCGATGCTCAGAGATCATGTTAATGGGGCATGTTATTTCAAATGGTACTATTCGTCCCGACGACAAATACATTCGCGCAATTACAGAAATAAAAACACCCACTAATAAAACTAAGGTACTGAGACTTTAAGGATTGTTCAAATACTTGTCACGGTTTATTCCCAATCTTTCAAAAAAGGCGAGAGGTGTCAAGAAAGGATGTAGTATGGCAGTGGGCTTCCGCTCATGATGAAGAACTGAATAGTTTATTATAGGTGATTTCTACGAGTCCGGTACTGACTATCTATGACCCTAAGGAACCAGTGGTCATACAAACAGACAGTTCCAAAGACGGGATTGGGAGTGTGTTACTGCAAAATGGACAACCTGTAGCATATGCATCTCGGTGTCTGACCAAAAGTGAAGCGAAGTGGGCTCAGATAGAGAAGGAGCTTTTGGCGATTGTGTTTGCTTGTGAACGGTTCCACTATTTTCTCTACGGACGGGACTTTGAGGTTCAAGTTTGTGTGACGGCGCGCTTGCAACGCATGTTTATGTTTTTGCTCAAATATCCGGGTTTGTCGATTGTCTACACCCCTGGAAAAACATGTTGGTTGCGGATTGTCTTCCTAGAGCTCCATTAGATGATCCTGTCGAAGATGATTTGAACTTGGCTGGGTTGATCCACACTGTTACAAAACGTTTTTGCATGTCCGAGGAGAATTACAAGGCTTGCGTAGAAGCAACTCGAAATGACGAAAGATATAGCCGAATTTGCAAATACGTTCAAGACGGCCGGCCATCATACCATAAACTAGACGATTTGTCTCAGCAATTCTATAAGGTAAAGGGTGAGCTTCACTTTGAACAGGGTCTTCTTTTCAAAAACCATCGTTTAGTTATACCATCAGAGTTACAACATAATATGTGTCGGTGGTTACATGCTCCACATATGGGAATAGAAAAAACACTCGCACGTGCTCGCATCCACGTATATTGGCCAGGTATGACTAACGATATCATTGAAACTGTCAAAGACTGCAAAACATGCGAGAGTTTCAAACGAACCAATCAAAAAATTGCTTCAAGACAGTCGGCCTGATTACCCATTCCACAAAGTCTCGGTAGATATTTTTGAGTATGGGGGTGATAATTATCTTTCTTTGATTGATGCTTACTCTGGATTACTTTGCACCGAAATGTTGAAGGATAAATCTGCTGCTCAGGTTATTAGAGCGCTTGAAAATATCTTCTGTTGCTATGGTTACCCCACGGAGATCAGATGTGACAATGTTCCATTCAATTCCGAGCAATGTGATAGGTATGCAGATGAATGTAATATTCGCTTTGTGTTTTCAAGTCCGAGACATCCCCAAAGTAATGGGTTGGCTGAAGAAGGCGTGGCCATATTGAAGAACTTGCTAAAGCGTTGCCTTGAAGTAGGGGAGCTATCCATGTTTCAGTATCGGCTGTTAGAGTATAATAATATACTCCTGTTGCCAGCATGAAAATGTCTCCTTCCCAAATATTGTTGGTCTTTTGTTAAAGACCAAAACTGCCAATAAATTCAACTTTGCTACAATATAAAGATATCGACACAACATTGGTGAAGAATCGCATTGATAAGAAACGAAGCACCCAGAAGAAATACTTTGACGAACATGCTAAAATGCTAAACCATTGTCAGTTGTAAATGAAGGACAACGAGTGATGTTCAAGAAAAGCGGAAAAGATTGGCACTACGGGCAAATTGTTAGAAAATTGAATGAGAGATCCTATATTATAGTAGATAATTTTAACAATCATTTCCGAAGGAACCGTCGGTTCATTGCACAAACCACTCACTAATAATGACATCAACACAAGTGATTTACTATTTGAAGATGGTGTGATGAGTACGAATAATGATAACCCTCCCAATACTACACCAACAGTTCCTCTACAGTACACGACACATATTAATAATAATTTGCAAAGTGGTAACAATAATCCTGAGTTGAGAGAAATCCAAGAACTTGATTCAAGTTCCTCGTTTTATGATACGGCTTCAGATGGATCAAATACTGATGAGGAGAATGATCGAGTTATTGTTAATGACTTCCATCAACCAGTAGAAACTCGTACGCGTAGCGGTCGGGTCGTCAAACAATTGCAAATGTATGGTGATTGGACAACGTAAGCTTTACCAACTCTCCTTTCCTTTCTCCTGCTCCTAAATACACCACTGACCCCGAGTCAGTCGCGAGTGTACGACTTCTGAAACCAACATTAGTTTTAAGTAAAAAAAAAAAAGATAAAACAGAAAGCGTGTAATAATACTACTATCGTGTAAAATATATTTATTCAGCACTGTTATAACCCTATGTCAAATAGATAGTACAGTCTGCCAGTCTTTGTGTAGAGTTGTCACTAGTTAATATAAATGTAAATGGCTACCGCATGTTGTAGTGATTTTATTGTCGTAAAATAAAGAACTTTTACACAGTTGCCTTGATCAGGTAGAGTGGCTGCACCTACCGCATTCCAAGACTTGGAAGTGGATCCATTGCATCGAATCCCACGTAACCTACCGGTTCCAGAATATCAACGATTGTCCCAGTCTCGAACCGGCATTCGGTTCATCAGCAAAATCATCCTCATTCATCTACGTTGCGAGTGGTGAGCATCCAAGTAAGACTCATATGGCACGTCAGAAAGAGTGTCAGGGTGTGTCACAGGGTATGTTAGGGAGAGCACCCAAGTAAGCCTCATACGGGATGAGTGCCTGTGTGAGCGTGAATGAGCGAGTACATTAAGTACTGCATATCCCCCAGTAAGTAATGCTGGGAGGCAGTTCCTGGGGAATCAGGGTATTAGCAGTGAGGGTAACTCAAGTAACCTTCCGTTGCTTGGGTGGGTTTAGTGGGTTCGGCGTTCCGTCAACCCCACTCCCTGAGTGATAATTCCAAATGTCTGTTTGCAGATTTACCTTCATCCCTCTATTAAAAAAAAAACATCGAAATGACATTTCACTGATTCGGACACGACCAGCGGGTATTGCTGAATTTTGAGCCAAAGGTCGTTCAAAATTGACGTCACAAGTTTAGGGGGGGTCTAAGATTTTGTGACAGTTTATATACTAGGTATATAAACAACCGTGACAGAGGGAGGAGGGCGGTCAAGAAATCTCCAAAAGTTGTTGACGTCTTATTTGAATCGCCTTTCGCATTGAAGATGATAAGCAGCAAATGTGAACAATGTAAGGAACATTTTACGTTTCTCCCTGATAAAAAAACCTTCAATAAATTTCTGCAATCATCGAACTGATCACTGTTTTGGAACCACTGGCACTAAGTAAACGGCTTTCAGCTGCAAAACCAAGCAAGTGAACATCACAGTGACCACCATGAGAAAAAGATTTATGAGCTTTGACACGGGAGCGAGAGATAATTTTTGTTTGTAGGTACGGTCCGGCTGAAACACTGTCAACTGATCCCTGGATTAAGTGGCACAAATGTGAGACTTTGGAGAACATGTGAAATATTTTCTACCGAATGTTCCAACGGTTTATTCGGTCATAAATAATTTTCGGTAACTATGTGGCAGGTCTGTTGAGAGTTCCATCCAACTGTCGAGCCGAGCATGATTACCGGCAGCGCAATTGCCAATTCTGCAAATATTGTAATGTGCGGTAAACCAGCAGTCAATTATAATGTTTATTATGTGCTTGTTTACTGAAACGGTCTCCATATGCAAAGTTTGGCAATCGATGTAATATGTTGATTCTACACCTCACGGAGAGTATGTGAAATGATTTGAATGGTTTAGCCTTTTAATTAACTAATGTACCACAACGCGGTACACAGTGGAATAACAAGTTGAGCAGTGGTTGGTGTGTTGATTTATTTAAACTGCAATTAGGTATCCAACCTAATAGACCTTATATGTAACAAACATGACATTTAACAAATGTATGTGAATGAGGTTTCTGTCAGATGCAGCACTAGGATTTTTATTTGTTTTCAATACAAAAAAAAACACGATAATTGTCATTTCAATTAAGTGCGTATAATTGATCTTAAAATAAACTTGATCGAAACGACCCAAAAATGTTCATTATAATTATTATTTTAAAACTCATATCTTGAAAGTCATTGAGTCTCCATTTAGCCTTTCGAGCAAAGGCGTACGATTGCCAGTCCGGAGATGGCGAGTTTGATTTTCGGTCCGGTCTGGGATGTTTTCTGGTGGGAAACATTCTCGACTCCCTGGACATACTGTATCTACTGCTGCACAAGATACATACTCATGCAATGGCGGGCATAGAAAAGCTTCAATTAAATAACTGAGGAAATACTAATAGAATACCAAGTTGAGAAGCAGGCCGAGTTTTATTTGGAACTAGCAGACCCGACGAACTTTGTTTCGTCTAAAATTGATTTATTGTCTGGTTAATTCTCGAGTTATGCAGAAATTGCTAATTCATTTGTATGGGCCCCCTTGCCAAAGAGGGGAGAGGTCTCAAACCATCCTAAGAACCTTCCCCGGCCCAAAAAACCTCTGCATTCAAATTTTCACGCCGATCGGTTCAGTAATTTCCGAGTCTATAAGGGTCAGACAGACAGAAATTCATTTTTATGTATATAGATTATGTATATAGATGTGGAGCCAAATAAGAAGAAGAAAAAAAAATAAATTCATTATCCATTACCCCTCTTGAGAATGCTGACGTTTTTTAAACCGTGCTTCTATATTTGTCAAAACAATATTATGTAATAAGGCAGTTGAAAACATGATTCATGTGAGTGTCATGAATCGCGGCACATTCTGTTGCTTGAAAATTTTCCTTATCACCAACTCCTTCAACAAACAACATAAGTAACAAAGGACGTCCTCTTGCAATGCAAAAATGTTCCTACTGAAACTCGGCTCCCATCTTCTCGGAATGCCCTTAAACAACGACTACGACCCGCGGTGTCAGCACCCGTCAGGGACAAAAGTGGAAAGTTGAAAACGAGAGAAATAACGCAATTTATGAACTCTTACAGCTACTTGTAAATAATTTCGCTAATGAATTGGCCCGACTCGGTGAACTTGCTCCACTACAGAGTTCGCGACTGGACCGGTTTCCGACCGAAGTTCCTAATAAAATGCTGCCCGTCAGAAGAATAATGGAAGCGTTCTGGACCAGAAAGACGACCGAGTCGAGGATTGTTCCACCAGAAATGGATACAGTTTCGAATTGGTGGGCAGAACAAGTGCAGAAGGGTAGAGCAGGGGGATATGACGATTAAATAGTTTTTGCCTTTTATTTGTAGCCAGATGGAGACGAACTTTGGTCTAACGAGAAAAATGGCATCTACTTTTGATATCGACTAAATGCACATCTAATACTGCCAGACTTGTTTAAAATAAAAGTGGGAAGCAGTGTTTGAAAAATCGCTGTCTCTGTCATATTTTCTTCCTCCTTATTACATTAGTGCCACACAATATCAAAATCTCTCATAGAACGTTCAGTTGGACCTCAAATATGTAACAAATTATCTGAACATCGATAAGAAAAATGTCATCCGAGCATATTGTTAAATATTCAGTCAAAATTATTATGCTGCCGTCATAGGAAAGTTCCCTTGGAGATCGGCGCCAAAGTGGAAACATCAGCAAACTCAAAAATGAATCGTGGTTTTCCTCCTCTGAAACGACGGCGACCCTCAGCGAAGATAACATCGAAGTTCATGACGAGAAAGAATTAAAACAAAATAAATATTCTACATGACGGGAATACCCGAAAAGAGCAGGTCCTGATCCGGTCGCTAGAACGCAGTGGTTTCAATTCCCCAAGCATGCCACAACGCACATTGGAGCAGAAGATGCTTCAGGCAAAACAATATTTGGTATGTTGTTGACCAATACTGGAATAATTGTGATAACTGTTTTAATGAGTTATCAAGTTTGCTTTGATAAGTTACGTGCATTTTACGTTTAATAATCTCATTAACCCTCTCCCGCTCATGGTGTCTGTAGAGCACCATCAAATTTTGCACCTTCTAACCTTCATCGAAATGTTTCAACAACGAGACGCAATATTTGGCACATCTTTATAGTTCCATTAGATTGCAAATATAATCAATTTTGAGAACAAATAGTTAAGCTATTGAAAACAATCAATTAACTATTAATTTACAATCAAAAACTTTTTTTTTCGTTTTCCACTAATTTAAGCTATGCCAAATAACGTTTGTTCCAGCATTTTTCTCAAAGATGATTCCTTCCTATTGAAATCCTTGAAAAAAATCGTGAGCGGGAAAGGGTTAAACATGAACTGCACGTAACTTATAGTGTAAAATAAAATCATTTGGATACCTTCTAGAACCAGAACCCAGAACGTTATCAACGCTGCTGCCTATTAGCATCCATCATGGAGGTAGATTTTTATTGTAAATTTCTTCAATAATTTCTCAAGTAAGTATAAATATAATAATTTATTCCCTAGTGAATGGAAAAGTACAAAATGTTCTAGCAAGCCGTCAATTTTTTTTTTGTAGGGTGCAATACGTACTACGTTTAAGGACATAGTTGGAAGAGTACCACGATGGTAATCAATATGGCACCGGACCTTCCACGGGTCAGCCCCACACCTCCCGCACATTCGAATGCATCAAACAGCATCGAACAAAAGCTTAATATGAAAATTACTAACCTGTTCACGGCATATTAGCATCCATAAATTACGTAACACTTAGAGGGGGGTTGCCCGTAGTGTGACAATCCATGCAAAAATTGCCAATTTTAGTGTTACGTAATTAATGGATCTTCCCTTTTTACTCACTTCTCTGCACATGAGTAGCCCGAAATGTTGATAGAATGCAAATGAAACATCACTTTATGAAATCAGTCACTTGTTTGAAGCGAAAACTTAATAAAAACTGCTATTTTTGAGCGACTAAAAACTGATCGCAGAGCGAATGTAGGGTAAATCACTACTTGGGCCTATGGACCCGGTTCTCGGCTCACTGCACAGAAAACTAATGATTTATACTGTTTGGAAGCCGTAGGTTTATGATTGATAATTTTTAAAAAGTCTCCCATTTATTTTTCACAATACTCAATATTTTTCAATCACTTGTTTTACTCCTAATTGATTCAATTGTAGAAAATAAAAATGTAAATTTCAAAATCTCGCTCTCCGATGCCACACCACTGAGCCGGAGAGATTCTTTCCACTTTTACAAAACGGTATCATCAAATAAACACCTACCTGAAAATCGTCCTAGTGCTGGTTACAATCATTGCTTCAAGCTTTTAATCACCACACTATAATGCTTAACACACGTACTTCAATCTAATCACTAGAACGTATCACTAGAACTTATATAAACATAATTAGAATACATTTAAAAATGTATTCTCAAACCGAACAAAAAATCACCTCGGCCCAAAAACTTCTAGCCGCACCTTGCTGCCAAAAGGCCAGGAGAGTGAAAATGATCCTTCATCGTTAATAGGAAAACTGTCTAATACGTTGACGCTATCATGTTATTTATAATTTTCTCGATTTCAAAAGGTGAAAAAATATTGTTTTTAAGTATTTGGAAAAAATTTGGATGAGTAAATATATCTTCTCAACCAAATAAAAATGATTATGAATAATACCATCTGGCATCTTGTTGTCGTAGAACGTGCATATTTTTGTTTTCGTCGCATTTTCTACCGACCCGAGAGAGTATGAGAGAAAAATGTTGAGAGATTGAGTGAAATTTTGCTTAGGCCGAGAACTGGTTTTATGATATGCCGGAATGGGAATCGCTATGACTGAAATGAGTGCTGCACCTCGTTAATTTAAGTCAAATAAAAGCTTTTTTGAATGATATTTAGCACGAATAGCTATTTTTTAACCAGAAGTGAACCCCAATGCAGTATTATACAGCCCACAAAATTCAGGAAAAGTTGCTTATTGTCATAAATATCAATTGAATAATGCAGTCGTACGCATGTTAGGCCGGGAATGGGGTAAGAAACCCTATACACAGGCACTGATAGCAGCGAACAAATAATTAGGGTGGTTCAAAACTGATTTTGTTCCGCCAGGCTCAGCCGATTATGTTTCATATTTTGGGTGTCGTTCGATGGTTTGGGCTGGTTTGAATAAGGGCTTACCGTGTACAGTGATTGATATGGCGAGTGGAGGGAGACAATATGACTGGAATATTTCATTCAAGAGCTTTGACTCCATAGACAATGCATATTGAATGATCGTTCCAATACATAGGAGCAGGGTTGTTGATCGATAAATTATCGTCGTTAATTTAACGCCATCTTCGATAACGATAACGATTGTACGATACTTCTATTAAGTCTTGATTCAACAATGTCTATTTGTGGTTACTGATTGTTTCTCGGGTGGTCTGTAGATGATTTTGTAATCATACGACATCAAACGCAGCTTCCATCTTTTGATTCTGTCTCAAGGCTTTGCTTTATCCCCAAAGATTGTTACTAATGGCTTATAATCAGTGATGAGCAAAAAAAAACTTTCCATATTGATAGAAATGGAATTTCTCAAAACCAATGCTTCTCTATCCGTCTGTGCATATCGACGTTCAACTTCAAAGAGTGTTTTGATAAAGCACTGCTGCTAGTCATATTGGACTAGCATCGGCCATTAGAAAAGTATCCAGATCGGGTTCAAAATATGCCATTGATAAACATTTTTTCAATTGTTTAAAAGAAATTTGATGGTTTGAAGTCCAGTCAAATTTTTTGCATTTTCCCGTAAGTTTGTTCAATAGGCTGCATGTTTTGTCATTTACTTAACGAAGTATTCCTTTGGAAAATCCTTGAAGAGTTCCTCCAAAAACACCCTCGGAAATTTCTCCGCAAATTTCTTTCGGAATCTCTTCCTAAGTTTCACCAAAAAATCCTTCAGGAATTCGTCTGGCAATTTTTTCAGCAGCTACTCCCACAATTCCTCTTCGAGTTCCTATGAAAACTCTTCCATGTGATTTTTCGACCATTTCTCCAGGAGTTTCTGCTGAAATTCTTCCAGTAGTTCCTCTGAAAATTACTCCAAAAGTTTCTTCAAATATTCCAGGAATGCCTCCGGAAATTACTCCAAAACTGCTTCGGAAATACCACCAGAAAATGTATCCAGAAGTTTCGTTTGAAATTCCTACAAGAATTTTCCGGAAATTTCGCAAGGAGTTCCTCCAAAAATAACTTCAGGAATCCTTCGAAAATTCGTGCAGGATATCCTTTGGTGTACATCCAGCAATTCCTCTGAAAGTTCCCTAATTCTGCGGAAAGTTCGACTAAAAGTCAGAAGTTTATCCCGAAAATCCTTCAGGATTTCTTCCGGGAACTCTTACATGAGTTTTCCGGGAAACTCTCTCAGAAGTTCCTTCGAAAATAAGTTAACATATTCATCAAGGAGGCCCAACGAAAATCCAGCAAGCATTTCATCCGGAAATTCATCGAGGAAATCCTATGGATATTCCCCCAGTAGTTTCTTTAGATATTGATCCAGGAGTTTCTCCGGAAAATCTACGGAAAGTCTGTCAAGAGTTGTTTCAAAAAGTCCTCCAGGATTTCTTCCTCAAATTACTATACAAACTAATTCGGAAACAGCTCCAGGAGTTTCTCCGTAGATTCCACCAGAAGTTCTTCCGCAAATTCCTCCGGGAATTCCTCAAGGAGTTCCTTCGGAAATTCCTCCGAAAATCCTTCCTTAATTCATCCAGGAATTTCACTAAAAAGTCTGTCAGAAACTCCTTCCGGAACCCCGCCCAAAATTGCTCAGTAAATTAATCCAAATTTTATTACAATAAAAAGTTTTACGAACGTACAAAAATAAATAATTAACACTACAATCAACAAATTAAAATAACTGATGATCTCTCTGTGCCCGAGAGAAACGTCCAATGTGTTACCCACTACAAGATGTGACGAGGTTTCCTTATAAGATTTTTGTCCATTAGTCAAATCCCGCTAATGTGTTTTCATTGCGCTTTGCATTTTGTCTACAACAGCCAAGGCGTTGAATACATAGCTCTATTTGGTCTAGGATTCAGATCCTATTTAAGCACCGAATTAATTTGTGCCATGTGGCACCAGCAATGTCAAGTCTGTGTCTGGAAATTTCTCTATTTATAATTTTAATTGCCCATCTTCAGGCCCAAACACAGAACATTCAGGAATGGAACATTACATTCAAACATTTGTCACTAACACGTAAGATAAAATGAACCGTAACAATTTTTATTCTAAAATACTTTTCACTATTAAAAAAAATTATACAGGAACTTCTACAGGAGTTTTTTTTTAAATTCCTTCAGCAATTTCTCCAAAGGGGTCGTACACTAATTACGTAAGCACTTATGGGGAGAGGGGGTCTGCCATTTTCTTACGAGCCATATAAATGAAAAATAATGTGTATGGGAAAAATCTTACATGGGGGGAGGGGGGTTGAAAAACCCTGAAAAAATGCTTACGTAATTAGAGTACGGCCCCTTAAAATAGTTTCTTCCGGAAATCCTTTTAAAACTGCTCCGAAAATTACTTCAAGAGCTCCTGCGGTAATTCTTTCAGGAGTTCCTTTGGAAATTCCTCTAACTACTTCGGATATTTAAACAGAAATTCTTCCTGAAATCTCTCCAAGAGTTCCTACGGAAAGACCGCCATGAGTTCTTCTAGAAATTTCTCCCGAAATTTTTCCAGGAGCTCCTCCGAAAATTCCTCCACGAGCTAATTTGGGAACAATTTCCCCGGCAATTACAAGAACAGAGGGGCATAGCAAGAGGTTCTTTGGAAAGGCTGGAAATAATTCGGGCATAATTCTCCAGGATTTTCGGAAATTCCTCAAGAGTTCCTATGGAAAGTCCACTGCAGTTCATCCAGAAATTGCTCCAGTAGTTCTTCCGAACATTGCCACAAAAACTGTGAAGAAAATTATTTTGAGCTTTTTAGTGGAATGTCTTCACTTGTCATAAGACGAGTTTATACAATCCCATTGAATTCCACCACTTAATTGTATCTTGACAGATACGTATTTCGACCTCAACAGTAAGGCCGTCTTCAGTGTCTCGTACTTGACTCGACTTGTCGACTTGCCGAGTCAAGTACGAGACACTGAAGACGGCCTTACTGTTAATGTCGAAATACGTATCTGTCAAGATACAATTAAGTGGTGGAATTCAATGGAATTGTACAAATTCGTCTTATGACAAGTACAGAAACTGGTTCAATCAAAGTTAATTGCCTATATTCCGGGGATTAAACCACTCGACTTGGACATTAATTTACAATGTTATGAAAACTAGTATGTGAATATGATATTCCACATAATGTACATATTCACATATGAGTTTTCACAACAATACAAAAACTGCTTAAAAATACTTCCGCAAATTTCTCCAGGATTTTTTTCGAAAATGCCTTCAGAAATTCCTACAGGAATTGCTAAGGAAATTCCTCTGAAATTTTCTTCACGATTTACCCCAGGAGTACCATAGAAATATTCTCCCGGAGTTCCTTCAGAAATACCTACGAAATTTTCTGAAGGAATCCTTCGGTAAAACTTCCAGTGTTTCCTTTGAAAAGTCCTCCGAAAATTCAACAAGTTCCTCCGAAAAAAAAACATCAGGAGTTCCTCCAGAAATTCCTCTCAACATTCTTGCGGAAATGCCTCCAGAAGTTCTTTCGAAAATTTGAGTACCTTCGGAAAGTTCTCAAAGTGTTCCACCAGAAATTTCACCCAGAACACCTTTAAAAAACCTTCGATGGATTTCCTGGAGGATTTTTCACTGACAGAATTCTCGGAGGAACTCGTTGAGGAATTTCTGGAGAACTTCCTGGATGAGTTTTTGGGGTAGCCATGGAGGAATTATTGGAATAATTTACGGAAGAGTTCCTGGAGAAATTTTCGAAGTATTTTCCTATGCATTTTCGGAGTAACTCCGGAAGGAATTTCGAGAGAAACATCTGGTGGCTCCTGGTGGACCTTTCGAAGGAACTCCTGAGTGAAATTCCTAAGGAATTCATGGATGAATTTCTGAAGGAACTCTTGAAGGAAATGCCGTAGATACTGCTAGAAAAATTTCTGGAGAATCTCTTCAATGAATTTCATGAAGTTCCAGGAGTTCCTTCAAAAATTCCTTCAGTGAAATCAGGAGTACCTCCAGAAATTTGTCCCAAAACTCCTGAAGAAATGCCTTCAGGTCTTTCCTCACAAGTTATTCCAAAAGTTCTTTCGGAAATGACTATGGGGGCAGCAGGGACTATGTCCAAGGGCTTGACTGCTTGCATGCCCATGGATGTGGTGGGGTTTGACAGTGGCCCCTGTTAAACCTCTATAAAAAGCTGCATGTATTTGCAAGTAGGCTCCACCAAAGTGACCAAAGCGCACAAGCCCAAGTCCTGGTGTTAGGTAGGACGCTAAACAGTCCTGACACGACGGCCCTCCGACGAGACAAGAGCTTTGCGCAGGCTCAATAAGCCGCCTTTAAAAACATCCATTACGAACGACATAGAAGATAATACGATTCGACACAAGCGGCAACGTCCTATAGGCGACAAATAAAGGATCACGATTGGATGCTTGGAACATGGAATTGCAAGTCGCTAGGTTTCGCAGGTTGCGACAGGATGATCTACGATGAATTACATCCCCGCAATTTCGACGTCGTGGCGCTGCAGGAGATTTGCTGGACAGGACAGAAAGTGTGGAAAAGCGGGCATCGAGCGGGAACCGACTTCATAGTGCTAGGAAAGATGCGCCAAAACGTGATTGGGTGGCAGTCAATCAATGAAAGGATGTGCAAGCCGAGGATAAAAGGCCGATTCTTCAACTATAGCATCATCAACGTGCACAGCCCAAACGAAGGGAGACCCGACGACAAGAAAGAAGCGTTCTATGCACAGCTGGAACAGACATACGATGGATGCCCACTGCGGGACGTCAAAATCGTCATCGGTGACGGACCGGATAGTCTGCATACCGTATCGAACGACAACGGCCAACGATGCATAAACTTTGCAGCCTCCCGCGGACGACATCACGAACGTACGCACTTATTGCAGTGCGAATATTGAATCCGACCACTACTTCGTTGCAGCGCAGACATGCTCAAAACTCTCGATGGTGTACAACACGCTAAGTTAAGGAGAAGAATGCAGCATGGGCGAGATTGCTGCAACACCACACCAGGGCCAACGAGGCATGATACAAACGGGCGCGGAACAGACAAAACTCGATTTTTCGGAGGAAAAAGCGCCAGCAGGAAGATCGAGACCGTGAAGAGACGGAGGAACTGTACCGCGCTAATAACACACGAAAGTTCTATGAGAAGTTGAACCGTACACGTAAGGGCCACGTGCCACAGCCCGATATGTGTAAGGACATAAACGGGAACCTTCTTACAAACGAGCGTGAGGTGATCCAAAGGTGGCGGCAGCTTTACGAAGAGCATCTGAATAGCGATGTGGCAGAAAACGGTGGCGGTATGGTAATGAATCTAGGGGCAAGCGCACAGGACATGCGACTTCCGGCTCCGAATCTCCAGGAAATCCAGGAGGAGATCGGCCGGCTGAAAAACAACAAAGCCCCTGGGGTTGACCAACTACCAGGAGAGCAGTTTAAACACGGTGGTGAGGCGCTGGCTAGAGCGCTGTACTGGGTGATTACCAAGGTTTGGGAGGATGAGGTTCTGCCCCAGGAGTGGATGGAAGGTGTCGGTGTCATGTGTCCCAACTACAAAAAGGGCGTTAAGCTGGATTGTAGCAACTACCACGCAATCACATTGCTGAAAGCCGCCTACAAGGTACTCTCCCAAATTTTATGCCACGAATACAACGTGCCCACACATCATCTATTTATCGACTTCAAAGCCGCATATGGTACAATCGATCGGGACCAGCTATGGCAGCTAATGCACGAAAACGGATTTTCGGATAAGCTGATACGGTTGATCAAGGCGACGACGGGTGATGTGCGTAGTTCGAGTTTCAGGGGCATTCTCGAGTCCCTGCGAAACCAGCAGAGGGTTATGGCGAGGTGATGGTCTTTCGTGTCTGCTATTCAACATCGCTTTGGAGGAAGTAATACGAAGGGCAGGGATTGACACGAGTGGTACGATTTTCACGAAGTGCGTCCTGTTATTTGGTTTTACCGACGACATTGGCATCATGGCACGCAACTTTGAGAGGATGGAGGAAGCCTCTATCAGACTGAAAAGCGAAGCTAAACGAATTGGATTAGTCATCAACACGTCGAAGACGAAGTACATGATAGGAAGAGGCTCGAGAGAGGTCAATGTAAGCCACCCACCACGAATTTCTATCGGTGGTGACGAAATCGAGGTGGTTGAAGAATTCGTGTACTTGGGCTCACTGGTGACCGCCGATAACGATACCAGCAGAGAAATTCGGAGATGCTTCATGGCAGGAAATCGTACGTACTTTGGACTCCGCAAGATGCTTCGATCGAATAGAGTTTGCCGCCGTACCAAACTGACTATCTACAAAACGCTTATTATACCGGTAGTTCTCTACTGACACGAGACCTGGACGATGCTCGTGGAGGACCAACGCGCACTGGGAGTTTTTGAAAGGAGAGTGCTGCGTACCGTCTATGTGTGGAGTGCAGATGGCGGACGGTACGTGGAGGAGGCGAATGAACCACGAATGCATCAGCTATTGGGAGAACCATCCATCGTTTTTCTTCGAATTATTACTGAAAATCCTTCTTCCACTCGATCTGTTCGTAAAATTAACCGTTCTCAAATTGACATTTCAATGTTTATAGCTCAAATTCATCTGGGTGGTTACTAGGTAGCAAATATAGCCACTACATGGGAAATAAGAAGTAGAGCTTTTGTTAATTAACAGGAAAACATATAGTATGTTGGTGACACAATAGTTGCCACTGCTTTATAAATGGTTAAACCGCGCTTTTCAAAATCCCGATAAAAATGGATCGTGCGCCGGAAAGCAACTTTCTTGTATTCAATACATTAAGCCCGTAAATTTAAATGGACTTCCTCGCTTCCACGCCAAAGGCCGATGCCACCGAAACAGTTCATTTTCGCAATTAAACCTTTCTTTTCAGAAAATGCTGGTCCTGAGAAGAATTAATTTTCTTTCCCTAATGCACCATTCCAACAACTAACTGACACCACAATTTGTAATAAATTTTCAGCATCGCCACTGGCGGCGCGGGATCGCAACAGTAATATTTTTATAGTCAACCCTATCTTAAGATAAAATGCTGGCTCGTTGAGGTTGAATGATCTGCAGCAACACACCGAGGACCACCACCAATGCGATGGATTTCATTTGAAAATGTTACTCCGCTGCGATCGCATTGATGCGTCCGCTCTGCGTGAAATCTTGTTCAAACCCGCAAGTGATTGACTTTTGATGTCTGTGCTAGTGATGCATGTACGTGATTGGTTGGATGACCTATTTCTAAACTTTTTATCATTTAACGATAATAAATAGTTGAAAATCAGTATTTTCATATAAATACAAAGAAGCGTTGACTCATCCTTGATCGAATGGTCCAAAAAATATTGAAAACCCATCGAAAAACGGCTGAGATATTAAAGTTTAAAGTCTATCATATTTTCGTAACGGTCCCGACAATCGTAAAGTGTACCCCAATATAGAAAAGACAGACGTAGTCCTACATCAAAAATAAACGCAAATTCATATAAAGGATCATTCAGCAGAATATTTAGTCAATATAAAGATCTCTAACTCACAATAAGTAATTGTGATAACAGGAAATAGTATCACACAAAAAAAGCTTTCGAATTCGCTAACCAGCAAAAATACACCGTGATTTAATTCATGGATTCGGGAACACCAGTCACGTTTTCCAGAACGTTCCTGAAAACGTGACTGTATTCCCGAATCCGTGACTGTTGTTCCCGAAAAAATACACCGTGAACTCGTTAGTTCACGAATTCATGAACGCTTTTTTCACGTGATATTTCATCCATTAAATGGAATTTTCTTGGAAATGGTGAAACTGATCCATGTTACCCCTGTGATCAATGTATCCCTGGATTACGGTATACGAGAAAGGCAAAAATGGTATTTTTTGTTAGTTTCTTGAATAGAAAGTGATCGTAGGATTTTATTGTAAGGTTTTTAACCTATTCTATAGAAGAATGCTATGCAGCAATACGAAAGGAACTTCTTCTACATTCCCACCAATTGTATGTGTGATGTATCATGTCATTTGCCCAAACAAGAAAATAGGTGCTGTATAACGCAACTCGATTCAACAGTTTACTTGGTGAGCTCTATTAAATCTTGTGAATTAAAAAAAAAGACAAACGAAAGTAAAAATGTACGATGACGTTCTTCAATGAACGTGTTCCGCTTGAGTTGAAGGTCGAGTTTCGCATTTTTGTTTCTTGAGCCTACTGTGCAGTGATCAGCCTCCGCAATAATAAACAGCACCAGGCAAGGCACGGTTTTAATTCATACACAAATTCCTTGCGGGAGTCAACATCGTCGGTGAACGAAAAAAAACGCAGAACCGGTGCAGATTTTTCGTTCTGCAGCACACGGTAGCGTCACTCCAAAAATTAGAAATCCTAACGTGATGAGTCCTTGGGGATAGACAAGATAGTGTTTGATCCGATCGTCTGCGGTACAGCACATCTGCGTAGCTCAGCAATGTGAAAGTATTCGCCTAGTACTTTTATAATTACAATTATGTTACCGTTGCTAGAAGCATTGAGCCTCATTTAAATGAACAGTTTCATAAGAAATTTGACATTATTAGTATGACATGGAAAAAGCGTTCAACATAGCTCACGGCTAAAACAAGTCACTCAACTCAATTACTAATACATATACCTATATCAAGAAGACACGTCCTCCTGTGAAATGCCATTCTGTTCTCGATATATTTTTGATTAAACCACTTTTCTATGGAGAAAATTTGAACTGAATAAATACAATAAATTTGGCAAAAGCTTGAAAAATTTAGGTTACTGTTTCAGCACGCATGCTGGCAGAATAAATAAACAACATTGATGCTTTAGTTTTGTTCCGAGATGAGATCGAATTTATTTCGGAGTGATGGAAAACAGAAACAGTTTCCCCCACCTATGTACACATTCATCTTAGATTGCAGATCTGATGCGTCCCTGATGGTGGATCACACAATCGTTCCATTGTGATCTCATCAGCCAGAAGCCAAGATGTGTCTTATCATACACAAATGAACTGCACAAAAGTTCGCTTCTAATTGAATCACATAATTACCTCGGAAGGATTTTATTAGATTTATGAAAAATTCCCAACGTCCGCTCATCTCGTGCAATGTTCGCCCCAGTTGCAGGAGGAAGGTAGCTAACCCTCCTAATGGATGAATTCGTGCCAGAGTAAAACTTTTGCGGTGTCGGTGCACCATGGAGTATAGTACTGTGCCGGAAGGTGAGCTTCGTGCACTGCACGTCAGATTGCAATCCGGCTGGAGCGATTCTTCTTTCTTCGTACCGTTCATGCATCTTGCAGAAACGGCAGAAACAGACTGACATTACCGCACCAATCGACGATGACGACGACGAAGACGCAGTTGTCGTCGTCGTCGCCGCCAACGTCAGGTTGGAGTTACAAAATTAGATTAAGTGATAACACACTTTCATAGACACAATCAAGAGAATCAGATACGAGTGAAAAGTTTTAAATCATTTGATAAGATGAAAACTTGTTTTAATCCCGGAAGAAGGACATGCAAGATTGAATTAAAGTTGTTCAAACACAATGCTATAGGGCAGCGGTTCTCAACCTTTTTCTTGAGAGGTACACCTTCGAACTTTTGCATTAATTGAGGTACCCCCCCTCAGGTACTTTGGGTACGGGTCAACACGGCCAATCATCTTGAAAAAATAATTCCGAACCCCTTGAAGGTAGGCTTCCGAGCCTCTTGAAAGGAGGCTTCCGAGCCTCTTGAAAGGAGGCTTCCGAGCCTCTTGAAAGGAGGCTTCCGAGCCTCTTGAAAGGAGGCTTCCGAGCCTCTTGAAAGGAAGCTTCCGAGCCTCTTGAAAGGAGGCTTCCGAGCCTCTTGAAAGGAGGCTTCTGAGCCTCTTGAAAGGAGGCTTCTGAGCCTCTTGAAAGGAGGCTTCCGAGCCTCTTGAAAGGAGGCTTCTGAGGCCTCTTGAAAGGAGGCTTCTGAGCCTCTTGAAAGGAGGCTTCTGAGCCTCTTGAAAGGAGGCTTCTGAGCCTCTTGAAAGGAGGCTTATGAGCCTCTTGAAAGGAGGCTTATGAGCCTCTTGAAAGGAGGCTTCTGAGCCTCTTGAAAGGATGCTTCTGAGCCTCTTGAAATGAGGCTTCTGAGCCTCTTAAAAGGAGGCTTCTGAGCCTCTTGAAAGGAGGCTGCTGAGCCTCTTGAAAGGAGGCTTCCGAGCCTCTTGAAAGGAGGCTTCCGAGCCTCTTGAAAGGAGGCTTCCGAGCCTCTTGAAAGGAGGCTTCTGAGCCTCTTGAAAGGAGGCTTTTGAGCCTCTTGAAAGGAGGCTTCAGAGCCTCTTGAAAGGAGGCTTCAGAGCCTCTTGAAAGGAGGCTTCTAGGCTTTCCGAGCCTCTTGAAATGAGGCTTTTGAACCTCTTAAAAGGAGGCTTCTGAGCCCCTTGAAATTAGGCTTCCTTTCATGTCTCTCAAACGAAGAAATATTATTCATCCTTTCGTTTCGAACAGGTATATAGATTGCATTAAAGAAAAAAAAAATCATTCGACGTTTTGTTCCGCAACCCTTTATACATTGTACTGGTTGTGGAAGGCAGGAATCAAATGCCTTTGATTTATTGATCGCATTGAATATTATGTACAAGACAAAATTTTGAAATAAAGAATACACAATTATTAAAACTTTATCAATGAGTTTTGATTGGAATTGTTATTCGTCCGCCATTACGCATTTTTGTCCGAGGTACCCCCTAGGGTCAGCGAAGGTACCCCCAGGGCTACATGTACCCCACGTTGAGAACCGCTGCTATAGGGTAAAGATAGATGCTCTCAGCAGGATTTCATTTTTGATACAAGCGCTATCCGTATCAAGCGTAATCCGGAAAAAAATGTGTTTGCACCGGGCTTCTTGTTTCTGTATCGAAGTGATCGCTCTGTTATTTCCATTGGAACTGTCGGCTCGGGACACGGGATTTAAATCGCGATGTTTTTTTCTTCCGCTCGTCGCTTCATTCCTAACGTGAGGTGTTGGGCATAGTGTCTATCCGACGTTCCGACGGATATGGGCCAATATTGTGAAGATTTTATAACAAACTTATTCACTGTAAAACAGAAATTTATTTAAACTTACTTGTAATGACAGCTTCCCAAGCAGCACAACTTGTTTCACTTTTGAACATATCACTATGTTGCAACTATTCGGAAAGAAATAATCTTAGTAGTAGTAGTAGTAGTAAAATTCTTCTTTATTTAAAACATTTTTTGTTCTACAATTATTTTTAACATGTACAGTGATCGGCCGGCTTGGCCCTCCAACTTCAATTTCAATTATTGTTATTATTATTATTATTATTATTATTATTATTTTTATGTTTTTACTTAATTTTTAAAATATAATGTATCATGACGGCCTTTACGAGGCGCTAGAGTGTTTTTTTTTTAATTTGATAACCTAACTACTATGTACACTAATATTTACAATAAAAATTTGATAACCTAGATTGGAACTAGCGCCCTAAGCGCTTCTTGGTCCGAGTGCAAGCAACGGACCCTAAACTTTTCTTTACACTCACCAAAGCGTTCATGTAAGGTTTTTATTCCGGCCAGACGGTGGACCTCGGATGTTCTTGTCCTGGGAGGGGTGTTGAGGATCATCCTCAGGAATTTGTTTTGGACCCGTTGAAGTTTGAGGTGGTGGCTAAAACCCACCTCCCAGCTCTCCCAGACCGGCATGCCATATTCGATCACAGGGAGGATGATTTGCTTTTAGACAGCAAGCTTATTTTTCTGGGACAATGACGACCGGCGGTTGATCAAAGGGTACAGTAGTTTCAACAAGACGTTTCACTTTGTCACCGTTTTGTCAACCTGTTGCCTGAAAATAAGCTTGCTGTCGAGGGTCAAGCCAAGGTAGTCGGCCTCATTGGCCCATTCCACAGTCGTGCCATTGAGGATGATTTTACAGTCCCCAGGCGGAACATGTTTAGGGGATTTGGAGTGGGGGAAAATGATGACCTGGGTCTTCGCCGCGTTGATACAGATCTTCCAGCTGGTGAGGTACTCTGTCAGGGTATCCAGGCCTCGTTGGAGTTTTGCCACTAGCGCTCTGATCACTCTACCGTTGTAGACTATGGATGTGTCATCTGCGAACAGAGACAGAATGCCGCCTTCTGGAGGTTCTGGCATGTCGGAGGTGAACAGATTGAAAAGCAGGGGCCCGAGGATACTGCCCTGGGGGACGCCTGCGACGATGTTGTGCGCATTGGAACTCGCTCCACTGATTGAGACCCAGAATGTCCTTGCCGACAGGTAATTGTTGATGATTTTCACCAGGTAGCTGGGAAGATTGTAGCGTTGTAGTTTGTACACCAGGCCATCATGCCATACATTGTCAAATGCCTTCTCGACATCGAGTAAGGCCATGGCGGATGTTTTCGAGACAAACTTGTTCCGTCTGAGGACGTTGGTAACTCGGGTCAGTTGGTGTATAGTTGACCGACCGCGTCGGGAGCAAACTGTTCCTCGAGCAAGATGTTGAGATTTTCGGCAGACTCAAGTAACCGATGATGAATAGCTTTTTCGAATAGCTTGGAAAACCCTGAGAGAAGGCTGATGGGTCGATAACTTTTGGGGGAGGAAGGATCCTTCCCAGGCTTCCGGATGGGGATGACTTTCGCTGACTTCCAGGACGATAGGAAGTAGCTGAGCCGGAGACACTGATTAAAGATCAGCGAGAGGTGCTCAATGAACGGAGCACTCATGTGTTTGAGCTCGAGATTCAGGATGCTGTCGAAGCCTGGGGCCTTCATGTTCTTCGACGATTTGATATAGGCCGTCAATTCGTCAGCTGAGATCTCCAACTCCTCCGAAAAGTCGTTGGGAATCAAATGGATGTTATTAGCATGCTCGTTGACGGCTGCTTTGTATGGACTGACGATGTTCTGCCCAAGGTTGTGTGAGCTGACGAAGTGACGACCTATTTCAGCGACCTTCTCTGCAGGAGTTATCAAGCGATCCTTAGAGCCATTATTGTCTAGTGGGATCAAAGGTGGAATGGGCCGAGGCTTGGATTTTAGTATTTTGGTCATTTTCTAGAATGGCTTAGCATAATCTGGGAGAAAACGGATCTTATTCGAGAAGTCGTTATTTTTGAGGTCCACCATTCTGGCCTTGATATTTTTTGTGATTCGATTGCAGCGTGCCTTAAGCTCAGGCAGTCCAGTACGCTGAAACTGCCTGCGAGTGACATTCCGCAATCGAATCAAATCTTTGGTGAGTGTATCGATGTTTAAGGAGTTGCTTACCTGCCGAGCCGTCGGTACATGTTGCTTACGGGCCACCGAGATCGCCTCCTCGATAGCGCACAGCTGGTGGTTGATACTTTCCGGCGTCACCGGACGCACCTCGTAATCGACGGAGTTGTCGACGCACTGCTGGAACCGCTGCCAGTTCACTTGATGGTAGTTTCGCCGTAACTGCTGGTGCCGATTGACCGAGGAGCCCACTTCCGCCACCACCGGATAGTGATCCGAACTGAGCTCCTGGTGGACAACCGGCTGCGAGACATGACCATTCATGTTCGTGATGTATAGGTCGAGGGTTGCGTGGGTACCGGACCGACTCAGCCGAGTGGGGGAATCCGGGCTCAAGATCGTGTAGTGTCCTTCCTCCATATCGTTGCTCCAGATGCCGTTTCGATTGCCGCGACTGTTGCCCCATGCTTGATGTTTGGCATTCAAGTCGCCGGCAATGATATACTGGCCATGCCTCCGCGTAAGCTTGACGATATCCCTCCGAAGGGCAGCCGATGATCCATCGCCGGCTTTGGCTTGCGTTGGAAAGTACGCCGCGATGAGCGCGATTGTGCCGACCGAAATAGTAATTTCGACACCGATGGCCTCGATGACACTGAGCTGGAAGCTTGGAAGCAGACGACAGTTGATGTTATAGCGAAGAGCGATGGCCACACCGCCTCCCCTGGTCGGCCGGTCGAGTCGCACGATGCGGAAGTCCGGGATGTTGACGTTCACCTCCGGTTTTAGGTGCGTTTCGGTGATGAACGCCACGTCTATTTCCTTCTCCTCAAGGAAATCCTTCAGCTCAATTATTTTGCTCTTTAGCGAGCAAGCGCACTATAGGATTTCGGGCGGTCATTAATCGAAAATGTCATGTCTTCCGAATTATTTTAAAATATTTTCTCTCCATTGTCAATACTCTAATTAAGAGAAATTCTGAATTTGAAGTCTCTAGGTGCACTAGTTCCAAAGATATAAGGTGGCAAAGTCAGAAATGGGTAAAAAGTTAGCAAATTTTCTGAAAAATATTTTATTTTCAACTATTTATTGAAATATTTTTTAAATGTTTTTCTTCAATGTTAATACATCATTACAAAGGTTATTGTATAAGCTTTTAAATGGTGTGCAAAAACTAATGGTTACACTGTGAAAAAAATTGAAAAAATGCGGAAGCAATATTTTTTCCAAAAACGACGCTATTTTCAACTTTGATAGTGAAGAACTTTTTTCCTCAGGAATCCCCGGGTTCTTTTATGATACACATCAAGGACAAAGCTTCGACTAAAATGTCCCGAAAGAATTTCTTGCCAGTATTTGCAATTAACAGAGTTAAGTCACTCTGATTTTTTTCATTTGTTTTTACCGTGTTTTGCCTCTCTCGTACTCCAAGGTTAATGCTCATTCCAAAAACGAATGTTTGATAGAAGGCCCGGAGACCCCTAGTGGTATATATCAACTAACTCAGCGCGAAGAATTGAGGTGATGTCTGTATGTGTGTGCATGCGCGTCTGTATGTATGTGCGCAAAAGAACGCAATCGCCATTTAGACACTTATTTGTGTCCGATTTTCTCAACAAGTTTCATTCGACGGGAAATCTAGTCCCATCGTTTCCTATTGAAAATGGGTCAGACTGAACTATGCGCTCAAAGGGTATGGTCAAAATACATTTATTGGTAATAACTTCGACTTTATTTATAACCATTTGAGCTCATTTAATTAACTTTTCAAAGGAGTAAATGAATAAAACCCCCAATGCAATGCAGCACAACGGTAACGGAAGGATTTAACAGTTCGCTCATATATTTCCTGTCAAATTTTACCGTTTCCGTCGCCATTCCGCTGAAATGCGTTTGGGGCTTGAGTGGTTTGAGTCATTATCTAAACCTAATTTTCTGAGCTATTCATTAGCTACTGATGGAGAACTAAATATGAGATTTCATAATATGTAAATATTTATAAATCTCCTGGAATCAATAATTCCCGACATGTTTATTGCAAAAGTAAAGACGAACAATATCTTAGTTAGAACGGAGCGTATGAAATTCCTGCTAGTGTTCATGAATGTCTGGCTAATGGTAGGGAAATATTTATTCACTCATCTACACTTTGAGGTTCACTGGCTGAACAACCAGCGGAAAGTCAATATAAACAGTTGAAGAAATTTAGAACTCATAATGCAAGAAAATGATCAAGAGAGGCAAATGTTGACATTTTCCTTCGTGCCTTACATGAATCAGATCCATTTTAAGCTCGATTTGGATAACGAGGAGACGTTGGAAAAAATTTTTCACTTAGTTATTCTTATGCCATGCGTAATTTTGTAATATTTGAAGATTTTCAAAAGTTCTTTATCTTCTAATACTTTAGATGAATTTATCTCATCTTCCATCGTTGATGGAATTGAAGAAAATATCATTGAAGACTTAAACCTTGACACAGAAAAAGAATGATGCTGTATATAACTTGTAGAAATCATGAAAACAAATCAAAAGTAATTCAAATAGTGTTGTTATTTAAACTAAAAGAATTTTGCTTTTCGGAAGAATGGAGCATTCTTACATTCCACAATGAATGTCCACATTTTTTGAGAATATATTAATCTCATTTTTTGAATAACTTGTACACGTAAAAGTGTTATGGGATTGCGATTTCTAATTTGCTAATACACTTTTTCAAAAGTTATTTTCAATTCTGATTATTTGATTAACATTTAATGCTTTATGATCCTTCAGATCCTAGTACTTTGTCAAACAAATTGTTCTAAATACAAATTGTGAGGCATGAGAGTGAGAACAAAAAATATCACGGAATGTCATGAAATTAATGTCATTTAACATGATCGCCGCCATAATGTCCATAAATTGCTGAACTTAGTTTTGTACAGCCCCTTCCTTCTCCTTAAGAAAACGCACGAAATTTCAACTTCCCAAATAGGTTTGCTTTGTCACGTTAATCGAACCTATGAAAAAAATAATTACGTAATTCATAGACGATCCCCAAAGGGGGGGGGGTTGGAAATTGTATATTCATGCTATTTCGACCATACACAGCTAAAACTAAGTGGAAAATCACTTTAAAAGTCCAATTTTATTTTTGACCGCTCGCTTGTATGGGGATCCCCCATAGTGAAGCGTTCCAGTTGACCAGGCCCACCCTAGCAGCCATTTTCAATGATGAATATGCCAAGAGTGAAGACCTGGTCGAAGCGGGTTTTGCAGTCGCCCAGCCAAGTGGCGAGCTGCGCGAAGATCGGCATCAGTTGCTCCGGAGTGTACAGCGGAGCAGATTCTTCCGATGGGACGGCTTCGTTCTCCGACTGCCGATGGAACCCAGGAGGAGGGAGCGGGGGCCATTCGCTGGTGGATGGTGCCGACGATGTTGGAGCTTGGACCGATGCAGCTGCCGCTGCCAGTCGCTTGTGCGGCTGTAGCGGTGGGAGTATTGGAATCACACGACGGGGAGCCGGGATGGCTGGAAAGTTCACCTCGTTGATTACAGGAACACGGTTCTTCTTCGGAATGGTCCTGGTGGAAACCTTCTTTCGGATTTCCAGGAACTCGGCTTGCTTTGGGCAGCCCTTTGTGGTGGCCCGATGTTTGTCGCCACAGTTGGCGCACTTGGGATCGGCCACCTCCATTTTGTCGCACTCATCAGTCAGATGGGGTTCGCCACACTTGTTGCAGCACGGCTTCATGCGGCAGTTCCTGGTGCCGTGCCCGAAATTGAAGCAGTTGGTGCACTGCGTGACGTCGCGGTGCACTGGCCGATATCGCTCCCAGTCAACGACGGTGTAATTTATAACGCCGACCAGCTTCAAGTCCTTCCACGTGGTGTAGCCGTGCTCCAGGTGGATCAGGTAAAGCTGGTCGCGATTTCTCCTCGTCTTGTCGTGACGAGCGATCTTGTGCACGGCCACTGGCTTCAATCCGCAACTTTCGAGCTCAGCTTTTAGCTCCTCTTCCTTCATGTCGTGGAGTCCTCGCAGCAAAGCCTTAAGCGGCTTCGTGCCGGGGTGGTCATGAGTGTAGTACTCATACTTGTGGACCTCGAGGAACTCCACGACGGATTGATGATGGTCCTTGTTTGCCGGCATTACTTTCACGCCCTCGCTGCAGAGCCGAAAAGTACATTTCAGCCCTTTAGCGATCAGCTGGCGAATTTTTGGGCGCAAATCTGGTGGATCGCCCTTCACAAACACGGGCGGGCTCTTCTCCTTCCGCTCCGGTTGCACCTGCTGTAGCTGCGATTGCTGCTTCTTCCTTTTTTTCGGCGGATTGCCGGCGTCATGAAGTGGCAACGGAGAGAACTAGTTGCTCTGCAAAAGCTGCTTGGAGGGGTTACCCGCGCCTCCAAGAGCAGTGCGCTTAGGCACTTTTCCAGCGACCGAATCGGCCACCGAGTCTCCCATGACGGGTCCGGGAGAAAAAAACGCCAACGCGACAAGCGAAAACGTAAACAGCGAACGAACGAGAAAAAACACTTGGAAAAATGCGCGAGCAAAAAACACGTCCGTACGTGTTGCTGTCTCGAACTCTAGCGAAGAAATAATCTTTCTTCGCAATCTTAAAACCGCAAGGGCAGGAGCCTGCGGAAACATCCATCAATTGCAGTTGAATTGTAATAATGTTGCAAAATACTACAGAGGGAAAAAAAACAAAATTTAAATATAAACTGGATTCGATTTATGGATCTTGTGATTGATGGTCCTCATCTGCAATTTAAACAAACAATTTAATTTCGAAATTTTTTTTATTTTTTTTACTTCTTTTATGTGTTTTTTTTAAATTCTAGGATTAAGTTCAACACAGCAGTTCAATTTTGAAAGACGCATTGAAGTTACATGGTAAAAAATATGCAACTTTATGATTTTGTTTCGTTTATGCAATATGCAGTGCAGTATTCTTTGCTTGTTTGTTCCCAAATGCCAAACGCGTACTGTATTGCAATGTTAATGAAATATTGATCACAATTCGAACGTTTTTCCAATGCCTTCTATTTTATTTATTCAGACTAAGGCCGAAGTGGCCTGTGCGGTATATAAGAGTCTTCTCCATTCGGCTCGGTCCATGGCTACACGTCGCCAACCACGCAGTCTACGGAGGGTCCGCAAGTCATCTTCCACCTGATCGATCCACCTTGCCCGCTGCGCACCTCGTCTTCTTGTGCCCGTCGGATCGTTGTCGAGAACCATTTTCACCGGGTTATTGTCCGACATTCTGGCTACGTGCCCGGCCCACCGCAGTCGTCCGATTTTCGCGGTGTGAACGATGGATGGTTCTCCCAACAGCTGATGCAACTCGTGGCTCATTCGCCTCCTCTACGTACCGTGCGCCATCTGCACCCCACCATAGATGGTACGCAGCACTTTCCTTTCAAAAATTCCAAGTGCGCGTTGGTCCTCCACGAGCATCGTCCAGGTCTCGTGTCCGTAGAGGACTACCGGTCTAATAAGCGTTTTGTAGATTGTCAGTTTGGTACGGCGGCGAACTCTATTCGATCGGAGCGTCTTGCGGAGTCCAAAGTACGTACGATTTCCAGCCACTATGCGTCTCCGAATTTCTCTGCTGGTATCATTTTCGGCAGTCATCAGTGAGCCCGAGTACACAAATTCTTCTACCACCTCGATTTCGTCACCACCGATACAAAAACTCGCGTAGGGTGGCTCTCATTGTCTTCTCTTGAACCTCTTCCTATCATGTACTTTGTCTTCGACGTGTTAATGACTAGTTCGATCCGCTTTTATGATGAATACCAGCATTTATTGACGGATTTATAATTTTGGCCAAAAATACCTTCTTTTTTCCTATTGTGGAATGGTGCATTCTGGCAAACGGCTTTCTGAGGAATGGTTCAGTCTGGCAAAAGGCCTTCTGGCAAATGACTTTCTAGCGAATGTCATACAACCAATTGAGAATAATTTCCCTAATATGGTTAAAAAAAATTTCTGTGAAAATTCCAATGGTTTTACCGACGAACATCTGAAGAATTTCCTAAAATAATTCCGAAAAATTTCTCGTGAAAATGTTGAAAAAAAATTGCCGAAAAAAAGTACGGAGAATAAGCAGAGGGAATGCCGAAGAAATAGCCTTGAGAATTGCGAAGAATTTGCAGACGAATTTTCGAAGTATTCAGCATTCAATTTTCGAAAAAAAAAATGTTTAGGAGATGGTGTGGAAGCTTAAAATGGATCTACGAAGAATTTGCTGAAGAAATGAGGAAATATTTGCAGACGAAATTCCAAAGATTTTACCAAGAATTTTTCGATAAAGCCCTCGAGAGATTTCGAAGAAATTGTCCAAACAATTTAAGAGATTTTTTTATATTTTAATAAGGGCGATTCAAATATTTAAAACAATTATGAATCGCCCCTTTGGATTTTTAGCTCAAAATTTATAATTTGAAGGCGAAACAAAAAAAAATCTGCAAACTTTGAGCAGTTTCAAAAAATTCTTTAAGAAAGCCGATGAGTTCTTTAGATTTTTTTTATTCATTTTAATATTTATTTTTCATTTTCTTTCCCTCCCGTCTTGAGATTTCGGAGACCACCATGACATATTTTTTAATAATTATTTGTAACGGCTTAATTTCCAGAGAACAAAATCCTGAAAAAACGGCGCCGATGATTAAATGTGTGACATGAAAAAATGTGTGACAATTTAAATTTGGCCGTATGTTGGAACAAATGACATTTTCGGCCAAATGGCCCATTCTGTCAAAAACTATTTCTGCCAAATGGCACTTTTGGCCAACGATCGTGTCGGACTGTTAGGGCAAACGGCTTTTTCGGCCATATTACCAGTTCAGCCGTCTGTCGCTTTCGGTCAATGGAACTTACCGAGAATTTCTAATCGTTAAATGGAAAGAATTATCTGAAGAAATAAAAAAATCCTCAAAAACTCCGAGCATTTTTCCGATGTTTCAAAGTTGGGTATGCCAAACAAGCCGTCTAGTGATAAACCTCTCCCTGCGAAAAAATCACTCTAATAAAGGATAAAAAACTAACCGTCTTAATTAATCTAGATTGGGGAAGTAAACGTTAAAGCATCTCTTTTATCAGGCACAATTTTCTGTGTGAATTACAAAGAATACTCAACAAAAACTTAAAAGGAACTTTCCGTGAATATTCCGAATATTTTCCTGTAGAAATTTGGAACAACTTTCCGTGAAAACTCTGAAAGAATTCTCATGTAAATCCCAAACAGTTTTCCTTGGTAAATCCAAAAAGCTACTCTTGATAATTCCAAAGAGCTCTCGAAACTTGAAAGTAGTTCCCGTGGAAAATCTGAAAATAATTTTCAAATGAATATTCTGGAAAAACTGGAAATATTTTATAAAAATTTTGAGGCGAAATTCGAAAGATTCTCCCGTTATTGTCTTGAAAATATCCAGAACTAGTCAAACCTGACCGATCTTGCTCGGGTTGTTTGTTTCGACTTTACTGTCAATAGGGCACTGCACGGAGACATCTATTTCTCTTTCGTTCCTCATAAATTTTGACGTTTACTGGCCTTGTTGTTTTATAATTTCTTTGCAGCGAAAAAGAGACAAAGCAGTCCGTGCAGTGCAGTTTAGTGGATGGCAGCATAGCCCTCTAGATTGATTTCAGTTCGAGCTTGATCGTTTTCTTCAGAACTCAGAAAAAGGTATTATTTTTACATTTGTTCAACTTTCCCAGCGAAAAGTTCTATCTTTTCAATTATATAAACACAGCTGATCCCAAGACGAATCGAATTCGTTCATGTGTTATGTTGCCTCAAAGGAAATGTAAACTCATTTTTATATATAGAGAAGATGATCAATTCAACCGAACTACACTTTCGACCGTATGTCCATTTCGGCCAAAATGGCCCTTCCGACCAAACGACTATTTCGACCGAAGGACATATTCACGATTTTTTAGCCAAAGGAACTGGTCGATCAAAGGACATTCTCGGCCAAATAACTTTAGGCTAGATATCTTAGCAAAGTCTGAAAACATAATGAGATCATATAGAAATCACATTTTGATTTTGACATCAAATTGATTCATAATTTTGTTTTCAAATGTGTTTAAATCATCATGATTGATTACATATTTTGATCTCATTTTGCTGTAGATTACTAAATTGAGTGATATGACATCAAACTGTGTACTTATTTTGTTAATGGACAATATAAAAATTAGTTTTTGATTTGCTCTCATCGGCAGCAGGAATAGTTTTTTATTGGATGTCACAGTAAAATATTACTGCTATTACGTTTTGCTATTTTAACCGTTAAAATGACCAAAAATCAAGTAAACATAATCGATGATTTCACAACATTAAAACACGTTATCGATTTGCTCTTAAGATTTGCTCGGGTAGGCTTCTAGCAAATAGTCTTTTCGGTTGAACGACATATTCGGCCTAACCACTTTCTCTGCCGAACGACTCTTTTCTGTTCAAAAATCCAATTTCAATTAGATTTTTTTGGATTTCACGGGAACTCTTTTGCAATTTTCACGCTTGGTATTTACGGAGAGCTCTTCAAAATTTTAACAAGATATTGTATGGAATTTTAATGAAAATAATTGGCATCTACACGAAAAATTTTCTGCAGCTTCAACGTGATGTTGTAGAGATCTATAAAAAAAGATTCGGAAATTGCACTAAATCTTTGGAGTTTCCCCTGAAATTTTCAATCGGCGTGGAAAATTATTGATCAGTGGGTCGACAAATTTTAAACAACGGCGCGCCGATCAAAAAAGTCGTCGGCGGCGGCGCACACCTCTACCTGCTACCCCAAAAATTGGAACGTGTCATATCTGTTTGTCTGTGGTACGGATATGAGCCTGGTGTTGGGAACTTGGACTTATCGGTACCTGTGGAAGAAGATGGGCACGGCAAATGCTGGGTAAAGCGTACCATTGGTACTTCGCGTACCTGAAGGAATAAAATAGACCCCATCTCGCGGTCCTTAGCCTCTTACCCAGCAACTCCTATCCCTACCTCCCCGCGGTGCTGGCCGGGATACGAGCAACCTTAGGGAAGATCGGGTAACCAACCCCGGTGGGAACTATGGTCGTATGCTGACAGGGAAGGGGGGTTTGCTCCTCTCCGGAGGTGCAAATCTTATTGAGCGTCTGTTCTCCATGTCAGGATCGGCTCACAACAGCGTCTGTTCTCCATGTTAGGGCGGCTGATCATCGTCCGAGTGCCAGCGAGGGACTCTAAGTGAAACTGTGCACCATGGTCCACCGGAAATAAGGAGGAATGGTCCTCCGGAAATTTAGGGGGTTTGGTGTCAGGCCCTGCAAGCCAGCCTTTAAAAAATCTTAAGCAACGAACAATCAACAAGAGAATACGGACCGGAACCATCGGCGAAGACCACTGCGACGAAAAGGGACTAGCGATTGGAAACTCGGTTCGTGGAACTGCAAATCTCTCAACTTCATCGGGAGCACACGCATACTCGCCGATGTGCTCAAGGACCGTGGATTCGGCATCGTAGCGCTGCAGGAGGTTTGTTGGAAGGGATCAATGGTGCGAACGTTTAGAGGTAATCATACCATCTATCAGAGCTGCGGCAACACACACGAGCTGGGAACAGCTTTCATAGTGATGGGCGATATGCAAAGGCGCGTGATCGGGTGGTGGCCGATCAATGAAAGAATGTGCAAGTTGAGGATCAAAGGCCGGTTCTTCAACTTCAGCATAATCAACGTCCATAGCCCACACTCCGGAAGCACTGATGATGATAAGGACGCATTCTACGCGCAGCTGGAACGTGAGTACGACAGCTGCCCAAGCCCCGACGTCAAAATCATCATAGGAGATTTGAATGCTCAGGTTGGCCAAGAAGAGGAGTTTAGACCGACTATTGGGAAGTTCAGCGCTCACGGGCTGACGAACGAAAACGGCCTACGACTAATTGATTTCGCCGCCTCCAAGAATATGGCCATTCGCAGCACCTACTTCCAACACAGCCTCCCGTATCGGTACACCTGGAGATCACCACTGCAGACAGAATCACAAATCGACCACGTTCTGATTGATGGACGGCACTTCTCCGACATTATCAACGTCATGACATATCGTGGCGCTAACATCGACTCTGACCACTATCTGGTGATGGTTAAACTGCGCCCAAAACTATCCGTCATCAACAATGTTCGGTACCGACGACCGCCGCGGTACGACCTAGAGCGACTGAAGCAACCTGATGTCGCCACTGCATACGCGCAGCATCTCGAAGCAGCGTTGCCGGAAGAGGGTGAGCTCGATGGGGCCCCTCTTGAGGACTGCTGGAATACAGTCAAAGCAGCCATTAACGACACAGCGGAGAACAACGTCGGGTATACGGGTCGAAGTCGACGGAACGATTGGTTCGACGAAGAGTGCAGACAGATTCTGGAGGAGAAGGACGCAGCGCGGGCGGTCGCGCTGCAGCAAGGTACCCGGCAGAACGTGGAACGTTATAGACGGAAGCGGAGACAGCAGACCCGCCTTTTTCAGGAGAAGAAACGCCGCCTGGAAGACGCGGAGTGCGAGGAGATGGAACAGCTGTGCCGTTCTCAAGATACACGCAAGTTCTATCAGAAGCTCAACGCATCCCGCAAAGGCTTCGTGCCGCGAGCCGAAATGTGCCGGGATAAGGATGGGAGCATCTTGACGGACGAACGTGTGGTGATCGAAAGGTGGAAGCAGCACTACGAGGAACATCTGAATGGCGCTGAGAGTACAGGCAGTGAAAGTCAAGGCAGTGGAGGAGATGACTACGTCAGTTCAGCGGACGATGGAAGCCAACCAGCCCCACCTTGAGGGAAGTTAAGGATGCCATTCAACAGCTAAAGACCAATAAAGCAGCTGGTAAGGATGGTATCGGAGCTGAGCTCATCAAGATGGGCCCGGAAAAGCTGGCCACTTGCCTGCACAAACTGATAGTCAGAATCTGGGAAACCGAACAGCTACCGGAGGAGTGGAAGGAAGGGGTTATATGCCCCATCTACAAGAAAGGCGACAAACTGGAGTGTGAGAACTTTCGAGCGATCACCATCCTTAATGCCGCCTACAAAGTGATATCCCAGATCATCTTCCGTCGTCTGTCACCATTAGTGAACGAGTTCGTGGGAAGTTATCAAGCCGGCTTCGTTGACGGCCGCTCGACAACGGACCAGATCTTTACTGTACGGCAAATCCTTCAAAAATGCCGTGAATACCAGGTCCCAACGCACCATCTGTTCGTTGATTTCAAGGCGGCATACGACAGTATAGACCGCGTAGAGCTATGGAAAATTATGGACGAGAACAGCTTCCCTGGGAAGCTTACCAGACTGATCAAAGCAACGGTGGATGGTGTGCAAAACTGTGTGAAGATTTCGGGTGAACACTCCAGTTCATTCGAATCGCGCCGGGGACTAAGACAAGGTGACGGACTTTCGTGCCTGTTGTTCAACATTGCGCTAGAAGGTGTCATGCGGAGAGCCGGGTGTAACAGCCGGGGTACGATTTTCAACAGATCCAGTCAATTTATTTGCTTCGTGGATGACATGGACATTGTCGGCCGAACATTTGCAAAGGTGGCAGAACTGTACACCCGCCTGAAACGTGAAGCAACAAAAGTTGGACTGGTGGTGAATGCGTCAAAGACAAAGAACATGCTTGTGGGCGGAACCGAGCGCGACAGGGCCCGCCTGGGAAGCAGTGTTACTATAGACGGGGATACCTTCGAGGTGGTCGAGGAATTCGTCTACCTCGGATCCTTGCTAACGGCTGACAACAACGTTAGTCGTGAAATACGAAGGCGCATCATCTGTGGAAGTCGGGCCTACTACGGGCTCCAGAAGAAACTGCGGTCGAAAAAGATTCGCCACCGCACCAAATGTGTCATGTACAAGACGCTTATAAGACCGGTTGTCCTCTACGGCCATGAAACATGAACAATGCTCGAGGAGGACTTGCAAGCACTCGGAGTATTCGAGAGACGGGTGCTTAGGACCATCTTTGGCGGTGTGCAAGAAGACGGTGTGTGGCGGCGAAGAATGAACCATGAGCTCGCCCAACTCTACGGCGAACCCAGTATCCAGAAGGTAGCTAAAGCCGGAAGGGTACGATGGGCAGGACATGTTGCAAGAATGCCGGACAGCAACCCTGCAAAGAAGGTGTTCGCTTCCGATCCGGCAGGTACGAGACGGCGTGGAGCGCAGCGAGCGAGATGGGCAGACCAGGTGCAGAACGACTTGGCGAGCGTGGGGCGTATCCGAGGATGGAGAGATGCGGCCTTGAACCGTGTATTGTGGCGTCAAATTGTTGATTCAGTGTTATCTGTTTAGATGTTAACTAAATAAATGAAATGAATGGAAGAAGACGGAGGTCCTTCGTAGTTTATCAGGGAAAGTACCTGTCTAGCATACCACCGAAGGAAGTGGTTACCCTCCAACACATTTTTCGAACTAAATCTTTCACATGTTGTGTAATTGCACAAATTGAGTTTTCAAACATTGTAAGTAATTTCCATTACGGCTAAGGATTTTACACGGTTTTTGAAAAACCATTCCATATTCCAAGTCTTTGTCCAGGGGATCAATTGAACAGTTTGTTTGAGAAACTGCATATGTAACATTTTTGGCCAAAATGAGATTTTTATATATTCTGAACCCTCGTCCAAAAATACGTATCCTGGCAAAAAACACGAAAAAAAAATTTTTGTTCAGGACTGTTTGAATTTTTTTTCGTTTGTTTGAGAAACTACATATGTGCACGCACTTTGAAGAGCAATTATGGAGTACCCACAGTGTTGAGTTTTGCCAAAAACTATTGATCTGTATCGAAGAAATCGTAAGAATTGGTGCCACTTTGTTCAAAAACAGTTTTTTGTTGTTTTCGAAAATTTTTTAAAATGGGCTTATGCAGTTTCTCAAACAAATGATTCAATTGAAGTATATATTGATTGGAACAGATTTGAAAATATATTTTTGTCGCGTTTTCGGAATCCAAAATGGCTGGCTCACATTCGAGATTCCCATATTTAAAACAAGTCGATAGATCTTTGGCTACATAGGAAATCCGCAAAAATCGATTTCCAGTGAAGTCGTTTTTTGGGATTTACGCGTTTTTATATGCGGCTTATATTTACGCGAAACGTATCTCCCATGTAAAAATCGACTTCAGTGTATGTAGTTTGAGTTTTCAAAACTACCGAACGGTTTATTTGTTGAAGATGAAGTTGAATGCAATTTATTTTCACATTGAACATGTATCATCATGAACTCAAAGGAGAAAAAACCTAACCACTTTTGTTAACTGCTTTCGTCATTTTTCTGAGACAATTAGGTTTGTTCCCATTTAATGGATTTAATGTGTGTGATGAATCAATTTTCACAACCTATATCCAAAAATGCCTCTCTTACCGTCGCTTCGTTATTTTGCGACAGCAGCCGAGGAAATTCAAATTAAGTAACAATTATGCCCCACCGAAAAATGGGTTCATATTCGCATTTTAGCGCTATGGGTTTCGTGAGTAATTAATCAACCTTTGCCTTAGTGAATTTTACGATTCACTTCATATCCTCTGCGACCCTTACGGGGGGTTCGGTCACTTGAATTGTTAAAGAAATTTTGAACGCGCTAAAGGTTTGTACACACAAAAATTTGCCAGTCAACCCGTGTCGGCTCCATCCAACCTTTTGGTTTTTTTTTGAGCGGGCATGAGAAAGTCGAGCCGCATTTTTCCGGATGGTCCACTAATCGGTTCAGTGTTTTGTTTTATTTTTCCTCTCCCGGGTTCGTAGCTGGTGTAAAAAATGTGGGAAAAAATTAAATATTTATCCGTGACTCGTGGCAATGTTGTGGAAGGTTCACAACAAACTTTTTTGCCAAACTCTCTTGTTACCAGACGACTGATTAGAATTTCAGAAGTTATAATGGGACCGTAAGGAAGGTTGCGCCTTTCTATAACTTCAGTAACTTGGAAAATTCTTAGAAAAAGACAAATAAACGGATCAATGGCAAGAAACGAATGAGAACGACCTATTTAAGAGCTCTTAAAGACAATTAAGAGAAATTACATTTCCTACATATTGTATCATTGGATCGATTAACGTAGCTCTTATTGGGATAGTCTTGTATATTACACACAGGATTGAAATTATGATGGGTCATAACTCATTTTACGTTATCATACAGTATTAAAGTGGTAAATATTTAGATTATTTTTATATTTTTTTAATTTCACTAGATCGTCAACATCACAATAAACTAAATAAGTACCATAATAAGTTGTCGGCATCCGAAACTAGTAGAACAACATAAACAAATTTTGTCCCTAAGCATACTCAGTCGCCACCATTAACAGCGTCGGGCAAAACTTTCTATTTAAATTATCAGATTCATAGCCATCGACATCCTACTCGGTTTAGTTTTCTGCAAATTTGTCCACCGCATTCTCTGCATAGAGTAAACTACGCCGCCCCCAAGCCAGTTCCAGAAGTTCGCCTTGGTCGTTGCTGCTGGTGTGGCTCCAACAGGGTGCAGGTCACCGCAAGTAAAACGCCTCGTCGCTCGAGAGCCTTCCTGCCTGGATGCGTTGACACGAGACGAGAAGAGGGTGTCCAACGGGGGAACGATGGAGGACAACCGCATCCGGAATTCCGGTTTCCGTTCCGTTTCGGAATCCAAGTTTCGGGAACACTGGTATCTCCATGCTTGGCAATTGTTTCATTATTGTTGCTGTCACCCCGCTCTGTCTCTTCAGGCCGGGGGACGACAATCCAGACATACGACGACGAACATACCGACTGACAGCAGCGTGACTGGAAAATGCGGATCACTGCTGCTGGTGCTGTTTTCTAAGCTCGGTTTGTTTGTGTCCCTGACTGCAGATTGTTTTACGCCTCAGCGATGTGGAACTAGTTCGTGATTGGCGAGAAGCACGGAGCAGGCCCAACGACGATTTTGGTTAAAGTGACAAATGTGCCTGCGTTCGGTTGCATCGGAAAGGCCATTTGTGCCGTCAGTCAGTGGTATGGGCGGACATGTTGGAGACGGTACGGAGCATTCTCATTTGCGAGGTCGGAATAGTTGTTGCACTTAGTTTGGAATTCATTTGCTTTGGTTGTCGCGCCGCAGCTTGACAACCGTGAAGGACACGAGGAAAATTTGTTTTTATATTTTGAAAAGAAAAATCAACTGTGTTTCAAATATATTTATTACATAGAAACGGGGTATATAAATTATTTTTAGGCAGAATTTCAAGAGCGTAAATGAAGGTGGGTCGGCCACACATTACGAATACGCGGAGACGAAATCTGCACAAAAAGCGCTGGACTGGAATCCAGCAGGACATCGCAGCAGAGGCAGACCCAGGGGCGGCGTAGCCTCAACAAGGAAATGAAAAGATGCGACAGGAATCTGACCTGGGCCCAGGTCAAGCCTAAAGCGAGCAGCCGCCCAGGATGGAGATCTTTTACGTTGGCCCTATGTACCCCTATAGGGATGCTCAGGATACATGAGTGAGCATCCATATAGGGGTACATGTTTCATATTATTTCAACTTCGAAATATTTAACAAATCTGTTTCCAAAAATTAGAAATACCGTCGTCGGGGGTGTCAATGGGTCAAATGGGGGTGAGAGTGGGTCACTGTTTCAACTACTTAAAATGCTTGTAGAATTGATTGAATGTATCTGAGGGCAAATCCAACAACATGTTAGGTTTTATAAAACGATTCTGTTACAATTTTCAGGACCCATACACAATAAAAACATTATATACAGCTTATGTAAGGCCAATCTTAGAATATTGCAGCATAGTTTGGTCCCCATTTTCAGCTATTCATGCCAACAGAATTGAGTCAGTTCAAAAACAATTTTTATTATATGCACTACGAAAGTTAGGGTGGACCGAATTTCCATTGCCACCATATGTAGCTCGTTGTAAGCTCATCAATATTCATTCACTGAAAGTGCGTCGAGATTTAGCAATGGTAACTTTAATAAACAATATTGTTTCAAACAGAATTGACTCAACGGAGCTATTATCAAAACTTAATTTTTATGTTCCATTACGATCTTTACGACATCGTCAAATATTCTCCGTAAATTATCATCGAACAAACTATGCAAAATATGGCCCAATGAATCAAATGATGATCACTTATAATAAACATTGGGACACTATTGACTTATCGATGCCCAAAACACAGCTGAAACAGATCTTCTCTCGTATTATAAGCTAATGACACTTTACAATAAGTTTAAACAGTATCAACATTATTTAATGTTATTTAGAATAGTTAAGAATACAAATGTAAATAGGTCTACAATTATGATTGACGACAATAAATAAACAATAAACAAGCAATAAGTCTAAAATATAAGAGACTTTTTTGAACGATTTTGCTCTACGACGCGACCTCCAAGCTGCCGGTAAGAGCGATGACCCCCCAGACCCATTGTCACCCCCGATGGCGGTACCTTTAATTCATACAGACCTGCTGTATGGGGGCAACAGGGACTATGTCCAAGGGCCTGACGACCCCTCCCCTAGGTATCTGTGAGTCAGGGGGGCTGCCAGGTAGTGGTGGGGTTTGGCAGTGGGCTCTACCAAATCTCTATAAAAAACTGCATGAGTCCGTAAGCAGGCCCTACCAAAGCGACCGTGTGCCGCTCAAAGCACGCAATAGCCCAGGGAGGGGTATACCCCGTTAGGCATAAGTACGTTAGGCATAAAGACGTTAGGCATAAGTACGATAGGCATAATGATCGTTAGGCATAACGGACGTTAGGCATAATGGACGTTAGGCATAAAATGACCCAAAGAACAGCCCATGTCATAAAGAAGGCAGAATTATGCCAAACGTCCATTATGCCTAACGTACATCATGCCTAACGTCCGTTATGCCTAACGTCCATTATGCCTAACGTACTTATGCCTAACGTACTTATGCCTAACGTCGCGGACCCCCCAGGGAGTGACAATGGGCACATCAGGATTAACGCCAGTAATATCCTGATTATGGCATACTGGCTGCATGTCTACTGGCTTTGTCTTTGGATATTGTAATACTGTGAAGCGAGGGCTGGTAGTCGGGTCATTCTATTCTCTTAGTAAGGCCGGTGACACTGACCTGAAACGGCGAATGGGCTAATGACCAGGCTGTCATCCGTCCCGTAAAACCGTGGCGGGCCTTATAGCACGCGGTACAATTCTGCTACCAGTCTTTTAAACTGCGTGGGAGTAGGCCCTGATGCACATTCCTGACTTGAGCTGATCTGGCTCTGAACACGCAAGTGTCAACCCTCGCATGGCCTCCCTGCATGCCGCAAGGTATGTATAGATAACCATGGGATCACAATAGGCGACTACTCCAGCAGGATTCTACAGCAGCCGTCAGGGGGACCCAATAGCCATGATTTTTTCAAATTCTTACAAAAATACCGTTGAGGATGTTGATGGCGGGTCTGGCGAAAAGGAGAATCCTTTCACCAGACGAAGTGGCCTTAATAGGTCACCCCAAAGATCGCCGGGGGAAGGCGACGGGGAGGCTCGTGGTGGGTCTGAGGATGTGCCGGTTGAGGTAAAAATGGACGGCCCTACTCTAACCCGGGTCATCAAGTCGTTGATGACCAGCCACGAGGAAGGCGGCGGCCAGAAAATGGAGGTGATCACGGACATTACGGACGTGATTATGTCTTTTCTGGACAACCGTTGCAGATATAGTAGGGACTTCAAACAGGCCGTACTAACCCTCTGCTCGGTGGTGGTAGAGGCGAAGTCGGAGTGGAGGTCCCTACTAGAGGCCAGTAAGGAGGCAGAACGGAAGATTCGCCTTCTTACTGAGGAAAAGGAGTTGGCGATAAGTCAGGCGGCGAAGGTCAGTGAGGAGGCTGAATCAAAGATTCGTCGCCTCACTGATGAGAAGCGGTTGGCCGAGAGCCATACCGCAGAACTTCAAAAACGCATGGCCGTTAGCGGAGCAACTCCGAAGCTAAGTAAGGTCGTGCAGGCCGACCTGAATGAAGCTAAATCTAAACCAGTTCCTCCACCAAGGAAGGAAACTGTATCACGTGCAAATTTCCTATCCTAAGGAACAGAGGAAGTCAGTGCCTCCACCTAGGAGGGCAACTGAAGTTCGCCGGAACGACGAACAACCCTGGACTGTGGTTGTAAATCCCAAGAAGACGAAGCGACGAGTGAAAGAAGCCGCAGGCAAGGAGGCAGGTGGAACGCAGCTTACATCTACTAAGAAGGGTAGAGCCCCTGTTGCAAAGGGTGCGCCTTCCAATGGCAACGGTAAGCGGAAAGACAGAGGCGAAGCGATCATTGTCAAGTCTGATGATAAAAGGTATGCCGATGTCTTGAAGGCCATGAGGAGCGATGATAAGCTTACTGGCCTAGGAGGCGACGTCAACTGCATCCGTCGAACACGGAAAGGAGAGATAATTCTCGTCCTAAAGAGGGATGCTGCTCAGAAGAGTGCTGTAACAAGTACGCTTTTTTATTTATAATTTTCTCTGGAAATTCGAAATAAAGTTCCTCATTTAAATTGTCTGCATGTCTATTCGTTTTTCTAATTTATTCCTAAACTTGATACACCGCACGGGAACCACGTGCTTCCAGATGTTGCAACTGGCATACACCAACGTAAATGAGTCCCCAACTCAGTTTCAAGCGCCGAAATCAAAACAACGCTAGAACCCGGTCAAGCGCAATTTTGCGATGCCAATTAGCGGGCATCGACCTGGTGAGGTATCCATTCAGGATGCAATGACCTTTTCTGTTCGGCTTGGCCCACTCCTTCCGAACTAGGGGAGAGAGCTGACTGGGTGATTTGTACATATGCTAAAAAGAGAGGTCATCATGCTTTTAATGATTCGGTTACGCAAATTAGAAATTTTGTCGCTCGCGAATCTGGACTTCGTCTTGATTCGCGATTTCGCAACCGAAGGTCGCAAATTAGCGGTATCTGAGGAAATTTCCTAGCCTCGATCATCCACTTCGAATCGAATTGTGGAAGAGGCAAGAGTGGTCGATAATTTGTCCCGCGTCGTGGTGTGATTTGTGAGGTAGTGATTCCGGGGAAATTCTAATCAGGTTTAGCTAATTAATGTGTCCTTTCCCTTAGTAGCTAGTTCCAACCAAAAGGCTAGTGAGTAGTTTTGCGGCAAAGTTGTGTTTCGGCGAAAGATTAGATCGGTAAGCAAGTGCGATTCGACCATGTGGCGGTCGTAATGGAATGTGTGTGAATTTTCCCTAGATTCGAGGCAGCGTGGCCATTGCCGTCACACCATACCAGCTCGAGACCGCTCTTGACCCCACCTTGCGACTTCGAAGGATTCCCGGGGCACGCGTGGCCGGAAGAGGGTTGCCCCCGTTAGATCAGCACCCTAGAGAGGCAGGCCGACACCATTGGATCCACGCCACCGAACAACAGCAACCGCCATCTCTATTATTCGAGAGGAAGACCAAACGCACGTGCCGCGTTTGCGCGTAAGTCCGCGAATCTTGTGGAGTGCGACTAAATACCACCATCGAATCACCCCGGTGGTTGTTTCTCGGCCGAAGTAGTGCGTAAGCAGCTTCGGTACCGCCGCGAGTCCACCCACAAACACCCCCCCCCCTAAAACCGCACGTAAATCCTAGGTGGTGACGAGTAAGTACCAAGAAAGCATGCTTTGTAATTGTTGTGTCGTCCATGCGCATGTGAACGAACCGGCACAATAGATTGTCGTGACGAGACCTTTTATGACTCAATGAATGTGGTTACGTAATTCGTTGTCGAGTGATCCGAAAGCATCCCGGCCGTAGCCGGATAGTTGAAGCCGTTTTGTGAATGCCGTAATTCCGTGAGCGCGTCAGACGCCGCAAGAGTATACCGCCAACCAGGAGAACATGCGTAGTGAAGAGGTAGAGATTCGTTCGCACTAAGCAGATAGCCGTAGTAGAGTAGAGGTGGTAGAGAGCTTTCGCAGAGCGAAAGAGAGAAAAGGGAAGGACCGAAAGACCTAGGCAGACATGAATTGGAAAGAGATCGACCCAATGGCGTAGCCACGGGGGTGGTTTTGGGCATAAAACCCCCCCCAGAGACAAAATTTTTAGAAGAATTTTTTTTTTCATAACATAACTCGTTGAACATAATCCAGCCACCTCAGTCCTGCTATAGGTGCCTCGGCTACGGTCATAAACCCTTTGACTGTCGGGGTCCCGATCGTAGTAAGCTATGCCGCAGGTGTGGAGCTGAAGGCCACAAAGCTCGCACCTGTCAGGCCGCACCGAGGTGTCTGATCTGTCCCCCTAATACAGACAACAGACACCTCACCGGTGCACAGGCCTGTCCGGCCTCTAGAAGGGTCCAGACATGCAAGTAACACAGCTTAACTTAAACCATTGCGAGGCAGCGCAAGCGCTGCTACAACAGTCGGTTACTGAGTGTAAAGCTGATGTTGCCTCGCTGTCCGACCCATATCGCATTCCTGCTGGAAACGGCAGTTGGGTTGCTGACAAGTCCGGATCGGTGGCAATCTGGACTTTGTAGCCGGCTGTTCCGTCGTTTGGGAACAGCTGAATGACTACCCGAAAGAATAAAAATCTCCAAATAATTATACGATGGGACTAACCGTACCGCATTCGAAAAATAAGCAAATGGTTTATGCGCCACCTCAGTATGAGGACCATTCGCCAAGATGATTTGCCCGGTGTGAGACCTAACCTCAGGTAGGTTCAGTTTGTTCCTTTAAAAAGGATAAGAAAACGGTCCGGATGTCCCCAACTTTCTTTACCCAAGTCTTATTAAAACTTCCCTCAAGCAAACGACCATAGCTAACGACTCTACCCTAATTGAACCGGTTCAAAAGCTTTCCACCAGAAGCTTTCCGTTTTCATCATCGGAAGTTTTCCCATCACTCACACCAAATATCGAAACCGTTCTGGAAACCGGTTCAACCTTCATACGAACTTCACATCATTCAAATTCAAATCTAAGCGCGCGGAATGAAATCTTTCTGAACACTAAAATCATACTTCACTTCAGCGGATAGGGGACATTAGCCAATTTATTATTCTACGGCGTGAAAAATGTGACTTAAGTCTACAATAGGGTTCACAATAGTTTTGGGTTCACAATTTATTTATTCGATCTGTTTCTATCCCTATTTCCTATCCTATTCTGTGCGTGTCTTACGAAATCACTCCATATCTCCACTCTATTGTTTCCCCGACGATCAAAAACGTTAGCACAAAGCAACGATGCAAAAATTCGGGAACGCCGCAAATCGAAGCCGGTCGTTCATTAACAAATATTCGTCGGTCACATGTGCACACGGACAAAAAATTAAAGAGCTCTATGCAGTAGTACTTACAGGCGCCTGTTTTCGGTGATCTTCGATGTGGTTGATCGGTGTTACCTTCGTCGGCTACATGCTGCCCTGGTTGGCGATCAGCTTTGCCGTTTGGGTTCGGTGACGTACGACCACGCGCTGGCTGGTACGGTAGAAAGGTGGAATGCCTCCTCACTGGACTGGCTTCTCGGTCAATCGACTGCCTCCGGATGGTGTAGAGGAGAGCTTCTTCTTCGTCGATTTTGCTTGGCTGGCTACTAGGACTATTAGTAGTCACCTAGTGCAGCGGATAAACGCACCAAAAAAGGGGGGCGCAGTTACCGCGATTAACCCACGTGAATGACGTTGGCGTGGGTTCTGGCCTCAGAAACGGTTGGCCAGCAGATTTGCTCACTAGAGGACCCGATGGAGAGCTGTGGCTTGGATGATGGCGGTTCGATCCTTGGCTTCAAGCTGGGAATAGAAAGCCGTCGCACGGCTGCACGCACGACAATGGGGATTAAAAGACACGCACTTGCACGCACAGAATTATTCTTTACCTTTCTATCTTCTTAACTTTTACACACTTTATACGGGATTGGTTTTTAAGCTTGTTTTAGCTAACTGAAAGAAGCACAATGAATTAGCACCAGAAAGATTTCTAAGTTGAACAAATATCTTTACTTCGAATATCGCGATCACAGGCAGAGCCACACTTCCAACACTTTTTCGAGTCTCCAGGCAAATGAACGAGTTAACATTTGTCCTCAGATAGGAAAGCTAAGAAATTAGATAATCCGGAAACGCGAAATCGCCGAACAATTGGGATGTAGCCGTTAATTATAATCCTTTGAAATAAAGGCATCTCGCTTTGGCAAGTTTCTGTTGGATCATGTCCTCTCATTTCCCTATCTTTTCCATATCTATAAGACCCGAACTGAGTTATCAGTTCCGAAATAATTTCAACCTTCGGAATCGTTAATTGATTTGCTTCTTGACCTCGCGAATCGAATGCGGTAAAGCGTGTCCATCCGTTTGCCTATATTTCAGGTGTAATTCGGTTTTTTAAGCTTTCTTAGCTGGTATGAAAATAACAGTAATGACTCGATTTATAGAACTCGGTAAATATTGGAATTTTATTGAAAGTTTCTTAATTTAATTGAACTATGACAATAAGAGAAATACTAGACATTTAACAACAAGATAATAATAACGAAAAATAAAATAGACGCTTCGCGTACCTGTTACAACTTGCGGGCGGTTCCCCATTCAGGAGATAATATCATCTCCTAACGATGAGGGTTTCGTTATAGCAAAGGTAAACGGAGTTTACTTTTGTAGCTGTTACTATTCTCCTAGATGGAGTATAGGGTAGTATACTAGCGTAGTGGACAATCTTGCGGTCAAACTAACTGGTCTAAAGCCGTTAGTAGTAGCAGGGGACTTCAACGCGTGGGCGGTGGACTGGGGATCCCGGTTCACCAACGCTAGAGGTCGTATTCTGCTAGAGTCTCTAGCGGGACTTAATGTAGTCCTGCTGAATGAAGGCCAAGTGTCAACATTCAGAGGACCGAACGGTGAATCATGCATCGACGTGACCTTCTGCAGCGCGGGATGGACGTTGAATCCGGATTGGAGAGTACATGAAGGGTATACAGCTAGTGACCATCAGGAACTTCGTTTTATGATTAGCTATACCCCCACTGGATCTAGAGCTACGAGAAAGGTCAGAGGTGATAACCAAGGATGGCGCACCTCATAGTTCGATCGAGAACTGCTGATTGAATCATTACAGTTGGAAGATCGGACCTTGAACCTTAATGGTGACGAGTTGACCGATGTCTTGACACGAGCTTGCGACATGGCTATGCCAAGGAAGTGTAAGCCATATGGGAACCGCAAACTGGTGGACTGACGCGATAGCTGAACTTCGTAGATCTTGCCTTAAAGCCAAAAGAAGACTACGACGTGCAAGAAACGAGGTTGATCGACTTGATAGACATTCCAGACAGCAAGCAAACTCTGCTACGAAATAAAGTGTAGTAAAAGAGCATGCTTTGAAAGGCTGTGCAGTATGGCAAACAAAACTCCATGGGGGGATTCTTACAGGATAGTGATGGCTAAAACAAATAGCACACCTCCTGAGAGATCTCCGGAGATGTTAACTAGGATCGTTGAAGGGCTGTTCCCGAAGCATGATTCACCAGACTGGCCTGATACACCGTATGGGTCGGTTGACGTGGTCCCGTTAGTGACTATCGAAGAGCTTATCGAAACCGCAAGAGGTTTTAAGCTCAATAAGGCGCCGCACAGTGCTGTGTCCCTTGGACAAAAATGGAAAAATCGACTCTCGTGTTTAGTCGAATCAAGCAGACCATGATATTAACATATGTTTCAATTATGCTGTATGCGCATTAGTATCTTTGTGAGGTCACTGGGACGATCAAAACAACTCGTGTTTGTAAACATTTCCATCGCTGAAAGTGGATGATTTATCACCTGTTAGTGAAAAGCATCTTTTTCATTGCCAAGGTTTTCGAAACGGCACCTTTCACTGTGAAAATCAATATGGAAAGCGTAAAATCAAGTACGTAAGATGCAATTCAATGTGTTTCAGTGGGACATATTTCGATCATTGTGATAAGTGAAGCTTCCAAGTCTTGGGCATGAAGTTATATAGGAAGAAATAATCTACAACTTTAAACAGCTTTTAGAAAAAAGTACATCAAAACACATCTCTGAAAATCGCACCAGATCTCACTTATAGTATTCTTAAGAGAATGGAAGTGATTCCAGCTGCTCTTATTTGCTCTATTAATAGCTGTTAACGATTTTCTAGACGATACTCTTGCGCTCAATAACATGAATATAGACAAACAGTGGCTTTCCGTTGATCCGTCCCAACGAAAAGCTCATGTGTTGAAGTTTCTGTCTGATTTATATAATCCAGATGATTTCTCCGAGGAACTTGAGAGTGAACTAAAGCAGTTTTGCAGAATCTTTTGTTTGAGAATTGATCAAAAATGGTTAAAGAGCTTTCGATCATCCGGGAAATTCGAGAAGCAAAACTCTCTGATTCTGTTCGTTGGTGATTCTTCTTCGCAATCCGAAAACAAATATTGAAGGAATTGCCCAGTCTTCATTCAACATCGCGAAGGGTAGACCTCAGAAACCGTTTCAGGAATATTCAAATAAAACCAAGAAACTACATGTTGAAGACCTTATCAATAAAAATGAACCTGAGGAGCTAGCATCTGCGGCCAATATCAATGAAATGCGGCAAATCATGAAAAGGTTATGACCGCGACACAAGCGCTGGCGTTGTACATTGACTAGAATTTTTTTGAGAGAAAGTAAAATATGCTTCAAAGTACTATAAACGAGGTACATGCAAATCTGCTTCCTAGCCTTTACGCGTTGAAAAAGGAAAAGGAAAAAATCATTCCTAAACAGGTTTCCACATCCGCTGCAGCAATTTTCGGTAGAGAGCTCAAGGATGGTGAAACTTATATGCAAATAGGGTTTTGATGAAAGTATAAGACATAGTACCTACACACAACCACGAATAGTGCTGAGCTTTATTTTTAATTTAAAAATCACTTTAATAAAGAAAGAAAGAAAAAACCTATACAAAAATTTTCGAAGGCTGAGAGCTTAGATGAGAGTCTGCTTGTTGTTCTAGTTCCATTAAAAATTATTGACATTAAAAACAACACTATCCTCTGGTCAAATCCGTTGCCATGTTCAACATTGTCTGGCCATCCGAAAAATGCTCCCAATCATCACGAGTACGCAGGCTTCTACCCCTCTGTTACTAACTTCATAATAAGATGATTGTACATATCACAAAGAACCATGGCTCCGTAAAGAGTTATACATGCCTGAGCCTACCAAATAAACGAACTTGGAAAAAAAATTAACAAGTTCCAATGATTTCTGATACCGTCGTTAAAAAACAATTCCTCAAATCATTTCTAAGGATATTCTGATTCTATAGTATAAAACATGAGAGCTGGCGTTTATGTCACTTATGAGATGATCAATTGGAAATTGGTTAATTGTTGTAATAGAAACTGTTATCATACCACATATTTTTCGTAAAAAGATCCTGGTTCTTTGAGGCATATCGTAAAATCTGGCGTTTACGGCATTTATGCAATTATCTGTTCAACATAGGTCAATTATGCAAATAGTAGTTTTTATCATAAGTGACAATTTTCCCAAAATGATCTCGATTATACGAAGCTTATTTTATGTTATGAAATTTGGCGTTTACGCCACTTATGCAATTATCAATTTAACATAGGTCAATAATGCAAATAGTAGAAAAACTAGTTTACAACCATTTTCCCAAAGACACCATTGAGTTAAAACGGCATCTGGGCGTGATGATCAACGATAAGCTCAATTTTACGAGCCACGTCGATTATGCATGTCAGCGGGCTTCATTGGCGAAAAAATCTTTATCACGAATGATGTCCAACAGATCGGTGGTGCATAGTCAAGTGCGTAGGTTGATAGCGGGCGTAGCATTGTCTATCATCCGCTATGGCGTACCGGCATGGGCCGTAGCACTAAAGGCCGAGTACAATGTAAAGAAACTGATCAGAGTACACCGGTTGATGTGCCTACGTGTCGCGAGCGCATATCGCACCATATCATATGAGGCGGTGTGCGTTATAGCTGGGATGATGCCGATAGACATACTCCTAGAGGAAGATGTGGAGTGCTTCAACGAAAGGGACTCGGTGCAAGTGCGACGTGTCAAGAGAGCAGCCTCGCTGCTCAAATGGCAAAGAGCATGGGACACCGCAGTCAAAGGTCGTTGGACCCACAGACTGATTCCGGATGTGTCCAACAGGGTCGATAGAAAACATGGTCAGGTCAACTTCCACCTAACACAGGTGTTGTCTGAACATGGTTGCTTTTAAAAATTCCTACACAGGTTTGGCTTCGCAGATTCTGCGGAGTGTCCAGAATGTGTAGGTGAGGTAGAGTCGAGTAGAGAGAGCATGTGATGTTCGCAAGCCCGCGATTCGAGGTAGAACGCAATGCCATGCTGCTTGTTAGCGGTGTGGATACAACCCCGGACAACCTCGTCGAGAGGATGTGCCGGGAGGAAGTTATATGGAATGCGGTGAACACAGCATCTCAACAGATTATGTAGAAACTGCAGCGGTGGTGGCGTCTTGAACAAAACCAACGAATGCAGTAAGAGCACCTGTGATGCAGTGAACACTTTGCTTACCCCGACAACCAACATGTCGCGGTTGGGCTGCGGGGACCTCCGTATGTAGACATAGAGGTCATTGCGGTTCATGCGCGGTGGTTGTTGTCGGGGTGCTCGTTTCCAACGTGAGATTATGATACGGACCGCTAGGTTACTATCATAGCTTGCGATCGACGGGTGGTGAGGTTACCACCCTTGAAGTCGATGTGTATTAACGTCAAGTGCGTTAGCATAGGCGTGAGCGTTCCTAATAGTCCCCCCCTGATGTATTGCTTATTTGCGGGCCGGGGGTACAGACTGGCGAAAGGGTTTTGGTTTTAGTGGGTCGGGTATAGGTGTCTGGAAGCAGATTTCCGTTTACCCTTGCTCAAAAAAAAAAGAGGGACTCTAAACGAAACTGTGCACATCATACTACATCGTGTCAGTATCGAGAAAGCAGCCCCTTCAACGCGATGTAGGTAGCGCAACCCTGGTAAGGTAGCCTACCAAAGATTCTACAGTTACCAGGAAGGGCAAAAGTAGAACAAACGGATTGATTCAACGGCAACAGACCCGGCAACAAATAAAGGACACCGATTGGAAAGTCGGGTCTCGGAACGTGAGAACTTTGAATGAACCCGCACGTGTTGGGCTCCTGGCTCGTGAGCTGCAGAAGATGGGCGAGCGTATGGCAGCAATCCAGGAAATGGGATGGCCCAGAACTGGAGAACGTGAAATCCGGGCGGTGAATCCCATCGCGAACACTTCATTCAAGTACCACATCTACTATAGCGGCGGTGACAGAGCAGAACGAGGAGTTGGCTTTATGGTGATCGGGAAGCAGATGAAGCGTGTTATCCGGTGGAAGCCGATAAGCGACCACATTTGCGTGTTGAGAATGAAGGGCAAGTTCTTCAACTATTGCCTGATCAGCATCTATGCCCCAACGAACGATGAGCCTGATGACGTGAAGGATGAGTTCTATGAGAGCCTTGATAGGGCCTACGGAGAGTGCCCAACACACGATGTAAAGATTGTCATCGGGGATGCAAATGCGCAGAAGAGAAAATTTCTTTCGCCCTGTCATTGGTACGGAAAGCCTTCATTCCGCTACCAACGATAATGGTCTGCGACTTGAAACCTTTGCTGCTGCTAGAGGAAGGGCAATAAACGGTACCTACTTCGCACGTAAGAATATCCGCAAACACACCTGGTAACATCCGAGTAGAGACACCTGCTCACAGATAGAACACGGGCTGATCGAGGTACGGGCTGATCGAGCAGACACAACTTGCCTAAGTGAGGAATGCTGGTTGCTTGAATGCCTCCGATGAATGTGTGTTGCGTTAAGGAACCCGTTCAACGGCGTCTTACAATCCAGCTAACTGCGAACGGGGGATAACACTACAACATATACATATAACGCAGTAACCTACTGTAACTGTATATTCTATTTAAGGACTATTCACACTTGTGTTATTATATGCCACACATTTTCTCTCCTTAAAAGAAAATTATAGCACCTTTCTACTCAGCAGTTGGTGTTGTATGGATGTCATTTGATTTCATCGGCTTATTAATATGGTTGTTATTTTTATTTTCTTTATCAATTTTTTATGCTCTTAGTTAAATGTGTATTTCCCGAAGTCATATTGTAAAAAATGGCATCCATGGTTTCCCAAATTGTGGGTCCCGACCTCCAGGGGGGTCGCAAGCGGATTGTTGGTGGGTCGCTTAGAATAAATATTAATTGCAGCTCGAATGCCGAACCTTTTGATAATTTTTTTTAGGAACATAATTTCAAGCTCAAACCGCATTTTATTTTAAATATTCATCACCACGCTATTTTAGAAAATATTTATACCTATAAGCTTAATGAAGTAAAATAAAAACATTTTGACAAACAATATCATGTTTGTCATTTTTTGCATTTGTACATGAAGGTAACGTAAATATTTTTGTAAAACTTGCCGAAACAGATGACATTCTGATTCAATTAATGCTTAATATTACTTGGTTAAATGCATTTTTTCTTAGGTGGGTCGCGAGACATATAGAATTTTGCTAGGTGGGTCGCATACCCAAAAGTTTGGGAAGCTCTGCATATTCTATAAATAAGAGAAAATCAATAAGTATTTTTATATGTGTAATAAACAACCCAATTTTCGGTTATCCAGTTTTCCGCGAGCGGTAATGGCCGCCAGCTTGCCTGCGGGTTAGTCTCTGATTTGACGTCTGTGGAGGTCAACTCCACCCACCGCTCCGAGCATTCTGACCAATGTGGCAAATAAGAAGGTGCTGATTATGTGAATTCGAGCCTTCTTATATACCACATTGATCAAAATGCTTGAGCGGTGGGTGCAGTTGACCTCCACAGACGTCAAATCAGAGACTAACCCGCAGGCAATCTGGCGGCCATTACCGCTCGCGGAAAACTGGATACCGCGGTAGACTACTTGCACAGGTCTGTGCGCCTTGCTGTTTTCGGAGTATTAATATGAACCCTTTGATGACGGTGTAATGTAATGAGCTGTCAATATCGGGATAAAGGGACTATCGAAAACGAGAAGATAAACAAAACATCGTAAGTTTTTTGATAGTTTATTGAACGGTACACACAAACCTTTTGATTGTTGAGAGTTAAACATTATTGAATAAAATGAATTTATTGAATGAATTTCGATCCTAGTGTTTGATAGACTTCAAAGAGCAAGCGTTTTTTTCTTTTCGGGAGTGCTATTTTTTGTTTTTTTAGTGAAATATTGGTGCAAGTGGTTCGAAACGATCCGGGTTGTGTCCGAGGCCGTGCCGTCGCGATTGGTGTGCTGAAACATTGGTTTGAGTGACTGAGCGCGTTAAATTAAGAAGTGTTTTGTCGCGGTTGAACGACAGGTGGTAGAAAGAAAAAATCTCCGCCATTTTGGCGAGCCGTGCAAACAGCAGTCGCAGTAGCTAGGGTTACCACACCTCATAAGCAAGCGGTCCGAGCACATCGGGGAACCACACGAACGAACAGCCAACTAACACCGAACAGGAATAGCCAACCACAGTTGTATTGGAGATGATCGATACAGAGGGCAACTTTCCAAACCACCCAATATTTGTTGTTTTTAAGGGAAAAGGGCTTCTACAACTTCACCGAAACCACCAAGCTAGGGAAGTTTAGGTACAAGATCAACACTGGAGCAGAAACGGATCTGAGTTGGATAAAGCTCGTGGACGTAAACCTGAGAGTATATGTACCCAAAAACAAGAACACCACCATCAGCTTCATCAAAGGAGTGTCTATCAGCTTCGAGGAAGCTGAGATGAAGCTCACCATAGAGGCGGAACATCCAGTAACAAAAGTACAACGCATCAAATGTCGCGACAGGAACCCCAGGACACGACGAACATAAATGTTACCGTCGACGGACCACAAGTCCCAAAGTGATGATCTTTGGATGCACTTTCAGACCGGAACTGTACACCTTCCCTATTCGTCAATGCAAGAATTGCTGGAGATTCGGACATGGAGCAATGTTCTGCACCGCGCAATCAATATGCGCAACTTGCGGAGGCAAATACCCTTCCTCAGACTGCCAGACAGACGCGAAGTGTCCAAATTGCAAGCTTCAGCACGGTGAAAATGATTCCGAACCTCCTGGGAAACCTGGAAAACGAAGACGACACATTTTCAAGCATAGTACAGACCAATTCCGGAAACGGACAAACAGATCCTTCGAAGGTCTGAGGATTCGGCGTCAACAAAACAATTCCCACTCACGTGAGTTAAGCCACGAACGTCCGGACCAGTCCCACCCATGGAAACCTCTGGCGAACATCGTGTAGAATCTCCGATTGCATGCCCGAGATGCCACGAGAATCCATTCAAATCAACCGATTTCGAGCGCTTCATTGCATGGCTGCAGCACAAGTTTCTCGAGGAGTTTCGCCCCAAGCGCTGGCTAAGAGCCTAACGCGACTTGCAGCAGAAGATTGTCCAAAGGGTACATCTTGCAAATTCCGAGCTGGACAGGGACCACCTACTCATCGAAATTAGTCAGGATATCCAAATGATCATCGAAAAGCAATCGCCAACCAACAAAGTGGAGTGTAAGCAACTCAAAATCTTGCAGCACAATGGCCAAAGCCTTCGCCCCGTCGAAACACGCGAAGAGTGCAGTCACTTCCTCATGGAAAATTCGATAGGGGTGGCATTGCTGCAGGAAATCTGGCTCAAGAAAGAGTAAACTTTTCGTCTGGCACACTACAGATTAGCATATTTTAGGCGCAATCAGAGATTCAGCGGAGTGGGAATTCTTGTGCACGAAACACTAGACTTTGAAACAATCGAGTTTGAGGACCTCCTACCGATTAAGGCGATCGGAATCCAGATAACAAGAGGCTTCTCCCCGTTCAAACTGATTTCGGTCTACATTTCTCCCGGACAAAGCCCAATCGGAGAAATCAGGAGGAAAATGCAGGAGTTCTTCAATACTCTGGAACTGATGGAAGGCGAACTTCTCGTTGGAGGCGATTTCAGTAGTCGCCACCAGAGCTGGGATTCCAGCTCGATCAACTGCCCCAAAGGAAATACGCTCAACAGCATCTTGGAACCCTCTAAATTCATACTGCTGAACGATGGCACACCCACGGTCAGCAGGAACAGCACGATGATTGACCTCACCTTAGTAACGGCCGGAATAGCAACAAAATCTCGCTGGGAAGTTATCCCCCAGGAATTTGGCAGTGAACAAAGACAAAGCAGCTGAACTGATCATCCAATTGATGCCCCAATACATCTACAACCCAGAAGAAATGCAGGCGATCTTCGAAGAAAGCGTGGAAAAGCCAGCCAGGAAGCGCTGGTGGTTCCAGGAAATCAACGCGGATTTGCAAAAGCACTCACATCAAATGTTCCTTTTTCTCACACAACTACCCGCCGTGCCACGACGGACCGGAACTGTGACCACCCTACTCCAGCGCCACACGCTAAGCACCAACCTTCAAAGTCAGTGTGCGATACTTTCAGCAGGGAAGGGACCGATAACTCGTCGAATGAGTTAGATGAGATGTTTGTACTTGTCAAGCATTTCCGGGTTTAATTTAGATAAACTGCATCGCCGACGTGCAGCATTCGAGCAGACCAACGGAGTCTCTTTTCTGTGTGTTTGACCGGATTTCGGTTATCACCGTTCTGGTCAGCAGAGTGGTGCCGAACTGAGCAATGCGTACGTATGGGATGCGATTTTATTCAATTGTGCTAATGAAAACTGTCACTAGCAAACAAATTAATCTGGTTAAAGCAGAAATATTATCGAACAAATGGAATTTCAAACCACAAAGTTGGCAAATTGATTGGGGCAAATAGTTTTGTATGTATTCGAAGTTTCTGCCCGCAAAAATCTCCCCTACCTATTAGTTGCACTAAAGTTGCCCTTTACTGGAAGCCTGCCGAAACGATCCGGTAGCAGCACTTTATCATTATCAAATTACATTATGTTTACATTGTTGTAACGGTCACACAAATAAACATTTATGTGTCCAAGCCAAGCCGCTTTATAGAGCTAGCAGGGTCGGGATTGCTGCCGGTGGACACTGCGGGCCACCGCCAACGACGACATCATGCAGTGAGCTGCAATCTACACGGGGCAACATTGTCATCACTTCGCCATTCACCATAAGCCTGGCGTAGGTCGAGGACTTTCCAGCTCTAACCAGCAGAGGACCATAAACAGAGGTGCATTTGTGTGTAGACAAGGGCTGATATATGTCCTACATACGAGATAGAGCTGGTTGTGTTATCGTTAACTGTACGGCTTAGCATTTGCAACAAATTGCTGGTAGTCTGATGGCAGTTCATGTGCACTATCCTCCCGCGGTCGGAACAAAATAACTTTTTTGCAGTGTATCCGGACGACGAGTTGGTACCATTCAGAATCTTTTTAACTGACTTTACATCTCCTAACTGGGATATTGCCGCCCTATAGCTTAGTGATTATGAACATTATAATTATCAGGCAGTTCACAGAATAGGTTGGTGTGTTCATAATCCATGTTTGCATTGAAATATGAATTTTTAAATCCCTGAAATAGCGTTACATATGTACATATGAATTGAATAACATTGTCTAAGAAAATTAGAAAATAGATCTTTTTAATACTTCATTTACTTTTACTTTACTTTCCTTTTATACTTTTGAAAACATTTATTTCTTCGAATTCCAGTAACTTAAATACCAAGCATTATTGCTAAGTTTGTACCATTGACACAAAAATATGAAAAAAAAACTTTTGAACTTTAAATATGTTTTTATTGTACTTTTCATTGTAGGTTCTTGCATCTCTCTCGTATACAAAGTATACCTTGATTGAACTTTTTTATGTGTTTTCTAACTACTTTGATGCGCGAGAAAGGCGCCACCAACGCTAGGTGGATTAATCTTGGTTTTAATGTAATAAATGGAACTTATAACCCATTCCTCCTTGTTCACTCTCACATTTTACTGTAGATCAGATCAGTTTTTAATAATTTTTTTGAGTAATCAATTTTCTGAGTGCATTGAAGATTAGCAGGATTTGATGTCTCGAAACCTGTGATGTTTTAAGGACATAGTTATGCCTAACCTATGGCAATGAGAAGGCGGACACGCTAGCACAGGAAGGTGAAGTTTATGCTAGACAAATCTCGAATAACGAGTTTTTCCCATTAGTCCGTCAGAGTACTATTCAAAATTGGCAAATGAATTGGTCACACAAAGAACTTGGACGGTGGTTATTCTCCATAGTTCCTAAAGTTTCATCGCGAGCGTGGTTCAGAGGTGCGGACTTAAGCCAAGGCTTCATTCGCACGATGTCGAGGCTTATGTCCAATCACTATTCACTAAACGCACATCTCTATAGAATAAATCTGGTCGATAGCAGCCTATGTAGGTGTGGAGCCGGTTACGATGACATCGATCACGTAGTTTGGTATTGCACGGAAAATGACGCGTCAAGAGTGCAACTATTGGATACCCTTGTGGCCCGAGGTAAACAACCCTACAGGGAAGTAAGAGGTGTTTTGGGGGATCACGATATGGTTTATTTGCAGGCCATCCATGCCTTTCTTTGCTCATCTGACATTAAAGTCTAATACCCCTATTTTTTCCTTTCTCAGTTTTTTTTCTTGTCTTTGTCTTATTGCTCCGTGTACCACGAAGCTATGGCCATCCGGAAGATGCTCCCTGATGAACTGAATCATACGAACCATAATTCGGTCTTTGTCCCTTCCCAACTAACCGTTAATGATAAGATGATTTACACATTGTATTGATATCATACTTAAAAATTGCGGCTCCGCAAAGTGTCACACACGACTGAGCCTTCCAAATAAATGAAATGGTTAAAAAAAGGACATAGTTGGAAGAGTACCACGATGGCAGTCAATATTGCACCGGACCTTCCACGGGTCAACCCCACACCTCCCGCACTCCTCTCCCACTAACATTCGAATCCATCGAACACTCGAACAGCATCGAACAAAAGTTTAATATTCAAATTACTAACCTGTTCACAGCATATTTATTCACTTTCCGTGATAATAAACATGTTTCTCAAAAGAGTCCTATGTATTTCGGCTCCAATTATATCACAAATCAGCAGTTTCGTGCCAAATTAATAGCCGTTCGCGATTTGTTGGGTTTTCACTGCACTTCACTTCTTCTCAAAGGGCATTGAAAAAATCAAGTTTTTACTCACTTCTCCGCACATCAGCAGCCCGAAATGTTGATGGAATCACTTTTTTAAATCAGTCACTTGTTTGAACCGAAAACTTAATATAAACTGATATTTTTGTTCGAAAAAAAAAATTAAAAGCTGATCGCGGAGCGAATGTACACACCGGGACCGGCAGCAGCAAACTAATATTTAGGGTGGTTCAAAAATGATTTTACTCTGTCACGCTCAGTCTATTATTATTCATAAGTTGGGTGTCATCCGATGGTTTGGGCTGGTTTGAATAGAGGCTTACCGTGCACAGGTTGTTTCAGGTTTGTATGATAGTTGATATGGCGAGGTTGAATTTTACATTATTTTGATTGTGGCACTTCGTCATTGAGCGCTGGCGAGGGGGGAGACCATGACACCATGACGGCTCAACCAGCACGTTCCGTAGGAACGGGGTGGAGTCGTTCATTGACGTTACGTTCTGTAGCCCCAGCCTAGCCGGGGGACTGAACTGGAGGGTCGACGAAGGCTACACCCACAGCGACCACCTAGCCATCCGCTACGTGATCAGCTGTGGTGTGCAGCAGTCGAGGTTGAGAAATCCCCGTCAGGTCCGTGGGTGGAAGGCCCAAAGCTTCGACAGCGAAGTATTCACTGCGGCGCTGGGACTGGAGGGTAACACCGACAGTCTTACAGGGGACGCCCTGACAGCTGTCCTGTCACGTGCATGCGATGCCAGTATGCAGAGGAGGGCACCACCGAGGAACGGTAGACCTCCAGCATACTGGTGGAGTGCAGCAATCGCAGACCTTCGGTCAACCTGCCTTAGGGCTAGGCGAAGGATGCAGAGAGCTCGCTCTGAGCAGTTGAGGGATGAACGCCGCTTGACGTTCAAAGCTGCGAAGTTGGCCCTTAACAAGGCCATCAGTAGCAGTAAGAGGAAGTGTTTTGTCAACCTATGCCTGAACGCCAATGCTAATCCCTGGGGCGATGCCTACAGGATAGTAATGGCGAAGACCAGAGGGGGGCTGGCGCCTCCCGAACGGTCGCCGGAAAGGTTGAATCGCATTATCGAGGCTCCCGTCCCATGCCACAAGCCCTTGGCCACCACCAGCACCGCAGAACGCGAGTGCTGAAGTGGCTGAAGTGGCAGCGGTGACGAACGAAGAGTTGCTTGCGGTGGCCCGAACCCTTGACACGAACAAAGCTCCGGGGCCCGACGGAGTTCCAAACCTCGCTCTGAAGGCAGCGATCATGGCTAACCCGGACATGTTCAGGACAGCCATGCAGAGATGCCTGGACGAGCGCAGTTTCCCCGATAGGTGGAAGAGACAGAAGCTGGTGCTGTTGCCGAAGCCCGGGAAACCACCAGGTGACCCATCGGCGTACAGACCAATCTGCCTACTGGACACCACAGTGAAGTTGCTTGAGAGGCTTATCCTCAACAGGCTTACCCCGTACACCGAAGGTACGAACGGCCTGTCAAGCAATCAGTTTGGGTTTCGTAAGGGTAGGTCCACGGTGGATGCTATCAACTCGGTTGTGAAAACTGCGGAAGTAGCGATACAACGCAAGCGGAGGGGAACTCGATTCTGTGCGATAGTGACGCTCGACGTCAAGAACGCATTCAACAGCGCAAGCTGGGATGCCATCGCGCTCTCGTTACTCCGGTTGGGCATTCCGGTGGGCCTGTACAACATTTTGGAAAGCTATTTCCAGAAGCGCGTACTCTTATACGAGACCGATGAAGGGGAGGGTAGTGCTCCTAATGAAGGGGAGGGTAGTGCTCCTATCACCGCAGGAGTCCCTCAGGGATCTATACTGGGCCTGGTGCTATGGAACACTATGTACGATAGTGTTTTAAGACTGAAGTTCCCACCAGGTGTTAAGATCTATGGCTTCGCCGACGACATAACGCTGGAGGTTTACGGAGAGTCGATTGAGGAGGTGGAACTTACGGCGGCCCACGCGATCGCTATAGTAGAGGAATGGATGAACTCAAGGCAGCTGGGGCTAGCTCATCACAAAACAGAGTTGGTTGTTGTTAACAACCGTAAGTCGGTACAGGAGGCAGTGGTTCGCGTGGGCGACTGTGAGATCATTTCCAAGCGGGAGGTGAAGCTCCTCGGGGTGCAGATCGACGATAGACTGAACTTCGGCAGTCACGTAGATTACGCCTGCAGGAGAGCTTCGACAGCTATTGCGGCATTATCCAGGATGATGTCCATAGCTCGGGAGTGCGCTCCAGCAGACGCAGGTTATTAGCTGGGGTTGCAGTATCTATCCTCAGATACGGCGGTCCAGCTTGGGCCTCGGCGCTTAGCGTCGAACGTAACCTGCAGAAGCTGGAGAGTGTACACAGGCTAGCGTGTCTCAGAGTGATAAGTGCCTACCGCACGGTATCACGGGATGCCGCTTGTGTGATTGCGTGTATGTTACCCATTGGACTAGTCATACGGGAAGACGAGGAGAGTTTCGACATGCGCGGAACCAGAGGAGCCCGTAAAGCCATTAGAGTCACTTCGACTATCAAGTGGCAATAGGGACTGGGATAACTCTTCTAAGGGTAGGTGGACCCATCGGCTGATACCTAGCGTATCAAGATGGGTTAATAGGAGGCATGGGGAAGTTCACTTCCATCTGACACAGTTCCTGTCAGGCCATGGCTGCTTTAGGTGGTACCTACATAGGTTTGGGCATACGGACTCTCCCGTCCGCCCGCACTGCCCAGGGTCGACGAAACTGCCGAGCACGTACTATTCGTATGTCCTCGTTTCGTCGATGTTAGAAGCGGAATGCTAGAGGTGTGCGGGAGGGACACTACTCCGGATAATCTTATCCAGAGGATGTGTCAAGAGGTTGATAAGTGGAACGCGGTCTCGGCCGCTACCACTCAGATTGCCAGCATCTTGCAGCGCAATTGGCGCGCCGAGCAGCAGTCGGATAGCGCCGACTAGTGGGTAGCTAGTCTCGAGGGTGAGGTACCAGCGGGTAGTTGGTTAAGTAGTAGTGGAACTAGTGGGTAGCTAGTTATGAGGTAGAGGAACTAGTGGGTAGCTAGTTGTGATTTGAAGCTAGTGGGTAGCTAGTATGTGGGCGTGCGTAGTAGCACGGACCCCTCCCAGAAGTAATGCCGAAAAGTCTGTTCCGGGGAGACTCAGGGTCTGTGAACAGGGTGGTTTTAGCGGGTCGGCAATAGCTAAACCCCGTTCGCCGGTAGCCCACCGGTGTCTGGATGCAGATTCCCACCCTACTGGAAAAAAAAGGGGGGAGACCATATGGCTGGATGAAATATTCAAGAGCTTTAACTCCATGGACAATGCATATTGAATGGTCATTTCAATAGTTGGGAGTTGATTTTAATCGAGGTTGCGAATCTTTAGCATTAAAAGTAGGCTTGTCATAAGGCATCCGTGAAACGTGTAATTCAACAAAATAGACAGAATTTGTTCTATCGCATCTATCGCCCCAGGGGCAGATACTTCTAGTCTAGTTTAGTCAAGCCTACACTACCACACCAGGGACAGATATTTCATACAAAAAGTGCCCCATGTCACACTTGAGCATGTGAGCGGTGTATAAAATGCTATTTTTTGCGTTATGTAATCAATGGATCTTTCCTGCAGTGCGGTTTCGTTCAGTGAAGTCTCTGGAATGTTGCTTTCATGTTTCATGTTGTTTCTTGTCGACAGCGTTTGGAGGGGAGGCGCTGTAGCCAGTGTAATGAAAGGTTTAGTTTCCCATACTAGTTTTCATACAAACTTGAACCGGCTTGTGCTCAACCAGTTTTTGTTCAAATCGATTTTTGGAGGACAATCGGAGCATTGGACGGAATCGAGTGAGCGTGGTGGAGCTGGGTTGTTTTATGAATCACCCTACTAATATTCTTTGTTTTTTATAAATACAACACCAATACTACTACAGTATATGCCAGTTTTTATTGTACCAATACTTCCAAAGCTTTGTTTTGGTACTCAACCCACCTTCACCTTAAAAGTTTGTCATCATCTTGACGGACAAACGTGAGGTGATCGAAAGATGAAAGGAACCAGTTACATGGCGCTGAGAGCATTAGCAATGAGCGCCAAGGCAGTAGTGGAGGAGACGACTACGTCGATTCAGCGTACGATGGAAACTAACCAGCGCCCACCTTAAGGGAAGTTAAGGATGGTATCGGATCGTAACTTATCAATATATGCCCGGAAAAGCTGGCCACTTGTCTACGCAGGCTGATAGTCAGAAACTGGGAAGCAGAACAGCTACCGGAGGTGTAGAAAGAAGGGACCTTCTTCTTATTGGTATTACCGCCACCGCCGTTTAAAATTTGTCACGCCACCGATCAACATCGAATATTACGGCTGAGGTCCCCAATGGTTTGGTTGATCTGGGAACATTTGTTATTACACCAGAAATTGTTGTAATGACGACAAAGAAACTGAAATGCTCATTTTCCCCGGGACCGGATGGTTTACCCGCAGTAGTGCTTCGGCGCTGCGTCAATAACTTGGCCGAATATTTTTAATCGATCCTTTGAACAAGCAAAGTTTCCCAATGTATGGAATCAATCGTATATCTGCCCTATTTTTAAGGATGGTGATCAACGGAATGTTTCGAGTTATCGCGGAATAACAAATTTGTCTGCATCGTCAAAACTTTTTGAAATTATTGTGAGTGGTGTTCTATTAGATCGAGCTAAGAATTATATTTGATTCTTTGATTTGATCAGCACGGATTTATGCCAGGTAGATCTGTAACAACGAATCTGATCAACTTCACCTCAAACTGCATTGCTAGTATGGAGATCGAAGCACAAATGGACGTTATCTACACCGATTTGAAAGCAGCGTTTGACAAAATTGATCACACAATCCTTCTGTGCAAGTTATCTCGCCTTATCTTCAAGATTAGTGTCATGGTACAGTTCCTGTCTATCTGAACGAGTTTTGCGGGTGAAGCTTGACAACAGTATTTCATCAGCGTTCTCCAATAAATCTGGAGTCCCGCAAGGCAGTAATCTGGGACCGTTATTGTTCACGCTCTTCTTCAACGATGTCGCGTTGCTTTTGGGAGCTGATTGCAAACTAGTGTATGCTGACGATTAAAGCTGTATCTTGGTGTGAAATCCGTTTGATTGTTGGCGTCTACAAAGTCCTCTAGATCAGTTTTCCGAGTGGTGCCATAGAAACAAGCTTGTAATCAATGTTGCCAAGTGTCGGGTCATCAGGTTTCAATGAATTTTGAATCCCATCCGCTTCGACTACAATATCGCAGGTGAAATTCTGGCAAGAGTTAACCATGTGTGTGACCTGGGCGTACAGCTGGATGCAAAATTACCGTTTGATTTACAGCGTTCAACGATCGTGTCACAAGCCACTAGAAGACTAGAATTTATGTTCAAAATATCCAAGGATTTTAATGACCCGCACTGTTTGATAGTATTATACTGCTCACTTGTCCGCCCGATCCTTCTGCGTTGCGAGATTTACCTTGGCGAGATCCAGTAAATTTGCCACCTTATCGGGACAGATGTCGACTACTGGGAATCGACACATTACAACGCCGGAGGAAAATACAACAGGCGTTGCTTATTGCTAAGCTGATAAACGGTGAGATTGATGCCCCAGGACTCTGATCGATGCTAAGCTTCCGTATACCGAGTAGAATATTTGCGGCATTCTACATTGCTTGTGCCCAATTTCCACAGGACTTCATTCGGATATAATGAACCGATAGACGCTTGCATAAGAACGTTCACCTTAGTGGAAGACCTCTCCGAGTTCAATGAGCCATCCAGTCGTTTTTCCGATAGATTAAGTAGATCAAATGTATTTTTATAAGGAGTTGTCCATGTAGACTTAAAGATCCGATGAACATAAGAAAATAAAATAAATAAATAAATAAATAAATAAAATAATTTTCCACGCTTATTCAATTTTGAAGAAGTCGCAGAAGTTTTCGTGGAAATTCCAAAGATTCAGAGGAATTTCCGTTGAATTTCCTGATTGATCCCTTCGTAGAAACTTCAGAGAATTTTTCATAAAATACCAATTTTTTACTTGAAAATCCCAAACAATCTTCCGTCGAATCTTCAAAATGTGCTCCATAAAACTATGAAAAACTTCGAGTGGAAATTCCAAAGGGTTTCCCGCTGAAACTCAAAAAAAAATCTCACTGACATAGAATTTTCGAACGGAGAAGAGTCGTTTGGCAGAAAGCCATTTGGTTGAGGGCCACAATGCCGAACGTTGTCCCACCTAGCCTAATGTTATTTGCCGAACAGTTTCTTTGTCAGAAGGCGGGAAATGCATTTTGGCCGAAATGGTCGTTTGGCAGAAATGGACATTTGGTCGAAATGGTGCCATTCGGCTGAATTGGTCGTTTTGTCAAAAAGTCGTTTAGCCATTCCGAAAGTAAAATGGCAGCTCTCATTAGATGGTATTATTATTACTTATTCAGACTAATACCGAAGTGGCCGGTGCGGTACAAAGAGTCTTCTTCGTTCGGCTTGGTCCATGGCTACACGTCGCCAACCACGCAGTCTACGGAGGGTCCGCAAGTCATCTTCCACCTAAACAATCCACCTTAACCGCTGCGCACCTGGCATTCTTGTGCCCTGGCTACGTGCCCGGCCTACCGCAGCCGTCCGATTTTCGCGGTGTGAACGATGGATAATTCTCCCAGCAGCTGATGCAAGTCGTGGTTCATTCGCCTCCTCCACGTACCGTCCGCCATCTGCACCCCACCATAGATGGTACGCAGCATATTCCTTTCGAAAACTCCAAGTGCGCGTTAGTCCTCCACGAGCATCGTCCATGTAGAGGACTACCGGTATAATGAACGTTTTGTAGATTGTAGCCTTCCTTCATCTTCTCAAAGCAACGTAACATAATATCTATGTCGTCGGCGAAGCCGAATAGCTGGACGGACTTATTGAAATTTGTACCACTCGTGGTAATCCCTCCTCTTCGTATCACCCCTTCCAAATCGATGTTGAATAGTAGACATGAAAGGCCATCACCTTGCCGTAACCCTCTGCGCATTTCAAAGGGACTCGAGAATGCCCCTGAAACTCAAACTACGCACATCACCCGATCCATCGTCGCTTTCATCAACAGTGTCAGTTTATCCGAAAATCCGTGCTGTCATAGCTAGTCCCGATCGATTGTATCATATGCGGCTTTGAAGTCAATGAATAGATGATGCGTGGGCACGTTGTATTTGCGGCATTTCTGCAGTACTTGGTGAATGGCGAACACTTGATCCGTGGTGGAGCGTTTGCCCATATAACCTACCTGTTATGGCCCCACGAACACTCTTGCATTTGTGTTAGTCAATGGCATACAATTTGGGAGAGTACCTTGTAGGCGGTGTTCAGCAATGTGATTGCGCGGTAGTTGCTACAATCCAGCTTATCGCCTTTTTTGTAGATGGGACACACGACACCTTCCATCCAATCCTGCGACAAAACTTCCTCCTCCTAAATCTTGGTAATGACCCAGTGCAGCGCTCTAGCCAGTGCCTCACCACTTTATTCAAATAGCTATCCTGGTAGTTCGTCAACCCCAGTGGCTTTGATGTTCTTCAGCCGGCCTATTTCCAACTGGATTTCATGGAGATCCGGATCCTGCGCGCATTCTCCCAGGTCTAACACCATACCGCCATCTCCATCTGTCACATCGCCATTCAGGTGTTCTTCGTTGTGCTACCGCCACCTTTAGATCATCTCACGCTCGTTTGTAGGGCTGCGAAATGGTGAGTTGACATCCGGGAAGGGGCGCCTAACATAGCTCTGGTCCTCACAAGTTCCAATACTCACGCTTCCACGGGTCTTCCGATGACAATTCAATACCAAATTTCCAAAACGACTTATCTGCTTTTGTAAACAAAGATTCAATCGTCGATTTGACGAATTTGATAGCACTCCCACACAAACCAACCCCATCAATACGTAGATGAAGGCTTCTGCTACCTGTTAATGGTGTTGGTTTGCGTGGGAGTGCTATCAGATTCGTCAAATCGACGTTTGAATATTTGTTTACAAAAGCAGATAAGTCGTTTTGAAAATTTGGTATTGAATTGACCGCCAGCTAAGGGTTGCGTACTTAGCTGGTAGTACAGCCTGGGCACTGTTGTCCTTTTGACATCAGCTAGAGTGAGAAGAGGGTGCGTCCTGTGGGGTCTGCCTAGGATGTGGTGAGGTTTGACAGTGGGCTCTGTTGAACTTCTATAAAAAGCTACATGTGTCCCCAAGCAGGCCCTATCAAAGCGACCGTGTGCCGCTCAAAGTGCACTAGCCTAGTCCTGGTGTTGGGTGGGACCTTAAACAAATTTGACCCGACTGATCGAGCGTCTGTTCACCAAGGAGGTGCGGCTCCAACAGCGTCTGTTCTGGCATCCAGCGGCTGAGTATGAAATGCTATTCCCCGGAAGCTATACCTAAGATGGCAGTCCATCCCGGTGGACAGGGAACCTTGGACCAACAACCTACTGTTCCCGAAACATCAATTTGTTCGAGAATCCGATAATGAAAGAATACGGACTGATTTTACGGCGACGACTCTTAGCGCGAAACAACGGACACGAATAGGAACATGGAACGTTTTAACCCTAGCCCAGCAGGGTAAATTGGCACAACTTGCCAATGAGGCACGCCGCATGAAGCTTGAGATCCTGGGACTGAGTGAAGTCCGTTGGCCAAACTTTGGAGAACACAGAACGCCGTCGGGCCAAGTTCTGCTATACTCTGGTTTACGAGGTGAACACGCTCCCCGGCATCGCGGAGTTGGCTTCCTACTAAGCGCTCAGGCACACTCTGCGCTTATGAAGTGGGAACCTATAAGTGAAAGGATAATCGTTGCCAGATTTAGAACACGGGTCCGAAACCTTACCATAATCCAATGCTATGCGCCAACCGATGCTGCCGATCTGCAAGACAAAGAGAACTTCTACAGTCAACTCAATGCCGTCGTAGATAGAATTCCGAAGGGTGATATCAAGATTTGTTTGGGCGACTTCAATGCGAAGATCGGATCCGACAACTCGAACCATGAGCGCATTATGGGACGCCATAGTCTCGGAGAAATGAGCGAAAATGGAGAGCTGTTCGCAGAATGTTGTGGTAATAACGACATGGTGATCGGGGGATCGCTCTTCCCTCATCGACCGGTTCACAAGGTCACGTGGGTCTCCCGTGACGGCTTTACAGAAAATCAAATCGACCACATCTGCATCAGCCGAAAATGGAAACGGAGCCTTCTTGATGTACGGAATAAACGTAGTACCGATATCGCATCTGATCATCACCTCCTCATTGGTGAAATACGCCTGCGCATTGCGCGGATTCGTCGGCAGGAGGAAAGAGTTGGACGACGATTCAACACACGCCGACTGGAAGATGCCACGGTGAAACGGTCCTTCGTTGAAGAACTGGAGACGCGTGCTGCAGATATTCCGGAAGGTGGCAGCGTGGAAGACCAATGGACCGCCATCAAGAATGCCTTCATCGCCACCAGCGAGAACAATCTGGGCGAACTGCGCACCCAGAGAAAACAATGGATCACCGATGAGACCTGGAGAAAGATAGAGGTGCGAAGAGAAGCCAAAGCCGCGATAGAGCGATCGAAAACCAGAGGAGCCAAGGTCTTAGCCCGTCAACGATACGCGGCTCTTGAGAAGGAAGTAAAAACGCTCATGTCGACGGGGCAACCGAGCTCTCTGGCCGGCGAAGGAGAGAGAGCCGCCGCAACCGGGGACAATCGCCTCCTCTACGATATCTCACGACGCTTAAGCGGGGCAAAGATGAATGCAACGATGCCTGTGAAAGACGCGAATGATCAGTTATTGACCGACCCAACTGACCAGCTGAAACGCTGGTTCGAGCACTTCGAACAACTTTTTCAAGTGCCAGCCAGGCCATCACCACATCGGCATGATCTGCCTAGGATCCGACGTATAACACGCGTCAATACCGAAGCTCCATCACTGCTAGAGATTCAAACAGCCATCCAAAGCATGAAATCGAATAAAGCCCCAGGGGTCGACCGCATATCAGCCGAGATGCTCAAAGCTGACCCCATGACATCCGCTCAACTACTGCATCGTTTATTTCGTAATATCTGGGACACCGCAACTTTCCCGGTCGACTGGATGCAAGGTATCTTAGTTAAGGTGCCCAAAAAGGGTGACCTGACTGTATGCGATAACTGGCGAGGCATTATGTTGCTGTGTACCGTTCTCAAAGTTCTGTGCAAAATTATCTTAGCCCGGATTCAGGAGAAGATCGATGCGACTCTCCGGCGGCAGCAGGCCGGATTCCGTGCCGGAAGATCCTGTGTGGACCATATTGTCACGCTCCGCATCAATCAGGTCAACGAATTCCAAGAGTCCCTTTACTTGGTATTCATTGACTACGAAAAAGCCTTCGACCGTCTCAATCACGAGAATATGTGGGGCGCCCTGAGACGCAAGAGGGTTCCTGAGAAAATCATCGGCCTCATCGAAGCACAGTACGAGGCCTTTTCGTGTAGAGTGCTGCACAATGGGGTCCTATCCGACCCTATCCGGGTCGTAGCTGGTGTGAGGCAAGGGTGTATTCTATCACCGTTACTGTTCCTCATCGTAATCGATGAGATTCTGGTAGATGCGATTGACCGTGAACCAAACCGCGGGCTGTTATGGCAGCTCATAACCATGGAGCACCTAAACGCTCTGATATGCAGAGTAAGCTCAACGACCTTGCCGAGCGCTCTTCCTCGGCAGGTTTAGTCATCAACGTCAACAAAACCAAATCGTTGGATGTAAACACGGTGACTCCTTCCAGTTTCACAGTAGCCGGGCAACCAGTGGAGAATGTTGAAAGCTTCCAATATCTTGGTAGCCAAATGGCGTCAGACGGCGGTACCAAGATCGACATAGGCGCACGGATCAAGAAAGCAAGGGCTGCCTTTGCGAGTTTAAGAAATATCTGGAAAAACAGGCAGATAAGTGAACGCTCTAAAATACGAATTTTCAACTCTTACGTGAAATCTGTGCTGTTATACGCTAGCGAAGCATGGTGTGTATCAGTGGAGAACACTTAACGGCTGCAGGTGTTCATTAGCAGATGCCTGCGGTATATAATTCGGGCCTGGTGGCCTCACAACTGGATCTCAAACAACGAGCTCCATCGTCGTTGTCACCAGAGGCCGATAGCAACAGAAATTCGGGATCGGAAGTGGGGCTGGGTCGGCCACACTCTACGTAGGGGCGGTAACGAAATCTGTAAACAAGCATTAGACTGGAACCCAGCGGGACATCGCAGCAGAGGCAGACCCAGAGGTGCATGGCGGCGAAGCCTCAATAAAGAAATAAAATAAGTCGACCGAAATCTAACCTGGCAAAAGGTTAAAGCGATAGCCGGGCAACGCTCAGGATGGAGATCTTTCAAGTCGGCCCTTTGCACCACCGGAGGTGTACAGGATCCATAAGTAAGTATCGGCCTAACCGATAATATTGAGAACTCTGTGAAGACAACGGAAGAAGAAATGTGATAGAGAGAAAGAGAGACTAAGCATGCAGAACCTCCTCGGGAAAGCATCGAATGGATCAGCAGTAGCAGAAACGGCCGCAACGTACCGGTGAGCTCACCCTGTTGCCACACACTCTCTAGTCTTTAAATAAAACGAAAAAAAAAACATTTATTTCATCAAAGTTTGTATGGCCCTCCGACAGCTGTCCTTTAAGATTAAGTTAAAAGAAATCTTGTTTTCCGTTGTCAAAGTCCACTTTGTAATTGTCCTTTTCACCACAACTACATAAAACCGTCAAAAAGGAATTATCTCCACAGATCAACACTTCCAATATTAAAACGACCCTGAGCACCAGGGAGAATAATAAAAGATGGCCTTGAGTGCCCACCCCGGAAGTTGTCGTGGCTCTAGACCAGCAGCTTGGGGCTTTGCTGGTCCTCGTCTAGGACCTAAATTCTACTCCCTGGGTCTCTACTGGTTTCAGAACTCAAGGACGTTTTGAACAACCGAAAAGTAAAAGTAAAGCCTGTAGGATGTTTTGGAGAAACTAAACGGCCTATAGTTGCATGTGAAAGTAATGAGTGAAATCTTATCGGCTCAATGTACCTGCGAAGATGTTCAACGAAGCACGAATACGTCGTTCAAGGCTTCAACTCCAGGGCGTTTTGGAGACCTTGAAATAGTTTACGTTTACGTTTATTCAAAACTCGATCAATTTATGTCTTATGATCACATAGATATTTTGAGACATAAATCCCAGCTTAGGAGATTTTGTTTGTAGACATATTTCCTAATGCATTCGAGGATATGCACTCCAGAACAGTTTGGACGGCATAGAACATCCGAAAAAGTTTCTCAACGATTTTTCGGTTATATCAGAATGCCAGATAACAATGTAATCCTTCGTCCTGAAGAAATAAAGTGCAAACAAACCCGCATCTTGTCTCTTTTATTTCGATGGAGAGAAGTCGGTAAAGAGAAACCTTGTCTTGTTAGTTACGGCTTTTTTTTTATCGCTAGTGCTTGAAATACTATAAATACAACATTTGGCCAGACACTAACCCAAGTTATTTAATTTTAATAGCTAAAACTCTAAAAAAATATTGAATTTTCTTGTTGATAAAAACGGAATAATTTTGTTGACGAAATCGGAGCGTGATAAAATCGGAGCGTGACAAAATTGGAACGTGATAAAATCGGAGCATATCTGAGTAGTTTGTCAATAACTTATTCCAGAAGCTGAATTTCAAAATGTGTTGTATGGTGGACTTTTAGTGTGAAGGTTTTTGTACAACTCTGCCTAATTGTTCGTTGTTGGAATTCAACTAATAACGTAGTTATAGCGCTAGGTGCAGAAGCTTAAACTAAATTATTGGAATTTTGTTATCATTTACTCTAAGTTACTGAAACTATAGTTATAACTCCGATACTAGTGGAATTCAAACAACGAACCATAAGGCAGAGTTGCAGAAAAGCCTTCGCACTAGAAGTCCACCACACAACACATTTTGAAATTCAGCTTCTGGAATGAGTTATTGACAAACTACTAAATAATTGAACGCGAATTACTAAATGATCGATAACATCCTTGCATATGCGAAATTGCTACATTCTTATACAAATATTGTATAAGAATCTAACAATTTTGTGAGCTTTTCTTACGTTTTTTTGTATAAGAATCTAAAAATTTCGTATATGCTCAGTTCTTATACAGGTTTTGGTAGATTCTTATACAGAACTGTTAGAAAATCTAACAACCGCCGGTTGGGTGTGGGATTCCACTGAAAGCCAGACGGCCGATGAGTCGTGTTAATCCATTTTTCATTGTTGGAGACTTGAAGTCCATTCAACTACAAGCTGCTATTCGGATGTTCGATTCCATAGACGACTGATCGATCAAAAATCGTATAAAAATTTCATTTGACAGCTGGTATTGTGCGCATTTGTTAACCTAGACAGCCCCACCCATTACTTGCTGGGTACGCAATCGAGTAACTAAGAATAAGCACTAACTCAGCCATACTCTTTTCTAGCACAGACATCAACTTCTTATATCACCTGATCATCACTGGAAACCTTCTCTTCTTTTTCCAATCAGTGCTAGGAAGTTTTTCATTATGTTAGGTAGAGTCCCTATCATTCGTTAGAAAAGCGAACATTTTGAAAATGTGTAGAGGAAGGAAGTGTGTAAGTAAGTAATAAGAAAGTGCAAGTGAGCTCATTGAGTTTCAGCTTCAAGATTTGGACATACTTTCGTTTCAGTGGCTCATAATTGGAACCCAAATTGTTGTTTCCCGCATTTGTTGGTGGTACGCGTTAGATAAATTTCGTGGGGTGTAATAAGCACTGTCATCATATGAACAATAATGATCTTCGAATGTGCCCCTTATAAACTTTGTACACGAATGAATCAAGAGCAGGGAAGATCATCGTCGATACCATTATACTTTCTGGACGATTTCCTAGGAAAACAGCTGACTCACTGGAGCTGAATAAATAAATAAATTAGTGAATAAACAATATTATAAAACAAGTAAAAAATCCTTGAAATCGATTCGCGTTCGAAACCCGATTATCTCTCGTTTATCTTATAATTGATTATGGAAAAAAATACTAATTGTTCACACACTGCGTATTATATGCAAGAGATAATCGATGTTGGCGTGTTTCGGAATCTGGTTTCGGAAGTCTCTTAAGAATATAACTAACCGTGGGTCGTTTCTGCATTCGCTTTTTACTTCCTCAACATTTTACGCAATAATTGCTGTAAATGTTTCCGGTTCGTCAGCTTGGTACTCTTTTATTTGAGCGTTTGTCTCATGGCGCGTGTAAACTAACAATCATTCCCAAAAATTGCTATCCTTATCTGCTGCATTTTTTTTTACAAATTTCTATTCCATCTTGAGCGTAGACGTCCCGATGAATTCTCGCTTGACAACCGTCATCAAGTGGAATTTGCTCAGGAAGAAGTCTGTGTGACCGTCTTGCTAAATATCACCAGGTATCAAACTTTATCATCTGTTTACCCAATGTCTGGTCGTCTAGCATTTTAAAAAGCCTCATTGGAGGAGTGATCGGAAAACTGTTTTTTTTTTTTTTTTTTTTTATTTGCTAATTATCTAATAGGGTATCTGTTCCTATATCAATAATAATAAGTCAATGTGCACGTAAAATACATTGATTTCTCACCCAATTATTAAGTACCGTGGAAATAATTATGCTCAATTCACATAATTTTTAATTGAGAACAATTTGGTGACTTCAAAAATGAAATAAACATCACATTCGTGAAGTATTTAACTGAAAAACATCATCACCACCATGCACCCATTTCAATAACATTCTAAAAAAGTTAATCCTATGCCTGTACCTATTTCAATAACACTGTTTCCAACATAAACTACGCACACTATTACTCATGTGTACACGTAACGATATGATTGCAGTGATGCCGAATTCTTCAATACTTTTTATTTATGTAGGAACAACTGAAATATTATTAGAAATATAATTACAATATTACAGTTTTTGTTGCAATTTCCCATCTTATCAGTTCAATTTTATGTTTGTCATAATTTATCATTTCGATATACCTTATTTTACAAACATGTCGTTGAGTTTCACAATAAAAGTTCATTCAAGCCTTTTTGAAATAAAAGTCTGAGTCGGCAACCCTTGAGGATACAAGTAAGATGTAAACAGTTTGGAATACGGACAAGGATAATTGAGACGAAGTTCGAAATAAACCTATATCAAACTATAGGAAATCGCGTTCGTTTTTCAAATGTAATTAAATTAACAGTGAAAATGTGATGTGCTTTATGTGTTGTGAAGTGAATTTCATAAGTAACCATTTGTTTTAACTTGAAAATGAGTGGAAAACAACGTTGTGAAAACAGGTGTATCTGCTAGTAGCAATCAAGCAGTGGATCAAACCAACAGCTCAGAGGTAGGAAAATGAAAACAAATGTGTTTTATAGTTTTGTTTTTAATAATTTTAGTCTTGTGAACTGGAATAGAATTTAAACGGAATTTTAAATAATATTCCAAACATTGAAGAATGTTGCCCATTCATTATTGTGTTCGCTCGATGTGGAAAATTGTTATAAAATCGATTTTCAATTTGGTTTAGTGAAGATTGTGATTAATATACGGGCTGTTATTAATATGGGAGCATTTACCCTACATGCATTCATCTCTTAGACTAGGTGTTCCGTGTTTTCTTAACACTATCATCCTTATTTGCTATGTTAGTTATTATTAATACATTTCAATTGCCTCTGGCAGTTAGAATTTTTTCCTCTGGTTGAATTGAACCATGTAGGAATTACAATGTTTTCAACTTAAACTAAACTTAACCTATTTTATACTAAGGGTACAAGGAGTTAATCGTTGCAATAGAAGATTGCAACGATTTTTGTCTAAAATTGGAAATTATTTTGTTGGACATTTGTTGCAATGTCTCAGTATTAGAAATTCTATGAAGTTCATTGGTACTATACCACGGAGGCAACTTCAGAATCATTTTCAAAATTTTATTTTGAATCCTCTGGAGTGCCTTCTTTCTGGTATTGCAGCAACTAGTCCATATTGGCACAGCATACAACATGGCAGGTCTAAAAATTTGTTTGTAAATCAAAAGTTTGTTCTTAAGACAAAGTTTTGATTTTCTGTTTATAAGTGGATATAGGCACTTAATATATTTGTTACATTTGGCTTGAAGGCCTTCAATGTGATTTTTAAAGTTAATTTTTGATCTAGCAGAAGTCCTAAATATTTAGCTTCGCTAGACCAATTAATTGGAACCCCATTCATAGTGACAATATGTCTGCTAGAAGGTTTCAAATAAGAAGCTCTCGGCTTATGTGGGAAAATTATAAGCTGAGTTTTGGAAGCATTCAGGGAAATTTTCCATTTTTGCAAGTAAGTGGAGAAAATATCCAAACTTTTTTGCAATCTACTACAAATGACACGAAGGCTTCGCCCTTTGGCTGAAAGGCCCGTGTCATCTGCAAACAAAGATTTTTGACACCCTGGTGGTAAATCAGGTAAGTCAGAAGTAAAAATGTTATACAATATGGGCCCCAGTATGCTGCCTTGGGGGACACCAGCCCTTACAGGTAATCTATCAGATTTAGTATTCTGATAGTTTACCTGCAGCGAGCGATCTGATAAATAATTTTGGATCAGTTTAATGATGTACAGAGGAAAATTAAAATTCATCAATTTTACAATCAAACCTTCATGCCAAACACTGTCAAATGCTTTCTCTATATCAAGAAGAGCAACTCCAGTCGAATATCCTTCAGATTTGTTGAGCCGAATTAAGTTCGTAACTCTTAATAACTGATGAGTGGTTGAATGCCCATGGCGAAAACCAAATTGCTCATCAGCAAAAATAGAATTGTCATTAATATGAACCATCATTCTATTTTAAATAATCTTTTCAAACAGTTTGCTTATTGAAGAAAGCAAACTGATTGGGCGATAACTAGAAGCCTCAGCTGGATTTTTGTCCGGCTTCAAAATTGGAACAACTTTGGCGTTTTTCCATTTATCTGGAAAGTATGCCAATTGAAAACATTTGTTAAATAAATTAACCAAAAAGGATAAAGAGCTCCCAGGAAGTTTTTTGATAAGTATGTAGAAAATACCATCATCACCCGGGGCTTTCATATTTTTAAATTTTCTAGTAATAGATCTCACTTCATCCAAATTGGTTCCCAACGAAGGGTCAAAAACATTCTCTTGATTGAGAATGTCTTCGAAGCTCCGTGTAACCTGATCCTCAATTGGACTAGTGAGACCTAGACTAAAATTATGGGCACTCTCGAACTGCTGAGCAAGTTTTTGAGCCTTTTCGCCATTTGTTAATAAAATTTTATTTCCCTCTTTAAGCGCTGGAATTGGCTTTTGAGGTTTTTAAGAATTTTGTTAATTTCCAAAAGGGTTTCGAACTGGGATCCAACTTCGAGACATTATTCCCAAAGTTGGTATTTCTCAGAATAGCGAAACGTTTTTTAATTTCATTTTGCAAATCTCGCCGAATAACTTTCAACGCGGGATCGCGAGTTCTTTGGTATTGCCTTCTTCTCACATTTTTAAGACGGATCAGTAGCTGAAGATCGTCGTCAATAATAATGGAGTTGAATTTAACTTCACATTTCGGAATTGCAATGCCTCTGGCTTCGACAATTAAATTTGTCAAAGATACGAGAGCATTATCAATATCACTTTTGGTATCGAGAGGAATATCAACATCAAAATTCCTATCGATATACGTTTTATATAAATCCCAATCAGCTCTATGATAATTAAAAGTAGAGCTGATTGGATTATAAATGGCTTCTTGTGAGATTTCAAATGTCACAGGAAGGTGATCAGAGTCAAAGTCAGCATGAGTTACCAATCGGCCACACAGCTGACTTGAATCCAATCAATTGTAGAAGGATTTCGACTGGAAGAAAAACAAGTTGGTCCATTGGGATATTGAATAGTATAATATCCCGCAGAACAATCTTCAAATAAAATTTTACCATTGGAATTGCTTTGAGCATTATTCCATGAACGGTGTTTGGCATTGAAGTCACCAATTACGAAGAATTTTGATTTGTTGCGAGTCAGAATTTGAAGATCAGCTTTCAACAAATTCTTTTGCTGCCCATTGCATTGAAAAGGCAAGTAGGCTGCAATGAAGGAAAATTGTCCAAAATTTGTTTCAACAGAAACTCCCAAGGTTTCAAAACTTTGGTTTCAAACGAAGAAAATAATTTATGTTTGATACGTCTATTAATGACAATGGCGACCCCACCACAGGCGCTGTCAAGACGATCATTTCTGTAGATAAAATAGTTTGGATCTCTTTTAATGGAGAGTCCTGGTTTTAAATACGTTTCAGTTATAATGGCAATATGCACATTATGAACTGAAAGGAAGTTGAATAATTCATCTTCCTTACCCTTTAGAGAGCGGGCATTCCAATTTAGAACTTTCACACAATTATTTGGATCCATTGAAACGGAGTCCGATAACAATTTTTGTGTGTACTTTATACCAACCTGAACAGCTTCAGGAATGGTATTTGCTTTGAACATTGCATCAATCATGTGATGCAATTGTTCAGTTAAAAAATCAAAATCGGAAGCAGTCATGCTACCTGAATCGGCAACATGACCATTATTTTCCGTTGGGACATGGGTATAAACCTCATTTTGAGAAGAGAAATTTTGTCTACCAGCAGCGATGTTTGCATACGTAGGTACATTCGAAAAATTGGAATTTACTGAAGTGCTTGCTACCCGTTGACGAGCGGCAAAATTTGTTTGTGAATTGTGGTGGGTATGAATTGCTCGACCGGTAACCGGTTTCGAAATTTGAGCGTTTGATTTCTGACCGTCGAATCTGGGATCCGATTGGAATTTCCGTCATCAATTTTGCACGGAATTCAAAACTTTTTTGCGCGAAGGGCCTTCCCCGAAATTGGATTGATGACTGCCCCCACAGTTTGCGCACTTCAATTTATTGGAATCTTCTCTCACAGGACAGGCGTCCTTGGCGTGAGAGGTTCCACCACAAATCATGCATTTAGCATCCATGTGACAATGTTTGGTTCCATGACCCCACTTTTGGCACTTACGGCACTGGGTAGGGTTTTGGAAGTTTCCCCAGGCCTGCGGAAATGTTCCCATGTAACACGGACATGAGACATAATACAGGCCTTTTCCAAACTTTTCATATTATTTAGTTCACTTTTGTTAAAATGAACTAAATAAAATTCTTGAGAAATGCCCTCTGGGAAGTTCCAGAATGGGATTTCTTTTTCATCTTAATTACTTGGACTGGTGAAAATCCAAGTAATTGAGAAATTTCAATTTTAATCTCATCCAGTGATTTGTCATCACTGGGGAGACCTTTCAAGACGACTTTGAACAATCGCTCAGTTTTGTCGTCGTATGTGAAGAATTTATGGCGCTTCTCAGTTAAATAGTGAAGAAGACGTTTGCGATCGTCAAAGGATCCCGGCAAAACGCGGCAGTCACCCTTCCTAGCAATCTGAAATGAAACCTTGATCCCCTGAAGGTTACTCAAAATCTCATTCCGGAAGCCAGAAAACTCGGCAACAGATACATACCACAATTGGCGGAATCCTTTGCTTTTTCGCATGAATCGAATCACCTGGGCTAGAGGTAGATTCGATTTGCTCAATTTCATCATTAATCAAATCGAACTGATTGCTCAGTTCGATTGGAGAAGAATTATTTCCGATATTAGAGTTAGAAGGAATATCTGAATTCTCCAGCTTCCTTCTATTTTTTCCGCGCTTTGGCAGGACGGTCTTGAAACCTTGTTTCTTTGAAGGAAGTGGAGAATTCAGAGACTCCCCCTTCCTCTTGTTTTTATTAATGCTCATGGCTGAGCGTGGAGACGTGACCTTCTAAGAGGCTTTTTCCCAGAACGGTGTCCCTGCAGGATTACCACCGCTTGTCGGAATTTTACTTCCGCAAACGGGTCCAACGTAAAACGAAGGCACGGGTCCTTGCAAAGATCGTAACGGGATCAGTGGGTACAAATAGCGCTGAGAAGCACCGTTGAAATTAAAATAGCTTCGGGTAGTATTAAAAACTTACTTCCGCAAAGAGAGAAAGAACTGCACAGCACGAAAGCACGATGCGGTCTGTGAGTGATCGGAACACTGTTTTTTCCTGGTGAACGCTTATGCCCCCTGCTATGCTGGTCGAACTGCTCCTGTAGTGCACGAGATTCGCAGCGGGACACCCATTGCCGGCACCTGTGCTGTTAAATATAGAAAAGCAGTCATGAGTTGAATGTTATAATTGGTTCAGGTATATACTCACCATACAGCATCTTTAGGAAACTTATGGAATGATTTCCCAGCGTAACACCGTATCTATTGAAACACTAATAAAACTCGCACTTGCGACCCATCTTGTTGTCGGTTATTTACGATTTTATCCTTTGTTGACGTTTGATTAGCGATGACGTCTATCGGCCACGATACGTTCTTGGGTGGCCATGCCAGCGCCACCACGATGTTGCCAAGTGTGTTGTATTTTGAAAAGGCAGTTAAATTTCATACAAACTTTCTTAACTCGACTTGGATGCCTGTTCTCTGTGCCAGAATGTTAAACATTTGTTCGACTTGATTAGTTTTTGAAGGAGTGTCCACAAGATATGTCACTTTCCAAATAATTCTAACTATCTAAAATTAGCGAAATAGCCCTTGATGTATAATTCTCTCTTTGTTGGTTCGATCCGCTTGTGAAAATATTAAACTTCACTCTAATGCTATAGGGAATATTTTCAGGAAATTCTAAGGGAGAAGGAGTGTTAAATTCGTTGGAATAAAGATATTTAAAAAGGAAATCCCCAATCTTGGACGGTTAATAGAATTACTTTTCACCGATGTAAAAAGATCGGTTTCCAAAATGCTTATTTTGACTTTTTATAAAAAATGGCAATGTATCGGCTAGTAGTCAAGAAATATGATGCGACGGTATGCCGAACCAATTTTGAAGCCAAGCAAATGGATCGAACAGTAGTAATAGACACCATTCAAAGAGACAAATCACAATTCCGGCATGCGATTAGCTGTCTATAATCGTTCCATTTAATGGGCTCCATGTCTCATCGTGACGATGATGATACTTGACTAAACACGCCATTCCGGAAACGGGCTTAGCTCTTTTGGCGCATTTGTCTCCACGAGCAGGGTGAATTACCGAGCGCAGCTTGAGAGCAAATGGATTACTTATTCAGATGTTATCAAAATATTGATTTAAAGTGACTAATTTGATATTGTTTTGAATTTCCCAACATTGAAATAAGTGAATTCGAATACAGTAGCATTGAATTGTTTCAACACTTTAGCAAACGTTTTTCGAAAACGATTTGTTATTTCGATTGCAAATCAAACTGTCAAATTTGTGGTCCAAGCGAGTCCTGAAATGTTATCAGAGAAAAGATGTTCAAAATAAAATTTATGTTTAATTGCATATCACCATTAAAACGTATTTTAGATTTGCTCTTTTTATTTGTTCGGGTACTACACTTGGTCGCCAAAAGTTTTCCCCGTGGTCCTGCCGGACGAGCGACGGCTGACGCAAGTTATACTGCCGACAGAACAAGTGAGTGAGACATAATTGAATCTCTGTTATCCCACGGCCGTGTGCCGTCGTGGTATCTTCGTACGCCAATGCAGCCATCCGGACTCGAAAGGACCTCGTTTGGGATCCATTCAACGTTTATTGCCGACCGCCATTTCACCCTGTCCAAAGTTGATTTTGTATTTTACTATAACGAACGAACGAACCACCCCTGTCTTCCATCTCGAGCGGAGGGACAGCTCACAGTTGGATCAGACCGAAGAGTTGTGATGCGCTGCGAACCAGGTGTGTGTATCTCCGTAACAATAAGGGAACAAACCAGTTTACGGTCTCGTCCTTACGTTCCCCGGTTAGGTTGCGAGCGTGAAAGTGTGGAAAATGGGCTGCCGAATCCGGATCATTGCTGCCGGTCGACTCCTATTCTGAAAAGTGATCGAAGCGGTGTTTACCGATGACATGTTGTCGCGGTGATTGCTGAACTTAGGACAAGACTTCAATCACGAACGATTGTTGTGTAGCAGAGAAAACAGACAGCTAACTCGAGTTTGAAAAGAAGGAGGAGTCCAGGTTTTTATTACAGCGTGGTGAAACACACAGCATATGCAACATGATGTAGCTAGTGTTTCACCATAGATGAATTTGTGTTTTCCTGTTGGACGTTCGTTTTCTGTGATTGTAGTCATCCTATCGTCTAGTTCAAAGCTGCTTCCAAGCAGGTTAAATTGTTTTATGGTTTTCACGAAATTGAGTTTAAAGAATGGCGTGTATTCTTGAAATTGTTATATAATTTTTATGCACTTTTGCAGTATTGGGTCATATTTCCTACAAATAGTGCTGGTTTTAAAGTCGTTTCAACTCACTGAAAATATCAACAGAATATACGAGTGAAATCTAATCTAAATCTAATTCTGCTTAGTTGCAATGTGATACGAACTTTTGTGTTGATATCCGTCCTACGTAGCTCTGCACTATGGGGTGATTTGAATTTTGACTTTTCACTCCTTTTTGCTTGAAATATGGTGTTTGTTATCTATTTGAATGAATGTTATCTATTTGAAAGAATCCACGTGTCTTGGAGGGGGAATCGAACCCTCAACCTCCTACTCTCTAGATAGGCGTGATAACCCGTACACAACAAGACCACCTCAAGGTCACGTTTGCGGAAAAGCCATCAGAATCCGAGTTCCAACCTCCACCGCAGTTAGCTCTTTTTTGCAAAATGAATATCTTTCGGATGCTTGATTTGTCCAATCTTCACATGTGCTTTACTGGTTGTAGGTATCTCCACAGTCATGACTGTGACTGTGTAAAACATATGGAGACGGGTGGTACATTTTGGCGATGCTTCATCTTATGACTTAAGGGTTTTATGCAAATTTCATAACATCCGTTTTGTTAATCATATGAACAAGTGGGCAAGTGTGTATGAAACTTGTATTAAAAGAAACCTGAATGGAATTGCATGTTGGGAAGAACATGTTCTTGGTTAACATGTCGAATACTGCGATCAAGAAATCATTAAAATCATGATTTCAAACAGCAGGTTCTCGGGCGTCTTCTAAGCGATTTTCACAATTCTTTCGCGGTTGTCTTATCCACCTTATCTAGTTTTCTCTAGTTTGCAAGTTTGTTATGTTTCAAGGGATCCTCATTGCTTTGAGCAAGATCAGCTGCAGTACGGATGCAGTACACCACCAAAGATGTTCCTAAGCGCCCGTCTCTCGAATACTCCGAGTGCTTGCAAGTCCTCCTCGAGCATTGTCCATGTGTCATGTCTGTAAAGGACTACCGGTCTTATGTGATGAACTTATAAATTTATAAAAAATCACAATAATAAAGAAAAAAAAATCAGAAAGGTTATATACAAGATACGCCCGTCGTAAACTACGTAAAACAGATCATAAGATAATAATTAATTTGCTTAGAGCTTAGAGTGATTGAAATTTTGACTTTTTCGCTCCCTTATGCTTGAACGATAACATTTGCTGTTTTGATGAACCTCCTGAATTTTTAACTGAATTGGTTGTAATTTAACTGAGTACGAGCAGCTTGAAGTTTGTATGGAAATCGCCCCGTGTGTGAATGATCGTTTCGTGAGGCAACTCATTAACTAATTAGGGGGATATCTCCCAGCGCAGGACACATCCCAACACCGGACACTTCTTAAAACGATACTTGCAGAGCTCCCTCCTACAGCTTATTAAGTACAAAAGGAAGCTATTGAAAAGGCTTTTAACGGCATGGGATATCAGATCTTCATGTGGTAAGCTTTGTGCAAAATCTGAAATTGAATAAAAATGCTTAAAATTTTGATGTTTCGTGTTATTTTAGAAGGTTTGAACCAACAATATTAAAATCAATCTAATGCATTCTGATTATGTGAAGATGGTCCATATTAGTCATATTTTAAATAATGATGATGATTTGTTAGATGTACCATGTAATTGTGGTGTTCGGACATTGAAATTTTTCATTGCCATTTTTTACACCTGTTTTGTTGCACTTACTTCAATTCAATTGTTTCTTCCTGCTGAGAAAGCCACAGAAGTTAGCAGAAACAAAAATTGAAGAGGACATTCATAAAGGTGAGAATTTGGATTAGGATGTAAAAAATTTAGCTGAGGAGAATAAGCTCTAACAAATTTAAATATTTACAGCTTGAAGCACGTAAAAAATATGATTATTCTGAATGATGTCTTTACTCATGTAACAGTCACATTTGAACAATATTGTTTGATGCAATAGTGCCCGGTACTAGGAGACATTTTTCTGAACTGGGAAATCTTTCTCCAAATTCATCGTCGAAAAACGCGTTCAAATGATTAAATATAGCTTGTATGAATCGTCAAAAGCCATATTTTATGCATAAGGTATAAAAGGAAACATAATCCGGATAGTTGGAGTTTGTTTTTGCCACATGGCTTTATGTGTCCGGCACTGGAGGATTTCCCCCTAAATATAATCAACCCGAAGACTTCGAAGAATATTTCCAAATCTGAAAGACGGTTGTCGTTGCGAACCGATCGAACTTTCGTAGGCAAAGTTATAAAGAAAACAAAAATGCTCATTATTGATATGCTATTCTTTTACGTGCTTAATTGAATTTCCCACGATTTAGTATTTCCTTAATATATTTTCTTGCAAGCAGCAAATTGTTTCGCAACAAAAACGATTTATTCACTCGCTAAATTTCCTATGTTGCCAACGTATGTATGTATGTATGTATGTAGTTAGCCACCATCCTGGCTAGAGTCTTGCTCTGCATGCGGTTCCACTTGACAGTAAGGTCAAATTTCAATATGATTTTGAATTCAACATATTGCTGTATGAAGGGCCAAAAATGGGGGTGGTGGACCTGTAAGCAGAGACACTTACACGAAACCCACGGGAAAATGAGAATGTGCTTCCAGCAGAATGATCCAACAAAAAGAATAATGAATTTTGCAATACTTGTCAAGCTTTCCACGGGATGGTTTGTTTGAAGAAGGGCGCGTCAACTGGTTAACAATTGTTGGAGACAAAAGTAATAGACGCAAACGACTAATACTTTCCTTCCTTGACTCCGATTGGCTACCACTTCATTGTCCAGTTGTAACTTCATTGATGCCCTGATGCACCCTCCCAACCCCTATTTATTTACAGTCAAATCAATGATATTGTAAGGGAAATTTGGACATGTGTAGAAAATATATGAAATAGTGATCTGGTAGAGAATCCTATAAGCTACGGTGCTCCAATACCTTGCTCTGAAACATCAATTTCATTGTTAATCTAGGCTATAAATAGCCAACGTAATGCGATGATGTTTATGTTGAAAAATCACTGGACCTCGGGCGTGTATCGGAAAAAATATCCCTGATGACATAGCAGTCTTTAATTCATTGAAAAAAAATATAGATTATACAATATATAATATAGCATATGTAATGAAATATAAAATGAAATATATTCATGATAAGAAGCAATATAATTAATAAATATTTAGAATACAATGAATTCAATAGCTTTGCGAGGCGAAGAAATGCGGGGAAAAGTATAAATGGATGTTTTAGTACAAGTTTCGCTTCGACTCGGATAGGCACTCCAATTCCATTGACTTCCAGTTTCAACTACAATGATGCCCTGATACTGTTTGTGAGTTACTTTCGAAACATCAACTAATGGAGAGTGCGCAGTAATAAATACTATGAATACATATTATGAACGTGTTTAGAAAAATATGATGAAATATAAAATCTCCAAAATTCTTGTGAGGCTTAGTATCGTCAATCCAAAGTGCTGAGAACCAGTCCAAGATATCTAATTAAATGGGGAGAATATCGAGTAATTAACATTTTTATGCAGTAACTAATCATATTGGCATCGAGTTACCAGAACATCTAGAAAAAGTTGAGTTAACTGAAAAAAAAAATATTGGCAGTTTTTTACGGTATACTTCGTAGATGAGACAGTTGTTTATGTTACTTTTCTATCTAGATTGCTGAAAGAAATTATGGTAGGGATGAAACATTATACAAATGTACAGATAAAAATCATTACAATCTTCTTTTGCTACGATTGGCTCCTTGTGCACTAAGCATTTACTAAGTTATCTGTACCTTAAGTGAAAAAAAAAACATTTTGATGGATCAATTCACCAAGAGGTTGAATTCCAACTATTAGATGCAATTGGAATGTAACAATTGAAAAACATATTAACGAATAAGGATGATTGTGTAGGTAGATACATGAAAGACCTAGTTTATTAGATAAAGGCCATCATGGAACACCGCAAAACACTAGTATTGCATCATGTACAACAAAAATATAAATAAGGCTAAAATGGCTTGACCTCACCAAGTTTGCATAACGACGTCCGTTTCCTGCGAATGCTTGAGGACATCGAATGTTTTTTATGTTGTAGAGATCTGCAGCCACTAACAGCCAACTGTGCCAACTCCAAGACCTTTTTTCACAAACATTTTCTTTTTATTTTCACAGAAATAGATTCAAAAAACTTTTTTATTTTACTAGGTCCTCTGCGACCGGCCGAATCATGCCTTTTAGTCGATGGTTAGCGAGATTTTGACACCGGATATCACTATCCCGAGCACATTTCCACACAATTCAAAAATTATTTTTCAACTTTACACTAGTACCTTTTACAAATTAATGAATTCTAATTATGTACAATTGAAAGAAAATTAGGAATGTTAAAAAAAATTTGAGTCGACATATCCGAGACACATCTACACGCGTCGATTGCTTCGATCGAACTGAATTTCCTATGTTGCCAACGTACTCATATATTTTTAGATATTAATGAGCAACATTGCAAAGTGGTTTTCCAAAAAAGTTACTGTTTTCATAGTAATTCTCAAACTTCAAATCGCGCGTGCTAAGTCAAATTACAACCAAATCTGCTAAAAAATAGGGAAGTTCCATAAAGACAACTGATACCACCGTTTAAGCATAGGGGAGCGAAAAAGTCAAAATTTGAAACACTCTTATGAGCATGATTGACTGTCACGGTTATTACTCTATTTCTGCCAGGCCAGATGTAATTACAAAGAGAAACAACAGATGATATTTGAGACTAATATCACCTTCAATGTGGAAAAACGGGTGACCCAAATTTAAGTAATACCGGCGCCGGCCGTGTCCGAATGCGGGTCAATTAATGAATGGGTAGAAATATGTTGACGTGATACTCGCATTAATAGAGGCCGACGAGTCATCTGTACTTCCACGAGTAACCATTGGGATGTTGGATATATGGGGTCGGGCTGGGAGCTGCGGACTCGATCGAATCCAATTTTCAAGATATTTTGCTTGAAACTCGAAAATTTCCTCTCGGTGTTCAATGTACACGTTACGATTTTCTCACATCGAATTATCATTGTGTTTTTCTTTATAAAATTCATTAAAAAGATTTCGTTAATTTACTGCCTCGTATTAATTAACGTGTCGAATGTTAAATTAATTCATACCTTCCACTTACATTCAATCCATCGATATATTTAAAATGACGCCAGAAAATTGAAATTTGTTCAAAATGAGCTATATTTAGTATGAGTTGATTTATACGTGTACTCTCTCGGGTGTGCTCAAAATGCACAAAACCTCTCTCGATGCGATGGATACTTTTTGACAGCTTGCTTTGGAGATTCGTTGACACCCGTTTTGACTCTATCCGCAGCTCCCAGGGGTCGGGAGGTAGCGAGGTTCGTTTTGGTAAACGTTTTGCCGCGTGTAATGTGTAGTTTTTCGGCAAATCATGTTTGATCGCACACCTGTTCATTTGTGCTTCGAACAAAATTAGCGTAACTCAATAGAGGAGAACGGTCCAAAATGCACCCCTTAAGCTTTTTTGATTTTTTCGCCCATATAAACAAAAATACCCAACCATTTCAACGTATAGGTGCAAAATTTACTAGCCCAGCTACATTTCACAATAATCTCCTGTTCAAAACAATAAGGTTTTCATGACTTTCTAACGCATTTAAAAAATGTTTTAAAAATAGGCCTGGGGCAAAACGCCAGAATGGTGGTCTAAAATGACTCAATTGCATGTAAAATGATGGTGAACGCATGGTTGTTTGTTATTTCTTAATGAATTGAACTACAATCTTACGGATGTGGTGGAAGAATAGCAAATCGTTAAATTTGAGTGAATATGAAGGGATTATGCTAATTTTTTCCAATGGAGCTCAGTGATGGATAACTAATTATGAATTGTGATAGTAATATTCGTTCATAAATGTACTACAATAGATTATATGAGTGATTTTATGAGTGAGGCCATTTTGCCCCAGGGAGTGCATTTTGGACCGTTCTCCCCTATATAAAAATGATGGGATATGTCAATTTAAAATTTTCATTTAAAAACCCCTAATTTATTATTCCGCAGTGGTGATGCTGCCTTTCCTTTCTCCGACTGTTGTATGACTTTTGAAGAGTTATTTTAAAGGGGTGTTGCCTAAATAGTAAGATAACCTTGTTTGATAATCAATTTTAATAATCACCTCTTGCTTACATCAACATGTCCAGCATCTGTAGAATTTTTTCATAATCACTACTTTTTTGCTCCAACCGCGGTCATTGCTCTGGTTCTATTGTTGTACTTTTTGTGCGAATCACCGCACAAAAGTAGAGCGCAAGAACCAACGGCACTAGACGGCGGTCGTAACGAAACTCTGAAATTTTACTGGGTTGGTAAAGAATTGGAATTATCAATGTTTTTACGTTGTTTATCAATAGTTTCAATAGGCTTAAAAAATTGCTGGAGAGTTTCCGATTCGATTGATAATAAAATCTCGAAAATCCATTGAAAGATAAAGGAGCTATTAACGTTTGAAATCTTACATGATTTCGTGACGGTCTCGAATTTGAAAATTTTCATTTGTTACCCTGTATCCGAGTCTTCCCCTTAGACGTAGTTTACGTCAAAACTTCGGAAATTTACGAAAAGCTCCTGTTGAGTTTTTGTTGAGAACTCTTCGAAATTTGCACAGAAAATTCTTGATAATTGTAGGAGAGTGCGGCTGGTAGAATGGGTGTTTTACCGTTGGCTTTCTCAGTCTAGAATAATAAAGACGGCTAGTTTGGCATGGCCAACGGTAAAACAATAAATTCTTAGGAATTTCCGCGGGAGACTCTAAGGAGTTTTCAAGAAAAACTCTCTGGAATGTTAACGAGAAATTCTCCGTAAGTTTAACGAAAATTTCTTTAGAATTTCCGCGGAGAATTGTTCAAAATGTCTCAACGAAAAATTGTTCGAAATTCTTTATACAGCTTTACTGTCGTTCTACGCATGCTTGTACCAAATTCAAAAAACGCCAAACGAGAAAATGGCATTTGAAATTGAACACCAATTTTTCATTGCTGGCGTATAACCATAATGCAATATAATATTATTACATCACAGAGCCATTCAGAAGACTTAATTTAATTGAATTTATTTATTTATCATCAGACTAAGGCCGGAGTGGCCTGTGCTGCGCATAAAAGACTTCTCCATTCAGCTCGGTCCATGGCTGCACTTCGCCAACCACGCAGTCTGCAGGTCCGCAAGTCGTCCTCTACCTGATCGATCCACCTTGCCCGCTGTGCACCTCGCCTTCTTGTACCCGTCGGATCGTTGTCGAGAACCATTTTCACCGGATTACTGTCCGACATTCTGGCAACGTGCCCGGCCCACCGCAGTCTTCCGATTTTCGCGGTGTGAACGATGGATGGTTCTCCTAACAGCTGATGCAACTCGTGGTTCATTCGCCTCCTCCACGTACCGTCCGCCATCTGCACCCCACCATAGATGGTACGCAACACTTTCCTTTCGAAAACTCCCAGTGCGCGTTGGTCCTCCACGAGCATCGTCCAGGTCTCGTGTCCGTAGAGAACTACCGGTCTAATAAGCGTTTTGTAGATAGTCAGTTTGGTACAGCGCGAACTCTATTCGATCGGAGCGTTTTGCGGAGTCCAAAGTACGTACGATTTCCAGCCACTATGCTTCTCCGAATTTCTCTGCTGGTATCGTTATCGGCGGTCACCAGTGAGCCCAAGTACACGAATTCTTCAACCACCTCGATTTCGTCACCACCGATAGAAACTCGTGGTGGGTGGCTCACATTGACCTCTCTTGAGCCTCTTCCTATCATGTACTTCGTCTTTGACGTGTTGATGACTAGTCCAATTCGTTTAGCTTCGCTTTTCAGTCTGATGTAGGCTTCCTCCATCCTCTCAAAGTTACGTGCCATGATATCAATGTCGTCGGCGAAACCAAATAACTGGACGGACTTCGTGAAAATCGTACCACTCGTGTCAATCCCTGCCCTTCGTATTACTCCCTCCAAAGCGATGTTGAATAGCAGACACGAAAGACCATCACCTTGCCGTAACCCTCTGCGCGTTTCGAAACTCGAACTACGCACATCACCCGATCCATCGTCGCCTTGATCAACCGTATCAGTTTATCCGGAAATCCGTTTTCGTGCATTAGCTGCCATAGCTGGTCCCGATCGATTGTATCATATGCGGCTTTGAAGTCGATAAATAGATGATGTGTGGGCACGTTGTATTCGCGGCATTTCTGCAATACCTGACGTATGGCGAACACCTGGTCTGTGGTAGAGCGTTCACCCATAAATCCCGCCTGGTACTGCCCCACGAACTCTGTTGCAATTGGTGTTAGTCGACGGCATAAAATTTGGGAGAGTACCTTGTAGGCGGCGTTCAGCAATGTGATTGCGCGGTAGTTGCTACAATCCAGCTTGTCGCCCTTTTTGTAGATGGGACACACGACACCTTCCATCCACTCCTGCGGCAGAACCTCATTCTCCCAAATCTTGGTAATCACCCAGTGCAGCGCTCTAGCCAGTGCTTCACCACCGTGTTTAAACAGCTCTCCTGGTAGCTGGTCAACTCCAGGGGCTTTGTTGTTTTTCAGCCGGCCGATCTCCTCCTGGATTTCCTGGAGATTCGGAGCCGGAAGTCGCATGTCCTGCGCGCGTGCTCCTAGGTTCATTACCATACCGCCACCGTCGTCTGCCATATCGCCATTCAGGTGCTCTTCGTAGTGCTGCAGCCACCTTTGGATCACCTCACGCTCGTTCGTAAGAAGGTTCCCGTTTATGTCCTTACACATATCGGGCTGTGGCACGTGGCCCTTACGTGAACGGTTCAACTTCTCATAGAACTTTCGTGCGTTATTAGCGCGGTACAGTTCCTCCGCCTCTTCACGGTCTCGATCTTCCTGCTGGCGCTTTTTCCTCCGGAAAATCGAGTTTTGTCTGTTCCGCGCCCGTTTGTATCGTGCCTCGTCCGCCCTCGTGCGGTGTTGCAGCAATCTCGCCCATGCTGCATTCTTCTCCTCAACTAACTGCTCACATTCGCCGTCATACCAGTCGTTTCTCTGATCCGGAGCCACCGTGCCAAGTGCGGCGGTTGCGGTGCTTCCAATGGCGGATCGAATATCTCTCCAGCCATCTTCAAGAGATGCTGCGCCTAGCTGCTCTTCCGTTGGGAGTGCCACTTCCAGCTGCTGCGCGTAGTCTTGGACTAGTCTACCGTCTTGCAGCCGCCCAATGTTTAGCCGCGGCGGACGACTCCGACGCGTGTTGTACACCGTCGAGAGTTTTGAGCGCAGACATACTGCAACGAGGTAGTGGTCGGATTCAATATTCGCACTGCGGTAAGTGCGTACGTTCATGATGTCGGAGAAGAATTTACCGTCGATTAGAACGTGGTCGATTTGGTTTTCCGTTAATTGATTAGGTGATTTCCATGTGGCCTTGTGGATATTTGCGGGGGAAGAAAGTGCTTCGGACTACCATTCCGCGGGAGGCTGTAAAGTTTATGCATCGTTGGCCGTTGTCGTTCGATACGGTATGCAGACTATCCGGTCCGATGACCGGTCTATACATTTCCCCCCTTCCCACCTGAGCGTTCATGTCATCGATGACGATTTTGACGTCCCGCAGCGGACATCCATCGTATGTCTGCTCCAGCTGCGCATAGAACGCTTCTTTATCGTCGTCGGATCTCCCTTCGTGTGGGCAGTGCACGTTGATGATGCTATAGTTGAAGAAACGGCCTTTTATCCTCAGCTTGCACATCCTTGCGTTGATTGGCTGCCACCCAATAACGCGTAGGCGCAACTTTCCCAGCACTATGAAGCCGGTTCCCAGCTCGTTGGTGGTGCCACAGCTTTGGTAGAAGGTAGCCGCTCGATGCCCGCTTTTCCACACTTTCTGTCCTGTCCAGCAGATTTCCTGCTGGCAAAATGGCTTCACTCATAAAATCATATTCCCTCAAATTTAACGATTTGCGATTTTTCCTCCACACCCGTATGATTGTAGTTCAATCCATTAAGAAAAAAACAAACAACCATGCGTTCGCCATTATTTTACATGAAATTGAGTTATTTTACACCACTGCGTTTTGCCCCAGGCCTATTTTTAAAACATTTTTAAATGCGTTAGAAAGTCATGAAAACCTTATTGTTTTGAATAGGAGGTCGTTGAGAAATGTAGCTGGTTTTGTAAATTTTGCATCTTAACGTAGAAATGGTTCAGTATTCGGTATTATGTTTTAGGGTGGTTCAAAAAATCGATTTTGCTCCACAGTGCTCATCTGTTTCTTTACCATGTTCTGAGTGTCCTCTGAAAATTTGAGCTCATTTGGATTAAAACTGATTTAGCACAAGCCGTTTCAAGTTTGCATGCAAATTAGTATGGGGAAATTTATTTTTTCATTATACTGTTAATAACGTTTCCCCATTGAGCGCAGGTTAAAAGAAAACCTACATAGCTAAAAGGGATACTCAACAGCTTTCACCCAACGAAAATCGCATGTTGATTAACCGCCCCAATAATTAGTAATCGATTTTAAGACAGGTTGCGAATCTTTAGTCATGATCGTTAAACTTCTTTGAGGGCATCACTGAAATGTGCAGTGCAACATAGTAGCCTGAATTTATGTGTGCTATCTTTCGCGCCACGAGCAGCAATGTTGCCTGTTGATGAGTTATGCAATTAGCTCCAGAGAACCACGGTATAGATTAAATTCGATTACTAATTATTGGAACGATTAATTGAGATGCGGTTTTAACTGAGTGAAAGCTGTTGAGTATTCCTTTTAGCTATGTAGGTTTTCTTTTTTTTTAAGTTTATATTGGTGAAAACATCGGAAAGCTTAAGGGGTGTATTTTGGATCGTTCTCCCCTACTGTGCGAAGCCCCAACTAGCACAAAACTAGGTCTCAACAGTGAATATGAAGCCTACATCAAATACTGGATACATTCCACTCCATCCTGCTAGGAAGATTGCTCAGTATTTCCACGAACGTACATTCCGGTCGGTACGAGTAAAACTCGATTGACAATCGATGAACGTGCGGCACATTTCACATCCTGTGCAAATCTCTGCATACGACAGCTGGCTGGAAGCTTCCCGTGAATCAATGGCGCCCGGGTTCAGGACCGGGTTTCATGCATGGAAGCACTTGAAACACGAATTGATACACTCAATTGAAAAACAAAATGCAAGCGATTGTACACATACACTTAAACTACTCAACTACGCTGTTTCGGACAGTGTCAACCGGCCAAGTGAGTTGGGTCCTGCGGATAGCTTCGAACAACGGCTAACACGATATTGTCGGGAAAATCCCATAAAATAATCGTTATTTCGCCGGGAGCTATTGGAATAACAGTTGTCTTTTGGAATTGAAACAAACGGGTCGGTGGATCATATTTCTAATTCTATTAGGTACATTATGAGTTGACCAAATTTTGACTGAAATACTTTTCCCTCTAGTCACAACAGTCATATCGAAACCTTGTCTTGTAAATCTTTTTTTTTTTTGGTTTATAACCCTCAGTTTTAATTAGAGATTGAGATTATCACAATTTTAAGAACATTTCGAGTTTTGAGCCTCACCAGCCAATTAAATAAAAATCTTCCAGCTTTCTCGGAATAAAATGAAGTGTAATATTTTTTGGCTAATTAGAATAGATGAAATATTGGCAGAAACCGGAGAAGCAGTTTATCTAATAAATTCTTTATCATGTAATAATCCCGGAGTACTTCAGAACTATCCGACTACTATACTACCTCCACCTCCCCTATTATCTACAGCCGCTGCTACTCCAACCACATTTACGTCAAGTTTGTCCTCGGCGGCGTGTCACAGCAAAGTGATTTGTGGACTGGCACTCATGTCTTGAGGAAGCGACTCGCATTATTCATTATTGGATTCCCCATAATTGCGCGCCATCAAGGGTAAACCGCACTCCTACCGGAATCCAAACCAGATGGACGAAAGGGAGGGAATTGAATGCTTCAGCTCACATTTCACCGTGCGTGGCTCAATTAAATAACGATTGAATTATCTCTTAATCTCATCTCATGTATATGGATTGGATACAATATGTCCCGATTTCGCGAGAGCTATTCAACGGACGACGGCCTGTTGTGTGTGCTCAAAAGCCGAAGGAATTTGTCATCATTATTATGATCGGTCCATTCAATGAAACCGAGGATGCTTATTCGCTCGCTACTATCGTTTGTGCTACCTTGCCATCTATATGGTGCTGTGGGAGGTAGGAAGGCACTATATCATCATCCTATCGTGCATTCAGCGGCAGCGATGGCATTGTTGTGGCAGTTCAATCTCTAATAGGACGGAGGCCGCAGCCAAGATTGGAACGTAATTATGCGGTTTCGTTCCGTAATTGGAGTGGATAATAATTTTGGTGGCCGATCGCAATGTCTATTTCTACCACTTGGTACAATGCTCGATCGTGGATGCCGATTGCATGACTGAGTAGAAGTGGTTTATTCGGGATAAGCGGAAGAAGCTCTACATTAACATAACCATTGAGGACAGCGCAGGTCGAAGGGAAATTGTTCTCGTTTTCACACTGGACTAGAACATTCAACACAATTTGTAATTGAATTTGGACTTAGATAAGAAGTAGCGTTGGCACTGTGAGCTTGAGCTTGAATTTATTTTAAAATTTGAATAGAAACTGTAATGCATGTTAAAATTCATTCTTAAATTCCGACTAGAAAATACCTGGCATCGTTTCCGGCATATCAACTCCAAAGGACTTCCTGATTGTCCTTTTGCAAAATTCCTCCGATTAGAATAAGATTTACTGCTTGTAAGTTATGACGTCTTTCGCTCTTCGAGACACTCTATAGTATGTGGGAGTCATATTTCACTGATTGCACTCAAATAGCGCTCAATTGTTGTTTATCATAATACCTGTCCCTTGTCCTTACCATCATCAATGTCGTTTATGTACAGTTGGTTAAGTTCCTGGAAAAGGGAAGCGAGGTTTTGGGTGTTTGTTGTGCAGGCAGAATGCAAGCCAATTTATCGTCATCCTTTCTTCTTTGGCTATCCGAATGGAATGTCGTCCACTGGAGGAATGTTTCAATTAGTTTTGATGGATGGATGCGCTCGCCGAGATAAAGCATTCTACTTCAAGAGAAATTCATGCCTTCAATTGTTCAACCCGTGCCATACCTTTCTGAATAGCATTGTCGAAACAAAAAACTTGTGGACATAAATCTTGAAACAACCTCCATTGTATCTACAAATTGAATAGTTTAGCTTTCCGCAAATTACTTCCGATTTTGCACTTCAAGGCATGGCAACCGCAGCAGTTCACGGCAATTAAACTCGCAGTTCATAAATGTTCTTCCGTACCTCATCGGAATAGAGCCCGCATACCTTTCCATGCACTCAAGAGCAACTTGATTTGAGCTTCGAGCGAATTGTATCCGATAATAATGGGATGTGGAATACATTTTATGAATTACACTTAGTGGCTAGCATGCAGTGCCTTTTCTTGTCGATAGTAGCTGAGAAACATTGGTCGTAGTATAACAATGAAATATGAACAGTCTCAGCCAAAACTTATCCGTAACTCAGCAAATTCAATGACATTCTATATTTCTGTAACGGAATTCAATAAAGTGTCTAAAATAAATGTTATCTATCTTACATTAACGTTTGGGAAGGGTCGTTTGGACGGAGGTTATTCGTCCGAAGGCCATTAGCCCGAGATCTGGTTGGTGAAACAAACTATAAGGCCGAAACCCATCTGTTTGAGTCAATTAGCCAAACAGGCTTTATTGCCGAACAAGTTATAAGGTCGAAAAAGTCGTTAGGCCAAAATAGGCTAATGGACCTGATCCGGCGTTGGGACGTTTTCGGATGCTTTGTTAAGCACACCGTTTTAGGTTATTGCGAGATTGCAACTGAAGGTAGGTTTAAAAATTAAAAAAAAAAATAAAAATTTAAAAATTTAAAAATTTAAAAATTTAAAAATTCAAAAATTTAAAAATTTAAAAATTTAAAAAATTTAAAAATTTAAAAATTTAAAAATTTAAAAATTTAAAAATTTAAAAATTTAAAAATTTAAAAATTTAAAAATTTAAAAATTTAAAAATTTAAAAATTTAAAATTTAAAATTTAAAATTTAAAAATTTAAAATTTAAAAATTTAAAATTTAAAAATTTAAAATTTAAAAATTCAAAATTCAAAAATTTAAAAATTTAAAATTTAAAAATCTAAAATTTTGAAATTTAAAATTTAAAAATTTAAAAATTTAAAATTTAAAATTTAAAATTTAAAAATTTAAAATTTAAAATTTAAAATTTAAAAATTTAAAATTTAAAATTTAAAATTTAAAAATTTAAAATTTAAAATTTAAAATTTAAAATTTAAAAATTTAAAATTTAAAAATTTAAAAATTTAAAATTTAAAAAATTTAAAATTTAAAATTTAAAATTTAAAAATTTAAAATTTAAAATTTAAAAATTTAAAATTTAAAATTTAAAAATTTAAAATTCAAAATTTAAAATTTAAAAATTTAAAACTTAAAATTCTAAAATTTAAAGATTTAAAAATTTAAAAATTTAAAAATTTTAAAATTTAAAAATTTAAAATTTAAAATTTAAAAATTTTAAAATTTAAAATTTAAAATTTAAAAATTTAAAATTTAAAATTTAAAATTTAAAATTTGAAAATTTGAAAAATTTAAAATTTTAAAATTTAAAATTTAAAATTTAAAATTTAAAAATTTAAAATTTAAAATTTAAAATTTAAAAATTTAAAATTTAAAAATTTAAAATTCAAAATTTAAAAATTCAAAATTTAAAAATTTAGAAATATAAAATTTAAAATTTAAAATTTAAAATTCAAAATTCAAAAATTTAAAATTCAAAAATTCAAAATTTAAAAATTTGAAAATTTTAAAATTTTAAAATTTTAAAAATTAAAAATTTATAAATTTAAAGACTTAAAAATTTAAAAATTTTAAAAATTTTAAATTTTAAAATTTAAAAAATTCAAATTTAAAATTTAAAAATTTAGAAATTTGAAAATAAAAATCCAAAAGTTTAAAAATTTCAAAATTTTAAACTTAAAAATTTTAAAAATTTTAAATGTAAAAATTTAAAATTTAAAATTTAAAATTTAAAATTTAAAATTTAAAATTTAAAATTTAAAAATTTAAAATTTAAAATTTAAAATTTAAAAATTTAAAATTTAAAAATTTAAAATTTAAAATTTAAAAATTTAAAAATTTAAAATTTAAAATTTAAAAATTTAAAATTTAAAAATTTAAAATTTAAAATTTAAAAATTTAAAATTTAAAATTTAAAATTTAAAATTTAAAATTTAAAAATTTAAAAATTTAAAATTTAAAATTTAAAATTTAAAATTTAAAATTTAAAAATTTAAAATTTAAAATTTAAAAATTTAAAAATTTAAAATTTAAAAATTTAAAATTTAAAATTTAAAATTTAAAATTTAAAATTTAAAAATTTAAAATTTAAAAATTTAAAAATTTAAAATTTAAAATTTAAAATTTAAAATTTAAAATTTAAAATTTAAAATTTAAAAATTTAAAATTTAAAATTTAAAATTTAAAAATTTAAAATTTAAAAATTTAAAAATTTAAAATTTAAAATTTAAAATTTAAAATTTAAAATTTAAAAATTTAAAATTTAAAATTTAAAATTTAAAATTTAAAAATTTAAAAATTTAAAATTTAAAATTTAAAATTTAAAAATTTAAAATTTAAAATTTAAAATTTAAAAATTTAAAATTTAAAAATTTAAAATTTAAAAATTTAAAATTTAAAATTTAAAAATTTGAAATTTAAATTTAAAATTTAAAATTTATAAATTTAAAAGTTTAAAAATTTAAAATTTAAAATTTAAAATTTAAAAATTTAAAAATTTAAAATTTAAAATTTCAAAATTTAAAATTTAAAAATTTAAAATTTAAAAATTTAAAATTTAAAATTTAAAATTTAAAAATTTAAAATTTAAAAATTTAAAATTTAAAATTTAAAAATTTAAAATTTAAAATTTAAAATTTAAAAATTTAAAATTTAAAAATTTAAAATTTAAAATTTAAAATTTAAAAATTTAAATTTTAAAATTTAAAAGTTTCAAAATTTAAAAATTCAAAAATTAAAAAAAAAATAAAAATATTAAAATTTAAAAATTTAAAAATTTAAAAATTTGAAAATTTAAAAATTTAAAAATTTAAAAATTTAAAAATTTAAAAATTTAAAAATTTAAAAATTTAAAAATTTAAGAATTTAAAAACTTAAAAATTTAAAAATTTAAAAATTTAAAAATTTAAAAATTTAATGTCCGAACGAATTTCTAGAGAAACTTTTGATAGATTGTTTTGGATAAACTCTTGAAGGGATTTGCGAAGGAGTTTTCGAATCAGTTGATGAAGTGATTTCCGGAAGAATCCCTGGAAATATTTCTAGAGGAAATTCGGAAGGATTTTTCGTAGGTACTTTTGACGGATTTTTTTTGGAGGAACTACATGTAAGTTCGGGATCGACCGCCGTGCCGTCACTTTTGTGCTTTTTGAGAGGGAGATAGCGAGGGTTGGACTCACGTACCAGCAAAACGATGTACACGGTCGCTGGAAATCAACGTGAGTTCATTAGTGGTGGTGGTAGTGAAATGGGGCTGGATGGTTAAAAAATTTGAAGTGGTAGAAGAATTTGTGTATCTTGGAACATTAGTTACGTACGATAATGATGTTATCCGGCCTTGGTAAATAGCCTTTCTGTCGAACGATCCTTTAGGCCAAATGACCTTTTCTGACCAAACAAATTTGTCCAAAAGTACCGAAAATAGTTTGAATAAAAATGTCATTTGGCCGAAAGCGACATACAGCCGAAAGGGACATTAGACCAAACTGGAAATTTTGTCTAAAAAGTTGTTTAGTCTAACAAGTCTTTTGGTCGAAATGGTAATTTGGCAGAAAGGGCCATTTTGGTTCAAAATGCCCTGCAGACACAACTATTTCGACCAAACAGCATTTTCTGCCAAATGGCCAAATCGGCTAAACGACATTTTGGCAATATGATCAATTCAGCCGAACGACTCTTTAAATAATGACAAGAAAAGTGATACCGTGGGGCATCGAAATCCGTACACTTAAGCACCTTAGTATATAGATAAAAAAAAGTCATTAGAACACAGGCCTTTCAGCCAAAGCGCGAAGCCTTCGTGTCATTTGTAGTCGATTGCAAAAAAGTTTGGATATTTTCTCCACTTACCTGCAAACATAGAAAATTTTCCCGAATGCTTCCGAAACTCAGCTTATAATTTTTCCACATAAGCCGAGAGCTGAAACCTTCTAGCAGACATATTGTCACTATGAATGGGATTCCAATTAATTGGTCTAGCGAAGCTAAATATTTAGGACTTCTGCTAGATCAAAAATCAACTTTTAAAAATCACATTGAAGGCCTTCAAGCCAAATGTACCAAATATATTAAGTGTCTATATCCACTTATAAACAGAAAATCAAAACTTTGTCTTAAGAACAAACTTCTGATTTACAAACCAAATTTTTAGCCCTGCCATGTTGTATGCTGTGCCAATATGGACTTGTTGCTGCAATACAAGAAAGAAGGCACTTCAGAGGATTCAAAATTAAGTTTTGAAAATGATTCTGAAGTTGCCTCTGTGGTATAGTACCAATGAACTTCATAGCATTTCTTATATTGAGACATTGTAAAAAATGTCCAACAAAATAATTTTCAATTTTAGACAAAAATTGTTGCAATCTTCTATTGTATGTACCCTTAATATTAGGTTAAGTTTAGTTTAAGTTGAAAACACTTTAATTCCAATTCAGTCAAAGGAAAAATCCCAACTGCCAGAGGCAATTGAAATGTGTTAATTATAACTATAAATGTAACATAGAAAATAAGGATGATAGTGTTAAGAAAACACGGAACACCTAGTTTAAGAGATGAATGCATGTAATAGATAATTAGCAAATAAAAATAGTTAAAAAAATTAGAAAATAAGAATCGAATGTAAATAAAACGTTTGTCATCGACACAGAAGCATGAAGGCTTCTACTTTTGAAGTATTTCACATTTACTCATTAAAAACTCAACTACTCCTGACTCGAAATCCGTCCACCTTGGACGGATTTCGAATCAAAGGATCAAAGTCCGTACAGCTATTTTTAACTAAATATTTTAATTCAAACAGTCTGATTGACTAAACTAGCACTGTAAATAGTTCGATACGCACCTTGAGAAGCGATCATTTCGATTTGTATTCCGTTTATCTTATGTAATGAATCGCAATTAGCAATTAAAACAGTTACTTTTGATGCAATTATGCTCTACCCGAAAACAAAATGGCGGCAACTCCGCTTTTGGTGGCTGAAGATTTGTTTGTGGTATCTCATGAGGTGGACGGATTTCGGTGCTGTACGGATTTCGGTCCCGCACGGTAGATGTCGTCGAATCTATCACTTTCCAGTATTCTTTTACGAACTGGCTGTGTATGTGTAGACTACACTAGACTACACACCCTGTATCCGAGTCTTCCCCTTAGACGTAGTTTACGTCTAAATTTGCGGACTCCTTCAAGTACGGCGTCGAAAATTATAGATTTTTTTCTATTTGTACCAAGTTGCGATAAACTTGTTTTTATGGCTTCGTATGATTTGGAGAGGTTTATGCCTCCCAATAATCGTCTATCACTTGAGAGCAGATTCTAAAATCCTTTGCCGATAGATTCATGTGTAAAATTATTAAAGTTTCGTAATGAAGAAACGATGCAAAGAAACCATATTTCGGTTTGTCACGGTTTTGTTTACACAGGCGCGAATTTGACTTTGCATGTCACGCATTTCGCGGATTGAAATTTGATAAGTTCCCCTCTGCTTGAACAATAATATTTGAAGCTTAAATAATTCCTCCTAAAATTTTTACGATGACGTTGATAAGGCCGGTAGTTCTCTACGGACATAAAAATGGACAATTCTCGAGCAGGACTTGCAAGCACTCGGATTATTCGAGAGACGGGTGCTTAGGACCATATTTGGTGGTGTGCAAGAAGACGGTGTGTGGCGGCGAAAATGAACCACGAGCTCGCCCAGCTCTACGGCGAACCCAGCATCCAGAAGGTAGCAAATGCCAGAAGGGTACGATGGGTAGGGCATGTTGCAAGAATGCCGGACAGCAATCCTGCAAAGATGGCTTCCGATCCGGCAGGTACGATACGGCGTGGAGCGCACGCTAATCTTTTTGAATTTGAAAGTTAATTTGAGGGATTGAATCTCTGCTATGAAGATAACGCAGTAATGTTGATGTAACGTACGAAAATAATATTATTCTTTTAATAATATTTTTATTGTTGGTCGGGGCCCTCCTTAGCCGTGCGGTAAGACGCGCGGCTACAAAGTAAGACCATGCTGAGGGTGACTGGGTTCGATTCCCGGTGCCGGTCTAGGTAATTTTCGGATTGGAAATTGTCTCGACTTCCCTGGGCATAAAAGTATCATCGTGTTAGCCTCATGATATACGAATGCAAAAGTGGTAACTTGGCTTAGAAACCTCGCAGTTAATAACTGTGGAAGTGCTTAATGAACACTAAGCTGCGAGGCGGCTCTGTCCCAGTGTGGGGATGTAATGCCAATAAGAAGAAGAAGATTGTTGGTCTAATAATTAGTGTAATAGAATATAATATCAATATATCAATGTTTCAACAATCACTTTCATTATTTTCATTAACAAAATAGAATTAGGTAGTTTAAATTGTCTTTCTTTTACATTTTATTCAGAGAATGGCTGAAAAACAATTTAGTATTTATTTTTGTATTAGGTATCTGTTTTTTTTGTTAAATATCTTGGCTGTGCATATGCACAGCATATGTTTCGAAATGGACAAATCGATATGAAATTTGCGAAAAAGAATCCACGTGTCTTGGAGGGACTCGAACCCTCAACCTCCTACTCTCTAGATAGGCGTGATAACCCCTACACAACAAGACCACTTAAAGGTCACGTTTGCGGAAAAGCCATCAGAATCCGAGTACCAACCTCCACCGCGGTTAGCTCTCTTTTTTGCAAATTGAATATCTTTCGGATGCTTTATTTGTCCAATCTCCACATGTGCTTTACTATTGTATACCCACAGCCAAGCGAGTGCACATTGTTTATTAAACGAGAGGATCACACTCCATGCCCCCAGTAACTGTCTGGGCGGGACGGTATAGAATGCGAATTCAATCGCACTCTGCTGTGCCAAAGGCTTGCTTGGCTAAAGCATTTGATGAGTTTGATTGCCTTTTACGTAAGCGGTCGCGTGTACTCAGACGACTAATGACGGTGAAAGACCGACACTTGATTACAATTAATTGCATATTATTCGGCAACTTGGCCGTACGAAAACCATTTTTTTGTTAAATATCTTGGCTGCACTCGCTTGGCTGTGGATATACAATAGTAAAGCACATGTGGAGATTGGACAAATCAAGCATCCGAAAGATATTCAATTTGCAAAAAAGAGAGCTAACCGCGGTGGAGGTTGGTACTCGGATTCTGATGGCTTTTCCGCAAACGTGACCTTTAAGTGGTCTTGTTGTGTAGGGGTTATCACGCCTATCTAGAGAGTAGGAGGTTGAGGGTTCGAGTCCCTCCAAGACACGTGGATTCTTTTTCGCAAATTTCATATCAATTTGTCCATTTCGAAACATATGCTGTGCATATGCACAGCCAAGATATTTAACAAAAAAATGGTTTTCGTACGGCCGAGTTGCCGAATAATATGCAATTAATAGGTATGTGTTGTTTAAGATGTATGTCACCACCATTTTGGGACTGGTCTACAAGAGTTGTGGTATCTATGCTATATAATGAATATCCACGTATGAAGTGTTCCGAAAACAGCGAGCGCGCATCGTAGGGCGGTGCTAGAAATATTTATTTGCATGGATGGCGTCAATGACAGCCAAGTGACATTTTTGATGCCACATTCTACAACATGTTTTATCAAAATGTGTCTCAGGTACTTAACCATACTCATGTTTTAACGAACAGAACAAAATACTTTATTTAACACCATAATAAACTACAATGCGTATTGTGTTACAACAACATCCCTACGTTGTCCAACGTGTACCTTGCGGTCTTGTATACAACCCTTTTGATATTTTTTTGCGATTTGGATACGCACTGAGTACTCTTGCGAGCACCACTCGTGCTCAAAATGCGATTTTAATACGCACTGAGCATTTTTGCGAGCACCACTCACGCTCAAACATTTTTTGGGATTGGGATACGCACGGAGCACTTTTGCAAGCACCACCCGCGCCTTTTTGCAGTTTCATTGGAAATTTAACTTTGTTCGGTCCATATTTTTCAGATGCAGAGTTTATTAATTTGAAAAACAGTCAAGATCGAAAAATTAACGTAAGGTCTAGATTATACCCGGTAATACTATGTTCGCACTAGAGCCTTGTAACATGTTATTCGGCTATCTTGATGAACTTTCTTTTGCAGATAATTTGAATAACATGTTATTCAGGCCGTGGTGCGAACATAGCATAAGGATCACCAAATGTGTGACCTCGTGCCATCGGAAAAGGACCAGCCGAATACGTTATGATATTGTCAGGGACAAAATATTACTTACGTGTCGTCCGTAACTAATCAGCGGAAAAACTGGTTGCTTCAAATACGTGTTGTAAGTCATGGCCTACTGATGCTTAATTCAAATTATGCCGCGTTGGCACGGTTGCGTGTGGTGAGTCACGTGAGACGTCAGATCGATACGATAGATATCGGCATTGGATATTATGCATATTACACACTGCCAAACGATAATTCAGATAACTATAAATTAATTGCACACAGGACAGTAGTTTGCTGAATTAGCTTGGATGAGTGATCAAATAGTGTATTTTCTGCGTCTCGTTATGAATGAAATAGTTTGATTGACATGACATCAAAATTTTCCAAAGGCAAGTCCATCTATCGCTTCATGACATGTTGATATAGGCAATGTGGCACGATAACATTGAATATGATTGTTTTCTGCCGCAACATAATTTATTGGCATTAATGATCATGTGGAGTAAATTTGATTGTACAATTTTGGCATGGATTTATCATATTAAGGTCCATTTTTCATCATTGCAAATAATTGCGTGAGCAACTCGTTGCTAAACTCGATTTTTTAGCACTCGTAGTATTTATCCAACTCGGCAAGCCTCGTACAACTTGTGATGAAATAATCATCTTTTTGCAACTAGTTACACAAACTACTATTTTTACAGCTTAACTTGGTATTGTAATAGCCTATTCAGATTGGGCTATTTATGACTTTGTTAAATGAGAGGGTATTCAATTATTACGAGGTGTTCAGACTGCAGCAAGATAATATATCTTGACGTTTCCATGTTTCCTCATTTGCACGCTAATACAGGGTTGAATTCAAGGAGAGTTTTAAAATTTAATTTGCGAAATCAAGCATTTGTGTGGCGACAATCGAACATTCTTTTCTGATCAAAGTTTCTACGAAAAAAAAAAATATAAAAAAAATATGAAAAGGGATTTTTGAAGAATTTTGAAGCTCTCATTAAGGATAATGAGCGAAGCTACATTCATTAGTTGGGTGCGCCGTTCTTTGGGGAATCAGACTATTCCTCAATTTATTTTTAAGTTTAAAAAGTATTTTGATTCTGTACTATGATCGAACGGAGATTTGATAGAAAAATTTAGATACTTTTGGGAATTCTCACAAATAAATAAAAAAGGACAATTGGACCAATTTTCAAGAAATATTATCGAACTAAAATGTATTTCCACCAGTATCTCCATGTATGCACACTTAAAATAAATCACCGAATTCGGTAAAATTTTACCGAAATCTCAACAGCAGAACTATTCGGTAAATAATTTAACTGATTTTCGGTGATTTTGACAGTTGAGCAATGGAAAAAATTACAAAAAATCTGTAAAATAAATTACTGAACAGTTCTGCTGTTGAGATTTCGGTAAAATTTACCGAATACGGTGAAATGAGTTAAGTGTGTGAAGGGCAACTCAGCAATTTAATTTTTTTTCAAAAATGGAAACGGAACCATTGCGTTCTACTCGACAATCAATGATACAGCTTCTAACAAAATCGAATCGTGTGAATGTGATATAATTTAAACTGGATTTTGGATGAATTAATGCATTACCAATCCATGTTTTATTTAAGGTTGTTCTACTTTATATATACATCCCATTCAAATCGTACAGTTGTCCCACGTGAAAAATGTTGAAATCCAAAGTATATTAAGCCATTCAAGGAGCAGAATTGAAACAATTTATGAAATCATGTTTATTCATCAAATATATTCGTTTTACAACCATTCCTACGTTTTAAATTGTCTTCCGCATTGGCCCTTGAACTTTGAAAATTTATTCGATTTGTTCCATTAAATCTAGGTTTAAGTTAAATACTTCATGTTAATTCTAGAGAGCATCTGTTTTTTAAGCAATTCATGTTGAATAAGTGGAGAATAAATAATTATCATCATTATTTTTCATCATATAAAATGCTTTCCACAAAACCATCACAATCCGAGTTATTCTTCAGCGCTCAGAAGATTTTTCCATCTAAGCCCTCTGTACACCTCCCGTGAACATGAACATGAACAAGAGGTGAGAAAGAGCGATAATTTCACAGTGAACATCGTCGTGGACAATCGAGTCTAGTTGGAAGTGTTGAATTATTGCCCACGAATGCAGGCAGCAAGTAAGTGTGCAGTAGTAAACGAAGAAAATAAAAATGAAACATATTGTCGCATATATGTATATGAATTATTTGAGTGGGTAATCTACGGAACGATATTGATCAAGTTGATTAATTTTAATCATCTTTTCGTTTAAATGTTCGAGAATTTTGTTAAGAAAAGCCAGTAGGTACATGTACTTAATAATTTCTGAATGGCAAATTTTCAACTGTGCTACCAAATGTATACATTTTGCACCGTTCAAAGCTGAATTAACAAGTTCCGGTGATCAATTGACCTGAATCTAAATATTATCTTTCGATTGGTTCGCATCAAAGGAGTTCTGGCAAAACTACCCACGAAGCATGTAATTCACATGATTCATTCTGTTCCACACATTAATACAATAATGTTCAATAATGCAATTATAGTTAAGAAAATACGAATTTGCGAAAAGAGAAGTAATTTCTTCTAATTTTCTATCTAGTGACTTCTATCCCATTTGAACGATTGATTTTGACATGTAGTAACAAGTTTAATTTGATGAGGAGTTTTTTAATTTTTTTTTTTACTTTTGCTAGATATCATTTTTGACTTTCTATTTTGGCTTACATTTGTTTAATACTTTTCTTCATCTCATTAAAAAAAAATATTATTCATTTGATCGAGTTTTTGGGTATTAAATTCAATTGATCACGTATCGTATATCCGTACCGTATTTAATTGTTGTGTTTACTTTTGAAAGTCTTAATATGTATTCAATAATTTTTGCTGTGCTAAGATTTTTTTGATAGTCATTATCCAAATTATGTAAATTACTCACATAAACTATTTCAAATAAACAACTTTATTGAATAAACTAATATAGGTATACCTAATCACAAACATTCTGAATGATAATTAATATTAATATCTGTACCTCGTGGATGGTCATAACGCAAAGAGCATACGAGCATGTGTGTACCAAAAAAACGAGGGCAGACAGACAGGCAGGATGAAAACGACAGAGAGGCAATCTACACATCTTGTTAGATTCTTCATTCTCCCTGTATTGCTGTGGTGGATAAATGGCGTATATGGTGTATATATCAGAGAGGAGAGAAGCTTTCTCTGGTAAATCAGGTAAAAAAATTCCACGGAGCTCGTTCACGTTCGAATGGCAAAAGCATTCTGAAAATCTGTTCACCGTGAACGACAGAGACGATGCACAAGCATATCGGAAGCATATCAAATGATTCAGTAGTAGCAAAGCAGAAAAAGTATGCCAAACATTTATAACTAATATAGCTAAGACTTTGAATAAACAAAAGAATTAATAAATAAATAAATGACTTCAAATTAATGGGTTGATAAATTAAAAAATGAACAGTCGATTAAATAACAAAATTATTGATTTGAAAACCTAATAAATGGATAATTTTTTAGATTAATAAATTCAGAAATGAATGAATTTATAAATTATTGAATAAAAAAAAATAAATATAATAAAATAATCAAAAATAAAATAATAAAAAATATTTCATAATAAGTTTATAAAGGTATGTTAATAAATTATTAAATTACCAAATTGATAAATAAACAAATTTATAAATTTATAAATCAATGAAATAATAAATTAATAAATTGATGAATAAAAAAAATTGATAAATTAATAAATTAATAATTAATAAATTACTAAACTGCCGCTGCAAGCATAACTGTCCAATATTTACATGATTTGCTATCTATATGGAAAAGTCAAAAATCTAATATATCAACAACAAAAAATAATAAATCAATAAATTTATTTTGAAACCTAGTAAATCAGTGACTTAATAAATAAGCAAATGAACAAATTATAATTAATGAACAATAATGATGGTGGTGTAAAAAATACACAAAAAATGATATTTTTCCTTCATTGCACATTAGGTAATCCGCTTTCAAAAAAGGAAAAAATAATAACTTTCTTTACCGACAACTTACAGAAGAGATTAAGGGCTTATTCAAAAGAAATTTTCGAAAAAATTTAAGAATCAAGGAAGTGGAACACTTCTGTATGTAGTTATGAGGCTCGTTTTACCCCAATGTCCAATACATCACGAGTTTACATATTTTTTTGTCATTTTATCTTTAGGACATTGCTCTAAAATTGTGTTTATCTCTTCACTGTGGATCCTCAAAAAGCACTATACATACTTTGTTGGTAAAAGTTGAAAATTAAAGTGTTTTGGGGTAAAATAGTCATCAAAGCGCATTTTTGTGAATTTATTTTTAATATAAAATAAGCTTCTGAGCTTGTTGACCTCAAAAACCCCTCGAATCAATTTTTTCAATGCAATATACGAGTATTTGTTATTTTCATAGTATAATTGACAAATTATTGAGCTTTATGATTGCATAGAGGAATTTGGGCGAAAAGGCATGAGAAAAGAATATTTCCGATCTCATCCTATCTATTGTCACATCGACTCTCAAATACTATGATAACTCTTGTCTGGTTGTGCGATCGGGTATGGTTTGGAAATGTTCGACATCGGCTCTATCAAGAAGTATTTAAAAATCGTATTTTATCCAATAAATCATAAAACAAAACATTTGCGAAATGATTTACTTCATTAGTTATTGTTTCACAAACATTTATCAATGTCTGTACAACATTTTTGGAAAATAATATCAACAATTATCTGTAAATATTATTTATTTTTACAGAATACATGAAAATTGACATAAAACGCACTTTGATGCCTATTTGACCCCTAAATCCCTTAAATTTCTAACTATTGTCATATTTAGTGCACCTCTATGGATCCACAGTGAAGAGATGAACACAATTTTAGAGAAATTTCCTAAAGATAAAATATAGACAAAATATGAAAACTCGTTGGAATTTGTGTTGGGAATCCTACGCCTTTGCTCGCAAGGCTAACTGGAGACCCGTATAAATTAATATAATTTAATAAAAATAAAACACCAATAAAAACCCAAATCTTCCAGTCGTATTTCTTTTGTACATAAATTAACTATTTCATCAAATATAAATCATTAAATAAAAAATAAAAAATATGAATAAATACAATGGTTTCCTTGCCAGCTAAGGCGGAGTATTCTCGATTTTCGTTGCGGTCTAAAAGATTTTTTTCGGGTTTTCGGTAATCTCGACTCACTGAGCATAGCGTATCTTTGTACTTGCAACATAAGACACATATCCATGCAATGGACGGGTACAGAATAGAAACATCAAATAATAACTGTGGAAATGTTAATGGAATATTGAGTAAAGAAGCAGGCCAAGATTCAGTGGTAATATAGAGCCATTGAAGAGGAAGAAGAAGAAGAAGAATGAATTAATTTTTTCATGAATTAAGTAATCTATCTATGAAAATATAAATTTTCGATTGAATATACGAATGATTGAAGTATTAAAATAAATATTTAAAAAGAAAAAGTAATATTACCAAATAATAAAAAAGAAACACAATTCATTTATGAGAAACTACTGAGTTAATTTCCTTCCGACCAAACCGATACGAGTATTAAAATGAGCGACAGCGACACACAAAGCAGGAACCCACCGAAACCGATTCAACGAGAACAGTAAACACTCTCGGTCGGTGTGAACTCCCAATCCAAATCAATCTATTCTCCTTGTCTTTTTGAATTCACCACAGCTCCACGTTCATGTTCCCCGTCGCGTTTACACTTGCAATGAGTTCACCGCAGATACGATTTCACAGGCATGACCGTGGAATGCTCATAAATCTGATATTATTGATGTTTTTCATGTTTTTATGCATCTCACTACTAAATGCAGCATCTGCCTTTCATTTGAACATGATTCCCTCACGATTTGAGTATGTATCAAAAAGTTATTATCGAAAAACAGTTTGTTCACGTTCACGTTCACGGGAGGTGTAAAATGCGCTTAACATGCATTCGACCCTGCTGCGACAGAAAGAGCATGACTGTCAACTACGAAACGAAATGAAAACAGAGAGAATTTTCTCTCTGGCAAAGAGAGCGTGACGCTTGGCAGTTTTGTTTTGTTGAATTTCTCCCTGCATCCCAGTTAGAACGAGAGCTCTCTCGTAATAATTGTTCGTAATAAGTTCTTTTTAGCGGGTATCTTTTGACAGCGCAAAATGTATGGAATATTACGTAAATAATGACATCATAAAGCGTATTTACCCTGAAACGCCAATTATTATGTCATTAATGGCGTAATCTGAATAGGCTATAACACTAAGCAAATAACCCCAAAAATCTTCTGAGTAGGTTTTTACTTGATGGCAAAAATGTGTTCTTTGTTACACGAAACATAGGCTTCTGATTCGGCTCAAAAATAGCGTGCTTATATAGCGCATGCATGACATGTGTCAAAATTTCCACATTTGTTATCTGTTAAATGTTACGTCGCGGTGCCGACACCCAACCAGTGCCGGAAACCTTCCCATACGCATTTTAAAGTAGTGTGAGACTAGTATTCTTCAGGGAAGAACCGCTCCACAGGCTTCACTGACACACAACCTCACTGGACGACCTCCCGATAGAGAAAGAGACAGAAACGTCAACTGCTGCCTGGCCTGCTTGAATTGTCGATGGGGTGTGTATGCAGTGCTCCCAATAACATTTACAGAGTGCTCGCTTTGCACTTATAACACCACTCACAACTAAACATTCCTCTTACATCAAGAGACACTTTGTGTATCCCACAAGTAGGAACTCTGGGGGCAACACGGGGCTATGTCCAAGGGCCTGACGACCACTCCCCTAGGTATCTGTGAGTCAGGGGGCCTGCCAGGTAGTGGTGGGGTTTGGCAGTGGGCTCTGCCAAATCTCTATAAAAAGCTGCATGAGTCCGTAGACCCTATCAAAGCGACCATGTGCCGCTCAAAGCACGCAATAGCCCAGGGAGTGCCAATAGGCACATCAGGATTAACGCCAGTGATATCCTGATTATGGCATACTGGCTGCATGTCTACTGGCTTTGTCTTTGGATATTGTTATACTGTGAAGCGAGGGCTGGTAGTCGGGTCATTCTATTCTCTTAGTAAGGCCGGGTGACACTGACCTGAAACGGCGAATGGGCTAATGGTCAGGCTGTCATCCGTCCCGTAAAACCGTGGCGGGCCTTATAGCACGCGGTACAGTTCTGCCACCAGTCTGACAAACTGCGTGGGAGTAGGCTCAGATGCACATTCCTGACTTGAGCTGATCTGGCTCTAAACACGCAAGTGTCAACCCTCGCATGGCCTCCCTGCATGCCGCAAGGTATGTATAGATAACCATGGGATCACAATAGGCGACTACTCCAGCAGGATTCTACAGCAGCCGTAAGGGGGACCCAATAGCAATGATTTTTTCAACCTACAAAAATACTGTTGCGACGCCGCATTGAACAGGTCTAGCGGTGAACAGGCCTAACGCGCAACATAGCTGCAACATGACAGCTTGCGCGCAATAGTAGTGGTAGATAGAGAGAGAGTGAGTGTAGGATGTAGAAGTAGTAGAGAGAAAAGACGCAAACAAGGGCAGAAAAGGTAAATACAGATTTTTGCGATCGAAAAGTAAAGTCGAGAGTGTTTATAGTCGGTGATAATAAAGTTTTATTCCGAAATTGAATTTGTGAGCTTGGTAGTGAAAAATACTACAAAATAATCCGGATAAATCGTCGGTTAGTGGTATCGAAAGAACCAAGTGAGTAGGACCTGTAAAAAAAGAAGAAAATGATTAGAAAGAATGAATATTGATATTGTAAATACTTACCTGTAGATTCGGTGATTGTTGGATAGTGCGACCTTAGGAAGTTTTTGGAAAACCGCCGTAGAATCGCTATAACGGTTGAGTAAATCGTAAGTAAGCCCTAAAACGAAATGCAACAAAAAACATAGCTTATTTGTAAACCATTTGAACAGCAACTGTCCGACCAAACTCACGAGATCCAAGTAGGGTAGGTGAACCTATAGTTGACACCTGGAAGTATAGTCGAACCTAGTGGGTAGAAGGAAACCACTACTTGTAAGTCATTTATTAGATTAGGCTGTAAATTTGTATTGAGTAAAATAAATAATTACAGTTTTGAGCATCGCCACAAAAAAAAAGTGTGCTGCTTCAGAAATTTTGGATTCCCTTCGGGAACATTCTCAAAAAAGTAGTGACAAAAACGTCGCTTGTGAGAAGTCCGTCCACAAAATGGGTTCCGATTCCGAATCCGTTGACAAAACCCTGTTGGACCTCACGGGAACTCCGTGTGGGATCTGTGGTCCATCAACATGCGACGAGAAGATGGTCGGTTGTGATGGATGTTCCGCGTGGTTCCACATACGCTGCGTGGGACTACCGGAAGAAAAACTACCGAGGATGTGGTACTGCCAAAATGAAGCCTGTAGGCAGAAGGCTCAGGAGTACCAGAAGCAGAAGGACGCCAAAAAGTCGGTCCGTTCCAGGAAGCAAGTGGACGAGTCCGACAAATACAGCACGACTTCCCGCACCGGGACGTCTAGCGTAGATGCGAAAGTGCGAGCGCTGGAACAACGTCAAAAGCGGCAAATGGGGGAGTTGGAGGCGGAAATGGAGCTGAGAAGGAAGGAGAAGGAGATACAGCGCGCATACGACAGGAAGAAGATGGAGGAGAAGATGCGTGCTGAAGAAGAAGAGAAGCGGATGGCCTGGCAAGCTGAGATGCTGCGAAAGAAGAAGGAGCAGATCCAGCGGATGGAGGCGAGGCAGAAGTCGTTCGAGATGGAAATGGCGGCCATGGATGAAAGGTTGGCGGAGCTTTCGGGTAGTCCGGCGTCGAATGAGTTGAAGTCGAAGATCGTAGCTAGCGGATTACGGGCGGGTCCTTCCGGCAATACTAATAGGAAAGTGTTGGAGCTGACAAAGGAAAACGTCAAACGGCTAGAGGAGGACGACGACGATAGCGACGAGGATGACGAGGACGCCGACGAAAGTGAAAGCAGCGAAGAAGAAAATGGTAAATACGATGAGTTCGATGGAGGTAAGCGGCTGAATAAACGAGCCATCATCGCCACAAAAAAAGTGTGCTGCTTCAGAAATTTTGGATTCACTTTGGGAACAAATACCGTTGAGGATGTTGATGGCGGATCTGGCGAAAAGGAGAATCCTTTCACCAGACGAAGTGGCCTTAATAGGTCACCCAAAGATCGCCGGGGGAAGGCGACGGGGAGGCTCATGGTGGGTCTGAGGATGTGCCGGTTGATGTAAAAATGGACGGCCCTACTCTAACCCGGGTCATCAAGTCGTTGATGACCAGCCACGAGGAAGACGGCGGCTAGAGAATGGAGGTGATCACGGACATTACGGACGTGATTATGTCTTTTCTTGACAACCGTTGCAGATATAGTAGGGACTTCAAACAGGCCGTACTAACCCTCTGCTCGGTGGTGGTAGAGGCGAAGTCGGAGTGGAGGTCCCTACTAGAGGCCAGTAAGGAGGCAGAACGGAAGATTCGCCTTCTTACTGAGGAAAAGGAGTTGGCGATAAGTCAGGCGGCGAAGGTCAGTGAGGAGGCTGAATCAAAGATTCGTCGCCTCACTGATGAGAAGCGGTTGGCCGAGAGCCATACCGCAGAACTTCAAAAACGCATGGCCGTTAGCGGAGCAACTCCGAAGCTAAGTAAGGTCGTGCAGGCCGACCTGAATGAAGCTAAATCGAAACCAGTTCCTCCACCAAGGAAGGAAACTGTATCACGCAGGGAGAGGGTCGTGCAAATTGCCGATCCTAAGGAACAGAGGAAGTCAGTGCCTCCACCTAGGAGGGCAACTAAAGTTCGCAGGAACGATGAACAACCCTGGACTGTGGTTGTAAATCCAAAGAAGACGAAGCGACGAGCGAAAGAAGCCGCAGGCAAGGAGGCAGGTGGTACGCAGCTTACATCTGCTAAGAAGGGTAGAGCCCGTGTTGCAAAGGGTGCGCCTTCCAATGGCAACGGTAAGCGTAAAGACAGAGGCGAAGTGATCATTGTCAAGTCTGATGATAAAAGCTATGCCGATGTCTTGAAGGCCATGAGGAGCGATGATAAGCTTACTGGTCTAGGAGACGACGTCAACTGCATCCGTCGAACGCGGAAAGGCGAGATAATTCTCGTCCTAAAGCGGGATGCTGCTCAGAAGAGTACTGAGTATAAAAAGTTGACAGAGGAGGTACTGGGTGATGGGGTTCAAGTGAGAGCCCTATGCCCAGTATCGGTCATCCAGTGCCGCGGCCTGGATGAAATAACCGAAGCTGTATACCCTACCTGAGAGATCAGTGCAACGTCCAACTCCAGGAATCCGAGATTCGGTTACGTAATAGCTTTGCTGGGATGCAGGTTGCCACATCCCAAGTGCCTCTGGCTGATGCCAAGAAGGTACTAGATAAGGCTAAGCTGAAGGTGGGCTGGTCGGTATGCTCGTTGAGCATAATCCACCCACCTCAGTCCTGCTATAGGTGCCTCGGCTACGGTCATAAATCCTTTGACTGTCGGGGTCCCGATCGTAGTAAGCTATGCCGCAGGTGTGGAGCTGAAGGCCACAAAGCTCGCACCTGTCAGGCCGCACCGAGGTGTCTGATCTGTCCCCCTAATACAGACAACAGACACCTCACCGGTGCACAGGCCTGTCCGGCCTCTAGAAGGGTCCAGACATGCAAGTAACACAGCTAAACTTAAACCACTACGAGGCAGCGCAAGCGCTGCTACAACAGTCGGTTACTGAGTGTAAAGCTGATGTTGCCTTGCTGTCCGACCCATATCGCATCCCTGCTGGAAGCGGCAGTTGGGTTGCTGACAAGTCCGGATCGGTGGCAATCTGGACTTGCGGGCGGTTCCCCATTCAGGAGATAATATCATCTCCTAACGATGAGGGTTTCGTTATAGCAATGGTGAACGGAGTTTACTTTTGTAGCTGTTACTATCCTCCTCGATGGAGTATAGGGCAGTATACTAGCGTAGTGGACACTCTTGCGGCCAAACTAACTGGTCTAAAACCGTTAGTAGTAGCAGGGGACTTCAATGCGTGGGCGGTGGACTCGGGATCCCGGTTCACCAACGCTAGAGGCCATATTCTGCTAGAGTCTCTAGCGGGACTTAATGTAGTCCTGCTGAATGAAGGCCAAGTGTCAACATTCAGGGGACCGAACGGTGAATCATGCATCGACGTGACCTTCTGCAGCGCGGGATGGACGTTGAATCCGGATTGGAGAGTACATGAAGGGTATACAGCTAGTGACCATCAGGAACTTCGTTTTATGGTTAGCTATACCCCCACTGGATCTAGAGCTACGAGAAAGGTCAGAGGTGCTGACCAAGGATGGCGCACCTCACAGTTCGATCGAGAACTGCTGATTGAATCATTACAGTGGGAAGATCGGACTTTGAACCTTAATGGTGACGAGTTGACCGATGTCTTGACACGAACTTGCGACATGGCTTTGCCAAGGAAGTGTAAGCCATATGGGAACCACAAACCAGCGTACTGGTGGACTGACGTGATAGCTGAACTTCGTAGATCTTGCCTTAAAGCCAAAAGAAGACTACGACGTGCAAGAAACGAGGTTGATCGACTTGATAGACGCCGGACATTCCAGACAGCAACCAGAGCTCTAAACTACGAAATAAAGTGTAGTAAAAGAGCATGCTTTGAAAGGCTGTGCAGTATGGCAAACAACACTCCATGGGGGGATGCTTACAGGATAGTGATGGCTAAAACAAATAGCACACCTCCTGAGAGATCTCCGGAGCTGTTAGCTAGGATCGTTGAAGGGCTGTTCCCGAAGCATGATTCACCAGACTGGCCTGATACACCGTATGGGTCGGTTGACGTGGTCCCGTTAGTGACTATCGAAGAGCTTATCGAAACCGCAAGAGGTTTTAAGCACAATAAGGCGTCGGGTCCGGATGGTATTCCAAACCTGGCCCTTAAACACGCGATTCTTGCCGCTCCAGATATGTTCAGGAGCTGCCTCCAACGTTGTCTGGGTGAAGGAAACTTTCCAGATTGTTGGAAACGACAGAAATTGGTGCTATTGCCCAAGCCTGGGAAATCCCCGGGAGAACCTTCGGCATACAGACCGATTTGCCTCCTCGACGGAGCTGGTAAGCTGCTTGAGAGGGTTATTCTGAACAGATTGTCGACCTATACCGAGCGTACTGGTGGGCTATCAAACAACCAGTATGGCTTCCGTAAAGGTCGTTCCACCGTCGAAGCAATTCGATCGGTAACGGATACGGCCAACATAGCGAGAGGTTTGAACAGGCGAGGTATTTCATACTGCGCATTGATTACACTTGATGAAAAAAATGCGTTTAACAATGCTAACTGGGTAGCTATTGCTGACTCTCTGCACCGATTGAGAGTTCCGGATTACCTGTGCAGGATACTGAAAAGTTATTTTCAGAATAGGGTGCTGATATACGACACGGATGCTGGTCAAAAGTCGACCGTAGTGTCTGCGGGTGTTCCACAGGGGTCGATCCTCGGACCGGCTCTGTGGAATATTATGTACGACGGTGTATTACGCTTAAGTCTCCCGGCCGGTGTGAAAATAGAAGGCTTCGCGGATGACGTAATGCTAGAGGTAACAGGAGACACTCTCGACGAAGTCGAACTGAAGGCTTCATACGCGATTGGCAGAGTGGAGGAATGGCTCAACTTGAGGCGGTTGTCCCTTGCACACCACAAGACGGAAGTCGTGGTGGTGCATAACAGTAAGCGGGTTGCAGTAAGCGAGGATACGAGTAGGGACCTGCACAGTTAACTCCGTGAGGTCTCTTAAGCATCTGGGCGTGATGATCGACGATAACCTCAATTTTACGAGCCACGTCGATTATGCATGTCAGCGGGCTTCATTGGCGATAAAATCTTTATCACGAATGATGTCCAACAGATCGGCGGTGCATAGTCAAGTGCGTAGGTTGATAGCGGGCGTAGCATTGTCTATCATCCGCTATGGCGTACTGGCATGGGCCGTAGCACTAAAGGCCGAGTACAATGTAAAGAAACTGATCAGAGTACACCGGCTGATGTGCCTACGTGTCGCGAGCGCATATCGCACCATATCATATGAGGCGGTGTGCGTTATAGCTGGGATGATGCCGATTGACATACTCCTAGAGGAAGATGTGGAGTGCTACAACGAAAGGGACTCGGTGCAAGTGCGACGTGTCAAGAGAGCAACCTCGCTGCTCAAATGGCAAAGAGCATGGGACACCGCAGTCAAAGGTCGTTGGACCCACAGACTGATTCCGGATGTGTCCAATTGGGTCGATAGAAAACATGGTCAGGTCAACTTCCACCTAACACAGGTGTTGTCTGAACATGGTTGCTTTAAAAAATTCCTACACAGGTTTGGCTTCGCAGATTCTGCGGAGTGTCCAGAATGTGTAGGTGAGGTAGAGTCGGCAGAGCATGTGATGTTCGCATGCCCGCGATTCGAGGTAGAACGCAATGCCATGCTGCTTGTTAGCAGTATGAATACAACCCCGGACAACTTCGTCGAGAGGATGTGCCGGGAGGAAGATATATGGAATGCGGTGAACACAGCATCTCAACAGATTATGTCGAAACTGCAGCGGTGGTGGCGTCTTGAACAAAACCAACGAATGCAGTAAGGGCACCTGTGATGCAGTGAACACTTTGCTCACTCCGACAACCAACATGTCGCGGTTGGGCTGCGGGGACCTCCGTATGTAGATATAGAGGTCATTGCGGTTCATGCGCGGTGGTTGTTGTCGGGGTGCTCGTCTCCAACGTGAGATTATGATACGGACCGCTAGGTTACTATCATAGCTTGCGATCGACGGGTGGTGAGGTTACCACCCTTGAAGTCGATGTGTATTAACGTCAAGTAGTTCCCCCCTGATGTATTGCTTAATTGCGGGCCGGGGGTACGGACTGGCGAAAGGGTTTTGGTTTTAGTGGGTCGGGTAACATACCCATCCCCACACTACCTGAGTTAACCTCCTCACGTGTCTGGATGCAGATTTCCGTTTACCCTTGCTCAAAAAAAAAATTAAAAAAAAAACAAGTAGGAATTCTTAAATACATGTTACGTTACATACAACTTTGTTAGAGTAAGTAGTTGGGCTAGCGTTTGAATCACATTTGAAAAGCAAGCACTACCAACTACGAAGGGAATCAGCTCGCTGCCCTACAGAGATGATAAATGGGAGATTCGTTCATTTTTCTTTGGATTTAATTCCTGGTACAAGATACTAACTGTAAACATTTTTTATATTTTATTAGATTTCAGTTCGTTCTTTTGAATAGGCTTGGATTTTCTAAAAGCGAATAATTTGAATTTCAATTTCAATAATAGGTTTAATTACAATGTGCATGTGTTGTTAGAAATAATGAAATAATTGTAAAACTAAAATGATTTTGAACCACAAAACATGATTGACTATGGAAACTACAATTTAGTTTATAGAAAATAATAACTGCCATTCGAAACAACAGCTGAATATTTTTGTTTTCCTCTACATCAGGTAATAAACATACATTTTTCCATTGTAGGCAGTCCATCCATAGTTATGCAGGTTTATTTTCCAACATCCGAACGATAGTTTTCGCGGTTTCTATTTGTTGTTTGTAACTGCCTACCTATCAAACGCAACGGTAACCATCGAATGATATTTGTTTGCGGGTCGCATCTGGCCATCAGCCGCTCTGCTTTGATCCTGGAAAAAGGTTTATCTGCTGCGAGTTTTTGCTTTTGCCTCCTGTTTGGACTTCGGATACCGGGATGGGCCGTGTGCTGTAGGTTTTCCGATAAATGGCATTGTTTTCGTTTTAAGCGATATGGAAACCTAAACAGTTGTGCGGATCGCTTCCAGCTGTTTACACGAGCTTTTGTTTAGATATGCGGAAATACTGTGGATTCGTTTCTGTTTCTGTACCTTGTGGTAACATGACACAGATTAAACGCAACTTGCCTACTCCCCTTGAGCTATTTGGAGAAGTTTTGCTTCTGACAACATCCAGTTTAGTCGGATTTATAATCGAGCTGTCCATATTCGCTTTAATTCAATTTTGCTTTCTGTTACACAGAAAGTGTGTTGGATTCTCTTAATGAACATAACTGATTTCTCATTCCCAATGTGATGGATTAACTTCAGGCTTAGCAAATATAAAGCTGTCAGGACAAATCAACTTTTGATTTAGAAATATTTATTTAAACAACAACTCATCCATCTGTTTATTGTTCCTGATAAATTCAGATAAACCTTAACTGAGTCGTTGAAATGAAGTGTGCAGTAGAGTCCCGTACAGCACATCAAACTTCAAGGCTCAACCTTTGTATTAAGTTCTTACCTAGCCGAGTTCAATTAGACGTAAGGGATTTGTTTTTATTTTTCAACCTCTCCTCCCTCCATGGTAAATTTAACAAACATTTCTTGAGCTTGTATGGACCGTAAGAAAATGACAACCACCCCTCCTTGTGTAATTAGTGGTCCGTCTCTAAGCTGAACCCCAAAAAATGCTTCTCCGTTTTTGAAAGAATCCGCGTAAAATGAGACCCGATTGTGCATATATTGCGCGCCGTTCCCCGGCATGCGTTTGTTCGGCCCCTCCCACCCTGCGTGTTACAGATATTTCATTTCAATCTTTTTTGAAGTTGTTTCAAATGAATCGAGCCATCTCTGCTTTGAAATAACAACCTTGATCCGTGATTCGTGTAGGTATGGGGAACGGAACAGTCAGCTCGATAAACAGGATTTTCTCACCGGGGGCAATGGTTATCAAACCGAGTGGAATGATATGGGCGGAATGGTGGCCCGAGATGATGGGAAAGTTCAAATTTCAAAAGAATATTGTATCGTTTTGATAATTGTAAGAAGATGATTCATGTGCTGCTTGAACCTATCAACAAATGGAAAACTTTACACAATCCCTCCTCATCGGCAGGTTGGAGACTAATAATTTTTCCCCGTCGGGTTTATGGTGGAAGAAGTAGGGTTCCTGTCCAAATTTATAATCGCAAACTATTCATATTAGTTTAAACAATTATACATAAACAATAGTCTAGTCTCTTGTGTTTATGATTCTTCAGCTGTAAGTACGCATGTTAGTAAAAATAATCGATGAAATCGAGGATGGGGTGTAAAAGGATCGTTCCTTTACGTCTTTATGTGCGATTCGACTTTCAGAATAAGTTTTTTTCGTTTCCTGATAAAATGCTCATGGCACTGAAGTTTACGGCAGCAAACCGACGACGATATCTATCTAATACGCGGAAGGAGAATCCATGGCATCGCTGTTAAAGCTTTCTCGTGTTTGGGACGCTTTTATGGAAAAGTTCCTTCATGTCGGTGGTCCCTTCAGTATAGTGTTGGCTATTCCACTGCCAAGTCAGTCATATGTAGCTTGACATGAAGGCAACGATATTTGCATCTTAGACTGAATATGTATCATCCTCTCTAGAGAATGGTACATATTCTGTTCTTACACCATAAAAAGTTCTGCATATGCACTGTCTTGTTTTGTACAAAACCTGTACAGAACCGTTCATTTTTCCGAATGCAATAAACTATTTTCTTAATCATGACTTATAGGAAACCGAATTTCTTTTCATTGTTGATATCTCACTGACGACTAATTGTAATTTTCCTCGTAAGTTGTGACTAAAGTTGATTTAGTTAAATACTTTTTTAATACCGTTGCCTTATCTCCCACCTGAAAGACACCTATCAGTGCAAAGGCACAGTAGTCAATTAATTTCGTGATGAAGTGAGCATTTGTTTATTCAGGGCTCGAGTGAATGTTTACGTACCGACAAATAGCTTGAAAAGTAGCGAAAACTGCTCGGTGCCGACAACGACGGGTTCCGGCGTCCTCATTGCGCACTGAACGAAATGCATATTTGAGTACACATGGCGAGACAGATACCAGAAAAAAAACCCTGTCGGAAATTTTCATGTTCTCTGATTGAAGCTTTTGATGGTGCAACATCAACCGCCATGTAGGAAACCAGCGAGAGCCGTGCGGTGACGATGATGAAGTTTGTTATGATCACTGCACTGGGAACGGCTGATGAGGGAGGATCTGATGCGAACTAGTGTTTACTTTACTGACTGTGACATGATCCAATTTGTGGATGCAAAATTTCAGTGTGTTAGCGGTTCTGAGTCAACTTTGTGCGTGTTGAGGTAGGAATCAATCCGTACTCATTTGATTTCGTATGCTAACATAAACATTATCGTATTTTCGAATATGTACTTTCGAAATGAGTTTTAAATTACCAATCCTTGACGAAAATTTCAACATTCACCCAACCAACGGATGGCAGATTTTAATACAGTTCTTCAATAAAACCATGCAAAATGCAAAAGATTTATATAAATATCCTTTTCTACATGGTGTGCGCACCAATTACGGGCATAAGGAACCTCTTGTGGCCTTGTGAAGGACATTTCTCGCGTTTAGTATCATAGGGGCAATAGCTATCGAACTGCTTGATGTGTCTCTTCCGGTGAGCTTTGTTGTGGATGACGAGTTAATTTTCATATGAGAGTAGCTCTGCCAATGATCGCATATCAGTCCCATATGAATTTTAGTCGTTTTCGAGTTAGACTCTGTAACGGTCATATTCATCATATTATTATTGAATGCAGTTGTTAAATGGGAATGTTTGTTCAGGAAAAGTAGAACAAAATATCAAGCTAGTTTGTCCCAGATGGAAAATGACCGCAAATGAGTCCCTTTTTCCTTGATAATGGGACTCTTATGCGGTCATTTTCTAGATGGGACAAGTAGACTTGATGTTTGTTCCTCATTTTCTCCGATTTAAGAGGTACGTTCACTTTCTTCTTTATTTATTTATTTATTTATTTATTGTATATCGTCTTCAACTCATAAATGGCACAGACTGATTGTTTGAATTAAGGCTTGTTCGCGACAAAATCTGGACACAAAACTTTAAGAATAAAAATAAACTGCTGTTGGTTTATTTCGGTACGTTTTTTACTTCAAATGGCTTCATTCCTTATCGATGCTTCGATGTATGCACGAAACTTGGTGACATTTGAATTTTCAAAGAAATAATACGTGCCGAAAGATCTGGCATCCTCAGTAGAATTTGTTTCGAGCTCGTATCCTTCTGGTGGCTCATAAAATCCGTTTTTGTTCTACTCTCTAACGTTTTAGATATTGTCAAACAAGCATCGACAAATTTTAAAACGCTTTGAACAGTGTTCACATGAAAACAAAATGTTTTTAGTCAGTTTCTGGATCGAGATACCCGAATTTCAATTGCGACTGCACACAATTCTTTCCGAACCCGCAATTCCTCCGACGCCATCTTTCACTACGTACTTGTAACACTTATAAGAAATATATTTTCAGAAAGTACAGGCATACATTCATCAATCTACGAAATAATTCACTTGTTGATGAGCTATTTCAAAAGTTATACGTGTTTAAAGGTGTCCAGATTTTGTCGCGTACAAGCCTTAATCCTATTTAAAAAAATAATTTGCTAACATTAAAGTCGAAAAAACAACACACTTCGTTGAATAGTCTGCAGCATAAGTCTAATGGATTATTTTGACCGTAATGTGTGCGGTGCCCACGGATCCATAACAGCTGACGATTCATGAGTTGACGAGACGGTGCATGAAATCGAACATTCTCCAGGATGTAACGGCAGTCGATGTTGCACGTTATGTCGTCGAAAATAAACATCCTCTGAAGCATCACCCGATGGTCTGCTAATGGTTGCAAGTCAGTCAAAGCACAACGATTTCGGTATGGAGGCAGGTTTGATGGATCGTTCCATGATGAACGGCGCAAGACGTAGTTGATGAAGCGTTTTTGTATTCTCTCGATGCGTTCAATGTGAACGGAATGATACGGAGCCCAGATTTTCACTCCATACTCTAGTATGCTCCGAATTAATGCACAATCTAACGATTTAAGACCAGATCGAAGTATGTTGTGAATCTGTAAGGATGCATATTTTTTGCCGTGTCAATTTTTTCTCTAAACTGTGAAAATAAATTTGAAAAAACGAAAATTTCACGCTCGCTAAAAAGTAAATTCAAGCTCGCAAGACCAAAGGCCTCTTATGGATGATCGGAATGAAAAATTGAGAGCCTTTCCAGATGTTCTACTCAACCAGACAAGTTCACGCCCCTATCCAGCTTTCCACGTTCGCCATAATGGCGGCTGCTATAATAAAACTGACATTAACTGCTTCCCGACACTGAACTGAAATTAACAGCTAGCAAGCTTTGATATTTTTCGTTGTCAATGGCAGCCCGATATTTGTTATGTTTTTATAAACAAGATCAAATCTACTGAAAAAACTGAGAGTTACCATTTGAACCAATCGCTTTAATTTAAATATATTTGTACTGACTAACTTATAATTTATTTCAGACATTGTGAAATCTTCCGGAAACGATTTTCGTCGCAGAAATAGAGAACTATGTACAACCAAATAGTTTCGATAGGTAGTCGTTCTGAAAGATATTGTTTGTGAAATACTTTTTGATGGGTTGTAATAATTTAAGTTTGTATAATCGTATAAAGAAAATCAGAATTTAAATTTTCGCACTGTATCTATGTCCATATGAAATACGTTTTAGGCTCAACAATTCCCATTTCAATGCAGTATGTTAGCCATCAAGTTTCTAATACAAATGAAGTGCGCACAATTTAGTTTTTGGGTATATTTTTAAACTTGGATTTTATTGAGAAAATTAATGATATGTACTCTGAGTCTCTCGATTGATTCCTCGGTATTCCCCGTAACCTGATATCTATTTTAGCATAATAACATTCTGAACTTTCTACTATTACTTGGTATATATAAATATACAACAATTTGCACTTCTCATGAAAACAAAATTACTTCTCATGATATCAAGGTCATTTAAATATCCTAGATTTAAATATTTCAAGCATAGTCCGTTGAGAAAAGAAATCTTTAGAATTGGATCTATGAAACACCACGCGGGTGCGTAAGCCGCCGGTGCTAGTCAGTTGAAATCTGCGTAGATGAACAGTGTTCTAGAGCGTTGGAATTAGCGCCTCTTTGAGGCTATTCACTAGCCTCTGTCTAGCAAACTTTGAAGTAATATGATTGAAGTACTTTGTATTATTATTTTCATGTTGCATATATGTTTGTCCTTTGTGTTTTTAAATATTACCACGTTCATTTCGATTCACTACCCATCAAACAGGTAAATCGCCATGAGTTCTGAGATTTTTAAAGATGGAAAGTATCTGAAAAGAATAAAATATAGTAATATCAAATTTTGTAAAAATAATCCCATTTTCCACATACTTCCCTTGTTGGTGAAAAACAAATAACAATTCGGGTGTTATTGGTAACGGACAAATCTATGTTTGCTTGGACAGAAATTCCAGTTCAGTGTCGGGAAGCAGTTAACGTCAAATAATTTATAGCATCCGCCATTATGGCGAACGTGGAAAGCTGGATTGGAATCTGTTGCCCATTGTTTATGGCATCGCCCGTCGGAACCATAGGCGTAACTAGAGTCCCGGTCTAGGGGGGGGGGGCATGGCCCCAGCTGGTGAGATATAATATTCTTAGGCGATAGAGAGCACTGCTTGCACGGGTTGCCAAGAGTTTTTTATGCCTTTGCCGCTAATTTTTATTGTTGATAACATTCACTATTTTTCATATTCATTGTACTAATTATAGATAAATGTGTGGTGGGGATTCTGAATCGTGATGTCCTTTAATTCACCACATGCTTTCCTATTCCCATTTCCAAAAACCCAAATCTGACGTTACAATGTGTGTACAGTGTTAACAATAAAGTGGATTGTTCAGCATAAGTAAGCAAATGATCTACCAGTGTTTCGCCCTTATGCGCTTCATGGCTCTCTCAGCTCTTGCTCTTGAAAAATTACCGTAAAAAGCACGTGGCATCCAAAATGGATGATATGCGGCTTTGTTGTATAACCATGTTAATCACATTTTCATTAATAAATTATGCACAAGGTTTTCTTAAAGGCTCCCCCAAACCTAAGCGATTTCATCGCCGCGACGGCGACAACTAGTCGCCGCGATTCTGTCGTTGGGTCGCTGCAGGCAATTCTCTATTTACGCTTCCACACCAACGGCGACAGAATCGCTGTCGCCAAGCGATAGAATCGCGTCGCGACTGTCGTGTCGCGTGTGTTTGGGGGAACCTTAATAAGCTTTGCAGTTTTTGGATCTCTTTATTTACGTTTGTATGAAAACGTTTAAATAAAAGGGTCGTACTTTCATCCCAACTTAATGATAATTGTATGATATTCCGATTTTTAAAAGTACTTTGAAGGTAAGGGCTTTGAAGGCAATGGAAAGGAGGAAGTCGGTTATTTTCTCACACTCCATATAAAAAAAACTGTGAGACGGTGAGATTGAACGTCTATAGACCTATAGGAAAATTCCTCATTTTTGGGATTTTTGAAAAAGATTGGATTTTTGAAAAAATGTTACTTAAGAATTGAATGAAAAACACTTCAAAACCGTATTTTGAGATTTCGTTAATAAACTTGATACTGGGGGCGAAAATACGGCTGCGCCCGAGCTCACGTCCGGCTTTCAACAGGAGCTACAATATATTTACTGTGAAAAATTCTTGTAAGTTTTGTGAGTTAGTTAGTTAGTAATTCGAAAAGACCCTAAAATGAACAAAACTCGCGCTTAAAAAAATATTGGCGTAACAGTATTTATCGATTTCCCCTAATCGATTTTATATTTTGCTAATTACTCAATTGTTTCAAAAGCTACAACCGGTGCAAGATGCAATCAACCTTTATCACAACATACAATAAAATCTTTGGAAAATTGCAATTTGCCACATTAATAAAAAGAAAACATCGAAGAAGAGAAATCGATTAATGCAGTTTCTACCTTATGATTTTAACCACGAGAAATATTGGAATCATTCAACTATTTTGTTTTAATTTGAGTTATTTTATTTTGTTTTGTTGTATACTACTACTCATTCGGTCCATGAAAGAACTTTTCTCCGATCTCAACAATACACGGTGTAAAAAATTGGATTATTATCGAAGTTTAATGTACCTCTGATTTTTTTCCACAGAAAGTTAGGCATGGTCATTATAAATGAGGTACGGGGTGTTTTAAAATATTTCATCGGCAATTTTTTGAAAAAAGTGATTTTTATAGTTTTCTTCTCTAATATACCGTACAAAAAGTCAATTGATAACCCAACAAAGGATCAATAATTGTAATTTACCCTCAAAATTGATTATATACACATTTTTAGTCTTTTTGCCTGTCTCGTATCTATATAGATGACCTATCTTGACACGGGAATAAAATTCGGAAAAACATTTTTAAAGTTCAAGCGTTTCCAAAGAATTTTTGGTGTTATTTTTTATGTTTTGAAATCTTTGCTGAAACAATTATCTATCTCTGGCATCTATATTGTTCTCTGATGAATATTGTTTTTGCATTTCTATCTTCTGACATATTTACTAGATGACCTGCCCACTGAAGTGCGCCGTATTTTATGAGATTCAGAATGTTTTCTCCTTTGATGATAGATTGTGCTTGTAATTCATGCGAATGAGCCACACGTCTTTTTTTTGCCTCTCACCGAGTATTGTACGCAGCATCTTCCGCTAGAAAAATCTGAAAGTATCCTAGGCTGCTTTTAACGTTTCATGCTCGTAATTGTCCACCCGATGAATTGAGGAATTATAAAAAGCGATTTTCGTTTCACTCTGAGTTCTTTTTCTTCACCTGTATTGTACGAGATCTAACTTAGACCTAAAACTGGTTATGTACGCCAGAGGAAACCCTATTTAAAACAGACAATATTCATAGGAAACGGCATTGCCAGTGTTTACAGCATTGTTAGTGTTTGTCAGTGTTTGTCAGCATTTCGAAGGTAAATTTTGTTTATACATCTTCAAACATATCCCCTTTACTTTCTTAGCCCAAACAACACTGAGCTTATCTCTGTCTCTGCAGGTAATTATGTACTTCATCTTGGCAGAGCTTATGCATATGCTCCTAGGTTTGGCAGATGAAATTAAGCTCCTTAGGAAACAATCGAAGAGTAGTGGTGGAGACTTTTGTCTCACTGAAGATTGAGATGGTGAGAAAGGACATATCCATTCACACTGCCAGTATGAAGTACATTGTTACGGATAGAAATAGATATAAGAGAATGTACAGGAGATGATTAGATGCGTTGAAGAAATAGTTCAAATTGGAATGCTTGTGAAATGGGATAACGATCCCTAGTAACATCGTTGTACTTATGTATAATGGTTTCATAGCACACCTGAAGAGTAAACCGCTGTCTTCAAAAACATTATAGAATCATAATTATTACTTGTGTGCAAAAACGGTTTTTACAGCTTACCAGATTACTGCTCATAAAAGTATGAATGACCCAAACAAATATGGAATCATTCAAATGTGAGACAGTTGTGCTTGTAGCAACAATATAGCTTCCGTAACATGCAACCGGAAATGGAATTTGCTGTGTATAACTCCATCCAATAGCCTATTTCGGACATGAAGCGTGGTAATTATAAGAAGCAGGCCAGTAAGGTTTTGGGGTTTTCAAGCAAAATGTGCTGCGAACAATGTTCGGTAAGGTTATTGTACATGGTATGTACCCCACAAATGATGAGACACTGTATCTAGAGGAAAATATGAACCCTTTAAAATATGGCAGACTGACAATGGGCTGGTCTCATAGTGCGAATGTCGGAAGAAAGAAATGTGAATACAACATTCAATAGAGAACCATATTTGGGCTGGAAAAAGATGATAATTGCTAAAAAAATGAAAATAACGCAAAAAAATAATAAAAACATAGTTTAGGAAGGCTTGAATTACAGAAATTGATATTTTTCAAATATTTAGATCTATTTCAAGATAGGTTTTCTACTCAAAAAAGTCTACAAATGTGTACATTTTCAATTTTGAGGATTAATTACAATGATTGATCCATTGTTGGGTTATCAATTGACTTTTTGTAAGGTATATTAGAGAAGAAAACAATAAAAATCACTTTTTTCAAAAAATCGTCGATGAAATATTTTAAAACACCCCTTACCTCATTTTTAATGACCTTGTCTAACTTTCTGTAAAAAAAAAAATCAGAGGTACATGAAACTTCGATAATAATCCATTTTTTTACACCGTGCAATAAGACTAGAAAAGTATCTGTTAAATTACAAGAGACCGAGTTTTGTTAAACAGTGAAAACTATTCATCTGGACTTGTAAGGACATTCTACTAAAAATAATTAGATCAACTGTTTTGGGGTATACTTGAATAATATCCAAATTCTATTTTCGAAAAGCTTACAAAAGAATTATCATTTGAACTCTCATTGACTGGATATAAGAGCATACAAGTATGGGATCAATAATATACGTCAACAGTCACATTTATTGTTTTTATTTTAATTCTGGTCGAACAGAAATATATTTTTTTTAACAATTTTTTTTTTTTTTACTTTTTAAACGCTTTGCAAACAATTAATCAATTAATGACAATGGAAGTGATTGACATTAAAATTCTGAAAAATCCATATTATTTGGACATGGCATTTTGCAACGCCAAGTTTGATACTTTGCCGAAAAATGTATCAAAGAAGACATATGATGCAAGGCGGAATGAGGAACATGTGGTATATACAAATTTAGTATTTTGGGATCCGATTTTAAAATTTTCTGGGGGGGGGGGCACAAGTGGGTCTGGGGAGGGCCAGGCCCCCCCTTATTTACGCCAATGGTCGGAACTAACAATAACGTTTAGCGGACAGATTGCATGAATGCATTATCGCTAAGGTTTTGTCGTCTACCTTCCTAATGCATACCGATAAGGACCAAGTAAGTTCACACCGTTCCACTGGTAGAGAAAGCAACGTAGTAAGTACACTTGGAGGCCTCAACATGTTTACTATATGCATTCATGTATCCATGCAGTGTGGATCGATCTTCGTTTCTAGTTCTTAGAAAAACAAGATCTGTTCAAAGTTTCTATTATTTTATTCAGCATCCCAGTCGCAACTACTCATAATTATATTAGTATATACATATTACACAGTGAAAATCTACAACATGAACAATAGTATAATAGAAGAAGCCGGATCAGTTCTTTTTGTGTGGTATTGGGCGTATTTCTTATGTAGCGTAATAAGTAATAACGGGAGCACCGTAACCATAAGAATAAGGGAGACAAGCTTTTGAGTGAATCAATAACTATTTTGCATTGACTAGTTTGAGAAGAATTTAAAGAAACCAAATTATATTTGATTTCATTACGGCAAAAAAGTTATTTGTATAGTAAATTTTCCCCACTAAATCACCTATTAGATAGATCACTGCGGAGTTATTGTACATACCTGGACTTCTGGATACTTTGAAAATCTTACATATCCTGGGAATATCACTTGACCCTCTTCATCAGCTGGTTGTATGCAAACTATCCGGTCCTTCCCCTTGTAGATCAGGTTTGCGTTCTATTACCTTGAATTTTGATCAGAGAACTTGTCAGCGAGATGTGCTAGATTTCGTTTTTCTCTTGCTTCTTCAGTCAAGCAGGTACCCGGGAACCATCATACAGGTCATTTGGAAGCCAACCAACAATCTGGTCACTGACTGGTGTTAATTGCCAACCATCTTGTTTATTTTCAACCCGTCCAATTATCTTCTTCCTTGAAAACTTATCCAGTATGGCGAAAGGCATCTAAAGTTTATTTTATCGAAATTAAACACCTTAATCGAAAAGTATTTGGTAAGCGTAGTTGCGGATACCTTCCTGCATAACTGGTACCATGTATTTTTCCCGATAAAGTTCCCCATTTCCAGAAATCCCACGTTAGATGTGTTTCGCCTTACACATTTCTGGCGGTTAACTAATGCTGGCAATTTGCGCATAGGTATACAATAGCGCCTCGTTGCTGGCAGCGGCGGGTAGAAAACCAGCCACTGTCAATAATTCATTCTCACAGGAATTTGTTCTGAATTCCCTCAAGAATTCATTCTGAATTCTCCCAGGAATTCACTCTGAACTCCCATAGGAATTCATTTAGAATTCCCCCAAGCGTGTGTTATTCAAAGAATTCTGGATAAGCACTAGGATTAACTCTAAGATAAGCTTCTGGAGAGACACAAAGATGATTTTTTGAACAAACTTTAAAAAGAATTCCTGAAAGAACTCCAGAAGGAATTCCTGGGAGAGATCCTAAAAAAAAAACTCCGAGAGTATTGCTTGGAATAACTCTAGGAGCAATTTCTTGAGGAACCTCTGAAGTGTTTTCTGAAGGTGCTTCATGAAGAATTTTCGTAGAAACTCCAGGAAAGATTCCTAGATGAACCCCACTATATCACCCATTAGATCACTGCGGAGTTTGTTTTTGTTGAATAACCAGCCCACCACAGTCCAAAATATAGGGGAACTGTTCCGATCTCCATCTCACTGTATATATATCCATCTCATCACTAAACAAAGAAATACGGCACCAAATTCGTCGCTTCTTTTTGTCAACATGCGTGCTCACTGCTGAAATAAAATCACAAAAATAATAATCAAACCAAATTCCTTACCATTGCTTTGTTTTTGATGCTATGGAAATAGGAGCTATGAGATGAAGTGACGAACCGTTCCCCTAGTTGTTTTGTACTTATCACGTTTATAAATCCTCTGATTACAACGATATAAAAAAAAAAAGAAAAATAATGTCTTTGAAAAAAAAAAAGTTCGTTGTACGAGAAAAGCAAAAAAATCAGAATACATTTTGTTATTAATCAAAACAGTTATGTTATTATATATGATACTGCCATCCGTCTCTTTATTTCATCTTTTCAGTAATCAAGAAGTCTATTTTTCTCTTTTTGAACAAGAATGAAGTATATTCCCGATCCAAACCAGCACATATCTTGCAGAGCTATTGGTTTTCTATTTCTGAAGACATAAATCTAAAACTGGCTGGCGTTGAAGAAAGGTTCTTTCTCGTCTAGGACATGGAATTGAAACTTGGTGAGAGAATGTCATTATATATATTTACCAAATTATATTGAAACTATAAGATTATATACCATAAAAAAAACCATCAGGGCACCCGATTGAAGCGATTTGGATAGGAAGAGTGGAATCGCCAACTTCCTATTGTTAACATCTCGTGGATAAAGGGCGGGCTCTTCTCCCCATCTATTGGGTCAATCTGGGAAACGAGGGCTAGATTATAAAATTGTATGTACGAACTTTCTTCTGGAAGGAGATTCTCTATTCATCCCGTGGATTCGCATAAGTGTCTCTGCTTATGGAACCACCCCACCCATTTTTGGCCCTTCATACAGGAGTCTGATGAAATACAAGCAATAGTATAATCATGATCAAATGGTTTGTCAGATATGGCCAGTGCTATCGGCAGGTGCCTTGCTACAATAGATGGTAGTATCATCATCATCATCATCATCAATATAATGATTTGAGAGCATGGACATCATCGAACTGTGCTGTACTCCGCTGTAAGAATCCAAGCATAGCATTGGCCCTAGCGATGGTAACTGATAAATGTTCCGTGAAACGAAGCTTACTGTCGAGAACGATTCCAAGGTCTTTAATCGATGTAACCCTCCGAAGCACTGTGTGACTCAGACAATAGTAGGGTGGTCTAACCGGTAGTACCGAAACCGGTAATACCGGTATTACCGGCCAATTTTGGGTACCGAAAATACCGGTATTAGAGACGGAAAATACCGGTATTTTCGGTATTTAAATTTTTTCTGTCAGTATAAAAAATCTGACTTTTTCTTCAATGAACATTGTTGATATCGTCCAGAATTTTCCCGCAATGTAAGAGATTATAAAAACTGTACGAGCCGTAGTAGTTCTTCTCCGTAGATCACCTGTTAAAAACGATTTTCTGCAAAAATATGTCCGTTCTGAATTCGGAAAAGAATTTGAACTAGTGGCTGATGCCAAGGCACGCTGAAATAATTCAAGCCCTCGAACCTGTTCAAGCTGTTGTGGAACTACTGCTCTGTGAATTCTGCTCTCTATATGAAGTCGACGTGCCGTTCCAATTTACGTTGGAACTATTATCAAATCAAGCCACAGAAATTTCCGTCAATATTTCGATGCTTTTAAGGAATGAATCTAAGAGAGATGATCCAAATACGCCGACCTTTTTGCTTTTTTGAATAATTCTGCCGTGAAGCAATTAATCAGAAACGATTTTGGCATTTTCTTCAAGGCATCCAGAGCTACATTGATAAGGCAAGCGTATGGGATCTTGAAGCGTCTAATCATTCCTGATGCGATCGTTAAAACTGAGACAACGACCATACCTGACGATCGGTACGAAGAAGATGCCTCTTTGAATATTTTTCTGGTTTATCGGTTGAAGAACAACTTGTGAAGAGACTGTAGCAAAACAAAACACTTGCGTTGCTGGTGGCAAATACGTTGACTCTAGGATCCTTACATTCAATCCGTAAGGAATTCTCCTACATAAATCGGAAGGGCAAGTATTTGGCATTGATTTTCGACGGTCTTGAAATTATTCGTCCTACTTCCGTTGAACCAGAGAGGGCATTCTCAGTAGTTGGCTGCTAACAAAATCCAATGCGGATTGGGAGATGAGTCGCTCAGTATGTAATGTCTACTTAAGTTTCGCTTTGCCCAGCTCAACAAGCAATAATTTTAACATTTAAAATTTGTCAACAAATATTGTTTTTCATCCAGAAGTCCAAATCAAAAGTTTTACTTCCTGTGATTTTCACAAAAACCGGTATTCTACCGGTATTACCGGTTTTGACTCCATCAAATACCGAAAACCGGTATTTGTCAAAAATGGCCAATACCGACCACCCTAGACAATAGTCATTGGTTATAGAAGAAGATCGGCAACGAGTGAATGTTATGGCTTTGGATTTAGTCGGGTTCATCTGCATACCATTGATCTTGCACCAGTTTGAAACATTTACAATATCAGTATGTAAAGCACAACAGTCTACGAGCAATTTTATGCACTGTATATTTTCAAATCGTCCGCATAAAGCTGATTTCCGGAGCTCAGGTTGTTAGACAGATCATTGACGAAAAGAATAAAGTTGAGCGGACCTAGAATACTGCCCTGCGGTACTCCAGAGGGAATGTCATAGGCATCAGACTTGGCGCCATGTACTTTGACGAAAACCTTGCGAGAGGATAAGTACGATTTAAACCCCCGAATGATCCAAGTCATTCCATGTCGAGCATCCGTGCAAGACAGTTGTTAGTCCGCGTACGGTCTGCTTCTCATTCGTTTTTTTTTTTCCTGAAGTACAGGTAGTGGTTTTTTTTTCGAAAGTGTTTTGAAGCATAGTGCTTGAGTGGAAGTGGTGCTTAGCTGAAGCAGTTAAGTAGCCATTTCGTTGGTTTTGCAAAACTACGAAAAACTTTGCAGTTTCTTCGGCGTCCATCGCAGGCGCATGCATCATCCTCCCACGCCGACAGTCATCATCCATCGTGCGTCTTCACCAACACAGACGCTGCCGTCCTGCCACCATCCATCCACCCAGTTGCAGTGTTGTGTGCGGCGAGAACACCAACAATAGCGTGGTTCGCTTCGACCGCACCACCGGCGAGTGTCCATCGAGCTAGTGTGTGCTGCCAGAACTGTTAGCCGGCGACACAGCAGTGTGAACGCAAGTATTTAATTGAGCTTCCTCTCATTGTTCTTCTCTTTCCACCATCTTATTGGGATAGTTTTTTTCTTTCTTTTTTACTCGTCTTCCCCTCTGTTCCACATCATTATTTTGTTTGTCTGTTTGTATGTTTTTTTTTCTGTTCTTGTGATAATTGTTTAGTTTTAAAATAGATTGTGCCTCGCTGCAGCGGCGCATTTCGTGTCCGCAATGCGCGAAGGCGAAGATGGCGGGGGTACTTCGTATTCCATGTCAGATGTTTCGTTGCATTCGGGTGTTCCAAACCAAAACGAAATGGGCACCAGCAACGCTAAAATTTTCTCTACGAACCTCCGTCCCAAGGTATACCCTCACGACTCTAGTGGGCTGTATGTTATTTTCTTTCGACCCAAAGGCAAACATTTGAATATAAACCAGATCAACAAAGATCTGGAAAACCGATTCTCATCTGTCATGACCATTGACATGGTTGGGTCCAGTAAACTTCGCGTCACGGTCAGTGATCGCAAACAGGCCAACGAGATTGCCACCTGTGAGCTTTGCACTCTCGAATATAAGGTGTATTTACCGTCAGCAGTTTGTGAGATCGCGGGGTGGTGACGGAGGGAAGTATGACATGCGACGATTTGAAACAAGGTTTCGGTCGTTTCAAGAACGTTTCTTTGCCTCCTGTTGCGATACTGGATTGCAAACAAATGTATTCGGTGTCGCTGGAGGGAGAGAAGCGGAGTTACTCCCCGTCGGACTCTTTCTGCGTCCCCTTTTCCGGGTCCGCACTGCCTGACTACGTAGTGATTGGCAAACTTCGCCTACCTGTTCGGCTGTATGTACCGAAGGTGATGAATTGTGTTAATTGCAAGCAGCTGGGCCACATCGCTCAGTACTGCTGCAATAAACCTCGCTGTGCATCATGCGGAGAGAAGCATGTGGAGTAGGGTGTCCCAAAATTGGACAAAGTCTGGGATTTTGGGGGCTCAACCTTCAAATGAAAACTTAGGGTAAAACAAAAGAAAAATTGTTCTACGACAACTCTGGGAAATGACGTTTAGGGGTGGCCCGACGCGTTTTATGAAAAAAGTGCATTTTTTATAGGTAACATCGAAAATACCGGTATATCGGAAAGAAATTCGATGAAACCCATCCATTTTATATTTTTTACATTTAACTTAGGGTCTATACTTTATGGTAAAACTTTGATACCGCATGTTTTAGGTCTATATATTTTTCACTGATGCTTTAAATGCCCAAAAATGATGAATTTTTCTTAATATTTTTTTATTAATGCATCCAAAACGGGTATCCATCATAATGCTTTCGAAACTAGATATACATAGAAAGGTGGGGAATTTTATAACGAATATTTTGCTAAAAATAGCAACCTCCTATCTCTATCCTTTTAAAAGTTATTCACGATTTAATGCAGCTTGGAAAAAGACTTTTTGAAATTTCGGATCATAATACCTGGATCATGTTTAAGTAAAAAAACGCCTACTTTTCCATACCAACCAAATTAGCGCTTTAATAACCAATATAGTATTCATATGAGTTGCATAAAATTGATTTTAATACTTGTTTGAGTGTTATAATGGAAACCCAACGATGGACCAGCAGTAACATGACTGACTACAAATTGTTCAGTTAGTCTGGGTGAGTGCTCAAATAGATTGATGAATATGGTTTCAAAACTACCCATAGGTAGGTTCAGTTTTCGTGTCATGGTTTGTCGAGCTGTGCAATGTTTCTCGATAACATGGAAATTAGTTGTTTTGTGACCATCTTGATTTTTTGCAAGAACGATAATGTGAAGTTAATCCGGCTGGATCATTTTGGTTCCGATTTATCGATGCAATCAATTTATCAATGTATTCAGTATTGGTAGGCAAAATAGTTCGTAATTAGAGTAGATTGTTCTTTAGCACTTAAAGCACTCATTTGGTTGGTATGGAAAAGTAGGCGTTTCTTTACTTAAACATGATCCAGGTATTATGATCCGAAATTTCAAAAAGTCTTTTTCCAAGCTGCAGTAAATCGTGAATAACTTTTAAACGGATAGAGATAGGAGGTTGCTATTTTTAGCAAAATATTCGTTATAAAATTCCCCACCTTTCTATGTATATCTAGTTTCGAAAGCATTATGATGGATACCCGTTTTGGATGCATTAATAAAAAAATATTAAGAAAAATTCATCATTTTTGGGCATTTAAAGCATCAGTGAAAAATATATATAGCTAAAACATGCGGTATAAAAGTTTTACCATAAAGTATAGACCCTAAGTTAAATGTAAAAAATATAAAATGGATGGGTTTCATCGAATTTCTTCTCGATATACCGGTATTTTCGATGTTACCTATAAAAAATGCACTTTTTTCATAAAACGCGTCGATGCCACCCCTAAACGTCATTCCCCAGAGTTGTCGTAGAACAATTTTTCTTTCGTTATACCCTAAGCTTTCATTTGAAGGTTGAGCCCCCAAAATCCCAGACTTGGTCCAATTTTGGGACACCCTAATGTGGAGGGGGCGTGCAAGACGGCACCGAAATGTGTCTATTGTAACGAAAGCCCTCCGCATGCTCTTGAAGCTTGCCCAACGTACATACAGCAGCGAATCCACCAGAAACGGTCTCTTCAGCAGCGTTCTCGGCGAAGTTACGCCGAAATGTTGAGGAAGGCTGCTTCTCCCCTCGTTTCTGACACCATCTACTCGTATCTTCCTTTGGACGATCAAGGTAGCTCTGACTCCGAGGTTGGAAATGGGGTTCCCTTTGTTTACAATGGCTCAACGAGGAAGAGAATAATACACAGCCAGCGACCCTCGAAAAAGCCTAGAAAACAGCCTCAGAGTGAGCCGCAATCCAACATGGTTAAATTCAAAGCGGGTGGAAATACTCAAAAACGTTCAACTTTTGTGGTTTCAAATCGAGATGATCGAGAGTTTCCACCGCTTCCGGGAACATCTAAAATCCCAGATGCCCTATTTTTTGCGATTTCTCAGCCAGAAAGAGAGCGAGCAGAAGAGCTCCCGAGCGCTCCAATGTTCACACTTTCTGGCATCGTGGAGCTCATCCTCAACTTCTTCTTTGATGCTTCCGACCCCGTGAAGAACATGGTCAAAACTGTTCTTCCTATTCTGACTTCTCTCCTGAAGCAGCGGGCTTCAAAAATGCCCCTCCTCGAGTCATTTGTATCCTTCGATGGCTAACTTAGTCAATAAGGGTAACATGATTTCGATTCTACAGTGGAACTGTCGAAGTATTCTTCCAAAATTAGATATTTTTAAATTTCATAATCCGCCGCGATCGGGCAAATCGATATGGAGGGGTGCTTTTAGGGATAAAAAAACAGCACTCCTTCTATAGAGTCGATCTTGCGCCGATGTCTGGCACCGAAGCTGTCGCATGTCAGGTGACTATTCGAGGAAAAGACCTCAGTATCGCCTCGATATATCTTTCTCCAAACCCAAACACCGCGATATCTCGTAATCTCGTAGAGATCTCTCGCACATCTGCTCGGTTATGTTCGAGCCACGGTTGCTCTTGGGAGATTTTAACTCCCACGGAACAGGCTGGGGAGAACTGTACGACGACAACCGTTCATCAATGATATACGACTTCTGCGACGACTTCAATATGTCAATTTTGAATAAGGTACACCGGGGCAAGTTGAAATGCGGGGTAAGTTGAAACGGAAGCTGTAATTCAGATAGGAAATGACCGAATGCTCTGATAATTTTTTTCAACAAACTACTCGCCTAAACGCACGTTCTGACTGCCATTCCCGAAAGATTGCAGCTTTCAAAAGCAATCCCTGCCATTGTTTATTTTTCGCCCTTTGCAAAATCCAAACCAACTATTTGACGTGCCAATGAAACAGGTCTCAAAACGATGTTTGGAAGAGTTTTTTCATCAAATTTTCACGGTAGGTAATCATTCAATGTTGAATAAGCATTATGGTTATGAAAAATCGATGAAAGACCCGTTTTAATGTTTGTATTTTGGTTGTTTGATATTGCTCTGCATGTTCAACTCATCGGGGCAAATAGAAATGCATGGTGCGGGGCAAGTTGAAACAACGATTCAAAACGTCACCCTCGCAATTAAAAGTTTTTTTTTTTCAGAATTCAACATGGTCCATAAATACATAGGTACATTCGAAAAACATAAATTTATAAAAACATGCAAACTGCTGAACATAAATTTAATAAATTTCCGCACATTTTGTCATGAATGCAACCCTCCAACAATCTCTACTAGAATGAAAAGAGGTCATGTTTAAAATGCAGTTTTGAAATTCTTAATCTACTGAGCACTGACTCTCAGAAAAATAAAACATAGAATATGTAAACATTTCGTTAACTCCACCTTCACTTCCTTAGCTGCCTATTTCTCCAATCGAAGAGTTTATGAGAGATATGATGGCTGGTTAATTAATGTGCATTTATGAAGAAGCCACAACCGAAATAATCAACTGCGCAATATACAAGTGAACCAAATAATGAAGCATCCTGAATAGTAATCCGAGTTGTCACCAGTAGGAGGAAATCAATTTGATAAATTTTCAGCGTAGTGCGTTCTTCAAAAAGATATTTTAGTTACCAGATAAAGATTGTCGCTTCGGTTCCCTTTGTTCTGCTGTCCGAAACATGTGTGGTACCTAACTGTCAAATCGTATGTATTTATCCTTCATTGACATTTAGATCCCCTATCCTCACCAGCAAAAGATGTTCCGGACAGCGCCGACAGCGACAATCTTTATCTGGTAACTAAAATATCTTTTGTTCTTCAGAATTTGGTCTCTGAAAATACGCTTGTGACTTTGTTGTACACTGCCCTTATTCGCATAAGAGTCCCATGTCATTTTCGCCGACTTGAGTATTTTGCCGTTGAATTTATCAAACTTGTTTTACATGGAGAAATACAAAAAAAATCTAATAAATAGAAAAAAAATTGGTATCTTTCCAAAAAAATTGACATAATATTCTTTATCCGTATTGATTGCTGTGGAACAATTAAATGAACCATACTTAAGTTTATTTTTTGTGTAATCTGAAATCTGATTTTTATGCGAGTAAATACCAAGATGAGACAACAAAAGTGGGTTTGTTTTCAAATTTGTAGAACGAAGCCTACTATTTTATCAGTTTTTTCTTAAATAGGAGACAATTTTAAGCTAATTTCTGGAAGAATATCAAAATCGTCAAAAACTTACATGGGACTCTTATGCGAATCCTGGCAGTATTATAGTCACCTTTACAACCTCGTACTTCTTGAGTCTCACTGAGTACACACATTTTGTTATTATTACGGCAAAATTAGCTTACGCCTGAATGTAACGCAGTGTTTCAACTTGCCCCGATTCGTGGGGCAAGTTGAAACGATGCATATAAAAAAATAATTTAAATATAAAAAATATTTATAAAAAAGTTTGTTAAGGTTGCTTATTTTTTGTGTATAATATTTGGCCCGAGCTAGCAAACACCGCAAACAGATTCAAAATATATCAAAGGGTGATTTTTTGACAGCACTTCGAATTTCAACTTTGAAAAAACCGTTTCAACTTGCCCCGGTGTACCTTACAGGAGAAGTTACACGAGTGGCTCCTCCAGCAAGAGATAGCCGTCTAGATCTTTCCATTTGTTCGAGCTCATCATCGTTGGACTGTACTTGGAAGGTGGTCCAAGATCCTCATGGTAGTGATCATTTGCCGATCGAAGTCTCGATTTCCAATGGACGTAGTCAATCTGTTTCTGTTTGCCTCTCATATGGCCTCACAAAGCACATCGATTGGGGATCATATGCGGAGGCCATCTTTGATGGCGTAATATCGATAGAAACACTTCCACCCGCGAGAATAGTACGAGTTTCTATGCCAGTTGTTTCTTGATAGCACTCTTCAGGCACAACGTCGGCCAGTGCTAGGAGCTTCGGTTCGTAGGAAACCGAAGTCGAGTGTACACAACTTTATCGCAAAAAATCCGCCGCGTTCAAAGAATTTCGGAAACACGGTTCGATCGTACTTCTCAAATGGTACATTGATGATATGGATCGTCCCTTTTCGATGATTGAATTCTCACTTGCTCTCCTTTCATGTAACAATTCCGCTCCAGGGATGGATCGAATCAGGTTCAATTTGCTTAAAACCCTCCCAGACGTCGCGAAGAGCCGCTTATTGAGCTTGTTCAACCAGTTACTAGAGTGCGACATTGTTCCGGATGATTGGAGGCAAGTGAGGGTGATAGCCATCCAGAAGCCCGGAAAACCTGCGTCGGATTATAATTCGTATCGCCCAATCGCGATGCTGTCCTGTCTTCGGAAGTTGTTGGAGAAGATGATTCTCTTCCGGCTAGACAAATGGGTTGAATCGAATAGTTTTTTGTCAGATACACAATTTGGTTTCCGCAGGGGCAAGGGAACGAACGACTGTCTTGCGTTGCTTTCTTCAGAAATTCAGCTTACTTTCGCTAAAAAAGAGCAAATGGGCTCAGTGTTTTTGGACATTAAGGGGGCTTTTGATTCAGTTTGCGTTGATGTCTTATCCGACAAACTCCACTCGTGTGGACTTTCATCAATTTTAAACAATTATTTGTGCTACATGGGTCTCCCCCAGGGCTCATGTTTGAGCCCCTTACTGTACAATTTTTACGTCAGAGACATTGATGAATGTCTCATGCCAAATTGCTCGTTGAGACAGCTTGCAGATGATTGTGTTGTATCCATTTCGGGGCCAACCGCAGTTGATCTGCAAGGACCATTGCAAGATACTCTGGACAATTTGTCTACTTGGGCTACAAAGCTGGGTATCGAATTCTCTCCGGAGAAAACTGAGATGGTTGTCTTTTCAAAAAAACATAAGTCGGCTAAGTTCTCGCCTCAACTGATGGGTAAGACACTCACTCATAGCATGTCTTTTAAATACCTCGGGGTCTGGTTCGACTCAATTGTGTATTCAGCACATTGTGTATCTGACACAAAAATGCCAGATACGGATCAACTTCATGCGATCAATAACCGGAACATGGTGGGGTGCGCACCCCGAAGATCTTATCACGTTCTACCGAACAACCATTCTGTCGGTCCTCGAATACGGTAGTTTCTGTTTTCAGTCCGCGGCTAAAACACACATGCTGAAGCTTCAATGGATTCAGTACCGTTGTCTCCGTATCGCGTTAGGTTGTATGAATTCGACTCATACGATGAGCCTGGAAGTACTTGCGGGAGTACTGCCGTTGACAGATAGTTTCGTAGAATTATCGCTCCGGTTCCTCATCTGCTGTGAGGTTCTCAATCCATTGGTCATTGACAACTTCGAGAAGCTGCTCGAACTAAACCCTCAATCTCGATTCATTAGTATTTACCACTGGTATATGACGCTGGAGGTAAGCCCATCTTCGGTTGACAACAATCGTGCTAGGTTCTTAGTCTTCTACAGTTCCTCTTTTTTTTTCTTCCTAAACAATGGAGGGGGAATCTGCTCAACAGACATCCTGGGTTGACCAGGAAGTGCGGGGTTAGGGATCACCGAGGGAGGCAGGACTACATCCCCGACCCGCTAAACCGTTTCCATTGCCAAGCCCATAGTCCCTTCGGTACAACCAGAAAGTAATGCTTCAAAGGGGGGCCAGTGCACAACGCACCCTCGAGGTTAGCTGCGTGTCCTTGCAGCACCGAACATCGTAACTCGCTTTTTTAGAAGAACACCATGTTATCGTGCCAGCGCGTTGCTGGTTTTCCAGGTGGCCTTACCACGCCCTATGTCCTCGGAAGGTGGGAAGGGTCGACTTCGTGCCTGCTTCCCTCTGCACGACTGGTATCAAGAATGATGATGCCGCGTGCACCCCAAATTGACCTTTCTGCGATAGGGCCTATTCGTCAGCACACAGAGGGACTTGCCGACGCGAGGCCTACGCGTGCCCCAGCCTTGACGAGGACCCCTTGCCGTCCTCGGGCTCGGAACCCGCCCGGTTGACCGACGCCGCGAAAGCGACGATACCATGTTGTTCTTCGCGCGGCCACTTGTTCGATAAAAGGATCGAGTTCGACCACAGAGCATGACCACCGGTATGACCCATGAAGCCAACTCCGATCCCTTGGACCACCTCTTATTTGCGCCTGAACTAGCCATCCTTGAGTCCACGCGCCACCTTCTGTGTAGCTCCGAGACGATTTGGGCGATAGCCGATAAAACGGCGTTCCAACCAACTTCATCTTTACACATCCTCCGAACTACGTTGTCCGGGGTAGTGTCCAGACCACATGTGGCAAGCATGTGGTCACGCATTGCGCGAACGAGAGCACACGAACAACACGTGTTCCGCCGTTTCCTCTAAACCAGCGCACACCAAACACTCGGGCGAGGCCGAGCAAGCCAACTGCGTTACCTGCACTTTGATTTTGCAGCACGCTTAAACGCCGGGCACATCGAACCCCCCATGGGGTGCTTGCTGTTCACAGCTTTGCTGGAACAAATCAAACAATTGGGAGGGTTCGTGCAGCATTGTGCCTTATGTCCCTCCAATCCGCAGCGTCGGCAGAGATTGCTTCTGTCAGGGCCTTTGCAATCCCATTGCTTGTGCCCCGGTTCCAGGCACTTGAAGCAAACTTCGGGTTGCTCGTATATGCGCACAGGGCATACCGACCATCCCACTTTGACGCTCTTTAACTTGACTACCTTGGAGGCGTCCGCTGCAGATAGTCGAACCAATGCTACCTGCGTCCCTGCCGGACCTTTCCGTAGCCGAACGGCTGCGGTGGGCATCTCCACTTCACACTGTCGCCGCAGTGCCGTGACAAGCTCTTCGACTTCAGTGATCTCGTCCAGGTCTTTAACCCTTAGATTCACCTCCGTCGTGAGTGCCCTCACCTTGACCGTCTCGCCTAGGACCTCCTCCGCCAACTTCTTGTTGGCGGCGCTCTTTTGCGAGACGCCCCGCTTCAGCTCGAGTATCATCTCGCCCATCCGGGTACGTCTTATTCGACGTACGTCGGCGCCGAGTTCACCGAGCTTGACGTCACTCCTCATCGCCTTCAAAACATCCAAGTACTTAGCCTCGTCCGCCGTGATGACTAGGGCATCGCCCCTAGAGCGATTGGCGCCTACTCTAGACTTCTTGCTACCCTCATTCGCCTGGGCCTTCTTTCCGGCCCTTGACGTCTTCTGTTTCCTCTTGTTCTTGACCAGGGTCCAGGAGGCGTCATCCCCCTCTATTTCCCTGGTCTGGTGCGGCTGAGAACTTTCAGCCTGCCGTAACCCCTTACCACCGTCTTTCCTGAGTGGACGGACCTTTCCAGGTCCTTCCTCCCCCGGTTTTGGAGGTACCTGACCGGGGTTCAGCTTCCCAGCCCCACTACCCTTGTTTGGGGTAGTAACCCTCCGCGTTTTGAAGCGGCCCCCAGGGAGCTCATCCCCTGGAGACTGTCTCCCCCGTTTTTGTTTCTGCTCCGTTGGAGCAGTCACCCCCGACGTACCCGCAAATACTTGAGCCTCAGTCTGGGTAGACTTTGGCACCACCGTCTTCGCTGGCACGCCTTCGGTCGATTCGACCTTGCCCGAGTCCGCAAATCCTTGGGCCTCAGTCTGTGTAGACCTCGACTCCACCGATTTCACGGGTTTACACTTGGCCGTCCCGACCGCCCTCTCCAGCTTGGCGTCCAGCATCGACTTTCGAAGTTTCTGCAAGCTCCTCTTGAGGTCCTTGCTGATATTATGCTTCGATGACGCAAAGTCGATGATGGCGTCCAGCTGTTCCGTCGCCACCTCGAAGGCCGAAAGCCCATCGCGTTTGCGGTTCATCGCCTCCACAAGCCATGGGCCGTCAATAACCCCTACCGGCGTTTTTCCAGCCGAGAGGAAGGTTGAGTGACCCACGCTGGCGCTGCGCACTGAGCTGCCGACTATTGCCTCTGGCCTCCTAGGCGCAGACCTGAACAACCCACCTCTTGTGAAGGTGTTGTCGCCTACACTACTACCACTAATTGAAGAATTGACTTGGTTTTCCATTTTGGTCCCACGAGTTGCTCGGGAAAAGAGGTCCACCACGCCAGAGCCAAGCATGACGCGGTAAGGGACAATTACTGTGGAGGGTGCCCAGGTACCCCACAGGCTCCGTTAAAGGCCTAGCTTATTATTTCACCCCCCTGGCCATGCATCCCCTCGGCACGGGTCGCTTGACGCCTTGGGATTAGGGGTTAGGAACGATGGTCCCGGTCTAACTCACAGTGGCCATGGGGAGGGGTCGTCAAGCCCTTGGACAAAGTCCCTGCTGCCCCCAGTTCCTCTGTATCATTTGATCTGTCCATGAAACAGGAGGTTCATGGAATACCAGACTTTCTGTGTGCGGAGGTCATACCTCCATTGTTTGCAAGCAAATACGGCACGCCAGCGAGGAGAGAAGCTTTTACACAGATGGGTACTTAGCCTCGTCCGCCGTGATGACTAGGGCATCGCCCCTAGAGCGATTGGCGCCTACTCTAGACTTCTTGCTACCCTCATTCGCCTGGGCCTTCTTTCCGGCCCTTGACGTCTTCTGTTTCCTCTTGTTCTTGACCAGGGTCCAGGAGGCGTCATCCCCCTCTATTTCCCTGGTCTGGTGCGGCTGAGAACTTTCAGCCTGCCGTAACCCCTTACCACCGTCTTTCCTGAGTGGACGGACCTTTCCAGGTCCTTCCTCCCCGGGTTTTGGAGGTACGTGACCGGGGTTCAGCTTCCCAGCCCACTACCCTTGTTTGGGGTAGTAACCCTCCGCGTTTTGAAGCGGCCCCAGGAGCTCATCCCCTGGAGACTGTCTCCCCGTTTTTGTTTCTGCTCCGTTGGAGCAGTCACCCTGACGTACCCGCAAATACTTGAGCCTCAGTCTGGGTAGACTTTGGCACCACCGTCTTCGCTGGCACGCCTTCGGTCGATTCGACCTTGCCCGAGTCCGCAAATCCTTGGGCCTCAGTCTGTGTAGACCTCGACTCCACCGATTTCACGGGTTTACACTTGGCCGTCCCGACCGCCCTCTCCAGCTTGGCGTCCAGCATCGACTTTCGAAGTTTCTGCAAGCTCCTCTTGAGGTCCTTGCTGATATTATGCTTCGATGACGCAAAGTCGATGATGGCGTCCAGCTGTTCCGTCGCCACCTCGAAGGCCGAAAGCCCATCGCGTTTGCGGTTCATCACCTCCACAAGCCATGGGCCGTCAATAACCCCTACCGGCGTTTTTCCAGCCGAGAGGAAGGTTGAGTGACCCACGCTGGCGCTGCGCACTGAGCTGCCGACTATTGCCTCTGGCCTCCTAGGCGCAGACCTGAACAACCCACCTCTTGTGAAGGTGTTGTCGCCTACACTACTACCACTAATTGAAGAATTGACTTGGTTTTCCATTTTGGTCCCACGAGTTGCTCGGGAAAAGAGGTCCACCACGCCAGAGCCAAGCATGACGCGGTAAGGGACAATTACTGTGGAGGGTGCCCAGGTACCCCACAGGCTCCGTTAAAGGCCTAGCTTATTATTTCACCCCCCTGGCCATGCATCCCCTCGGCACGGGTCGCTTGACGCCTTGGGATTAGGGGTTAGGAACGATGGTCCCGGTCTAACTCACAGTGGCCATGGGGAGGGGTCGTCAAGCCCTTGGACAAAGTCCCTGCTGCCCCCAGTTCCTCTGTATCATTTGATCTGTCCATGAAACAGGAGGTTCATGGAATACCAGACTTTCTGTGTGCGGAGGTCATACCTCCATTGTTTGCAAGCAAATACGGCACGCCAGCGAGGAGAGAAGCTTTTACACAGATGGGTCAAAAAATGAATGACTCCACTGGTTTCGGTGTTTTCAACGTTTTTCATAGCGCCTACTTTAAGCTCAAAGAGCCTAGTTCCGTGTATACTGCTGAGCCATCAGCTGTACCCTATTCACTCGAACAAATCGCTTCCCTACCTCCTGACTACTTTTTCATCTTCACCGACAGTCTAAGTTCCTTAGAGGCTGTTCGGTCAATGAAACCGGTTAAGCACTCAGCGTATCTTCTGAATGGGATACAAAAAGCTTTGAGTGCTTTATCACAACGGTCTTACACAATCACCATGGCTTGGGTCCCTTCTCATTGCTCGATCCCGGGAAATGAGAAAGCGGATTCTTTGGCTAAGGTGGGCGCTATGGAAGGTGATATTTACGATCGGAAAATCACCTTCGATGAATTTTTCACATTAGTTCGTCAGGAAACCTTGAACAGCTGGCAACATAAATGGACAAATGGGAAGTTGGGTAGATGGCTGTATTCAATTCGCTCGCAGGTATCGAAGCGTCCATGGTTCAAAAAATTGAATATGAGACGAGACTTCATTCGAACCATGCGTCGTCTAATGTCCAATCACTACACTTTAAATGCACATCTTTCCAAAGTGGGGCTCTCGGAAGGTAATCTCTGCGGCGAGGATTATCAGGACATCGATCATGTCGTGTGGGCGTGCGAAGAGTATCGTGGCCCCAGATCTGCGCTAACTGAACATCTCCGGGTCCGAGCAAAACAACCAAAGCCTATTAGGGAAGTGTTGTCGGGCCTTGATCTTGAGTACATGTCCCTGGTCCACCAATTTTTGAAAGTTGCTGATGTAAGACTGTAATCATTGTCTGCCCATTCCCTTGTCTGTCAAACCCCATTACGAATGTCTTCCTCTTATTGTACATTTCAATGTCTGTCGTTAATCCCTTCCGTATGTCTTCCTCTCGTCGTTGTCTCCCAAAAAAAGTTTATTTGCCCCGTTACAGATGTGAAACATCGCGAGGAATGTCAACTTTGTGAACATCAGCAATGTAATTACTTAAGTACCCTAAAATCCTTTCCTTTCCTACTGTATTATTGTATTCCCTAACCTCGACTAAACCGCGAGTCTTTCGGTTCCCCAAAACTAACAAAATAGATTATTTAAGATATGGATTTCACCGGCATCGTGTCTTATATATGATAGATAATCGAAATCGAGCGAGACATATGATAAATTTAGGAAAAAACCGTCGGTAAATGATGAAAACAGATGTAAACATACAGAGAAAACGACAAATGTTGGGAATGGCATATTTCAAATTAAGTATAACTTTATTTAAAAGTCGATGTATAGGTAGCTTATAAGCTCAGGACACTCATTAATAATAATATTAATAAAAGAGCAGCACACGGATACATTATAAGATGTCATTTTATATTTGAAGACTCAGTACCCGTAGGGACAAATTTGGTAGAATCATTTAAATTCACCAAGATATCATTAAATAAGCTGCCGAACTTTAAATAAAGTTTATTTTTACTCGCCACATGGAAATCATCCAATTGTATTCCTTATGGTAACAGATCGTGGAGTTTAATCCAAAATTAATTATGAAATTACGATTTTAAGCTTTATTTTCAATATTCAATCAGAAGTGCTCTACGGGGTTGAAAAGCTGATTTTATGTTCGGTACCATAACATGCACCTTGTACTTTTAGAATTCGACTGTGAATGATTGGATTCAATAAAACTACTCTTAATGATAGACCTGAGACAATAATCGAGCTTTAAAACAAATTTAAGTTAAAGACATACTAAATTTGAAATATGTCATTACTAACATTTAGCGTATTCTCTGTATGTTTACATTTGTTTTCATCATTTACCGACTGAATTTTCGCAAAATAAACGTATGTCTTGCTCGATTTCGATTTTCTATCATACATAAGATACGATGCCGGTGAAACATACAAATTAAAACATCTATTTTGCCCAGCAGCATTGAATTGTTAAATAGCAATGTTCTTACCTCTCACTTGTTCGCCATTTTGATTAAAACATGCCTCAATTTCAAAACATTGAATGTTTAAGTAGCGGATGTTTATTATTATAAATATAATCATGAAAAAACAATATTAAAATACATTAATCGTGTTTATATTAAGAAATTTTATAGAAAAAAAAATCACTGTACGCTCAATTTTGTCACATCTAATAGGCGTATTTTGAAATTATTTTCAAATAAATGAACTTTAGAGAAAAATTTCAACCATTTTATGTACGCATACATCAAAGGAAGGGACGAATATTGAAATGCATTGAAAACAACCGAGCCAACAATCAAATTTCCTTTGGAATTTTCGAATATATTCATCTAATCCTTGTGTACGCTCAATTTTGAGAGTGATTGTATGTTACCGGATTTGTACACGGGAACGATCGAAGCAAGCTTCCAAGCTTCCGGGAAAACACTATCGCTTATAGATCGATTGAAAATTGAAGCAATGGGCATTGCCAGCGATGAAGCACATTGTTTGATGAAGGTGGGCGGTATGTGATCGGGTCCCGGTCCTTTTGATGTGTCAAGCGAGCTGAGAGCTAAAAAATTTCCGCATTGCTAAAAGTGACTTGAGGAAGCCGGATGGAATACGACGGAAGACTTTCGATGTAGCTTTGATCCAATGGAGGAGGATTGTCGTCATGTACTGAGCGGAAGAAGCTGACAAACAAATTTGCTGTTGCGTCAGGTGATCGGGAGGAAAGCGTACGATAAGTGACGTCAACAGGGATATTGTTCGACCCCTTATTTGTTTGACGTAGGATTACGTCTGTGTTTTCTATATTGGTGTAGGTACATTTTACGATTGCGAAAATCGGGTACCGTCACGAAAATATGATAGATTTCAAACTTCAATATCTAAGCCGTTTCTTGATAGATTTTCAATTTTTGTTGGACCATTCGATCGAGGATGAGTCAACGCTTCTTTGTATTTATATGAAAATACTAATTTTCAACAATTTATTATGAAAGTTTAGAAATAGGTAAACTAACAAATCACTTGCATGCATCACTAGCACAGACATCAATCACTTCCGGATTTGGATCTAATCCACAGTTTGAACAAGATTACACGCAGAGCGGACGCATCAAAGCGATCGCAACGAAGCGGACACAGCATCACGGAGGCGATGGTAAAATCTATCGCATTGGTGATGGTGTTGCTGCAGATCATTCAACCTCAACGAACCAGCATTTCATATGAAGAAAGGGTTGACTATAAAAATAGCAAATACTTGGACAGGCGCATTGGGAAGAGAAAATTGATTCTTCTCAGGACCAGCATTTTATGGATAGAAAGAGTTAATTGCGAAAATAGACTGTTTCGGTGACATCTGGTTTTTCGTGGTAGCTTGGTTGCTGTTAGTGATCCCATCCATTCAAATTTACTGCATCATCTCCCTTCGACGTGCTACCAAATTCGCTATTTACAATTGAGTTTTGCACTTTGAAGAAAGTTTATTTCAGATAGGAGATCGAAGGAAGCTGCTATTGTAACTGGTCGCAATTGATTTCTCAGAAATCAAGATTGTGTGGCAGTCGCTCGCCGTTAGGATATCTGAAGTACAGTTGCAGCAGATAGAAATGTACTGATGGTAAATGGTTTGACCAATTCGGTGAGTTCATTCCAATATTCATTCGGGTAGGGCGCTTTAAAAGATTCCAAATTTTGGAGGCTTAGACAAATCATCGAGTGGTGGTCGGACAGTTTCAACGCAAGGTGCCGGCAAGCGTTTGGATGCAGTTAGTTATTGGAAAGGCGCATCGGGAAAAGAAAATTTGTTCTTCTCAGGACCAACATTTTATGGAAAGAAAGAGTTAATTGCGAAAATGGACTGTTCCGGTGGAATCGGGTTTGGCGTGGTAGCTTGGTTGCTGTTAGTGCTTCTATCCATTCAAATTTTTTGCATCATCTCCCTCCGACGCGCTATCAAATTCGCTATTTACTATTGAGTTTTGCACTTTGAGAAAATTTATTTCGTATAGTCGGATCAACCTTCTTTTGTGTATAATGGTGGCTTTTGTATAAAATTGATGAAGACGCCATCTTAATGAAAACTATCTACAGCAACCACCCACCGGCGAACGTCACTCGGACAGACAGATGCCAAGAGATAATGTTTTGTAATATGAAGAAACTTCGTCTTGAGTCAAATTTCTGTTGTTATTCTTCACAGCAATACGCATCTTAGATAACCAACAGCTCATTATTTAGATTCAGATTCTTGCGAGAAAATTTTATAATATTCTTAAAATTTGTCATTCACCGAACGGTATCCGAACGGTTGTCTGCGGAATCCCGATCAAAATGACTCGCGCGCGCCGAAAAACAGCTTTCTTATATCTAATGAAGTAATTCCATTAGCCCCGCCCCTTCATTAATCGTTATGCGTGTGAATCAATTTTGCTGAAAATTTTACCAGAGCTCAGATATAACTTGAATTTTACCACACCTAAGTTTCGACCATATTGATTCATAGGGTAAAAAATTATCGCGGTAATACCAAAACGATTTTTTTGGCAAAAAATAGATTTTTTAATATCTTGAAAACTACAACTACAACAAGTATGTTCCGCAAAATTTTTTGTATTCCCAAAATACGCGTTTTTGCTGAATAAGTCATCAGTTTACAACCTATAGAATTCAAGATATTTAAAAAAATAGATTTTGCTCAGGTGTGGTAAAATTCAAGTTATATCTGAGCTCTGGTCAAATTTTCAGCAAAATTAGTTCACACGCAATCGAGATCTAGATCTCCAAAGTTGACCATTTTGTATGAAAAAACGGCAAGTTGGCTGTGATGGTGATCTTCTAGATGGTGTCTTCTAGGATTGTGATATCCCCCACTTAAAGCCAGTCGAGTGGCCTCAGCGGCGATGCGGCCGATGAGTCATGTTAATTCTATGATTAGAAACTCAAAGTCCATCCAACTAGGAGCAACTATTCGCCTTCTTGTTTCGTATAGCTACGTAGCCCTACGTCACCTTTGCGTACAACCCGACTGGGCTGCACCTTTGAGTTTTTTCAATGTTTATTAGATCGTTATAATGTTAACGAAAACTCAAGAAAGTCGTTATTTATCTTTCATATGGCGTTTCAGTTCTTTGTATACATGTTATCTTGCTTGACAACTTTCATCCAAAGCTATACGTATCAAAATGTTGACTGGGAAGCCATTAGGTCGAAGGTCGTTAGGCCAAATGGCCATTAGGCCAAACAGTCGTTGACCAATTGGTCTTTAGGTTGAATGGGGAGTATTTGAAGTCAGTTCTTCTTTTTTTTCTCTCTTTCTTCTTCCATCTTCCTTTTTTCTTCTCTCTTCTTGCTTCTTCTTCCTTGTTTCTTCCATCTTCTTACTTTCTTCTCTTTTTCTCCCTTCTTCCTTCTTCCTTCTTTTTTCTTTCATCTTTCTTTATCCTCCTTCCTTCTTTCTTCTTCCTTCCTTCTTATTTATTTTTCTTCCTTTTTCCTTTTTTTCTCCCTTCTTCATGATTTCTTTTTCCCTCATCCTTTTAACATTTTTTCTTCTTTCTTCTTCTTTCATCCTTTTTCTATTTTTTTCTTCCAGCTTCCTTCCAACTTCCTTATTTCTGTTTTCTTTCTTCCTCCCTTCTCTTTTTCTTCTTTCTACTTTCTTTATTCTTTTTTCTTGCTTTCGTGTTTCTTACTCATTCTTTCTTCCTTCTTTCTGCTTTCTTCCCTCTTTCTTCCTCATTTCTTCATTTTTGTCCTTCTTCTTTCTTTTTCTTTTTTCCTTCTATCTGTCTTCTTTCTTCCTAATTGCTTAATTCTCCATCCTTTCATCCTTTTTTTTTCCCACTTTTTCTTTCATTCCTTTTTACATTTTCTTCTTCTTCTTTCTTTTTCATTGCTTCTTTTTCTTCTTTTTTCTTTATTTTTCCTTTTTATTATTCTTCTATTTTTCTTTTTCTTCCTCTATCTTTTTCATCCTTATTTCTTTCTTCTTTCTTACTTCTAAAATTCTATATCTCTCTTTCTGCTTCTCCCTTTCTCACTTATCACATCATACATCCCCCTTTACATTTCACACTTTTCTCGCATTTCTCACTTCCCACCTGTTACTGCTACCTTCTCATTTTTCACTCCTCTTTCTTTACTTCTCATTTTTCACCTGTCAATTCTGACTTCTCACTACTCACTGCTCATTTCTCACCACTCATTTCTCACTTCTGGTTCGGCCTAATGACCATTTGGTCTATTGACTGTTCGGCCCGATGACCCTACATCGATACTGATGCATGGGCTTTCAATAGTAGCCCACAGAATGAACATATGTTTGTTCATTAGCTTATGATTGCTACAACAATTCAAACATCCCCGCCGAATCCATAACATTGGGCGCATATATATTTTTATGAGTTCATCGTCGTCTGTAGACAGAGAGGTGGAATATGCCTCATTATTTAAATCATTGACACGATGCACACATAACACTGACATGTGATTAGAAAACAGCATCGTTTCCGGCACAAATTTGTCAAGATTAACACATGCCTTACTTTATTCCCACTAGTACGCGTTCGTTGCTAGTTTCAAAATTTCAGTAAATAACTGAATATGTTATCCGTAGTGCAAATAGTGGAAAAATGATGAAAAGTGCCCAGCATCAAAACGTAAACAACCGTACGGTTGTTTATGGTGATTAGCAGAAAACGGCACAGATTAGCGAAATTATTACTTTAAATACTCAAAAAAAGGGAGGGAACTACATTCATCTTTATATTGAATTGAGGAGCGTGGGCATTGTTACATAGCAGGTGAGTGGGTAGATAAGTTTAATAAATTCAATGAACTTGTGCAATCTTTGGTTTATCCACTGTCCAACCATATCCACATGTCTTATCATATCCACTGTCCTGAATTGCAAAAATAGGCTGTCAAGTTTTACCTAGTTAGATATGTAATATATCATTTCGCATGTTATGCGACTTATGTAAAGTTGTTATGTCACTAAACATGGAATCTATTCAGAAGCAGAACTCAATAGGCGTCATTTGACGTCACTCTCTGTGTTTCAATACTACAGAAGCCTAAACTATTGCTCGAAAGCGGAATACACCAATTTGCGTAAGAAGGCTAGAAGCATTGGTTAATTTCGGTGATGACATCCGATGATATCAAATTTCATCCCAGACAAGACAAATAATCAAGCTTTCATCGTTCTTTCTCATCAAGGAATGAACTTGCAGCGAACTGAATCACTGCAATGGTGCCGTATCGCGTAGAAGACTTTTACCGTCGCGTCGCGACGCTCATTGGGACGAAATTTTGGATTTGTCGAACAAATTCTTCACATTTGAATTTTGGTAGGTACAATGAATCAGTCTTTATTTGTTGTAATGATTATTTTGACGTACAAAGCTAGTTCATATATTTTCGCAGTTTAATATGTTTTTGTGGACATTTAATAGAACTAATTTATTAAAATCACGTTTACTTTTTTGTTTTACGACCATTATAACATTCTTAGATGTTGGCCAAAATGATCCTCCAATCAAAGTAATTTTTTTCCATTTGCTCTATTATTATTTCTTTTATTGCGCAACGAATCGTGTCAAATCCAGAGTGGAAATATCAAAGAATGTTCTGTGTTTCTTTTTTTTTAATTTTCCTTGAAAATATTGAAAGATTTCCTGGTGGAAAATGAGAATTTCCGTAAAAATTTAGAGGAATCTCATGTGCACAGTTTAAGGAATTTTCCTTTGATATTTAGAAAAATTCTCGTAGAAGTTAAAAAAAATTCCGATGAAGTGTTTTGGTTTTTTTTACATAAAACTTTCCAGGGAATATCTTAAAGATAATTAATGATCCATGAAAAAATCCGTATGGAAGGGATTGTTCACAATGTCGCAGTGTAAAAATTGCTTTCTGCGTGATACTGAAAGCGTTGCAACCGATCAAAATTACGACAAACGTCATAACATTTGGTTATTGGAAACCTCTACTAGGCAATTGGAGAAGAGTTATGTAAAAAATAAAAACAGTGAAACATATGTTTATAATACTCCTGAAATGTTACTTTTATATGAACTTCAAACATTTTAATCGATATTGAATGAGATCACAAAAATTTAATAATTATAATAAAAGCACAGAAAATGTAGCTCAAATAATTGTGTTCTGCCCAACGATGCGTCGCAACGCGTCTCTTCAATACTCAGTGCCTCAGAGCTCTGCACTACTGAATGGCTCCGTTTCAGTTCGTTTCACTCGGTTCGTTTTGACGACGACAACGCTGTCGTTTGCAGAACCAACTAAAGCGAGTTAACCTTTCTCAGTTCAACACAGTGTAATCTGCTTGTACCGACTATACGCGTCCTGTCACCCTATCGAGCTGGGGAAGGTAGTTATCATCAGCATCCCCATGAACCGGGCCGGCTCCTCTTGACGGTATGGAAAACGATTCACAGCGCGCGTCACGGTCAGAGACGTGTGACTTGCAGTTTCGCGATTTTCACGCCGCGACAAGTAGGTATATGATGGAAAATTCGCCGAAAATGAGATGAGAGCTTTCCGGAGGGCTTATGACGAGAACGTAGCGCACAAAAAGTGTTTGTGCGAAGCCAGATATAATGGATAACGATACGGCTCATGGGTGGCTTCTATTGCTGTTCAGACGGTTCGGTGACTCCGTCTCCGACGTGTATCAAGCTCGAGACAGGTAATGTCAAGCGACAAAGTTTTCGATGAAGTTGTCTGCCGGATATAGCGGAATGGAAAGGGACTACAAAGGGGTTCGCTATAGGGTAAGGGCGATGCTGTGGACCTTTTATTATGAACCATAAAGTATGATGGAACTATGCTTCCAATGCTTTGGGTTTCCTAAAATAGGCAAATATGTATAATGAGCCGATCGTCCAAAATGTATTCAGTTGTCTTAAATACCCCCGTTCTCCTAGGAACGTGTTCTGTTTAGTAGGGCTGGCTTCGTTTGAGTGATGGAACAGTGACGAGTGAAGCTTGATAACGATATGGGAGCTTGTTTATTACGTCGCGTAGGAGGTTGCAAAGGGTGATCCAGCGTTCAGTAACAAGCCAGATAAAGTTCACAACATGAAGTGAATCATTATAACTAGGAATCGAATGGTTTATTATCCGACATAGAACTATGACGTATGTCACATACGATAGGGCACATTGAAGGTTGGAAAGAACCAAAATAGTCTGCTGTTCGTATGTTTATTAATGCACGACCCTTGCTATGTGTTCCAAAGGGACATCAAAATGTGACTCATTGTTAGCTTACTCGCAGCCTGCGTTTAATTAAAAAGCGTTTCATATTGAAGATATGTACAGAGCAGATGTATCCATAAAAATGCATTTCTACCTTTGCTGTTTTTTTGTCTCGTTTACCAACGAAACTGTTTTCAAATCCCCACGACTTCTATAGCTTGAAACTTTACACTGCTCAATACTTTCATAAAATGAATTTTCAAATGCTCTTCATCGGTAGCAGATAGCAGATGACAAACATCACTTTTCCCCAACACATCCACAGATTTTATGGCTTTGCCACCTTCTAAACACGAAGTGATCACAACATTGACAATTAGGCTACTTATCACGTGCAACTTTAACGGCCTTTCGACAGACACTCAGATTGTATCGCTCTGCTCGATTCGTTGCTCAAAAGCGACACAGGTCAATTGTCAATTTCGGAAATAGAGTGTTTACGTGCTAAACTGATTTTACGGTGTACGATCTGCTTACACGATGAGCTCTAATCGATACTGATATTCTAAAGTGTGCTGAGTTCTTTGTATTCTTGAGGTGGAATCAAATGCGAATTGAAGCAAGCAAGATTTAAGACTTGGTGAGGGAAGAAAAGCCAACTAAATTTGATGAATACAACAAAGCAGCAATAACGGAGCGGAGTTGTGTAATGTATCCACATTTAATACTTATAATAATATAATTACATAGCTATCCTTTTCCAGCGAACAGTGAGGTCTATTGAATAAAGATATCCTAAGTAGAGGGAATATTTCGTTAACGCATCATATCATAATTGAATTTAATATAATTAATAGTAATTCAAGTTGAAATATGTTTTAAGAATGGTGATTCACATGCTACGTAATAATCTTCGATATTATTTAGATACTATATACTATTATTTGTTAATTATCTAATACATGCGTTTATCTCCTAGACTAGGCGTTCCGTGTTTTCCTAACATTATCATCCTTATTTGCTATGTTACATTTTTAGTTATTATTAATACATTTCAATTCCCTCTGGCAGTTAAGATGTATGAATTACAATGTTTTCAACTTAAACTAAACATAACCTTATTTATACTAAGGGTACAAGGAGCTAATCGTTGCAATAGAAGACTGAGTTTTGGAAGCATTCGGGGAAATTTTCCATTTTCTCAAGTAAGTGGAGAAAATATCCAAACTTTTTTGCAATCTACTACAAATGACACGAAGGCTTCGCCCTTTGGCTGAAAGGCCTGTGTCATCTGCAAACAAAGATTTTTGACACCCTGGTGGTAAATCAGGTAAGTCAGAAGTAAAAATGTTATACAATATGGGCCCCAGTATGCTACCTTGGGGGACACCAGCCCTTACAGGTAATCTATCAGATTTGGAATTCTGATAGTTTACCTGTAGTGAGCGATCTGATAAATAATTTTGGATCAGTTTAATGATGTACAGAGGAAAATTAAAATTCATCAATTTTACAATCAAACCTCCATGCCAAACACTGTCAACCCGGATAAAAAAATATCATTGAAAAACAATAAATTTTATTGCTACAGTACCATTTAGTACATAATAATTACCATTGAATGTAATGGAAATTTTTCAACAAAAGTGCATAATGTGCAGTATGGTTTTGCACGATAAATTGAATGGTAAAAGGGACTTTTACAATAAAAAATAGAGGTTGTTATTAAGGGTATGCGATAACACACTTTTTTCTAACGAAACGAAACGAAACGAAATTCAAAATGTCTATGTTGATTCGGATCGAAACGAAACGAAATATAGATTTCTTTCGAGACTTCGAAACGATACGAAATCGAGGTTCATTTAATTCGAAATTTTTCGAAACGAAACGAAATTTTGATTTTTTTTTCCGCGGAATTTTTATTGAATTGGTTTTACATTATGTACGCAATTCTGATTTCACTTTTTCGAAGTCGAATAACTGTTTTGCAACCAAAAGAGTTATAATAACTGAAGAGGCGATCTGTGATAAATCTCCACATTCTCGCCACATATACCATTGGCGATAAGGCAATACCCCAGCATTTTTGCCAGCATTTCATAGGAATTCATCGTGGAGCGTGTGCTCCTGAATCTGATCAAATTTATATCAGTTTTATATAAAGTATATAAAAATAAAGAAATTGTAGGATTTTTCATATACGGATTCAAATTTCGTTTAAAACCTTAGTTCACTTAAGAATTATGTAATTATGCTGAAGCATATTTCATATTATCTTGTCAGCGTGGTTTTACAGTATTGGCTTAGTCAAAATTCGAAAACGAATGCTTAGATTTATTTTTTTATTTAGTGCAGCGGTTCTCAACCTTTTTCTTGAGAGGTACCCCTTGGAACTTTTGCATTAATTGAGGTACCCCTCTCGAAATTAGGCTTCCAATTACTTTGAAAGAATAGTACCGAGCCCTTTGAAGGGAAGCTCCTTTGAGCTTTTGTAACCATTTGAAGTATTCTTCCGCCCCTCTTCATTAGAGGCTTCTGAGCATCATGTAGAGAGGCTTCCGAGCCTCTTGAAAGGATGCTTTTAAGTCTCCTGAAATGTGGCTTCCTACCCTCTTGAAAGGAGCCTTCCGAGCCTCTTGGAAGGAGGCTTTTGAGCCTATTGAAAGGAGGCTTCTGAGCCTGGAAGAAGGTTTTTGAGTCTCTTGAAAGAAGGCTTCCGAGCCTTTTGGAAGAAGGCTTCCCAGCCTCTTAAAAGGATGTTGAAAGGAGTCTTCCGAGCCTCTTCATAGGAGCCTCTTGAAAGAAGGCTTATAAGTCTGGAAGGAAGCTTTTGAGTCTATTGAGAGGAGACTTCTGAGCCTCTTAAAAGGAGGCTTCTGGGCCTCTTGAAAGGATATTGAAAGGAAGCTTCCGAGCCTCTTGAAAGGAGGATTTTGAGCCTCTAGAAAAGGAGGATTTTGAGCCTCTTGAAAGGAGGCTTCTGAGCCTCTTGTAAGCCTTCCGAGCCTCTTGAAAGAAGGCTTCCGAGCCTCTTGAAAGGACACTTTAGAGCCTCTTAGAGGGAGGCTTTTGAGTCTCTTGAAAGGGATTTTTGAGCCTCTTGAAAGGATGCTTTTGAGCCTCTTGAAAGGAGCCTTCCGAGCCTCTTGGAAGGAGGCTTCTGAGCCTGGAAGGAGGTTTTTGAGCCTCTTGAAAGAAGACTTCTGAGCCTCTTGAAAGTAGGCTTCTGAGCCTCTTCAAAAGAGGCTTCCGAACCTCTTGAAAAGATATTAGAAGGAGGGTTCCGAGCCTCTTGAAAAGATATTGAGCCTCTAGAAAAGGATGCTTTCGAGCCTCTAGAAAAGAAGTCTTTTGAGCTTCTTGAAAGGGAGGCTTCCGAGCGTCTTGAAAGGAGGCTTTTGGACTTCCGATCGTCTTGAAAATAGGCTTCAGAGCTTCTTGGAAAGAGGCTTTTCAGCCACTGCACTTGGAAGGAGGCTTTTGAACCTCTTGAAAAAGGCTTTCGAGCCTCTTGAAATGAGGCTACCGCATCTCTTGAAAGGAGTTTTCCATGCCTCTTAAAACGAGGCTTCCGAGCCTCTTAAAAGAAGGCTTACGAGCCTCTTGAACCTATTCACTTGAGGCAACCTAATCACTTAAAAGGAGGCTTCTGAAGTGCCCAGGAGGCTTCCGAGCCTCTTGTAAGAAGGCCTTCAAGCTGCTTGGAAGAAGGTTTCCGAGATGCGTAGAAGGATGCTTCTAATCCTCTTACAACGAAGCAACCGAGCATTAGTGAAAAAAAAATCATTTTGTTCATTCGACGTTTTGCTCATTCGATCTTTTGTTCCGCAGCCCTTTATACATACATTGTGCTGGTTGTGGAAGGCAGAATTCAATTGGGATTTATTGATCGCATTGCATATTACGTACAATATAAATTTTTGAAATAAAAATACACAATTATCAAAACTATATCAATGAGTTTTGATTGGAATTGTAATACGTCCGCCATTACGCATTTGTGTCCGAGGTACCCCCTAGGGCCAGCGAAGGTACCCCCAGGGGTACATGTACCCCAGGTTGAGAACCGCTGATTTAGTGGGATACTTAACTATGTATCCACATCTGTCAGACGCAGATATAGAATTGATATTACTAGATCAACATTTGAAAAGGGTGTGTCTGCCAAAATTTATTCCTTCTTATTCCTCGACTACATAGCATACATTTGCTCACTAGAAGAATCATGTGCATTTCACAGACCGATAATCTTATATACAATCAGCTCGACAAACTGATCTATTGTGTGTGTCCTTGGCAGATGAGAACAGCTATTATGGCCAGTATGTGCTGAAAGCAATCATAAGTAAAGAATTTTCAGTAATTTAAATGATCTTTCAACCCGTTCTGGATTTTTTTTTTTTTTGCAAATTCCATGCGTAGATCTAGAAATGCCCACAAATCTGCAATGTTCCTCACATATTGTGCAAATAGTCGATAAAGAGCTTAATAACGTTTCTTAACTGTACACGTCGTAGTTGCTAATCATGATTGGCCGAGAAACAGCAAATATGCATAGCTCACCAATTAAATAATATTCTTGAGATACAAAAAAGTTATTCTTATTGTATACTTGCTTCGGCGTTTCCAATTCATGAACAATAACGATGCTGGTCAATAACGGTGCTTATAGTCAATTTAGTATTAGGAGAGGAAAGTTAGTATAACACTCATTGTTTTTAGAGACCGAGGTATGCTCTGTATCTCCGTGAGCGCTACGGAAAAGGAATCGTTGGTTAGTTGAGAAAGTATTCATGTGAAACCCCTTGGTAAGCGACAAAATATTTATTGTAAACGAAATTATTTTGAAAACAAGAAGATGAAAACTGTGTTTCAAATCAATCCAACGCAAGATCAATGTGCTTCGTTTAATAATCTTCTACAACACGATCGATTCCTCACTAAATAATTTTGTGCTCTTTGATGCAGTCATTAGTTTTATCCATTGGCGTAACTACAGGGGACCTATAGCCCCGCCTAGGATCCAAATAGTCCCACCTAGAATTTTTGCTACTTCGCATAAGTATTGCACATATCTAGCTGTCTGAGCTTAACTACAGATAATGCATTTTATTCATCTTCTCTATTTTCAAATCTGTTGAATCTGTTTTTGGTTTCATGTTTTTGAATTTCGAATAATTCAGGACCAAAAAACATTTTTTTTTGTTTTTTGAAAACCACAGGGTTTGAATCCAAAGGAGAAAGACAAAATCTTTCACTTTTATGTCTGTATACTCTCTAGATAGGTGGCATACCGTGAGAGACGTTTTTCGGAATCTGTTGCGATAATGAACAGAATCGGAGGCTATGCCTCATGATAAAGCCCATATCAAAATTATATCAACATACGTTATTATGTTTTAAATTTCTTCAACAAAATTTGTTACAAGTTTGAAGCAAAATGTTGTTAAAAGATCTAAATTTATATAAAAAATAACACTACTTAAAACAAAAAGATTTCAAATTGTGCTACAGTTTTTTCACAAAGATAACATATTCTGTTAGAAATTTATAACAGAATCAGATACATAATATATTGTTTACTGTGTAGTTAAAAAATTTTACAGGACGTTATAGGTCTCAGGATTGTGATCATCATCAGAATTTTTTGTATTTGTCTGAACATGATTATTTGTCAAGAACATGAAACTAAGCCTTTGCCAATTTGGCAATCTTTTTAATTTAGGTATATCAACGTATGATGATCTATTTGGCTTGAAGTCCTTAGCATGCTTAGATGACCGAAGAATTTCAAACAAATCCTTATTTTATCAATCAAATTTCTCAGCAAATGAGCAATATTTAAAATTTCTCAAGTTTTCTTGAAGTTTTGTAGAAAACAATTATGATCTCATGCTTTCTAAAATAGACCTATAAGGCGCAGAATCCAAAATGTGATACAATATTTCAGTACCAAATTTTCAAAATGACTTATCTGCCTTTGTAAACAAAGATTCAAACGTCGATTTGGCGATTCTGATAGCACTTCCACGCAAATCAACCCTATCAACACGTAGGCGAAGGCTCCTGCTACGCGTTGATGGTGTTGGTTTGCTTGGGAGTGCTATCAGAATCGCCAAATCGTCGTTTGAATCTTTGTTTACAAAAGCAGATAAGTCGTTTTGAAAATTTGGTATTGATTTCATATGCATCTATCCAATTCAGGCATTTCCGATATGTCTGGTAAAGTGTTTTAGGGATTTCGTAATGCTGCTATTTCTTGAAAATTTAAAGTTTTCAGTAAACAATTTATGCTTCTTTATTTTCGACAAAGTTTTCGCAAATCTCTCAGATTTTTAGGAGAGGTAATTTAAATTTTGATGAGAAAGAACTTGGAATGCTGTTGGATTGATTATAAAAATCCACAGATCCAATTTCCAATCCAATCTAATTTTGCTTTGCTAAGGCTCGTATGATTTTTTCACGACATTTCTTTTTTATAGGCTGAGTGTCGTGGACCATAATTTATAATGTTCAAGTCGTGAATGGATGTGTTGTATGTAAATAGGTCAATGTTTGTTTGGTCGGCCAACTTGCGAACAATATATACTAGTTGTTTTGAGCATTGACCGAAAACGATAACTTAATTGTTTTGAGTGAAAAAGTAGAAATAATTTAAAAAAAAGTAAGACCCCCTAGAATTTTCCATTCTTCTTCTTCTTCTTATTGGCATTACATCCCCACACTGGGACAGAGCCGCCTCGCAGCTTAGTGTTCATTAAGCACTTCCACAGTTATTAACTGCGAGGTTTTTAAGCCAAGTTACCATTTTTGTATTCGTAAATCATGAGGCTAACACGATGATACACTTATGCCCAGGGATGTCGAGATAATTTCCAATCCGAAAATTGCCTAGACCGGCTCCGGGAATCGAACCCAGCCACCCTCAGCATGGTCTTGCTTTGTAGCCGGGCGTCTTACCGCGCGAGTTTTCCATTAGTTACGCCAATGTTTATCACTTCGCGTTCTCCCACACTAGCTGGCGTGATCAGCATCAACACGATCGATTGCACACTGGTTAAACAAATTTCTGCTATGCGATCATTCCGCAATCATATTGTGCAAATAGTAAAAAAATATCACAAAATTTTAATCATGGAAACACTGAAGACGTTTTATAGAAGAAAACTACTTACGTATTTGTCGACTAAGAATGGGGTGAGTAAGCGTTAATAGAAAAAATAGTATAACCTAGAGTTTTGAAAACAACTTAACCATTTTGTTCAGCGGCGCAGCCAAAATTTTTCTATGATATAAAGTATGGATTAGTTTAAATTCGTTTCGAAATTCCGCGGAATTCCGTTAAATTTCGTTAGAAGCTAGTTTTTTCTAGCGAAATTTTTATAATTTTACGAAACGAAACGAAATCAAGAAATCAGATTTCGCCATGCTCAAATTCCGCGAAATTCCGCGGAATTTCGTTTCAAACCACCTGAAACGAATTTTTTCGAAATACCGCATATGCTTAGTTGTTATGTATCTTTACTATAAAAAAATCGAAAATTTTCCATACAAAATTCCGAACAAAACAATTGATTTTACGATTCTTCAATTGGATGATTTCTATCCAGTTTTCCGTAAGCGGTAATGGCCGCCAGCGGGCCTGCGGGTTAGTCTCTGATTTGACATTTCTGAAGGTCAACTGCACCCACCGCTCCGAGCATTTTGACCAATGTGGCATATAAGAAAGTGCTGATTAGGTGAATTCAAGCCTTCTTATATACCGCATTGAACAAAATGCTCGAACGGTGGGTGCAGTTGACCACCACAATCGTCAAATCAGAGACTAACCTGAAACAACAACCATTACCGCGGAAAACTGAATAGACGAAACAATGGAAAACAATGTGTTTTTAATGTTTTCCTCACTTTTTTATTGTTTTACTATACAAGTACTATCCAGTTTTCCGCGAGCGGTAATGGCCGCCAACTTGCCTGCGAGTTAGTCTCTGATTTGACGTTTGTGGATGTCAACTGCACCCACCGTTCCGAACATTCTGACCAATGTGGCATATAAGAAGGTGCTGATGAAGTGAACTCAAGCCTTCTAATATACCACATTGAACAATCGTCATTTTTCAATATCAAATCTTCATATTGAGTCACGACTAACTTTTCAAAATAATGCGACTCGATATAATCGGCATAGACATAGGCGACGAATAAACGATCACGTTTGGAAGCTTGGAACATGGAACTGCAAGTCGCTAGGTTTCGCAGGTTGCGACAGGATGATCTACGATGAATTACATCCCCGCAACTTCAACGTCGTGACGCTGCAGGAGATTTGCTGGACATGACAGAAAGTGTAGAAAAGCGGGCATCGAGCGGCTACCTTCTACCAAAGCTGTGGCACCACCAACGAGCTGGGAACCGGCTTCATAGTGCTGTGTAAGATGCCCCATCGTGTGATTGGGTGGCAGCCAATCAACGCAAGGATGTGCAAGCTGAGGATAAAATGCCATTTCTTCAACTATAGCATCATCAACGTGCACTGCCCACACGAAGGGAAACCCGACGACGAGAAAGAAGCGTTCTACGCACAGCTGGAGCAGACATACGATGGATGCCCACTGCGGGACGTCAAAATCGTCATCGGTAACATGAACGCACAGGTAAGAAGGGAGGAAATGTACGGACCGGATAGTCTGCACACCGTATCGAATGACAACGGCCAACGATGCATAAACTCCCTCGGAATGGTAGTCCGAAGCACCTTCTTTCCCCGCAAAAATATCCACAAGGTCACATGGAGATCACCTAACCAAGAAATGGAAAACCAAATAGACCACGTTCTAATCGACGGTAAATTCTTCTCCGACATCACGAACGTCCGCACTTACCGCAGTGCTAATATTGAATCCGACCACTACCTCGTTGCAGTATGCCTGCGCTCAAAACTCTCGACGATGTACAACACGCGTCGGCGTCGGCCGCGGCTTAACATTGGGCGACCACAAGACGGTAGACGGTAGAGCAGCTAGGCGCAGCGTCTCGTGAAGATGGCTGGAGAGATATTCGATCCGCCATTGGTAGCACCGCTACCGCTGCACTTGGCACGGTGCCCCCGGATAAGAGAAACGACTGGTATGACGGCGAATGTGAGCAGTTAGTTAAAAAGAAGAATGCAGCATGGACGAGATTGCTGCAACACCGCATGAGAGCGAACGAGGCACGATATAAACGGGCGCGGAACAGACAAAACTCGATTTTCCGGAGGAAAAAGCGTCAGCAGGAAAATCCAGACCGTGAAGAGACGGAGCAACTGTACCACGCTAATAACGTACGAAAGTTCTATGAGAAGTTAAAACGTTCACGTAAGAGCCACGTGCCACAGCCCGATATATGTAAGGACATAAACGAGAACCTTCTAACGAACGACCCGGATAAAAATGTACAGTTCCTTGTATGGTATGATCCATTGGAATACAATTGGTTGAATGATAAATAATACAATCTATTGTACTTTTATTGTAGATTTTTCACGGATGTAAAAATCCTTTATTGTACTTATTTTAAAAGTACAATACATTTAAATGTGACCGATACATTCTATAATATTTTAGTTGTTCGCTTATGTTTTAGATTGCTCACCCAAAAATTAAACAAATTATAAAAGTATTCCATATCGGTGTTCAGATAATCCGTTTTAAAGAGAATAAAAATATAATTTTAGAATATTTCATTGATTCATTATGTTGATAGAATAACAATTGAAAACAATAAAATAACAATAACTTTCATTATTACATGAAAAAACGTTCTACCGATTTTCAAATATCTGTTTTAATTGCAGGTCTTGAAATATTCATGTTCTGATCAATTTAAATTTAAAAATTGAAAGGAACAAAATCTTTCACTTTTAATTTTACTTGGAGAATGACTGGATTTAGATAAGCGTGTACAATTTTGTTTGTGATTAGTGAGAAGACGAAGTAAACGAAGTGTTTTTTATAATCGTCTATTGCAGTCAGAAATAAATTTATACTAAATAGATTAAAAGTCATTCTAAATGGCTATTCGCCTGGTTGACCCCAAACTCGTATTTGATCCAAAAATACCGGGATAGTATAACTTTAAGAAAATCGTTCCCTAGTATAAGTATGCTTTATAACTGTTTAGTTTATTTTGGTTTCGATAATGTTTTCTAGGTTAGATTCATTTGTTTTCAAAATTTCACTTGACGAATAATAAAAGTAAAAATAAAAAAGTATATTTTTTATTAAAAGTATTTTTGATTGGTTACATTTATGTTACAATAAATCAGTTTAGTCGTGAGTATTAGGAAAAGCAAGAACCTTTAAAGTAAATTTGGTAGCAGTGTAGCACCACATGAGTCGAAATAAAAGTTTCAAACTCAACCAGGGCCTAAATTTTGTGGTACATTTTCTGCCTGCTGATGTTTTCTAGGGTGGTGGGGATCGTTGATGCTTGCGATGTTCCGGCTGGTCTTGATTCAGTGCTTGAATGTGTTCCACCGAGGATATGTTCCACCGAGGATGTCGACTTATTGTGGATATAGACTCTGTCATGGTGACCTAGAAAATATGAGAAAACATCGTTGGATTAACCAACCTACAAAAGTCGATGCTGTCTTACCAACCAAAATTCGCATTCCGACACAATTTAATTAAACCTGATGGGGGTCGATTTTGTTCTCACACGGATGATTCTTCGTTGTAGCTGACAGGTCCTGAAGCATAATTTTTTACCATTTCGTGGTCCAGGTATGTAGTGAAATTGTGCGTAGACCACTTTATTTAAATTATTATGCGGTGCTATAAAACAAACGCCTCGGGATCTTCGGACAATCGCCCACAACCGTCAGGGCAAATACGTGATCCAATTTGAAGGTCACTCGATCATTTTTGATCATAAATGTTCGCTGCTGAGGTAACGATTTCCTGTTCTTAGATAATTGGTAGATAACGATAGCTTCCCATGACAAAAAATAACTGCTGCCTGCTTTCGGAAGTTCGGAGCGCTTCCCGTGCATTTGCGATAGCTTCTCACAATCCGCTGAAAACATGTTCCTTGGCCCATTTTCACAGTGGAATAATACTGTAAAATGAAAAAGACTTGAAATATCCGCCTGAGTTATATGTAATTATTTAAACTTACATGTGTTTCGGCAGTTTTCACTTCTAGTCTAACAGAAGAAATATTTAGCCTCGAGTAGAGCGCGCGGCGCCATGTTTTTCAACATGAAGAATGCAAAGCTAAATAACCTAACACAATTCCGTTAAAGTATAAATTATTATCATTGATAGTATAATTTTTAAACTATGCTCCGTATAACATGGAGAAATGTCTAAAAAGTTTAATTTCAATTATATTTCAGTTTTGTTCTACTTCTGAGTGTGCGAGAACAGAGAAAACTTCTAATTTTGCGGAGCAAAGAAGAAGAAGAAGACTGAGTGTCGGAAACTTCAAATGACATGCACTGTGCGAAAAGTGTTGATATTCCTTTGAATCAGTAATATTCAAGAAGTCTAGAATGTATCAAATCGCATGGATAGTTGGATAAATACTACGAGTGCTTAAACAATCGAATTTTGCAACGAGTTGCACACGCTATTTTTTGCAATGACGAAAAATGGGCTTTAATATGATAAATCTATACCAAAATTGTACAATCGAATTTACTCCACATGATCATTCATGCCAATAAATTATGTTGCGGCAGAAAACAATAAGATTTCATCTTATCGTGCCAAATTGCATAGCTTGAAAATTGTGATGTTATGTCCAACAAACCATTTCATTTATAACGAGACGCTTAGAGTACACTATTTAAACACTCACCCAAACTAAGTCAGCTAAATGTAGTCATGTAACTACTGTCCCAATGTAGGTTTTCCATTATAGCACCCAAATGAGTGCTATAATGAATATTATGCAACCCATTTGAGTTGCATAATGGTCATTAAAGCACCCATTCTGTTGGTATGGAAAAGTAGGCCGTTTTATCACTCAAATGAGGTATTATGATCAGGTATTATGATCAGGAATTGCAAAAAAACTTATTTAAAATATATAGCGGCATGTAACACTCGTTTAAAGTTACATATTTTCTTGGGTTCAATAATCAACATTCACACCGAAAAAATCAACCAACATTATTTTCCGTGCATCAAGTGATTTGACGTTTGCGGAACCACTTCCCGACGGTCGACCGTCGGAACCTCGTTCGAATTTTTCTATCTTCTCGCAATATCCGGTACAATGTTAGTACGCTTTTTATATCGAAGTTGGATTTTTCTCCAGATACAGATCCAGATCCAGATACAGATTTTCTCCCAACTTCGGAAGTAGTGCGCTGGATTCACCTAAAGATGCGCTAAACAACACATCAATTAGTTTGACAGATAAAATTTCAGAAGAAAGTTCGGTTCGAAAGTCCCGACTTTCGAATTCTAAGTTGGTGCTACGCCGACAATACTGATTCTGCGAGCAAGCGACGGCCGATCATTTCCCGCTGTACCGTGGTGAGTATCTATCGAGGTATCTATAGTGTTATCATCATGATACCGGATCATTTTGATGTGGGATAAATCTTTCAACACGTAAAGAAAAAAAGTTATAAATTAAAACCTATTAAGCAACCTATAAGCAACAACCTATTCAAATATATCAATACACTTCATTATGCCATCTGATGAATGATCCCTACCAAAAAGCTAATAACATTCATAAGTTAATGAAAAGTTTAAGTTTTGGAATGTATGTGCCTAGTGTAATCTTAAAAACATTATTTTTTTACGTGAAAGACCTTTAGGAAGGGGTCCCTTGATTTACACCGCCAAAGCAGTTCGCCCAATTTTTGTTAACATGTATCCTTGTTCCTTTTCAGAAATTGAGTTAATGATAAAACACTGCTGCATGCCACCATCACTGATGATTCAATATCGTTCGGCGACTATCATCGAGCTATATCACCAACGGGATACAATAAAAAATTAAACAGGTAACTTTTGTTTTTCTTCTCGGCTTATACTTTTTGTAAGAAACCTGACATGATCTTATAATTTACGTCTTCCACAGGAAAAAAAAATTCGAGCAGCATTAGTTACAGCGGCTTCAGTGAGTATAGCCGGTTGCATCATTGGCGACTGAAATCTACGTTTATGAATCCCGGTCTGAATTTTAATTTTTAATTTTGATTCGAACAAAAATTGAATTAAAATCAAATTGAAATCATTTTGAAACAAAAATAAAATTGTATTAAATTTTTTTTAAAATTTAAAATGGACCTAGGAGCACGGGCGCATGACATAATTTTACCGGCTCCGGATCTCCAGGAAATTAAGGAGGAGATCGGCTGGCTTAAAAACAACAAAGCCCCTGGAGTTGACCAACTACCAGAAGAGCCATTAAAACACGGTGGTGAGACATTGGCTAGAGCGCTGCACTGGTTAATTACCAAGATTTGGGAGGAGGAAGTTTTGCCGCGGTAGTGGATGGAAGGTCTCGTGTGTCCCATCTACAAAAAGGGCGATAAGCTGGATTGTAGCAACTACCGCGCAATCACTTTGCTGAACACCGCCTACAAGGTACTCTCCCAAATTTTATGCCGTCGACTAGCACCAATTGCAAGGGAGTTCGTGGGGCAGTACCAGGCGGGTTTCATGGGTGAACGCTCCACCACGGACCAGGTGTTCTTTTTTTTTTAATCTTTATTAAGGTGTTGACCAGGTGTTCGCTATTCGCCAAGTACGGCAGAAATGCTGCGAAAACAACGTGCCAACACATCATCTATTCGTCGACTTCAAAGCCGCATATGATACAATCGATCGGGACCAGCTATGGCAGCTAATGCACGAACACGGTTTTCCGGATAAACTGACACGGTTGATCAAAGCGACGATGGATCGGGAGATGTGTGTAGTTCGAGTTTCAGGGGCATTCTCGAGTCCCTTCGAAGCCCGCAGAGGGTTACGGTAAGGTGATGGTCTTTCGTGTCTGCTATTTAACATCGCTTTGGAAGGGATAATACGAAGAGCAGGGATTAACACCAATGGTACGATTTTGATTAAGTCCGTCCAGCTATTTGGCTTCGCCGACGACGTAGATATTAGGGCACGTTACTTTAAGAAGATGGAGGAAGCCTACATCAGACTGAAGAGGTAAGCTAAGCGGATCGGACTAGTCATCAACACGTCGAAGACGAAGTACATAATAGGAAGAGGTTCAAGAGAAGACAATGTGAGCCACCCACCGCGAGTTTGCATCGGTGGTGACGAAATCGAGGTGGTAGAAGAATTTGTGTACTTGGGCTCACTGGTGACTGCCAAAAATGATACCAGTAGAGAAATTCGAAGGCGCATAGTGACTGGAAATCGTACGTACTTTGGACTCCGCAAGACGCTCCGATCGAATAGAGTTCGCCGCCGTAACAAACTGACAATCTACAAAACGTTCATTAGACCGGTAGTCCTCTACGGACACGAGACCTGGACTATGCTCGTGGAGGACCAACGCGCACTTGGAGTTTTCGAAAGGAAAGTGCTGCTTATCTATGGTGGGGTGCAAATGGTGGACGGTACGTGGAGGAGGCGAATGAACCACGAGTTGCATGAGCTGCTGGGAGAACCATCCATCGTTCACACCGCGAAAATCGGAAGACTGTGGTGGGCCGGGCACGTAGCCAGAATGTCGGACAGTAACCCTGTAAAAATGGTTCTCGACAACGATCCGACGGGCACAAGAAGGCGAGGTGCGCAGCGGGCAAGGTGGATCGATCATGTGGAGGAGGATTTGCGGACCCTCCGCAGACTGCGTGGTTGGCGAAGTGCAGCCATGGACCGAGCTGAATGGAGAAGACTTTTATGTGCAGCACAGGCCACTCTGGCCTTAGTCTGATAATAAATAAAAAATATTGTTTGCAAATGGGTTCTGATAAACATCTAAAAGCTTATGCATCAAAGGGAGAAATTCCAGTAATTGCTAAATTTGTAGCAGAACTGGCTATATCCGATGAACGACCGCGCTTGATGGAAAAAATTTACGCCATTGCAAACGGAAGGCCCTTATTAGGAAGAAACACTTCAATTCGTTACAGTGTTCTACAAATTGGCCTAAATGTTCCCATTGTTTCCTCACCAGACATTTAATATCTCAGGATACTTCCAGGAGAAATACGAGCGATAAAATGTTCAGGGGAATTTCCAAAATCCAAGATATCTTCTGTGCAATTATCGTATGATAAAAACAGGCCTCCATCAATGAAGGTTGTTGATCTACACCGTTCACTATGACTACATTAGAAAACATTTGGCAGATTTGAATGGAGCAACTTACTTTTCTACGATTGACCCTACGAGTGCGTTCTTTCATGTCGAACTACATGAAAACTCGAGGCATTTGACCAATTTTTTCGCTGGAAACGCTACGTACCGGTATAGAAGACTTCCGTTTGGTTTATGCAACGCTCCAGATATTTTCCAAGAAATTCTTCAAACTATTGTACTGAAGGATGCAAGGGTTGCCGTTATTATCTTGGTGATATTTTCGTATTTGGGAGAACTAAAGAAGAACATGACGAAAATCTGAAGGAGGTTCTTCGTTGTTTGCATCAACATCAAGTTCTCATAAATGAGTCAAAATGTGCTTTCGGGAAACAGTCTGTAAAATTCCTTGGATTTTCTGTATCGAAAGATGGTCTTAGGGCCGATGATGAAAAATTGAAAGCAATTCAAGATTTCCGTACACCAGAAAATCAGTCAGAGGTTAAAAGTTTTATAAGATTTATTTTGAAACGAGCAGACAAAACTCAAAATTTGGGGAATCTTGCTAAATCAGATAAATTCTTCTGGGGCCAAGCTGCAAATAATGTATTCGTATATTTGAAAACTCAAGCGTTGAAATCAATTAAAAAACTGGGATATTTTCGAAGCGAAGATAGAACTGATCTTTTTGTAGACGTTTCTCCTATTGGGTTAGGAGCTGTCTTAGTGCAGTATGACTCTAACAATATCCCGAGAGGGATTTCATGTGCATCAAAATCGCTTTCTGAGTCAGGAAAAAGATATCCTCATACGCAGAAGGAGTCGCTGGCAATGGTGTGAGCAGTTGAAAGATTTTCTTTCTACCTGATGAGTAAGTTTTTTACTATCAGGACGGATTCAGAGGCAAACCAGTTTATATTCGGAAATGGTATAAACATTGGAAAACGTGCAGTGTCACGAGTGGAAGCATGGGCGCTCAGGCTTCAATCTTATGATTTCGAGGTTAAACACGTACCTGGGCACTCAAATGTTACGGATGCATTATCTCGTTTAATCAAACATACACAACGCGATGAACCTTTCGACGAAGACAAAGACAAACATATTCTCTATGCTTTGGAAGCAGGGACGTTTGAGATTACATGGACATGGAGACATAGAACAGCATTCGGAAGACGATGAAGAAATGATTGCAATACGTGACGCTCTGGATAGCAATTATTGGCCTGGTAATATGAAGCAATTTGAAACTCATGCAAAGGAACTACGCACACTGGGCCCAAAAATTTTCAGAGGTGACAAAATCGTATTGCCAAAGTTATTACGGAAGAAGTCACTTCAAACAGCACATCGCGGCCATTTTGGTACAGCAACTATGAAGCGAATGATGCGTGAATATTTCTGGTGGCCAGCAATGGGCAAAGACGTTGAATCTTTTATCAAAAGTTGCGAAACATGCCTTACATTATCCAAAAAAAAATCCTCCAATACCATTCACCGTCTTCCAGAAGGACTAGGGGAAAATTCTCCAGGTCGATTTTTTGTCATTGCCGTCTTGTGGATCAGGAGAGTTTCTAGTACTAGTAGACACATATTCGACATACTTATCTGTAGTAGAAATGAAGTCAACGGATGCAGCTAGTACCATTCTTCCGCTTAGTAGAATATTGTTCGTATGGGGTCTACCTTTAGTGCTTCAAAGCGACAACGGTCCTCCATTCCAGAGCAAAGAATTCGTGGATCATTGGCAGAATAAAGGTGTTCGAGTGTGAAAATCTATTCCTTTGAGTCCACAGTCGAACGGTGCTGTTGAGCGACAAAATCAAGGACTGATCAAAGCAATAGCTGCAGCCAAGTAGGAAAAGGAGAATTGCAAAAATGCTCTACAAATTTACGTTCACACACATAATACGGCTAAACAACACTCTCGATTGGGAATTACCCCGTTCGAGCTATCAGTTGGTTGGAAACATAGGGGTATTTTTCCTGCACTTTGGGAATCAAAGTCAAATGAACCAGATATAGAAGATATAAGAGAAAAGGATGCTGTTGCGAATCTGATAAGCAAATAATATGCAGATTATCACAGAGGTGCCAAGGAATCGGAAATAAAAATTGGAGATAAGGTTGTTGTTGCAGTCCAGAAGAAAAGTAAAACCGATCCATCGTTTTCGCAAGATAGATACACAGTTATATCAAGAGAAGGAGGACAAAATTATCATTAGAAGCGATCGCGGGGTACAGTACGTAAGGAAAATTCAAGATGTGAAATTGGTACCGTACGAGCTAACAGAACATGATTCAGATAATTCAAGAATGGATTATTTACAGCTTGAAATAAGGAATGATTATAGAAAGGGTATAACATTCAATAACATTAGTATCTTGTAGCTTTATTTGAAATTACACGGCAGGTACCACCGTCCATCGTCATAGGGGCTAAAACCATCGAAAGGAACGTCCTTTAGCTAGAACTCCACTATAGCAGAACGTATCTCCTGAGCTTACGATTTGATACGAATGAGTTTGTCAGAAAAGTTTCTCTTTTATTGGTTTTCGAGACTATGACGAAAAGACGAAAATACCTGCCTTAACCCTATATATTTGCATTTTTTTTCAATAGATGAGATTGGAAACGAAGAAGTTTGTGGGGACGTACACCGAGAGAAGGATGATACAGCTGAAATGAATGAGCAACCAACAAGAACTGTGGATGAAGGATGCTCAAGCAAAATGGAGAGACCTAAGCGATCAGTTCGTAAGCCGACGAAATACAATGACATGTTTCCTGTCCTTCAAAGTCAGTAAGTAAGTCAGTTCGTAAGCCGACGAAATACAATGACATGTTTCCTGTCCTTCAAAGTCGTTAGTTCATCAAAGTCGTTAATCCGTCAAGCTCTGATGTTCTGGTGTTCGAAGTCCGGATCCGTCGCAACAAGTTCTTCCAGTTCGTCTATTCCGTCCAGTTCGTCCAGTCCGTCCATTCCATCCAGTCCGTCCATTCCGTCCAGTCCGTTAGTTCATCAAACCCGTTATTCAAGAATTCATTCTGTGTGAAAATCCGGATCGTCAGTCTAAGTCGTCCAGTTAGTCCCACCAAGTCCGCCCAATTGCCACGTCATGGAAGACAGCGGTCACCACAGAGAGAAAATGCCATTCTTCCATCCATTGGCTCCTTGTGCAATTACGATTGCTCTGGTCAATCACGGGGTAGCAACTACGATATGCACGGTCATCATGCTCATACTCATGCTCAATATTGCACTGTCAATTTTGGTTTCACAGTAAAAATTACCAATATCTCTTAGTTTTTGGAACCATCTCCAATGGATTTGGAAATTTTGCATTTATTGATTGCTTGTATTTTGATTTATTTGTTGGCTTTTCTTTCTTTTTGTGGAGTTTGTGTTTAAGTCCATTGTCAACTCCCGGAGGTCGCATCTCTTCATTTTAGCTGATGTTAGGACAGGACACTACCAGCTAAGTACGCAACCTCTTATTTGCTATCCCTGCAAATGTGAAATTTAAACTTGTCAATTCACCATTCACCACCATTTTCCTAACAAAAAGTGAAGGAACGAAAGATAGAAAAGGTGAAAAAATGACTGACACACTTCGATCCATTCTAATCATTTTGCATTATTGCAATAGACATATTTCGTAGCTTGTTCTGTTGCACGGTTTTGATCAGGTTAGTGTCATCCCTATCTCGCACAATATATTTATTTTGCGGCCAACATTACGCAAATAATTCCCTCTGATATTTCTGGATCCCAAGAGAATCAAATTAGATGTTGGTAAACGAAACAAATACTACCATGAATTTTACTTTGAGATGATGTCTACGAAAACATGGTGTCGTGCCAACCACATGGTTTTGATACGACAAAATGTGCGAGGCGATTGAAATTTTGCAGTTTTTTCGCCTGTATAATAATTTTTGTTTACTCATCCATATCCAGGATGGTTTATCCCTAAAAGTGCCACAGATGGTCCTATTCTAAAATCGCTGGCTCATCACCTTTGGTAGTTATTTCCTGACCACAAGTCCAGAAGTGCACCAAAAGAGTAAGATGAATTGATTTCGAAATCGTCGTCGCAAGACTCTTTTTTTTTTGCTTTGCGCTGCCCTACAGCTTCTTGAAAAAATGTTCTTTTGTAATACTACTTGTCTAACTGAGACCTAACCCGAACATTGCGAAATAAACGGTCGTTAACGTATCTGCAGCAATCTTGCTTGGAGTCTGCAGGCATGCAATTTTAATTAGAACCCAATTTCGAATGTTCATATTTTTCAAACTCAACCACTCGCAGGATGGAGTGAAAGTTCTAAAACAATTTACCTACCTTTCTTGCTGCCCAGGTTGTTTCTGGAGAAAAACAGATCCAACTTGAAACTTCTTGTAACAGCGCCGTTCCATCCGGAGGCGTTATACCTACTGCATAGCAGACTCGAGCGAGCAACATCATCACGATGAAAAACAGTGGAACTAATTAGAAACACTTTGAGAATTTTAGTTTTGCTATCGCCGTGGGCACTGGCTTCCCGTGAATCCTTCTCTCATACATCTCTGCCGGAGTTATCAGAAGGTGTCTCCCCCAACACCCGTGCCACGTGGAGGCCAACTGTTTTTGCAACATTGTTGAACCGCAGCAGGAAATGCTTTCACTCCGAAGGTGTATCGGCAAGATCAGAATCCGAACGTAAAAAAAAGAAACAGTTTCCCAACCGATTCGGTTCCCTAGTGCGGATCGGTGTGTTGAAGAGGAGGGGGATACGACTTTGGCACAGGATACAACCAGCAGGAAGTCGGCTCTGACACAAGTGCAAAACTTTAATAATTTAAGTGGAAAACTTGATGTCGATGTCTTTTTGCCGTCTTCCGATGGCCTGGTGGCTTTTCCTGCTCATTTTATGACGAGGGATGGAAGGTGATGGAATTGGAAATGAGAAGGGTCGTTCGCACAGGGGCGTGGCGATAAAAGTGTGTAGTAGACAGATTTTATAATTTTTGATATTTTGAAGTTTGTGTACAAAAAGTGTTTTAGTGTTATTTTTTTTAGCAAAATAATGTGGTTTATTGACTTCTTCACATTTCCTACTGTTTGTAGTTTAAATATCAATACAAATCATTTATCGTTTCAAGCGAAAGTGTTGTTTGAAGGACATTTAGACAGTGGAAAAGTTAGGTAGACCACTAAATTAAAACCTCAAAAATCTTACAGAAATCCTAACTCTGTGAAAGTAAAATTGCGGATGCATTTATCCGCGGTGTTATCGTCATGCTCACAAGACCCTTGGAAGGAAAATTCCGATCCTAAGCACGCCCTCGTTGTAGGTGCAACTCATCCGCAGAGCGGTAGAACAAGCACGACTGACTGGAAGCGTGTGCAATATTCGACAAACTTACTGCTGGTTTTATTATGCTAATTTCATACCCCTCTCGTGCTGATCCTCTCCTTTCTAACTTTTCCCTTCCGTGTCGTCACAAATCGCAAGGTGTGGGAGCAGAAACTTCGGCCGGGTTCAGCGCGAGCGTTGATGAAGTCTCGGTAAGGCGCAGTACGTCCGTCCCGTTGCTATCGCTGGCCCAGTTGGGTCTGTGTGTGGCAGCGTGCTTCACTAATAAAGAGTTGACTGTGTGGCTGTTATGGTTATGGCTCGGTCAGGGTGTCATCCCTGTCACGGGAGACGACAAAGCTGTCGTGTATTTGTCCCTACCGAAATCATTATTTATCGTTTTGGGGTTGACACGCGAAACGTAAAGGTTGGTAATTATTGCTGGCTGTTAACTTGAAGCAACTTGTTTAATGATTTGAATTATGACGGTCGAGCTTGGAAGTGGAAGGTGTTCCACGTGAACCAATTAGCTTAAGGAAAGTTAGGAAAAAAAATCAATCCTTGAATATTTTATTTTGAAGTCACGGTCGTAAATAATTATGTTCTTTGAAACTCTACAGGTAAGGCGCCTAACAAAGATCTGGTCATACCTCACAAGTTCCAATACTCACGCTTCCACCTAGCCTATTAAACTATTTATCTAATCTGTCTGAACAAAATTGCAGTGCCTTAGTCAAGGCCTTGTCAGGTTACTACCGGTTGCACTATCACACGGCAAATATTCAACGCATTGAATCAACTGTTTGTGATAGTTGTGAATCCGATTATGGAACTTCTTATCATCTGATATCTAACTGCCCAGTCTATGCACAATTGCGTTTCCAAATATTTGGTAAACACTTCCTTTGTGAAATTGACCACAGAAACTGAAACCTTTTTTCTGGTACGGCTACTCTTAGCCCTCGAGGAATCTTTTCCGATGCCCAGAAGGGGAATCGGTTAAACCCACAGACTGCTGGTCTGACCAACGGCAATCAACGAGGTGGGCTCAAAAGGCCTCGTTTGGTCTTCGAGTCCCAGGGTCGTTTTTCGAAGATGTGTGGGGGGGTTTCGGACCTTCTTAAGTATGGGTTGGGGGATAGTTTTAGAACATTTTAATTTACTCACTTGCAGTGTTTTACAGAAGCTCGTGTCGAACAAGAATGGTCGCAGTCGTCACTGCGGGAATGCGAGCTTTACTTATGGATCCTGTACACCTCCGGTGGTGCAAAGGGCCGACTTGAAAGATCTCCATCTTGAGCATTGCCCGGCTATCGCTTTAACCTGTTGCCAGGTTAGATTTCGGTCGACTTCTTTTATTTCTTTATTGAGGCTTCGCCGCCATGAGCCTCTGGATCTGTCTCTGCTGCGATGTCCCGCTGGGTTCCAGTCTAATGCTTGTTTACAGATTTCGTTTCCGCCCCTACGTAGAGTGTGGCCGACCCAGCCCCACTTGACAACGACAACGTGACAACGACGATGGAGCTCGTTGTTTGAGATCCAGTTGTGAGGCCACCAGGCCCGAATTATAAATTTTTAATTTTTTTTTTATATTTATTTATTTCGTCAAACATAATGTAGACTACATTAAAAAAAACTTATAACTATGTTCTATTGTAACTAATGTTCCTAAAATACTTTCTTAGGCTCATACGAGGCATGGCTAAATCAATTGCTTCACAATACTGATTGTAAACAGACATCATTTGATTCATTGGACTAAATTTTGCATAATTTGTTCGATGATGACAGGTGGCAAACAAGTTTCGATTTCTCAATTGCCGAGTAGGAGTGTAAAAATTTAAACAAGACAATAGTTTGGTGGAATCAATGCGGTGCGAAACAATATCATTCACAAATGAGATCATGGCAAACTCACGACGCTTTTTCAATGATTGGATATCTATAAGCATACATCGCGCCTTGTACGACGGAAGTGGGAATGTTGTCCACCCTAATTTGCATAAATATAAAAGGAATTGCTTTTGAATTGATTCTATTCGATCATCATGTGATTTCATATACGGAGACCATACAATACTACAATATTCTATAATTGATCTGACATACGCAACGTACAAAGTTTTAATTGTATAAGGATCTTGAAAGTTATAACTAAATCTTTTAATAAAACTGAGCATATTTGTTGCTCTATGGATAATGGTGTTGTAGTGGTCAGTAAAGGTTAGCTTATCATCTAAGATTACACCCAAATCTCTAACCCTTTCACATTTTTTTACTGGTTGATTTCCTAGAGTTACAGTTATCGATGGTGTGCTCCGTTTTCTACTGAAAGTGATAAAATTACATTTCTTGACATTAAGTTGTAGTAAGCTTTTGTTACACCAGTTATCAAATATGCGTATTTCGTTCAAGTAGATGTCATTGTCAACAGTATTTTTGATTTCCATAAATAGTTTCATATCGTCCGCATAAATAAGGATTTTAAGATGCTTAAGAATGAGTGATATATCGTTTACAAACAATATGAATAGAAGAGGTCCTATATGCGAGCCTTGGGGAACTCCAGATGTTACATTGACTGGAAGCGACTGTTTCCCTTCAAATCGTACTATTTGTTGGCGGTCAGTTAAATACGATTCCATCCACGTAAGGAGTCTCATCTCAATTCCCAATTTCTCAAGCTTGAAAATCATCATAGGAATATCAAGTCTATCAAATGCTTTGCTGAAGTCTGTGTAAAGCGCCTCAACATGACTACCTTTGTCCATAGCATTCAATGAGTAATATACCGCAGGCATCTGTTAATGAACACCTGCAGCCGTTGAGTGTTCTCCACTGATACACACCATGTTTCGCTAGCGTATAACAGCACAGATTTCACGTTAGAGTTGAAAATTCGTATTTTGGTGCGTTCACTTATCTGCCTGTTTTTCCAGAAATTTCTTGAACTCGAAAAGGCAGCCCTTGCTTTCTTGATCCGTGCGCCTATGTCGATCTTGGTACCGCCGTCTGACGCCATTTGGCTACCAAGATATTGAAAGCTTTCAACATTCTCCACTGGTTGCCCGGCTACTGTGAAACTGGAAGGAGTCACCGTGTTTACATCCAACGATTTGGTTTTGTTGACGTTGATGACTAAACCTGCCGAAGAGGAGCGCTCGGCAAGGTCGTTGAGCTTACTCTGCATATTAGAGCGCCGTTGCGCGAGGAGTGCAACATCATCCGCCAATTCGAAGTCATTTAGGTGCTCCATGGTTATAGGCTGCCATAACAGTCCGCGGTTTGGTTCACGGTCAATCGCATCTACCAGAATCTCGTCGATTACGACGAGGAACAGTAACGGTGATAGTATACATCCTTGCCTCACACCAGCTACGACCCGGATAGGGTCGGACAAGACCCCATTGTGCAGCACTCTAGACGAGAAGGCCTCGTACTGTGCCCCGATGAGGCCGATGATTTTCTCAGGAACCCCCTTGCGTCTCAGGGCGCCCCACATATTCTCGTGATTGAGACGGTCGAAAGCTTTTTCGTAGTCAATGAATACCAAGTAAAGGGACTCTTGGAATTCGTTGACCTGCTCCAGAATTATGCGGAGCGTGACAATATGGTCCACACAGGATATTCCGGCACGGAATCCGGCTTGCTGCCGCCGGAGAGTCGCATCGATCTTCTCCTGAATACGGCCTAGGATAATTTTGCATAGAACTTTGAGAACGGTACACAGCAACATAATGCCTCGCCAGTTATCGCATACAGTCAGGTCACCCTTTTTGGCCACTTTCACTAAGATACCTTGCATCCAGTCGACCGGGAAAGTTGCGGTGTCCCAGATATTACGAAATAAACGATGCAGTAGTTGAGCGGATGTCATGGGGTCAGCTTTGAGCATCTCGGCTGATATGCGGTCGACCCCTGGGGCTTTATTCGATTTCATGCTTTGGATGGCTGTTTGAATCTCTAGCAGTGATGGAGCTTCGGTATTGACGCGTGTTATACTTCGGATCCTAGGCAGATCATGCCGAGGTGGTGATGGCCTGGCTGGCACTTGAAAAAGTTGTTCGAAGTGCTCGAACCAGCGTTTCAGCTGGTCAGTTGGGTCGGTCAATAACTGATCATTCGCGTCTTAGGCATCGTTGCATTCATCTTCACCCCGCTTAAGCGTCGTGAGATATCGTAGAGGAGGCGAATGTCCCCGGTTGCGGCGGCTCTCTCTCCTTCGTCGGCCAGAGAGTCTGCCCATGCTCGCTTGTCCCGTCGACATGAGCGTTTTACTTCCTTCTCAAGAGCCGCGTATCGTTGACGGGCTAAGACTTTGGCTGCTCTGGTTTTCGATCGCTCTATCGCGGCTTTGGCTTCTCTTCGCTCCTCTATCTTTCTCCAGGTCTCATCGGTGATCCATTGTTTTCTCTGGGTGCGTAGTTCGCCCAGATTGTTCTCGCTGGTGGCGATGAAGGCATTCTTGATGGCGGTCCATTGGTCTTCCACGCTGCCACCTTCCGGAATATCTGCAGCACGCGTCTCCAGTTCTTCAACGAAGGACCGTTTCACCGTGGCATCTTCCAGTCGGCGTGTGTTGAATCGTCGTCCAACTCTTTCCTCCTGCCGACGAATCCGCGCAATGCGCAGGCGTATTTCGCCGATGAGGAGGTGATGATCAGACGCGATATCGGCACTACGTTTATTCCGTACATCAAGAAAGCTCCTTTTCCATTTTCGGCTGATGCAGATGTGGTCGATTTGATTTTCTGTAAAGCCGTCACGGGAGACCCACGTGACCTTGTGAACCGGTCGATGAGGGAAGAGCGATCCCCCGATCACCATGTCGTTTTTACCACAAAATTCTGCGAACAGCTCTCCGTTTTCGCTCATTTCTCCGAGACCATGGCGTCCCATAATGCACTCATGGTTCGAGTTGTCGGATCCGATCTTCGCATTGAAGTCGCCCAAACAGATCTTGATATCACCCTTCGGAATTCTATGTACGACGGCATTGAGTTGACTGTAGAAGTTCTCTTTGTCTTGCAGATCGGCAGCATCGGTTGGCGCATAACATTGGATTATAGTATGGTTTCGGACCCGTGTTCTAAATCTGGCAACGATTAACCTTTCACTTATAGGTTCCCACATCATAAGCGCAGAGTGTGCCTGGGCGCTTAGTAGGAAGCAAACTCCGCGATGCCGGGGAGCGTGTTCACCTCGTAAACCAGAGTATAGCAGAACTTGTCCCGACGGCGTTCTGTGTTCTCCAAAGTTTGGCCAACGGACTTCACTCAGTCCCAGGATATCAAGCTTCATGCGGCGTGCCTCATTGGCAAGTTGTGCCAATTCACCTTGCTTGCTGGGTTAAAACGTTCCATGTTCCTATTCGTGTCCGACTTTAGTACTAAAGTTTGTAAAAAATGGGTGGCCAAATAATCTTGAGTTAAAAAAATCTGTAGAATCTATATTTTTGTTTTATTTCAGATTTTGAAAATCCGACCAATTCGTTCACCGCCACACTAGTTTTTTGGTTATCTATTCTTAATTTTTCACAGGTTAATAGAATCTTTTAATAGAAATGTGATATTTCTGAAAAAATCAATCATAAAGTTTTGAATTTAGTGGCCTGTGCCAGAATTACTTCTTACTTACTACAATCATGAACGGATTTAATAACCAATTAAATAATAATAATGTACTTTCTGTCATCGACGCCCTTATCGCTTAATATTCTCCATAACGTTGAGAAACATCAAACATCATTGTCTTGTGACGAAACTGAGGCTATTTTTGTCACCGGAGGGTATAAACGCTCACCAACAAACGTTCTGATTCCAATACTCCTCAATTATGTACTCTTTACTCCAGGTTAGCCTTTGACAAATTCCATTCGTGAAGAAAAAGATCATAGTTGAAATGAATCGGAAATAACCTCACGATTTTTACAACCCACATGGAACGGGGCCCTCCTTAGCCGTGCGGTAAGACGCGCGACTACAAAGCAAGACCATGCTGAGGGTGGCTGGGTTCGATTCCCGGTGCCGGTCTAGGCAATTTTCGGATTGGAAATTGTTTCGACTTCCCTGGGCATAAAAGTATCATCGTGTTAGCCTCATGATATACGAATGCAAAAATGGTAAACTGGCTTAGAAACCTCGCAGTTAATAACTGTGGAAGTGCTTAATGAACACTAAGCTGTGAGGCGGCTCTGTCCCAGTGTGGGGATGTAATGCCAATAAGAAGAAGAAGAAGATGGAACTTCTTTGGTGCATATTTCACAAATTTAATATATTTTTACCAGATTCAGATTTGATCCAGGCATTAGCATTAGCATTAGCATTGTTACGGTGTAATTCGTAGATGTAATTACGGTGTAATTCGTAGGACACTAGTGATACTCATGTTTTACTTTTGAGATCCTTATCCAGAATGCTATCAGAAATCAAGAAGGGGAGTGGTCCTTGATTCCAGTCTTAAACAAAAATAACAAAAGCATGAGGATTACTACTCCTGGCCACGTCCATCTTCACCGTAACTAGGGAGAGGAAGGAAGTGTTGATGTAGTACTTACTTAACGAGAGGCCACCGACTTAGCGACACCCTCATAAGTACCACGGAGTTGGATAATGAGGAAGGTAATCGTTGGGTCAGGATTTGCCTGTAGCTGGCAATATAACCGTGGTAGATCTTACCCCGTAACACACCATGTAAAGGTGTCTACCCAGCATTACCGGTCAGATTCAGATTTGATCCAGGCCGATACAAATATTTAAAAACTATTTTGTCTCCCCCCTCGATTTTTTTGCCAAAAAATAATATTTTGAGGGAGCTACAAAATAAAATTCCGATAATTTTGAAGATTTTCTAATAGGTACAAAAACAAATTTTGATCTTTTTTGCAATCGGGGATTCCGAAAAAAATAGTGACTTTAGTGACCATTTCCAGAAAAATAGTGACTTTAGTGACTTTTGGACGCAAATAGTGACTTTTTAGTGACTAGACTCAAAATAGTGACCAAGTCACTAAAAAGTGACTCGCTACCAGGCGCACGTGGCCCTTACGTGAACGGTTCAACTTCTTAGAAGTTTCGTATGTTATTAGAGCGGTACAGTTGCTCCGTTTCTTCACGGTCTCGATCTTCTTGCTGGCGGTTTTCCTCCGGAAAATCGAGTTTTGTCTGTCGGCGCATAGGCCGACAATCTGTCTTATAGACACGACGGGCTAGTTTCTAGAGAGGATCATCCTCAACAGAATGACCCCGTACTCACAGGGTACGAACGGCATGTCAAGAAATCAGTTCGGTTTTCGCTAGGGTAAGTCCACGTTGGACGCTATTAACTTGGTGGTAAAAACCGCCGAGATAGCGATCCAACAGAAAAGGCGAGGTATTTGATACTGTGTGTTGGTGACTGGGATGCCATCATGCTCTCGTTACACCGGCTTGGCCTGTCGGTGAGCCTGTATCGGATTTTTGAACGCTATTTCCAGAACCGTGTCCTCTTATACGAGACCGATACCGGTCAGAGAAGTGTTCATATTACCGCAGGAGTTCCGCAAGGTTCAATACTGGGCCCGGTATTATGGAACCTCATGTATGACGGGGTTCTGAAGCTAAAGTTCCCTGCTGGTGTTTAAATCGTTGGCTTCGTGATCAGCACCGGGGTGGATTGGATGCGTCTATGTAGAGGCCTGGAGCTTCCTCAACATAAGACGGAATTGTCGCAAGTCGGTTCAACATGCAGTGATTCACGCGGGTGAAGTCGCGATCGCATCAAAGCGGAGTTTGAAGCTCCTTGGGGTCGTAATAGACGACAAGCTAACCTTCGCCAGCCATGTCGACTATGCGTGCTAGAGGGCTTCGACTGCTGTTGCGGCATTATCGAGGATGATGTCCAACAGTTCCAAGGTGTGTGCCAGTAGGCGTAGCTGGTGAGCTCGATGAGGCGCTGTTTTTGAGAAACATTGTTATTTTCTGAGAACTTTTGGTCAGAGGAAGACTTTTTGCACCCGGTGATACATCTAAACCGGATTCAGTGGTAGTTGGTACCAATGTACCCCGTTCGGTTTCGAATAATACCGCAGTTCGTCTCGAAAGATGATTTTAAACAAGCGATGACAGACATATGCAGTCTAATTAAATCGTTGGCCGCACAGATGAATGGATTGAAGGAAGAAATGCATAGACAATGTATTCCTCCTCCAGTTCCACCCAGTCTGAACGTTACAAACCCTTTAAGGAATGTAGAAGTACACCCTAATCAATCAACCGCGATAACTGCACCAAGCGGATAGATCAACTCAGCTTCCTGCAATTCACACTTCTACGTCAAGTGGAAATATTCCACTGCAAATGATGCACATGCAAATGAAACTTTCCATCGCTGGCTCGATGGTTTTTCGTTTAGAACGATAATCCAAATCAAAAGGTGAGACTCGACTTTTATTCGGTTTATTTGAAGGTCATATGAAGGTCTGATTAATTTAATGTAATTACTTCTTTTCAGTTATGAGATTCAGAGACAGTTGTTTGCGCACTATGCCGGCTTCAGAAGGCATGCGGGCCAGATATCTATGTTCCGTCCACTCTGATCGGCCAGCTCGTAAGTCGACGACTCATGTTTGGCCAAAACCGTACAAGGTATGAACTGTGCTCCAATTTAGCGTTGTAAAAATCCTGGGCATTAGAAAGTCTCGTGTTCTTTTTGGATACTTTATCTTCTACTACGAAAGGTTTCGCGAGTTGACGAACTCGGAATTATACGTGCGCGAAGCCTCCAAATGGGGTTTTTCGAGGTTTTTCCGTACTAAAGCGAACAGTTTAGGAGATTCTTGGCGTGTTCGAGCCAAGTGTGCTTCGGCCGTCGTTTCTTCCTCGTTGTTGAAGTCAGCATGGTCGGATCCCATGAGAACCACTTCCTCCCCCCTCGCGACGCGGAACGGAGTAAATTTAGTTGACGAGTTGGCCTGTGAATGGTGCCTGAACGATAGCCAATGCTTTATTTTGAAGCGATCGAGCATCGATTGAACTCTTTCGATGGGAAGGTTGTCGCGTTATCGGACAGTAAAATTGCAGGTACCGAGTTTCAGTGCAAAGCTTCTTTGTACTGATTTTCGGTGCAACTGCACCCACTTAGAGAACAAGTGCATAGTGACCAAAACGTATTGGATCCCTGATTTTGGATCGCGGTAACGATCGATAGCAATTATTTCCCACGGTCTCGACGGAATACGCATATCTCTCATCGGGGGAATCGTTGACGAATTCGCAGGTTTGATATCCTTACAGATCACGCATTTCTGAATAGGGATATGCGCTAATTCGTCCATGGCGCTAGTATCCGTCATTTATTTATTTATTTATTTATTATCAGACTAAGGCCGGAGTGGCCTGTGCTGCACATAAAAGTCTTCTCCATTCAGCTCGGTCCATGGCTGCACTTCGCCAACCACGCAGTCTGCGGGGTCCGCAAATCGTTCTCCACCTGATCGCCCCACCTTGCCCGCTGTGCACCTCGCCTTCTTGTTCCCGTCGGATCGTTGTCGAGAACCATTTTCACCGGATTACTGTCTGACATTCTGGCTACGTGCCCGGCCCACCGCAATCTTTCGATTTTCGCGGTGTGAACGATGGATGGTTCTCCCAACAGCTGATGCAACTCGTGGTTCATTCGCCTCCTCCACGTACCGTCCGCAATCTGCACCCCACCATAGATGGTACGCAACACTTTCCTTTCAAAAACTCCCCTCCACGAGCATCGTCCAGGTCTCGTGTCCGTAGAGAACTACCGGTCTCATAAGCGTTTTGTAGATAGTCAGTTTGGTACGGCGGCGAACTCTATTCGATCGGAGTCCAAAGTACGTACGATTTCCAGCCACTATGCGCCTTTCCTTGCCGTAACCCTCTACGGGTTTCGAAGGGACTCGAGAATGCCCCTGAAACTCGAACTACGCACATCACCCGATCCATCGTCGCCTTGATCAACCGTGTCAGTTTATCCGGAAATCCGTTTTCGTGCATTAGCTGCCATAGCTGGTCCCGATCGATTGTGTCATATGCGGCTTTGAAGTCGATAAATAGATGATGTGTGGGTATTCGCGGCATTTCTGCAATACCTGACGTATGGCGAACACCTGGTCTGTGGTAGAGCGTTCACCCATAAATCCCGCCTGGTACTGCCCCATAAAATATGGGAGAGTACCTTGTAGGCGGCGTTCAGCAATGTGATTGCGCGGTAGTTGCTACAATCCAGCTTATCGCCCTTTTTGTAGATGGGACACACGACACCTTCCATCCACTCCTGCGGCAGAACCTCATCCTCCCAAACCTTGGTAATCACCAGTGCAGCGCTCTAGCCAGTGCCTCATCACCGTGTTTAAACAGCTCTCCTAGTAGTTGGTCAACTCCAGGGGCTTTGTTGTTTTCAGCCGGCCAATCTCCTCCTGGATTTCCTGGAGATTCGGAGCCGGAAGTCGCATGTCCTGCGCGCGTGCTCCTAGGTTCATTACCATACCGCCACCGTTGTCTGCCATATCGCCATTCAGGTGCTCTTCGTAGTGCTGCCGCCACCTTCGGATCACCTCACGCTCGTTTGTAAGAAGGTTCCCGTTTATGTCCTTTCACATATCGGACTGTGGCACGTGGCCCTTACGTGAACGGTTCAACTTCTCATAGAACACTAAATTAATGATTTCGTGTGTGTTACTTCTACGTGAAGTTAAACGATTTATAATGATATGGAAATGCTAATATCATCTTCCAAACTTGGACGTACATGTTCTTGATAGAATTAGAGGCGAAAGTATAGAATTGATAGTTCCGTTAGGATACGGCAGGCTTGAAGAATGTTTTTATAGAAGTCGATTTGAAAGCGAGCGGTGCGGTGTTGCAGCAATCTCGCCCATGCTGCATTTTTCTCTTCAACTAACTACTCACATTCGCCGTCATACCAGTCGTTTCTCTGATCCGGGGGCACCGTGCCAAGTGCAGCGGTTGCGGTGCTACCAATGGCGGATCGAATATCTCTCCAGTCATCTTCAAGAGACGCTGCGCCTAGCTGCTCTTCCGTTGGAAGTGCCACTTCCAGCTGCTGCGCGTATTCTTGGGCTTGTATACCGTATTGTAGCCGCCCAATGTTAAGCCGCGGTGTCCGACTGCGACGCGTGTTGTACACCGTCGAGAGTTTTGAGCACAGGCATACTGCAACGAGGTAGTGGTCGGATTCAATATTCGCACTGCGGTAAGTCCGGACGTTCGTGATGTCGGAGAAAAATTTACCGTCGATTAGAACGTGGTCGATTTGGTTTTCCGTTTCTTGGTTAGGTGATCTCCATGTGGCCTTGTGGATATTTTTGCGGGGAAAGAAGATGCTTCGGACTACCATTCCTCGGGAGGCTGCGAAGGTTATGCATCGTTGGCCGTTGTCATTCGATACGGTGTGCAGACTATCCGGTCCGATGACCGGTCTATACATTTCCTCCCTTCCTGCCTGTGCGTTCATGTCACCGATGACGATTTTGACGTCCCGCAGTGGGCATCCATCGTATGTCTGCTCCAGCTGTGCGTAGAACGCTTCTTTCTCGTCGTCGGGTCTCCCTTCGTGTGGGCAGTGCACGTTGATGATGCTATAGTTAAAGAAATGGCATTTTATCCTCAGCTTGCACATTCTTGCGTTGATTGGCTGCCACGCAATCACGCGTTGGCGCATCTTACCCAGCACTATGAAGCCGGTTCCTAGCTCGTTGGTGGTGCCACAGCTATGGTAGAAGGTTGCCGCCCGATGCCCGCTTTTCCACACTTTATGTCCTGTCCAGCAAATCTCCTGCAGCGCCACGACGTCGAAGTTGCGGGGATGTAATTCATCGTATATCATCCTGTCGCAAACTGCGAAACCTAGCAACTTGCAGTTCCATGTTCCAAGCTTCCAATCGAGATATTCGTCGCCTAGGTCTTTGCCGATTATATCGAGTCGCATTATCTCTTATATTGTTCGTAATTATTGGTTTTCCAGGGGGCTTATTGGGCCTGCGCAAACCTCCTGTCTCGCCGGAGGGCCGTCCTGTCAGGGCTGTTTAGCGTCCCACCTAACACCAGGACTTGGGCTTGTGCGCTTTGAGCGGCACACGGTCGCTTGGGCGGAGCCTGCTTGCGGATACATGCAGCTTTTTATAGAGGTTTAACAGGGCCCACTTAACAAACCTTACCACATCCTAGGCAGGCACCACAACTCGCAGATGGCTGGGGAGGGATCGTCAAGCCCTTGGACATAGTCCCTGCTGCCCCCAAATTACCATTCTCGAGCTTGTTCCAATTCTTTTTGAATTACAATCTCGGAATTATAAATAATATCGCAAAAAGGTGTGTTCTGATGGGTCTGGGTCATTTGGCATAAAGTCATTTGGCATAACGCCATTTGGCATAAGGTCATTTGACATAAAGGCCATTTGGCATAATGGTCGTTTGGCATAACGAACATTTTGCATAATTTTGAACTGCAAGAAAAAAGTGGATCATTTGGCATAACGGACATTTGGCATAATCTAGAACTGTGAAAGCGAAAGGGATATTTCATGTAATGTCTAGCATAGATGAAGTCGGTCTAGGCTTTTTTCTGATAAATTTAGACTGTTGGTAGACATTTTCCGGAAGAACGAAATAAAAAAAACGGCAGAACTACTTCCGAGAGAGGGATCACATCCATCAATGACTTATTCCGGCCACATGCCTACTTTTAAAGTAGGGATTACACCCACCATTGCTTCAATCCGGGCATGCGCCTTAAAACCGAATCAAATCCACCATTTCCTTAATCCGGGTAAGCGCCTAACATTAAAAACTCAAACAACACACTTGTCGTAGACGAGTTACTAAAACCAATCAATTCGCATATGAGTTATTTCAACCAAATCAATCTCAATTGTGCTTTTCGGGGAAGAGATCACATCTACCATTGATTTATTCCCGACAAGCACCTACTTATAAAGAAGGAGTCACATCTACCATTGCCATAATCCGGGCAGGGCCTACTTTTAAAGAAAGGATCACATCCACCAATGCATTGCCACAATTCAGACCAAACACCTACTTTTAAAAAAGGGATTACATCCACCATTGCTTCAATCCGGACAAGCGCCTTCTTTTAAAGAACAAAACAAATCCTCCATTGCCACAATCCGTGTAAGCGCCTATTTTTAAAGAAGGGATCACATCCACCATTGCCTCAATCCGGGCAAGCGCCTTCTTTTAAAGAAGGAATCACATCCACCATTATCATAATCCGGGCAAGCGCCTTCCTTTAAAGAAGGGATCGCATCCACCATGACCTTAATCCGGGCCAAGGATGTTATCGATCATTTAGTAATTTGCGTTCGATCATTTAGTAGTTTGTCAGTAACTCATTCCAGAAGCTGAATTTCAAAATGTGTTGTATGGTGGACTCCTAGTGCGAAGGTTTTTCTACAGATCTGCCTAATGGTTCGTTGTTAGAATTCAACTAATAACGGGGTTATAGCGCTAGTTACAGTAACTTTAACTAAATGATTGGAATTTTGTTATCATTTAGCCTATGTTACTGAAACTATAGCTATAACTCCGTTACTAGTGGAACTCAACCAACGAAACTTTAGACAGAGTTGTAGAAAATCCTTCGCACTAGAAGTCCGCCATACAACACATTTTGAAATTCAGCATCTGGAATGAGTTATTGACAAACTACTAAATGATCGAACGCAAATTACGTTCTTTTAAAGAGGGGATTACATCCACCACTGCTCTAATCCGGGCATGCGCTTCTTTTGCATTGCATTGCAAATGTATTCTTTCCACGAGAGGATAATGTCTTTTTAATATTGTTATCGACGGGTGTTATATTTACTATTCCAGGTTGTTTCCTGCAGCACTTAGTTACCATTTAGCGAACGCAAAGTAAAATTATGCCAAATGTCCGTTATGCCACAAGACCCTCACTTTTGACGTTGGTTACAATTATGCCAAATGTCCGTTATGCCAAATGGCCTTTATACCAAATGACCTTATGCCAAATGGCGTTATGCCAAATGACTTTATGCCAAATGGCCCGCTCCCTATTCTTATGCACTTGCATCATTTGAACGCATTCCACATACTTTATAGAACATGTCCCATGTATGTAAGTTCAATCATGGAAACAAAAAAAAATTAAATTTTGTATCAATTTTTTTCCCGTTTTTGGCGGCAGCAAAATAAAATTTCCATTAAAAATTAGAAATTTTCCACGAATAATTAGGAAATTCCCAATAAAGAAATCAGGGTATGAGCAATAAATGAATATTAAATTTCCACAAATAAAACAAAATTTCCATAAGCAATTAAGAATTTTCCATAAAACAAAAATAAATAAGCACTTTTAAAAGCAAAAATAGCAATTATAAAAGAAGAATTTCCCATAAAGAAATGAAAATGTTTTACGAAAAAAATACAAAATGTCCATAAATAAATCAATATTAGCAAGAAACAATTACGAAATTTCCCACAAAATAAATATTTGTTTTCCATAAAAAATTAAAAAAAATCCACAAAATAATCAATAAAAAGCAATAAAAAAATAAGAAAATTTCCATAAAGAAATAAAAGAAAGCAATAAAGCTGATGAAATTTTACATGGACTTCAAACGCTTTTAAAGAAGGGGTCATCTATGGAAAAAAGCATAGTTTGATTGCTTTTTTATATTTCTTTAGGGAAATTTTCTTATTTTTTTATTGCTCTTTATTGTTCATTTTGTGGAAAATTTTTATTTTTTTATGGAAAAAATATATTTATTTTGTGGAAAATTTTGTAATTTTTTATTGCTAATATTGATTTATTTATGAAAATTTTGTATTTTTTTTCGTGGAAAATTTCATTTTTAAAGGAAAATTCTTCTGTTATAATTTTTTTTCTTTTTTTTTTAATGGGCCGCCACTCTCCCCCACACCAAGAAGCTCTAACTTGAACTTCCTGGTAATGGACGCAACTATCTCAGCTTATTAACTGGCAACAAAAAAAGCAAAAAATATTGAAATAATTTAAATTTAAAAGCTGAGAAGATAAACAACTATGAATCTAAATACGAGAGTGAAAATTACTAATCAAAGTTTCATAACAGAATCCCAATGGAGATATTCTCCTTTTAAGGGATCCAGATGAATGAAAACAGCAAACGAAAAACTAAATCGTAACTCAAAATGAATACATCTCCATAGAAACTAACTTGTTCGTAATGGCTTTAACATTTAAATTAAGAATTCATTGATTTTTCCTTTTAGATACTCCTTTGCTTTAATTTTAAACAGGTGTGGATTTGAGACATGTTTCAATTCATTAGGTAAAGCATTATATTTAAGAGGTGCTATATATGAAAAACGACGTTGGCCTTGGGTGGATGAAGCTCTTGCAAATGCCAAATTACCAGCTTGTCGCGTTGCATGAAGTTGAGTGACATTGCTGAGGATATATTACAATGAGTAGTGCTGTGCAATATACCATGAACCATAATTATTGTTTGTAACTCGCATAAACCAAGAAGTGGTAAAATGTTATGAGAAGTGTTGGTATAAAGGGCAGAAGTTGAGTGTAAGTATGGCAATTTAAAAATAATTTTAAGGCATCTATTTTGTAACACTTGTAGCCTGATCAGTTTAGATTAGCATGCACGACCCCATACTGTTATAATGTATTGCAGCTGGGAGTGAATATGAGCATAATAAAATTTCATTTGGGGGCAGCATGGACTATGTCCAAGGGCTTGACGATCCCTCCCCAGGCCATCTGCGAGTTGTGGGGCTTGCCTAGGATGTGGTGGGGTTTGACAGTGGGCCCTTTTAAACCTCTATAAAAAGCTGCATGTATCCGCAAGTAGGCCCCACCAAAGCGACCGTGTGCCGCTCAAAGCGCACAAGCCCAAGTCCTGGTGTTAGGTGGGACGCTAAACAGCCCTGACACGACGGCCCTCCGACGAGACAGGAGGTTTGCGCTGGCCCAATAAGCCGCCTAGAAAACAAATCATTACGAACAATATAAGAGATAATGCGACTCGATATAATCGGCAAAGACCTAGGCGACGAATACAGGATCACGATTGGAAGCTTGGAACATGGAATTGCAAGTCGCTAGGTTTCGCAGGTTGCGACAGGATGATCTACGATGAATTACATCCCCGCAACTTCGACGTCGTGGCGCTGCAGGAGATTTGCTGGACAGGACAGAAAGTGTGGAAAAGCGGGCATCGAGCGGCTACCTTCTACCAAAGCTGTGGCACCACCAACGAGCTGGGAACCGGCTTCATAGTGCTGGGTAAGATGCGCCAACGCGTGATTGGGTGGCAGCCAATCAACGCAAGGATGTGCAAGCTGAGGATTAACCGATTCAACCCGGATTTTTTTTTCGTCGTATTTCAACATAAATTTTGGACATTCTGCTTCAAAAACGTATGCAAACCATGAAAAAGTAGAAATATGGGGTAAAATATTTTTTTGAGATCTTCTAGGGCTTCCAAACCTTCCTTGAGTTCAGATCTTGATGATCTACATAAACAACAAAGCGTTTTACGGGGCCTCAATCCTTATTTGAAGTTGGCATTGCTACTTGAGACATAATTAAACTATTTTTTATCAAATCGCAGTGTTACCAAAACATAAACGGTACTCCAAACAATTCTTGAGTTCAGATCTTGGAGGCCTACAAGACCAACAGAGTGATTGGTAGGTACCAGAGCTTGTGTGTTAGATGTAAAAACCCCATGGGACGTGATTATGTCAATATATAAAAACATCCACATTCCCAGAATATCTACGGTACTCCAAACCTTTCTTGAGTTCAGATCTTGAAGTTCTACAACACCAACAGAGTGATTCATAGGGTCCTGAGCTTGTACGTTAGTTGGAGCAACCCCTTGGGACATCATTACACCAGAATATGCAAATCACAGCATTCCCATAGTTCCTGGGGTTATCCAAGTCATTCTTGAGTTCAGATACTGGAGGTCTTCAAGACCAACAGAGTGATTCATTGATTTCCGAGCTTGTGTGTTAGCTGGAGAAGCCTCATGGAACATCATTACACCAGTATATACAAAATACAATATTCCCAGAGTATCTACGGTACTCCAAATCTACAAGGCCTACAAGACCAACAGAGTGATTCAAAGGCAACTCAGCTTATGTGTTAGTTGTAAAAACCCCATGAGACATCATTACACCAGTATATGAAAATTGAAACAATCCCAGAATATCAATGGTACTCCAAACGATTTTTGAGTTCAGATATTGGAGGTCTACGAGGCCAACAGAGTGAATCATAGGATCCTGAGCGTGTGTGTCAGTTGTAGAAACCCCATGGGACATCAATATACCAGTATATACAAATCATAACATTCCCGGAATATTTACGGCGCCATACATGAGTTCAGATATTGGAGGTCTAAAAGACCAACATAGTGATTCATGGATTCTGAAGCTTGTTTATTAGTTGGAGAACCATCATGGAACATCATTACACCATTATATAAAAATCTTGTTAGTTGGAATTGCTCAAATGGACATCATTACGTACACAATACGTAAGTACGAAAAAAAAAGTGTTATTGTGATCACAAACATCGCATCCACAATTTTATCATCTATAGTGTTATAGAGGGGCCCTCCTTAGCCGTGCGGTAAGACGCGCGGCTACAAAGCATGATTATGCTGAGGGTGGCTGGGTTCGATTCCCGGTGCCGGTCTAGACAATTTTCGGATTGGAAATTGTCTCGACTTCCCTGGGCATAAAAGTATCATCGTGCTAGCCTCATGATATACAAATGCAAAAATGATAACCTGGCTAAGAAACCTCGGAAGTGCTTAATGAACACTAAGCTGCGAGGCGGCTCTGTCCCAGTGTGGGGATGTATATGCCAATAAGAAGAAGAAGAAGAAGAAGTGTTATAGAATAAAGCTTGGTACCACGGCGTCTCTTGATGACCGGCTGGGCTATACATGTGAATTATTGCTACTCCATAATCGATCAGAATTAGAGTAAGTTGCACCCTGAAGGCGTTGGTACTCTCATACTTACTTGTTTCATACTTATTATACATATTATATATTTTATACGATATGTTTACCCAAGTGTTTACCATTTCTATACGTATTGAAACCACCAAGGGGTATCATGAGATGACAGTCTAACCAATAAATGACGATTGCGTACCAAGAACTGAATAAAGCTCGCAATACATTCAATCGACAATATAATTGGTTTCAGTATTGCACGGAAGTGGATGTTACTTAGACTAACATTTATATGTAAGAGTAAAGTAATTCACGTATGAATAATATCACAAAATTTCATTTCAAATGCATTTCTCCATACTATGAATTAAATGTAATAGCTAAATCATGTTGCTAAAAAAATCTCTCTCTCAGTTCCTCTGCAACCATTTGATGTGATTCTGCGAGATCGTCAACAGAAGACGTTTCAGTAAAACTTTCGAATCGACATGTTAAGCTCTGGTGCACTGCTGCAAACATGCAGCACACTAGGAGTAAACTTTTTGAAAGCAGTGTACCAAAAGGAATCAATAGTTAAGTTTCTCAATAATAATCTTCTTCAAGGTTAAAAGACTATTATTCTTCCATTTACTTCCACTATTAACTTTTTTATGTATCAACAATCAGATACGCATTTCGTTTCCTACTTGGAAACTTCTTCAGTGTTTGTTATCTTCAGTGTCGATAACAAACACTGAAGAAGTTTCCAAGTAGGAAACGAAATGCGTATCTGATTGTTGATACATAAAAAAGTTAATAGTGGAAGTAAATGGAAGAATAATAGTCTTTTAACCTTGTAGCATTTCCCCTAAGACGCTCTAAAATAATTAATCAATCTTCTTCATCGAAAAAATATTTAGTAGACTAACAGGTAACAGGTCATTGTATTTTTTTTCGATAAATGCTCTCATTATTGATGAATTTTGTGTAAGGTGGTTATTCACAAATTGCGTGACGAATAATAAAAAAAACTAGAAGTTTATTACAAGAAGTGGCGAAGGAGAGAGGGGTGTTGAAAATGGTAATTGTACGTACTATATCGATCTTCCCTAGATGTCCTTCACCATACAATTTTTTGGCGGTAAATTCATGCTAGATCATCGTACATCTTCTTGTTGATCAATTTGAATATAAAGAATTGAACTCATGGACAATTTGTATTGTCGTACATGTTCAACGAATTCTACAATGTGTCTATAATGGTGTAACGAAGTGCAGTAGAGCTATTCCAACTCATAAAAATAGATGGGATGACGTAGATCTTCATGTTGATCGATTTGAGTATTGAGATCTGTACTCATGGACAGTTTGGAGTGTCGTCAATGTTCAACGAGTTCTGTAATGTATCTATAATGGTGTATCGAAGTCCCGTGGAGCTATTTCCACTCATAGAAATAGTGGAGACCTCAAAGATCTTCGTGTTGATCGATTTGAATATTGGGATCTGAGCTCAAATACAGTTTGGAGTGTCGTAGATGTCGAGCGAATTCTGTGGCGTGTCTCTAATAGTGTAACCAAATCCCGTGGAGCTATTACAACTCTTGAGACATCGAAGATCTCTATGTGGATCGTTTTGAATATTCTGATCTGTCTGATCTGACGAATTCTGTTATGTATTTATAATGGTTTAATGAAGTCTCATGGAGCTATTCCAACTCATAAAAATAGTGGGGACATCAAAGATCTTCTAGTTGATCGATTTGTAAATAGGGATCTGAGCTTATTTGGAGTTTGGAGTGTCGTACATGTTCAACGAATTCTGTGGTGTATATCTTACTGTGTACCGAAGTTCCGTGGAACTATTCCATCTCGTAAAAATAGTTAAGAAATCGGAGATCTTCATGTTGATCGTTTTGAATATTAGGATCTGCGCTCAAAGACAGTTTGGAGTGTCGTAGATGTCAAACGAATTCTGTGATGTGTCTATAATGGTGTCACGAAATCCCGTGGAGCTATTCCAACTCATAAAACTAGTGGGGACATCGAAGATCTTCATGTTGATCGATTTGAATATTAAGACCTGTACTCAAGGATAGTTTGGAGTGCCATAGATATCGAACGAACTCTGGTGTGCCTGTAATGGTGTTACGAGGTATCGCGGAGCTATTCCACCTCATAAAACTAGTGGGGACATCGAGGAACTCTATGTTGATTGATTTGAATATTAGGATCTGTACTCAAGGATAGTTTGGAATGTCGTAGGTGTCGAACGAATTCTGTGGAGTGTCTGTTATGGTGTTCCGAGGTATCCTGGAGCTATTCCAACTCATAAAACTAGTGGGGACATCGAAGAGCTGCATGTTGATTTATTTGAATATTAGGATCTGTACTCAAGGAGAGTTTGGAGTGTCGTAGATGTCGAACGAATTCTGTGGAGTGTCTGTTATGGTGTTACGAGGTATCCTGGAGCTATTCCAACTCATAAAACTAGTGGGGACATCGAAGATCTTCATGTTGATCGATTTGAATATTAAGATCTGAGCTCAAGGAAAGTTTGGAGTGCCGTAGATGTCGAACGAACTCTGGTGTGCCTGTAATGGTGTTACGAGGTATCGCGGAGCTATTCCAACTCATAAAAATAGTGGGACATCGAAGATCTTCATATCGTTCGATCTTATTATTAGGATCTGTACTCAAGGAGAGTTTGGAGTGCCGTAGATATCAAACGAATTCTGTGGTGTGTCTGTAATTATATTACGAGGTATCCTGGAGCTATTCCAACTCATAAAACTAGTGGGGACATTGAAGATCTGCATGCTGATCGATTTGAATATTAGGATCTGTACTCAAGGATAGTTTGGAGTATCGTAGGTGTCGAACTAATTCTGTGGAGTGTCTGTTATGGTACTACGAGGTATCCTGGAGCTATTCCAACTCATAAAATTAGTGGGGCCATCGAAGATCTGCATGTTGATCGCTTTGAACATTAGGATCTGTACTCAAGGAGAGTTTGGAGTGTCGTAGATGTCGAACGAATTATGTGGTGTGTCTGTAATTATATAACGAGGTATCCTGGAGCTATTCCAACTCATAAAATTAGTGGGGACATCAAAGATCTGCATGTTGATCGATTTGAATATTAGGATCTGTACTCAAGGATAGTTTGGAGTGCCGTAGAAGCCGAACGAATTCTGTGGTGTGTCTGTAATGGTGTAATGAAGAACCGTGGAGCTGTCCCAACTCATAAAAATAGTGGGGACATCGTAGATCTTTTTGTTGACCGATTTGAATATTAAGATCTGAGTTCAAGAACTGTTTGGAGTATCTTAGGTATTGAAAAAAATCTGTTATACTGCAGGACAGGTGCGGGATATTATCATAAAGCATTTCAATTTCAGTTATTTAATCAGAATGTGGTAAAAAATGGTGTTGATTCCTTAGAACATCAAAATTAGAACTCAAGGATAGTTTGGATGCTCTAGATCATCCTAGTGACCATAACCTGACCTGGACAATATTTTTCCTGGATGGAACAGTTAATTTTGAACATTTTTGCTGAAGAAAGCAAGGCTCTATCTCTTAAAACTGATTTTCGACAACTGATTTTCGTCTTGGGTCATATATGACCCCTCCGGATTGAATCGGTTAAAGGCCGTTTCTTCAACTATAGCATCATCAACGTGCACTGCCCACACGAAGGGAGACCCGACGACGAGAAAGAAGCGTTCTACGCACAGCTGGAGCAGACATACGATGGATGCCCACTGCGGGACGTAAAAATCGTCATCGGTGACATGAACGCACAGGTAGGAAGGGAGGAAATGTATAGACCGGTCATCGGACCGGATAGTCTGCACACCGTATCGAATGACAACGGCCAACGATGCATAAACTTCGCAGCCTCCCACGGAATGGTAGTCCGAAGCACCTTCTTTCCCGCAAAAATATCCACAAGGCCACATGGAGATCACCTAACCAAGAAACGGAAAACCAAATCGACCACGTTCTAATCGACGGTAAATTCTTCTCCGACATCACGAACGTCCGCACTTACCGCAGTGCGAATATTGAATCCGACCACTACCTCGTTGCAGTATGCCTGCGCTCAAAACTCTCGACGGTGTACAACACGCGTCGAAGTCGGACGCCGCGGCTTAACATTGGGCGGCTACAAGATGGTAGACTAGCCCAAGAATACGCGCAGCAGCTGGAAGTGGCACTTCCAACGGAAGAGCAGCTAGGCGCAGCGTCTCTTGAAGATGGCTGGAGAAATATTCGATCCGCCATTGGTAGCACCGCAGCCGCTGCACTTGGCACGGTGCCGCCGGATCTGAGAAACGGCTGGTATGACGGCGATTGTGAGCAGTTAGTGGAAGAGAAGAATGTAGCATGGGCGAGATTGCTGTAACACCGCACGAAGGCGAACGAGGCACGATATAAACAGGCGCGGAACAGACAAAACTCGATTTTCCGGAGGAAAAAGCGCCAGCAGGAAGATCGAGACCGTGAAGAAACGGAGCAACTGTACCGCGCTAATAACACACGAAAGTTCCATGAGAAGTTAAACCGTTCACGTAAGGGCCACGTGCCACAGCCTGATATGTGTAAGGACATAAACGGGAACCTTCTTACGAACGAGCGTGAGGTGATCCAAAGGTGGCTGCAGTACTACGAAGAACACCTGAATGACGATGTGGCAGACGAATATGGCGGTATGGCGATGGACCTGGGAGAACGCGCGCAGGACATTATTCTACCGGCTCCGGATCTCCAGGAAATCCAGGAGGAGATTGGCCGGCTGAAGAACAACAAAGCCCCTGGAGTTGACCAACTACCAGGAGAGCTATTTAAACACGGTGGTGAGGCACTGGCTAGAGCGCTGCATTGGGCCATTACCAAGATTTGGGAGGAGGAAGTTTTGCCGCAGGAGTGGATGGAAGGTGTCGTGTGTCCCATCTACAAAAAGGGCGATAAGCTGGATTGTAGCAACTACCGCGCAATCACATTGCTGAACGCCGCCTACAAAGTACTCTCCCAAATTTTATGCCGTCGACTAGCACCAACTGCAAGGGAGTTCGTGGGGCAGTACCAGGCGGGTTTTATGGGCGAACGCTCCACCACGGACCAGGTGTTCGCCATTCGCCAAGTACTGCAGAAATGCCGCGAAAACAACGTGCCCACACATCATTTATTCATCGACTTCAAAGCCGCATATGATACAATCGATCGGGACCAGCTATGGCAGCTAATGCACGAACACGATTTTTCGGATAAACTGACACGGTTGATCAAAGCGACGATGGATCGGGTGATGTGCGTAGTTCGAGTTTCAGGGGCATTCTTGAGTCCCTTCGAAACCCGCAGAGGGTTACGGCAAGGTGATGGTCTTTCGTGTTTGCTATTCAACATCGCTTTGGAAGGGGTAATACGAAGAGCAGGGATTAACACGAGTGGTACAATTTTCAATAAGTCCGTCCAGCTATTTGGTTTCGCCGACGACATAGATATTATGGCACGTAACTTTGAGAAGATGGAGGAAGCCTACATCAGACTGAAGAGGGAAGCTAAGCGGATCGGACTAGTCATCAACACGTCGAAGACGAAGTACATGATAGGAAGAGGTTCAAGAGAAGACAATGTGAGCCACCCACCGCGAGTTTGCATCGGTGGTGACGAAATCGAGGTGGTAGAAGAATTTGTGTACTTGGGCTCACTGGTGACTGCCGAAAATGACACCAGCAGAGAAATTCGGAGACGCATAGTGGCTGGAAATCGTACGTACTTTGGACTCCGCAAGACGCTCCGATCGAATAGAGTTCGCCGCCGTACCAAACTGACAATCTACAAAACGCTAATTAGACCGGTAGTCCTCTACGGACACGAGACCTGGACGATGCTCGTGGAGGACCAACGCGCACTTGGAGTTTTCGAAAGGAAAGTGCTGCGTACCATCTATGGTGGGGTGCAGATGGCGGACGGTACGTGGAGGAGGCGAATGAACCACGAATTGCACCAGCTGTTGGGAGAACCATCCATCGTTCACACCGCGAAAATCGGACGACTGCGATGGGCCGGGCACGTAGCCAGAATGTCGGACAGTAACCCGGTGAAAATGGTTCTCGACAACGATCCGACGGGCACAAGAAGGCGAGGTGCGCAGCGGGCAAGGTGGATCGATCAGGTGGAAGATGACTTGCGGACCCTCCGTAGACTGCGTGGTTGGCGACGTGTAGCCATGGACCGAGCCGAATGGAGAAGACTCTTATATACCGCACAGGCCACTTCGGCCTTAGTCTGATTAAATAAATAAATAATAAAATTTCAGTAGGACATGTTGGGGAACGAAGCTTTGAACTTTACTCAGTATACCACATAAACTAGCAACCTTTTTTTCAATATATTTTATATGAACTTCCCATGATAAAATAGAATTCAAATGGATTCCTATAGGAATAGTATACTAGATATTTGAAAGAGTCTACTTTGTCAATTGAGACACAATCTAAAATAGGATTTAAATGCTCTGGCAATCGGTTTTTAGATGACTTAAAAACCATGTACTTTGTTTTCATTAAGTTGAGGGACAGAAGGTTACTCGAAAAATACACTTTTAATAATTTTAAATCATGATTTATAGACTCAATCATCATATGAGGGTCACTATTTGGTTAAAATAGAGCAGTGTCGTCTGCAAACAACCTTGGTAATCCGTGCAGTGGCAAACTACCCAGATAATTGATGTACACTAAAACAGTATTGGCCCGATATTGCTACCCTGCGGAACTCCATGGGAGATAACAGTTTCAGAGCTTGTTATTATTAATAACAACGTATTGCTGTCTGTTGGATAGGTAACTAGCGAATAATTGTAATGCGATTTCCCTTATCCCGTAGGCATTCAGTTTCCTTAACAAAATATCATGGTTTAATGTGTCGAAAGCTTTTTTCAACTCTATAAACAGTGCTCCTACCATTTTTTAGAGTCAATTTCTTTAAGAATAAAGTCAACTAACTCTGTGGTCGCATTAGTCGTACTACAGGCTTGCCGCAAGCCATACTGATACGTGTAGAGTAAATTATGCTTTTTGAAAAAAAATACTAATCTATTAACCAACAATTTCTCAAACACTTTATTGAAAACCGAAAGTGTTGAGATGGGTCTGTAGTTATCGAGTGAACAAGGATCACCAGATTTAAAAATCGGGATAACCTTGGCTATTTTTAAACAGTCAGAATACCTCTCAGTTTCAATCATTTTGTTGAAACATTAATTAAAAATGAATGAAAATGCCGTTGAATTACATTTGACCAAACGTGTTGGAATATTGTCTGGACCAGAAGCTTTATTATTTTTTAGTTCAGCAATTAGGTTAATTATTTCATTTGGGGTACTCGGTCTCAAGTATATTGATAGTAGGAACACATATTATTATCGATGGTTTGTTCGCAATATTTTTTCGCCCAAATAAAATGTTCATTTGCTTCCACATCTTTTTATTAGTTGTGTTATTTAATATTTTTTCATAATACGCTTTTTTAGTTTCTAATTGCAATTTTTGCTTTTAAAAGTGCTTATTTATTTTTGTCTTGTGGAAAATTTTTAATTGTTTATGGAAATTTTGTTTTGTTTGTGGAAATTTAATGTTTATTTTTTGCTCATACCCTGATTTCTTTATTGGCAATTTTCTATTTTTTTTATGGGAATTTTCTATTTTTTTAGGGGGAGTATTTATTTTAGTCGTTTTTAACAACATCCCCATTTTGGCAACATAAAAATCCGGTCGTGTTGCCAAAATCGGGAAGGGACTGTATGCGAAGGAATTCTGAAAGAAATTTACGAAGGAATTTTTGATGGATTTTCCAAACAAATAGCTATTCGAATTTACACAAAAATTCCTTTATTTTTCTAGAATTTTTTTTTGATTGCGACATTTCTTAGTGTGCGTTTGTTCCTTTCAAATGGGATACGCCGCGTGGAATTTTGTGCAAATGCGCTTTTGGAAACATTACAACAGCCGCGCGGTGTATCGTATTGACAGCACCCTACAATAGCTAATGCCCGATAGGTTGCCTAGAATCGGCAGATGCAAACGCACTGCATACTGTGATTTTCGTGGGCAATCATCGGCGTGAAATACGACATTCGGCGGCGTGGAGCCAACCGGCGTATGGCGCGCCGCCGACACCTTGACCGGCGTCGGCGTATGTCAATAAGTGTCGACGGCGGCGGCGTGGCGCGGAGGCGCACAGGTCTACCCGTGAGTAGTCATATAAAAATATTACAGAGAACACGTAATAAAGCTTTTTTGAAAAGTCGTGAAAAAATGGATTTCAAAAAGTGTCTGGGCAATAGCCCCACCTTAGCCAAAGACGTTTCATAGCCCTTTATTAGTATTTTATCAATCCCATAATAAAAAGGTTACACATCCTTATGTGCTTGGCATTAAAACCCAACATAAGTCCATTTATTCAGGTTTGAATTACATTTCAATAGTTTCCATAATAATTTCCACTTTTATTAATCACTGAGAAGTTATTTTGTTGCCCAACAGAGTGTTCCAGTGCAAGTTATGCGAACAGTATGCTTGTATCGCTCCAGAATGTTGAGCAAACAGACATTGAAAGTTACATCAAAACTGTAACTTTTTGTATTTTGCTATTATTTTCATTATCTAATACAAAAATACTTCCACATTCACATAGTATTATAGTTTTGCAAATATTTAAAGGTACCAACTGATTTTGACCCTTAGTTAGTTATAGTTTTCCAGAAATCAAAGGGGGCGTTTTGGCCAGGTGGGGCGCATTATACCGTCTTACCCTACCCCTTGGGGTGCTCAGGAAACATGAGTGAGTGAGTGAGGGTAATTTATGTGTGAATAAAAAGTATTGGAAAATGAAGTTTTTAGTGGTTTTGGTGGAATAAAATACCGAATGTGTCTGTTTCATCTAAAGTTTCATTAATTTTTATTCACAGTTTGTGACTCATTTAATGAATGTCATAAAACTTAGAAGGCAAGCCGTTGTTGACTTGATTTTGAAGGACTACAAGGTTCTCGCATAATTATAATCATCTAGTATTTATGCAATGGTTAAATTGCGGATCAGTTTAGCAACTTGTCACAGCACAACGTTATCAATAGATACACGCAACATCATCAATGAACTTCGCCATTTATTACGCGTGTGTGTGGTGAGCAATTTATTGGATGAGATAGGGCAACGTGGTTGCATAATACTGAAACAATGACTCTCACGGGATAATCGATTATTAAGCATGTGGCTATTTAAAAAAATGATATCAACTGGGTAGTGCAGACTCCCGATATTTAACGGAAGCTTAGTCTACATATACACCTATCAGATATATTTTCCGGGTATTGATCGCCCAACATAGACTTTAATTACAATGTTTGAAAAGTTTAAATTCGATTTGCATATGCACGGCATGTGAGAGATTTAATTCGAAAAGTTATTAAATGATAGTACTTTTCTTTGATGGGATACCTACGAATCATCGATTGATAAAGATGATATTTAATTGAGAGGATCTTCTTCTTCTTCAATGACGGTGGTTCTGTGTTTCAATGGCACAACATTCCAACTGGAACTGTATCTTGTGTGGCTTGCAGGGTTCGGATTTCTCACTCACTCACGCGACAACTGATCACTCCACCATGCATTTTATCCGGATAAATTACAGTGCGATAAACTCCGGCACAAGCGATGGTGCGAAAAATTGTTATCCTTCTTCCCATGTTTCGCGAAAATCAAATGCCGCTTGCTTTGCCTCTCCGAGCTGATTGAATCTGACGATGCGCCACGATAAGCAAAAGGTTCAATACAGCAGTTTTTCCCTTCGTTTTCAATCAGTTCATGTGGTGGCATGGTTTTAGTGGGCGCTCTGAATATTTTAAAGTTGTTTTGGGTTCGAATCCCGTTGCGGTCCTAAATTTTTGTAAATATGCTTGTAAAATTTATCTGATGAGGGGACGAGAAGGAAAATTTGTGGATTAAAATTAAATTATCCGGGCGATCCGGCGCTCACGAATTTATCACCCGCCATTCTATCCGGATAAAAATGTTGTGTGAGAATACTTCCTCACAGGGGGACCATGAAAAATCACACTCCGCTAAATGGATTAATCGCAGGTTTTTATTCATATGAGTGAGATTTCCGAAGCCTGGTGGCTTGTATAATGGATACACTATGCCCAGGAAGTCGAGAAAGTTGTCAACCTGATAGGATCCTAGACCGGACCTAAAATGGAGCTTGCCATCTCCGGATTGGCAATCCTACATATAGAGACCCCACAGAGCTTTTTACGCTGATTGATTATCTTTGAAAAGTAGAAATTATATCGCTAATGTTGAACTTAATCTTCTTATATACATAAAAATGAATTTCTGTCTGTCTGAACCTTATAGACTCGGAAACTACTGAACCGATCAGCGTGAATTTTTGTATGCAGAGGTTTTTGGGGCCGGGGAAGGTTCTTAAGATGGTTCGAAACCCCTCCCCGCTTTGGAAAGGGGGGCTGCCATACGAATCAAACACCAATTTCTTCATAACTCGAGATCTAATCAGAGAATAAATCAATTTTAGACGAAACGAAGTTAGTCGGGTCTGCTAGTTTAAAATAAACAAGTAGATAACCAAAACCTAACCAGAATACTTACCTATAAAAAAGGAATTATTCGTTTACCTAAATTAATTTTAATTGGAAGTTGGAACTATTTTATGGATGTTAGCTTTGGCGAAGATTGTCAATTTTTGAGTAACTGAATTTAATCAAGATCCAATTGGGGGGTCCCGTAGCGTAGTTGGCTACACGTTCGCCTTACAAGCGAATGGTCATGGGTTCGATTCCCAGCCCCTCCACCAAACCCTTGTCAGTCGTAGGATGCGCAGCTTAAACGGTGGCGTATTGGGGAGCGCCCTTACCGTTACGACTGTCTGATGACGACTGACAACTTGTTCTTCTCGGAGGAATTCCTCCAACCCGGATAAATGGCAATCGAACAATGCGCAACGATCATTGGATACACAACACAGACAAATGGACACAATGGACTCACGATGAAATGGACTGGCAACGACAACAATAATGGTAATGGAAAAATCTAAAAATAGATTCTGTATGGATTCTGTACAGCGGAATACCACAGTAGATCTCGACACAGTAGCGGTTAAGTAACTTAGAGTGCCTATCAAATAAAGAAAGGAATAAAAATAAAATAAAATCAAGATCCAATCCAATTGAACTTGCTATTATTTTCAATCTAAATAAATTCAAAGTTTTAAATATTTTCCACGGATTATGCTATCCACTATGAGCAACAATTGAAATAGCAGGTTGGTATCACCAAACTCTTGAAACCACAACCAAATCAACCAGATGCTCGGTGCGTTATTACTAAGCTCTCGCAGATATCCATCCACACCCCCTAATTAACCTATAAATTCCGAAACTCTTCGACAAGCCCAACACAAGCAGTTAATCATTCAGTCAACGAGCGCGGGCGGCAGGAAAAAAGCAAACAAACGAAACACATTCTCCTGCTAAATCGCGTACTTGCCCTTTCGTTTGGGCTGCGAAAGCGCGCGCTTGGCGATGATGATTTTGAAATGGAACTCGTGCGAGCATTTCGCCGCAGTCCGCCCTCGGAGAAATGCGCTCGCGCGCGCGCGCCTTTGCCACCGCACGTGAGCCTCTCTGCCCAGCAGCAGCGCTAGAACGAAATGATATAATTACTGAACACGCTTGTTTGCCAACTATCGACACATCAACAACTTCCATCGTTTTGTGGTCGTCATGCCCAAAGCCCATCAGGCGCATCATCGTGCGAAATGAAATGCTTTCGTTTGCTGATCCAATGCATGACTGGCCGCGGAAGGCCAGCTCCCTAACTAACTATAAAACCGACTATGCCGCGCCGGCCAGTTATCAGTCATCAGCCACCACCGTTCGGATTCAGTGCACTTCGAAGCACCACACTTCTTGTTTGTTTATCCCACGCAAATTTGTTGAACGAGCTCAATCATGAAGGTAAATCCACTCAATTCTCAATTACAGAAAAAAAAAAACACTAATTACACGGAGATACGCTTCCCGTTCTTTCCTCCACCCCGCAGGCGTTCATTGTGGTACTGCTAGCGATGGCCATTGCTTTGGTGGCCAGTTTCCCGGCAGCGGACCTCCCCGAGAGTGGGTCGTCCGCCGAGCTGGAAAGGGCAAACCGGGTGGCCCGGAGCAGCGCGTGGGATGACGACCACCATCACGAGGTCAAGGAGATCGTCATTCACAAGACGAAGACAGTTCCCGTTCCGTATCCGGTCGAGAAGAAGGTCCCGGTTATTGTGGAGAAGAAGGTCCCCGTTATCATCACCAAGACGATACCGGTATCGATTAAAATTAAGCGCGTCAAGCATAAGCACTAGGCTGCACGACTGATCTAGAGTAGGAAATAAAATCAAAAATGTAGCTACAAACCTTAGTGTTTTTATTATAAAATGTATGTTGCGAAGGACTTCTGGTGTAGAGGGAGGTCCTCCAGCGTCGAGCATATCCCAATACCGGACTCTTCTAAATAGAAGTGAATCCAACATATCATGTAGTATAAAATTAAGCTATTTAAATGTCCTTCTCTGCGTAACCGGGACCATATGTTGCATTTTTTTTTCTTATCAATTTTTTTAAATTGAAAAAAAATGCTAAAAGTGTTTGTGCTTAAACTTGTCTTTTCTTTGTTGAACTTTCTTTACGAAAAACTTACAGAAGAGATCAACGGCTTGTTCGAAAGTGAATTTTGCAAGGAATACAGTGAGTGCTGTTTCATGGACGTGGAACACTTCCGTCTGTTGCTATTGAGCTCGTTTTGCTCCAATGTACCATATAACATAGTTTTCATACTTTTACCATTTTATCTTTAAGGCATTATTCTAAAATTGTGTTTATTTCTTCATTGTGGACTACAGAAGGGCACTAAATATATTTTGCTGGTTAAAATTGGACATTCAATGGTTTTTGGGGTCACATAAGTATCAAAGTGCATTTTATGTGCAATTTTAATGTATTCTGTAAAAAATAATAATACCCAAGTAATCATTATCATTATTAGAACATTTGGGGGCAATGTACGGCTATTTAAAAACTTATAAGCCTTAAAGTATAGTACTATATGGCCGATTTGGCAAAATATACGGCCATATATTGATAACTTGGGTATTTACAGATAATTGTTGATATTATTGTCTTACTTTGATATTTTTGAAAATTCGGCCGCCACGTGGTGGATTTTGGCAATGAATGCTTTGATAGCACGTGCTATTTGTACTTCGGATATATTTATGAGAGCCTTGGAAAATTATCACAAAAGTATATCCATATGTTGGCTCCACCCCAGCACCCCGAATCCCAGTACCCCGAATGCCGTTACCCCGAAGGCCACTACCCCGAATGGGACAGTGCCCCGAAAGTCATTACCCCGAATGGGACACTACCCCGAAAGGCAATTTCCCGAAAACATTTAGAATCTATAGTATTCTATTATTATGTTTAACACCAACAGATATCGATGAATCGCCAGTTTTTAACCAACAGTTTTGATTTTTCTTCTAATTAGCTTTAACTGTCATTCCTGTCATTATGACCCGGAAAAGTACTATTCTACGAAATGGAGTAAGAGATCCTTTTTTCCAACAGAACGCGTTTTCCCGGTATAAGGCACACAGATGAGATGATGCCTTCTTTGAATGGAAGCGTTTGCCCGGTATAAGGCAGACAGAGTAGGTGATGCCTTCTTTAAATGGACGGGTTTGCCCGGTATAAGCCAAACGGAGGAAATTAGGACTTGTTTAAATGAACGCGTTTGGTCCGGTATAAGGCAGACAGAGGAGATGATGCCTTCTTTAAATGGACGCGTTTGCCCGGTATAAAGCAGACAGAGGAGATGATGCCTTCTTTAAATGGACGGGTTTGCCCGGTATAAGGCACACGGAGGAAATTATGCCTTGTTTAAATGAACGCGTTTGGTCCTGTATAAGGCAGACAGAGGAGATGATGCCTTCTTTAAATGGAAGCGTTTGCCCGGTATAAGGCAGACAGAGGAAATTATGCCTTGTTTAAATGAACGCGTTTTCCCGGTATAAGACAGACAGAGGAGATGATGTCTTCTTTAAATGGACGCGTTTGCCCGGTATAAGGCAGACAGAGGAGATAATACCTGCTTTTAATGAACGTGCTTATACCTCGATAAGGTACACAGAGGAAATACTGCCTTTTTAAAAGTAACGGCTGCTCGAAAGAAGGCGAAACGAGATGATGCCTTTTTCAAGTCAACGCAACTTCCGAAGACAAACAAGATCTCCCTTTCTCTCACTCTCATACACCCTCTCGTCAATTTTGAGTTTTAGACCACGCTTTATCCAGAATCCGGATACAGCGACCAAGGAACAACTTCTACCTTGTTGCCCTAGTAGCCATGCTGACGTGGACCGCAATTGCCTCCAACTCCCTGCATTGTGCATGAAAACGTGCTGCATAATCTTTCCCTGCCATTCAGGAATCTTGAAGAGTGCCATACGAAGTGGAACGGGATCTTACGGGATCCATACTGCATTGAAATAGTTTCAGTTCCAATTATTATTCATTCATATGAATTATGAATAAACTTTTATTGAGTAACATTTTTTTCATTGAAATGAAGTATAAACTTGAAATAATGACTGATTCGGGGTAGTGTCCCATTAGGGGTAATGGCACACTACCCCGAAATCCATTACCCCGGGGTAGTGACTCATTCGGGGTTGTGGAGTTCGGGGTAGTGGCTTTCGGGGTAATTGCATTATGGGTAGTGTCGTAGAGTCCCATATGTTACATTAAAAATGGATTTTTAAGGGATTTTGGGCCAAAAAGGGAAAAAAATCATTAAATATGTATTTTTAATATAAAATAAGCTTCTGAGCTCAAAAACCCCTTGGAATTAATGTTATGCGATAACACACTTTTTTCCAATGAAACGAAACGATACGAAATCTAAAATGTCTATGTTGATTCGAAAAGAAACGAAACGAAATCAAGGTCCATTTAATTCAAAATTTTACGAAACGAAATTTTTTTTTTCCGCGGAAATTTTATTAAATTGGTTTTACATTATGTACGGAATTTTGAAATCACTTTTCAAACTCAAATGACTGTTTTGCGACCATTCTCTATTATTATAAATCGTGTGATAAATCGCCGCATTCCTGTTTATATACCATTGGCAATAAGGCAATACATTGTGAAGCGTGTGCTCCCGAAACTGATCAATCAGTTCAGTTTTATATTAGGATGTAAGTATATAAAAATATAGAAATTGTGTAATTTTTCGTTTCAAATTTTGTTAAAAACCTTATTTCCCTTAAGCATTATGTGCTTATACTTACTTCATATTGACTTATCATCATGGTTTTATTATATTAATGAGCTAACTCGAAATTAGAATATGAATGCATATGTTTTATTTTGTTTTATCCAGTGGGCGTGCGTATACGCAGGCAGAGAATTCATATTAACGCATTTGCCCAAAAGTACACGCGGCGCTCCCCTCAGGAAACTACGCGCCGCGCTTTTTTCTGCCCGTATACTCGATTCTTATGGGGAGATAACATTGCGGCGTTTCCCAAGGTGCGGTTGTTCCTTTCCAATGTGAAACGCCGCACATAGGGGTATTTTGCCATTCTAGCTGGAATAAATTATTTTATTTGTTGGAACCACTCAAATTACTTTGTTTTTTGCTTATTGTGACATAAAAACAATTTTTAGGATATCATGACCTTCATATACACCGAGCTCGCTTTTTACGTGGTTGATTTTCATCAATTTTTCGGTCACCTCAAATTCCACGACTTTTTCAATTTCACCTATTTTTTCCATGATTTTTTGTAGATTTTTTCGAGCGATAAATGTAAAACTTTATTAGTACCAAAGGCCAAAAACAACCAAAAACAAATTGCGTAAAAAAGCGACCCCAGTATAATAAATATATGACTGTTTGTAGAATCCGATCAAAATGCTAGTGATGAGGGTGCAGATTTCCCACGTGCGTGGGTGAGTGAGTAAGTGAGTAATTGAGTGATTTGGTGAGTGATTTAGTGAATAAGTGAGTGAGAAAGTAAGTGATTAAGTGAACAAGTGAATGGAAGATTATCGTTCTTTAGAGTATGAATAAACGCGATAAACCAATAAATGAAGATATAATCGTGTGTGAGAATGAGTGGCTGCTTAAGTGAGTAAGTGAGTGAGTAAATGAGTAAGTGATTTAATGAGCGAGTGAGGAAAATGAGAGAATGAGTGAATGGGCAAATAATTAAGAGTAAGTGAATGAGTAAATGAGTGAGTCAGTAGGTGAGCGAATAAGTTAATGAGTGAGTGAGTAAGTTAATGAATAAGTAAATAAGTTAGTAAGAGATTATGTGAGTGAATGTGCTAGTGAGCTAGTAATCAAGTCAGTGAATAAATGAGTGAGTGAAAAGTTAATCAAATAATGAGTAAAGCTTGAGAGTGAGAAAAATTTAATGAACGATGGAAACGAGGGATTGAGTTAGTTAGTGAAAGGACTAGTTAATCAATTAGTGAGAAAGTAAGCGTGTGAAGCCGTGAGTGACTGATTGGGTTAGTGAGCAAATGAATAAGTTAGTAAGTGAGTGAATGAGTGGGATGAGTAAGCGAGAGAACAAATTAATGATAATTTGAGTAAGAAAAAAACGGGCAAATTAATCAATAGGCGAGAAAGTGAGTGAGTTAGTGACTTAAGCCTGTCCACGTTAAATTTCGGACACTGAGATAATGTACAATTTATTTGTAGCCATTTTATCAATTTGGCAGAGAATGAAAACATGCTGAAAACAACACATAAAGCGAAGAGATACAGCTATAATGTAAATTGATCGTCTTCGTGCTTTGTGAAAATGTTGGAAAATCGCCTTTGAAGATAAGTGTCCGAAATTTAATACGGACAGGCTTTAAGTGAGTATGCGAGATAGTGGATGGGTAGGTGAACAAATGAATAAGAATGTGATTGAGTGAAAAAGTTAGAGGTTATATAAGTGAATGTATAAGAGAATCAGTTTGTGAGTAGATGAGTAAAAACCCAGATTAATCCACCTAGTGGTGATAGTGCCTTTCTCGTTTCTTGTGAGTGAGTATTTTCTTCTCACTTTTGGTATGAAAAAAAGTATTTTGGCCATAACTTCTGAGCCCTGAGTCCGATCCGGCCATGTTTTAATAGGAAACAATGGGACATGATTCCGCGTCGAATGTTGCGAGTAAATCGGCCGAGAGTAAGTGCCTAAATAGAGAAAAATAATTTTTCTTGTAAAAACTGGCCATAACTCCGAAGCTCATAGTCCGACTGGGCCGGTTTTCGATACGAAACAATGGGACAAGATTCCGCGTCGAATGCAACTTGTTGCGAGCAAATCGGTTGAGGATAAATGCGTAAGAAATGAAATGGTTAAGAATAAGTGCCTGAAAAACCAGTGAGATTATTTTGCGCACACACATACACACATTGACATCACTTTAATTCGTCGAGCTGAGTCGATCGGTATATAACACTAAGGCTCTACGGGCTTCTAATCTAATCTAATCTCATACATGCGTAGCCAATACTTGAAAGCATCCTGGAAAATGACGGTTTCTGAATTCCGTCATTTTTCTTTTCATATGGCCAGGCCAACTACGCAGTATGTACCGCAGAGATGACTCCTAGATATTGAGCGACTTCAGGAATACCTAAAGTCACTCAATAGCTTGGAATCGAGGGGAAAGGAAGAAAGCGTGGACCTCCCGTACCAAACGCTTCCAATAATATAGATACCTAATATATGATAAAAATCTTGTACGTGTTTTTTGTATGATGTATATGAGCGTGTATGTGTGTATATGAGTGTGTATGTGTGTTTATATGTCTACACTGATAGACAAAAGTATTCGTCATGTTTTAATAGAACTACTATGAAAACATGACGAACACTCATGTCCATCAGTATATGTATGTATTTGTGTATATGTATGTGTGTATAATGTGAATGTGTGTGTGCGTTTGTGTGAGTGCGTGCGTGTTAAATTTACGGATCATCAAAACCTTACCTCTCCTCAATAAATCTGACGCTGAACATGTTTGAGCATTTACATAGCCTTGATCGCAATATTAGCAAGGGCATTGCCCTTGATAACAATTGATCAGCCCTTGCAAGCACAAACATGCGCACGTCTTCCGGATCTGCAGCACTTTTTTATACACTACACATTTGTTTCGACCGCGGTCACTGCACTGGTTCTATTGTTCTACTTTTAGGCGAATCACCGCACAAAAAGAGCGCAAAAACCAACCGCACTGGAAGACGGTCGAAACGAGACTCCGTAATGGAACGTACACACGGTCAAGCAGTTCGACCAACATTGACTCCACCTCCCGTTTATTCAAACATTCATCAATTTTTATCAACACCGACACGAACAATCAATTTATTCGACCAACAATATCACACACGAACGACCGAAGCACCAACTCGAGCACCAACCATCAAAAAATATATGGGGGTTTGTGCAACTTCACTACAAATGCTCAAACATGTTCGGCGAACCTTGACTCCACCCCCGACAACTCAAACCAAAATCAAACCGTTTTAATTTTTCCCAACCGAGCCGCCAACTGTCAAATGGTTGTTCGAACAACTTCACACACGTTCCAACAAAGCAGCAACCGAAGCGTTTTCTTGGGGGTGAAGTCAATGTTCGTCGAACTGCTTGACTGGTGTGTACGTAGCATAACACTAAGGCTCTACGGGCTTCCTATAAAAAGTTCGTTTTTGGAGCGAACATATAGCCTTTAAGTAGGAAAAGGTGGGTAGACTTGATCCCCGGGGAGACTTTATCACCCCCTGTTTTATCGAGAACTAAAGTAGTTTTGTTCTAGCGTATTTTTTAGTATAGATCCTCTAGACAAATGACCTTTATGTGGTGAGTTATTTTTTGGGTTGACAAACTTATTTATTCTGCAGGGCGGTTTGTATGTTTTGACCTTCCTAAAGATTTTTTTATTGGCCACGCGAAATTTGAATAACTTTTCATAACAATGACCAAATGCTTTCGTTTTTTTCACAGCACAAGGCCATAAATGTGCTTAATGATTTGTACTGGTGGAAATGTCAACATTCCATCAAAGTTTTAGAATATCTGGATTTAAAGTTATTGCCTCATTATGGGGACATTTGATCCCCCATTAGTCACCCATACAAAAATTTGGCGAAAAAATTAAAAAAAATATAAATCTGTTCTCAGGCTTCTGATTTTTTTTGTAGATTTGACAGATTTGGCAGGAAACATTATTTATTGGGTAGATATCATAGAAAGAGGATCAAGTCTCCCCAAATTTAAAAATAACATGTGCTGTCGAATTCAATAACAAAAATCGTTCATGTATACGCACAGCAATTCGAAAATTGCGCGTGTTTTGAAGGAAAAATATTTAAAAAATCTGAGGGCACCTTTCTAATTTTAACAAAGCAAGCTCTTGAAGAGGGATCAATTTCCCCCGAATATTTTGAAAGTAGACTTCTGACAGCACTCTAAAAAATCGATTATGAATCAATAACAACAATATTTTAAGGACTGTCATACATCAGTAAGGTTAAATACTATATTTCTTAGAGAGTCAGTGTGGAAATTTCGTATGTTTATTTATTTTTGGCTGTGATACATCGGAAATCAGAAAAGGGGATCAAGTCTACCCAGTCTCCTCTATACTTTGTATACAAGAAAGGCTAAAAGAATTTTGGTCATAACTTCTAAGCCCATAGTACGATCGGGTCAATTTTCAATAGGAAACAATGGGACAGGATTCTGCGTCGAATGCAACTTGTTGCGAGCAAATCGGTTGAGAATAAATTCCCAAAAAAAGAGCTAGAGTTTTTAATGTGCTTTTTTATGAAAAAAAGTATTTTGGCCATAATTTCTAAGCCCATAGTCCGATCGGGTAAATTTTCAATAAGAAACAATGGGAAAGGATTCTGGGTCGAATGCAACTGCGAGCAAATCGGTTGAGAATAAGTGCCGAAAAAATGACCTAGACTTTTTAATGGGCTTTTATATGGAATTTTTTTTTGTTGTTAACTTCTAAGCCCATAGTCCGATCGGGTCAATTTTCAATAGGAAACAATGAGACAGGATTCTGCGTCGAATGCAACTTGTTGCGAGCAAATCGGTTGAGAATAAATTCCCAAAAAAAGAGCTAGACTTTATCATGTGCTTTTTTTTATGAAAAAAAGTATTTTGGCCATAACTTCTAAGCCCATAGTCCGATCGGGTCAGTTTTCAATAGGAAACAATGAGACAGGATTATGCGTCGAATGCAACTTGTTGCGAGCAAATCGGTTGAGAATAAGTACCCAAAAAGTGAACTAGACTTTTTAATGTGCTTTTTTATGAAAAAAAGTATTTTGCCCATAACTTCTAAGCCCATAGTCCGATCGGGTCAGTTTTCAATAGGAAACAATGGGACGGGATTCTGCGTCGAATGCAACTTGTTAAGAGCAAATCGGTTGAGAATAAGTACCCAAAAAGTGAGCTAGACTTTTTAATGCGCTTTTTTATGAAAAAAAGTATTTTGGCCATAACTTCTAAGCCCATAGTCCGATCGGGTCAGTTTTCAATAGGAAACAATGGGACAGGATTCTGCGTCGAATGCAACTTGTTGCGAGCAAATCGGTTGAGAATAAGTGCCTCCGTTCTAATTCAGGAAAATGTAACCATGTAACTACTATTCTGATGTTGGTTTTTCATTATAGCATCCAAATGAGTGCTATAATGAATATTAAGGTACACCGGGGCAAGTTGAAATGCGGGGTAAGTTGAAACGGAAGCTGTAATTTAGATCAGCAATGACCGAATGCCCTGATATTTTTTTTCAACAAATTACTCCCCAAAACGCACCTTCTGACTGCTATTCCCGGAAGATTGCAGCTACTAGAAGCAATCCCTGCCATTGTTTATTTTTCGCCCTTTGCAAAATTCGAAACAACTTTTTGACGTGCCAATGAAACAAGTCCCAAAATGATGTTTGGAAGTGTTTTTTCATCAAATTCTCACGGTATTAAGCATTCAATGTAGAATAAACATAATGATTATGAAAAATCGATGGAAGATACGTTTTAATTTTTGTATTTTGGTAGTTTGATATTGCTCCGCATTTTCAACCCATCGGGGCAAATAGAAATGCGTGGTGCGGGGCAAGTTGAAACAACGATTCAAAACGTCACCCTCGCAATTAAAATTTCCAGTATTCAACATGGTCCGTAAATGCATTCGGAAAACAAAAATTAATAGAAATTTGAACCTTGGACTCTAAAAATTAATTTAATAAATTTCTGCCCATTTCGTCGTGAATGCAACCCTCCTACAATCTCCACTCCACTGAAGAATATGAGTAATTCTCGCTGAAACCGGGCCACTATTTGCACGAGGTTCTTAAAAATGCCTAAATTTATATTCGTTCGAAAGCTTTCGGCGAGTATATTAAGGATCCGAGTTAAATTCTTCAGAAAGATGAACCCCTCGTTAGTTATACACGAAAACATTTTAATGGACCCCTCGATTTTTGTCAATTCTTGACTCACCAAAACTGTCATAACTCCAACATTTCTCAACCGATCATAGAGATCAGCATATCGTTGGAAAGAGGAAGAGTGTATCCTCAATTTGCAATAACAAAAATATAAAAAGCCATATTGAATTTGGCCGCCATCTTGGATTTATTTTTGAAAACTATTTTTCCGCCAGGTCGTCAGTTCTTTGATTTCATACACTATTCTAAACCAAATATGTTTCAAAAATGAAAAGCACATCTACAACAGTATTTTATTTGAAGAGCTCAAACGTTTTGAGCATAACGGAGCCGTATTCAAGTTATTGTATTAAATTATTCAAGAGTTTTAGTATTGGTAAATCATACATAACTTTTGATAGAAAAAACATACACCTGAGATTTTCGGACACAATGCACAATATAAGCTAAGCTTCCGATCGATGGCGAACGATGGCGGAAAAATGGTTTTCAAAAATAAGTCCAAGATGGCGGCCAAATTCAATACGGCTGCTTATATTTTTATTATTGCAAATTTAGCAAATTTTTTATTATTGCAAATTCCTCTTTCCAACGATATGCTGATCTCTATGATGGGTTGAGAAATGTTGGAGTTATGACAGTTTTGGTGAGTCAAGAATTGACAAAAATCGAGGGGTCCATTGAAATGATTTCGGATCCTTAATATACTCGCCGAAAGCTTTCGAAAGAATATAAATTTAGGCATTTTTAAGAACCTCGTGCAAATAGTGGCCCGGTTTCAGCGAGAATTACTCTAGAATAAAAAGGGGACATGTTCAAGCTGCACGGTCTAGTTTTAAGATTCCTAAATCTACTTTGCCTTGCTGTGAGCACTCTAAAAAAATAAATCATAGAGCATGTAAGTAAACATTTCGTTAACTCCACCTTTGACTTCCCCAGCCCCCCTTTATCCAATCGAGAGTCTATGAGAGATACGCTGGTTAATTAATGTGAATTTATGAAGAAGGCACAGACGAATTAATCAAAGAAAAGAGTATAGAGTATCAAAATCTGGAATGTGACTTTTATGCGAGTAAATATCAAGATGAGACAAGTGGGATTTGATTTTCAAATTTCTAGAACAATTATTTTATCAGGGTTTTAGGAGACAATTTTAAGCTAATTTAAGCAAAATCGACAAAAATATACATAGGACTCTTATGCGAATCTTGGCAGTATAGTCACCCTTACAACCTCGTGCATCTTGAGTCACACTGAGTACATATATTTTGTTTTTGATACGGTACAGTAAGCTTATGTCTATATACAGCGCAGTGTTTCAACTTACCCCGATATGCGGGGCAAGTTGAAACGGAGCATACAAAAACATAATTTTAGTATGCAAAATATTTATAAAAAAGTTTGGTAGGGTTGCTTATTTTTTATGTATAATCTTTGGCCCGAACTAGCAAACCCCGCAAACGGACTCAAAATTTATAAAAGGGTGATTTTTTTACAGCACTTCAAAGTTCAACTTTAAAAAAACCGTTTCAACTTGCCCCGGTGTACCTTATGCAACCCATTTGAGTTGAATAATGTTCATTAAAGCACCAATTTCGTTGGTATGGAAAAGTATGCCGTTTTGTCACGCAAAGACGAACTGTAAACCAGATATTATGAGGGAATTGCAAAAAAGCTATTTTTTTTTAAATCAACTTTATTCCGGCTAGAATGACAAAATCCTTCCGCTCCGTGTATAGACAGCAGCCTACAATAATAACATACATTTGCTCACTAGAAGAATACTGTGAACCTTTCTAAATATGTATTTCAGATTGTATTTCACAAATGTGATTACAAAATTTTTACGGCAGCAGTTTGCCAGATATGAAATATTTTTTCCTTTCTCATATAAAAAGTTGTATCAAAAGGCTATCATTCCTTCCAAACTCAAACTTTTTATAAGAGACTCTGCCCATAGTCTTATATACAATCAGCTCGACGAACTGAGCTATTGCTTGTTTGTCCTTGTGTATGTGTTTGTGCATATGAGACATGTAAACATTGTTGTCAAATTTCCATCATCAATCGATTTCAATTAAGTGCAATAAACAGCTGTTATGATCAGTATGAGCTGAAAGCATTCATGACTGAAAGAACTTACAGCAATTTTAATGATCTTCCAACCCGTTCTGGATTTTTGCCTTTCTCGTACAACAAAGTTGTACCGAAGGCTATCATTTCACTCCAAAATCGAACTTTTTATAGAAATCTCGGAGACCCATAATGTTATATACCAATCAACTCAGCTCGTCGAGCTGAACAAATGTCTGTCTATCCGTGTGTATGTGTTTGTGTGTGCACACGAAAATCAAAAAAAATTAACCACTTTTTCAAATAGTAATTCTTGTCCGATTTTCTCACAACAAATTGCGTTCGACAGGGGACAAAGCCTTGTTGATCACTATTGATTTTGATAACGATCGACCATTGCGTTTAAAAGTTATAAGGAAAATATAATCTAACTATATAAGCGCCATATAAGGTTGGTGTCTTGGCTAAATGTGAGAAAGGCAGTATCACCACTCGGTGAATTAAGTTGGGTTTTTTCTGCGAATTTCATGCGAAGATCTAGAAATGCCCACGACTCTGCAATGTTCCGTACATATTGTACAAATAGCAGGCGGGTGCTAAGGTGTCAAATATTTGTTACCTCAAGTCAAGCGAATGCCGACGGCACTAACACTACGCCGTAGTCTATGAAAAATAAACACTGCAGTGAGTGAGAATGTTCTGAAACGCACAAAGTTTGGATAATACCAGAAACAACTGTTTCTGCTCAGCACAGTGTTTTTTATACCAACATACTTATTCATCTGCATATTTCGTGTTCGGAATAAGGTGAAAACGCTACATTTTTACGGGTTTGGAGTATTTTGGTTCGTTTAATTTAATATGTGCTTTCGACACCATTCTCTCTTGTAAAAACGGTAAACAATACAAATTTTCATAAATACCACGACAATTTATGTAAGTATATGAGCATTTTGACATTGAAGTATAAATTTATGCGCCAAATAAGAGGGTACTGTCATACTTGCCAAACTCCATATGAAAAAAATCCGTGGTCGCCCTCTGACAAATAGTCAAAGAACAGCTTCGCTTAGCTTGATTAACGGTACGCATCGTAGTTGCTAATCATGATAGGCCGAGATACAGCAAATATGTACAGCTCACCAATTGTATAATCTACTTTGAAGAAAAAAAGTTATTCTCATTGTATTTGCATCGGAGTTTCCATTCATGACCAATGACAATGCCGGTCACATGCTAACAGTTAATTAATCCCTTAGACTTAGGGCCATCTTAACTCTTAAGCGGTGCTTAACCATGTGCTTAAACCTGGTGTGAGCCCTTAGCGGAGGTGAAAAAATGCGCTCGAAAAGTACTTCGCAAGGGCCCTTGAAATCCACGCCACCGTTTTGCCTCTTAGACAAAGTTATACGGATCTGATTCATATCTGATAACATTCACACAAATAGGATAGAAAATTTAAAGATACTTTTCCTTTTCTGGTAGATATTTCTAACAAAATACTGAGGACATTTTATAGAAGAAAACTAAACACGTATTTGTCGATGTTTTCGGGTTGGAAATATTCTCGTCACCCTGGGCATAGTGTATCCATTGTACTTGCCACACAAGATACATACTCATGCAAAGGCGGGCATAGAAAATCATTCAGTTAATAACTGAGGAAGTGCTAATAGAATACTAAGTTGAAAAGCAGGCCAAGCTCAAGTTGAAATGTAGAACCATTGAAGAAGAAGAAGTAGCTGAAATAAAAAAAATTGTATAACATAAAGTTCTGAAAATAGTTTTGTGATTTAGTTCAGCGGCGCAGCCAAAATTTTTGATAATAAAAAGTATGGTTTAAGTTTAAATTTGTTTCGAAATTCCGCGGAATTCCGTTAAACTTCGTGAGAAAATAATTCTTTCTACACTGTTCGAACGAAGCATGTACATTTACATCAAATATCATGCACATAATTGAAGCATGATAAACGATAGAAATTTCCATTTTATCTTTGCATCACTTATCATTTCAAATTTAAGTGTTGTTTTAAATTTACATGTTCTATTTTATGTTATATAAATAAATAAAAAACGGTCAACATGAGAATCGAACTAAGGTCCGCAGGGTGATAGCCCATTCTGACACCATTCTACCGTCTTCACTTCTTGAAACCAACGTTGTCCAAAGAGTAAGAGGTTCTGAGTTAGGGCGGTTCAATCATACAGTATCGAACCCGTCGTGATCGGGTTCTAGCTAGATAATGTAAATTTACATGCTCTGAGTTAGCGCATGCGCATCGTCAAGGGGAAATATCTGACATGGATGAAGTGCAAGAATTTGAAGTTTTTCCATCGATTTAAGAAAATGCCTGATGAAGTACACCGATGAAATGCAGCATCATGGATGCTGCTTTGTAGTAGTAATGAAAAAACTTCTGAACTAATTATTGATCTATATAATTTCATAGGGGAATTTGGGAGAAAAGTCACAAAAAAGAATATTTCTAATATTTTGTATCTCTTCCTATCTATTGTCACATCGACTCTCATATAATATGATTACTCTTGTCTAGTTGTGCTATCGGGTATGGTTTGGAAATGTTTGACATCGGTTCTATTCAGAAGTATTTACACCCAACCGGCGGTTGTTAGATTTTCCAACAATTTTGTATAATAATCTACCAAAACCTGTATAATAACTGGGCATATGCGAAATTGATAGATTCTTATACAAATATTGTATAAGAATCTAACAATTTTGTAAGCTTTTCTTACAGTTCTAATACAGGTTTTGGTAGATTCTTATACAGAATTGTCAGAAAATCTGACAAACGCCGGGTGGGTGTAAAAATCGTGTTTCAGTTAATAAATCAAAAAACAAAACACTTGCGAAGCGATTTACTTCAGAGTTATTGTTACATTTTACAATATCTTTACAACATTTTGGGACAATTTTTATTTTTTTATTAAGTTTACATCTAAACAGATAACACTGAATCAACAATTTGACGCCACAATACACGGTTCGAGGCCGCATCTTTCCATCCTCGGATACGCCCCACGCTCGCCAATTCGTTTTGCACCTGGTCTGCCCATCTCGCTCGCTGCGCTCCACGCCGTCTCGTACCTGCCGGATCGGAAGCGAACACCATCTTTGCAGGTTTGCTGTCCGGCATTTTGCAACATGTCCTGCCATACGTACCCTTCCGGCTTTAACTACCTTCTGGATACTGGGTTCGCCGTAGAGTTGGGCGAGCTCGTGGTTCATCATTCACCGCCACACACCGTCTTCTTGCACACCGCCAAAGATGGTCCTAAGCACCCGCCTCTCGAATACTCCGAGTGCTTGCAAGTCCTCCTCGAGCATTGTCCATGTTTCATGTCCGTAGAGGACAACCGGTCTTATTAGCGTCTTGTACATGACACATTTAGTGCGGCGGCGAATCTTTTTTGACCGTAGTTTCTTCTGGAGCCCGTAGTAGGCCCGACTTCCACAAATGATGCGCCTTCGTATTTCATGACTGACATTGTTATCAGCCGTTAGCAAGGATCTAATGTAGACGAAATCCTCGATCACCTCGAAGGTATCCCCGTCTATCGTGACATTGCTTCCCAGGCGGGCCTTCTCGCGCTCGGTTCTGCCCACAAGCATGTACTTTGTCTTTGACGCATTCACCACCAGTCCAACTTTTGTTGCTTCACGTTTCAGGCGGGTGTACAGTTCTGCCACCTTTGCAAATGTTCGGCCGACAATGCTCATGTCATCCGCGAAACAAATAAATTGACTGGATCTGTTGAAAATCGTACCCCGGCTGTTACACCCGGCTCTCCGCTTCCAGCGCTATGTTGAACAACAGGCACGAAAGTCCATCACCTTGTCTTAGTCCCCGGCGCGATTCGAACGAACTGGAGTGCTCGCCCGAAATCTTCACACAGTTTTGCACACCATCCACCGTTGCTTTGATCAGTCTGGTAAGCTTCCCAGGGAAGCTGTTCTCGTCCATAATTTTCCATAGCTCTACGCGGTCTATACTGTCGTATGCCACCTTGAAATAAACGAACAGATGATGCGTTGGGACCTGGTATTCACGGCATTTTGGAAGGATTTGCGGTACAGTAAAGATCTGGTCCGTTGTCGAGCGGCCGTCATCGAAGCCGGCTTGATAACTTCCCCCAAACTCGTTCACTAATGGTGACAGACGACGGAAGATGATCTGGGATATCACTTTGTAGGCGGCATTGAGGATGGTGATCGCTCGAAAGTTCTCACACTCCAGCTTGTCGCCTTTCTTGTAGATGGGGCATATAACCCCTTCCTTCCATACCTCCGGTAGCTGTTCAGTTTTCCAGATTCTGACTATCAAATTGTGCAGGCAAGTGGCTAGCTTTTCCGGGCCCATCTTGATGAGCTCAGCTCCGATACCACCCTTACCAGCTGATTTATTGGTCTTTAGCTGTTGGATGGCATCCTTAACTTCCCTCAAGGTGGGGGCTGGTTGGCTTCCATCGTCCGCTGAACTGACGTAGTCATCTCCTCCGCTGCCTTGACTTTCACTGCCTGTACTCTCAGCGCCATTCAGATGTTCCTCGTAGTGCTGCTTCCACCTTTCGATCACCACACGTTCGTCCGTCAAGATGTTCCCATCCTTATCCCGGCACATTTCGGCTCGCGGCACGCAGCCTTTGCGGGATTCGTTGAGCTTCTGATAGAACTTGCGTGTTTCTTGAGAACGGCACAGCTGTTCCATCTCCTCGCACTCCGCTTCTTCCATGCGGCGTTTCTTCTCCTGAAAAAGGCGGGTCTGCTGTCTCCGTTTCCGTCTATAACGTTCCACGTTCTGCCGGGTACCTTGCTGCAGCGCGACCGCCCGTGTTGCGTCCTTCTCCTCCAGAATCTGTCTGCACTCTTCGTCGAACCAATCGTTCCGTCGACCTCGTCCCACATACCCGACGTTGTTCTCCGCTGCGTCGTTAATGGCTGCTTTGACTGTATTCCAACAGTCTTCAAGAGGGGCCCCATTGAGCTCACCCTCTTCCGACAACGCTGCCTCGAGATACTGAGCGTATGCAGTGGCGACATCAGGTTGCTTCAGTCGATCTAGGTCGTACCGCGGCGGTCGTCGGTACCGAACATTGTTGATGACGGATAGTTTTGGACGCAGTTTAACCATCACCAGATAGTGGTCAGAGTCGGTGTTAGCGTCACGATATGTCCTGACGTCGATAATGTCGGAGAAGTGCCGTCCAATGGCGTCCGTGGTCGATTTGTGATTCTGTCTGCAGTGGTGATCTCCAGGTGTACCGATACGGGAGGCTGTGTTGGAAATAGGTGCTACGAATGGCCATATTCTTGGAGGCGGCGAAATCAATTAGTCGTAGGCCGTTTTCGTTCGTCAGCCGGTGAGCGCTGAACTTTCCAATAGTCGGTCTAAACTCCTCCTCTTGGCCAACCTGAGCGTTCAAATCTCCTATGATGATTTTGACGTCGTGGCTTGGGCAGCTGTCGTACTCACGTTCCAGCTGCGCGTAGAATGCGTCCTTATCATCATCAGTGCTTTCGGAGTGTGGGCTAAGCATATGCGGTATTTCGAAAAATTTCGTTTCAGGTGGTTCGAAACGAAATTCCGCGGAATTTCGCGGAATTCAAGCATGGCGAAATCTGTTTTTTTGATTTCGTTTCGTTTCGTAAAATTACAAAAATTTCGATAGAAAAAACTAGCTTCTAACGAAATTTAACGGAATTCCGCGGAATTTCGAAACAGATTTAAACTAATCCATACTTTACATTATAAAAATTTCTGATTGCACCGCTGAACAAAATCATTAAGTTGTTACAAAATTTAGGTTATACATTTTTTTCTATTAACGCTTACTACATAACCCCTAGACCTCTTCATGTTTTCAAAAAATATCAAAAAAGTCTCCTGTCAAATTTTCAGCTGATTCGGATAAAATTTCGAGGTGACTCAAGTCGATTTAGTGTGTTTGGGCTATTTTCAGTTTTGGAAAAAATCTAACAAGAAATATAAACGTCGAAAACTATCGCAACAACCTCTATACGGAAGCTTTTGGTGTGCTCTAAAAGTCTTGTGAACATTGCGATTCGTTCCGTTCACGTTTTGTCCATGTTAAAGTGATTTTCAAGCTTTTAGGTGCATGAAAATACTGTTTCCCCCAAACGTCGTTGTTCTACAAAATTCTTGAATTTATGGCAAATGATTTCTTTTATTATTATTCCTCTTTTTTCCCTGTAAATTTGAGTAATATTATTGCCAATGTGCGATTTACCGTTAAATTCTTAAAAATCAGAAGCTGAACATTGTAATTGTCGTAAATTTGCACGTTACGTTTTCTTCAAATAAGTTGTTCGAACAAAACATAAATCAAATCATATGATATTTGATGCTTACAACAAACGACTTCCAAATTTTGGTAATTTCACCAAATGTCTGCATGCTTTCAACATCGAGTGCATCGTAGTAACAAGTGAGATCGAAGCTTTTTTGTTCGAACAACTTGTTTGAAGACATCTCAGCGTGTAAATTTATGACAAATGTTCAGCTTCTGATTTTTAAGAATTTAACGGTAAATCACAAATTAGCAATTAGATAACTAAAATTTCTAGGGAAAAAAGAGGAATAATAATATAATCAATTAGAAATCATTTGTCATAAATTCAAGGAAATTAGTTTAACACATTAGTTTTCCTTTTCCTAATTGACTAGCATCGTTATTAGTCATGAATTGGAAACTCCGAAGCATGTATAATAATAGCAATAAGAATAACTTTTTTGTATCCCAAGAATATTATTTAATTGGTGAGCTGGGCATATTTGCTGTTTCTCGGCCAATCATGATTAGCAACTCTGATGTGTATAGTTAATTAAGCTAATAAGCTGTTCTTTGACTATTTGTACAATATGTGAGGACCATTGCAGATTTGTGGGCATTTCTAGATCTTCAGACGGAATTTGCAAAAAAAAATCATGGCTGGTTGAAAGATGCCAAGGACACACAAACACACACAATAGCTCAGTTTGTCGAACTGATTGTATATAAGACTATGCTGCCGCTAACCGCAAGTCGAACATATCTGTATATGGACGCCCATGCGGTTAGCGGCAGTATGGGTCTGTGAAATTCAATCTGAAATATATATCTCTATGCATTACGGTGGCTCAAAAAACACTTTTTCATTTTTTATGGGCCGTCCTCTTATTCGGTTCTATTTGATGCCCTGATGCTCTGGACAAAATTTCAGCCAAATCGGTCAACGTTTGGACGGTGCTAAATACGTTGGAAGTTTATATGGAACAATGTATTCAAAAACATCCAAAAACAGTGATTTGCAGTTAAACGGCACAATTTACGATGAAGAGCTATGCTAGTTTTTAGAAAATTGAATACAGAATGTTATGCTGAAAACAGCGAGAAGATTAGAGTTTCTTAGGCAAAGATATTAGCATTTTACTGGAGTGTTGTAGGGGTGAATTTATTTCTTTTCAAAGGTAAAAGAAATGAAATTTGTTCAAACCCCACGTCAGAGAAATGCTAATAACTTCGCCGGACAAACTCTACTCTTTTTCAGCATAACATTCTGTATTCAATTCTTCACGATCTGTATGAGTATCATAATTCTTCATCGTAAATTGTGCCGTCTAACTGCAAATCACTGTTTTTGGATGTTTCTGTATACATTTTTCCATATAAACTTCCAACGAGTTTAGCACCGCCCAAACTTTGACCGATTTGGCTGAAATTTTATCCAGAGCATTAGGGCATCAAATTGAACCGAATAAGAGGGCGGCCCATCAAAAAAAAAATTGAAAATAGTTTTTTCCATACTAATTTGAGCCACCCTACTATGCATTTTAGAAAGGTGCACAGGATTCTTCTAGTGAGCAAATGTATGCTATATATGTAGACGAAGAATAAGAAGGAATAAATTTTGGCAGATATGCCCTTTTCAAATGTTGATCTAGTAATATCAATTCTATAACTGCGTATACGCCTGGCAGATGTGGATACATAATTAAGTATCCCACTAAATAAAAAATAAATCTAAGCATTATTTTTCAAATTTTGACTAAGTCAATACTGTAAAACCACGCTGACAAGACAATATGATGTAAGCTTCAGCATAATTACATAATTCTTGGGTGAACTAAGGTTTTAAACGAGATTTGAATTCGTATATGAAAAATTTCACAATTTCTTTACTTTTATTTACTTACTGATATAAAATTGATCAGATTCGGGAGCACACGCTCCACGATGAATTCCTTTGAAAGCGGCACAAATGCTGGGGTATTGCCTTATCACCAATGGTATATGCGGCGAGAATGTGACGATTTATCATAGATTGCCTCTTCAGTTATTATAACTCTCCTGGTCCCAAAACAGTTATTCGACTTCGAAAAAGTGGAGCAGAATTCGTACAGAATTGCGTACATAATGTGAAACCAATTCAATAAAAATTCCGCGGAAAAAAAATCAAAATTTCGTTTCGTTTCGAAAAATTTCGAATTAAATGAACCTTGATTTCGTATCGTTTCGAAGTCTCGAAAGAAATCTATATTTCGTTTCGTTTCGATCCGAATCAACATAGACATTTTAAATTTCGTTTCGTTTCGTTTCGTTAGAAAAAAGTGTGTTATCGCATACCCTTAGTGTGGGCTATGGACGTTGATTATGCTGAAGTTGAAGAACCGGCCTTTGATCCTCAACCTGCACATTCTTTCATTAATCGGCCACCACCCGATCACGCGCCTTTGCATATCGCCCATCACTATGAAAGCTGTTTCCAGCTCGTGTGTGTTGCCGCAGCTCTGGTAGTTGGTAGGATCACCTCTAAACGTTTGCACCATCTTCCAACAAACCTCCTGCAGCGCAGCGATGCCGAATCCACGATCCTTGAGCACATCGGCGAGTATGCGTGTGCTCCCGATGAAGTTGAGAGATTTGCAGTTCCACGAACCGAGTTTCCAATCGCTAGTCCCTTTTCGTCGCAGTGGTCTTCGCCGATGGTTCCGGTCCGTACTCTCTTGACATACTCTATAACAGCATCAATAGATAGTTTATTCCGGAAAATTAATACTACCTGAGTAAGACTGTAAGACACGATGATCAACCAAATTCCTTCAGGCATTTCTTAGGAAATTTCATTAGGAATTCTTTCATAAAATCCTGTGAGAATTTCTGAAGAAATTAATATAGGTTCTCTTTGGTAAATTCTATTAGTCAAACCAAATTCATTCGAAAATTTATAAAATAATGAACTAGTTTCCGATGGAGCTCCTAACGGATTTCTATAACGAACTTTCCGAGGGAATTTCTGAAGTAATACCAGAAAGAGTTTATAAAGGCATTTCCGGATAAATCTTTGAAGGAACTTCCGGAAAAACTTTGGAAACTGAAGGAATCCCCGAAAAAAAAATCAGTAGGAACCTTTCAAGAAAATTTCGAAGAAATCCTCACAGACATTTTCAAAGGAATTCTCAACAGAATTTCCGAATAGATCCCAAAATCTATTTACTAAGTAATTTTCAAATAAATTTCCGAAGAAATTTCCAAAGGAGTTTTGAACGAATTTTTAAAGAGATCCCAATACTGGTTGAGATACTACTCCACAGCGCAAAGCGGTCGGTTCTGGCTGGATTGCGGGGAAAGCTCAACCACCATCCAGTTCGTCCGGATTGGGAGTAGCTGTACCGTGAGTACCAAAAGCATGCCAGTATGAAGAAAATTATACTTATGACGAACAATTCTCGCTTAACTTTTCAAAATGACCTAAGTAACATTTTTTTCATGAATTAATTTGAATACTGTAATCAATAGCTTTCATGTTGTTCTGTTGATTGCGCTATTAAAATTAATTCATGAAAAAAATGTTACTTAGGTCTTTTTGAAAAGTTATGCGAGAATTGTTTATGAATGCGGTGAGATTTTTGAATAAAGTTTCGGATTTTTTATTTTGAAGTCATGGTAAATGGTTGAAATTTTATAATTTTGTAATTGGCGTTTGGAAAATAAAGGTGAACGGAATAAATTTCGCGAAACAGTTTAGGACTCACGACTATGCCGACGAGTTACGAGTTACTCACAACGACTGCTCAGAGAAATTGGATATCTCAGCTGGCGAACTGAAGGCCTATATAAACCACCATTATCTTCATCTCAGCTATTATGGAAGTCACCCAAAGTCATCCCCATCCGGCAGCCTGGAAAGGATCTTACCTTTTCAATAGTTATTTTTGAAAAGTCAATATATCGTCGATTATTTGAGTCTACTGAAAATCACAACATTTCTCGTTCAACCGTGCACCAACTGACCCGAGTTACTAACATCCTCAGACAGAACAAATCTATTTCTAAAACCTATGCCATGGTCTGACTCGATGTTGAAAAAGCGTTCGACAATGTTTGGCATGATGATCTGGTGTTCAAACCACAGTGCTACAGTGAAAATCATCCAACTCTCTGTTGGCAAGGACATTCCGAGTCTCATTCAGTGAAGCCCACGACATAATCGCGGGCGTCGTATAGTATCCTTGAGCCCCAGCTGTAGTACTGTTTGATAAATGTCTAATGAATCGGTTATTTAATACGGTTATCACCATTACTTAATAATTAGCTTTCTCTGTGATTTCGGTATCCTTAAAAAAAATTAACGAGAAAGCTACATATCTAATTAAACGGGTTATATTATTGAATCACACCTCTATAGATAATAATTACAATAGAGGTGCTCATTTTACCAAATACGTATTGTCGCCAAGTGGAATTACCAAGGAAACACATCTTTTCCCGCACCTACCGCCAGACAAGAGGGCTCAGTTTCTATTTTAATTAGATCCTAATTTAATTAAACACCCTTCGGAGAAGTGGAAGAAAACTTGGTTTCGAGTGTTGTTATCCCCACAACGACAGTCTGCCCCATCGTGTAGGCGGCACTTTTCCAATCAGCCAACAAAAGAAGCGGTCACGTTCCTTTTTCGACTTGGCTTTCTGTTCAATTGTCACGGAATTTTATCGTTTACACATAAAGCATACTTGCGAAATGCGAATCAGTTCATTGGATCGTTACTCAAAGCAGATGCATTCCACCGTGATGAATACCAAATAGCTCTGATTTAAATAAATTTCGTTAACTGAGACGAGAAGGCGGTAATCGGGAACAGTACCCACCCACGTGTGCCGCACACCAAGGCGAAGATTGTAGGTGTGAAAATTCCGAAAAATTCATTTCATCGTTCCCGTAGTCGTCCTCGTTGATGTGTATCTCAAGAAAAGGAAAATGCTACCCGTCGTACACTGCATCCTTTGTCTTCGTGCACCATCCAGAAGTTGAAATAGATAAATTGAATTCTTCGAAAGGTTGGCAGCAGCGTGCCGATGCAAATTGTAAACGGGAACCTTCAGGAAACGGGAGAAGAGCAATTTTTAACATGCCCCTCCTGTACCTACTTGCCAGTAAACGGGGAGAGGTCTCTGGACATGGATCCGAGTTTCACAACGAGGACGTCGTCGCCGGCGACAACCGATGAATGGCAGTTCGTGCCGTCAAATGCAATCACGTCAGTCACGGCATGGCGGCAGTATTGTTCAAGAAGCTTTCCTAACTGGTCGATGATATGTAGTAGCTCAAATGTGAACTTCTTCGATTCGCTTTCCAGTTAGGCGGTGTTGTTGCTTGATTTTTGTAAGCAGGAGTGGGCTCGAAATGCACGCTTAGTTCAAGCTACGTAAGTTTAGTTACTTTCTCACTTTTATTCCATTTATTTTTTGCTTTTCTCGTACTAAGTACTAAGTCCAAAACCAAACTTTTTATAGAAGGGCCTGAGAACTATAGTGTTATATACCAATCGACTTAGTTCGACAAATTGAGGTGATGTCTGTGTGTATGTGTATTAGAATGGGGCTCAGTTGTGTGGAAAAACGCAAACTTCATCCAATCAAGTCAGTTCAAGGTTTTTCTGAATAGTTTTGGAATCCCAATCAAATGTGCAAAATATTGGTTGCGTACTCGCTTTCCGCATCCAAACTGACGTATGTATGTTCATGATATAATTAGAGGCGAAAGTATAGAATTGATAGTTCCGTTAAGATACGGCTGGCATGAAGAATGTTTTTATAGAAGTCGATTTGAAAGCGAGCGGTGGGAAATATTTGTGATGGCACATATCGCACGACCTTCTTTCTGACAAACTCCCGTATGAAGTATTGGTAAAACAGAATGTGATTTGTCACTGTACAATATTATAAGACCCACGGAACCACAAAGCTCGGTTTCAGAGGAAAACCGGCAGCAAACCCCAGACTTCTGGTCTAGAGCCAACGGCATGCCGCGGCAGTCTTTGGGGTGGGCACTCAAGACCTCTTTAGGATTCCGGGTCTCAGGGCGTACGGACGCTGGGGAGAAATCGGATCACGGGAACCTATATTGTACGTAATACTCACGGTGGGTGGCGGCGGTGGGTGCCACGTTGGACTACGACGGCGACGGTGGCTTCAACAGCTGACGTGAACTACGCTCTGGTGGTGTCGGGAAACGAGATGGTGGTCCCCAAGGGACGATCTTCGAGCTAATCATGGCCATGAAATAACAAGCTCACATACCTGCGCAGGTTTTTGCTTCTCGATGCACTGATGCGTTGGAAGTACTCCGCCGAGTAGATAACGACGATGTGCTCCGACCAGGTTGTGGCGATGTCGGCCGATTGGCTTTGTCGCAGATGCTGCAGATTGGCGTGCAGCGATGGAGGACGAGCTCGAGCGATATGGCCGAGACTAAAGATGCGGGGGGAGTAGCGGCTGGACGAAAGGCTTCCGATTTCGGAATCGAGAGTGGTCCCGAATAACCGTTCCCTCACTGAGCGAGGACTAAAAGGAAAACTACTAACCGTCGGTTCGGGTTCGGTCCAGCGTACGATTATTGACGACGTACGGGGACCGCACTCTCGGGAATGATCCACGGGAATTGGCTTGGGGATCTTACATTCGACGGTTGATTGGCGACCGCCGAGTTTTCGCTTTTTGACGAGCGACTTCACTCCTCCTCCGTTTGACTACCTTTACAGGTGGGCCTTAACGCACGCTCGAGCTCTCGATGTCCATTGGACGAAATGGCGGGCCCTGTAGACGCCACACGTATTCCCGTACCCAACTCCGGTCGAATACACAAAATCTAGCCCGTACCAAAAAGTGCAATGCGCTGGAAAAGTCCAATGCGCATTCGTTTCATTAACAAAAACTTTACATTAAACATTAAAATTCATTTTGTTAAGAAAATTATTTTGAGCTTTTTAGTGGAATGTCTTCACTTGTCATAAGACGAGTTTGTACAATCTCATTTAATTCCACCACTTAATTGTACCTTGACAGATACGTATTTTGACCTCAACAGTAAGGTCGTCTTCAGTGTCTCGTACTTGACTCGACTTGCCGTATTCCAGACGGTGCAGTTACCTCCAGCATACCCTACGATTTGATTCGTTGCCCTGAAACGGAAACGAATTCCAACGGAGTACTTTTGATCTTATTTTAGGGAAAAACTTGTGATACGTATCTTCAGAGATTACGCTGCGACATGCACCACAATCCACTTCAAATTCAATTTGACGACCATTGCATTCCAGCAAGACGAACTCTGGTGAATCCATCTTGTTCAGCGCTCCGGATGGGGAACTGATGATTGCTTGCTGCAGTATTGCCAAACTAACGTTCGACGGATTTGGATCTTTCGACGATGATTTCGCCTCCAATGAATCGATAGGGAGTCCGACCATATTTAGACGCAACACTTCTACTGCTTTGGACATCTCAGCGACACGATCACCTCCGGCTTTCTTGACTTGCTTATACTTCGACAGACAGCATGTTGAGACATGACTTTCCTTTCCACACGAATAACAGGTTCAGTTTCGCGCTGGGCACGTGTTCGGGTCATGAAGACGACCACACCGGAAGCATGGTTTGGACGATGGTTGATTACTCGGACGACTAGATTTGCTCTCTTCCTTCCCTGGCTTACTATGCTTGACTATCAGCTTCTGTGTGTTCTGGTCCTTCCTAAACGATCCGATTTTGAGCTGCAACTGGCTTGACATTTCCTTGTTTTGACTTAGGGCCGCTTTCCAACATCGAGCGAGCGAACATGCTTTTTCGAAGGTGGTTCCCTGGTTCGGTAAGTAACTTTTTCCGAAGGCTTTGGTCGCGAATACCAGCAACAAACTGATCTTGCAAGGCATCCGACAGAAACGTGGCATACTCGTGGGTCCTCCTTAGCCGTGCGGTAAGACGCGTGGCTACAAAGCAAGACCATGCTGAGGGTGGCTGGGTTCGATTCCCGGTGCCGGTCTAGACAATTTTCGGATTGGAAGTTGTCTCGACTTCCCTGGGCATAAAAGTATCATCGTGTTAGCCTCATGATATACGAATGCAAAAATGGTAACTTGGCTTAGAAACCTCGCAGTTAATAACTGTGGAAGTGCTTAATGAACACTAAGCTGTGAGGCGGCTCTGTCCCCAGTGTGGGGATGTAATGCCAATAAGAAGAAGAAGAAGTGGCATACACACTGGTGGCAATTGTGTACAGACTAGGGCCAGCGACTGTCACCAGCACAGGAACTTTCCGATTATCTTGCGTTTCGTTAACGAGGATAAACATCTCCAATCGATTGACGTATTCTTCGAAATTTTCTCCCAAGACGTATTGCTCGATTTGGCCAAACATGCCAGCACGAACGACAGGAACTACACTACCTGACTCCGCTTTAACCCCCTTGCTGTTTTCTCCAAGCTCCAGCATGACGATTGTTGACATTTGAGGTTAGGTACCTACACTAACACGTGTTGTCGACCGTTTTCACTTCGCGAGCTTTACTATTTTTCACACACACTAAACACGTTTTTATCCTCGTCGCCAACTTGAAGTGTGGGAAGACGACAATGAAACACACGCGAGACTAATTTCAAATGATACTATTGATTGGTAATTTATTAATAATATTGTGCTTGTGCGTCTGCACCGGTCGACGACGGTCGGTCAGGAAAGAGATCGAACGGAAGTCAGCATGTGATGAGCTACTTGCTCACTATAAAACTATTACAATGGTCATTAATTGATGCAACACTATAGCTATAAATAATGCTAAGTATACAACAAGTTTTATCAACAATAAGTTTACTATAAATCGAATTGTTATGCAAAAAAATGTATGAAATTTATCAATTTTTTGTATTGTTACGATGCTTAACCACCCGTTTATTCTACTGCAAAAACTTTATATGCATCTACAATATATTCTATATCAACTCTTGTTCAATTCGATTACTCTAGACATAATTAAAGCCTTGAAATATTATTCCAACAGTTAGTCACCGTAAATTTAACAAATCCAAAAATCGCTAGCTCGAATGATGAATTTTAAAGACCTTTGTAAGACTAGTTGTACATACAGAAGTGTAAGCGATTCATAGTCGACTTTCTAGAAACAAATTAGTGTGTGAGTTAAAAGATGACGAGTTCTTCTTTAATCAGAAAAATTCAAAGTTAGTTTCCGGCGTTATCAACTTCTATCTATCACCACTGGCGGCGCCAGCTATTGTTATTTGGTGGGGCACCACTTAACGCAAGAACAATAGCCTATGAGAACAATGGTGTGATTGCATCGTGTGGTGCCCAACCTCTGTCTCCGCCAATGTCTATCACTAGCTTCCCATACGCAACCTTGAATAGGATTTGAGCTATGGATATATGCAGTTTCTCAAACAAATGATTGATTTATGATGCTTATAGTCTGTTTAGATTACGACATCAATAACTTGATAATAAACAACAACTTTGACGTCAAGATACTTCTTATCATAGCGTTATCCTGATAAAGCTTGTAGTCGGAATAGGCTCTCAAAATAGTTCTCAATGTTTCGAAGATACTGTGATTTATTTTTTCGAGATTTTTGAACAGGTGTAATATAAAAAGTGCTCTGTTTTTAGTTTTAATTCTTTCAAAAATGAACGCATTGAGGCTTGATTATGTGTTCCCAATTTGACTTCAAATAAGACTATATTTATCTATATATATTGGATGTGGTGTGGTTTGACAGTGGGCTCCGTTAAACTTCTATACAAAGCTGCATGTATCCGCAAGTAGACTCCGCCAAAGCGACCGTGTGCCGCTCTAAGCGTACAAGCCCAAGTCCTGGTATCAGGTGGGACACACAACAGACCTGACACGATGGCTCTCAGACGAGACAGGTCACGATGGCCCTCATACCCCGCAACTTCGACGTCGTGGCGCTGCAGGAGATTTGTTGGACAGGACAGAAAGTGTGGAAAAGCGGGCATCGAGCGGCTACCTTCTACCAAAGCTGTGGCACCACCAACGAGCTGGGAACCGGCTTCATAGTGCTGGGTAAGATGCGCCAACGCGTCATTGGGTGGCAGCCAATCAGCGCAAGGAAGAGCAAGCTGAGGATAAAAGGCCGTTTCTTCTACTACATATAGCATCATCAATGTGCACTGCCCACACGAAGGGAGATCCGACGACGAGAAAGAAGCGTTCTATGCACAGCTGGAGCAGACATACGATGGATGCCCACTGCAGGACGTCAAAATCGTCATCGGTGACATGAACGCACAGGTTGGAAGGGAGGAAATGTTTAGACCGGTCATCGGACCGGATAGTCTGCACACCGTATCGAATGACAACGGCCAACGATGCATAAACTTCGCAGCCTCCCGCGGAATGGTAGTCCGAAGCACATTCTTTCCCCGCATAAATATCCACAAGGCCACATGGAAATCACCTAACCAAGAAACGGAAAACCAAATCGACCACGTTCTAATCGACGGTAAATTCTTCTCCGACATAACGAACGTCCGCACTTACCGCAGTGCGAATATTGAATCCGACCACTACCTCGTTGCAGTATGCCTGTGCTCAAAACTCTTGACGGTGTTCAACACGCGTCGGAGTCGTTCGCCGCGGCTAAACATTGGGCAGCTACAAGACGGTAGACTAGCTCAAGAATACGCGCAGCAGCTGGAAGTGGCACTCCCAACGGAAGAGCAGCTAGGCGCAGCGTCTCTTGAAGATGGCTGGAGAGATATTCGATCCGCCATTGGAAGCACCGCAACCGCTGCACTTGGCACGGTGCCCCCGGATCAGAGAAACGACTGGTATGACGGCGAGAGTGAGCAGTTAGTAGAAGAGAAGAATGCAGCATGGGCGAGATTGCTGCAACACCGCACGAGGGCGAACGAGGCACGATATAAACAGGCGCGGAACAGACAAAACTCGATTTTCCGGAGAAAAAAGCGTCAGCAGGAAGATCGAGACCGTGAAGAGACGGAGCAACTGTACCGCGCTAATAACACACGAAAGTTCTATGAGAAGTTAAACCGTTCACGTAAGGGCCACGTGCCACAGCCTGATATGTGTAAGGACATAAACGGGAACCTTCTTACGAACGAGCGTGAGGTGATCCGAGGTGGCGGCAGCACTACGAAGAACACCTGAATGGCGATGTGGCAGACGAAGATGGCGGTATGGTGATGGACCTGGGGGAACGTGCGCCGGACATAATTCTACCGGCTCCGGATCTCCAGGAAATCCAGGAAGAGATTGGCCGGCTGAAGAACAACAAAGCCCCTGGGGTTGATCAACTACCAGGAGAGCTATTTAAACACGGTGGTGAGGCACTGGCTAGAGCGCTGCACTGGGTGATTACCAAGATTTGGGAGGAGGAAGTTTTGCCGCAGGAGTGGATGGAAGCTGTCATGTGTCCCATCTACAAAAAGGGCGATAAGCTGGATTGTAGAAACTACCGCGCAATCACATTGCTGAACGCCGCCTACAAGGTACTCTCCCAAATGTTATGCCGTCGACTAGCACCAATTGCAAGGGAGTTCGTGAGGTAGTACCAGGCAGGTTCTATGGGCGAACGCTCCACCACGGACCAGGTGTTCGCCATTCACCAAGTACTGCATAAATGCCGCGAATACAACGTGCCCACACATCATCTATTTATCGACTTCAAAGCCGCATATGATACAATCGATCGGGACCAGCTATGGCAGCTAATGTACGAAAACGGACTTCCGGATAAACTGACACGGTTGATCAAAGCGACGATGGATCGGGTGATGTGCGTAGTTCGAGTTTCAAGGGCAATCTCGAGTCCCTTCGAAACCCGCAGAGGGTTACGGCAAGGTGATGGTCTTTCGTGTCTGCTATTCAACATCGCTTTGGAAGGGGTAATACGAAGAGCAGGGATTAACACGAGTGGTACAATTTTCAATAAGTCCGTCCAGCTATTTGGCTTCGCCGACGACATAGATATTATGGCACGTAACTTTGAGAAGATGGAGGAAGCCTACATCAGACTGAAGAGGGAAGCCAAGCGGATCAGACTAGTCATCAATACGTCGAAGACGAAGTACATGATAAGAAGAGGCTCAAGAGAGGTCAATGTAAGCTACCCACCACGAGTTTCTATCGGTGATGACGAAATCGAGGTGGTTAAAGAATTCGTGTACTTGGGCTCACTGGTGACCGCCGATAACGATACCAGCAGAGAAATTCGGAGGTGCATAGTGGCTGGAAATCGTACGTACTTTGGACTCCGTAAGACGCTCCGATCGAATAGAGTTCGCCTCCGTACCAAACTGACTATCTATACAAAACGCTTATAAGACCGGTAGTTCTCTACGGACACGAGACCTGGATGATGCTCGTGGAGGACCAACGCGCACTGGGACCAACGCGCACGTAGCCAGAATGTCGGACAGTAATCCGGTGAAAATGGTTCTCGACAACGATCCGACGGGAACAAGAAGGCGAGGTGCACAGCGGGCAAGGTGGATCGATCAGGAGGACGATTTGCGGACCCTCCGCAGACTTCAAAGTTGTTGACGTGCAGCCATGGACCGAGCTGAATGGAAAAGACTTCAGCCTTAGTCTGATAAAATAATTACAATAATGGGAGAATATTAGGCTTCTTCTTCTTCTTCTTATTGGAGTAAATCTTCTCAAGTCAAAGGACCTGAAAAAAAATATATATTTCTAGAGCTTGAGCTCCGTCTTTATTGAATCTTAAGGAATAACTAACTAGTACAATTTTGGGATGCAAGTATTTATAATTTCGTATGCACTCGCGAGCGTGGGATCGATCTTTGATTATGCTGGATGATGTGATTGTTTATCTTTGGGATGACGGTGTCGCATGATGCTGTCCGTTGGGATGTTTATTCCTTGATTGCGATAACGATGTTTAGTCTGGATGCTAAGTGGTTCTGTCGTGTTAATTCTGGGTGGTCCAGAACAAAAGTGCTAATATTTATGATGCTAAGTGTCTGGTGCAGGATTTGTGTTAACTCTTCCCCTCTTAAGAGTCTTTGTCCTCAAAGTTTACGAAAAGGCGAAGGCATATTGATGAATGATTCGATTTCCTTTTTCCGTTCGTCGGATAGTTCTGATGACGGAATGGTCCAATCTCCTTAAGGGCGATGTCTTCCTTTTCAATGGAAGGGATGGTGATTTGGGCGTTGACAACGGTTTTTCTAGAAATATAAATGTAAATTCCAAGTATGGCTACAATAGATAATACGGTAAATCCTCCTAGTGAGCCGAATAGGTTAATTTTCCATTGTAGAGAGTTGTTTTCCAGCTGCAATACCTCTAGTTGATCTCGATGTTCCAATGTTAAATTCTGTAGGTAATCTACTGGTGGTGAATCGATAGTGTCGATTTCTGCTACTATCAAACCTGTGGTGGGGTGATAAGGTCTTCCAGGTATAACTGTTTCGAAGTTAGAGAAATACTCTCCGTTAACTTGTAAACTCGAGTTTCAGGGGCATTCTCGAGTCCCTTCGAAACCCGCAGAGGGTTACGGCAAGGTGATGGTCTTTCGTGTTTGCTATTCAACATCGCTTTGGAAGGGGTAATACGAAGAGCAGGTATTAACACGAGTGGTACAATTTTCAATAAGTCCGTCCAGCTATTTGGTTTCGCCGACGACATAGATATTATGGCACGTAACTTTGAGAAGATGGAGGAAGCCTACATCAGACTGAAGAGGGAAGCTAAGCGGATCGGACTAGGCATCAACACGTCGAAGACGAAGTACATGATAGGAAGAGGTTCAAGAGAAGACAATGTGAGCCACCCACCGCGAGTTTGCATCGGTGGTGACGAAATCGAGGTGGTAGAAGAATTTGTGTACTTGGGCTCACTGGTGACCGCCGAAAATGACACCAGCAGAGAAATTCGGAGACGCATAGTGGCTGGAAATCGTACGTACTTTGGACTCCGCAAGACGCTCCGATCGAATAGAGTTCGCCGCCGTACCAAACTGACAATCTACAAAACGCTCATTAGACCGGTAGTCCTCTACGGACACGAGACCTGGACGATGCTCGTGGAGGACCAACGCGCACTTGGAGTTTTCGAAAGGAAAGTGCTGCGTACCATCTATGGTGGGGTGCAGATGGCGGACGGTACGTGGAGGAGGCGAATGAACCACGAATTGCATCAGCTGTTGGGAGAACCATCCATCGTTCACACCGCGAAAATCGGACGACTGCGATGGGCCGGGCACGTAGCCAGAATGTCGGACAGTAACCCGGTGAAAATGGTTCTCGACAACGATCCGACGGGCACAAGAAGGCGAGGTGCGCAGCGAGCAAGGTGGATCGATCAGGTGGAAGATGACTTGCGGACCCTCCGTAGACTGCGTGGTTGGCGAAGTGTAGCCATGGACCGAGCCGAATGGAGAAGACTTTTATATACCGCGCAGGCCACTTCGGCCTTAGTCTGATTAAATAAATAATAATAACTTGTAAACTGCAATCTTCGAAATGGATTAAAAATGATCCGTTTAGAAATTGGTTGGAGTTGGTGCAATTTGATGAAACTGTGATTACTGCATCGTTGATAAAAATCGTACCTTCGTTTATTCTCTTTACTAGTCCTCTCGAATAGGTTTTTTCGAAAGTACAATTAGAGTGTTGGCCCCTAAGTATACGATCTATGCATTCGGTTGTAGGGATTAGATTTGAATGTTCGCACAAAAAGTATTCTCCTTGATCAGTACATGGCTGGATTAGTTCGTAAATGTGTGTCGCATTTCTCATTAGGTGATTTTGCTTTAATGCGATTCGTTTATTGTATTTAATAACTGAGTCCATGAAATCATATTCATATTCATTCTTAGAAAACTGCGGTACCTTAAGAATGTATGCAATGTGTATGATTTAATGTTACCTGTGCTGTTGATGATGAGAGTAATTCTTCGAAGGATGTGACAAAGACGTCGTGTCGACCAAGGAAGTTAGATATTGTATTGAAGTCTTGCATAGATAATAGTTTACTACTCGGAGTACCGTGTTTTGCCATTAGAATAGCTTCTTCAAGCGTTTCTATTTGATCTTGAAGGGAGTCTAGGTTGGATAAAACCATAAGGTGGTTTATCTCAATTGAATGATTTTTCGCCATTTCCCTTTCCATTGTTATAATCTGGTTAGTGATGTCAGTTACCTCTTGAATCCTTTTGCTTATTGCCTGGTTGATCATGATTTGTTTGTTGTTTTGTTCTATGAGGGAATTCATGGTTGCGTTGATGATGCGAAGATCCTCTGCGTCTGGATTTCCTGCGACCCATTTCCAAATGGTTCCGATCGTGTCCCATCTCTTGTGTCTAGTTACAAATGGTCTTATTTTCATAAATGTTTCATATAATTTATTATTCTTTATTTGCATAAGTTCGTATAAAGGACTTGTTGAAGGGTGTGATTGGATTTCTTCATTGACATTTGCTATTGTGTTCCCTATTTGTATTAGATCGATTGGGTGTATTATTCTAATGTATCCTATTCTAACTTTGGCGCTACCTAGTGGAATGACAGCAAGGGGATTGTTGGAAAGGTCATGGACTTGAATACTGGATAGTGTTGATGACACGCAGATGGCGAGTCTGAAAGGGATAAAAGGATAATCATTAGTTAGATTTTCTTGTGGAATTTTCGCAAATGAGTTTTGTGGATTTTTCTATTATTTGAATCTATTACAAAGGTGTCATGATCTTCTTTTATCTTTATCATGTTGAATCTGCTTTTTCGTTTATTATTAGTACAGGCTCTTTCATATGCGTATGTGTTTGGTGTATAAGACTGATATTTTCTACAGGCATATTTTCTTCCTTTTCTTTGAAAAGTTGTAATATTTTATCATTGTTCTTATCTCTTTGTTCGGAAAATTCATTGAAAGGTAAATTATTCGGATTGTCTCCAGTGTAAATACATTTAGGTGTTTGTTTCGTAAAGGAGTGAATGGTATTATTGTATTTATGAGCTGCTTCTTGAATTAAATTGTTTACTGTAATGTCGGGATTCAGGGCCTTGATACATCTTGCAATTTCCCTAATGGTAGAGTGACATCTCTCTACTTGTCCATTTGTTTCTGACCTATGTACTGGAGTTTTGAAAATATCGATGCCAAGATTTTTTATTTGTTGTTCGATTACATTTGAGACAAATGAGCTTTCGTTGTCGATAACTATTTGTGCGGGTAAATCCCAATCATACAATAGTTGGATAAGAACGTCTCTAACATCAGAAATAGATTTCGATTTGATTGGTCTTATTTTAAGAAATTTCGAAAACTTATCAAGGGACGATATATACAGAAAACTAGCATTGTATAGAAAGATATCTATGTGAATTATTTCTCCAGGATACTTAGGCATTGGTGTCTTTACTGGAATATATTTTTGTGGTTTACGATCATATTTTTCCATTTTACAAATCTCGCAATTATTCACATAATTTTGTATAGCTTTGTATGAACCTGGGAAGTAAGATTTTTTATTAATTGAAGGGAGTTTTCCTTTGCATTTCGATGGGCGAAGTTATGGATTGTTTTATTTCTTCGAGTTGCTGTTCCTCATCTTCTATATCTTGTACTATTTTTTGGGAATATCTAGCTCTGACAACTTTAGGATTAAAAGTTCTTTGTAGATTTCTTGTATCTTACCCATAGTAGGTTCATCTGTCATAATTCCGTTAAGTATCCCTGGTATTAAGAATTCTTTTAATTTGTTTTTAAGAAAATCGTTGCTGAACTGTGGTTCCGAAAATATGTGCCTAGTATATTTTCAAATGGCCTGTTTTGTTCATAACTAGAATTTTGATCGGTTTTGAAAATAAGTTGATTACGAAAGACATTTATAGGTGCTTCTGTAGAAGGGATAAAGGAACTGTCATCATCATTTGCTGAATGCTGCGTTGGGGTTAGGGAGTTAATTTGGATGCGGGATAGCGCGTCTGCTACAACGTTGGATTTTCCAGGTTTGTATTGCATTTCGTAATCATGCTCTTCCAAAAATGATTTCCATCGTTTTAGTTTCGCGTTATTGTTCTTGGGTGAAAGGGCAAATGTTAGTGGGAGATGATCGGTATAGATTTTGAGTTTTGCTCCGTAAATAAAATTTCGAAGCGTGTAAGGCCCATACGACAGCGAGCATTTCTTTCTCGTTAGTCGCATAGTTTTCCTCCGTTTTGATAAGGTTCGAGAGATAAATGTTATTGGTCTCTCGCCATCATGGAATGTTTGGGAAAGGACAGCTCCTAATGCTTTATCAGAAGCGTCCGTGGTTAAAATGAATGGTTTATCGAAATCTGGGAATGCCAGAATATCATTGGAGGATAATATTTCTTTAAGAACTTGGAAGGCTTGTTTTGCTTCTTCGTCTAGAGAAATCGAAAAATTTTTGGAATTGTTCTTAGAAATTTGGCGATGGCCATCTTCCCCTCTTAAAAGCTTTGTTAAGGGTTTTGCAGTTTTTGCATAATCCTTGACAAATCTTCTATAATAGCCTGAAAGTCCTAAAAGGCTCTTAAATCTTTTAAGTTCTTTGGTTCTGGGTATTTTCGAATGCACTCGACTTTTTTCATATTTGGTTTCAACCCACTTTCAGAAACAATAAAACCGAGGAATTCAACTTCGGTTCTCAAAAATTCGGATTTATCTGGCTGAATTTTGAAGTTGGCATTTCTGAGAGTTAAGAGAATGGTTCGTAAATTCTTCAAGTGCTCTTCGAATGTCCTTCCGAAGATAATTATGTCATCAATATAGACATGGCATATTTTACCTAAGTGATCTCTAAGAATGTCGTCCATGACTCTTTGGAAAATAGCTGGAGCATTTTCAGTCCAAATGGTAGACGAACAAATTCATATTTACCATTATTGATTGAAAAGGCTGTTTTTTCAATGTCCTTTTCTGACATTGGGATTTGGTGGAATCCTGAAGCCAAATCCAAAGTCGTAAAATATTTGTTTTTACCTAAATTGGCTAGAACTGTGGAGGTATCGGGAATGGGATACCTGTCACTAATTGTTTTAGAATTTAATTTTCTATAGTCTATAACCATCCTATACTTTTTCTCATTGGAAGCATCCATTTTTTTCGGCACAATCCAAACTGGTGAATTGTAAGGAGACCGAGATGGTCTAATAATCCCATCATTCAACATTTTTCTGTTTGCCTGTTAACTTCTGCTTTCAATGCCTGTGGATAGGGATATGATTTACTATAGATTGCATTGTCATCCGTAGTTCTAATGTCAGCTTTAACCTTCGTAGTAAATGGCAATTTTCGTCAGGAGGTTGAAATAAATCTTGAAACTCCTTCAAAATTTTATCAAGTTCGCTCTTTTGATACTCTTCCAAATGTTCGTTGCGTATATTAATTTTGTTTACTTCTTGTAGTTTATATTGAAGCAAAGGAATAATGAAGTTACCTTCTAAAATCAATTTTTCGTTAGAAGTATCAATGACCGCTTTGAGTTCTTTCAAAGTGTCATGACCTATGATTGCATCAAATGACTTAAGTTTATCCATATGAAAAAACTTTATATTCAAATCTGAATAAGGTTGAAATAATTTTCCCATTGAAAATTTAGTTACTTTTAAATCTCCTCCAACGGAAGAAACAGAAAATGGTTTTTTCACGTCGTGAGATATTTTTGCAAATTTTTTATTCGAACCCGTGTCGATAAGTATTTTTAAAGGGTTTCCAGCTCTACCATAGTATAAACAATATGGTAAAGCAGAGTTCGTTATAAAAAATTCAGTTCAGCTTCTTCTGGTTCCTGGAACTCGTTTGGTTGATCCTGTTGTGCTTCAATCACTCTTAGATACCTGTCGAAAGTGTGGCTTGGTTCCGGATAGTATTCTTCATCATCGGATGGGATGAAGTCTGATCTTTCGTTCACCGTGTCTTCTATTTCGGGGTTTTGATATGATTCTGTGTGAGTGTGAAACAATCTAGGACGTTTTAGTGGGGGATGTTGTTGGTTGGAATGCTGGGGTCTGTTAGAGTAGTTAATATTAGCAGTGCGCATAGATACGTCTGTATCTATTGGTGCGGGGGCTCTGAATGGATTTCTTTGTGGATTGGGTGGTGGCTGTGGTACAAATAGTGGTCTAGGAGGCGCTGGGTGAAAATGAGGATAGACTGGTTTTTGCTGAGTGTTATCGAATGGTTTTGGAGGGTAAAACTGCATTGGAGGGTTATACCGTAATTGTGGAAGGTTCATCAATGGTTTCATGTGCATCCTAGATAAATGGGCTGGTTTAGGCGGTATGGCAGGAATTAGATTTCTTGGCTTGGTATGGACCTCAGGAATCTTGTAACTAGTAATATTTTTTCTAAACTCAATATTTTGAAAGGAGATGCAATAAGAGTAGGCGTGAGCCAGAGATTCTGGTTCGTAATTCTTCAAAAATCTTCCAACATCGCCATCTAGACCACGAATAAATGCGTCGATAGCTTTGCGGTTGTATGTGTATATCATAGCCTTAGTGGCTTCTGGATGAGAGAATCGTTCATCAGTTCTTATGGAGTTAGCTATCAATGAAAGGATACGGTTTACCTTGTCGTAATATTTTTCCAAAGTTTCCCCGTCTTGTTTGCAACACATTAATTGATAATCCAGTGTTTCTAAATCGCGTTTCTCACCATAGTAGGTAGTCAACGTTTTTCTAATCATTTTCCAGTTGATGTTGACGTTTGAGGCAACGAGTGCATCGTTGGCTTCACCTTTGATTTTACGACGAATAGATTTGCAGACGACATGATATTTATTCTTGTCGTCTACTGTACTATGTATATTTGGGGTGTATAAACTAACCAATGCTTCTGCATCTTGCAGGAAAAAACTAAGTTCGTTAGGGTCACCGTTAAAATTCGGTAAACCTTTAACGATATCGGGTATATCTTCAATAGAATCGGGACTTATAGGGGTCCCGTCTGCCCTTATCAAATAGAGTGGAGGATCTGAATAATCCTCCTGAGTTGGGTTGGCGGTTGCTTCCAAAGAAGCAATCCTACCGGTGAGTTGCCTGATTTGATCGATTACTTGTTCCATTTTTATTTTATTTTACTAGATTCTACACTTACACTTGCAAAAAATAGGTTAATTGTGATGGTCTAATAGTGGATTTGACTGATAATAAACTTTATTTGAGTGTTTTACTATTTCTATTTTTGTTTCGATAATCACTAATCACTTCACTTTTTCGGTTTCAATTTCACTTTTTTTTCACTTGATTTCTTTCTTCCTGGAAAATTAAATGATTTGTTATTTATTACTTACAAAATAATTCTGGACATTTTCTGGGTACGCCAGAAAACTGTGGGATCCGTGGAGGCACGTGTCCAGGCGGTTATCGAATCCTTTTTTCCCAACACTGCCGGGTGCAGTCGAGATCGTTGGGTCGGGACCGGAAGCTGTGTGTATTATCCCCTTCTCAGCACGGCTGCCTTCTTCCTTTTCACTGGGATCGAGTGGTTAGCTGCTCTCGTTACTCGTGGGGCTCTTCCGTGCGGCTGCTTCTTGCGATCAGGTGGATGTTCCAGTTGAAGTGCAGGAATGTGATACTTCTATCGGTTCACACTTCCTGGTGTAGGTGTTATTTGACAAGCGTTCACTTGGCTCTAACGCGGTGAATCGGCTAAGTCTTATCTCGAGGACACCTAATCACTTCACTGTACTTGCACTAAACTCAGGTCCCTATTCGGGCGCCAGTAAATCTTCTCAAGTCAAAGGACCTGAAAAAAAATATATATTTCTAGAGCTTGAGCTCCGTCTTTATTGAATCTTAAGGAATAACTAACTAGTACAATTTTGGGATGCAAGTATTTATAATTTCGTATGCACTCGCGAGCGTGGGATCGATCTTTGATTATGCTGGATGATGTGATTGTTTATCTTTGGGATGACGGTGTCGCATGATGCTGTCCGTTGGGATGTTTATTCCTTGATTGCGATAACGATGTTTAGTCTGGATGCTAAGTGGTTCTGTCGTGTTAATTCTGGGTGGTCCAGAACAAAAGTGCTAATATTTATGATGCTAAGTGTCTGGTGCAGGATTTGTGTTAACTTTGGTATTACATCCCCACACTGGGACAGAGCCGCCTCACAGCTTAGTGTTCATTAAGCACTTCCACAGTTATTAACTGCGAGGTTTCTAAGCCAGGTTACCATTTTTGCATTCGTATATCATGAGGCTAGCACGATGGTACTTTTATGCCCAGGGAAGTCGAGACAATTTCCAATCCGAAAATTGCCTAGACCGTCACCGGAAATCGAACCCAGCCACCCTCAGCATGGTCTTGCTTTGTAGCCGCGCGTCTTACCGCACGGCTAAGGAGGAATATTAGGCTATCATCCCTATTAGACAAGTGGGTATAGGAAATCCGTTCAACATTCAACTCTGAATTCAACTATTTTTGATCCAGTGTACATCACGACCCGCCATGCAGAGTGGCATGTCACAGCAAGCACCAAACCTATCCAGAACTACAGATTGGAGCCCGTCGTCTGCAGAGCAGTGCCATTGTGCTTGAGATATGTGAAGTTCATTTTATCCAAATAATGATCTTCGGGAAAATGCAAACTTCATCAGGCGGCATTCGATTGATTGAAAAGCTGTAGGAATCCCAAGAAATCGACAACAATGCGCACGCCGGGGTGAGCTTCTCGAGAGGGGCTCGATAGGAAGGTCGCCTTCGCAGTGCACCTGTAATGGTACTTTCTCCGTGTGCAGAAATGCCAATTGAAGAAAATCCATTATTGCTGCTAGACACGAACCTGATTGGAATTGAAACTGGACGGTAATCAATATCGGGTTAGGGGCAAGGCAGAATTGGGAATAATAAAATTCTCCATTGGTAATTGAAACGAGGAGGAGGGTGAGTGAATTGTGGATAACGTAACAGAATCGCCTGAAAAAATAGGCTTTTGATTACAGCAAACAAACAGTGAATACCTGAGTTAAAAAAAAAATATAGCGGCGGGATTGCAGAGCCACAAAAGCTGCAAAACGATTTTCCTACCATATTTTTTCTATCACCATGTCGCGTCAGTTTCAAGTGCAATTCACACAAGTGCCATACGGCGCACATTCAATGGGTGGCTTGGGGGGAGCGACGGAAAAGCGACAGTGCAGAAAACAGGGTGCACTGAATAATGAATGAATAAAGCTTTGTGTGCTCTGTGGAGCTTAAAACCAATCAAATTAAGCGGACGGAGAATCTCTTCTCTTTGAATTGTATTTCCAAACACAATCAAAAGTGTGCACATTCTGACACACGCACGCCCACGAATGAGGCTACACTCGAGTTCTTTCGTAATGCGGTGCGGCGATACCGGCGGGTGATAAAAAGTGGAAAAGTTCCCAATGAGGTGTTCGGAAAGAAAAAAAAAATGTGATTGATTCAACTAGCAAGTTGCTTTGCATATTGTTAAATATTTGAGCTTTTTCAAACGTGAAGCAGACCGAGATAGACCAACAGGATTCACTTAAACGTAGAAACCCTAGACGAACGAACGTACTTTTAAGATTCGCCAAAGTTTGATCATGTCATACGACTTGGCCAACTCAAATAAACATAAATGGAAAATACGACATAGACAACCATTGAACTGACGCCTTATCCCACTTATCCGGCTTGGAAGATGTCTGGTACCTTCCGTGACGGAACTAAAAGATTCCCACAATGCGTGCGGACTGCCAATGCATCGAGACCCGGCAGCGGGTGCCTCATGCAAGGTACTCTCATAACTACTCTGCTAGGCTCTCGGTGCCTCGGCAGATATTATTTACCTATTATTATTTATTTATTTAGACTAAGGCCGAAGTGGCCTGTGCGGTATATATGTAAGAGTCTTCTCCATTCGGCTCGGTCTATGGCTACATTTTGCCAACCACGCAGCCTAGGGAGGGTCCGCAAGTCATCTTCCACCTGATCGATCCCCCACCTCGCCTTCTTGTGCCCGTCGGATCGTTGTCGAAAACCATTTTCACCGGGTTACTGTCCAACATTCTGGCTACGTGCCCGGCCCATCGCAGTGTGAACGATGGATGGTTCTCCCAGCACCTCGTGGTTCCTCCTCCACGTACCGTCCGCCATCTGCACCCCATCATAGATGGTACGCAGCACTTTCCTTTCGAAAACTCCAAATGCGCGTTGATATTCCACGAGCATCGTCCAGGTCTCGTGTCCATAGAGGACAACCGGTCTAATGAGCGTTTTGTAGATTGTCAGTTTGGTACGGCGGCGAACTCTTTTCGATCGGAGCGTCTTAGCTTATTATTTATCTATTTTTATGAAAAAAAAATTGGCCGATAGCTCAGTTTGACTCGTAAGACTGATAGCACAAGTAGTGCCAGCAGTAAAACCAGAAGGACTAGTCTTTATCTTCCTCTTCCTCCGTTTCAACTGGAACTTCGCCTGCTTTTCCACCTTATATATTATAAGCATTTCCTCACTTATTAATTGAAAGCTTTTGTATGCCAGCTGTTGCATGATCCATCGTTGATAGGCCCTCACAAAAGCTACTTGGTATTCATTGACGAGGGACATTTCAAGCGATCTCAGTCTGTTAAACAGAATACGCGGCAGAATTAGGGTGCCAATTACAGGTCTACGCAATTCTGCCGCGTATTCTGTTTAACAGACTCTCTCTAAATTTACTAAATTTATTTATATTGGTCATACGAAGCCATCCAACCAGCCCGTAGGCAGTTCTTTATCCTCCCATATTTTTTGGAATAATGTGGTGGATCAATTGATGCAGCTGCTCACTTCAGAGTTTGAGAAACTCTACCGGGATCTTGTCCTTTCCGGCTAAGTTACTGTTTCTCAGCTCGTTTAAAGCCTTCTTTACATCATTCATGATTGTATGTATACAATCACACATCTGTCCATCGTTATCGTCGCTGTGCGGTGCTGTTGACCATAAAGAGGAACGCCCCAAACAGTACAACGTGCAAGGATTTCTCGCTTAAATTTTCTAAAAGACCTAAGTAAATTTTTTTTCATGAAATCATTTGAATATTGCAATCAACAGACCAATATGAAAGCTTTTGATTGCAGTACTCAAATTAATTCATGAACAAAATGTTACTTAGGTTCTTTTGAAAAGTTAAGCTGGATTTATTCGTTTCTTCTGTTCTGTTAACTGTTACGTTCTGCGCGCTTATAAGCAGATTGCAATGCGATCGTTTGGTGCGCAGATAGTCTAATTAAATTTGAATGTTGTACATCACGTCCGAAAATAAATGTAATTCTTTCTGTACTCTGTGTCGTCTATGAAAAGCAACACTTGTTTCAATGTAATGTACAGTTATTTGTAACGTAACCTCCTAGTTGTCACGCTTCCTATCGGAGGCTTATGGCAGACAGTGGCGCAGTCTTATACCGTTTGCCATTACCAGTCCCGTAAAACCTTTGCATGTTCTCCTGAGTTTCAGCTATCACACTCTTTTCGTGCTGCATTATATTTCTGCGGATGTTTCGTTTCTCTTTGGCCCTTGCTACGCTGTACTGTTCTCTATTGCAACATGTACGAGCCCTATCAGCATTTTTCGTCCGTTACTTGCTGGCACTGCCCATCAAAAAACCATTTCATTGACGTCGCTGAGCAGGGCCTAGCACTTCCTGCGCTATTGCAGTCATAGCTTCGTGGATATTCTTCTACAATGTATATTTATTCTTGTCTTCGCCTCGAATTTATAAATTCCACAGACTGATTGTACTATACTAAGTTCCTAATTCTACTTTTAAACACGGACTTCAAAAACATCAAAAACATCACTAACGTTATTAAAAAGTCTAACGCAATAAGGGACCGACTGTTTACTTCGATGACATTTACTTCCAGGGTGCAGCAGCCGTAAAAAGTGTAGACAACAACCTTCCGTGCACCATGTTTACGGTACTCGTCACTGAGTGGCGATACCGGCGTTTCTATCTGTGTTGTTAAGCCTGCTACTCTATGTTCTGAGATTTGCACAATTTTCACCATGAGCTCATGGAAGAATGGTAGTTGAAAACCGATAAAATGTATGGGAAAATCAAGTATTTTGCAAATTTATGGAAAATGGTGGTGTTATAGAAGAAAGTAGTGATAAGGAATGAAGTATGAGGTGAAAAGATTATCTCCTGCACTTAGTTTGCACTGATTAGTAGTTTAATAGTGATGCAATTTCGATTTTACTACCATTGAAAAAACGCCATCTCTTGCATTAATCGTTTTGACTGGTACCTTATTGTCGAGTGAGTTGTTATAACCTGAGTTATAACCATAGGCAGTTCTATGCCTTCTAACAAGAAAAAGATCTCTCACACGGAGCTGACGGGAAGGTGCATAAAAATTGACGTTTCTTAAAAGTGACGGGCTGTCTACGTTGCTCATAATAAGGTCAAATATAAAAAGTCTTGCAAGTTTTTTCCGTCTTAAATCTAATGTTTCTAAATCTATTAATCTGCAACGGTTGCAATAGTCTGGAAGATTAGATGGGTCGTTCCATGGTAGCTGTCGAAGTGCGTATCGTACGAAGCTGCGTTGAACTCGCTCCATGCGGATAATTTGAGTTGTGTGATGGGGCGACCATACACACACTGCGTATTCCATTATGCTGCGAACAATCGAGCAGTATAAAGCTTTAAGCGCGTGAACGTCAGTGAAACCGCTAGTGTTGCGACGAATAAATCCCAGTGCCGCGAATGCTTTTGCTGTTGTCGTACTAACGTGTTCAGTTCATTGAATCGAAGTTTGCTGTCCATAATAACACCAAATATAGTATATTAACAATATAGTCCACTTCGTAAATCCCCATATATTAGACAAGAGACAGCACATTAACACCATCTTGCGTCACAAAAGGCAACTAATGCCTAAAAACGATAGCCAAGGGGTGCGTTACTTGCGAAAATTACACTAATTTTACAATTTTTGAAAATTTGAATTACATTTTTTTTAATGTTATTTTTATACTCAGATATCAAAATGGGGTCATGGGATGATTTCTAGCATATCATTTTGAAATGTTATGTTGCATTTTGAATTATACGTTTAAGCACCCCTCGGAATGTCTCTTCACTACATTGCTTGCCTTTTATGACACCGCGGCGCTACTGCATTGTCTCTTCAAATCAGCCAGAGTGGACTATATTGGTAATAGAGTATATTTGTAGAAATACTACAATAAGAGATCGGCGAAGACGCCATCTTGTTTCCAATCGAACCGTCAAAAGCGGTTCCAATTCGACTTGTTTACTTTTTGCTTCCATAAGAAGCAAGCAAAAAGTTCAAGTGCTGCCAGTATTATTTTGACGATTTCATGCATTTTCATACGTTGCCATTTCTACAGTTTTTCACTCCGCCGGTCTCTGGTTATAGGGTTGCTATATATTTGATAACACCTAAGTCACGGATAGTTTGAACTCGTTCTAGGACAACCGAGTTGATGCCATATTCAAACTCGGTTTGAAATTGACGGCGCGAAAACGAAATAATCTTACATTTGCTAATGTTCAGTTCCATTCCGTTTTCGATGCACCATAACTGAAGCTCGTCAATATCGGCTTGAAGAGCACAGCAGTCAAGAAACGATGTGATCACTTTGTACATTTTAAGATCGTCGGCATAAAGTAAGAGACGTCATTTTAAACGGTAGCACAAATCGTTTACGAAGATAATGAACAACAAAGGTCCCAACATGCTTTCTTGCGGGATGCCCGCTGTAATAGAAATAGTACGAGAACGTACTCCATTTATGCTGACAAACGCCTCTCTTCCACTCAGATAAGACTGCAGCCATCCAGTTAGCCATTCGGGAAAGCCAAGATATCGGAATTTGGCTATTGCGAGATCATGGGGAACTTTGTCGAACGCCTTTGAGAAATCGAAATATATGGCATCCACTTGGCGGCGACTTTCAATTTCCGTAGAAAGATTATTCACAAAGGTCATTAGATTGGTTGTTGTCGAGCGCTTTTTAACAAAACCGTGCTGCACATCCGATATCAGTGGAAGAGAAGCCGTGTACAAAACGCTGTGAACCAGATCTTCAAACACCTTGACCAGACAACAAAGGATTGAAATACCTCTATAGTTCTCCACAGCATGATAATCACCAGCCTTGAAGATCGGAGTGATTGAGGCTAGTTTCCACGCTACTGGAAAAGTACTCTCATTTATCGATCTATTGAAGATAAGCGTTAACGGCATCAGCAAATTAGGAGCACATTCATTGAAAACAGCGGTGGCAGATTGTCCACACCAGATCCTTTTGAAGTGTCGAGATTAGGCAAAGTCGACAAAACATCCCTTTGACTCACTACCAAGGATGGGAAATGCATGTCGAAAGTCGGGGCTGTGCTCATACTGGCCGGCGAGAATGGTGTTGGAGCGGTGCTATACACACTCTCGAAAAAATCCGCAAACAAGTCCGCAACACCTTCTGGTGAGTCAGCAACGGCGTCGTTGAAAGTCATCTCGGCAGGAGTACGGTTTGTGCTTTTTCGACTTTTGATATACGACCAGAACGAAGCCGGATTTTTTTTGGCAGACGTTTCCAATCGAACAATATAACTACGGAAAGCAATTTCCTGGCAATCACTGTAGTGCGATTCAAGAGAACGAAGACTGTTCAGATTCTCAATCGATCGAGAACGAAAGTAGCGTTTACGTGATTTGCGGACCACATTCCGAAGATGTTGTAATTCCGGTGTCCACCAAGGTTGTCGGTATGCAATACGCCTCTTCCTTTTGAGCGGAACGTGGGTCTGCAGTATATCGAATATTTTTTCATAGAAAATACCTACCATGCAGTCGGTGTCAATAGCATGAATCATTTCCGTCCATTCCACGTTAGACATTGCGCTATTCAAGTCAGAAAAATTACATCGCCGGAAGTCAAAATCAAAGCTACCAGATCAGACACGATCCCTAGCGTGCTGCATACTGTTGTCATTGGCCTCGATATGAAGGACGAAAGGTTTGTGATGATTGTCAATTTTAAGAAGTGGCGTCGGTGGTTGAATGAGATCAGCAGCATTCGGATCGTTCACAAAAGCCAGGTCAAGAGTGCGACCATTCATATTTAGCAGATTGTTGAGTTGATACAGTCCAGAGCCAACCATTGACTCAACCAAAGCTATTTCTTGTTCAGATGATGCATTCGATGGGATCAGGCTGTTTACGTCTTCATCAAACGACCATGCTAACTGTGGTAAGTTGTAATCACCAACAACGACGATCTGGTCCGAGTCCAATGCCATATCACAGATTTGATGTACAGCAGAAGAATGCGTAGAGTACAGGGCCGGCTGGGAGTTTGGTCGGAGGTAGATACCGCATACGTAGAGCGTTGTTCTCTGTAGTTTAACACGCACAGCGATTTGCTCGAGATTTCCACAGTTTGCGAGTTCCACTGAATTGCAATTTAAGCCGGATTTAACTGCTATCAAGACACCTCCACCCCGCTGAAGATCGCTGGAGGCGGAATTTCTGTCACAACGAAAAACTGAGTAGTTTGCTGCGAACTCTGAGCTAGCGACATCGGAGCGTAACCACGTTCCAGTGAGCACAATAACATCGTATTCACAGGTACATACAGGGGTTGGACAAAAAGGTTGAGATAGGCAACATTTTGCTGAAGTTCAAGTCAGCATAACTTTGCGTAGAATGATCCGATTTCGATGAAATTGGGACCATCGGACGCGGAAACTCTTCTAGTATACTATCCCCATGCAAAACCTGAGATAGGTCCTTGGCCACCGGAGATGTTCCGGGTTTTCCGAGAGTATGTTAAAAATGCATTTTTTCTTCTGCTTGTCATTTTATGTGACGTTTACTGACATCTTGTTCTATACTTTCCCCAGAAACTAGAACTAATATGCTGACCAAAGCTGGCTGCAGATCCAAAATCCTTTAGGTATACGACGCAAAGATATGGCCATTTTCGTGAAAACGTTACGGGATTGGCCATACACCCTGAATAAATATCACTTTTGCTGAACATCCGGAACCTGTTACAAATTGGCCAGAGAGTCTTACAGTCCTCAAAATATATCTTTAATAAAGATCCTATATTCATCGTCATGAGAAAACATGAATTTTGACTCCCATATATGCATGGTTTCAGATGGTGCCAAAACTGACTCTTTCGGGAAGGCCCTTGGAACCTGCTATAAGGGTGGCAGTGGACACTATCATTTTGGAAATGTTTCTGTAATCATCGTCTCGCAAAGCCATGAAGTTAGATATTCATATTTGCATTATTTCGATCTGTTATCATTTCATCATGTTCCCGGGACCGTTTTTACGGAAATGGCCATATCTCTGCGTAGGTTTGATAGATTCACGATCTACAGCCACCATTGGTCGGCATATTAGTTCTAGTTTCTGGACAAAGCATGAAACAAGATGAAAGCAAACGTCATATAAAATGACAAGCAGTGAAAAAAATGCATCTTGAACGTACCGTCGAAAACCCGGAACATCTCCGGTGGCCGAGAACCAATCTCAGGTTTTGCATAGAGATAGTATACTAAAAGAGTTTCCGCGTCCAATGGTTCCAATTTCATCAAAATCGGATTATTATACGCAAAGTTATGCTGACTTGAACTTCAGCAAAATTTTGCCTATCTCAACCTTTTTGTCTAACCCCTGTAGTTTGAGTAAAAGCTCGTTTGTTTTAGTACGGATTCCTCTTACGTTTTGATAGTAAATGGTCACGAATTTTACTACGGTATTTTTTTGGCCAATAGGCTTCCACTGGATAACTCGCTCCATCTGCGTCCCGATCACTACAAAGCAAACTTAACATTCTGCTCAGCCACCGCCGCTATGGTAAATGTGATATTTGAATGAAATGTTTGCGATGGGATCCACCGTTCGGGATTCACGTACTCCGTTGGGCCATCGTATTTCCTGGATAGCTGCCACGCTCACGCCGACATTTTGAAGCCCAGAAAAATTGCTTACGTAATAAGTGTACGACCCCATAGGGGAAAATTCCATGTGACACGTAAAAGAATAACATCAATATCAATAATAAGCATTTTTGTTTTCTTCATAATTTTGCTTCCAAACAACAAATCGCTTCGCAACAACAACTGCCTTCAGCATAGTAGTTGGTATTCTATGCAATAAACGTTTTGATTAAATTTAAAAGGTTCATAGGAACGAGACTAGCCAGCCTTGGGCTGAAAGTTTCGTTAATAAAGACAAAAATATGGTTCATAGGCTACCTCACGCAACGGTCTTTCACATAAGGGTCGATTTTCACAGCAATCTCCATACAAACTTCAAATGACGTGTGCACTGCACAATCAAATTACATCTTATATTGGTTACCCGAGTAAATCGTCGATTTATACTTTTGGGAAAAAAAATGTTGCAAAAGGCAACTTTTTTGAAAACTAAAGCGAAATACAATCAAATGAAGCATCCGCCGGATATAATTATTTCTTCGCTATTGGATGATGTAGTTTTGAAACAAAAATACTTCCCCCATCCAGCTGGAGACTGCTTTTTCGTCTCGGTGGGTGGTTTTTATTACTGGGGGGTGGTACGAGCACGTGGCTGTCTTTCTCGTCAATGACTGGATGACGGTTATTTGAGCCTTAACACATAACTGTCGTATTCCAGCCGAAAACGGCTGAATGGAATCCGCCGTTGATGAGCGGTGCGACTGTTCGTTTTCAAATTCTACAACAAACTGCTGGTGCAATCTTCGGCGTTGCTACTCAATCTGATGGCGCTACAAACACCATCTCACACTGTGGCGGCAGCAATGCGCTAGCATTGCCATACCCTGCCGCGCAGGCGCAGCCCTTCACAAGCTACTGATTCGTTACTTAATAGGCTCTCGACTGTTTGAATCTTACTAATACATTTTTTTGGCTTTCAGTCTTTACTGGCTATTAAAACGACATATTTCTTCTACGCCCGACCATTGAAACGTCGGGCGTAGAAGAAATATGTCGTTTTAATAGCCAGTAAAGACTGAAAGCCAAAAAAATGTATTAGCTACTGATTCTGTGACACACGCGTAAATGAAGCTAAGTTCGTCAGAAAATTCAATATGTTGCTCTCCATACTCTCAAATACTCAACCATGCACAAATTATTTCACGATAGAGATAAGTATTAGTACATCAGCAGCATTGAGAGTTTGAATCAAGTCTAATGTGAAACTTGGCACATTGTACGGTAAATTAGGGCACGCGAAATATGTGGTTTCAAGAAATTGATATGTTTGATTGCTTATGTTTGATGTGGTATCCGCAGGATAGGAGAATCAATTTATAGTCTCGAATCACTTATACAAACTAAAATCATTAGCTGCTTACTCTGAATACTACAATAATCAGTTCTTATTCTCTTGTGACCGGAGACCTAATGCAAGGGCCTGCCGTTTATTTAATAGAATCTGTGCATATGTCGCAGATTATGGCAAACTGTACGCGAAACTAATGCGAGATTGCAATAAAATGTTGCAATCTCTGGTTGGGTGCTGCTTTGGGAAACATCAGCTCATACAGGTAATCTATCAAATTTCGAATTCTGATAGTTTTCCTGCAGTGAGCAATCTGATAAATAATTTTGAATCAGATTAATAATGTACAGAGGAAAATTTAAATTCATCATTTTTACAATCAAACCTTCATGCCAAATACTGTCAATTGTTTTCTATATATCACGAAGAGTAACTCGAGTCGAATATCCTTCAGATTTGTTGAGTCGAATTAAATTCGTAATTCTTGATAACTGATGAGTGGTTGAATGCCCATGGCGAAAATCAAATTCAAAGTGTGAGACCTAGACTAAAATGGGCACTCGCAAAGTGCTGGGCAAGTTTTTGGGCCTTTTCGCTATTTGTTAATAAAATTATATTTCCCTCTTTAAGCGCTGGAATTGGCTTTTGAGGTTTTTAAAGAATTTTTCGTTAGTTTCCAAAAAGGGCTTCGAACTGGGATCCAACTTTGAGACACTATTCTCAAGGTATTGGTATTGGTATTGGTATTCCTCAGAACAGCGAAACGTTTTGCCTTTCTCGTACAACAAAGTTGTACCGAAAGGCTATCACTTCACTCCGAGACCCATAGTGTTATATACCAATCGACACAGCACGACGAGCTGAGCAAATACCTATCTGTTCGTGTGTATGTATGTGTGTATATGTGTGTATTTGTTTTCTTCCTAAGTAATGGAGGGGGAATCTGCTCAACAGATATCCTGGGTTGTCCAGGAAGTGCGGGGTTAGGGACCACCTCCAACAACAAACGAGGGAGGCAGGACTACATACCCGACCTGCTATACCGTTTTGGGGGCAGCAGGGACAGCAGGGACAGCATGGACCATGTCCAAGGGCTTGACGACCCCTCCCCAGCTGTCTGCGAGTCAGGGAGAACTGCCTAGGGCGTGGTGGGATTTAGCAGTGGGCTCTGCTAAAATCCCTCCCAAAAAACCACAAGTGCCCGTAATCAGACTCTATCAAAGCGACTGTGTGCCGCTTCAAAAGCACAAGCCCAGGGAGTGCCAATTGGCATGGGGAGTGTCCCTACTTCGGTAGGGTAGCGCGTGAGCTGCTTCGGCAGGGAGTGAGTGATCTGTTTGTGCTGAGGCAGGAGTGTCATAGCGTGTCGCCGCTATTGTCACCTCGAAGCGCAGCAGAAGTCTGAGTATGGACTGCACATGCTGAGGTAGGAGTCGAGGGACCTATCGACACCTCGAGGCATGGCAGTGGAGTGCTAGAGTTAGCACCCAAAAAAGGGTCACATGGAGCGAATGGTCTTTGGAGAAGCTGCTTCGGCGGCAGGGTAGCAGTGGGTTGTACCCACACACCTACAGTTGTGCACATGTGGTGCATGGGGAGTGTCCCTGCTTCGGCAGGGTAGCGCGTGGTCTGCTTCGGCAGTGGTGTGATTGATCTGCTCGTGCTGAGGCAGGATTGTCGTAGCGTAATATCTGTAGGCCCAGGCAGTTACCGCTACTGACACCTCGAGGCATGGCAGCGGAGCGCCCGGGAGAGCATCCAAGTAAGACTCAAATGGAGTGAATGGTGTGCGAGCACCCAAGTCAGTCTCGCATGGGACGAGTGCCTGTGTGAGCGATAATGAGCGAGTACGCTTAGTACTGCCATCCCCCCAGAAGTAGTACTGCGAGGTAGTTCCTGGGGGAAACGATGGTGGAGCCCAAGGGAGTTTAGTCGGTATTACCGGTATGGTCGAGTCCGACACTCCAGTACACTTCCGTGTGGTAGTTTGGCAACTACAATGCACGTGTACTGGGTTAGTGTGTAAATGCATTCTCCCTTGTAAAAAAAAAAAAAAATACCGTTTCCATTGCCGCCAAGCCCTTAGTCCCTTCGGTACAACCAGAAAGTAATGCTTCAAAGGGGGGCCAGTGCACAACGCACCCTCGAGGTTAGCTGCGTGTCCTTGCAGCACCGAACATCGTGACTCGCTTTTTTAGAAGAACACCATGGTATCGTGCCGGCGCATTGCCGGCTTTCCAGGTGGCCTTACCACGCCCTATGTCCTCGGAAGGTGGGAAGGGTCGACTTCGCGCCTGCTTCCCTCTGCACGACTGGTATCAAGAATGATGATGCAGCGTGCACCCCAAATTGACCTATCTGCGACAGGGTCTATTCGCCAACACACAGAGGGACTTGCCGACGCGGTGCCTACGCCTGCCCCAGCCTTGACGAGAGCCCCTTTCCGTCCTCGGGCTCGGAACCCGCCCGGTTGACCGACGCCGCGAAAGCGACGATACCATGTTGTTCTTCGCGCGGCCACTGGTTCGATAAAAGGATCGAGTTCGACCACAGAGCATGACCACCGGTATGACCCATGAAGCCGACTTCGAACCCTTGGACCACCTCTTATTTGCGCCTGAACTAGCCATTCTTGAGTCCACGCGCCACCTTCTGTGTAGCTCCGAGACGATTTGGGCGATAGCCGATAAAACGGCGTTCCAGCCAACTTCATCTTTACACATCCTCCGAACTAGATGTCCGAAGTAGTGTCCAGATCACATGTGGCAAGCATGTCTTCGGTTTCCTCTTGTTCTTGACAAGGGTCCAGGAGGCGTCATCCCCCTCTATTTCCCTGGTCTGGTGCGGCTAAGAGCTCTCAGCCTACCGTAACCCCTTACCACCGTTTTTCCTGGGTGGACGGACCTTTCCAGGTCCTTCCTCACCCGGTTTTGGAGGTACCTGGCCGGGGTTCAGCTTCCCAGCCCCACTACCCTTGTTCGGGGTAGTAACCCTCCGCGTTTTGGAGCGGCCCCCAGGGAGCTCATCCCCTGGAGACTGTCTTCCCCGTTTTTATGTCTGCTCCATTGGAGCAGTCACCCCCGACGTGCTCGCGAATACTTGAGCCTCAGTCTGGGTAGACTTTGGCACCACCGTCTTCGCTGGCACGCCCTCGGTCGATTCGACCTTGCCCGAGTCCGCGAATCCTTGGGCCTCAGTCTGGGTAGACCTCGTCTCTACGGATTTCACGGGTTTACACTTGGCCGGGCGACCGCCCTCTCCAGCTTGGCGTCCAACATCGACTTTCGAAGTTTCAGCAAGCTCCTCTTGAGGTCCTTACTGATATTATGCTTCGATAACGCAAAGTCAATGATGGCGTCCAGCTACTCCGTCGCCACCTCGAAGGCCGAAAGCCCATCGCGTTTGTGGTTCATCGCTTTTACAAGTCATGAGCCGTTTATAACCTCTACCTGTGTAGCCGAGGAGAAGGTTAAGTGACCCACGCTGGTGCTGCGCCTTGCCTCTGGCCTCCTAGGCGGAGACCTGAACAACCCACCTCTTGCGAAGGGGTTGTCGCCTACACTACTACCACTAATTGAAGAATTGACTTGGTTTTCCATTTTGGTCGCACGAGTTGTTCGGGAAAAGAGGTCCACCATGCCAAAGCCCAGCATGACGCGGTAAGGGACAATTACTGTGGAGGGTGCCCAGGTACCCCATAGGATCTGTTAAAGGCCTAGCTCATTATTTCACCCCCCTGGCCATGCATCCCCTCGGCACGGGTCGCTTAATGCCTTGGGATTAGGGGTTAGGGATGATGGTCCCTTTGGTCGCACCCCCTGACTCTTGCTGATGTCAGAAGGACAACAGTGCGCAGGCTGCACTATCAGCTAAGTACAAAACCCTTAGCTGACGGTCGATTGTCATCGGAAGACCCGTGGAAGCGTGAGATTGGAACTTGTGAGGACCAGAGCTGTGTAGGTCGCTCTTTCCCAGATGTCAACTCACCATTTCGCAGCCCGTATATGTGCGTATGTGTGTGCACCAGTGGCATAGCCAGAAAGTCTGTTTTGGAGGGGGGGGGGGTGGGGTGTTGGATTTCAGAACATTTTTTTTGGATTAAAAAAATTATCCTTAAAGTTTTGTCTCGGGGGGGGGGGGGGTTATGACCAAAACCACTACGCCACTGGTGTGCACAAAAGCTAAGAAAATCATTAGACAACTTTTCATACTTTGCATAAGGTAATCCGAAACCGTTTTCTCGTAATAAGTTTCATTCGACAGGGGGCAAAGCCTAGTTGATCACTAATTAATTTGATAACGATTGACCTGAAGTCTCCAGCTTCCTTCTATTTTTTTCTCGCTTTGGCAGGACGGTCTTGAAACCTTGTTTCATAGAAGGAAGTGGAAAATTCAGAGACTCCCCCTTCCTCTTGTTTTTTTCCCAGAACGGTGTCCCTGTAGGATTACCACCGCTTGTCGGAATTTTACTTCCGCAAACGGGTCCAACGTAAAACGAAGGCACGGGTCCTTGCAAAGATTGTAACGGGATCAGTGGGTACAAATAGCGCTGTTGCAATTAAAATAGCTTCGGGTAGTATTACAAACTTCCTTCAGCAAAGAGAGAAAAAACCGCACAGCACGATAGCACAATGCGGTCTGACGCGTGCTTGTGATTCTGCTACCGAAGGGCAGAAAATCGATTTCATTTCCAATGATTAACAGAAACAAACCCAAAGAATTCTGCCGGTAAACTTCACTTTTCGCCGAAAACAGCCTAATCGATGATATTTCGTTTAGCTGCTTCAGTGTTTGAAAAGCCACACTATTGATCATAAAGGATGTTTGCACGATCGTCATTGCCAATGGATAAATTCGAAAACTTTAGCCGAATAGTCTGTTTGTCTGGGTGAAAATGTTTCACAATAGTCAATACCTCTTTTTGGATAAATAGCTGTGGTCCTGAAAAGGACTGTTTTTAATTAATTCTTTTACTTCCTCTCACTTTTTCACCGGCGCCATAGAAAACGATAAACGATGCTTCCATCGCGCACGGAAACCTAACTTTGCAAATAAATATATTTGTGTTTGAAAGCGAGTCGATTCTGCTTATTTTGCCTTTATTTTCTATTTTTGATATTTTTGAATGTAATCAGTAATCAAGAAATTGTAGCTAGGAGGATCCAAAATGTGTAAGAGTCCAAATCAAGTTGGCTACCCTAGCAGGTCGTATGTTCAATCCCAGGCTTGTCTCTTTCCTATTTTATATCTCTATCTTAGTTCTTTCGGTGATTCTCGTTCTAAACCATTTCTTCTTTTAAACCTTCCACACTAACAATTCAAGAAAAAAAAACTTCCGTGGCATTTATGAGAGGTTGGTCATGTTAGGTTGGCCATGGCCATGTGTCCAATTAACCATCCTTCCCTTTTCCTTGCGGTAACGGATACTACTCTCATTACAATAATCTAGACTTGTAGCACCTACAAACTTGTGCAAATTTCTTAGCGCTTATGCTAATGCTGAATAAATGTGGTCCATCTTACTGCATCAGTAACAATACGAAAAGTACTGTATCCGATAGAATTGAAAGTTCATTAGTACTTATACGACTTTTATTCTTCTACAAAACGAAAGTCGTCATTTATCGTTCCCATCTTCTCTTAAGAAATATAAACTTCCAATATCACCCCACAACACCGACGAAAACTCTTCCACGGGCGCTCAAAATTGAATTCGGTATTCTATTGTGGAATTTCGAACAAGGCCCGTTTCCTCCAAACCCTCTGCTGGCTGCACATGAATGCGGCACTTCCGAAACCGAACCAAAGACAAAAGCGAACAGGGTACATCCGGCATCCCGTTCCCCCGCGTTGCCATTTCCTAGCAGTTTAGCAGCAGCCACGGCCAACCGCCAACAGCCCTAGACAAAAAGCTGGTGACAATTAATCTATTGAACGAAAATTATTCCGCATCCACACGATTCCAGTTTTCCATTATGTATTGATGAAATTTGTGATCGAAGTCGTTTCGTTTCGGGTAGTTGCGACGGTACTTTGGGTAATTGTTGAGAATGAAGTTGGCCAAACAAGCTTAGGATGCTATTCTGTCCAATTTTGCAACGTAGATTTTCAATACCCGCCCAATATTGATTAATCGTAGATATTTTTTTTTACTTCTGACACTGACTTCATTACTTTATATTTTCAACAGTGTCTCTGATACATCATTGTTTCTAAATGGTACTTGAAGGTTCAAAGTAACCGCTTAAGCAATGTTTACCCAAGTACATCTGCATTGTTTTGAATAACCTCTGTCTTACAAAATAAAGTATCTAGATATATGACCATTTGGATTTCCATTGTGCAGCGGTAACATTACCAGATACAGTTGCTTAGTGGTTGTTGCGTTTGGAATAAGCAACAGACCGTTTTGAGCTATTTTTATCATTCATATTAACTCAAATTTCAAAATCTTCTCTTGCGTCTATTTATTTATAACTTCCTCAAGTTAAATACGTATTGAGGAAAAGGAATTTTCTTTGTCATATGTCGTACTATCCTCTTTTCATTTTAAAGCGCATAATACGGAGCAATCCTGTAATCGTTTCGCTAGGTCAATTTTTTTCGCTTCACTTTTGCAAATTTGGGACATGCATGCAACCGACAGGCGAGTAATTATCGCCTTGTTACAAGCGTTCACGTAGAGCGGTTTTGCTCTGTCCCATCCGCTTTCCTCCGCAATCGCCACGGTCCAAGCTCGGATTTGCCCGTTGGTGTGAATTTTTAATTGTCGTGGGACTGGGTTTTGGTTCAGGACTACCATCTTCTTTCGTACGCTACTGTATTATTCGTGAGCTCGTAGTTAAATGGTACACGGATGAGCTGTCAATTAAGAGTTCGCTAAATTACGGTGAGTGATAGCAGGGAAATGGGAAAAAAAGATGAGTTGTCAGGTAAATTGTAAATAGTAGAGTAGAGCAAATAATCATTAGTTCGAAATTTGCCAATCAACCACAATGGAAAAGCTGTTTCGTTCAATGCAACACTGAATATTTCGGATTTATCAAATGTCATAAAATTGGCAATGGCCTGGGAACGACAGAAAAATAAATCTGTCGTAACGCTACAATTCTAAAATGTCCAATTTTGACAGCCAATTACAAGTGCATCCATCAAGTACAAATAATTACTATTCAGCTTCACAATCCAACGTCCAAAAAACCCACACAACCCACAGACCGAGATCATCTCTGCATCTCCATAGATGTCACAGAAGGGGTTTTTGTTAGTGGTATGGGGTGTGTAGTGACAAAGATCAGAAATCACCTTGGTAAGTGATATGATTCATGCAACTGAAAAATAATGAGAGACTCTTGCACCTAACGCCCTGCTATACACTATAGCGCACCAGCTTACCAAGGCGGTCGCTTCTGAAGAAACACGATTTCTAGTGCGATGTCTAGTAGCCAATGATATTGAAGTCCAACCTTCCGTATTCTTAGCTGCATGTGGTGCTTCTTGGCACTCTTCTAAGACCGTTTCACATTTTGCTTTTCGTCTTTGACTCGGAAGCCACAAAGGTGGCGCTGTCACTTTGATAGTTTTGTCGTATGTTTGAAGCTATCCATTATCGTACATAATGAACATAACGGTTGTATGACATTCGCCAGAAAGTCATTTGCCAGAAGGCATTTTGCCAGAATCAATTTGCCAGAATGGACCATTTCCCAGAAAGTCGTTTGCCAGAATGCACCATTCCCAGAAAGCCATTCGCCAGAATGTACCATTCCCCAGAATGCACCATTCCCCAGAATTGGTCGTCACCTATTTGCCATGCGCGCGTTTGCCCAGTATGCGCAATAACTCTTAACGCCATGAACTTTAGGCATAACTATGTACAGCGTTAAAAGAGAGGGTCATTTGGCATAAGGGACATTTTTTATAATTTTGCTTTGTTGTTGTTGTATAGTTGTTTTCTACTGAGGAATAAAACACAATAACAATAATCTGTACATAAGACGTATGCATACATAAGCCGAGTATAGCTTGCCTGGATTAAGGCCAAAATGGCGGATGTGATCCTTTCTTTCAAATACGTGTTTGCCCGGATTAAGGCAATGGTGGGTGTGACTCCTTCTTTAAAAATAGGCGCTTGCCCGGATTAACGCAATGGTTGATGTAATTCCTTCTTTAAAAGTAGGCGCTTGCCCGGATTATGGAAAAAGTAGATGTGATCCCTTCTTTAAAAGCAGGCGCTTGCCGGGATTAAGGCAACGGTGGATGTGAACCTTTCTTTAAAAATAGGCGATTGCCATGATTAAAACAATGGTGGATATGATCTCTTCTTCAAAAGAAGGCGCTTGTCCGAATTAAGGTAATGGTTAATGTGATACCTTTCCTGTGTGATCCCTTCTTTGAAAATAGGCGTTTGTCAGAAATGAAGCAATGGTGGATATGATCCATTTCTTAAAAAAAAGGTGCTTGCTCCGATTAAGGCAAGGATAGATGTTATCCCGGTGTCCTCCTTTGCCTAGCGATAAGATGCGCGGCTATAAAGCAAGACCATGCTGAGGGTGACTGGATTCGATTCCCGGTGCCGGTGTAGGCAATTTTTCGTTTGGAAATTGTCTGGACTTCCCTGGGCATAAAAGTATCATCGTGTTAGCCTCATGTTATACGAATGCAAAAATGGTAACTTGACTTAGAAACCTCACGGTTAATAACTGTGGAGGTACTTAATGAACACAAAGCAGCAAGGCGGCTATGTCCCAGTGGGGATGTAATGGCAATGAAGAAGAAGATGTTATCCCTTCTTTAAACGTAGGTGGTTGCCCGTGTCCGTGTTTGAATATGTCAATTGTGGATATGATTCCTTCTTTAGAAATAGACATTTTGCCTAGACTTGTAGATATAACTTCTTCAATGAAAGCAAATGGCGTCTAGTATGACTTAAAATGATAATATCCAATTGTAAATATGATTTAATTTTGAAATGAAGTCTGCGTCTGGAATGAGACGAAGAAATATGATATCCATTCGTAAACAGTTTGTTTGGTATTAGACAAATATGATTTTTTTTTTGATAAATAGTATCCATCTTCCTGAAAATTGTCTAATAAGTTGAATAATCCCTTTTATGAAAATTAGTTATACCGCAAATCCCTTCATTATAAAATAATGCCAAATCCACCAAATAATGCAAAATTACCTTCTTTATATATTTTTTTCTATTCTTTAGCCATCAATAATAATTGGAATTTCCAGTTTTACTATTTCTGGCAAATGGTTTTCTGGCAAATGTCATACAATCCACATAACGGCATTCAAAGATATTATCCATCCGATGGCTTAGCAACTATGTCAATCAATGTACTTGAAGGTCCTACCCAGTCAAATAATGTTTATGGAAGTGTATTTCGTAACGAATGTGTCTATCCTTGCACCGTTACCCCACGCTACAGTTCTGCTGATCCTATGATGCTCGTCCAGAAAGTGTATAGGTTAGAGGTAGCTGATGACAGAACCTTTTCCTCTTTCAATTGGTCCAAAGCGCGAATTGCGTTTTGCTTCTTTGAAGAATCTGTGTCAAAAGGTCGAAGGTCGAAAGGTTGAAGGACAAAAGGTCGAAAGGACAAAAGGTCGAAGGGTCAAAAGGTCGAAAGGACAAATGGTCGAAGGGTCAAAAGATCGAATACGTGTTATAACGTCGAAGGTCAAAAGGTCGAAGTACAAAAGGTCGAATGAACAAAAAGACAATAAATGAGATGGGAGTTGTGAGTGAGATGGGAAGTAGTGAGCATAGATAAATGAGAAGTGAGAAGTAGAAAGTGAAAAGTGAGAAGTGAGAAAGGAGAAATAGAAAATCCAAAGTAGCAAGTGAAAAATATGATGAGAGAAGTGAGGAACGTGGAAGTAAGAATTATTATCATTTATTATTTATTCAGACTAAGGCCGAAGTGGCCTGTGCGGTATATGAGAGTCTTCTCCATTCGGCTCGATCCATTGCTACATGTCGCCAACCACGCAGTCTACGGAGGGTCCGCAAGTTATCTTCCACCTGATCGATCGACCTTGCCCGCTGCGCACCTCGCCTTCTTGTGCCCGTCGGATCGTTGTCGAGAACCATTTTCACTGGGTTACTGTTCGACATTCTGGCTACGTACCCGGCCCACTGCAGTCGTCCGATTTTCGCGGTGTGAACGATGGATGGTTCTCCCAACAGCTGATGCAACTCGTGATTCATTCGCCTCCTCCTAGTACCGTCCGCCATCTGCACCCCACCATAGATGATACGCAGCACTTTCCTTTCGAAAACTCCAAGTGCGCGTTGGTCCTCCACAAGCATCGTCCAGGTCTCGTGTCCGTAGAGGACTACCGCTCTAATGAGCGTTTTGTAGATTGTCAGTTTGGTACGGCGGCGAACTCTATGCGGAGTCCAAAGTACGTAAGATTTCCAGCAACTATGCGTCTCCGAATTTCTCTGCTGGTATCATTTTCGGCAGTCACCAGTGAGCCCAAGTACACAAATTCTTCTACCACCTCGATTTCGTCACCACCGATGCAAACTCGCAGTGGGTGGCTCACATTGTCTTCTCTTGGACCTCTTCCTATCATGTACTTTGTCTTCGACGTGTTGATGACTAGTCCGATCCGCATAGCTTCCCTTTTCAGTCTGATGTAGGCTTCCTCCTTCTTCTCAAAGTTACGTGCCATAATATCTATGTCGTCGGCGAAGCCAGCTATTTGGCTTACGGACTTATTGAAAATTGTACCACTCGTGTTAGTCCCTGCTCTTCGTATTACTCCTTCCAAAGCGATGTTGAATAGCAGTTACGAAAGACCATCACCTTGCCGTAACCCTCTGCGGGTTTCGAAGGGACTCGAGAATGCCCCTGAAACTCGAACTACGCACATCACCCGATCCATCGTCGCTTTGATCAACCGTGTCAGTTTACCCGGAATACCGTGTTCGTGCATTAGAAGAAGTGAAAATGAAAGAAAGGAGGAAACATATATAGTAGAAAAGAGAAAGGAAGAAAGAAAAAGAAAAGAAGAGAAAAAAAAGAACAAAGAAAGAAAGAAGAAAGAAGATGGAAGAAGGAAAAAGGAAGGAAGAAAGAAAAAAGAAAAATAGAAGAAGGAAGAAAGAAGGCAGGAATAAAAAGAAGAAAAGACACAATGAAGCAAAACAAAAGAAAGAAGCAGAAAGAAGTAACGGGCAAAGAGAAGAAAGATGGAAGAAATGAGGAAGAAAGAAGGAAGAAAGAAGAATTAAAGAAGAAAGATGAAAGAAATAAAGAAATAAAGAAGAGATAAATAAGGAAGAAAGAAGAAAGAAAGAAAGAAGAAGGAATTATGAAAGAAGGAAGAAAGGAAGAAAGAAAGATGAAAGTAGGAAGAAAGAAAAAAAAAGGAACAAAGAAAGTAGGTTGAAAAACAGGAAACAAGAGAGAAGAAAACAGAAATAATGGAGAAAGAAGGAGGAAAGAGAGAAGAAATAGAGAAGAAAGAAAGGAGAAAAAAAGTAGGAAGAAAGAAGGAAAAAAGAAGTAAAAAGGAGGAAGAAAGAAGGTGAAAAAAAAAAGAATGAAGACGCAAGAAAGAAAAAAGAAAAATGGAAGTAAGGAAGAACAAAGAAATAAAGAAGAAATAAAGAAGAAAAAAAAGGAAGGAAGGAAAAGAATAAAAAAGAAGGAAAAAAACTAGGAAAAAAAAAACGGAAGAAAGAAAGAAAGAAGGAAGAAAAAAGGAAGAAAAAAGAAAAAAGGAAGAGAGAAGCAAAAAATAAAGAGTAAAAAAGGAAAAAAGGAAGAAAGCAAAAAGAAAGAAGCAAGAAAAACTGTAAACAGAAAGGAAGAAAAAGAAGAGGAGGAGAGAAAGAAGAAGAGAAAAAAATAAGGAAGAAAGAAGGAAGAAAGGAGGAAAAAAAAGAAAGAATGAAGAAATCAAGTAGAAAGATAGAAAGGAAAAAGAAGGAAGAAATAAGGAAGAAAAAGGTAGAAAAAAGGAAGAAAGATGAAGGAAGGAAGAAAAAAGGAAAAATAGAAAGAAGTGAGAAATAAAGAAGATGAGATATGGAAGGAAGAAGGAAGAAAGAAGGAAGGAAACATATGAAGTAAGTAAGAAAAAGGAAGAGAATAGAAAAAAAGGGAGAAGAAATAAGAAAGAAGGAATAAAAAAGAAAGACCTTTCGTCCTTTCGACCTTTTGTCCTTCGACCTTTTGACGCAGTTTTTTTGTTTCGACCTTTTGTCCCTTCGACCTCTTGACCCTTCGACTTTTTGTCCTTTCGACTTTTTGACCTTCGACTTTTTGACCTTCGATCTTTTGTCCTTCGACCTTTTGACCTCCCAAGTAACATTTTAAGATTTATCATGCTCTATAAGAGGTTTTCATGACCAGTTGCTAATAAAACTAATAACTCCACCAAAACCTCTTCCTAACATCATTAAGATAGCCTTCCGGCCTAATGGACCAATCTAGAAGAAGTTTTTAAAACCGTATTAAGAGTAGTAATAAAACTGCAATAAAACATTGGATTGAATTTGTTGATACTCTATAAGAGGTTGTCGTGACCATCATAAGAGTAACAATAAAACTGTTTCAATTTCATATTATGGATTAAATGTATTGTCATTTCATTCCCTTTGTTTTTATTTTCACTAGATAACAATGTCCCCTGATGTGTGGAAATGAAGCTTATGATTTTACTTGTAATGATTGATGTTGAAAATGAAGTATTGTTTAAGTAGTTCATACAACAGAATGACATGCGCAACCAAATTTATTTTCTCCTTCACTTTTTTAGAAATCGGAAACTCGAAATCATCGTGAATTAAAATGATGCTTCATCGTGATGAAAAGCCGCAAGTCAATTAAATGCATATATTTAAGAGCATTTCACATTTATGTGTCTCATTTCCCAAATCTAAATCAAAACTAACTTATTTTTTTTTTAATTTGGGAAATGAGAAGCATCTTAAGTTTATCAGACACACATGTCACTCACATTATGTCGGTAAAAATATGCTAACCTCATCATGCGTCTTATTGGATAATTCACGTATAAGTTATACAGCAACACTGCTTTCCAAATTCAACATGGCGAATAGATCGAGTCACGTTGAGTAGTTTTAAAGCAGTGACCCAAACTGGTTTTATGACGCATTTGAAAGCAATAATTAAACTATTATTAAAACTTCAAAGCTAAAAAAAGTTTAGTTTTAAAACATGGTTTATAAGAGTTTTATGGATATCTCAAGAGTGATATAAAACCTTTGTTCGTTGGCATTGTTTATGACCACCATAAAACAATAGGCTTTAATTATTCCCACAATAAAACCTTATTAAAATTCATATAAAACCCAACGGTCACAGAATTGTTACTTGGGCTTCGACCTTTTGTCCTACAACCATGCCGGGCGTGAACATTTTAATGAAAATGGCTTACAGATGAAAATGTTCATTTGTGTACATGCGCTTGCTGCTCGCTGTACTCAATTTAATTCAAACGAGAGTTTACGGTGGACATGGGCAAATGGAAATCTTCGCAGCCAGGTGGACCAGTTGCTAACTTCGCTGCACTCATGATTATTTCTACGGCGGCTACAGTTTGTTCTACCAAAAGATGTTCGCACTGATCATAAATTGCTTTTATGCAATGTCATTGATACCCTTCAAATCAACGGGTCCGCGACGTTAGGCGTAAGTACGTTAGGCATAAATGACGGTAGGCATAATATATGTTAGGCATGATGGACGTTTGGCATAATTCTCTCTTCTTTGTGTCATAGTCTGTTCTTTGGGTCAATTTATGCTTAAAGTCCATTATGCCTAACGTACATAATGCCTAACGTACTTATGCCTAACTGGGTATATCCCCTTACAACCTCCAGATCCGGCTCTGCTCCAAAGGGCTGATGTCCGCAGCAATTCCTATCTCGGCTGTCGAAGCTCAATTGAAAACCAAAGTTCAAAACATCGCTAAAGACATTCTGCAGAAAAAATCACCCATTCCAGCTACTAGGGAGTGTACAAAAGTTGATTGTCGCTCTTCAAATCCAAAATGGACGTACAAGTTATTCGAGACCTGAGAGGTATTGCCTATGAAAGTTCTTGTGTATGAGCAGAACGACACTCGACTTTTTTTTTTTCTAAAGTCTCCAACAGTCACAACAATTTTTATGGTTTGTGCTTAACGTAAGAACGACACGACACTCATAAGAAACGCGACGCGAGACAAGACATAACACTTATAGTTCTTACAATCGTCAACTGTTAAAATTTACCTTATCTGTCTACAGATAAGGTAAATTTTAACAGTTGACGATTGTAAGTCTTGTTATGTCTTGTTATGTCTTGTTATGTCTTGTCTCGCGTCGCGTTTCTTATGAGTCTCCAGCAGTATCCAGCTGAAGGAATCTATGACAAAAGGTCGAAATAGAAAAGGTCGAAGGACAAATGGTCGAATGGACAAAAGGTCGACGGGACAAAAGTTCGAATGGACGAAAGGTCGACAGGACAAAATGTCGAAAGAACAAAATGTCGAAAGGACAAAAGGTCGAAAACAAAATTGGTTAAAATTGAAAAGCCATAGTATTGAGAACAATACAAAGCAGAAATATTATATAGGTGCCGTCATCGGGGGTGACAATTGATCAAATAGACGAGACACTGAAGACGACCTTACTGTTTAGGTCGAAATACATATCTGTCAAGATACAATCAAGGGGTGGAATTAAATGGGAAGGTACAAACTCGTCTTATGACAAGTGATTATTTTTTGATATTTTACTTCTTATGCAAGGCTAGTTCATAACAGTGTATGGTATTGAGGTAGTCATTCCTGCTCGGGTAGCTGCGAAATAATTCATTATACCACACTGATTCAAAGATACTAAAATCAACATGTTTCACTCAAACATGCACTCGAACCGACACGTGTTACAAGAGCATGATGTAACAAGAACTAATTATTCAGCTTCATCGTCCCAAGAACTAATAAAAAATCATACAATGCTCGCCCTGGCTGCTGTTTATTCACTGTAAATTGGTTAAACAACTGCCCATTAAATTAAAAAGCACACATCTCTGGGAAATGTAATAAGCTTGATTTTTTCTTCATAAAAATGTTTTCAAACTTGTTGTCGTATATTTAGTCTTTTTCATGTCTACAGAATAATAGATTTTTAAATTTTGGGCTTCCGACCTTTTGTCCCGTCGACCTTCTGTCCTTTCGACCTTTTGTCCCTTCGATCTTTTGTCCCATCGACCTTTTGTCTCTTCGACCTTTTGTCCTTCGACCTTTTGTCTTTCGACGTTCTGTCCCAAAGCCAGCTGGAGAACGCATAAAACGTACTTTCAAATATCTTTAGCGGTTCAACAAAAAGAGAAGCGTCCGGTCTTCCATCATTTGTTTGAACAGAAAACAAGATTCCAGAAGATTGGAAAAGTGTGTTGGTTGTGCCTATTTCTAACGTAAAGTTATTCTATAGATGATTATCGTATCGTAGGATTTACTCTCACGCTCTCCTATATATAAAAGAGCGTGAGAGTAAATCGTCGATTTCCCCTCTTGGGAAAAAATGTTGCAAAAAGCAGTTTTTTTGAAAAAAAAACTAAAGCGAAATACAACCAAATGAAGCATCCACCGGATATAGTTATGTCTTCGCTATTGGATGATGTACTTTTGAAACAAAAATACTTCCCCCATCCAGCTGGAGACGGCTTTTTCTCCTCGGTGGGTGGTTTTATTACTGGGGAGTGGTACGGGCACGTGGCTGTCTTTTTCGTACATGACTGGATGACGATAATTTGAGCATTAACGGGTAGAAATCAAGCATGCTCGTATGATTTTGCATAGTTCAAAATATAGGGAACCTTAGTTGCCATGGTCGGTCAGTGCACACTGACCAGTGTTCAAAGTTCAAAAGTAAGGGTATGCGATAACACACTTTTTCCTAACGAAACGATACGAAACGAAATTTAAAATGTCTATGTTGATTCGGATCGAAACGAAACGAAATATGAATTTACTTTCGAAACTTCGAAACGAAACGAAATTTAATTTTTTTTCCGCGGCATTTCGATTAAATTGGTTTTACGTACGCAATTCGGATTTCACTTTTTCAAAGTTAAATAACTGTTTTACCAAATACAGATGTGCTCGACTTGCGGTTAGCGGCAGCACAGACTTATATACAATCAGCTCAACGAACTGAGCTATTGTCTGTGTGTCCTTGGCATATGAGAACAGCTGTTATGGTCGGTATGAGCTAAAAGCAATCATAAGTAAAGAACTTTCAGCAATTTTAATGGTATTTCAACCCATTATGGATTTTTTTTTCAAATTTCATGAGAAGATCTATAAATGTCCACCAATCCTCAATGTACCTTACATATTGTGGAAATAGTCAACGAAGAGCTTAGCTTGATTAACTGTACACATCTTAGTTGCTAATAGTGATTGGCCGAGAAACAACGAATATGCACAGCTCACCAGTTAAATAATATTCTTGGGATACAAGAAAGTTATTCTTATTGTATACTTGCTTCGGAGTTTCCAATTCATGACCAATAACGCTGCTGGTCACGTCCTTACAGTCAATTTAGCCTCTTAAAATGAGGCTTCCGAGCCTCTTGAAAGGAGGCTTCCGAGCCTCTTGAGAGGAGGCTTCCGAGCCTCTTGAAAGGAGGCTTCCGAGCCTCTTGAAAGGAGGCTTCCGAGCCTCTTGAAAGGAGGCTTCCGAGCCTCTTGAAAGGAGGCTTCCGAGCCTCTTGAAAGGAGGCTTGAGGCCTCTTGAAAGGAGGCTTCTGAGCCTCTTGAAAGGAGGCTTCTGAGCCTCTTGAAAGGAGGCTTCTGAGCCTCTTGAAAGGAGGCTTCTGAGCCTTGAAAGGAGGCCTGAGCCTCTTGAAAGGAGGCTCTGAGCCTCTTGAAAGGAGGCCTGAGCCTCTTGAAGGAGGCTCTGAGCCTCTTGAAAGGAGGCTTCTGAGCCTCTTGAAGGAGGCTTCTGAGCCTCTTGAAGGAGGCTGGAGCCTCTTGAAGGAGGCTGGGCCTCTTGAAGGAGGCTTCCAGGCCTCTTGAAAGGAGGCTTCTGAGCCTCTTGAAAGGAGGCTTCCAGGCCTCTTGAAAGGAGGCTTGAGCCTCTTGAAAGGAGGCTTCTGAGCCTCTTGAAAGGAGGCTTGAGCCTCTTGAAAGGAGGCTTCTGAGGCCTCTTGAAAGGAGGCTTGGAGCCTCTTGAAAGGAGGCTTCCAGGCCTCTTGAAGGAGGCTTCTGAGCCTCTTGAAAGGAGGCTTCTGAGGCCTCTTGAAAGGAGGCTTGAGGCCTCTTGAAAGGAGGCTCTGAGCCTCTTGAAAGGAGGCTTGGGCCTCTTGAAAGGAGGCTCTGAGCCTCTTGAAAGGAGGCTTCCAGGCCTCTTGAAAGGAGGCTCTGAGCCTCTTGAAAGGAGGCTTGAGGCCTCTTGAAAGGAGGCTTCCAGGCCTCTTGAAAGGAGGCCAGGCCTCTTGAAAGGAGGCTGAGGCCTCTTGAAAGGAGGCTCTGAGCCTCTTGAAAGGAGGCTGAGCCTCTTGAAAGGAGGCTTGAGCCTCTTGAAAGGAGGCTTCTGAGCCTCTTGAAAGGAGGCTTCTGAGCCTCTTGAAGGAGGCTGGAGCCTCTTGAAAGGAGGCTTCTGAGCCTCTTGAAGGAGGCTCTGAGCCTCTTGAAAGGAGGCTTGAGGCCTCTTGAAAGGAGGCTGAGCCTCTTGAAAGGAGGCTTCTGAGCCTCTTGAAAGGAGGCTTCCAGGCCTCTTGAAGGAGGCCTGAGCCTCTTGAAAGGAGGCTCTGAGCCTCTTGAAGGAGGCAGAGCCTCTTGAAGGAGGCTTCCAGGCCTCTTGAAAGGAGGCCTGAGCCTCTTGAAAGGAGGCTTGAGCCTCTTGAAGGAGGCTTCCAGGCCTCTTGAAGGAGGCTTCTGAGCCTCTTGAAAGGAGGCTTCCAGGCCTCTTGAAAGGAGGCTTGAGGCCTCTTGAAAGGAGGCTGTGAGCCTCTTGAAAGGAGGCTTCCAGGCCTCTTGAAAGGAGGCCTGAGCCTCTTGAAAGGAGGCTTCCAGGCCTCTTGAAAGGAGGCTTCTGAGCCTCTTGAAGGAGGCTCGAGCCTCTTGAAAGGAGGCTGGGCCTCTTGAAGGGCTGGGCCTCTTGAAGGAGGCTTGAGCCTCTTGAAAGGAGGCTTCTGAGCCTCTTGAAAGGGAGGCTTCTGAGCCTCTTGAAAGGAGGCTGAGCCTCTTGAAAGGAGGCTTGAGCCTCTTGAAAGGAGGCCTGAGCCTCTTGAAAGGAGGCTTCCTGAGCTCTTGAAAGGAGGCTTCTGAGCCTCTTGAAAGGAGGCTTCTGAGCCTCTTGAAAGGAGGCTCTGAGCCTCTTGAAAGGAGGCTCTGAGCCTCTTGAAGGAGGCTTGAGCCTCTTGAAAGGAGGCTCTGAGCCTCTTGAAAGGAGGCTTCTGAGCCTCTTGAAAGGAGGCTCTGAGAGCCTCTTGAAAGGAGGCAGGGCCTCTTGAAAGGAGGCTTCCAGGCCTCTTGAAAGGAGGCTTGAGGCCTCTTGAAGGAGGCTTCCAGGCCTCTTGAAAGGAGGCTTCTGAGCCTCTTGAAAGGAGGCTTCCAGGCCTCTTGAAAGGAGGCTCTGAGCCTCTTGAAAGGAGGCCTGAGGCCTCTTGAAAGGAGGCTTCCTGAGCCTCTTGAAAGGAGGCTGAGCCTCTTGAAAGGAGGCTTCTGGGCCTCTTGAAAGGAGGCTCTGAGCCTCTTGAAAGGAGGCTTCCGGGCCTCTTGAAAGGAGGCTCTGAGCCTCTTGAAAGGAGGCCTGAGCCTCTTGAAAGGAGGCTTCTGAGCCTCTTGAAAGGAGGCTCTGAGCCTCTTGAAAGGAAGCCTGAGCCTCTTGAAGGAGGCTGGAGCCTCTTGAAAGGAGGCTCTGAGTCTCTTGAAGGAGACTTCCGAGCCTCTTGAAAGGAGGCTTCCGAGCCTCTTGAAAGGAGGCTTCCGAGCCTCTTGAAGGAGGCTTCCGAGCCTCTTGAAAGGAGGCTTCCGAGCCTCTTGAAAGAAGGCTTCCGAGGCTTTCGAGAGGAGGCTTCCGAGGCTTTCAAGAGGAGGCTTCCGAGGCTTTCGAGAGGAGGCTTCCGAGACTTGCGAGATGGCTTCGAGGCTCTTGAAAGAGGCCCTCCGAACCTTTTGAGAAGAGCCTTCTGAACCTTTTAAACGAAGGGTAAAAGAAAAAAAAGAAAATTTGAAGAAGAAAGCTTAAAAGAAGATTTCCGGGCCTCTAGAAAGGAGGATTCCAACCCTTTTAAAATGTAGGTAGTAGGCTTCCGAGCCTTTTAAAATGAGGCTGTCGAGCCTGTTCAAAAAGCCTTGAAAAGATCCGAGGCTTTTAAAAGAAGCAGAAAAAAAAGGAAATTTCTAGAAAAACAGCTTGGTTTACAGGCCTATTAAAAGAAAGTGTTCGAACCTCTTGAATTGATACTTCCGGGTCACTTGAAAGGAGGCTTCCGAGCTGCTTGGAAGGAGGCTTTCGAGAAGCGTAGAAGCATGCTTCCTATTCTCTTGCAACAAAGCAACTGAGCTTTTCGGGAAAAAGCCTTCATGTCTTTCAAATGGAGGCTTTCGAATCTGTAGACTCTAGATTTTAGTTAAGAATCATATTCTGAACATATTATTCAACATTATGTTTTGACCCGGAAGATTGCATAAATGATTTTTAAAATTTATTCATTCGATGTTTTGCCCTTTTGATCTTTTGTCCCACATCTCTTCATCCATTGTACTGGTTGAGGAGGACAGGATTCAAAGCGCCATGATTTACTGATCGCCATGCATAGGGTAAGGGAGGTATTTTGGACCACCAGTTCGACGCCTCATATTTTGGACCACTGAGAGCAAATTCTTCTTGGTGGTTCAAAATAAGAGCCCCGTAAGGGTGGTCTAAAATACATTCTTTACCCTATTATGTACAAAACAAAGTTTAGAAATAAAAAAAAATACAAAGCTTTATCAATAAGTTTGGATTAAAATTGTAATTCATCCGCCATTAAGCATTTCGTCCGAGGTACCCCTGGGCCCGGCGGAAGTACCCCCAGCGGTACATGTACCCCAGGTTGAGAACCGCTGTTATAAAAGACCGAGGAATGCTCTGCATCTCCGTGAGCGCTACGGGAAAAGAATCGTTGGTTAGTAGAAAAGGTAATTCATGTGAAGCCCCTTGGTAAGCGACTAAATATTTATTGTAAACTTATTTTGAAAACAAGAAGACGAAAACTATCAATCCAACACAATTCAATGTGCTTCGTTTATTAAGCTTCTACAATACGATCGATTCCGCACTAAATAATTCTGTGCTGTTCGATGCAGACATTAGTTTTATCACTTCGCGTTCTCCCACACTAGCTGGCGTGATCAGCATCTACAAGATCGATTGTACACTGGTTAAACAAATTTCTGCTACGCGACTTAGTTTTTTTTTTCACTTCGCGTTCTCCCGGACTAGCGGCCGTCCCATGACCAGCAGCAACACGATAGATTCCGCATTCATATTGTACAAATAGTAAAAAATATCACTAAATATAAATTTGAAACTTGAAAACAATGAAGATGTTTCATAGAAGAAAACTACATACGTATTTGTCGACTAAGAATAGGGTTATGTAGCAAGCGTTATTAGAAAAAATTGTATAACCTAAAGTTTTAAAAACAACTTAACGATTTTGTTCAGCGGCGCAGCCAAAATTTTTGATAATATGAAGAATGATTTAAGTTTAAATTTGTTTCGAAATTCCGCGGAATTCCGTTAAATTTCGTTAGAAGCTAGTTTTTTTAGCGAAATTTTTGTAATTTTACGAAACGAAACGAAATCAAGAAATGCGATTTCGCCATGCTAAAATTCCGCGAAATTCCGCGGAATTTCGTTTCGAACCACCTGAAACGAAATTTTTCGAAATACCGCATATGCTTATTCAAAAGTAAGAACACTAAACCAAGGTACGCTCTCGACTTATGTGCTGTTTAGAATGCATCTCTGCTCCGAGGACGCAAGAGCTCCACTCCCGTACAACAATTGGTACGATTGGCAGCTTCTTCTTATTCTTCTTTTTCTGTTCTTTATTCAATCCTACCCGTTTAAATCCGTTCAACCTCATGTGTCATAGTCCATGGAAACATATAACTGAGAAAAAGTTTTTTTTTTAAATAAATGCGAATCAGTTTATTACCATTATTGAAAACAAGCAGACACCACGAACTTAGTTTCGCCTAAAACTGATTTATTTTCTGATTATGCAGAAGTTTCTGTAAAACTAATAAAACTTTCTCGCTTTGAAGTAATTGCGTATCTCGTTATTAGGTCGATTTAAAGTAATCCAATCCAATCACAACAGCATTTCCTCAGTTATTAATTGAAAGCTGTTCTATACTGCCATTGCATAAGTGTGTAATATGTAATTTGACGTTGCATTTTTCAAATTCGTTTTACAAATTTATTTCAATTTATACAGCCTTACAAATATTTTTATATTTTTTTTTTTGCCAAAATTTATGTCAAATGCACGTTTGGAAGATTAATTTTCGAGCCAGTGACGCAATCCAGACAGGCGTCTCGCGTTTCGTAGGACGCTTGCTGGTCACATTACTTATATGGCTAGTAAAAAGGCTCTTTCTAGATTGCCTTTTGATTGTCCTTTGCTCGCATAGCTAACCTACTTAACGACCTTGTTCAACGGTTGCTATTTGTCTAATTGAACCTCTTTTCTTATGTCTGTTCAAATCGAATAGGAACAACTCGTTTGAATCTCGTGCATAAAACCCTTTTGTTACCGACAGGGTACCCGGGTACCTTTTTCGTTTTCAAGTGAAATTTTTTTAGGGTTCTGAACATCGCAGGAAATTGAAACTCCGTGACATCTTCAAACTCGGCAAAATTAAGGTTTGGGTGGTACGAGAATGAAAATCCAGTAAGGAGGGGCTTCGTCAGTTTTCAACCGATTTCGACGATTCCGTTTGCTACGGATTAAGAAATTCATCCTCTATCCGTTCCATGTCACATAGGACCGATCCGGATTACCTGGTTACCGGAGTTCCGGATTTGATAGACCATGTCTCAAAAATGGAGAAGTTGATCTTATAGAATCCAAATGATGATTTCTTGTACCCTGAGCTACCAGTTTCGCAGAAAATTCGAGGATTATGACTTCCCACCGTATTAGGACCACGTGATCATATGGACTCGGAACGGACATCCCGGAATAGGTTCCCGTGGGCCCTATAGTGGCCGCAAATTCATTCCTGGCAATATGGGTATCAAAATTCTTGAAATTGTTTCGGGAACATGTTATTCATATAGTTGAAACCATAGGATGGATATGAACCGGAACGGTCATTCTGGAACAGGTTCCCGGAGGGCCCGTAGTGGCCAAAAACTCATTTTGAATAAACCCTAGCAATATGGGTATCAACATTCTTTGAATTGTTCCGAAAACATGTTTTCATGTAGTTGAAACCATAGGATGGATATGAACCGGAACGGTCATTCTGGAACAGGTTCCTGGAGGGCCCGTAGTGGCCGAAAACTCATTTAGAATAAACCCTGGCAATATGGGTATCAAAATTCTTGGAATTTTTCCGGAGACATGTTATTCATGTAGTTCAGACCATAGGATGGATATGAACCGGAACGGTCATTCTATAACAGGTTCCCGGAGGGCCCGTAGGGGAAAAAACTCATTTAGAATAAACCCTAACAATATGGGTATCAAAATTCTTGGAATTGTTCTGGAAACATATTTTCTATGTAGTTAAGACCATAGGATGGATATCAACCGGAACGGTAATTCTGGAATAGGTTCCCCGAGGGTCCGCAGGGGCCAAACACTCATTTAGAATAAACCCTGGCAATATGGGTATCAAAATTTTTGGAATTGTTCCGGAAACATAATTTCCATGTAGTTGAGACCATAGGATGGATATGAACCAGAACGGTCATTTTGGAACAGGTTCCCGGAGGGGAGGGCCTAAAATGATCATTAATTCATTTGGTAGAATCCCTGGCAATATGGGTATCAATATTCTTGGAATTGTTCCGGAAACATGTTTTCCATGTAGTTGAGACCATAGGATGGATATCAACCGGAACGGTCATTCTGGAACAAGTTCCCGGAAGGCCAGCAGGGGCCAAAAACTCATTTAGAATAAACCCTGGCAATATGGGTATCAAAATTCTTGGAATTTTTCCTGAAACATGTTATTCATAAAGTTGAAACCATAGGATGGATATCAACCAGAACAGTCATGCTAGAACAAGTTCCCGAAAGGCCTTTAGTGACCACAAACTTATTTAGAAGACACCCTGGCATCAAAGTTCTTGAAAAATTTTCGGAAACATGTTTTTCCAAGAAGATGGGACTGATGTTGGGTCATCAGGCTGAATGGCTGTTAGGCCGAATGGTTATTGGGTCGAATGAGAAGTGAGGAGTGAATAGTGAGAAGTGAGCAGTGAGAAATTGAAAGTAAAAAGTGAAAAGTGAAATGAGAGAAATGAGAAGAGAGAAGTGAAAAGTTACACAGTGTTGACCCGATTTTGTAACTCCCCGATTTTATCTACCTCCGACTTTATCACATTTTCGACCCGATTTCATCACGTTCCGCTTTTGTCACATTTTTGACCCATTTTGCATCCATAAATTTTTTTGAAAATTTCAGTCGTTCTTTTTATTTTTGTAAATTATCCAGCAAACACCAATGATACTAACAGCGTCTGTGGTTCATTATAAATCATTTCTGAGTACCTGTCAAGAATTTTTAAGTCTTTTTGACAAGAAATAACGGGAAAAGAAGAGAGCAAGTCTTCTTCTTCTTCTTATTTGCATTACATCCCCACACTGGGACAGAGCCGCCTCGCAGCTTAGTGTTCATTAAGCACTTCCACAGTTATTAACTGCGAGGTTTCTAAGCCAAGTTACCATTTTTGCATTCGTATATCATGAGGCTAGCACAATGATACTTTTATGCCCAGGGAAATCGAGACAATTTCCAATCCGAAATCTGCCTAGACCGGCACCGGGAATCGAACCCAGCCACCCTCAGCATGGTCTTGCTTTGTAGCCGCGCATCTTACCGCACGGCTAAGGAGGGCCCCAGAGAGCAAGTGTTTCTTCTAAATGAAGGTCCCTCGGAAACCTGTGTGAGAATGACCGGTCCATTGTCAAACCATCTTATGGTCTGATAACCCAAAAGATCATGCTTCCAAAACAATTTCATGAATTTTGATACCCATATTGCCAGGGTTTCTTCAGAATGAGTTTGTGGCCACTTTAGGCCCCACCGGAACCTGTTCCAGGATGACCGGTCCGTTGTCAAACCATCCAATGGTCCAATTACTTATCAGATCATGCTTCCGAAACAATTTCATGAATTTTGATACCCATATTGCCAGGGTTTCTTCAGAATCAGTTTGTGGCCACTTTAGGCCCGACGGGAACCTGTTTCCGGAATAATCGTTCCGGGATTAATTCATAAAATGGTCCTGTAACGTAGTTAAGTTATATTCTTTAAATTTCCAACGAAGTTTATTAGTCATCACGCAAGAAATCTTCATTTGGTTGAATATATATCTTCAATTAACACATACTTTGGGACTTGGCCCAGTTAATCCGAAATTCCGGTCACCAGGTAATCCGAATCGGTTCTCTGTAACATGTATCGAATAGCGGGTAAGTTCCTGCATCCGTAGCAACCAAAATCGTCGAAATCAGTGAAAAGCTGACTATGTTATGATCATTTTAAGTCCGTGGGTACCCGGGTACCCTGTCGGTAACGTAAAGGTGTTTTTTTTGTCGGTAACAAAAGGGTTAATAAGCCGATAATTGACTGACGGATTACAGTGATTATCAGTGTCCTTCTATAATCGTAGGGACTTTCCTGCTTTCCTTTGTATTTCTGTTCGTCCCAGGAACATAATCTAGGGTAATTCGCCAAATGCTGAACGGCTAATTTCTTCGCCTATTGTTGCATTTCTTATGGGAGTTCAACAATAGGCGACAAAGTTAGCCGTTCAACATTTGGCGGTTTCCCCTACTTAATAAAAAATCTGTTGCTGAAAACTACTGACCGGAAGCCCCGGAAGCTGTAACTTCAGGGTGTTGTTAGCCTCTATCTAATGCTTGCATCCAAGTTTCTCCGCATATCCTCATTCAAAACCAGAAACACGCCAATTCACAAAAGCGGGGTTTTGTAATGATATCGCTGTCCGAATAAAAGAGGGGTTTTAAATTCTGACCACCTTTTGTGGTTCCTTATCGCATCGCACTCTCGTAAAGCCGGCTGGTGTAAGCAAGCGTCCACTACCACTATCCATGGTATAGGGGGCGGCAAAAGCCGTGTAACGTAGTCGGGATTTTCGCATTCCTAGTATCGCGTTTTGTAATTTATTTTAATTAACACGTAGGTTCGTGGCGCAAATATTTACCCTTTCGCTTCGTCTTGCTTTCGATCATATTCGAAGCGCTTTGCTCTAACCGGTGGAGAATGAAGGCACAGCCACATTCGGTTCGGTGCCATGCTGCACTGGGTCAGTTGATAGCGAATAGATGTTGCGGGTGTAACAAGGGATTTGGTAGCTAGGTGGATTGATGGGATTTCATAAATTAAAATTGACGTTCGATCTAACAAAAAAAAGAATTAACCAGTTGGCATTCGGGGAAAGGCGTCCAACATAGCTCTGATCCTCGCAAGTTGCAACACACACTTGACCGGGTCTGCTCACTCTCCCGAATCGGCGCTTATTCGCTGAACCTGTCTCCATCTACGGTGCGGCTCTGCTAGTGATTACGTCACGTCTCCGCTTACTGCATTCTACATGTACGGGCGGATAACATGTAACACATTCGCCCATATGTTATCCGCCCGTAGGGCAGGTATTCCTCTATGTACTTCGGCAAACCTCGGACAATCTAATACCACGTGCTAAGGAGTCTCACGCCCTTCAGAAGAACGGCGACATATGGATATTTGCCAAACAATTGAAGATATCTGCGGAAATCGCTGTATCCGGAAAGGGACTGTATGAGGTAAATGTCTCTCTGTTCACACACGTCGCGTCGATACATTGGGGATTAGCCGCCTTCCATTCTCCACATTGCAAAGTGGCGGGCCCTCATACAAATCGTGGACAAAACCTGAGATTGCGTTCAAAGCTTCACCACAGAGTAAATTCATTAAATTCATTTTGAGCCGTCTAAAACAAATTAAGTACTCTCCAATTCGTCTTAGACGGTTGAAATACATTCCACTAAAAGAGCTTTATATATTTTCCTTCATTTTGAGGTTAAAATGGTTATCCGACATATGTACTATATGTTATCCAAGGGCTTCCGCAAGCCCAAGCCCTAGGATCTAGAACAAAGACAGCGTCCTCATTTTAACATTGCACCAGTCAATTTCAATAGGAGTAAAATAAATGGTTTAAAAACATTGAGTATTGTGCGAGATTAATGGGAGATTTTTCCAATCATAATCTTACGGCTTCCAAATCGTATACATCATTAGTTTTCTGTGCAGTGAGCCGGGAGTCGGGTCCATAGGCCCAAGTAGTGATTTACCCTTTATAGTGAAATTAAGCAAATTGTTGAATGGTGAGCGTTATCTACACCGAAGGGAATAGTTCGCCGACTGGAATAGTATATCCGCATGGATATCCGCAGCTTTTTTTAATCATAGTCAGGGGAAGCGAGTCATCCTGAACATAAACTCCCGATCTGGTGAAATGGCATGACGAATGGTTGGCGACTTCTCACTCGAAATTCCCTGGATAGTTTCAGACAAGTTACCACCGTGGATAGAAAATAACCAACCGGTGCGAAAGCGGGTGTTCTTGGACGGCCAAAAACGCTGAAAATAGGAATACCATTTAGCATTGTTTAGGATAATTCTCGCTTAACTTTTCAAAAGGACCTAAGTAACATTTTTTTCATGAATTAATTTGAGTACTGCAAACAAAAGCTTTCATGTTTTTCTGTTGATTGCGCTATTCAAATTAAATCATGAATAAAATGTTACTTAGGTCCTTTTGAAAAGTTAAGCGAGAATTAATTGAAGCATGGTTACGACTGGAAACCTTTTAGATTTTCAACGGGAATTCTTTTGGGATCCCGAAGAAAATCCTTTTGGGATCTTGTCGGAAATCCTTTTGAGATCACGATGGGCAATACTTAATTTCGACAGGAATCCGTTTTGGATTACGAAGGAAAACCTTTTGGATTCCAACCAAGATTCCAACGGACTTTTTTTTATCCTTATTAGGGAGGCCAACGGACTTTCTTTTTGGATTCCACTGGAATTTCTATTGGAATTCAGGAATGTTTTTGGCAATCCAACGAATTGAATTTTCATTCCAACTGCAATCCTTTTGGCATTTCCTTTATTTTTTAATGCCTAATTAGAGTGTTTTTTTTCCTTTTTGTTTTTCCAGCGTGAATCATTCAGGGGTGTAGAAGAGATTTCGATGGTAATTGTTTTGGGATTTTGTTGGAAATTTTTCTGCAATTGAGATTTGCGGGCGAACGGATTATTTTTGCGATTCTTCTTGAAATTTTAATAGGAGTTTTTTTTCGAATTCTAAAGGAAATATTTTTGCGACCGCGAAGGGAATTGCTATACTGTCCCATGTTTGCTAGATTTTCCTATGTACTTGTACATGAAACAGTAATGCGAATAAAGCCAGAATATGTTTCCGAATAAAATCCTTGGGGGATCCCGAAGAGAATCTTTTTGAGATCCCGATGGGTATCATTTTAGGATCACGACGGGAATCCTTTTATGATCCCGACGGAAATTTTTTGGGATCCTTTTTCGAATTCTAGAGGAAATTCTTTTGATATCGCGAAGGGAATTTCTATCGAATGATCGAAAGAAATCCATTTGAGATTCCGACGAAAAATCCCTAAGGGAATCGGGGAATCCTTATAGGATGCTTATAAGATCCGAACTTGTGGGATTCCAAAGCGAATCCTTTTGGAGTTCCGAATCTTTTAAGGATTCCAACGTGGATCCTTTTGAGATTCCGACGGGAATCCTTTTGAGATTCTGATGCGAATCCTTTAGGCATTCCGAGGGAATCCTTCTGGGATTCCATTCCGAAGGAAATCATTTTGAGATTTCAACAAGAATTCTTTTGGGCTTCCGACGGGAGTCCGTTTGGGATTCCGACAAGAATCCTTTTAGGACTCCGATGAGAACCCATTTAGGATTCCGAAGCGAATTCTTTTGAGAATACAACATGGATCCTTTTGGGATTCTGGTGGAAATCTTTTTGGGATTCCGACGGAATCCTTTGAGGATTTTTATGAGAGTCCTTCAAAGATTTCGAAGCGAATCCTTTTGGAATTTCGATGAGGATCCGTTTGGGATTCCGACATGAATCCTTTTAGGATTCTGAAAAGATGTTTTTTGGGATTCCAACGGGAATCCTTTTGAGATTCTGACGCAAATCCTTGAGCATTCGGAGGGAATCCGAGGGAAATCCTTTTGGGATTACAAAGGGCGTCCTTTTGGGAGTCTGACGGAAATCGTTTTGGGATTCTGATGCGAATTCTTTAGGCATTCCGAGGGAATCCTTCTGGGATTCCAAAGGAAGTCCAGTTGGGATTTTGAAGGGAATCCTTCTGGTATTCCAACGAGAATCCTTTTGAGATTCCGACAGGAAACGAATCCTTTTGGGATTCCAAAGTGAATTCTGACAGGAATCCTTTTGTGATTCTGATACAAATCCTTTAGGCATTCTGAGGGAATCCTTCTGGGATTCCGACGTGGATCCTATTTGGGATAAAGATCCTGTTAAGATACCGAATCCTTTCGGAATTCCGACGTGAATTCTTTTGGAAATCCGACGAGAATCCTCTTGGGATTTCGACAGGGAAATCTTGGGGTTTTGGAAGGAATCCTTTCGGGAGATCTTTTTTTTTCATTTCATTTAATTCATTTCATTGTTTTAACGATTACATTAGTGAAGTTATGGTCAAAAGCTGAGATATGGGTAACCTTTCAACAGCTGCCTAATGCTTAAAGAAAAATAATTGGTCTTTTCAATACAAATATTGAGCGATACAAGGGAAAATGTTACAAAAAACCCTCGGAAATTACTAATGGACTTATTCTAATATCACAGGTTAAACAGCTAAGTGCTCAAGCAAAGGGTTTGCTGAAGTTATGCAACTATTCCAAAACTTTGGTAAAACTCGATGGAACCAGTCGTTGAGTTCTTCCATTTTAGCCATCCTGTGGACGTCCTCAGTTGGATGATATGGGTCCAAATTCAGCATCATTTTCAGCAACCGGTTTTGCTTCACTTGAAGTTTCTTTCTATGGGTGGCAGCGCAGTTGTACCAAGCCGGAAATCCATAGGTAATAAATGGCTTGAAGACTGACTTGTAGAGCAGGAGTTTGGAATTGGTGTCTAAGTGCGCGGGTCTGTTGATCAGTGGGTAACGCATTTTAGTCAGCTTGTCACATTTCAATAGAGTACTCTTGATGTGTGCGGCGAAGGTTAGTTTCCGGTCCAGTGTTAAACCAAGGTATCCCACATCGTCTAACCATGCGATTCGGCGCCCGCAGACAATTATCTCACTTCTTGGTTGTTTTCGAGGGCTTCGTTTTCTTGTGAAAAAAGTGCTTTGGATTTATCAGCATTAGTCTTAATTTTCCATTTTTTCGAGTAGTCCTTTATAGCGTTCTGTGCGGCCTGAAGTTTGGAGACTATAGAAGCGGGTCGGAATCCGATGCGATATAAGCAGTGTCGTCAGCAAAAAGGAAGTATTGAACGCCGTCGACCATTACCAAGTCGGAAGTGAAAATGTTGTACAGTATAGGACTCATAACGGCACCTTGTGGGACACCATAGGGAACCTCATGCCGATCTGAACTTTGGCCGTTTACGAGAACGTGAAAAGAGCGATTCCTCAGAAAAGAGCGGATAATTTTCAAAATGAACATAGGAAAATGTCCTTGATACATTTTATGCAGAATTGCTTCCTGCCACACAGAATCATATGCCTTCTCAACGTCTAACAGCACCATGCCAGAAGATTTTCCTCGGACAAAGTTTTCACGAACCTCTCTCACAAGCCGGACGAGTTGGTGGTTGGTAGAGTGTCCTCTTTTAAAACCGAATTGCACATCAGGTACTATTCGAGCGTTTTCCAGATGTTGTTCAATACGCTTCAATATTATGCGTTCCAGGAGTTTGCTGAATGTAGCCAATAAACTTATCGGCCTATAATTTGATGGATTCCTGGAATCCTTATTCGGCTTTGGGATAGCAATTACCACTGCGTGTTTCCAGCATGTTGGGAAGTACCCAAGTCGAATGCAAGCGGAAAAGATTTTTGCCAACAAAATTTGAGCTTTCCGGGGTAGCTTCTTGACCACGGAGTTCCGAATATTGTCTTGTCCGGGAGACTTCTTTGTTTTCAGATTCCGGATTAATTGAGAAACTTCCTTCGGGCGGATCAGCCAAGAGTGAACATCTCCCAGATTCGTGCGATCAATGAGATCAACCGAACCATCCACCGCCGTAACAATTTCAGGATCGGCTGGCATTCGATTAGTGTGTGCCTGCGCAAATCCTATTGCCAGTAGTTGAGCCTTCTCGGAAGAGGAAGCGACGAAATTATTGCCTTGAAGCAAGGGGGGCTGTATTTCGTTGACTTCCGCAATGCTTTAGAGATTCTCCAGAGTGTGTTACGGTCTGCACTCAAGGTCTGTAACGTTTGTTGGAATCTGCTGAAGTTAGCTTGGTCACATTCTTCCCGAATACGACGATTCAGCGATAGTACGATGTCGTGGTAAATGGGATCCCTTCTTCTGTACCACTGGCGGCGTCTTTTATTGCGTAAAGCAATCAGTCGTCGAGTATTTACTGGAATCTCTGCAGTTTGATATGTTCGTTGGCGAACTTCGGGGATCGAATCAGTTTCAGCTTCTGTTATAGTTGAAGATAGGAATTCGATAGCTGCATCAATCTCGGCTTCGTTGTTAAGGCTAATGTTCGCTAGATGTAACCGATCGATTTTTGAGTCGATGTTATGTTGAAAGCGGAGCCAATCTGCACGCGCGTAGCAGCGTATTTTAGGTGTGTGTTCTACGGTAGGAGCTGATAGGCTGATGTTAAAGATCACTGGAAGGTGATCTGATGAAAGGTCGTTTAATGTTATCGGTTTAGTCATATCAAGCAAGTTATTTGAAAGTACTAAGTCCAATGTTGATGGTGATCCACGTCCGGTTGGGTGATGCGTGTGGGAGTCAGGGAAGTGAATGAAAAAGTTACGATTAGCTGCCTCCTGGTATAGCAGCGTTCCGGCCTTATTAGCTTTAGAACAGTTCCAGTAACGGTGGCGTGAGTTCAGATCACCCACTATGAAAAAACGAACAGTGGGTAATGTCTGTGACATAACCGCTAAGTGGACATAGGACTTGACTTGACCATGCCTTTAAGATACATAATATGTCCAAATTTCTCACATCAACTATTTTGGATAAATAATCGGCGTTGCATACCAGACGAGCTCGGTGGTCTAGTGGCTACCGCTTCTTATGACCTTATACCTTAATACCTTATAAGCAGGAGGTCGTGGGTTCAATTCCAGGCTCGTCCCTTTCCTACTTTGTATTTCTATCATAGTTCTTTCTGTGTTTCACGTTCTACCAACACAATTCCTACTGTTATAACCTTCCACACTAACAATTCCAAAAAAAAAATATCCCGTGGCACCTATGAGAGGTCGTAGAGTTCTCTGCCTCTTCCTTAAGTAGGTGTCCGACTAACCATCCTTCCCCTTCCCCAGCATTCGTAAGGACGTGGCTAGGACAGATCTGGACTATTGGAGAGAGTGCATTGCTTCCATCTAAGAGATAGTGATTAGTCCCAAATCAATATATGTGGTAACGGATGAAAGTGATGCTACTCTAACACAATAGTTCAGGCTTGTACCACCTACGAATTTGTGTGAATTGCTCAATGCTAATGCTAATGCTAATAATCGGCGTTGCATACCATTCCTTGGCAAAATCTTCTCATCAAACCGACACAGAAATCAAATCTGCTTCGAACAAGAGTCATAAAAAAAATTCAGGAAGTATCTGTCCGGTCACGGAATATTAGCCTCGACAGTGGCAACCTTCCCACTGAAGGACTGCCTGAAATAGGCCACAAGTTGGCTCAGCAGGGGATGTAGACTGTATCTCAGCCCTTCCACTGAAGGGCCTCCTAATGCGTGCGATAGCGACTGAAGAACATTATTTTTAACTCTTAGAGCCTTGAAAAAGGCTGTTTGCTTCGGCTAAGTGCAAAAAGTAAGAAAACGATCTTTTCAAATAACCGCGAATTTCTAGCACTTTTCTTTTATACCTACTTAATTTTGAATCTTCTGCTTCTGCTTCTTCTGCTTTCCAATTGGTGGGCCAATCAGCTAGTGTCTTGTATCCCGCTTCTTTGTCAGCCAAAGCGTCATCATCATCAACGCGTTCGAGAAGGGCTTCTTCTTTTTTACGCTTGTTTCTCGCTGCTGGCGTCTATTTCCTAACGGGACTTTTCGCTAGATACAGGCCAATAAGCCGGGCAAGCGAGCTTAGAATTGCAGTTCAGGTGGGAAGTAGGGTGTTCTTTTCTGAGACAACATTGTTAGTAGTAGAAGGAAGGAAACACCCGGACATGGGATTTCGGGTGATAAGACTTAGAATTGGTAACATGGGACGATCATTCAGTCACGTTCGCTTTGTGTGCGGTCAGTATCAAACAATATTTATCTACATATTTTTTTATCAATGCCAAAAAATCCAACATTTGATGAAAAATCGATTGATAGTTTATTAATGTTTGAGCTGTTATCGGTGTTTTTTTTTATCCAAATAAGATTATGTGAGAGATTTGGACATCTTATGATTCTTCAAAGGCATGGTCAAGCGAAGTCCTTCGTCCACTTCGCGGTTAAATCAGAAAAATTATCCACTATTAGTTTTGACGCTATTTATGAAAATCACGCATAAAATTTTATCTCTAGAATATTGGATTTGGCACCCAAGTACAATTTCTATCCCGAAGGGTATTGAAAGCATTGATATTGATCTCTATTATTGGCTCTCTGAAGAACCGTTTGTTTTTTGGACATACATGCTGCATCATGTGGCTTTTCTTCAGCCTGTCTCGGCTCAGCACCGATGCCGGCCGGTCTCGGCTCGACTCTGCTGCTGCTGCCGGTATCTACTCAGCTGATGTACTGGCTAGGTATCGGCTGATGATGGTCGCTTCGATGGTGTCGAGCCGAAAAAGCGATCGGTGCAGACTTCATTCCCTGTTAAAAGGTGTGAGTGCTGTTCAATCGATGATGCGGTTGCTTCGCTTGTCCCGGTCAGAATGAAAGGAAAAAGTAGTAGTAAAATTCTTCTTTATTTACACATTTTTTGTTCTACAATTATTTTTGACATGTACAGTGATCGGCCGGCTTGGCCCTCCAACTTCAATTTTAATTATTATTATTATTATTATTTTTATGTTTCTACTTAATTTTTAAAATATAATGTATCATGACGGCCTTCAGAAGGCGCTAGTGTTTTTTTTAAAATTTGATAACCTAACTACTATGTACACTAATATTTACAATAAAAATTTGATAACCTAGATTGGAACTAGCACCCTATGCGCTTGTTGGTCCGAGTGCAAGCAACGGACCCTAAACTTTTCTTTACACTCACCAAAGCGTTAATGTAAGGTTTTTATTCCGGCCAGACGGTGGACCTCGGATGTTCTTGTCCTGGGAGGGGTGTTGAGGATCATCCTCAGGAATTTGTTTTGGACCCGTTGAAGTTTGAGGTGGTGGGTTTTAGCGCAGCTCTCCCAGACCGGCATGCCATATTCGATCACAGGGAGGATGATTTGCTTGTAGACAGCAAGCTTATTTTTGAGGGACAATGACGACCGGCGGTTGATCAAAGGGTACAGTAGTTTCAACAAGACGTTACACTTTGTCACCGTTTTGTCAACCTGTTGCCTGAAAATAAGCTTGCTGTCGAGGGTCAAGCCAAGGTAGTCGGCCTCATTGGCCCATTCCACAGTCGTGCCATTAAGGATGATTTTACTGTCCCCAGGCGGAACAAGTTTAGGGGATTTGGAGTGGGGGAAAATGATGACCTGGGTCTTCGCCGCGATACTCTGTCAGGGCATCCAGGCCTCGTTGGAGTTTTGCCACTAGCGCTCTGATCACTCTACCGTTGTAGACGATGGATGTGTCATCTGCGAACAGAGACAGAATGCCGTCTTCTGGAGGTTCTGGCATGTCGGAGGTGAACAGATTGAAAAGCAGGGGCCCGAGGATACTGCCCTGGGGAACGCCTGCGACGATGTTGTGCGCATTGGAACTCGCTCCGCTGATTGAGACCCGGAATGTCCTTGCCGACAGGTAATTGTTGATGATTTTCACCAGGTAGCTGGGAAGATTGTAGCGTTGTAGTTTGTACACCAGGCCATCATGCCATACATTGTCAAATGCCTTCTCGACATCGAGTAAGGCCATGGCGGATGTTTTCGAGACAAACTTGTTCCGTCTGAGGACGTTGGTAACTCTAGTCAGTTGGTGTACAGTTGACCGACCGCGTCGGAAACCAAACTGTTCCTCGAGCAAGATGTTGAGATTTTCGGCAGACTCAAGTAACCGGTGATGAATAGCTTTTTCGAATAGCTTGGATAACCCTGAGAGAAGGCTGATGGGTCGATAACTTTTGGGGAGGAAGGATCCTTCCCAGGCTTCCGGATGGGGATGACTTTCGCTGACTTCCAGGACGATGGGAAGTAGCTGAGCCGGAGACACTGATTAAAGATCAGCGAGAGGTGCTCAAAGAACGGAGCACTCATGTGTTTGAGCTCGAGATTCAGGATGCTGTCGAAGCCTGGGGCCTTCATGTTCTTCGACGATTTGATATAGGCCGTCAATTCGCCAGCTGAGATCTCCAACTCCTCCGAGAAGTCGTTGGGAATCAAATGGATGGTGTTAGCATGCTCGTTGACGGCTGCTTCGTGTGGACTGACGATGTTCTGCCCAAGATTGTGTGAGCTGACGAAGTGACGACCTATTTCAGCGACCTTCTCTGCAGGAGTTATCAAGCGATCCTTAGAGCCATTATTGTCTAGTGGGATCAAAGGTGGAATGGGCCGAGGCTTGGATTTTAGAATTTTGTCATTTTCCAGAACGGCTTAGCATAATCTGGGAGAGTGCGGATCTTATTCGAGAAGTCGTTATTTTTGAGGTCCACCATTCTGGCCTTGATAATTTTTGTGATTCGATTGCAGCGTGCCTTAAGCTCAGGCAGTCCAGTAGAATCAAATCTTTGGTGAGTGTATCGATGTTTAAGGAGTTGCTTACCTGCCGAGCCGTCGGTACGTGTTGCTCTCGGGCCGCCGTGATCGCCTCCTCGATAGCGCACAGCTGGCGGTCGATACTTTCCGGCGTCTCCGGACGCACCTCGTAGTCGACGGTGTTATCGACGCACTGCTGGAAACGCTGCCAGTTCACTCGGTGGTAGTTCCGCCGTAACTGCTGGTGCCGATTGATCGAGGAGCCCAGTTCCGCCACCACCGGATAGTGATCCGAACTGAGCTCCTGGTATACAATCGGCTGCGAGACGTGGTCACTCAGGTTTGTTACGTAGAGGTCGAGCGTTGCGTGGGCACCGGACCGACTCAGCCGAGTGGGGGAATCCGGGCTCAGGATCGTGTAGTGGCCTTCCTCCATGTCGTTGCTCCAGATGGTGCCCTTTCGATTGCCGCGACTGTTGCCCCAGGCTTGATGTTTGGCATTCAAGTCGCCGGCAATGATATACTGGCCTTGCCTCCGCGTCAGCTTGACGATGTCCCTCCGAAGGGCAGCCGATGATCCATCGCCGGCTTTGGCTTGCGTTGGACAGTACGCCGCGATGAGCGCGATTGTGCCGACCGAAGTGGTGATTTCGACACCGATGGCCTCGATGACACTGAGCTGGAAGCTTGGAAGCAGACGACAGTTGATGTTGTAGCGAAGAGCGATGGCCACACCCCTGGTCGGCCGGTCGAGTCGCACGATGCGGAAGTCCGGGATGTTGATGTTCACCTCTGGTTTTAGGTGCGTTTCGGTGATGAACGCCACGTCTATTTCCTTCTCCTCAAGGAAATCCTTCAGCTCGATTGTTTTGCTCTTTAGCGAGCAAGCGTTCCAGTTGACCAGGCCCACCCTAGCAGCCATTTTCAATGATGAACATGCCAAGTGTGAAGACCTGGTCGAATCGGGTTTTGCAGCCGCGCAGTCGAGTGGCGAGCTGCGCGAAGATCGGCATCAGTTGCTCCGGAGTGTACAGCGGGGCAGATTCTTCCGGTGGGACGGCTTCGTTCTCCGACTGCCGACGGAACCCAGGAGGAGGAAGCGGGGCCATTCGCTGGTGGATGGTGCCGACGATGCTGGAGCTTGGACCGATGCAGCTGCCGCTGCCAGTCGCTTGTGCGGCTGTAGCGGTGGGAGTATTGGAATCACACGACGGGGAGCCGGGATGGCTGGAAAGTTCACCTCGTTGATTACAGGAACACGGTTCTTCTTCGGAATGGTCCTGGTGGAAGCCTTCTTCCGGATTTCCAGGAACTCGGCTCGCTTTGGGCAGCCCTTTGTGGGGGCCTGATGTTTTTCGCCACAGTTGGCGCACTTGGGATCGGCCACCTCCATTTTGTCGCACTCGTCAGTCGGATGGGGTTCGCCACACTTGTTGCAGCGCGGCTTCATGCGGCAGTTCCTGGTGCCGTGCCCGAAATTGAAGCAGTTGGTGCATTGCGTGACATCGCGGTGCACTGGCCGATATCGCTCCCAGTCAACGACGGTGTAATTTATAACGCCAACCAGCTTCAGGTCCTTCCAGGTAGTGGAGCCGTGCTCCAGATGGATCAGGTAAAGCTGGTCGCGATATTTCCTCGCCTTGTCGTGACGAGCGATCTTGTGGACGGCTACTGGCTTCAGTCCGCAACTTTCTAGCTCTGCTTGGAGCTCTTCCTCCGTCGTGAAGTCCTCGCAGCAAAGCCTTGAGCGGCTTCGTGCCGGGGTGGTCATGAGTGTAGTACTTATACTTGTGGACCTCGAGGAACTCCACGACGGATTGATGATGGTCCCTGTTGGCCGGCATCACTTTCACGCCCTCGCTGCAGAGCCGAAAAGTACATTTCAGCCCCTTAGCGATCAGCTGGCGAATTTTTGGGCGTAAATCCGGCGGATCGCCCTTCACAAACACGGGCGGGCACTTCTCCTTCCTCTCCGGTTGCACCTGCGGCAGCTGCGATTGCTGCTTCTTCCTCTTTTTCGGCGGATTGCCGGCGTCATCAAGCGGGAACGGCGAGAACACGTTGCTCTGCAAAAGCTGCTTGGAGGGGTTACCCGCGCCTCCAAGAGCAGTGCGCTTAGGCACTTTTCCAGCGACCGAATCGGCCACCGAGTCTCCCAAGACGGGTCCGGGAGAAAATAACGCCAACGCGACAAGCGAAAACGTAAACAGCGAAAGAACGAGAAAAAACACTTCGAAAAAATGCGCGAGCAAAAAACACGTCCGAACGTGTTGCTGTCTCGAACTGGAAGGATGAAAGGAAAAAATCGCGTTGCGCTATTTTATGGCTGCTCATTCGCTGGTGTCTGCACCAATCAGAACGTGGTAATGGAATGATGCAAGAATTATGCTGTACCCATATTTATAGGGACTCTTGATCTCAATGTTTTTCATTGAAAACAGTTTCATGCCTATTGATACAAGTTTTTCGGGTCTTATTAAGCATGGACATGATAGGCATACTTGAAATCTGTCGATTGAGGGGCTTCCCGCAGAAATTCGTCCACTGAGACAAACGCTATTAACGTTTAAAATCTTTCAACACAGCGTAACGCGCTCGATTTGAATATTTTGAAATGACACCCGGTATAGTAAAGAGAGACGTAAGTCCTACGTCAAAAGGTTCATCAATTCTTGTTAGGGTTGCAATGTCTCGGCGAAACTGAGTCCAGATCGATCGCCTCCTTGCTCCAGGAAAATAGGCAGCTATTATGTTTACTTTCGTATCGACAGTGTTGATTGAGATGCCAACACTTTCAATGGTTTTTGTAGAAATATCGATTTGTGAATAATCGATGCTTTTACGAACACCACCTCCTCTTTCAGCTTCACTAGACATACGATCGAGGCGGACGCAAGAGAAATCTGGGTGCGAAAATGTGTGTTTTTGTTGTAGCCATGTTTCGGTTATAATTCCCACATCCACTTTATGTCGGTTCAGAAAACCAATTTCTTTCCATGAACAGAACGTCCGTTCCAGTTGGCAAAACGAAGCGAATCTTGATTAGACATTATAAACGTATTTTGTCGAAAGCTCAAAAAGAGCTAGAAGTTGTTCCTGTTTTGATCGGCAGTTCGCAAGGCGACCAAACATTTCTCTCGCGAGAGTGAGGAATTCGGACATCGAAAACAGATCTTGTGTGTTGCTCACCTCATCGTTCACCACCTGGGCGTATGATTTTGTCATCGGTGTTGTGGTTGTATGGGAGCGCCGACCTTGGAAGGGTGGAGGGGGGACAGGAGCTGGCTGCAGCCGGCGTTCTTCTCTGATTTTCGCTAGATCCTCGATGTAGTTCTTGCGGCTGGGACAACCACGGTAGTTGGCAGTGTGGTGGCCACTGCAGTTTGCACAATTAATACGTTCGCGCGTCGCGTTCCTGTCAACATTCTCCAGATCCTTTTTCTTAGGAAGGTTGCAGTCGATAGAGTTGTGCTTATCACCACATTTAACGCATAGTGGGAAAAGATTGCAGTTTCGCATACCGTGACCGAATCGTTGACAACGGTGACACTGGACAGCATCAGAGGTTTTCCGTTCATAATAACGCCACTTCGCAATAACGTTGAAAATTGCTTTAACTTTCCGCAGCTGCGACATTTTCACTGTACCTTTCACAAAGTGAAGAAGGTATAAAGCACACTCTTCCAGCCCAATCACTTTGCGCGAGAATAGTCTCACTTCCGTGGGTTGAACACCCAGAGCAAACAATTCTGTCTTCAGTTCATCGATATCGAACACTGGTAGGCCGGACCGAACAACTTTTACCGGTTTGTCTTCAACTGGAACCCACACTCCAGAATTGAACGTTCAATTTTTTGAGTGCATCAGTTGTGAGGCGAAAGCACTCCCGTTGTGTGCATGGCAGTTTTACACCTGTCTTGTTCGCCTTCATGTGATAGTCAGATTGCGCAATACCACTTTTGACCATCAACTCGCGCAGTTGTCTTGTTGTTAGGTTGATAATGGTGATTGGGGGTGGACGACTCTTTTTCACTTTGGGTGGCGGGGCGCTTGTGCTCGGCATCGGAGTTAGAGTTGGCATTTCGATGTTGTCGTCTTCGGTTTCTTCGACCGTCAGCAGATCGTACTCGTTACTCACGACTATGTCAATTCCATGATGTTGTTTATCTCCTTCATTGCCACCGATCCGATGATCAGCTGATGTTGACGTACTGTTGACGATTGTCTGAGTGTTTGTGTTCGGACTCTTCGCGCGAGGTGGATGGAGATTGCTGTCATCTAGGTTATAATCCGGATCTAGTCCGCGTTTATGCCTAGACTTAGTGTTGCTCCGGAGTGTCCTGTGCGCCATTTCATGGGCCGCATTTGATTCACGGCGGCGTACGGGTGTTTCCTGCGACTTCAGGATGTCGTTCCGCGATTGTTCACTCTCGATAAAAGGAAAAATAATCGATTGAACCAGACCACGATAGAATTGATGGCAAAGCAGTGTTGCCGAAAAAGATCTTTTTTTTGAGAAGCAAAGTTTTACGGAGATTGATAGAGCGATGCAAAATCGTACATGCGTTGCTGCAACAGTTGCCATCCGTGATAAACACGTGAGTACGAATCGTAGACGGGTTGCCGGAGGAATCGTTAAAAGATTGTCGTAGGAATCGTCCCTATATTACTGGAAAAATTCCGCCAGAAAACTAGAAACAATTCCTCCTGCAATCCGGGAACGATTTCCGAGGGCAATCAACGAATGATTCCTACGACAATCCAGGAACATCTTCTTCGATAATACGGGAACGATTCCTCCGATAAAACGGGAATCGTTTCTCCTTCAATTCACGAACGATTTCTCCGACAATCTGCGAACGATTCCTTCATCAATCCACAAAACTTTCCTCCATTACTGTTTTTACCATTACTCAGGCAATCTGGGAACGATCTTTCGGAAATTCGAGAACGATTCCTCCGGCAACACGTGAACAATTATTCCGGAAATCCACATACTATTCCTCTCCTCAAGCAATCCGCATACTATTTCTCCAGCGATTCCTCCGGAAATCTGAAAGCGATAACTACGGCTATTTCAAACGTTTTCTCTGGTGATGCGAATTCGAGAACTATTCTGCGACCATGGTGCACAATTTGGTTTAAAGTCCTAAAAGAGAGGAGCAAAACCACTGTTCCCTCTCAGAAAACGACCATAGTTTCCACCGGGGTTGGTTTCCCGATCTTCCCTAAGTTTGTTCATATTCCGGCCAGGGCCACGAGGAGGATTTTATTCCTTCAGGTACGCGAAGTACCAATGGTATTCTCATTCCAGCATTAGCCGTGCCAGCGTGGACATATCTAAATAAATCATGCGCGTTGCCTCTAAGGGCCTGAGTGGAGTATATGGCTTGCTATTGATTTTGTACCGACCTCAGTTGACTTGGTATACTAATTTATCTGAAATCCAGAATGATTTGGAGAACTATCGCATAGTATCGGCCAAATGACCCTTTCGATCTAATGACCATTTCGGTCAAGCGACCCTTTCGGCCACATGACCCTTTCGGTCTAATGACCCTTTCGGCCAAACGACCCTTTCGGCCAAACTACCCTTTCGGCCAAATGAATCTTTCGGTCAAACGACCCTTTCTTCCAAACGACCCTTTCGGCCAAATGACTATCGGCCTAATGGTCTGTTTGCCAAATGGTATATTCGGCTGAACAACTTTCGGCGTAGTGGCATTCGGACAAATGGCTTTCTGACGAATGGGTTTCGGCCAATCGACCCTTCACCTATGACACCAAAATCTAATACACAAAAATTTAAGCAGGATATATTGATAACATTGTATTGTTGTTTGATGATCGGTAAACGTTGTATATTGAAATATTAATCCACTGAAGTCGATTTTTATACTGAGCCATTCGTCCTGTTTGAACCAAAACCGCGGAAATTAAAAAATTCGCGTGAAATTGATTTTTAGCCATTGTTTTTTTTTCTTCCACGATGGTTCACGCCACCGCCGCCCGGAAGAAAGTGACCACCACGCTGCCGCCGCCGTTGATATGACCGGCGCACAGGTCTACTTCAAAGCCGCATATGATACAATCAGGGGATCAATATTCGAGCAACGCCTAACAATATAGCTACCTACATACAACCTACTCTTTGTCATCAACAGAGTTTGTTACTGACAAACGCACCTAGCGACAAACCTTTATCAGAACCCGAACACAATATGACACAATATGAATAATTTACCTTGCATGCTCTGGTATCTCCGAAAATACGCTGCTAATTTTGTAATCATTGTTCGATTCTCGAATATTTACATAAAAGCAGAAACTATGATAGCATAAAACCAAAATTTTCACTAGAAATAATGCAAAATAACGGGATGAAAAGTTAGCAACAAGATTGTCTTCTATTTTGTTGCTGACAAAATTTTCCGGATCTTTAATCTCCGAAAAAAACAAAGCTTTGTCGTTGGTTCTCTTTTGTCGCTTGTTTCGCAGGCGCATTCCAAAAAAATGATTCCCTGGATACAATCGATCAAGTTCAAAATCCACCTAGGAATACACTAACACGGATTTCCGGATAAACTAATATGGTTGATCAAGGCAATGATGGATTGAGTGATATGCGTAGTTCGAGTCTCAGGGGAATTCTCGAGTCGAAGCGATGCACATGATAGGAAAAGGCTCAAGAGGGGAAAATGTAAGCCACCCACCACGAGTTTGTATCGGTTGTGGCGTTTTTCTTTTTTGAGCTCTACAAAATTGGGCACCGCTGTAGTTCATTAAATTTTAAAAATTTCGTTTATTTATGATTTTCTGCAAAATATTTGCCGTACCTCAGCAACCGAAACATCACTTTTACTGAGATTTTGGCAGAAATCATTTTTGCATGGAAAAAAAATCAAAAAACTTCGAGATCTCGCCTAAAAAAATAAGTGTGTCCGATAACGATACCAGCAGATAAATTCAGAGACGCATCATGGCAGGAAATCGTACGTAGAGGAACTGTTCCATTTTACATTCCACTGAACATATATTCATCTCATCGCAAAATAGAGAAATACAGCACCAATCTTACCGCTTCTTTTGCTAACATCCGTGCTAACACTGCTGAAAAAAATCACAAAAATAAAAAACAAATCAAATATCTTCTCATTGCTTTGTTTTCGATGGGATGGAAATGGGAGCTATGGGATGAAGTGCCGAACCGTTCCCCTACTTTGAACTCTGCAGAGTGGATAGAGTTCGCTGCCGTACCAAACTGACTATCTACAAAACGCTCATCAGACCGGTATTCCTCTACGGATACGAGACCTGGACAATGCTCGTGGAGGATCAATGCGCACTTTTAGTTTTTGAGAGTAAAGTGTTGCGTACTCGGCCCATCACGTGCCCATCGCACCCCAGCTTAACTCCACCAGTGATTATAAAAAATTGCGGAAAACATGGTTTTTTAGAACAATTTTGGCGCATGTAATTAAATTTCAGCGAAAATATTGGATTTGGTGGGTCACGTGCCCATCGTGTCCCAGCTGAACCCTGACAATGGCCCACCCTACTCATTATAAACCGAATAGTGGCGCTAAAACACTATCTATTTTGTAAGTTATTGCTTAAAGCTATGAATAAATTTCTTAGGTCCATTACGGTCGATGTTGTGTGACTATTTGTAAAACAAAAAGGATTCGCAAATAAGCTTGAATCAATCATCATTTTAGCACTGTGTTAAGCATGGGCCTTAAAAGGTCTTATCCCTATTTTGATTTGCGGTTTTAATACCATGTCAAAATCGTTTACAATAACATCATTAAAACGCTTCGAATGAATCCTTAACGATCCCCTCATCACGTCTATGGTTTTATGCGCTTAAATTATGGCTCTATTCTCGGACTCTGCGGCAAATGCTTCGGGCCTTCCATTCGTACTGGATTTAAGCTGCAAAACATACATTTTATCTTTATTATTATGCTTGTTTGGTACTAGGCGCAGATAGCGGCTCCGAACCGTTCACACCGTTGCGTTACGTCGCTTCCATACATCCCCAGCGGGCGGAAATCTGCTCAATGAATTTTGTTTTATGGGAAAATTATCCAGATCCCGATGCGAGCGAGCACGAGGCTAATCTCCCTGTTGAATGGCTTCCCTTTCGCTGGAAAGCGCTGTTATTCACGCTCGATAGTATCGAAACCGGCAGCGCCTTTGCGATCATAGAATTTCACACTTTACTGTAATCAATTCAAAATATCTTCGAATTCAATTTTGCATAATTACTTGCCGGAAATCATTCATTACACAGGGGAACAAAATTTAACCTTTTGCGGGTCCTCAGAACCAATTGATGTGTCTTCAGTAGATTTTGGCTCGCTGAATCCGAATCTGTCCTCAGATATGCTCTAACACGTCCAAATTTTGAGATATAGCTAGTTTAAAATTGAAGAAATTGGCATTTTTCGAAGGACTTTCATGAAGTATATAAACATAATTTTAGGTCAATCAATACCCGAAACGGTATAAGCACATCTGATCCAATGAATTTCCATCAGATTTGCACGTTACAATTGTTTTCTATTCGGTTTTACTTGAATTTAAGTTCAGTGAATTTAATTTAAAAATATTCCATGCAAGTCCGTTTCAAAAACTTGCATGCAAACGCCATCACCACCAGTTCGAAGCCACCAAAAAATCAATAACATGCGGCCAGAGGAACTGGGATATGAAAATGTTGAAGGAAGTATAGAGATACTAGCCAGTTTGTAAATATATGTTGCATTCGACTTTTAATAAAATAGGGTAAATCACTACTTGGGCCTATGGACCCGGTTCCCGGCTCACTGCACAGAAAACTAATGATTCATACTGTTTGGAAGGCGTAGGTTTATGATTGATAATTTTTAAAAAGTCTCCCATTTATTTTTCACAATACTCAATATTTTTCAATCACTTGTTTTACTCCTAATTGATCCAATTGTAGAAAATAAAAATGTAGATTTCAAAATCTCGCTCTCCGATGCCACACCACTGAGCCGGAGTGATTCTTTCCACTTTTACAAAACGGTATCATCAAATAAACACCTACCTGAAAATCGTCCTAGTGCTCGTTACAATCATTGCTTCAAGCTTTTAATCAACACACCATAATGCTTAACACACGCACTTCAATCTAATCACTAGAACGTATCACTAGAACTTATATAAACATAATTAGAATACATTAAAAAATATATTCTCAAACCGAACAAAAAATCACCTCGGCCCAAAAACTTCTAGCCGCACCGTGCTGCCAAAAGGCCAGGAGAATGAAAATATTCCTTCATCGTTAATAGGAAAACTGTCTAATACGTTGACGCTATGATGTTATTTATAATTTTCTCGATTTCAAAAGGTGAAAAAAATATTGTTTTTAAGTATTTGGAAAAAATTTGGATGAGTAAATATATCTTCTCAATCAAATAAAAATGATTATGAATGATACCATCTGGCATCTTGTTGTCGTGGAACGTGCATATTTTTGTTTACGTCGCATTTTCTACCGTCCCGAGAGAGAATGAGAGAAAAATGCTGAGAGATTGAGTAAAATTTTGCTTAGGCCGGGAACTGGTTTTATGATATTTCGAATGGAAATCGCTAGGACTGAAATGAGTGCTGCACCTCGTTAATTTAAATCAAATAAAAGCTTTTTTGAACGATATTTAGCACGAATAGCTATTTTTTAAGCAGAAGTGAACCCCAATGCAGTATTATACAGCCCACAAAATTCAGGAAAAGTTGCTTCCTGTCATAAATATCAATTGAATAATGCAGTCGTACGCATGTTAGGCCGGGAATGGGGTAAGAAACCCTATCTTTTTTTTTATTTTGTGCTCAGCGTTTCTCCTCGTCCTAAAATGTTGTTCTGCTCGATTTCTGGATGTTTTTTTTCGATCGATCAACTTCCAATAACCACACGTAATCTTTTATCATGTTGCAATTGTGTTGTGCTAGAATATAGTGCGAACATGATGATCCAGAAAGTCCCTTTCTTTTAATCAACAAGGAAACAGATCGAATTGCAATTTGAACAAATTTAAATCCTCTACTAGATCCCCTACCACAACATTCAAGTCACATAGACTAATAAAATACTTTCCAGCATTCGGAAAATAAAATGAAACTTAAACATTTTGTAACTTCATCGTAAATTTTCTCATCCATGCGGTTGTTTTGTTAAATTAGAGAAATATCGGAGTGCAGAATTGACGGATCATCCAACCATATGCTCGGGTAACTTCATGTTGAACAGCACAGGAATGGAGCGGAGCCCAAGTTTTTTTTCTGGCGCATTACTTTGCGTCTTAGCACACAACAAAGCTTGATTTAACTAGTGAACTTTTTTCCCGTTCTACTGTTAAAAACTGACCATAGTTAAAAGAAATTGCATTGGGATTATTGCAACATCCACTCAGCATTTTCAACGCGAATGAAATAAAAAGTCCCTCCGCACGAGTAGGTTGTTGACGTTTTCCGGTTTCTGTTGCGTACCCGTCAACGTCGCTTCAACTTGTATGCAATCATACACAAGAACGATCGAATGCAACCTATCGATTCGTTGATTGATTTTGCTAATTGATAGTTTTCCGTCCAAATTTCTATCATTGGAATATTGGAATGATCATAAATAGCAGGAATAATCAAAATATATAGAACTGCGTACAGTTCTCGTACTTGCTTTATTCGAATGCACATAATAGAGGAGCTTCAATTGATGGTAAATACATCATATCACTTGAGCAATTATTGAAAATTTATCGCGCCAGAGGAAATACAATATCATATTTACATTCAATAGAACTTACTTCAATAAAAACATATTTTTTTTTTTTGCTTGGACAAATTATTATATTGAATTATTGTTACTCTCCTCTCAAAACCGTTCACAGAAAATAACCAGGCTTGTATACAACCCTTCGGAGGTGGCTTGCATAAAACATATTTTTAAATAACTTTCACTTAAAAAATTATAGATAAATCACACTTATTATGTTAAACTTGTTCAAAATGCACCACATTTCGAAAGATTAGATGTTTGTGATCCATTTTGGACCTTGATTGACTAGTAATTCTTTTTATAGGGTTGACGATGGCTGTTTCAAAATGCTCAAAATCATTGATTTTACGACATTTATTGAGGTATATCTCAAAATCTCGACGTGTTAAGGCTAATCTGAGGTCAGATTCGGATTCAGCGAGCAAAAATCTATTAGGGACACATTATTTGGTGTTAGGGACAAAATCTTGTTGAGCTGTGTTATTTGTCGAACGCTTCGCACCCGTAGCAAGGGGCAAATCTCATCATTGATAATGTAGAGCTGGTCTATGTTTGCTCGCAAAAAAGTAGATCCGTTTATTTCCGCTGCCCGTATCTCAGGTTTGAATGGGATCACTTCTCAGTCCATCCAGGATGTGGCATTTCTCCATCATGTTAGCGCTCAAGGTGCTGCGGTGGCCACAATTTTCCGTGCATAAACCATCCAATGCCACATCCCGAGCTCGAGCAAAACTCGGGGCAACAACGCGACGAAACTTTTCAGACGAAAAGCGAAATCACGTCTTCCGTTTAGGAGTAGAATAGATTAGATACCCCACCATCTAAGTACCTAACAGCAGCAGCAGTGTGGTTTTATTTGTGGACAAACAGACATAAAAATTTGATATGTTTCCCGTCGAGGCTAGCGAAAGGACCGCGGACACGTACGAACCTTCACCGCTGATGTCGCTCTGGATGGGAGGAACAGTCTCGCTTGCGAGTTCCAGCATCGAGAATCTCGGTAATGTTTGCCGTGTCCTGTTGGATCCATCCGCTCAGGCGAATATGTATACGTTGCTAGTTTTTATTTGGGTTTTCCGTCGTGGAGAAGATGTTTTATTCCTATTCGTTTTGAACCTGCAAAATAGTTTGCCTACACAATACGGTCCTATTCGCAGGTACCAGGCGGGAAGTAAGCTTATGAATTCTGTTCGAGTGAGCAACCTTCTTTATTGTGTGATTCCAGATGATGGTGTATTTGGAATTGCGTTCTTCAGTACAAAATAGAAAACGGATGAGAAGGAACAGTCCACAAGCCATCTACGAAATAGTTCATTTTTTTTATCCCACTACTGCGGAGACAACATAAGCGAGAACCGTAGAGGAGTAACGTTCTAATTACTTTGCTGCACCAGCTACCCCGAGCAGGAGAAATTGGCTCAATAATACCTAATTCTGTTATTGATACTACCATACTCTGTTATGAACTAGCCCTGCATAAGAGGTAAAATATCAAAGGAATACATAGTACCAAAAACTAATACATATGCACAATACTTTAGCCGTAACATACTCAGTTATTAAATTGAATTTCAATACCAAATGCATAACCATTTATTATTCGTTTGGTATGTATTGAAATACCTAAGTATGTTATGCCTCAAGTATTCTGCATATAAGATTTTGGTATTTTACCTCTTATGCAAGGCTAGTTCATACCAATTTCTGTTATCGATGTCCTCGCTGCTGCTCGGGACTAACTTTCGAACTAGTCTAGTGCCAATTTTTCTGCTTACAAAACAAGACACACCTATCTCTTGGTATGTAAAAAAATCGCAGTTTGTGCAACGCATACACGACTACCCACAGAAAACCTTCACCCAGAGAAATCTTCCGTCCTGTGTGGAGTTTCCAGTACGTTTCGCTACCGATGACGAGGTCTACGTTTCCAGGAACATTGGACTGTGGATCTGCTAGCATGACACTTGGAATATTCCACGCTGAAATATCGATCGGCATAGTTGGTAGCTCCGAAGATGGCTGCTTCAGTACCAAAAACTGCAATTTCATCGAGATCGTTCGATCTCCCGACTCGATGATTGCAGTAATGGCAGTACTAATCTTCTGTGTGGAGGATCATGCCTGCGACGGATACGTGTTGGCCACCCTAATGGCAACTTACACCAACAATAGATCTTTTTTTTTGTACATCATTTCTTCTGAAGACGTCAAAACTCTAGCACTGGTAGTTTCCGAGTTATAGATTTTTGTCATGAAATTTGACGAATCCGACCATTGTTGGCTGGTGTGAACTTAAAGTTTGGATCGCTTGCCGTTGCTTGGTTGTGCTTTTGAGCTCGCAGGTCTGCTTCGAGCTTTACGTCAAACTCACTCTTCAATGCAGCTACTGTTTGGACCAACGATGCTTCCACTTTACCGATGATCATTTTGGCAACTCGATCACCTTCTTCCGCAACCTTTTTGGATATTGCTTGAACGATTCTATCACTATCCTGTCGCTGCAATGAAAAGTTGTAAAATATGTGTAAAAATGCAATCATCATCGGGCATCTGGGGATTGAACATCTGGGCTGATTGAATCGGTTGGACTTGGTAGTGGCTACTGGCACACACCTTGGAACTGTTGGACATCATCCTCGATAATGCCGCAACAGCAGTCGAAGCCCACTTGCACGCATAGTCGACATGGCTGGCGAAGGTCAGCTTACGACCCCAAGGAGCTTCAAACTCCACTTTGATGCGATCGCAACTCTCGTGAATCACATGTTGAACCGACTTGCGGTTGTTGACGATAACCATCTTCGTCTTATATTGAGCGAGCTCCAGGCCTCTAGCGCTCATCCTATCCTCCACCGTGCTGATAGCGTGTACTGTGGTCAGTTCTACATCGGTAATTGACTCCCCGTACACCTCCTAGGTTACGTCACCTACAAAGCCGATGATCTAAACAACAGGAGGGAAGTTTAGCTTCCGAATTTCGTCATACATAAGGTTCCATAATACCGGGCCCAGTATTGAATCTTGCGGAACGCTTCTCTAACCGGCATTATTGGTCTATAGTCTAATAGTACATGGTTCTGGAAGTAGCTTTTCAAAATCCGGTACAGGCCCACCGGCAGGCTAAGCCGGTGTAACGACAGCACGATGGCATCCCGAGTAGACGAAAAAAGCTCAATAATATCAAATGTTGATGAGATAGCAAAATGAGATATGGACATGATTGATATAAAAGATAAAATATCAGACGATAATATCAATATTTCTCACTAAAATATCATAAGGATATCAAGTTATGCTATTTGTAAGAAGTGATCAATATCATGTGCCATAAGTTTGTTCTTATCCAAAGCAGATCTTGATTTTTGAATGATATTTCGGTGCAAATTTTGGATATTGTTGTCTGTTCTTTTATCTCTTACATCCATCAAGTCCATACCGTGTTTTGTTAATCTGTCCATGGCTCATGCCCGGGATCTCAGGTTGCGCTGTTGAATGCGTTTTTCACATCAAGTGTCACTAACGCACAGGCCGTTCGTACCCCCTGAGTACGGGGTCAGCCTGTTGAGGATGATCCTCTTTGGAAACTTGCCCTTCGTGTTTATAATACAGATTGGTCTATGCGCCGATGGGTCGCCCGGCGGCTTCCCGGCCTTCGGTAACAACACCTGTTGGTCGTACCAACTGGAGGGTCGTCTTCCGAAATAATGAACCGTCACGATGATTCAAGGTTGGTTAAAATTTCCTTTAATTTTACAATAGTTAGCGTTTATAATGTGGGTGTAATATATTCGCTTAGGTTTAGTACCTCCAACTATTGTTACTACCGCAACTTCGATTAGCCAATCGTCGTTCCAGACTAGGTCGGTAATTCTACATTATAAATGGTTGAATTATTTAGGATACGTTTTCACTAGTTCATTTACACGTCAGGAATTTGATCTCTTACCATCAAGGATGTTAACGATCATTCAGAAATTTGCGTTCTATCATTTAGTAGTTTGTCAATAACACATTCTAGAAGCTGAATTTCAAAATATGTTGTATGGTGGAATTCTAGCGCGAAGGTTTTTCTACAACTCTGCCTAATGGTTCGTTGTTTGAATTCCACCAGTAACGGAGTTATAGCTATAGTTTCAGTAACTTAGACTAAATGATAACAAAATTCCAATCATTTAGTTTGAGTTACTGCAACTAGCGCTCTAACTCCGTTATTAGTTGAATTTTACTAAAGAACCATTCGGCAAAGTTGTAGAAAAACCTTCGCACTAGAAGTCCACCATACAACATATTTTGAAATTCAGCTTCTGGAATGTGTTATTGACAAACTACTAAATGATCGAACGCAAATTACTGAATGATCGTTAACATCCTTGCTTACCATTTAGGGTTTTAGAAATAATACAATAATAAATTGCCGCAAACTATCGGCTAATGTATGGTATATGATGATCTAAATTAGATAAGAAGATAAACGTTTAGGTATCTAAAGCAATGCAAATTCAGAGTATAATTATATCTTGATATTCAAGCACTATAAATGTAGATAGGATAGTAAATTCAATAGTTTAACTTTTCAGCTTTTACAAATTATTTACTTTTAAAATCATTTGTCTACACATGAGTTCACGTTTCATGAATCAGCATTTTTCCTTCTGCCTCTTCTGTCATCTCTGATACAGACGTCGTGTGTCATATCTATCGATCTGCATGTCAAATGTAACGATGTCGATAGGAGCATTGGATTGCGATGGTAGGTGCGTACGTCCGAGGACGTCACACTCCCCTCTGGTATGCGAAACAGATCTTCAAGTTCGCTTACACAACATCGCGCCAAACATCCAACACCGCTAACTTAACAGTTGGTCGCTCGTAAACTCCATGAACAGTTTGAACGGTTGCCTTGCGAGTTTGCCTTCCACTAGTTAGCACTCCGATTACCCGTCCCTTGGGCCAACAGTTTCTGGGATGCTCATGATCCACGATGATTACGATGTCACCCTCCTCAAGAGGTTTCGCCTTCTCGTGCCACTTCGTACGCCGTGTTATGTCGGGTAGGTAGTCCCGAATCCAGCGCTTCCAGAAGAGATTCGCCAACCATTGCACTATGGTCCAGGATACAGATATACGCGGAAAGATGCATTTTACGCCAAAACTATATTTTTTAGAAAAAACTGTTGTTCTACAAAATTGATCGAAATAGTAAGGCCATCATTATGGTTCTACCAAAAAATAGGGTGGCCCATCACATAAAAAAAAATTAGAAAATATTTTTTTTATTTTTTGGAATATTGAAGTGTTATGCTCTACAAAGTTGTAGCGTAGCTTATTCCAATCAATTTGCTAAGCTCTGTAGTCTGTAGCTCTTAAGTTGGCTGATTTAGAGCAATTTTACCTAATTGGATTAGGGTGTACCTCAAAAAACAGTATTTTTGATCTACTGTTTTAGATTTCTCGAAAAAGTCGTCTTCAGGTGACTTTTAGAGCTAAAAAAAAATGCAACTTTTGATGGGTAAATATGCTCAATACCTTTTTCCGATCAAAAGTTATAATCGTTTTTCTGTCAAAATTACATTTTTTTCATAAGTTGATATCTTCGGTTTGGGCAGACCAAAAAAATATGTTTACACGGCATTTGAAAGAGAAATTAATATTCTTTTTTATGTCAAAAAATTGGGGATATGATATTTTTTTATCTCAAGTTTTATCAATTTTACTAAAATCATGTTTTTTCAAATAAATTAATATAACTCGACAACGGAAGAAGATACAGACGATATTGTTATGGCAAAACACGCGTTTTGAAAAGCCCCAAAAGTCTTCAGAGGATGACATTCGTGAGAAATGAAAAATAAAAAATCTACAGCTTAACAACTTTTTTTAAGTTTTATCATTATCATCGTATTGCAAGATTTACGATAAAAGAGGCATTTTCGGTCTGAAGCATACTTTTAAGAAACAAAATTTGTTCTACAAAGTACTGGATACTTGGGCCCTTATTATAGAGTTACCGAAAAATAGGGTGGGCCATTTTGTAAGAACGTAAAAATTTTATTTTTTTTTATTTTGCGGAATATTGACATAAAATGTTCTACAAAGTTGTAGCGCAGCTTTTTCCAATCAACTTTGCTATATAAACTTTTTATGTAGCTCTTAAGCTCACTTGTTTAGAGTAATTTTACTCAACAGGATTAGGGTGTTCCTCAAAAAAATATTAAGATCTGCTCATTTCATTTTTTATTTTTCACGGATGTCAGCTTTTGAAGACTTTTGGGGCTTTTCAAAACGCGTGTTTTGCTATAAGAATATCGTCTGTATCTTCTTCCGTTGTCGAGTTATATCAATTTATTTGAAAAAACCCAGATTAATCCACCTAGCGGCGATGGTGCCTTTCTCGCGCTAAAAGATAATAAATGTAGCCTTTACGATTACACCTCGATGATGTACAAGAAAGGCAAAACAGTTACACCGTCTTATGTTATGACAGAAAATTTACACTAGTAGGCGACAGATGGCGCTGCCAAAAATTTCTCGAATTTTCTATGTTCGAATTTTGACTTTCGGACAATTTCATTGCACTATGAAACTGAACGAAGAGCATACTTACGCCTAAATGCGCGCAACACGAGCATCTTTATAGTACGATGAAACTTGTAATGGGAGCAAGCCACGGATAAACTTTAAAAATATTCATAGATGCAAGGCATTTTCATAACACATTATTGTTCTATGTGATTATGTCTCATCACTTTTTTAATATTATCTATATTTTGCAATTCGCAATTATTATGAAATTCAATAGTGATCAACAGCGTTTTAGTCTCTGTCGGATGCAACTTGTTGCAAGAAAATCGGTTAAGAGTTTCTATGTGAAAATTTGGCTAATGTTTTTTATGGCATTTTGTGCACACACACACACACATACACACGGACAGACAGACATTTGTTCAGCTCATCGAGCTGAGTCGAATGGTATATAATACTATGGGTCTCCGAGACTTCTATCAAAAGTTCGAATTTGGAGTGAAATGATAGCCTTTCGGTACAACTTAGTTGTACGAGAAAGGCAAAACATGATTTTAGTAAAATTGGTGAAACTTGAGATAAAAAAAATAACATATCCCCAATTATTTGACATAATAAAGAATGTTAATGTCTCTTTTAGATGCCGTGTGAACATATTTTTTGGTCTGCCCTAACCGGAGATATCAACTTATGAAAAAAATGTAATTTTGACAGAAAAACGATTATAACTTTTGATCGGAAAAAGATATTGAGCATATTTACCCATCAAAAGTTGTATTTTTTTGAGCTCTAAAAGTCACCTGAAGACGACTTTTTCGAGAAATCTAAAACAAAAAAAGTAGATAAAAAATACTGTTTTTTTAAGGTACACCCTAATCCAATTAGGTAAAATTGCTCTAAATCAGCCAACTTAAGAGCTACAGGAAAAATTTTTTTAGCAAAATTGATTGGAATAAGTTGCGCTATAACTTTGTAGAATATAACATGTCAATATTCTGAGAAATAAAAAAAATATTTTCCAATTTTTTTTTATATGATGGGCCACCCTATTTTTTGGTAGAACCATAATGATGGCCTTACTATTTCGAACAATTTTGTAGAACAACAGTTTTTTCTAAAAAATATAGTTTTGGCGTAAAATTCATTTTTCCGCGTAAATCTGTATCCTGGACCATAGTGCATTGGGATGTCGGTCAACGGTTTTGAACCATCCGAAGAGCCCAAAAGAAAGGGGTTGGGCGTTAGGGCTGGTGCTGCTTCGTCATCGATTGGCACGTGAGTAAGAGGGCGCGTGTTGAGTACACCTTCTACTTCTGTTAGGGCATTCCTCAGTTCCTCATCAGTTGGTCGCCGTGCGTGCAAGACTTCGGCCAGGTTCCGTTTGACCAACTGTACAAGTCGCTCCCAACTTCCTCCCATGTGGGGCGACGCAGGTGGGTTGAACTGCCACGATGTAGACGACGTAATGAACTCCCGCATCAGCTGATTCCGGTCAACTTTCTGGTAGAGCTCCTGTAGCGTTCGGTTGGCACCTACAAAGTTTGTGCCCCTATCGCTATAGAAACTAACTGGCGTACCTCTTCGCGCGATGAAGTTCCTCAACGCCATTATGCAGGAACTTGTCGTTAAGGAATGAGCTACCTCGATGTGGACGGCTCTTATTGTCAAACATGTCAGTAGAACCCCCACCTTTTCTCGACCCTTCGACCAACAATTACTTCTATTGGACCACAATAATCGACCCCCACATGTGCGAACGGCCTCGTGTGTGCGGATAGTCTGCACACTGGCAGATCGGCCATCTCCGGCGGTTGAGGGACAGCGTCGCGATTTTTGCACCACTGGCAGTTTCTACGGATCGTGGCAAGTGTTTGTCTCAAGCAAAAAATGCTATACTTTTGGCGAACCTCGTTGACTGCGATGTCATAGTTCCGGTGGAGGTACTTTTCGTGATAGTGTGCCAAGAGTAGCGATGTTACTGGATGCTTAGGTGGTAGAATAACAGGATTCTTCGCGTCGCTGTGGGGATATGCACACACACCGGTTCTACCCTTCATCCGCAATACTCCTGAGTTACTTACTTACTTATGGATCCTGTACACCTCCGGCGGTGCAAAGGGCCGACTTGAAAGATTTCCATCCTGAGCGTTGCCCGACTATCGCTTTAACCTGTTGCCAGGTTAGATTTCGGTCGACTTCTTTTATTTCTTTATTGAGGCTTCGCCGCCATGAGCCTCTGGGTCTGCCTCTGCTGCGATGTCCCGCTGGGTTCCAGTCTAATGCTTGTTTACAGATTTCGTTTCCGCCCCTACGTAGAGTGTGGCCGACCCAGCCCCACTTCCGATCCCGAATTTCTGTTGCTATCGGCCTCTGGTGACAACGACGATGGAGCTCGTTGTTTGAGATCCAGTTGTGAGGCCACCAGGCCCGAATTATATACCGTAGGCATCTGTTAATGAACACCTGCAGCCGTTGAGTGTTCTCCACTGATACACACCATGTTTCGCTAGCGGATAACGGCACAGTTGAAAATTCGTATTTTGGTGCATTCACTTATCTGCCTGTTTTTCCAGATATTTCTTAAACTCGCAAAGGCAGCCCTTGCTTTCTTGATCCGTGCGCCTATGTCGATCTTGGTACCGCCGTCTGACGCCATTTGGCTACCAAGATATTGGAAGCTTTCAACATTCTCCACTGGTTGCCCGGCTACTGTGAAACTGGAAGGAGTCACCGTGTTTACATCCAACGATTTGGTTTTGTTGACGTTGATGACTAAACCTGCCGTGGGGGAGCGCTCGGCAAGGTCGTTGAGCTTACTTTGCATATCAAAGCGCCGTTGCGCGAGGAGTGCAACGTCATCCGCCAATTCGAAGTTGTTTAGGTGCTCCATGGTTATAGGCTGCCATAACAGCCCGCGGTTTGGTTCACGGTCAATCGCACCTACCAGAATCTCATCGATTACGATGAGGAACAGTAACGGTGATAGGATACATCCTTGCCTCACACCAGCTACGACCCGGATAGGGTCGGACAGGACCCCATTGTGCAGCGCTCTACACGAAAAGGCCTCGTACTGTGCTTCGATGAGGCCGATGATTTTCTCAGGAACTCCCTTGCGTCTCAGGGCGCCCCACATATTCTCGTGATTGAGACGGTCGAAAGCTTTTTCGTAGTCAATGAATACCAAGTAAAGGGACGCTTGGAATTCGTTGACCTGCTCCAAAATGATGCGGAGCGTGACAATATGGTCCACACAGGATCTTCCGGCACGGAATCCGGCTTGCTGCCGCCGGAGAGTCGCATCGATCTTCTCCTGAATCCGGGCTAAGATAATTCGGCATAGAACTTTGAGAATGGTACACAGCAACATAATGCCTCGCCAGTTATCGCAAACAGTCAGGTCACCTATTTTGGGCACCTTCACTAAGATTCCTTGCATCCAGTCGACCGGGAAAGTTGCGGTGTCCCAGATATTACGAAATAAACGATGCAGTAGTTGAGCGGATGTCATGGGGTCAGCTTTGAGCATCTCGGCTGATATGCGGTCGACCCCTGGGGCTAGAGTTTCCATTTCCCGGCCATTTTCGTTGTCCCGGGATTCGGGATGATTTTGATTGTATATCCCGGGAAATCCCGGGATCCCGGGATTTTTCGATGTTTCCTTAAAAAACTTATTTTTTTATTTAAAAACGATTTTGTTCAATGTTCTGGGGTAAAGTTCATATTTTAGAAAGGCCAGATAATACAGATTTCAAATTGGAACTCAATTCAATTTTAATTTGAATCGACTCTTTCGAAATAAACAACGACTTCAAGAAGCAAATAAAATAATATTCACGTTTTTCTCGGAAGGTAGAGTAAGAGTACCCTTTTGGAATATATGATCGCCGAGTCCGAGATGAAGGGTTCGCTGTCGGTTGAAGTCGGCTTGACTGTTTTGACATTTTTTTTGAATATGCATTGGGTTTAGATAGTTTCTGGGATTGCATTCAATACCCCATTCAATAACGAAAGATGGAAGATGCGCAGTAGAATCGTACCAGTACCGTACCAGCCCATAGCCTATTGGATTATTATTATCGGAGTTCGATAATTTATTGTCTATCCGGAATAAATTTATACCGCTTCAGAAAAATATATTAAGCTTTTAGTGGAATGTATTAAACCGTCTAAGACGAATTAAGTATTGTCCATTTAATTCCACCAGTTAATTTTCGTTATCTTTGCAGATACGTATTTCGACCACACAGTTGTGGTCGAAATACGTATCTGCAAAGATAACGAAAATTAACTGGTGGAATTAAATGGACAGTACTTAATTCGTCTTAGACGGTTTTTATACCGCTTTTTATACCGAAGTTGGATTTTTCTCCAGATACAGGCAACTTTTCCAACTTCGGAAGTAGTGCGCTGGATTTGTCTAAAGATGCGCTAAACAACGCACCAATTAGTTTGACAAATAAAACTTCGGAAGAAAGTTCGGCTCGGAAGTCCCGACTTCCGCATTCTAACTTGGTGCTACGCCGACAATAACGTAAGTTAACTCGATCATTTAACGATAATGGGGTTAATAGATAACGCGATTAAAGTTGGTACACCTTAATAAAGCTTAAAAAAATAGAGTTGGTATACGATTTTGACAGAAGCCGAGAATTGGACAAATTGATTGCAGCCTGTTGACCAGAGTTGATTTTGATCGAAGCGATACACAGAAAAAATTAGGCAGAGCATCGGGGTCGGACCACTTGTACTTGCGCATGTGTTGGAAAGTTTGTTGTACGAACTTCGATTGGAAGGACATGAATTGGATCAAGAATTGTTTGGGAGGCAAGAAGCTAAGGAAGACTGACTCAATGTTGGGCGGCGCGAGCAGATTGCAAGGCGAATATCAGCTAGTGTACACACAATCTCATCAAAATAGATGTAGCTGATCTTGTACTGAAGATACTTATCGTTTAATTAATAGAGAGCTGTAGCTGCTGGAAGTATCAGTCAATAGCCCTCCATTGAGTGGTATAGGGGAATCTAATTTTTTTTTTGTGAAGGTACTCTACACTACTAAAAATCCACACATATTTATTGGCAAAAATCCATAGATTTAACTTATGATGTATATCAGCGCACACATAACCATTCTCCAGGCGAACTACTAATAAAATATATATCCAAATAAACTTTATTTGTGGTCTCGAATTAGCAATTATTTATTTTATGTGTGGTTCAATATCGATTATATTAGGGTGAAGCTATTGCAAAAATTTATAACGGCGACACATATATCTTATATAGATATTTTTGGCAGTGTATTAACTATCTCCGATATTTTCATGTCTGTTCCTCTCTTACTAATTTAATAATAAGATGATATCGATTGCGTATCACAAAGAACCTTGGCTCCGTATACATGCCTGAGCCTACCAAATAAACGAACTTGAAAAAAAAATCATGTCTGACAGGAGTTATAAAATATTATATGAGTTTATCACCAAGTTATCAAGTTGGGTTTCGCGTTCAAAACAAATAAGTTTTGTAAGAAGAAAAATTACACTGTTTGCGATCCGGAAATGAAACAGTATTTTTTGTCCCGGGTATCCCGGGATTTTCGGGATTTCAAAAATAATATCCCGGGAATCGGGAAATCCCGAATTTTCCTAAATCCCGGGATTTTTTGTCCCGGGATGTCCCGGGATGGAAACTCTACCTGGGGCTTTATTCGATTTCATGCTTTGGATGGCTGTTTGAATCTCTAGCAGTGATGGAGCTTCGGTATTGACGCGTGTTATACGTCGGATCCTAGGCAGATCATGCCGAGGTGGTGATGGCCTGGCTGGCACTTGAAAAAGTTGTTCGAAGTGCTCGAACCAGCGTTTCAGCTGGTCAGTTGGGTCGGTCAATAATTGATCATTCGCGTCTTTCACAGGCATCGTTGCATTCATCTCCGCCCCGCTTAAGCGTCGTGAGATATCGTAGAGGAGGCGAATGTCCCCGGTTGCGGCGGCTCTCTCTCCTTCGTCGGCCAGAGAGTCTGCCCACGCTCGCTTGTCCCGTCGACATGAGCGTTTTACTTCCTTCTCAAGAGCCGCGTATCGTTGACGGGCTAAGACTTTGGCTCCTCTGGTTTTCGATCACTCTCTCGCGGCTTTGGCTTCTCTTCGCTCCTCTATCTTTCTTCAGGTCTCATCGGTGATCCATTGTTTTCTCTGGGTGCGTAGTTCGCCCAGATTGTTCTCGCTGGTGGCGATGAAGGCATTCTTGATGGCGGTCCATTGGTCTTCCACGCTGCCACCTTCCGGAATATCTGCAGCCCGCGTCTCCAGTTCTTCAACGAAGGATCGTTTCACCGTGGCATCTTCCAGTCGGCGTGTGTTGAATCGTCGTCCAACTCTTTCCTCCTGCCGACGAATCCGCGCAATGCGCAGGCGTATTTCGCCGATGAGGAGGTGATGATCAGACGCGATATCGGCACTACGTTTATTCCGTACATCAAGAAGGCTTCGTTTCCATTTTCGGCTGATGCAGATGTGGTCGATTTGATTTTCTGTAAAGCCGTCACGGGAGACCCACGTGACCTTGTGAACCGGTCGATGAGGGAAAAGCGATCCCCCGATCACCATGTCGTTATTATCACAAAATTCTGCGAACAGCTCTCCGTTTTCGCTCATTTCTCCGAGACCATGGCGTCCCATAATGCGCTCATGGTTCGAGTTGTCGGATCCGATCTTCGCATTGAAGTCGCCCAAACAGATCCCTTCGGAATTCTATCTACGACGGCATTGAGTTGACTGTAGAAGTTCTCTTTGTCTTGCAGATCGGCAGCATCGGTTGGCGCATAACATTGGATTATAGTAAGGTTTCGGACCCGTGTTCTAAATCTGGCAACGATTATCCTTTCACTTATAGGTTCCCACTTCATAAGCACAGAGTGTGCCTGAGCGCTTAGTAGGAAGCCAACTCCGCGATGCCGGGGAGCGTGTTCACCTTGTAAACCAGAGTATAGCAGAACTTGTCCCGACGGCGTTCTGTGTTCTCCAAAGTTTGGCCAACGGACTTCACTCAGTCCCAGGATCTCAAGCTTCATGCGGCGTGCCTCATTGGCAAGTTGTGCCAATTTATCCTCCTGGGCTAGATTTAAACGTTCCATGTTCCTATTCGTGTCCGTTGTTTCGCGCTAAGAGTCGTCGCCGTAAAATCAGTCCGTATTCTTTCATTATCAGATTCTCGAACAAATTGATGTTTCGGGAACAGTAGGTTGTTGGCCCAAGGTTCCCTATCCACCGGGATGGGTCTGCCATCTTAGGTATAGGTTCCGGGGAATAGCATTTCATACTCAGCCGCTGGATGCCAGAACAGACGCTGTTGGAGCCGCACCTCCTTGGTGGACAGACGCTCGATCAGTCGGGTCAAATTTGTTTAAAGTCCCACCCAACACCAGGACTAGGCTAGTGCGCTTTGAGCGGCACACGGTCGCTTTGATAGGGCCTGCTTGGGGACACATGCAGCTTTTTATAGAAGTTCAACAGAGCCCACTGTCGAACCCCACCACATCCTAGGCAGATCCCACAGGACGCACCCTCTCACTCTAGCTGATGTCAGAAGGACAACAGTGCCCAGGCTGCACTACCAGCTAAGTACGCAACCCTTAGCTGGCGGTCAATTGTCATCGGAAGACCCGTGGAAGCGTGAGTATTGGAACTTGTGAGGACCAGAGCTATGCTAGGCGCCCCTTCCCGGATGTCAACTCACCATTTCGCAGCCCACAATACTCCTGAGTCGTCCACAAAAGGGCTCAGCTTGTAGAGCGGACTCGCCTTTGGGATTTGTTTTCCCCTTTCTTCTTTAGCCACCAACACTGCAACCTCGTCATGGTATATGTCACGTTGCGCTTGCCGATGTTGCGGCCCTCCTTATCCGTGCGGTAAGACACGCGGCTACAAAGCAAGACCATGCTGAGGGTGGCTGGGTTCAATTCCCGGTGCCGGTCTAGGCAATTTTCGAATTGGAAACTGTCTCGACTTCCCTGGGCATAAAAGTATCATCGAGTTAGCCTCATGATATATGAATGCAGAAATGGTAACTTGGCTTAGAAACCTCGCAGTTAATAACTGTGGAAGTGCTTAATGAACACTAAGCTGCGAGGCGGCTCTGTCCCAGTGTGGGGATGTAATGCCAATAAAAAGAAGAAGAAGCTTGCCGATAATGGTGTGCTTCCGCACTGCGAAGCTCTTCCCGCATGAGTGGTCCAGCAATTAAGGAAACTTTCCTACAGCTCCGTTGAATGTTCGTGCAGAAACGAATCACGTATCCGGTCACTATCAACAGTCGTCGCCAACTCGAAAACCTGCTGACATAGATTACCGATTCGGAAACACTGATGTGGAACAATACGTTGGGTCTCATCTCTTCCTCGGTAGAGATCTTTACTGGAAGGCTGGGCCACTTCTTTGTTGCTTGCATCAGGAACTCTGGACCCTTGAACCACCTACTCTCCGACGATAGGTCAGGTCGATCTCGCCATCTGGTCCCATCATCAGCGACATCGAGTCGGAACCCATCTCCAATCGTGGATGTCCGTAGATTCCAATATTTCGCTGATTCTTGATCCGACGAAAGCACTGTATCGCTTGTGGTCGGCACGCAGCCAACAGAGCACATTCGAGAGTCTGTCCAAAATGTACGCTTACAGATGTTCATCGTCAGGCTTCGTGTTACATTGGCAGCCAATCGACACCCCAGAACTGCGGCTTGCAGCTCTAACCGTGGGAATGAGGTGTATTTCATCGGTGATAGTCTCGAGTCTTAGCCGCAACCAGAGAACATTCCAGCTGGTCACCTTTCGTAAATCGCAGAAACACAACGGCTGACATAGCACTTTCGCTGGCATCAACGAAGACGTGCATATCTACTGCAGCCTCTTCCATCGACAATACAACTTGCCGGTAACACCTTGGGATCCGAAGTTTCTCCAATTCCGGGATCTATCAGCCCTACAGGATCGTAGATAGTCATCAGTGTCCTAAGGATCTCCCGTTTGGTGGGACAACGACTTCCATCGAGAAGCGCTGAATCAAATCTCGTCCATCCGATCTTGTACTTGAACACATCATCCTGCGTATCCCACCACATACCGAGGATTTTCTGGCTCGCTAACTCGGAAGTTATATTCAAATCCTTCTCTGTTGACTGCTTTGCATTTATTTTCGACAGCACCAGCGATGAGTTGGAGACCCAGTTGCGGATTTCAAATCCACCCTTCATGTGGATATAACGTACCGATTGGGATAGCTTGACGATTTCTTCCTCCGTTTCGGCGCTCAAAACCATGTTGTCCACATAGTGTCATTTCTTGATCACCGCTACTGCTTCCGGATATTTCTCTACGTATCTGTCTGCGTTGCTGTTCTTCACGAACTGGGCTATAGCAGGAGAACAGCTCGCCCCAAAGGTCATTACCTGCATGACATTAGTCCTAGGTTCACCATGTTCCACGATACTGCGCCACAGAAACCGCTGACAGTGCTGAATTTCTGGAACTATCCGTACCTGGTGGAACATCTCCCGGATGTCAGCACACACGCCTACTCGATGCTCACGAAACTGATACAGAATGCCAACTAACGACGTCAACTGATCTGGACCAGTAAGGAATGCCGAATTCAGTGATGTTCCGTAAGCTGTGGCGGCGGCATCCCAAACGATACGTACCTTTCCAGGTTTATTCGGGTTGTATACCGGGAAAATCGGTAGATACCACACTCGTTCACGTTTCTCCGACAGTTCTTCTGGTGTTAGTTCGCGAATATAGTTTTTCGAAATGTATTCCGCGATTTTGTCGTTCAAAACGTTCGCCAGTTCCGTATCCTTCGCCATGCGTTTCTCCAGGCATTTTTACCGACGGATTGCGACTGCCTTGTTATCCGGTAGCCGAATTCTATCAGAGCGCAATAAAAGGCCAGTTTCGTACCGCTCTCCATTGAAGTGTGTCCGAGATTCCAACAAAAACGAACAGTGGGTAATGTCTGTGACATAACCGCTAAGTGGACATAGGACTTGACTTGACCATGCCTTTAAGATACATAATATGTCCAAATTTCTCACATCAACTATTTTGGATAAATAATCGGCGTTGCATACCAGACGAGCTCGGTGGTCTAGTGGCTACCGCTTCTTATGACCTTATACCTTAATACCTTATAAGCAGGAGGTCGTGGGTTCAATTCCAGGCTCGTCCCTTTCCTACTTTGTATTTCTATCATAGTTCTTTCTGTGTTTCACGTTCTACCAACACAATTCCTACTGTTATAACCTTCCACACTAACAATTCCAAAAAAAAATATCCCGTGGCACCTATGAGAGGTCGTAGAGTTCTCTGCCTCTTCCTTAAGTAGGTGTCCGACTAACCATCCTTCCCCTTCCCCAGCATTCGTAAGGACGTGGCCAGGACAGATCTGGACTATTGGAGAGAGTGCATTGCTTCCATCTAAGAGATAGTGATTAGTCCCAAATCAATATCTGTGGTAACGGATGAAAGTGATGCTACTCTAACACAATAGTTCAGGCTTGTACCACCTACGAATTTGTGTGAATTGCTCAATGCTAATGCTAATGCTAATAATCGGCGTTGCATACCATTCCTTGGCAAAATCTTCTCATCAAACCGACACAGAAATCAAATCTACTTCGAACAAGAGTCATAAAAAAAAATCAGGAAGTATCTGTCCGGTCACGGAATATTAGCCTCGACAGTGGCAACCTTCCCACTGAAGGACTGCCTGAAATAGGCCACAAGTTGGCTCAGCAGGGGATGTAGACTGTATCTCAGCCCTTCCACTGAAGGGCCTCCTAATGCGTGCGATAGCGACTGAAGAACATTATTTTTAACTCTTAGAGCCTTGAAAAAGGCTGATTGCTTCGGCTAAGTGCAAAAAGTAAGAAAACGATCTTTTCAAATAACCGCGAATTTCTAGCACTTTTCTTTTATACCTACTTAATTTTGAATCTTCTGCTTCTGCTTCTTCTGCTTTCCAATTGGTGGGCCAATCAGCTAGTGTCTTGTATCCCGCTTCTTTGTCAGCCAAAGCGTCATCATCATCAACGCGTTCGAGAAGGGCTTCTTCTTTTTTACGCTTGTTGCTCGCTGCTGGCGTCTATTTCCTAACGGGACTTTTCGCTAGATACAGGCCAATAAGCCGGGCAAGCGAGCTTAGAATTGCAGTTCAGGTGGGAAGTAGGGTGTTCTTTTCTGAGACAACATTGTTAGTAGTAGAAGGAAGGAAACACCCGGACATGGGATTTCGGGTGATAAGACTTAGAATTGGTAACATGGGACGATCATTCAGTCACGTTCGCTTTGTGTGCGGTCAGTATCAAACAATATTTATCTACATATTTTTTTTTATCAATGCCAAAAAATCCAACATTTGATGAAAAATCGATTGATAGTTTATTAATGTTTGAGCTGTTATCGGTGTTTTTTATCCAAATAAGATTATGCGAGAGATTTGGACATCTTATCTTTAAAGGCATGGTCAAGCGAAGTTCTTCGTCCACTTCGCGGTTAAATCAGAAAAATTATCCACTATTAGTTTTGACGCTATTTATGAAAATCACGCATAAAATTTTATCTCTAGAATATTGGACTTGGCACCCAAGTACAATTTCTATCCCGAAGGGTATTGAAAGCATTGATATTGATCTCTATTATTGGCTCTCTGAAGAACCGTTTGTTTTTGGACATACATGCTGCATCATGTGGCTTTTCTTCAGCCTGTCTCGGCTCAGCACCGATGCCGGCCGGTCTCGGCTCGACTCTGCGGCTGCTGTCGGTATCTGCTCAGCTGATGTACTGGCTAGGTATCGGCTGATGATGGTCGCTTCGATGGTGTCGAGCCGAAAAAGCGGTCGGTGCAGACTTCATTCCCTGCTAAAAGGTGTGAGTGCTGTTCAATCGATGATGCGGTTGCTTCGCTTGTCCCGGTCAGAATGAAAGGAAAAGTAGTAGTAAAATTCTTCTTTATTTACACATTTTTTGTTCTACAATTATTTTTGACATGTACAGTGATCGGCCGGCTTGGCCCTCCAACTTCAATTTTAATTATTATTATTATTATTATTTTTATGTTTCTACTTAATTTTTAAAATATAATGTATCATGACGGCCTTCAGAAGGCGCTAGTGTTTTTTAAAATTTGATAACCTAACTACTATGTACACTAATATTTACAATAAAAATTTGATAACCTAGATTGGAACTAGCACCCTATGCGCTTGTTGGTCCGAGTGCAAGCAACGGACCCTAAACTTTTCTTTACACTCACCAAAGCGTTAATGTAAGGTTTTTATTCCGGCCAGACGGTGGACCTCGGATGTTCTTGTCCTGGGAGGGGTGTTGAGGATCATCCTCAGGAATTTGTTTTGGACCCGTTGAAGTTTGAGGTGGTGGGTTTTAGCGCAGCTCTCCCAGACCGGCATGCCATATTCGATCACAAGGAGGATGATTTGCTTGTAGACAGCAAGCTTATTTTTGAGGGACAATGACGACCGGCGGTTGATCAAAGGGTACAGTAGTTTCAACAAGACGTTACACTTTGTCACCGTTTTGTCAACCTGTTGCCTGAAAATAAGCTTGCTGTCGAGGGTCAAGCCAAGGTAGTCGGCCTCATTGGCCCATTCCACAGTCGTGCCATTAAGGATGATTTTACTGTCCCCAGGCGGAACAAGTTTAGGGGATTTGGAGTGGGGGAAAATGATGACCTGGGTCTTCGCCGCGTTGATACTCTGTCAGGGCATCCAGGCCTCGTTGGAGTTTTGCCACTAGCGCTCTGATCACTCTACCGTTGTAGACGATGAATGTGTCATCTGCGAACAGAGACAGAATGCCGTCTTCTGGAGGTTCTGGCATGTCGGAGGTGAACAGATTGAAAAGCAGGGGCCCGAGGATACTGCCCTGGGGAACGCCTGCGACGATGTTGTGCGCATTGGAACTCGCTCCGCTGATTGAGACCCGGAATGTCCTTGCCGACAGGTAATTGTTGATGATTTTCACCAGGTAGCTGGGAAGATTGTAGCGTTGTAGTTTGTACACCAGGCCATCATGCCATACATTGTCAAATGCCTTCTCGACATCGAGTAAGGCCATGGCGGATGTTTTCGAGACAAACTTGTTCCGTCTGAGGACGTTGGTAACTCGGGTCAGTTGGTATACAGTTGACCGACCGCGTCGGAAACCAAACTGTTCCTCGAGCAAGATGTTGAGATTTTCGGCAGACTCAAGTAACCGGTGATGAATAGCTTTTTCGAATAGCTTGGATAACCCTGAGAGAAGGCTGATGGGTCGATAACTTTTGGGGAGGAAGGATCCTTCCCAGGCTTCCGGATGGGGATGACTTTCGCTGACTTCCAGGACGATGGGAAGTAGCTGAGCCGGAGACACTGATTAAAGATCAGCGAGAGGTGCTCAAAGAACGGAGCACTCATGTGTTTGAGCTCGAGATTCAGGATGCTGTCGAAGCCTGGGGCCTTCATGTTCTTCGACGATTTGATATAGGCCGTCAATTCGCCAGCTGAGATCTCCAACTCCTCCGAGAAGTCGTTGGGAATCAAATGGATGGTGTTAGCATGCTCGTTGACGGCTGCTTCGTGTGGACTGACGATGTTCTGCCCAAGATTGTGTGAGCTGACGAAGTGACGACCTATTTCAGCGACCTTCTCTGCAGGAGTTATCAAGCGATCCTTAGAGCCATTATTGTCTAGTGGGATCAAAGGTGGAATGGGCCGAGGCTTGGATTTTAGAATTTTTGTCATTTTCCAGAACGGCTTAGCATAATCTGGGAGAGTGCGGATCTTATTCGAGAAGTCGTTATTTTTGAGGTCCACCATTCTGGCCTTGATAATTTTTGTGATTCGATTGCAGCGTGCCTTAAGCTCAGGCAGTCCAGTACGCTGAAACTGCGAGTGACATTCCGCAATCGAATCAAATCTTTGGTGAGTGTATCGATGTTTAAGGAGTTGCTTACCTGCCGAGCCGTCGGTACGTGTTGCTCTCGGGCCGCCGTGATCGCCTCCTCGATAGCGCACAGCTGGCGGTCGATACTTTCCGGCGTCTCCGGACGCACCTCGTAGTCGACGGTGTTATCGACGCACTGCTGGAAACGCTGCCAGTTCACTCGGTGGTAGTTCCGCCGTAACTGCTGGTGCCGATTGATCGAGGAGCCCAGTTCCGCCACCACCGGATAGTGATCCGAACTGAGCTCCTGGTATACAATCGGCTGCGAGACGTGGTCACTCAGGTTTGTTACGTAGAGGTCGAGCGTTGCGTGGGCACCGGACCGACTCAGCCGAGTGGGGGAATCCGGGCTCAGGATCGTGTAGTGGCCTTCCTCCATGTCGTTGCTCCAGATGGTGCCCTTTCGATTGCCGCGACTGTTGCCCCAGGCTTGATGTTTGGCATTCAAGTCGCCGGCAATGATATACTGGCCTTGCCTCCGCGTCAGCTTGACGATGTCCCTCCGAAGGGCAGCCGATGATCCATCGCCGGCTTTGGCTTGCGTTGGACAGTACGCCGCGATGAGCGCGATTGTGCCGACCGAAGTGGTGATTTCGACACCGATGGCCTCGATGACACTGAGCTGGAAGCTTGGAAGCAGACGACAGTTGATGTTGTAGCGAAGAGCGATGGCCACACCACCTCCCCTGGTCGGCCGGTCGAGTCGCACGATGCGGAAGTCCGGGATGTTGATGTTCACCTCTGGTTTTAGGTGCGTTTCGGTGATGAACGCCACGTCTATTTCCTTCTCCTCAAGGAAATCCTTCAGCTCGATTGTTTTGCTCTTTAGCGAGCAAGCGTTCCAGTTGACCAGGCCCACCCTAGCAGCCATTTTCAATGATGAACATGCCAAGTGAGAAGACCTGGTCGAATCGGGTTTTGCAGCCGCGCAGTCGAGTGGCGAGCTGCGCGAAGATCGGCATCAGTTGCTCCGGAGTGTACAGCGGGGCAGATTCTTCCGGTGGGACGGCTTCGTTCTCCGACTGCCGACGGAACCCAGGAGGAGGAAGCGGGGCCATTCGCTGGTGGATGGTGCCGACGATGCTGGAGCTTGGACCGATGCAGCTGCCGCTGCCAGTCGCTTGTGCGGCTGTAGCGGTGGGAGTATTGGAATCACACGACGGGGAGCCGGGATGGCTGGAAAGTTCACCTCGTTGATTACAGGAACACGGTTCTTCTTCGGAATGGTCCTGGTGGAAGCCTTCTTCCGGATTTCCAGGAACTCGGCTCGCTTTGGGCAGCCCTTTGTGGTGGCCCGATGTTTTTCGCCACAGTTGGCGCACTTGGGATCGGCCACCTCCATTTTGTCGCACTCGTCAGTCGGATGGGGTTCGCCACACTTGTTGCAGCGCGGCTTCATGCGGCAGTTCCTGGTGCCGTGCCCGAAATTGAAGCAGTTGGTGCATTGCGTGACATCGCGGTGCACTGGCCGATATCGCTCCCAGTCAACGACGGTGTAATTTATAACGCCAACCAGCTTCAGGTCCTTCCAGGTAGTGGAGCCGTGCTCCAGATGGATCAGGTAAAGCTGGTCGCGATATTTCCTCGCCTTGTCGTGACGAGCGATCTTGTGGACGGCTACTGGCTTCAGTCCGCAACTTTCTAGCTCTGCTTGGAGCTCTTCCTCCGTCGTGAAGTCCTCGCAGCAAAGCCTTGAGCGGCTTCGTGCCGGGGTGGTCATGAGTGTAGTACTTATACTTGTGGACCTCGAGGAACTCCACGACGGATTGATGATGGTCCCTGTTGGCCGGCATCACTTTCACGCCCTCGCTGCAGAGCCGAAAAGTACATTTCAGCCCCTTAGCGATCAGCTGGCGAATTTTTGGGCGTAAATCCGGCGGATCGCCCTTCACAAACACGGGCGGGCACTTCTCCTTCCTCTCCGGTTGCACCTGCGGCAGCTGCGATTGCTGCTTCTTCCTCTTTTTCGGCGGATTGCCGGCGTCATCAAGCGGGAACGGCGAGAACACGTTGCTCTGCAAAAGCTGCTTGGAGGGGTTACCCGCGCCTCCAAGAGCAGTGCGCTTAGGCACTTTTCCAGCGACCGAATCGGCCACCGAGTCTCCCAAGACGGGTCCGGGAGAAAATAACGCCAACGCGACAAGCGAAAACGTAAACAGCGAAAGAACGAGAAAAAACACTTCGAAAAAATGCGCGAGCAAAAAACACGTCCGAACGTGTTGCTGTCTCGAACTGGAAGGATGAAAGGAAAAAATCGCGTTGCGCTATTTTATGGCTGCTCATTCGCTGGTGTCTGCACCAATCAGAACGTGGTAATGGAATGATGCAAGAATTATGCTGTACCCATATTTATAGGGACTCTTGATCTCAATGTTTTTCATTGAAAACAGTTTCATGCCTATTGATACAAGTTTTTCGGGTCTTATTAAGCATGGACATGATAGGCATACTTGAAATCTGTCGATTGAGGGGCTTCCCGCAGAAATTCGTCCACTGAGACAAACGCTATTAACGTTTAAAATCTTTCAACACAGCGTAACGCGCTCGATTTGAATATTTTGAAATGACACCCGGTATAGTAAAGAGAGACGTAAGTCCTACGTCAAAACATTGCTCAGGTATCAGGTATCAGAACGTCGGCTCCAGGGGCACGTTCACCTCAATTCGGGAGATTTGTGCCATCGCCTTCACAGCCTTTCTCATCATGCACCTGACGGAAAAGGAAGTGAACAAAAAGGAAAGGAATATGGATGGGAGAAAAATGGGAAGTTGAGGAAAGGTACCCTTGAAGAGGGCATACAACGTATACAACACGTACAAAAGCTCATAGCTCCTTACCACAACGGGTTATGAACAACAGAATGCTTTGAAGGTTCAGGTTTCTGTAGTCAATTTCACTTAGTAAGTGTTTACCAAATATTTGGAAACGCAGTTGCGCATAAACTGGGCAGTTACATATCAGATGATAAGAAGTTCCATAATCGGATTCACAACCATCACAGACAAAGGATTCAACACGTTGAATATTTGCCATGTGATAGTTGAGTCGGCAGTGACCTGTCAAGGCCTTGACTAAGACACTGCAATTCTGTTTAGACAGATTAGCTAAATAGTTAGCTACTACCGGAGATGTCTCTCGGATATACAATTTTGTTTGTCGACATGAATCCAAACTACTCCATTACCGTTTGTGCTGAGTGGAAGCCCAAGAGCTAATCAAACGCTTCACCCAACACTTAGATATTGGAATAGCTGGCTCAGGACCAAAAAAGTCTTGTGATGCTCCAGTGCGAGCTAACTCATCAGCCAATTCGTTTCCAGCTATGGACGAATGGCCAGGTACCCATATAAGGTGCAATGTATTAACTGAATTCAGTTCCTCTATTTGAGTTCGACATGCGATTACTAACTTCGACCTTGAGTTGGCCGAAGCGAGGGCTTTGATAGCTGCTTGACTATCTGAACAGAAGTATATTACTTTGCCCATTATGTGTTTCTGAAGTGCTGATTGCACTCCACACATAATGGCAAATATTTCAAAAAAATATAATATTTCAAGCAAATATTTCCGCTGGAAAGACAGTGCAGTGTCTACCCAGTGAGTGTGACTGTTCCAATCTTAGCTCACGCGAGTAGACACCTGCACCCGCTCTACCTTCGAAGAGGGAGCCGTCAGTATAACAAACAATGCTGTCCGACATACTTCTCTCCAAAAAGCCAGATGTCCACTCATCCCGCGAGGGGAATTGTGTTGAAAATGTCCTATAAGGAAAACTACTAGCGAGTGTGAGATCACTTGGAGCAAGGACTGTTCTGTCCCAATCAACCATGAGTTGTAACAACGAAGTGTGTGTAGAACTGCGGTTTACAGGATTCTCTTCCAAGAAACCGAGAACCCATAATCGGTAAGTACAAGAAAGTGCTTCTTGTTTGAGATGTATGTGTAGTGGGACAACGTCGAGAAGAACCTCGAGAGCAGCCGTGGGAGTCGAAGAGAACAGCACCAGTCATTGCCATTAGGCACATCCTTTGAAGATGGCCTAATTTAGACTGAATTGTCCTCACTTCACCCTTTTGCCACCACACAAGACATCCATAAGCCAAAATTGGTCGTACAACTGTTGTGTAAATCCATTTGATATATTTAGGTTTAAGACCCCAAGTTTTACCAAAAGTTCGTCGGCATTGGCCGAAAGCCATACACGCCTTTTTGACTCTGAACTCAATGTTAGGAGTCCAGGAGAGCTTGGAATCAAGAATTAGTCCCACATACTTTACCTGATCCGTTACATTGATTTCAGAGTCAAAAGATGTAATGGGCGAATACCGTTACGGTTACGTTTTTCCGTGAAAAGAACAATAGATGTTTTATTCGGATTAACCGAAAGGCCATATTGGCGACACCAACTTTCGACTGCCTGAAGAGCGTTTTGCATCAGGTCGAATAAAGTAGTAATACACAAACCGACTATCAATATTAGATAGTCGTCAGCAAATCCATAGGTAGGAAAACCGCCATTATTGAGTAATCTCAATAGCGTATCTGCAACGAGGTTCCACAAAAGTGGAGATAATACTCCCCTTGGGGCAGCCACAGACACTTAATTTCCTAATCGCTGCTTGACGTAATGTCGAGTAGAGATGTCGGTTTTTAAGCATCTGGTGAATCCATTTGATAATAATATTAGGTAGCCCATTACAACGTGCGGCTTCCAATATTGCACCGAAAGACACGTTGTCGAAAGCACCTTCAATATCTAAGAAAGCACCCAAGCACAATTGCTTTTGAACGAATGCTTTCTCAATATCGTACACAACCTTGTGTAGAAGAGTCACGGTGGACTTTCCAGATTGGTAAGTATGTTGATTAACATGAAGAGGCATGTTTGCCAAACAGTCATCACGAATGTGATGATCGATAATTCGTTCTAAGCATTTCAGAAGAAATGAGGTCAGACCGATGGGTCTAAAGCTCTTTGCTTCTTCATACGAAGCACGTCCTCCTTTTGGGATAAACTTTACAGTGACATCCCGCCAGGATGTGGGAATATACCCAGTAGCAAAACTGCATACTAAAAGTTTTTTCAAAACATGTTTGATATGCTCAAAACCCCTCTGAAGAAGGACGGGGTAGATCCCATCTTCCCCTGGAGATTTGTAAGGAGCAAAACTATTAAGAGCCCATTGAATCGATTCAGTAGTTATGATTCTACGAGCCTGAGCCCAAGACCCATAACTACATGAAAAGACATCAGGAACATCCGAAGATGCAATATCTACACATCCAGGGAAGTGTGTATCAAATAAGTGCTCTAACGCTTCTTCGTCAGAAGAAGTGTAGTCGCCATTTGGCTTGCGAATTTCGCCAACTTGGAAATCCTTGGATCTCGCAAGAATTTTATTCAATCGAGTGGCTTCACTCAAATTGGAAACATTTGCACAAAGGTTTTTCCAGCCGAATCGTTCAGCAGATCGTAGAGCCTTCTTGTAAGCTTTGCGAGCCAACTTGAAAGAATCCGTCCCTGCTGAATGGCGTCTGTTCCAACTCCTTCTACACTGCTTCCTGAGCTTAGCCAAATCGGAATTCCACCACGGGGTTCCTCTTGAGACTTTCACAGAAAGCAAAGCTTCTTCAAAAGCTTCCACGATATGCAACGTTGTAGTATCAACGGCATCATCCAAGTCGGTAGGAGTTTCAATGGATGGTAGATATCCATGAAATTTTGTCGAGAGCAACTCTGTATAGAGGTCCCAGTTCGTTGAACGGGGATTTCTAAAACGCAAGGTCTGCGAAGAAACATTCAACTGATCAAAATAGATGTAGCGATGGTCAGATATGGATTCCTCATCTGACACATGCCAATTCGTCAACTCGTGACTGATTCGATTGGAGCAGAGAGTTATGTCTAATACTTCTGCTCTATTAGATACCATAAAGGTTGGGCGATTGCCTATGTTAAGTAAACCAAGTTCGGTACTACTTAAGTATTCCATCAAGCTGGAGCCTCTCAGATTGATATCCGAGCTACCCCAGATGATGTGATGAGCATTAGCATCACTACCGACAATTAGCGGAAGGCCTTTTGACGTGCAATAACTGACCACTTGTTTGAAAGCATCCGTAGGGGATGGTTCATCATGTGGTAAATAAACCGAACAATAGACGTATTTCCTGACGGGGATGCCACTGGTTACATCAATTGTGACAGCACATACATCTCTGGTTGTTAGTTCAGAGATAAATGTAGCAACGATAACGTTGTTAACAAATACACATGCACGCGGCATTGATCGATTGTTTGCCATTTCATTACTGAAAGCAACAAAATCCGGGTTCACTAGGTTACCTAGGTAGAAACTACCCTTGCGAAAATAGGGTTCCTGTACCAAAGCCACTTGGGATTTGCCATTTTGCATAAGTCTACAAAGATTAATCGTTGCTGTTCTTTTGTGCTGAAGATTGATTTGAGCTATCCTAACTGTAGCCATTGTGAATTACGATAATATACTCCACAACTTCAACATTTATGTGAACAGCAACGATGAAACCAAGTCGGTATCGTATCAAGAACGTCAAAGACGAAACACAGAGTACACTGTGAAAAACGCATATAGCGAATCCATATAGGTGACAATTAGATGAAAAACTAAATAAAAACATACTCATAATCCCACCCTTATTTAACCTCAAGTTGAGATTGAATAAGAGTTTTTTTTTGGGTTTTATGGCGTTATATCGGTCCACGGGTTACTAATAAAACAACCGTTTTAGTCAAAGCCCTTGACTTGGCTTTGACTAAAACGGTTGTTTTATTAGTAACCCGTGGACCGATATAACGCCATAAAACCCAAAAAATCACAAACAACGGTCGTAAATTCATCAATATTGAATAAGAGTAGCCGATTATTCCGGAGAAGCAAAAAGTCAACTACGCCATAGCTCCGGTTAGCGCAATAAGGGCTCAATACTGTGAAGGGTGCCCTGGTGCTTCACAGGCTCCGTTAGCGGTAAGGTTCTTTTTAGACCCCCCTAACCATTCATTCATAGGCACGGTAAGCATAAAGCCGCATCACACCAAGAATTAGGGGTCACCTGTATGGTGGACTTTTACCACTGGAACAGGCAATCCGTAGCGTTATTCTTAGCCAGACAACCGGCTGCCGACACCACACAGCTATCTTGGCTGTTCGTGGGGAGAAGTTGACATTGACTTTACGTCAACTCTCAATGTGGCCGAACAGCCATGAAAACTGCGACTGCCTTGTTATCCGGTAGCCGAATTCTATCAGAGCGCCATAAAAGGCCAGTTTCGTACCGCTCTCCATTGAAGTGTGTCCGAGATTCCAACAAAAACATTGCTCGCTCGTCATCCTTAGATAGTCGGTCGAGCTGGTTGGGCTTGACTACCAGACTGTCGATAGCAAAGTAGTCTTTGACCGTCTGGTTTAAGTGCGTCGTGCTTTCTTCGCTACACGTACAAATGTGATAGGTGTGACTAGTACTCGAGGAATTTTTCGTGGCCCAGCCACCGTACACCGACCATCCGAGATTGGTTTTTACAGCAATTGGGTCGCCAATCTTGCCCTCACGACTTTTCCGCTCCAGCATAACATTAGCTTGCCTCAATCCAATCAGTATCCGTGGACGAACGTTCGTGTATGATTCCACAGGAAGGCCCTGCAGGTCGATGCTGTTTAGTGAGTCGAGTCATATCCAAAGACTGGAAGGGTAATTGCAGCTCTTCCACCGTTCTCACATCTTGCAGTAACATACACTTTCCTCCTCTTCCGGCGACCACAAGCTCGACACTATGTGCATCGGATTCGTAGCGATGAGTACCACCCGTCCATTTCAGACAGAGCGGATGAATGGTTCCGGATAGCCTCAGCTCCTCGGCTAGTTGCTGGTCGATGAGAGTCAGGTCGGATCCATCGTCCAGAGGAAAGCGTGACATTTTAGCTGTATTCCGTTTCCAAACAACGTCACTGGCAAGTAGCGAAGCGAGCCCGTACCGGTTTGGTGTGTATTGACGTTGCGTTCCTCGTTCTGCCTCGAAGGGCCGCTCCTATTGGCACCGTTTGGTGGCGTTTGTGCTAGTAAGTCCTTGTGAAGCAAGACGTGATGCTTGAAGGTGCATCCGTTCTTCCCACACTCTCCAGAATTGCAGCCACCTTTATGCTGCCGAAGACATTTGCGGCAGAAGTTGAATCCACGTACTGTTGCCCACCTTGCTTCGTACGACAGCTCAAGAAATCGCTTGCACTTTCCAAGATATTTGCAATCTTCTTTGCACGCGGGACATGCTTTGCTTCCTCCGCTCACTCCGGCCACCGTCGATCTTGCTTGGGTTGGGTATACAGTATGAGTCCTATCCTTGGAAAGAACTTCTTGGAAAGAACTTGGAGGAAACCTCACCAAACCTCCTTGGTAAAAGGGTCTACAACCTCCATGCTTATGGTTTTGCTTCACTCATTGTAAATGGGTCCCCCTTGTGGCTGCCGTCGAATCCTACTGGAGTAGTCGCCTTTAATGATTCCATGGATATCTTTACATGCCTTGAAAGGGCATTTGAGCATCATTTGGGCATCAGTTTGGACATAACCCCCCCCCCCCCCCCCCACAGACAACATTTTTGGGAGAAATTTTATTTCGAAAAAAAAAATGTTCAGGAACCCACGCCCCCCCGGACCAATTTTCTGGCTACGCCACTGAGCCTACTCCCACCCAGCTGGCAAAGCTTGGTGGCAGGATTGGACAGCGTGCTATAAGGCCACGGTTTTAAGGGACGGAAGTCAGCTTAGCCATTAGCCCACTTGCCGTTTCGAGTCAGTGTCACCCGGTTCTAATAAGAGAGTAAAATGTCAGACTACCAGCCCTCGCTTTCACAATATTACGATATCCAAAACAAGGTCTGTTAACACGTGGCCAGAATGCCATAAATCAGGATCTTGCTGGCATTGATTCTGATGTGCCAATTGGGACTCCTTGGGCTCCTTTGCGCTTTGAGTGGCACATGGTCGCTTTGATAGGGCCTGATTGCGGACACATGCAGCTTTTTGTAGAGGTTTAGCATAGCCCGCTGCTAAGCCCCACCACTCAGAGGCCGTGGGGAGGGGTCGTTAAGCCCTTGTATATAGTCCCTGCTGCCCGTGAATATTTGGATCTGAATGGGAAAAAAGGTGGCCCACAAACGGGTATCATCAACAATTCATACAAGTTGCTGCAATTTATTCCGTTTTTGTAAAACAGTACAATTACCGAGGTGCATCGAAACCCGTACAGATAAGCACTTCAGTATATGTAAAAGTCTCTAGAAAATACAAATCGAATGAAAATCGAACGTTCGTCATTAATCTAACTGCACGAGGGCCTTTTTTTTGTGTGCTCTACTGTATTACATTGAAAGTAATGAAAAATATGATAAAATTACGAACAAAATCAACACCTCCTGAATCGAAATCCGTCCACCGTGGACGGACTTCGAATCATAGGATCATAATCCGTACAGCTATTTTCTAACAAAATATTTAAATTAAAGTAGACCAATTGATCAAACTAACACTGTGAATAGGGCAATACGTACCTTGAGATGCGATCCCTTTGTTATTTCTAGATTGCTTTGAGAATAGGTCGTATGTGCAAACGAGAGATTCTCTTTGACCACGCTCTCTTTCGCTAATATATCGGCTAGTTTTGGGTGCTTTGCTACAATTCCACTTCAGAATGATAGACAAAGCTATTATCTTTGGATATCTGCCAAGAAATTCGAAGTAAACTTTTGTATAGTTTCGTAATAATCGAAAGAGAATAGATGCAAAGAGAGACTCTCTTTTGCGCATACGACCTATTTTCAAAGCACTCTAGATTTATGCTGCTGATCTTGTACTATTAATTGCAATTTGCAATTTAAACACACTCACTTTCGGTACAATTGTGTCCAACGCGCGAATAAAATGGCACCTGAAACCTCGCATTTGCATGTGCCGATTTGTTTTTTAATTATGTTATTTTAATTTCAGAGCCTACTTTCCATTTCAATGGCCAGAAAGCTTTCTGTCAAGCATAAGATCAAGATAAGATAAATGATTCATACATTAATTCCCTTAAACCCCCTCTCTTTTATTGATATCTCACGAAGTGAACGGATTTCGATGCTGTACGGATTTCGGTCCCCCACGGTACTTCTGAGGAATGTTAACTAAGACTTCTAACTTTTCATTGGTAATTATATCGCTGCATAATGTTGACTTGAAAAAAATTAAGCGAATTTCGCAACTAGGCCCATAACCGGATCTACATTTTGAATTCGTTTTATGCGTAATATTTTCGGTGATTTTCTCGAAAAAGTGAATCAATCTTTTTAATAGAATAATGTAATATTTTACATACCAACAGCAGAACATACCACGCCAATATGTCGACTCACCCCAGCCGTTTTCTATACCCCATAACATTCTAGCACTTGACGTAAAATGTCTTGTTATCATTGCATAAACTGCAGTGCAATATTCTGCCGAGAAACAAATAACCGTCATCATTATAACCGTTTCGAAAGTGCAGTTTCATTCCATACAATTTCCCCATCCGCACAGCCATAAACATTTTTCACAATTATCAATTCCATGATAGCATTCATTTGCACGCGCTAAATAGTGCAACCGTTTCCTTATTCCGACTGTTCGTCTGCTTTGGCTCCTTGGCTGAGGGTTTGGCGTGGCGTGCACGAGCGGGTCGCTTCTTTTCATTCGCTTCATTATTGACGGCAGTTTACGTCGGTAGGGCTTGCTCGGTTGCACCCAGTTCTCGTATGGTACCAGTATGCTGTAGAAACCCTCGCCGTCGGAGTCGTTTTCCACTCGTTCATCTACACGGGACATAACCGGGGTTTTTATTCCATTTGCACATTTTCATTATACTGCTTCAAGTGGTCGCTCGGAAGCTGCCGCTACTGCGCCTTCCCAAGGATCTACCGAAGGGCCATTAGAAATAACCAAGCAGAAACGACATACTGTAGGTTTGTGTACGTCGGTGGGTATATGCACGAGGGACCTGAGTTTTTCATACACCGAACGTACCGAATACGAATGAGCTCGTCAACAAACCTGTGCGGCAATAGGCGGTGGTTTAGCTTGCACAAGTGAAAAATGCAGTCGTTAATCGCTGCAGAGTAAAGTTTAGCTCCTGCGTGGCGAATATTACTCAAACTGATATTAGAGATACCCGGAAATTAAAACTTTATGAGATGTTAAATGTTAAGTGGTTCTTAGACGACTGAAATATTGACAAAAAAATATAGTATTGTCATTATTTGCAGTAGGGTAGGAGAAGAGCTGCTCACTACTGTTGAATCATTGATGTACACAAAAAGTTAAGACGGAAACAATAGTTAACAAATAATTAGTTTTGATGAATATGCACTTAACCACCGGATAGCAAATTTCTATGGAGCCTGTATTGAATGCAGAATCTGTATCAAATTTATACAATATACATGTTCGAAAGATTTTAATACAGTGTCTGCTTAAAAACTGGTTCCGTGATTACGTTCAAAAATTATAATAGTTATATTGCGATCTTCTGAAACTTTCTCCAAACATTTAGACATTTTATTTGTCACGCTAAATTGCTCATGATAATTGAATCAGATTGAAATAGGTATCATCAACTTGTAATGTAACTTTATAAATATATTTTTTGGCACGGTTTTTCTAAAATTTATAAAATCACGATGCTAATGAAAAACGAGGATAATAAATTATTCGTGTATCATCCAAACTAGCGTTATTAGTGTACGAGTACGAAAAACGAACAGTGGGTAATGTCTGTGACATAACCGCTAAGTGGACGTAGGACTTGACTTGACCATGCCTTTAAGATACATAATATGTCCAAATTTCTCACATCAACTATTTTGGATAAATAATCGGCGTTGCATACCAGACGAGCTCGGTGGTCTAGTGGCTACCGCTTCTTATGACCTTATACCTTAGTACCTTATAAGCAGGAGGTCGTGGGTTCAATTCCAGGCTCGTCCCTTTCCTACTTTGTATTTCTATCATAGTTCTTTCTGTGTTTCACGTTCTACCAACACAATTCCTACTGTTATAACCTTCCACACTAACAATTCCAAAAAAAATATCCCGTGGCACTTATGAGAGGTCGTAGAGTTCTCTGCCTCTTCCTTAAGTAGGTGTCCGACTGACCATCCTTCCCCTTCCCCAGCATTCGTAAGGACGTGGCCAGGACAGATCTGGACTATTGGAGAGAGTGCATTGCTTCCATCTAAGAGATAGTGATTAGTCCCAAATCAATATCTGTGGTAACGGATGAAAGTGATGCTACTCTAACACAATAGTTCAGGCTTGTACCACCTACGAATTTGTGTGAATTGCTCAATGCTAATGCTAATGCTAATAATCGGCGTTGCATACCATTCCTTGGCAAAATCTTCTCATCAAACCGACACAGAAATCAAATCTGCTTCGAACAAGAGTCATAAAAAAAAATTCAGGAAGTATCTGTCCGGTCACGGAATATTAGCCTCTACAGTGGCAACCTTCCCACTGAAGGACTGCCTGAAATAAGCCACAAGTTGGCTCAGCAGGGGATGTAGACTGTATCTCAGCCCTTCCACTGAAGGGCCTCCTAATGCGTGCGATAGCGACTGAAAAACATTATTTTTAACTCTTAGAGCCTTGAAAAAGGCTGTTTGCTTCGGCTAAGTGCAAAAAGTAAGAAAACGATCTTTTCAAATAACCGCGAATATCTAGCACTTTTCTTTTATACCTACTTAATTTTGAATCTTCTCTGCTTTCCAATTGGTGGGCCAATCAGCTAGTGTCTTGTATCCCGCTTCTTTGTCAGCCAAAGCGTCATCATCATCAACGCGTTCGAGAAGGGCTTCTTCTTTTTTACGCTTGTTGCTCGCTGCTGGCGTCTATTTCCTAACGGGACTTTTCGCTAGATACAGGCCAATAAGCCGGGCAAGCGAGCTTAGAATTGCAGTTCAGGTGGGAAGTAGGGTGTTCTTTTCTGAGACAACATTGTTAGTAGTAGAAGGAAGGAAACACCCGGACATGGGATTTCGGGTGATAAGACTTAGAATTGGTAACATGGGACGATCATTCAGTCACGTTCGCTTTGTGTGCGGTCAGTATCAAACAATATTTATCTACATATTTTTTTATCAATGCCAAAAAATCCAACATTTGATGAAAAATCGATTGATAGTTTATTAATGTTTGAGCTGTTATCGGTGTTTTTTATCCAAATAAGATTATGTGAGAGATTTGGACATCTTATGATTCTTCAAAGGCATGGTCAAGCGAAGTCCTTCGTCCACTTCGCGGTTAAATCAGAAAAATTATCCACTATTAGTTTTGACGCTATTTATGAAAATCACGCATAAAATTTTATCTCTAGAATATTGGATTTGGCACCCAAGTACAATTTCTATCCCGAAGGGTATTGAAAGCATTGATATTGATCTCTATTATTGGCTCTCTGAAGAACCGTTTGTTTTTTGGACATACATGCTGCATCATGTGGCTTTTCTTCAGCCTGTCTCGGCTCAGCACCGATGCCGGCCGGTCTCGGCTCGACTCTGCTGCTGCTGCCGGTATCTGCTCAGCTGATGTACTGGCTAGGTATCGGCTGATGATGGTCGCTTCGATGGTGTCGAGCCGAAAAAGCGATCGGTGCAGACTTCATTCCCTGTTAAAAGGTGTGAGTGCTGTTCAATCGATGATGCGGTTGCTTCGCTTGTCCCGGTCAGAATGAAAGGAAAAAGTAGTAGTAAAATTCTTCTTTATTTACACATTTTTTGTTCTACAATTATTTTTGACATGTACAGTGATCGGCCGGCTTGGCCCTCCAACTTCAATTTTAATTATTATTATTATTATTATTTTTATGTTTCTACTTAATTTTTAAAATATAATGTATCATGACGGCCTTCAGAAGGCGCTAGTGTTTTTTTTAAAATTTGATAACCTAACTACTATGTACACTAATATTTACAATAAAAATTTGATAACCTAGATTGGAACTAGCGCCCTATGCGCTTGTTGGTCCGAGTGCAAGCAACGGACCCTAAACTTTTCTTTACACTCACCAAAGCGTTCATGTAAGGTTTTTATTCCGGCCAGACGGTGGACCTCGGATGTTCTTGTCCTGGGAGGGGTGTTGAGGATCATCCTCAGGAATTTGTTTTGGACCCGTTGAAGTTTGAGGTGGTGGGTTTTAGCGCAGCTCTCCCAGACCGGCATGCCATATTCGATCACAAGGAGGATGATTTGCTTGTAGACAGGCGGTTGATTAAAGGGTACAGTAGTTTCAACAAGACGTTACACTTTGTCACCGTTTTGTCAACCTGTTGCCTGAAAATAAGCTTGCTGTCGAGGGTCAAGCCAAGGTAGTCGGCCTCATTGGCCCATTCCACAGTCGTGCCATTAAGGATGATTTTACTGTCCCCAGGCGGAACAAGTTTAGGGGATTTGGAGTGGGGGAAAATGATGACCTGGGTCTTCGCCGCGATACTCTGTCAGGGCATCCAGGCCTCGTTGGAGTTTTGCCACTAGCGCTCTGATCACTCTACCGTTGTAGACGATGGATGTGTCATCTGCGAACAGAGACAGAATGCCGTCTTCTGGAGGTTCTGGCATGTCGGAGGTGAACAGATTGAAAAGCAGGGGCCCGAGGATACTGCCCTGGGGAACGCCTGCGACGATGTTGTGCGCATTGGAACTCGCTCCGCTGATTGAGACCCGGAATGTCCTTGCCGACAGGTAATTGTTGATGATTTTCACCAGGTAGCTGGGAAGATTGTAGCGTTGTAGTTTGTACACCAGGCCATCATGCCATACATTGCCAAATGCCTTCTCGACATCGAGTAAGGCCATGGCGGATGTTTTCGAGACAAACTTGTTCCGTCTGAGGACGTTGGTAACTCGGGTCAGTTGGTGTACAGTTGACCGACCGCGTCGGAAACCAAACTGTTCCTCGAGCAAGATGTTGAGATTTTCGGCAGACTCAAGTAACCGGTGATGAATAGCTTTTTCGAATAGCTTGGATAACCCTGAGAGAAGGCTGATGGGTCGATAACTTTTGGGGGAGGAAGGATCCTTCCCAGGCTTCCGGATGGGGATGACTTTCGCTGACTTCCAGGACGATGGGAAGTAGCTGAGCTGGAGACACTGATTAAAGATCAGCGAGAGGTGCTCAAAGAACGGAGCACTCATGTGTTTGAGCTCGAGATTCAGGATGCTGTCGAAGCCTGGGGCCTTCATGTTCTTCGACGATTTGATATAGGCCGTCAATTCGCCAGCTGAGATCTCCAACTCCTCCGAGAAGTCGTTGGGAATCAAATGGATGGTGTTAGCATGCTCGTTGACGGCTGCTTCGTGTGGACTGACGATGTTCTGCCCAAGATTGTGTGAGCTGACGAAGTGACGACCTATTTCAGCGACCTTCTCTGCAGGAGTTATCAAGCGATCCTTAGAGCCATTATTGTCTAGTGGGATCAAAGGTGGAATGGGCCGAGGCTTGGATTTTAGAATTTTGTTATCTTCCAGAATGGCTTAGCATAATCTGGGAGAGTGCGGATCTTATTCGAGAAGTCGTTATTTTGAGGTCCACCATTCTGGCCTTGATAATTTTTGTGATTCGATTGCAGCGTGCCTTAAGCTCAGGCAGTCCAGTACGCTGAAACTGCCTGCGAGTGACATTCCGCAATCGAATCAAATCTTTGGTGAGTGTATCGATGTTTAAGGAGTTGCTTACCTGCCGAGCCGTCGGTACGTGTTGCTCTCGGGCCGCCGTGATCGCCTCCTCGATAGCGCGCAGCTGGCGGTCGATACTTTCCGGCGTCTCCGGACGCACCTCGTAGTCGACGGTGTTATCGACGCACTGCTGGAAACGCTGCCAGTTCACTCGGTGGTAGTTCCGCCGTAACTGCTGGTGCCGATTGATCGAGGAGCCCAGTTCCGCCACCACCGGATAGTGATCCGAACTGAGCTCCTGGTATACAATCGGCTGCGAGACGTGGTCACTCAGGTTTGTTACGTAGAGGTCGAGCGTTGCGTGGGCACCGGACCGACTCAGCCGAGTGGGGGAATCCGGGCTCAGGATCGTGTAGTGGCCTTCCTCCATGTCGTTGCTCCAGATGGTGCCCTTTCGATTGCCGCGACTGTTGCCCCAGGCTTGATGTTTGGCATTCAAGTCGCCGGCAATGATATACTGGCCTTGCCTCCGCGTCAGCTTGACGATGTCCCTCCGAAGGGCAGCCGATGATCCATCGCCGGCTTTGGCTTGCGTTGGACAGTACGCCGCGATGAGCGCGATTGTGCCGACCGAAGTGGTGATTTCGACACCGATGGCCTCGATGACACTGAGCTGGAAGCTTGGAAGCAGACGACAGTTGATGTTGTAGCGAAGAGCGATGGCCACACCCCTGGTCGGCCGGTCGAGTCGCACGATGCGGAAGTCCGGGATGTTGATGTTCACCTCTGGTTTTAGGTGCGTTTCGGTGATGAACGCCACGTCTATTTCCTTCTCCTCAAGGAAATCCTTCAGCTCGATTGTTTTGCTCTTTAGCGAGCAAGCGTTCCAGTTGACCAGGCCCACCCTAGCAGCCATTTTCAATGATGAACATGCCAAGTGTGAAGACCTGGTCGGATCGGGTTTGCAGCCGCGCAGTCGAGGGGCGAGCTGCGCGAAGATCGGCATCAGTTGCTCCGGAGTGTACAGCGGGGCAGATTCTTCCGGTGGGACGGCTTCGTTCTCCGACTGCCGACGGAACCCAGGAGGAGGAAGCGGGGGCCATTCGCTGGTGGATGGTGCCGACGATGTTGGAGCTTGGACCGATGCTGCTGCCGCTGCCAGTCGCTTGTGCGGCTGTAGCGGTGGGAGTATTGGAATCACACGACGGGGAGCCGGGATAGCTGGAAAGTTCACCTCGTTGATTACAGGAACACGGTTCTTCTTCGGAATGGTCCTGGTGGAAGCCTTCTTCCGGATTTCCAGGAACTCGGCTCGCTTTGGGCAGCCCTTTGTGGTGGCCCGATGTTTTTCGCCACAGTTGGCGCACTTGGGATCGGCCACCTCCATTTTGTCGCACTCGTCAGTCGGATGGGGTTCGCCACACTTGTTGCAGCGCGGCTTCATGCGGCAGTTCCTGGTGCCGTGCCCGAAATTGAAGCAGTTGGTGCATTGCGTGACATCGCGGTGCACTGGCCGATATCGCTCCCAGTCAACGACGGTGTAATTTATAACGCCAACCAGCTTCAGGTCCTTCCAGGTAGTGGAGCCGTGCTCCAGATGGATCAGGTAAAGCTGGTCGCGATATTTCCTCGCCTTGTCGTGACGAGCGATCTTGTGGACGGCTACTGGCTTCAGTCCGCAACTTTCTAGCTCTGCTTGGAGCTCTTCCTCCGTCGTGAAGTCCTCGCAGCAAAGCCTTGAGCGGCTTCGTGCCGGGGTGGTCATGAGTGTAGTACTCATACTTGTGGACCTCGAGGAACTCCACGACGGATTGATGATGGTCCCTGTTGGCCGGCATCACTTTCACGCCCTCGCTGCAGAGCCGAAAAGTACATTTCAGCCCCTTAGCGATCAGCTGGCGAATTTTTGGGCGTAAATCCGGCGGATCGCCCTTCACAAACACGGGCGGGCACTTCTCCTTCCTCTCCGGTTGCACCTGCGGCAGCTGCGATTGCTGCTTCTTCCTCTTTTCGGCGGATTGCCGGCGTCATCAAGCAGGAACGGCGAGAACACGTTGCTCTGCAAAGCTGCTTGGAGGGTTACCCGCGCCTCCAAGAGCAGTGCGCTTAGGCACTTTTCCAGCGACCGAATCGGCCACCGAGTCTCCCAAGACGGGTCCGGGAGAAAATAACGCCAACGCGACAAGCGAAACGTAAACAGCGAAAGAACGAGAAAAACACTTCGAAAAAATGCGCGAGCAAAAACACGTCCGAACGTGTTGCTGTCTCGAACTGGAAGGATGAAAGGAAAAATCGCGTTGCGCTATTTTATGGCTGCTCATTCGCTGGTGTCTGCACCAATCAGAACGTGGTAATGGAATGATGCAAGAATTATGCTGTACCCATATTTATAGGGACTCTTGATCTCAATGTTTTCATTGAAAACAGTTTCATGCCTATTGATACAAGTTTTTCGGGTCTTATTAAGCATGGACATGAAAGGCATACTTGAAATCTGTCGATTGAGGGGCTTCCCGCAGAAATTCGTCCACTGAGACAAACGCTATTAACGTTTAAAATCTTTCAACACAGCGTAACGCGCTCGATTTGAATATTTTGAAATGACACCCGGTATAGTAAAGAGAGACGTAAGTCCTACGTCAAAACAGGTCGGGTAGTGCACTTGTATTGTCCGCCACTGACTGTATGTTAACGCCACGCATATCGCACTTAGAATCCACCAACTGTTCAGATTTCCCGCTTGCATCACATTGTTCAAATATGACCGGCTCTTGGTGTGGGCATCACAAAACGGCGAAGATCGTCGTATTTTTCAACGCTCAAGCAAATGGCAAAGGAGCCCAGTGCATACGACTTCAACGGAGACAAGAAAGATTCCAACAGCTCCTGTAGTGTGCTTTTGCGGTCCTACGACCGAATATCCTCACAGAAGCTGCAAGGCAAAAAGTTTTGCTCTTGAAGAAAACAACCACCTCCGCGTTTCATTCGTTTCAACGACGTTTCGCGACGGTGACGGATCCGGATGGGCATCCTCACCGCATCGTGACTTGCACCGAACGTACGAAGAAAACCCATTGAACGAGAGTGTTTAAAATAAACACGTCGTAAAATATAACGATGCCGAGCGTGCCAAGAGAAATATTTTGCACGAAAAACAAAATGGAACTGCAAGAGCTCCAGGGTCAAGCGCTTTGGTAGAGTACCTACCTCCCCCATATTTACAAATGTGCTGCGATGGCGTGGGAGTCGAGAATAGGTCGCAGAGGCACCGGAACGACAGAATGGCATATTGGGCGCTGGGGATTGTAGTATGGGACAGTTACTTAGATGCCTATTTCCAAAATGCTCTTTTCTGTTCACTTTTATTAGATTCTCAGTGTAGAATATTCCGAAAAGAACGATTTTCAGATTTTGCCATAAAATTGAGGAAACTATGAGGATATAGAGCGTTGTTTCTGCTAAACGTTAATAAGCGTAATAAGAACGGGACACTACCCCGAAAACCATTACCCCAAATACATTTCGAATCTGTAGATTTCCATCATTTGGTCACCCACAGCACCCACATATACCGATGAATCGTAAAATGATGATCTTTGAAAATAATTAATTTAGAATTTCAACTCAAACTGACTACGCATTCTTCAAAGATGGAAACAAGATTTTTATTTGTCAATCGTTTCGACACGGAGTTGGTGTCTTCTTCAGGGGATACTATAAATCAGCGGTTCTCAACCTTTTTCTTGAGAGGTACCCCTTCGAACGTTTGCATTATTTGAGGTACCCCCTCTCGAAAGTCGGCTTCCAATCCTCTTGAGAACATAATTCCGAGCCCTTTTGAAGGGAAGCTCCTTTAAGCTTTTGAGTCCCTTTACAGTAGGCTTCCGCGCCTCTTTATAAGAGGCTTCTGAACCTCTTGTAGAGAAGCTTCCGAACCTCTTAAAGGCGGTTTTCGAGCCACTCAAAAGGAAGCTTCCGTTGCATCTTGAAAGAACGCTTCTGAGCCTCTTGATAATATGCTTCCAAGCCTATTGAACGAAGAATTCTGAGCTTCTTGAAGCGAGGCCTCCGAGCCTCTTGAAAGGAGGCTGCCGAGCCTCTTGAAAGAAGGCTCCCGAACCACTTAAAAGTAGACTTCCGAGCCTCTTGAAAGCAGGCTTACGAGCCTATTGAAAGAAGGCAACCTAACCACTTGAAAGGAGGCTTCCGAACCTCTTGAAAAGAGGCTTCCAAGCCTCTCGAAAGGAGCCTTAGGATCCTCTTGGAAAAAGGCTTCAGAGCCTCTTGAAAGAAGGCTTTTGAGCCTCTTAAAAGAAGGCTTTCGAGCATCTTGAAAGGAGGTTTTTGAGTCTCTAGAAAAGGAGGCTTTTGAGCCTCTAGAAAAGAAGGCTTTTGAGCTTCTTAAAAGGAGGCTTCCGAGCCTCTTGAAAGAAGGTTTCGGAGCCTCTTGAAAGGATCCTTCTAAGCCTCGTGGAAAGAGGTTTCGGGGCCTCTTGAAAGGAGGCTTTTGAGCCTCTTGAAAGGAGACTTTCGAGCCTCTGGAAAAGCTCTTGAGAGGAGGCTTCCGAGCCTCTTGGAAGGAGGCTTCCGAGCCTCTTGGAAGGAGGCTTCCGAGCCTCTTGGAAAGAGGCTTCCGAGCCTCTTGGAAGGAGGCTTCCGAGCCTCTTGGAAGGAGGCTTCCGAGCCTCTTGGAAGGAGGCTTCCGAGCCTCTTGGAAGGAGGCTTCCGAGCCTCTTGGAAGGAGGCTTCTGAGCCTCTTGGAAGGAGGCTTCTGAGCCTCTTGGAAGGAGGCTTCCTGAGCCTCTTGGAAGGAGGCTTCAGGCCTCTTGGAAGGAGGCTTCTGAGCCTCTTGGAAGGAGGCTTCTGAGCCTCTTGGAAGGAGGCCTGAGCCTCTTGGAAGGAGGCTTCTGAGCCTCTTGGAAGGAGGCTTCTGAGCCTCTTGGAAGGAGGCTTCCGAGCCTCTTGGAAGGAGGCTTCTGAGGCCTCTTGGAAGGAGGCTTCCAGGCCTCTTGGAAGGAGGCTTCTGAGCCTCTTGGAAGGAGGCTCTGAGCCTCTTGGAAGGAGGCTTCCAGGCCTCTTGGAAGGAGGCTCTGAGCCTCTTGGAAGGAGGCTTCTGAGGCCTCTTGGAAGGAGGCTTCCTGAGCCTCTTGGAAGGAGGCCTGAGCCTCTTGGAGGAGGCCTGAGCCTCTTGGAAGGAGGCTTGAGCCTCTTGGAAGGAGGCTTCCAGGCCTCTTGGAAGGAGGCTGAGGCCTCTTGGAAGGAGGCTTCCAGGCCTCTTGGAAGGAGGCTCTGAGCCTCTTGGAAGGAGGCTTCTGAGCCTCTTGGAAGGAGGCTTGAGGCCTCTTGGAAGGAGGCTGGAGGCCTCTTGGAAGGAGGCTTCCGAGCCTCTTGGAGGAGGCTTCCAGGCCTCTTGGAAGGAGGCTTGAGCCTCTTGGAAGGAGGCTCTGAGCCTCTTGGAAGGAGGCCTGAGCCTCTTGGAAGGAGGCTTCCAGGCCTCTTGGAAGGAGGCTCTGAGCCTCTTGGAAGGAGGCCTGAGCCTCTTGGAAGGAGGCTTCCAGGCCTCTTGGAAGGAGGAGGCTGGAGCCTCTTGGAAGGAGGCTTCCTGAGCCTCTTGGAAGGAGGCTTCTGAGGCCTCTTGGAAGGAGGCTTCTGAGCCTCTTGGAAGGAGGCCTGAGCCTCTTGGAAGGAGGCTTCCGAGCCTCTTGGAAGGAGGCTTCTGAGCCTCTTGGAAGGAGGCCTGAGCCTCTTGGAAGGAGGCTTCTGAGCCTCTTGGAAGGAGGCTTCCTGAGCCTCTTGGAAGGAGGCTTCTGAGCCTCTTGGAAGGAGGCCCTGAGCCTCTTGGAAGGAGGCTTCCAGGCCTCTTGGAAGGAGGCTTGAGCCTCTTGGAAGGAGGCTCTGAGGCCTCTTGGAAGGAGGCTCTGAGCCTCTTGGAAGGAGGCTTCCAGGCCTCTTGGAAGGAGGCTCTGAGGCCTCTTGGAAGGAGGCTCTGAGCCTCTTGGAAGGAGGCTTCCAGGCCTCTTGGAAGGAGGCTTCTGAGCCTCTTGGAAGGAGGCTCTGAGCCTCTTGGAAGGGAGGCTTCCAGGCCTCTTGGAAGGAGGCTTCTGAGCCTCTTGGAAGGAGGCTCTGAGCCTCTTGGAAGGAGGCTTGAGCCTCTTGGAAGGAGGCTTCTGAGCCTCTTGGAAGGAGGCTTCTGAGCCTCTTGGAAGGAGGCTTCTGAGCCTCTTGGAGGAGGCTTCCAGGCCTCTTGGAAGGAGGCTCTGAGGCCTCTTGGAAGGAGGCTTCCTGAGCCTCTTGGAAGGAGGCCTGAGGCCCTCTTGGAAGGAGGCTTCCAGAGCCTCTTGGAAGGAGGCTTGAGCCTCTTGGAAGGAGGCTTGAGGCCTCTTGGAAGGAGGCTTCCAGGCCTCTTGGAAGGAGGCTTCCTGAGCCTCTTGGAAGGAGGCTTGAGGCCTCTTGGAAGGAGGCTCTGAGGCCTCTTGGAAGGAGGCTTCCAGGCCTCTTGGAGGAGGCTTCTGAGCCTCTTGGAAGGAGGCTTCTGAGCCTCTTGGAAGGAGGCTCTGAGCCTCTTGGAAGGAGGCTTCTGAGCCTCTTGGAAGGAGGCTTGAGCCTCTTGGAAGGAGGCTTCTGAGCCTCTTGGAAGGAGGCTTCTGAGCCTCTTGGAAGGAGGCTTGAGGCCTCTTGGAAGGAGGCTCGAGCCTCTTGGAAGGAGGCTTCTGAGCCTCTTGGAAGGAGGCTGAGCCTCTTGGAGGAGGCTTCCGAGCCTCTTGGAAGGAGGCTTGAGGCCTCTTGGAAGGAGGCTTCTGAGCCTCTTGGAAGGAGGCTTCTGAGCCTCTTGGAAGGAGGCTCTGAGCCCTCTTGAAGGAGGCTTCCGAGCCTCTTGGAAGGAGGCTTGAGCCTCTTGGAAGGAGGCTTCCTGAGCCTCTTGGAAGGAGGCTTCCTGAGCCTCTTGGAAGGAGGCTTCTGAGCCTCTTGGAAGGAGGCTTGAGGCCTCTTGGAAGGAGGCTTCCAGGCCTCTTGGAAGGAGGCTTCCAGGCCTCTTGGAAGGAGGCTTCTGAGCCTCTTGGAAGGAGGCTTCCTGAGCCTCTTGGAAGGAGGCTTCCAGGCCTCTTGAAAGGAGGCTTCCAGGCCTCTTGGAAGGAGGCTTCCAGGCCTCTTGGAAGGAGGGTTCCGGGCCTCTTGGAAGGAGGCTTGAGCCTCTTGGAGGAGGCTGAGCCTCTTGGAGGAGGCTTCCGAGGCCTCTTGGAAGGAGGCTTCTGAGGCCTCTTGGAAGGAGGCTTCTGGAGCCTCTTGGAAGGAGGCTTGAGCCTCTTGGAAGGAGGCTTCTGAGCCTCTTGGAAGGAGGCTTCCAGGCCTCTTGGAAGGAGGCTTCCAGGCCTCTTGGAAGGAGGCTTCTGAGCCTCTTGGAAGGAGGCTTCTGAGCCTCTTGGAAGGAGGCTCTGAGGCCTCTTGGAAGGAGGCTTCTGAGCCTCTTGGAAGGAGGCTTCTGAGCCTCTTGGAGGAGGCTTGAGGCCTCTTGGAAGGAGGCTTCTGAGCCTCTTGGAAGGAGGCTTCCAGGCCTCTTGGAAGGAGGCTTCTGAGCCTCTTGGAAGGAGGCTTGAGAGCCTCTTGGAAGGAGGCTGAGCCTCTTGGAAGGAGGCTTCCAGGCCTCTTGGAAGGAGGCTTGAGGCCTCTTGGAAGGAGGCTTCTGAGCCTCTTGGAAGGAGGCTTCTGAGCCTCTTGGAAGGAGGCTTGAGCCTCTTGGAAGGAGGCTGAGGCCTCTTGGAAGGAGGCTTCTGAGCCTCTTGGAAGGAGGCTTCTGAGCCTCTTGGAAGGAGGCTCTGAGCCTCTTGGAAGGAGGCTTCCAGGCCTCTTGGAAGGAGGCTTCCAGGCCTCTTGGAAGGAGGCTAGAGGCCTCTTGGAAGGAGGCTTCTGAGGCCTCTTGGAAGGAGGCTTCCAGGCCTCTTGGAAGGAGGCTTCTGAGCCTCTTGGAAGGAGGCTTCTGAGCCTCTTGGAGGAGGCCTGAGCCTCTTGGAAGGAGGCTTCTGAGCCTCTTGGAAGGAGGCTCTGAGCCTCTTGGAAGGAGGCTTCCAGGCCTCTTGGAAGGAGGCTTGAGCCTCTTGGAAGGAGGCTTCCAGGCCTCTTGGAAGGAGGCTTCTGAGCCTCTTGGAAGGAGGGGCTAGGCGGGCCTCTTGGAAGGAGGCTTCTGAGCCTCTTGGAAGGAGGCTTGAGGCCTCTTGGAAGGAGGCTTCCGGAGCCTCTTGGAGGAGGCTCTGAGCCTCTTGGAAGGAGGCTTCTGGGCCTCTTGGAGGAGGCTTCCAGGCCTCTTGGAAGGAGGCTTCTGAGCCTCTTGGAAGGAGGCTTCTGAGGCCTCTTGGAAGGAGGCTTCTGAGCCTCTTGGAAGGAGGCTTCTGAGCCTCTTGGAAGGAGGCTTCTGAGCCTCTTGGAAGGAGGCTTGAGGCCTCTTGAAGGAGGCTTCCAGGCCTCTTGGAAGGAGGCTTCTGAGCCTCTTGGAAGGAGGCTTCCGGGCCTCTTGGAAGGGAGGCTTCCTGAGCCTCTTGGAAGGAGGCTTCTGAGCCTCTTGGAAGGAGGCTTCTGAGCCTCTTGGAAGGAGGCTTCTGAGGCCTCTTGGAAGGAGGCTTGAGGCCTCTTGGAAGGAGGCCTGAGGCCTCTTGGAAGGAGGCTTCCGAGGCCTCTTGGAAGGAGGCTGAGCCTCTTGGAAGGAGGCTTCTGAGCCTCTTGGAAGGAGGCTTCTGAGCCTCTTGGAAGGAGGCTTCCGGGCCTCTTGGAAGGAGGCTTCCAGGCCTCTTGGAAGGAGGCTTCTGAGCCTCTTGGAAGGAGGCTTCTGAGCCTCTTGGAAGGAGGCTTCTGAGCCTCTTGAAGGAGGCTCTGAGCCTCTTGGAAGGAGGCTTCTGAGCCTCTTGGAAGGAGGCTTCTGAGCCTCTTGGAAGGAGGCTTCCGGGAGGCCTCTTGGAAGGAGGCTCTGAGCCTCTTGGAAGGAGGCTTCCGAGCCTCTTGGAAGGAGGCTTCCGAGGCCTCTTGGAAGGAGGCTTCTGAGCCTCTTGGAAGGAGGCTTCTGAGCCTCTTGGAAGGAGGCTTCTGAGCCTCTTGGAAGGAGGCTTCCAGGCCTCTTGGAAGGAGGCTTCCAGGCCTCTTGGAAGGAGGCTTCTGAGCCTCTTGGAAGGAGGCTCTGAGGCCTCTTGGAAGGAGGCTTCCAGGCCTCTTGGAAGGAGGCTTCCAGGCCTCTTGGAAGGAGGCTCGAGCCTCTTGGAAGGAGGCTCTGAGCCTCTTGGAGGAGGCTTCCAGGCCTCTTGGAAGGAGGCTTCCAGGCCTCTTGGAAGGAGGCTCTGAGCCTCTTGGAAGGAGGCTTCCAGGCCTCTTGGAAGGAGGCTTCCTGAGGCCTCTTGGAAGGAGGCTCTGAGCCTCTTGGAAGGAGGCTTCTGAGCCTCTTGGAAGGAGGCTTCCAGGCCTCTTGGAGGAGGCTTCTGAGCCTCTTGGAGGAGGCTTCCTGAGCCTCTTGGAAGGAGGCTCTGAGCCTCTTGGAAGGAGGCTTGAGGCCTCTTGGAAGGAGGCTTCCGAGCCTCTTGGAAGGAGGCTTCTGAGCCTCTTGGAAGGAGGCTTCCAGGCCTCTTGGAAGGAGGCTTGAGGCCTCTTGGAAGGAGGCTTCCAGGCCTCTTGGAAGGAGGCTTCCTGAGGCCTCTTGGAAGGAGGCTTCCAGGCCTCTTGGAAGGAGGCCTGAGCCTCTTGGAAGGAGGCTTCCGAGGCCTCTTGGAAGGAGGCTTCCAGGCCTCTTGGAAGGAGGCTCTGAGCCTCTTGGAAGGAGGCTTCCAGGCCTCTTGGAAGGAGGCTTCTGAGCCTCTTGGAGGAGGCTTCCTGAGCCTCTTGGAGGAGGCTTCCAGGCCTCTTGGAAGGAGGCTTGAGCCTCTTGGAAGGAGGCTTCCAGGCCTCTTGGAAGGAGGCGCTGAGCCTCTTGGAAGGAGGCTTCCAGGCCTCTTGGAAGGAGGCTTCCGAGCCTCTTGGAAGGAGGCTCTGAGCCTCTTGGAAGGAGGCTTCTGAGCCTCTTGGAAGGAGGCTTCCAGGCCTCTTGGAAGGAGGCTTCTGAGCCTCTTGGAAGGAGGCCTGAGCCTCTTGGAGGAGGCTTCCAGGCCTCTTGGAAGGAGGCTTCTGAGCCTCTTGGAAGGAGGCTCTGAGCCTCTTGGAAGGAGGCTTCCAGGCCTCTTGGAAGGAGGCTTCCGAGCCTCTTGGAAGGAGGCTTGAGAGCCTCTTGGAAGGAGGCCTGAGCCTCTTGGAAGGAGGCTTCCAGGCCTCTTGGAAGGAGGCTTCCAGGCCTCTTGGAAGGAGGCTTGAGCCTCTTGGAAGGAGGCTTCCAGGCCTCTTGGAAGGAGGCTCGAGCCTCTTGGAGGAGGCTCTGAGCCTCTTGGAAGGAGGCTTCTGAGCCTCTTGGAAGGAGGCTTCCTGAGCCTCTTGGAAGGAGGCTTCCTGAGCCTCTTGGAAGGAGGCTTCTGAGCCTCTTGGAAGGAGGCCTGAGCCTCTTGGAAGGAGGCCCCGAGCCTCTTGGAAGGAGGCTTCCGAGCCTCTTTGAAGGAGGCTTCCGAGCCTCTTGGAAGGAGGCTTCCGAGCCTCTTGGAAGGAGGCTTCCGAGCCTCTTGGAAGGAGGCTTCCGAGCCTCTTGGAAGGAGCCCTAGCAGCACAAATGTTCCATATAATTTACTGTAACTCATATGTGACCAGATTTGGTCACAATCAAGTTGATGCAACCATTTTTGTCTGACTTGTGTTGCTCGGGAGGCTTCCGAGCCTCTTGGAAGGAGGCTTCCGAGCCTCTTGGAAGGAGGCTTCCGAGCCTCTTGGAAGGAGGCTTCCGAGCCTCTTGGAAGGAGGCTTCCGAGCCTCTTGGAAGGAGGCTTCCGAGCCTCTTGGAAGGAGGCCTGAGCCTCTTGGAAGGAGGCTTCTGAGCCTCTTGGAAGGAGGCTTCCGGGCCTCTTGGAAGGAGGCTTGAGCCTCTTGGAAGGAGGCTTCCAGGCCTCTTGGAAGGAGGCTCTGAGGCCTCTTGGAAGGAGGCTTCCGAGCCTCTTGGAAGGAGGCTTCCAGGCCTCTTGGAAGGAGGCTTCTGAGCCTCTTGGAAGGAGGCTTCTGAGCCTCTTGGAAGGAGGCTCTGAGGCCTCTTGGAAGGAGGCTTCCAGGCCTCTTGGAAGGAGGCTTCTGAGCCTCTTGGAAGGAGGCTTCTGAGCCTCTTGGAAGGAGGCTTCTGAGCCTCTTGGAAGGAGGCTTCTGAGCCTCTTGGAAGGAGGCTTCCAGCCTCTTGGAAGGAGGCTTGAGCCTCTTGGAAGGAGGCTTCCGAGCCTCTTGGAAGGAGGCTTCTGAGCCTCTTGGAAGGAGGCTTCTGAGCCTCTTGGAAGGAGGCTCTGAGCCTCTTGGAAGGAGGCTTCCGAGCCTCTTGGAAGGAGGCTTCCAGGCCTCTTGGAAGGAGGCTCTGAGCCTCTTGGAAGGAGGCTTGAGGCCTCTTGGAAGGAGGCTGGAGCCTCTTGGAAGGAGGCTTCTGAGCCTCTTGGAAGGAGGCCTGAGCCTCTTGGAAGGAGGCTTGAGCCTCTTGGAAGGAGGCTTCTGAGGCCTCTTGGAAGGAGGCTCTGAGCCTCTTGGAAGGAGGCTTCCGAGCCTCTTGGAAGGAGGCTTCCGAGCCTCTTGGAAGGAGGCTTCCGAGCCTCTTGGAAGGAGGCTTCCGAGCCTCTTGGAAGGAGGCCTCCGAGCCTCTTGGAAGGAGGCTTTCGAGCCTCTTGGAAGGAGGATTCCCAGCCTCTTGGAAGGAGGCTTCCGAGCCTCTTGGAAGGAGGCTTCCGAGCCTCTTGGAAGGAGGCTTCCGAGCCTCTTGGAAGGAGGCTTCCGAGCCTCTTGGAAGGAGGCTTCCGAGCCTCTTGGAAGGAGGCTTACGAGCCTCTTGGAAGGAGGCTTACGAGCCTCTTGGAAGGAGGCTTACGAGCCTCTTGGAAGGAGGCTTCCGAACCTCTTGAAGGGAGGCTTCCGAACTCCTTGAAAGAAGGCTTCCGAACCTCTTGAAGGAGGCTTCCGAACCTTTTGAAAGGAGACTTCCGAACCTCTTGAAAGGAGGCTTTCGAACCTCTTGAAAGGAGACTTCCGAGCCTCTTGAAAGAAGGCAGCCTAACCACTTGAGAGGAGGCTTTCGAGCCTCTTGAAAGGAAGCCTTCGAGCCGCTTGGAAGAAGGCTTCTGAGAGGCGTAAAAGGATGCTTCTAATCCTCTTGCAACGAAGCAACAGAGTTTTAGGGAAAAAAATCATTTTGTTCATTCGACGTTTTGTTCGTTGAATCTTTTGTTCCGCAGCCCTTCATACATTGTGCTGGTTGTGGAAGGCAGGATTCAATTGGGATATTATGTACAGCAGCACTACGAGGAACATCTGAATGGCGCTGAGAGTACAGGCAATGAAAGTCAAGGCAGCGGAGGAGATGACTACGTCAGTTCAGCGGACGATGGAAGCCAACCAGCCCCCACCTTGAGGGAAGTTAAGGATGCCATTCAACAGCTAAAGACCAATAAAGCAGCTGGTAAGGATGGTATCGGAGCTGAGCTCATCAATATGGGCCCGGAAAAGCTGGCCACTTGCCTGCACAAACTGATAGTCAGAATCTGGGAAACCGAACAGCTACCGGAGGAGTGGAAGGAAGGGGTTATATGCCCCATCTACAAGAAAGGCGACAAACTGGAGTGTGAGAACTTTCGAGCGATCACCATCCTTAATGCCGCCTACAAAGTGATATCCCAGATCATCTTCCGTCGTCTGTCACCATTAGTGAACGAGTTCGTGGGAAGTTATCAAGCCGGCTTCGTTGACGGCCGCTCGACAACGGACCAGATCTTTACTGTACGGCAAATCCTTCAAAAATGCCGTGAATACCAGGTCCCAACGCACCATCTGTTCGTTGATTTCAAGGCGGCATACGACAGTATAGACCGCGTAGAGCTATGGAAAATTATGGACGAGAACAGCCTGATCAAAGCAACGGTGGATGGTGTGCAAAACTGTGTGAAGATCTCGGGCGAACACTCCAGTTCGTTCGAATCGCGCCGGGGACTAAGACAAGGTGATGGACTTTCGTGCCTGTTGTTCAACATTGCGCTAGAAGGTGTCATGCGGAGATCCGGGTGTAACAGCCGGGGTACGATTATCAACAGATCCAGTCAATTTATTTGCTTCGCGGATGACATGGACATTGTCGGCCGAACATTTGCAAAGGTGGCAGAACTGTACACCCGCCTGAAACCCGCAACAAAAATTGGACTGGTGGTGAATGCGTCAAAGACAAAGTACATGCTTGTGGGTGGAACCGAGCGCGACAGGGTCCGCCTGGGAAGCAGTGTTACGATAGACGGGGATACCTTCGAGGTGGTCGAGGAATTCGTCTACCTCGGATCCTTGCTAACGGCTGACAACAACGTTAGTCGTGAAATACGAAGGCGCATCATCTGTGGAAGTCGGGCCTACTACGGGCTCCAGAAGAAACTGCGGTCGAAAAGATTCGACACCGCACCAAATGTGTCATGTACAAGACGTTAATAAGACCGGTAGTCCTCTACGGACATGAAACATGGACAATGCTCGAGGAGGACTTGCAAGCACTCGGAGTATTCGAGAGACGGGTGCTTAGGACCATCTTTGGCGGTGTACAAGAAGACGGTGTGTGGCGGCGAAGAATGAACCATGAGCTCGCCCAGCTCTACGGCGAACCCAGTATCCAGAAGGTAGCTAAAGCCGGAAGGGTACGATGGGCAGGGCATGTTGCAAGAATGCCGGACAGCAACCCTGCAAAGATGGTGTTCGCTTCCGATCCGGCAGGTACGAGACGACGTGGAGCGCAGCGAGCGAGATGGGCAGACCAGGTGCAGAACGACTTGGCGAGCGTGGGGCGTATTCGAGGATGGAGAGATGCGGCCTCGAACCGTGTATTGTGGCGTCAAATTGTTGATTCAGTGTTATCTGTATAGATGTAGACTAAATAAATGAATGAATGAAAATGAATTATGTACAATATAAATTTTTGAAATAGAAAATACACAATTATCAAAACTTAATCAATGATTTTTGATTGAAATTGTAATATGTCCGCCATTACGCATTTTTGTCCGAGGTACCCCCTAGGGCCAGCGAAGGTACCCCCAGGGGTACATGTACCCCAGGTTGAGAACCGCTGCTATAAATAATTGGGTAATAAAAATGTATACTACTTAGAGTTAGGGTAGAATACGGCATTGGCAGGGTGCGACAGTTGTTGGCACCCTCAACAATATTTGCGTTTTCCAGCAAACATACACTATTTATGAACATAATTTTGATTCAATCACACAATTTCAAGTCTAAGCTTTCATTTGAATAATTTGTTTGTGTAAAAGTAGCAAGATTTGATGTGTTAATCACCGAAACAAATTAGCACCTACGAAATCCTTGCCACTATTGCATCGCTAAAGAAAGCAGCGCACGAAAAGCAAACTGTTACTCACTTTTTTGGATCGCCTGTTTCTCCTCTTTATTGCGTATGACACGACAAATTAAGTACGTAAACTACTTTTTACACTTTATCACCACTTGATTATCATCACAAAGAGCAAATTTATGCAATATTCACGGAGAAGCGAAACAACTCAAAATTGAGTCTTTTTCACTCAACTTGACAGCAAAGTGCAACAACTCAAAATTGAGTTATTCACTAAGTACTCAATTTTGAGTTATTTTAATAAAACTTTGGTTGGGTGATTTTTACTTATAGTCAATGAGTCGACTCTGAGTGAAAATTACTGAAAATCTCGTTTTCACGGTAGCAAATTTTAGGCGAAATGAGGATTTGTTTCGTATACATACTAAAATCTATACATATCATCATGTTTTTATTTTTTTATTCAAACTATTTTAAAAATAGAAAAACAAATTGTTATGTTCGGGGTACCTTTACGGAGCAAATAAAACACAACCGTTTGTTTCCGTCGTACAATCCAAACTCAACCTTTATTTTCCCTCTCTCTCCTGATGTCTCCTCATCTAATGAACCATTGCATCATGACGTCACAAGACAATTTCGTGTTCAAATGGGGAGTGAAGTTTCATGAGGGCAATGTTTACATTTTTTTTATATGGAGTTTTTGGCGCGTGCAATCGTCTATACAATGTATTCTCCCTGGAACTGAAATCATGTTATGCTCTACTTAGCCCCTGAACTGAAACTATTTTATATCGTCGATCAATACTCTACACGGAAGAAAAAAAGTACCCAAAATTGAGTATTTTTAAACTTATTTTTGAGTTATTTTCTCTCTTCTCTTTCATCCACTCTTTCTTTTGTTGTCGAAAACAAAAGAGCCAAACAATCCAACGACGCCAGTTCAATACGGGAAGCCAATTTTGAGTTTTATTACCTGAGGTCGAAATTGAGTGAATTAAACTTACATTTGGGTAAATAAATTTTCTGTTGGGTACTTTTTTAACATGGGAGTAAAGGCAAACTACTTCGACCCTACTTACTCAATTTTGGCTTCCCGTGCGGACGTTGGGTGAATTAAACTCACTATTGGGTAGTTTATTTATTCCGTGTACACTCATCTTCTTCTTAGGGATTATTTGCACTGATTGATGTCATAATCTTGTAAATAATCTGGTTTCTTAACACTCTTATGAGGACGCACTTTTGCTTCTTTTGTTTGTTGTTCCACCATTTCCTCCCTGTTGGAAGCTGTGCTCTTCATAACGGTTTCTTCTTCAAATCTCTCTCCATCATCCAACGATACTGTTTGACTTTCCCCTGTGTCCGCATTGGTGCTCAGTAACTTGAGATGGGCTACATTCCTCTTTATAATCCGGCTTGATTCATTCGATCGCAGTGTGACATCTGATGCTGTACGGATGATTATTATCCATTCTTCTGGACTGAATGTTGACGCTAACTTGTTGTCCCTCATTATTCTTCTGACCAAGACTACATCACCAACCTTCAGTTGTCTATGATTAGCCCGACGACGGTTGTTCGTATAGTCGGCACTCTTCTATTTACATATTTTATCTCGATCCTGAATTTCTTCCACCATTATGCTTGGACGGAAGACTGTTGTTGGCAATTCATCGCGAACTATCCTCCCAAACATAAGAACAGCTGGAGCAACTCCTGTAGTTGAGTGGGGTGTCGAGTTGTATATCAGTACACTCGTTCTCAAATCCCACTTCCACTCAGTATCTTCGAGTTGGCTTATTTTCAGGTGTTTCTCGATCATACCATTTACGCGTTCCACTTCCCCATTTGCTTGAGGCCAATACGGTGTAGTTCTACGATGTTCTATGCCGTATTGTTTGCAAAACTGCTTCATTTCTTCACTGGTAAATTGGGGACCATTGTCGGTTTTTAAAGTTTCTGGAAAACCAAACCAACAGAACGTTGAGTGGAATGCTTGGATGGTCAGTGATGCAGTGATCTGCCTTATGACAACCACTTCGATGAAACGACTGAAGTAGTCAATTAATACCAGAAGGTTGTGTCCCGATGGTAGCGGCCCTACAAAGTCGGCAGCAAGATCCACCCATGCTCTATCAGGCATTCGAGTACTTATCATGGGTTCCGGCGGATCAAGGGCAGACACGATTGTGCATGATTTGCAGCTTTTTACTAGTGTTTCGACCTGTTTATCTGTACCGAGCCACCATACTTTCTGCCGCAGAAGTCTTTTCATGGCAACGATGCCTGGATGTAACTCATGAGCGATTTGAAGAGTCTGTTCCTGCAAAGCTGAAGGGATCACAATTTGTTCTCCTCTCATCAGCAAATCACCTGTTCGGTAAAGCTCAGGTTCAAAGGGTTTGAACATCTTGGTTGTTTCAGACCAGGTTCCATGTTCCAGCGAAATGATAACTTGTTGAATCAACTCATCCTTACTAGTATGTTCCTCTACTTCGCGTATAGTTATTGCCATTGGTAATGCAGATGTAGTTATTTTGATAATGTACTGCTCCGCGTCATGATCGAACTGCTCCGAACTGTTTGTTGCTCCCGGTTGATAAAGGATCGTAAATGAGAACGACTGTATCTGCAAAACCCACCTCTCAATACGTGGACAGGGCTTGGATCGATAGGAGAAAAGAAAATCCAAGGGTTTACAGTCAGTTATCAACAGGAAGTTGATACCCAGCAAAAATTGGGCAAGAGCGTTACGCTGAAAGGGAAGTTTTCAAACGTTACTAGCGTCTTTATCTTTCGATGGATTTTCAAGGTTCATATATCAATCGACTCGGAAACTCCAGCAATTTACCAACTTCATTGAAACTTAAGATTGTTAACAATAAGCTATTCTAAGACGAATTAAGTACTGTCCATTTAATTCCACCAGTTAATTTTCGTTATCTTTGCAGATACGTATTTCGACCACAACTGTGTGGTCGTCTTCAGTGTCTTGTACTTGACTCGACTTAGAGGACAGTACTTAATTCGTCTTAGACGGTTTAATACATTCCACTAAAAGAGCTTAATATATTTTTCTGAATAAGCTATTGAAAATTTCAAATCATGTCAAGGTCAATAAAAATTTCATATATAATCAATCTCGTGCATTCCTAACACTGACATCAGAATGCATAGCCACGTGTCTTCGGATCCACCGCAAGATTTACTTTGTGCATAAAAGAAGCAATACCTTCCGTGTGCAAGTCATTACAGTTTTTGACAGCAGCGCGTACTGACGTGCTTTTCGCTCCCGCATTTTTTCTCGCATTTTTGACGTAGGACTTACGTCTCTCTTTACTATACCGGGTGTCATTCCAAAATATTCAAATCAACCGCGTTACTCTGTGTTGAAAGATTTTAAACGTTAATAGCGTTCGTCTCAATGGACGAATTTCTGCGGTAAGTCCCTCAATCGACAGATTTCAAGTATGCCTTTCATGTCCATGCTTGATAAGACCCGAAAAACTTGTTTCAATAGGCATGAAACTGTTTTCAATGAAAAACATTGAGATCAAGGGAACCTATAAATATGGGTACCGCATAATTCTTGCATCATTCCATTACCACGTTCTGATTGGTGCAGACACCGGCGAATGACCAGCCGCTGGGTCTGCCGAGAAGCCATAAAATAGCGCAACGCGATTTTTTCCTTTCATTCTGACCGGGACAAGCGAAGCAACCGCATCATCGATTGAACAGCACTCACACCTTTTAGCAGGAAATGAAGTCTGCACCGACCGCTTTTTCGGCTCGACACTATCGAAGCCACCATCAGCAGCAATCAGCAGCAGAAACCTATCCAGTACAGCAGCAGTCCACCCTACAGACCCGACAAAGCAGCAATGCTGAGCAGATACCGGCAGCAGCAGCAGAGTCGAGCCGATACCGGCCGGCATCGGTGATGAGCCGAGACAGGCTGAAGAAAAGCCACATGATGTAGCATGTATGTACAAAAAACAAACCGTTCTTCAGAGAGCCAATAATAGAGATCAATATCAAAGCTTTCAATACCCTTCGGGATAGAAATTGTACTTGGGTGCCAAATCCAATATTCTAGTGATAAAATTTTATGCGTGATTTTCATAAATAGCGTCAAAACTAACAGTGGATAATTTTTCTGATTTAACCGCGCATAATATTTGGATATTTGGATTAAAAAAAACACCGATAACAGCTCAAACATTAATAAACTATCAATCGATTTTTCATCAAATGTTGGATTTTTTGGCATTGATCAAGAAATATCTAGATAAACATTGTTTGATACTGACCGCACACAAAGCGAACGTGACTGAATGATCGTCACATGTTACCAATTCTAAATCTCATCACCCGAAATCCCATGTCCGGGTGTTTCCTTCTACTACTCTACTACTAACAATGTTGTCTCAGAAAAGAACACGTACTTCTCACCTGAACTGCAATTCTAAGCTCGCTTGCCCGGCTTATTGGCCTGTATCAAGCGAAAAGTCCCGTTAGGAAATAGACGCCAGCAGCGAGCAACAAGTGTAAAAAAGAAGAAGCCCTTCTCGAACGCGTTGATGATGACGCTTTGGCTGACAAAGAAACGGGATACAAGACACTGGCTGATTGGCCCACCAATTGGGAAGCAGAGAAGATTCAAAATAAGGTATAAAAGAAAAGTGCATTCGCTCGCTGAGCATTCAGTCTTTTTTATACCACCACTAGAAATTCGCGGTTATTTGAAAAGATCGTTTTCTTACTTTTTGGACTTAGCCGAAGCAAATAGCCTTTTTCAAGGCTCTAAGAGTTAAAAATAATGTTCTCCTTCAGTCGCTATCGTACGGATTAGGAGGCCCTACATCCCCTGCTGGGCCAACTTGTAGCTTATTTCAGGCAGTCCTTCAGTGGGAAGGTTGCCACTGTCGAGGCTAATATTCCGTGACCGGACAGATACTTCCTGAATTGTTTTTGATGATTCTTGTTCGAGGTAGATTTGATTTCTGTGTCGGTTTGATAAGAAGATTTAGCCAAGGAATGGTATGCAACGCCAATTATTTATCCAAAATAGTTGATGTGAGAAATTTGGACATATTATGTATCTTAAAGGCATGGTCAAGTCAAGTCCTACGTCTACTTAGCGGTTAAGTCACAGACTTTACCCACTGTTCGTTTTTTACCTACACAGCATGCAGTCGCCAGCGGAAGAGCTCCTGGTGGGTCTGCGAGTGTGCATGAAAGAAGAGGGCGCATTTTTTGCCGTTCTATGCTTGATGATGGTCGGATGCAGTGGTGTCGGTTGCGATCGATGCAATCGCCTCGCTCGGAGTTCACGGCTAGAGGCTACGAGGAATGAAAAATAATAAAATTAGTCTGCTCATCCAGGGAAAGTGATTGGTTTATTAATCCACAACTATAACAGTTCTGATTCCTTAGAAAAAAAAAAATACCTACACTATTGAATATAGAAATTTGATTCAAAATAATTATTTTCATTCATTCGCAGCAGGCATTGGCAATTAAATGATACACATTCAGCAATGGTATTGATATCCATTTTAAATTAGGAAATTTTGCCGTATTACATGTAAATGTTTTAAAATAGTCCGCAAAAAATAATTTCCAGGAGAATATTTTTAATAAACATTATTTTGTACTTTGGTTCTCATTTTCTGAGAAATTATATTATTAAACTGAACTCATAGTTTGGAATCAAAACATTAATAGTAGTTTGTGCAACTAGTTGCAAAAAGAGGATTTTTTCAGCACGAGTTGTACGTTTATCCAACGAGGCTGTTGAAATTAAATCTTTTATTACTCAAAGACGAACTGTAAACCAGGTATTGTAATCAGAAATTGCAAAAATAATTTCTAAAATCTATAAATTCCCTACATTTGCTTGAGTAAATAAGGATTCCATAGTTAGAAGCAATGCGATTCTAATTATGTATTTAATTATTAGTTTCATTTCTATAAGTTTTGAAAAAACAAAACGCTAATAATTCTACATAGTATGAATGTTGTCGTTGTCCAATATCAATACCTATACCAATCAAACCCCATAAATTCAAAAGATAAATGTAAATACGTTACGATTATTCAAGTTCTACGTCTACTCGCGGTTATGTTTAAAACATCCCATTACTTTTTTTTCTCTTCGAGGGTCTGTGAAGTATATTGATTTGTGTTTGGAGGATCGTGCGTTAGTGTTACGGCTGGCCTTCACTGTTTGCATATGTTACTTAGCACGCATGGTGTGGAGAACGCGTTTAATCGTGTTCATGCTCGGTTCTTAGACACTTCATAGGATCCAACATTCTTGTGCTTTGTGCGGTCGAGAAGTAAAGTAATTGGTGCGCGTTTGGTCGTGTTCCTGCTAGGTATGCAGGTAGTTAGTTCTTTCTACTTTGTGTGGACGAAAAATATTTTGTTAAAAACATTGGTACTGTCACATCACTTATCAGAGTGAATCCAGATCCAACGATGCCTACCTACTAACTTATAATCCTTCCTGTGATTCTTATGGAGACGCAGAGGTAAACACGGTCTTCAAGTAGCAAAAATGACCTTCCTAATTGACTACAAGGACGTAGCTGGCGCGTTATTAAGGTCACTCCTGACGGAATCCAACTTTCAAAGTGCTCGCGTTTTCGAGGGCACACCACTCGATACGGAAGCAACGCACAACTGTCATTTTTATTTTTTCACGCATGCTGCGATGCAGCAAAACTAAATCAACGTGTTATCGATCTGGAGGATCTACGGAAATGCCATTAAGTCTTTGGAGTTCTATAAATTTCCTGTGGACTTCTGCAATCCTGTGAACTTCTACAAATTTGAATCGGCGTGAAAAATTATAGATCAGCGGCGTGACAATAACCGACGGCGGCGGCGGCGTGGCGCGACGGCGCACACCTCTACCGAAAGGGTCATTAGGCCGAAAGAGTCATTAGGCCGAAAGGGTCATTTGGCTGAAAGGGTCATTTGGCCGAAAGGGTCATTAGGCCGAAAGGGACATTTAGCCGAAAGGGTCATTTGGCCGAATAGAAATTAGGAATGATAAGAGAGACGTCGCACTTCTCATTCTTCATTTTTCTCTTCTCACTGTAAAAAGTGAGAAGTAAAAAATGAGGAATGAGAAGTGAGACGCATCACTTATCTCTTTCTTCATTTTTCTCTTCTCACTGTAAAAAGTGCGAAGCGCCAAGTGAGTAGTGAGACGTCTCACTACTTACTTCGCGATTCTCACTTTCAACAGTGAGAAGAGAAAAATTAAGAGTGAGAAGTGAAACGTCTATCTTCTCACTCCTCATTTATCACTTCTCGCTGTGAAAAGTGAGTAGTGAGACATCTCACTACTCACTTCGCGTTTCCCTTTTCAACGGTGGGAAAAGAAAAATGAAGAGTGAGAAGTGAGACGTCTTACTTCTCACTCCACATCGATCACTTCTCGCTGTGAAAAATGAGTAGTGAGACGTCTCACTACTCACTCTGCGCTCCCTGTTTTTTATAGTGAGAAGTGAGAAATGAGGAGTACGAAGAAAAAGGTCTCAATTATCTTTCCTCGTTTCTCACTTCTCACTGTTAAAGATGAGAAGCGTGAAGTAAGTAGTGAGACGTCTCACTACCCACTTCGCGCTCCTCATACTTTACAGTGAGAAATGGGGAATGAGAATTGAGACGTTACTCTTTTTACTTACGTTTCTCACTTCTCAAATGACCTATTGAGCCAAATAGTCTTTTCGGCCAAATTTCTTATACGGCTAAATGTCCCATTCGGCAAAATAACCCTTACGGCCCAATGACCCTTTCGGCCAAATGACCCTTCCGTCCAAACAACTCTTTCGGCCAAACGACCCGTTCGGGCAAACGACCCGCTCGCCCAAACGACCCTTACGGCCAAACGACCCTTCGGTGGCGCGCCGTTGGCTTTTATCGGCGGCGTCGGCGGCGGCGTGAACCGGCGTGGATGAAAAATTCAATGGCTGAAAAAAATCAATTTAAACGCTAATTTTTGCATTCAAGCGGTTTTGATTCACGGGGTAGAAATCGCTCGTATAAAAATCGACTTCATTGGATTAAATTGCAATATTTTACGTTTGTCGATCATTAAGCAGCACATTCAAAATAATCAATTACCGGCGACACTAATCAATACCTGATTTCAAAATGTTATTTAAATTAACCCTCTAGTGCCCAAGACCGCCTTTAGACGGGGTATTTTGATATTTTTTTGTTATTTTCAATTGATCAGATTTTGAATTTTTTTTTTATGTTGATCAATAATATAAACTTCAATTCATATTTAAATGTAGTTCAAAGACATTTTTCAAAGTTCTACAAATTAAAAAAATATTGAAAATTGAGTAATATTTTGTTTCTCCCTGTTTTCGCTCGTATATTTGAAGACTGAAATATACACGGAAGAAAAAAAGTACCCAGCGTTGAGTTTTTTTGAGCTTACTCCTTTATTCTCTTTCATCCACTCTTTCTTCTGTTGTCAAAAACAAAAGAGCGAAACAATCCAACGACGCCAGTTCAATACGGGAAGCCAATTTTTAATTTTATTACCTGAGGTCGAAATTGAGATAAATAAACATACATTTGGGTAAATAAATTTTCCGTTGGGTACTTTTTTAACATGGGAGTAAAGGCAAACTACTTCGACCCCATTTACTCAATTTTGGCTTCCCGTACGGATGTTCGAGGTTGGGTGAATTGAACTCACTATTGGGTAGTTTATTACTTCCGTGTATGTAGTTTAGTATTTTTCTACAACTAACCTTATTCAATAGAAGGTTATAGTGGTGAATGTTACACTCTAAAATATTTATCCAACACGTTACACGGAAAATAAAAAAATAACTCTGAAAATTTTAAAATTGCAATAAGTTGACATTTAATAGGAATTTTCAAACTCTAATTATGTAGAAAAATCAAAAAAAGATTAATAGAAAAAAATGATTTAATTGAATAAAAAATTTGAAAAATAAAATTCTGAAAAATCAAAGTGTGAAATTGATAAACTTGTGAATTGAATTATTTTAATGCCCAAACCGTGCTTAGATCGATTTTAGAAAGCAAAATATTGATTTTGACCGAAAACAAAAATTTGGGTTGTAGAGGGTTAACACTATTTTGTTATTCTCCGATTTTGATGAATCAAACAAAAAAATCTGCTTCACTTTCCATGACCCCTGACCAATGTTGAGAATGAAATTTCATAGAACTAATTTGTTAATTACTTTTTTTCAAAAGTTATTTCTAATTCAGGATTGATACACTCCAGTCGTTTTACTTCTCAATATATCTAAATTTCAGAAAAATTCGAACTACTATTCTTTAAGTTACATACAGAATTGGGCAATGTTTGAGTGGCTGCATATTTATTTGTTTTAGAGAATTTGCAGTGCTACTTTGTTCACCTGCTGTGACCACTGGATTCTGGAAGTACATACCTACGCGATGGAATTCACTAATGACAGCCACAATTGCCAGCTTATTCCGTTCTTGCACAAAGGTCAGTAGATGATCAGCATATCTGAAAATGAATACTAGTTGAGTCAAACCAAGGCACGGTGGTCAACCAAATTGAGTATTTTTCCTGAAATTTGGTTTAATAAGCCAGAAAAGTTCTTGATTGAGTTCCTGCAGGAATTTCTGGAGGAAAATAGGTTTTTTTTCTTGAAAATTCCTACAGGCATTCTTAGAAAATTTCATCACGAACTCTTTCGAAAATCCTATGAGAACTTTCAGAGGGAATTCCTGAAGTAATTTCCGGACGATCTTTGGGAACTGAAGGAATTCCCGAAGTAAAAACAGTAGGAACCCTTTAAGAAAATTTCGAAGAAATTCCCCCAGATATGTTCAAAGTAATTCCTAACAGAATTTCCGAAATCATCCCAAAATCAATTTAAGAAGGAATTTTCAAATAAATTTCCAGTTTTGAATGAATTTCTGAAGAGATCCCGAAAAACCCTGATTAATCCACCTAGCGGTGATGGTGCCTTTCTCGTGCATTATGAAAATAGTATTTTGGCCATTACTCGAGAGTTGCGAGTAAATCGGTTAAGGATATGTGCCTGAAAAATAAGTGACATTTTTTTGGGTGGGTGCGCACAGACGCACACACACACACACACACACACACACACACACACACACACACACACACACACACACACACACACACACACACACACACACACACACACACACACACACACACACACACATACACACAGACATCACCTCAATTCGTCGAGCTGAGTCGATCGGTATATAACACTATGGGTCTCCGGGCCTTCTATAAAAAGTTTGTTTTTGGAGCGATCATATAGCCTTTACCGTATACTTAGTATACGAGAAAGGCAAAAAGAATTTTGGCCATAACTTCCGATTCCATAGTCCGGTCTGGCCAATTTTCAATAGGAAACAATGGCAAAGTATTCTGCGTCGAATGCAACTTGTTGCGAGTAAATCAGTTAAGGATAAGTGCATGAAAAATAAGTGACATTTTTTTTGGGTGGGTGCGCACAGACGCACACACATACACACACACACACACACACACACACACACACACACACACACACACACACACACACACACACACACACACACACACACACACACACACACACACACACACACACACACACACACACACACACGGGCAGCTGATCGGCCGAAATCCAGTGATCATCGGAGGCGATTTCAATGCTTGGGCAGTGGATTGGGGAAGCAGACTGACTAACGCCAGAGGTTACAGTTTGCTGGAGGCGCTGGCTAAGCTGGAAGTAAGATTGTGCAACGAAGGTACCGTTAGTACATTCCGCAGAGATGGCAGGGAGTCCATCATCGATGTCACTTTCTGCAGTCCGTCGATGGCGAGGAACATGAACTGGAGAGTTTGTGAAGAATATACCCATAGCGATCACCAGGCGATCCGATATAGTGTTGGAACGCGAACGCCGACGGTACGACGGGAGACTAGGTCTAGTTGGCGAAGATGGAAGACGAAGGACTTCGATAAGGATCTTTTTATCGAAGCACTTCGAGTGAACAGCGACGCTACAAACCTTGACGCAGACCAACTGACGGAAACGCTAGCGAGGGCTTGCGATGCGACGATGCCGAGGAAATTGGAGCCAACGAATAGCCGACGGCCAAGTTACTGGTGGAACGAAAATCTTGCTAACCTTCGCGCTGCCTGTCTCAGAGCTAGGAGACACGTTCAGAGGGCACGGTCTGAAATGGTCAGAGAGGAGCGAAAGATAGTTTTCCGTGAAGCTAGAGCGGCATTCAAACGGGCGATCCAAATCAGCAAGTCTAACTGCTTCAAGGAGTTGTGCCAGGAAGCTGACGCTGATCCTTGGGGTAACGCTTATCGAGTTGTGACAAAGAAGATCAGGGGTCCAGCGACGCCAGCCGAAATGTGTCCAGACAAGCTGAAGATCATCGTGGACGGTCTTTTCCCGCAGCATGGTTCTACGACGTGGCCGCGTACGCCGTACGAAGATGAAGACCGAGTAACCGCTGCAGGTATGCAAGTCACCAATGACGAGCTATTATCAGTGGCGAAAGGTTTGAAGTTGAAAAAGCTCCGGGTCCGGATGGAATTCCAAATGTGGCTCTAAAATCCGCGATTTTGGCGTTCCCGGATCTGTTCAGGATGGTGCTGCAGAAGTGTTTAGTAGACGGTAATTTTCCGGACACGTGGAAGATCCAGAAACTGGTGCTGCTGCCGAAACCAGGAAAACCGCCGGGAATCCAGCATCGTATAGGCCCATATGTCTGCTGGATACACTGGGGAAGCTTCTGGAAAGGGTTATCCTTAATAGGCTTACACAGTTCACGGAGGGTGAGACTGGCTTATCGGAAAAACAGTTCGGATTCCGCAAAGGCAGATCGACTGTGGATGCAATCAGGACAGTCATTGAAGATGCAGAGAGGGCGTCCAAGAAGAAGAGGAGCGGCAATCGGTTCTGCGCGGTAGTGACGATTGACGTCAAAAACGCGTTCAATAGTGCCAGCTGGGAGGCCATCGCCGCAGCGCTGCATGGAATGCGAATCCCCGACTTCCTGTGTAAGATCCTTAGGAGCTACTTCCTGAACCGGATTCTGGTTTACGACACGAACTCGGGCAGAAGTCGATCAGGGTTACGGCGGGCGTTCCACAAGGGTCCATACTAGGCCCGACGTTATGGAATGTGATGTACAACGGGGTGCTGATGCTGAAGTTGCCCAAAGGTGTAAAGATTTACGGATTCGCGGATGATGTCGTCCTAACGATAACCGGTGAGTCACTGGAGGAGGTGGAAATGCTGGTGGCGGAAGCGACCGACGCAGTAGAAACCTGGATGAATGGAGTCAAGCTGCAGCTGGCTCATCACAAAACGGAAGTGATGCTGGTCAGCAACTGCAAAGTAATCCAGCGGATGCAGATTACCATTGGAGGGCACGACATCCCGTCGGTGCGGACTCTGAGACATCTAGGTGTGATGATTGATGACCGGTTGAACTTCAACACCCACGTGGACTATTCCTGTGAAAAGGCGGCTCAAATGATCAGTGCGTTAGCAAGGATCATGCCGAACGTCGGTGGTCCGAAAGGCAGCAGTAGGCGTCTTCTTACGTCAGTATCATCCTCGATACTAAGGTACGGAGTTCCAGCCTGGGGAGCTGCGCTCAAGACGAAACGTAACCGGAGGAAGCTGAATAGCGTGTTTCGTCTAATGGCCATTCGAGTCGCGAGTGCGTACCGAACTATTTCGTCGGAGGCAGTTTGCGTTATCGCAGGGATGATTCCAGTCTGCATAACCCTAGCAGAGGACATCGAGTGCTACCAACGGAGGGATACCAGAAATGTGAGGAAGGCGGTGAGACTGGACTCCATGGTGAAGTGGCAGCAGGAGTGGGACAATGCGGATAATGGAAGGTGGACCCATCGGCTCATCCCCAATGTGTCGACGTGGGTGAACAGGGAGCATGGTGAGGTGAACTTTTACCTCACACAGTTCCTGTCCGGACACGGTTGTTTCCGCCAATATTTGCACCGGTGTGGCCATGCGTCATCGCCATTCTGCCCGGCGTGTATTGACGTAGAGGAGACTCCAGAGCACGTGATATTCGACTGCCCGAGGTTTGCGGAGGCACGTAGGAGAATGCCTGCCATAAGGGCGGACAACATCGCAGAGCGAATGTGTCGCGATGAAGGTACGTGGCATGCGGTAACCAGAGTCGTGACACAAATAATGTCAGAGCTGCAGCGTCGATGGAGAAGGGACCAGCAAGTAAGCGTCGGTTTGGAGCAAAATCCAGCACAGTGAGCAGTGTTGGGTCTCGAGTCGTCGGGGCGCCAGCGAACCGGAAGTCTTCTGCCAACCGGAATCGTCGGACCGACCTCGGCACTCGAACCGTCAACCTGCTGAAGAAAGAAGAAAGAAGAAGGAAGTGCTTCGGGTATGTAGGGCACCGCCAGTGCGGACGTTATCCACCACCGGAACTGTCGGACCACCTCTGCAACCCGAAGACGAAGTCGGCGCAATGCGCGAAAGCGTCCCCTGCGATAGCCGCCGGTAGTCGGGGCACCATCAGTCAGTGCGGAAGTTTCCTTCACCGGAACTGGTGGACCACCCTCGACGCCGGGGGAAGTCAGGAGGATTCGAGTGAGGAAGTTTGCGGCACAACCGCCGAGGGATCGAGACGTAGCAGTGGATCTCAGCAAGCCAGTCGGCGAACTAGCCTAAGCTAGGGGCCGGAATTTTAGAAGAAGTGCATGAGCACAGCCCCCGAAGTAGTCGCAGCATCCAGTGGTCCTGGGGATCGAGGCAAGGAGGATAAGGGACCCGGTTTATCCGGGAGGCACATTTTTAGCAGGTCGGGAGGAGCCCATCCCTGTTCGCCTTCGAGCATAGTGTGGATGCTCGAGGTGTCTGTCGCGCAGATTTTTGATGGCCTTTAACCCTTGCAAAAAAAAAAAAAAAAAAACACACGGGCAGCAGGGACTATGTCCAAGGGCTTGACGACCCCTCCCAACGGCCTCTGCGAGTTAGGGGGCCTGCCTAGGACGTGGTGGGGTTTGACAGTGGGCTCTGTTAAACCTCTATAAAAAGCTGCATGAGTCCGTAAGCAGGCTTTACCAAAGCGACCGTGCGCCGCTCAAAGCACACAAGCCCAGCAGGAGTGCCAACCGGCACATCAGGATTGATACCAGTAAGATCCTGATTATGGTATACTGGTCAACGGCAAACGTCATCGGATGAATCTTGATTTATGGATAGGATTAGGTGTCTATGAGCTGACGGTCGAGCTATTCTGTTTCCTGAGTAAAACGAGTGACATCTTTTGAAATGGCAAGCAGGCTAATAGTTCGACTGCCTCCGTCCCGATAAACAACCTGGCAGGCCTCCGGTAACGCTCAAAATCTGCCACCAATATCGGTGGGTAGTAGGTTCAGATGTAGCATTCCTGATTTACGCCGATCCGGCTCTGAACACGGTGTTATAAGGCACCGGAGTCAACCCTTGCATGGACCTCACTGTTTACATAGGGACCCATGGGATCACAATAGGCGACTACCTACAGCAGGTGGAGATAACGGCTCGGAGGGGACCCTTTTATCATGAATAAAATTCCAGAAAGCAACGAAGGAGCAAGTGGGGCGAACCCGTTCGCCAAAAGCGGGCTGACGAGGTCTCCGCCTCAGCAAACCCAAGAAGAAGAAGAAGAACAGCATCGAGAGGTACTACAGAGAAAAACCACTAGAGTGAGCAGCCAAGGCCATAAAAGCGAGCATCAGCAGATAAAGGAGCAGAAGCAACAACGCGACAAATCGCAACAGCAGTTGCCCACGAGCCACGGGTGGAACATAGCCCAACAACAGCCGAAGGTTCTTATCGCAAAGAAATGGGCAGAAGAGCTCCACGAGTTCGTCGATAAGAAACACAACGTGCACAAGGACATCAAGGAGCTGGTGTTAAAGATCCGAAAAGCCCTCGGGTCAGCAATGACAGATTGGAATAATCTGACGCAGAGAGCAGAAAATGCCGAGAGCGAACTAGCTACAGCCAAAAACGCCCTTTTATCAGCGGTGCCATTACAGGAAACCCTGTAATGTCCCTGGGGGACTTGGCAATAACGGAGAGAGGAAGCTGGGGCGGCCGGAAGACACACCGGTCTCTGTGCCTAAGAGGAACAAATCATCGCCAGGAGACAAGCGACCAGGAGGCTCCAAAAACGAAGGGAGGTTCTACGCAAACAGGTGGCTGCCGCACAGCCGGACCAATCCGGTGATGGCAACTTAGGTCCCCCTGGCAGGTGGTCGAAAAGAAGACGAAGAAGAGCCGCAGCAAAATGGACGAGAGGCAAAAATCACCAAAAGAAGCGTGAAGAAGAAGGGCGAAGCACTGGTGGTAAAGACTAGCGAGGAAGGGTATTTGGAGGTCCTGCGAACAATAAGGACAGCTCCGGAATTGAAGGACTTTGGCGCAGATGTACAGAGAATCAGGCGCACACGGGCGGGTGACATGATCTTTGAGCTGAAAAGGACTCCAAGAATAAGAGCTCATCATATAAGGAGCTAACGGAGAAGGTGGTGGGCGATAAGGCACAGGTGAGAGCTATGACGCCTGAAGCGTGCCTCCAATGTGTGGACCTGGACGAAATTACCACGGCGGACGAGGTAACTACCGCAATGAAGGAGCAACTCGAGTTGGGCGAAGTTGACATAACAATCCGACTAAGAAGGGGTCCATCAGGCACGCAGATCGCTGCTATAAAGCTTCCGGCAGATGCTGCTGACAAAGCACTGCGAATCGGTAGAATAAAAGTCGGTTGGTCGGTGTGTTCGTTGAGCCTCTCTCAGCAACCAGAGGTGTGCTTCAGGTGCCAAGAGTTTGGCCACCTGGCACGGAACTGCAAGGGCCCTGACAGGTCAAAACTTTGTAGAAGATGCGGAGAAAAAAGTCATAAGGCATAAAGTTGCAAAAAGCCACCAAAATGCCGGATCTGTAGAAGCGATGAACGCGAGGACCATGTTACTGGTGGACAAAAATATCCAAAACAGACGATGTAAAGTAAATTGCAGTGGAGGTAATACAAATTAACCTTAACCACTGTGATACCTGCTGTGGCAATCCGCGAGGAACTAGAAAAGCGACGTTGAAATCATCTCTGATCCATACCGGATCCCACCAGGAAGCGGTTATTGGGTAGCCGATGAAGCAGGAGCCGCCGCTATATGTACGGTAGGAAGATACCCATACCAAGAAATTGTGTACCGCGCAGCTGAAGGCTTCGTGATCGCCAAAGTTAACGGAATCTATATATGTAGCTGCTACGCACCGCCACGTTGGACGATTGATCAGTTCAACCGGATGCTGGATAAGGTAGCAGAGGAACTTATCGACAGGAGGCCAGTCGTCATTTCTGGGGACTTCAACGCCTGGGCAGTAGAGTGGGGCAGTCGTTGCACTAACCCTAGAGGTTGGAGTCTACTAGAAGCACTTGCCAGGCTCAATGTAGACTTGATTAATGAAGGTTCGACGAGCACATATCGAAGGGATGGCAGAGAGTCCATCATCGATGTTACCTTCTGCAGTCCTGCCTTAGCAAGGAACACGAACTGGAGAGTCTGCGAGGACTATACGCATAGCGACCATCAAGCGGTCCTGTATTGTGTCGGAGGAGGGTACACTCGGAACCACGCGAGAGCATTATCAAGGAGCGAAAGTGGAAGACAGAATCCTTTGACAAGGATGTGTTTGCCGAAGCAATGCGATTCGAGCGCAATCTTCAAAATCTGAGTCCAGACGAGCTGGTTGCAGCATTGACCTGAGCCTGCGATGCAACCATGCCGAGAAAGGTACAGCCACGGTATGCACGTAGGCAAATCTATTGGTGGAATGAAACGATCGCAGAACTCCGTCGTAGCTGTTTTCGAGCAAGGAGGAGGATGCAGAGAGCCCGCAGCGATGTAGAAAGAGAAGACCGCAGACCAGTGTTTAGGGCGGCTAAAGCCGCACTCAAAAGGAAATTAGGCTCAGTAAGGCAGCTTGCATGAAAGAGCTCTGCCACAACGCGAATGCAAACCCATGGGGGGATGCATACAGGATCGCTATGGCTAAGATTAAAGGCCCAGCGATACCGCTAGAGAGGAGCCCAGAAAAACTCAAAGCAATTATTGAGGGACTGTTTCCGCATCACGAAGCACCAGTCTGGCCTCCCACACCGTATGGTGAGGAAAACACCAGTAGAGATGAAGCCCGTGTCACTAACCTTGAACTAGTTACGGCAGCAAAAGCCGAAAAACTAATAAGGCTCCGGGACTAGATGGTATCCCCAATCTGGTCTTGAAAACGGCGATCCAGGCCAACCCGGACTTTTTTCGCACCACTTTGAAGAATTGCATAGACGAAGGAAACTTTCCTGAGTGCTGGAAGCGGCAAAAGTTAGTACTGTTGCCGAAGCCGGGTAAGCCACCCGGAGACCCATCGGCCTACAGGCCTATTTGCCTGCTAGACACGGTCGGAAAACTTCTTGAGAGAGTCATCCTTAACAGGCTGGCGATCCACACAGAAGGTGCAAACGGATTATCAAGCATGCAGTTCGGGTTTCGGAAGAGCAGGTCCACAGTTGACGCCATCCGGATAGTTGTCGAAGCAGCTGAAGCAGCCAAGAAGCAAAAGAGGAGAGGAAACCGCTACTGCGCTGTGGTAACCTTAGACGTGAAAAATGCGTTCAACAGTGCCAGCTGGGAAGCAATAGTCAGCTCCCTACACAGAATGGGGGTTCCAGGGTACCTGTGCAGAATTCTTAAGAGTTACTTCGAGAATAGGACGTTGGTCTACGAAACACACGAAGGCCTGAAGAGAATAGGCATAACAGCGGGTGTTCCCCAAGGCTCCATTCTGGGGCCGACGTTGTGGAACGCGATGTACGATGGGCTGTTGCAGCTAACACTACCAAGAGGTGTGAAGATCGTTGGGTTTGCGGACGACGTGGCTCTCATGGTATTCGGTGAAACAATAGAAGAGGTAGAAGTACGAGCAGGGCAGGCGATAGAAATAATCGAAAACTGGATGTGCGGGAAAAAGTTGGCACTGGCCCATCACAAAACCGAAGTGATGATGATCAGCAACCGAAAGGCAGTACAGCATAGTACGATTACGGCCGGAGAAGCCACCATCGCCTCAAAGCGAGAGGTAAAGCACCTCGGGGTAATGATCGACGACCGGCTCAATTTCAATAGCCACGTTGATTATGCTTGCGAGAAGGCAACTAAAGCGATCACAGCGTTGACCAGAATCATGTCAAACAGCTCCGCGATTAGTAGCAGTAAGAGAAGACTCCTGGCCAGCGTGTCTACGTCAATTCTCAGATACGGAGCTCCTGTCTGGGCGGCTGGTGTAATCACGAGGAGGAACCTTACTCGGCTCAATAGCACCTATAGGCTGATGGCCATGAGAGTGGCAAGTGCATACCGTACCATATCGATGGATGCGGTCTGTGTCATAATAGGAATTGATCCCATCAACATTATATTGGAGGAAGACTGCGAGTGCTATAGATTACGAGGAACGATTGGTGCTCGCAACATTGCGAGAGTCGATTCGATGAGGAATTGGCAACTGGCTTGGGACAGTAGTTCGAAAGGAAGGTGGACATATCGGCTCATTCCGAACCTGTCGCTGTGGGTGGATAGAAAACACGGGAAGTGAACTTCTTCCTGACACAATTCTTGTCGGGCCATGGATGTTTTCGGAAGTATCTGCACAGATTCGGACACGCAGAGTCCCCTTTGCCCGGCCTGTCCGAACTGCGAGGAGACACCGGAGCACGTGTTTTTCGACTGTCCTCGATTCAGAACAGAGCGAAGTGTGCTCTCAGTAGGCAGCGCTAGTAATATAAACCCCGAGAACATCGTGCAAGAAATGTGCAAGAATGAGAATACGTGGAACGAAATAGGAAGAGCAGTAGCGCAGATCATGAAATCGCTGCAGCGAAAATGGCGTGAAGACCAGAGGGTATCTGGAAGCGATCATAATAGTACGGTCGGTTACGGGGAAGCTTCCGTCGTCGGGGAACTTCCTGTCGGGGTAGGATAGATCCGCCGCCGGGGACTATCTGAGTAAATCGCGATCCAGTTGGGAGCTTAATGGCTCAAGATTACAGAAGATCAATTTCGAAGAGTTTCCGCCGCCGGGGAGCCTCTAGTCGGAGTAGGCTAGATCCATCGTCGGGGACTAGGCCGAGTAGAACGTGACGCGTTGGTAGAACTGGTTTCGGGTCGTCGGAGCACCATTGAACCGGACGCTATGCTCCACCCGGAATCTCTGGATCGACTTCGGCACTCGGACCGGTCACTCGCTGAAGTAAGAAAGGCCTCCAGTCCTGCGCTGATCTGGAAAACACTAGAAATGTTAAAAGTGGTAAAAAATATTCAACAAGTCTTATACAGAAGCGAGTCGTCGGTTCCGAGGGAAATTCCAACGTCGGGGAACTCCCTGTCGGAGTAGGATAGATCTGCCGCCGGGGATCATCCGAGTAGCCCGCGTTTTAGCTGTGAGCTAAATGGCTCAACGAAAAAGTGCAGCAAAAAGTCAAGAAAACTATGCTGGGAGCCGAATGGCTCAATGTTAACAAAAGTTCCGTTCGGGAGAGTTTCCGCTACCGGGAAGCTTCTAGTCGGAGTAGGCTAGATCCACCGCCGGGGACTATGCCGAGTAGCTCGTGACGCGTCGAATAATCGGCTTTGGGTAGTCGAAGCGCCAGTGAACCGGACGTTATGCTTCACCCGGAATCTCTGGACCGACTTTGGCACCCAACCGGTTTCCCGTTGAAGTGAGAAAGTGCCTCGGACTATCTAGGTGAGACATTAGTGTTGGACACGCAATAAACTTCCACGGGTCGTCGGTTTTCGGGGAAGCTCTCGCCGCCGGGGGACTTCCCGTCGGAGTAGGATAGATTCGCCGCCGGGGACTATCTGAGTAGGATGCGAGCACGTCGAGAGCTAAATGGCTCAAAGATACAGTGGTGCTAAATGGCATGAGGAAGAGAGACAGTGAGCGTCAAAGATTAAAAGACGCGCAAACCGAATAAAAATGCTTCGATGAGAAAAATGTAGCGAACTAGCTGTGCTTGCTAGAGGCTGAACACGTGAAGTGCATGAGCACAGCCCCCTCCGAAGTATTGACATCCAGTAAGTCCCGGGGAACAGGGCATGTGAAGAGGGTAACTCAAGTAACCTTCTGTTACTTGGGTGGGTTTAGTGGGTCCGGCGGGCCGGCCTTCTGCCGACTGCGCCAACCCCACTCCCTGAGTGATAATTTCAGGTGTCTGTAAGCAGATTTGCCTTCATCCCTCTATATATATAAAAAAAAAAAAAAAAAACACACACACACACACACACACACACACACACACACACACACACACACACACACACACACACACAGACATCACCTCAATTCGTCGAGCTGAGTCGATCGGTATATAACACTATGGGTCTCCGGGCCTTCTATAAAAAGTTTGTTTTTGGAGCGATCATATAGCCTTTACCGTATACTTAGTATACGAGAAAGGCAAAAAGAATTTTGGCCATAACTTCCGATTCCATAGTCCGGTCTGGCCAATTTTCAATAGGAAACAATGAGACACTTTTCTGCGTTGAATGCAACTTGTTGCGAGTAAATCGGTTGAGGATAAGTGCCCGAAAAATGAGTGACACTTTTTTACGCGATTATTCAGTAAAAAAAAGTATTTTGGCCATAACTTCCGATCCCATAGTCCGATCTGACCAATTTTCAATAGGAAACAATGGGACATCATTCTGCGTCGAATGCAACTTGTTGCGAGTAAATCTGTTAAGGATAAGTGCCCGAAAAATGAGTGACACTTTTTCACGCGATTATTTCGTAAAAAAAGTATTTCGGCCTTAACGTCCGATCCCATAGTCCGATCTGACCAATTTTCAATAGGAAACAATGGGACATCATTCTGCGTCGAATACAACTTGTTGCGAGTGAATCGGTTAAGGATAAGTGCCCGAAAAATGAGTGACACTTTTTAATCAATTTTTCTATAAAAGAGGGGTATTTTGGCCATAACTTCCGATCCCATAGTCCGATCTGACCAATTTTCAATAGGAAACAATGGTAGAGTATCTTGCGTCGAATGCAACTTTTTGCGAGTAAATCGGTTAAGGATAAGTACCTAAAAAATGAGTGACATTTTTTTTTTTTTTTTTGGGTTGGTGCGCACAGACACACACACATACACACACACACATACACACACAAAGGGCAGCAGGGACTTTGTCCAAGGGCTTGACGACCCCTCCCCATGGCCACTGCGAGTTAGGGGGCCTGTCTAGGATGTGGTGGGGTTTGACAGTGGGCTCTGTTGAACCTCTATAAAAAGCTGCATGTGTCTGCAAGCAGGCCCTATCACAGCGACCGTGCGCCGCTCAAAGCACACAAGCCCAAGAGGAGTGCCAACTGGCACATCAGGATTCATACCAGTAAGATCCTGATTATGGTATACTGGTCACGGCAAACGACATTGGACGATTCTCGGTTTTGGATAGGATTAGGCGTATACGGGCTGACAGTCGAGCTATTCTGTTTCCTGAGTAAAAAGAGTGACATCTTTTGAAACGGCAGGCAGGCTAATGGTTCGACTGCCTCCGTCCCGGTAAACAACCTGGCAGGCCTCCGGTAACGCTCAACACTTGTCACCTAGACTGGTGGGTAGTAGGTTCAGATGTAACATTCCTGATCTACGTCGATCCGGCTCTGAACACGGTGCTATAAGGCACCGGAGTCAACCCTTGCATGGACCTCACTGTTTACAAAGGCACCCATGGGATCACAAAAGGCGACTATCTACAACGGGTAGAGATAACGGCCCGGAGGGGGACCCTTTAACATGGAAACGAATACAAAAATCAACGAAGGAGCAGGCGGAGCGATTGTTTTCGCAAAGAGTGGGAAGCTGCAGCGATCTCCAGTGATGGCGCAGGCAGCAGTAGCAAGTACCAGCAGTTTGGCCAAGACTTCTGAGAACCAGGCAGGCCAACAGGAGCTAGGATCCGAGAATAGGGTGTCCACACCAAAATCGGCAAGTAGTGTTATTCAGGAGGAACTACAACTTGGGAGGTCCAACCTGATGGAAGTGCGGAAGCGAGTCAACGAGCTCTATGACTTCGTGAAGGACAAACACAATGTCCACACTAAGATAAAGGTTCTAGTGACGAGCATCAAATCCGCCGTTAAAGCTGCCGAGCACGAACAGAACGCGCTCAAAAAAAGAGCTGAGGCAGCTGAAAAAACGCTGAGAGAAGGAGCGGAGCATGCAGCAGACACACAGCAGACACCAATGAGCATCGAAAATACTCGCACGGAGAAGCGAAGCAGGGACTCGCCAGGGGAGCAGGAAGTCCCGAAGAAGCAGCGGAACGTGCACGATTGTGCTAACGTACTAAAGGATGGCGCCAAGAACGGTGAATGGCAAACCGTAGAAAGCCAGCGAGAGAAGAGGAAGAAGCAGAAGGTGACTGTGGTGACTGTGGAAAAGAAGAAGGAACAGAAGAAGAAAGAAAAACGTCGATCTCCTCAGGAGAGGGTCAATGGCGACGCCCTGATCATCGAAGCGAGCGACAGGACGACGTATGCAGCAATCCTAAGGAAAGTAAGAGAAAACCCGGATCTCAAGGACTTGGGAGAGAAAGTAGTGAGGACTAGGCGTACCCAGAAGGGGGAGTTGCTGTTCGAGCTGAAGAAAGATCCAACAATCAAAAGCTCGGCCTTCCGGGAGCTCGTTGCCAATTCCTTGGGCAGTGAAGCAAACGTAAGAGCTCTTACACAGGAAGCAGTAGTCGAGTGCAGAGACCTGGACGAGATTACGTCGGAAGACGAACTGAGGGAGGCTCTTGTCTCACAATGTATGCTGAGTGAGGTGCAGATGACGATCCGGCTTAGGAAAGCGTACGGTGGTACACAAGTAGCAGCGATACGATTACCAGCAGTTGCTGCCAACAAAATGGTGGAGGTGGGCAAGGTGAAAGTCGGATGGTCGGTGTGCCCGTTGAGACTCACTCCGCGGGTCACCAAAGAGATGGAGAGATGCTTCAAATGCATGGCGTTTGGACACCAGGCGCGAAACTGCAAAGGTCCGGATAGATCCGGTCTATGTAGAAAATGTGGCGAAGAAGGACACGTTGCTAGGGACTGTACGAAGCAACCGCGATGCCTGCTCTGCAAACCGGAGGACGGAAACGACCATACGACGGGTGGCTTACAATATCCTACATACAAGAAGGCGATGGCGGGCCGAGATTAATGGAGATCATCCAGTTGAATCTCAATCACTGCGACACCGCACAGCAGCTGTTGTGGCAGTCGACAACAGAAGCAATGTGCGACGTGGCAATTATTGCTGAGCCGTACCGGATCCCTTCTGACAACGGCAACTGGGTGGCGGATGCTACGGGGATTGCGGCTATCCAAGTGATGGGCAGATTCCCTATCCAAGAGGTGGTAGACAGCTCTAACGAAGGTTTTGTTGTCGCCAAAATCAACGGGATCTTCGTGTGTAGCTGCTACGCACCCCACGGTGGACTTTAGAGCAGTATAACAGGATGCTGGATGCACTCACGGAGAAGCTGATCGGCCTTAAACCCGCAATCATCGGAGTCGAGTTAAACGCTTGGGCAGTGGAATGGGGAAGCAGACTGACCAACGCCGAGGCTACAGTTTGCTGGGAGGCGCTTGGAAAGCTGGAAGTCAAACTGGGCAACGAAGGTACCGTTAGTACATTTCGCAGACACAGCAGGGAGTCCATCATTGACGTGACGTTTTGCAGTCCGTCGCTGGTGAGAAACATGAACTGGAGAGTTTGTGAGGACTACACTCATAGTGATCACCAAGCTATCCGGTATAGTATTGGAACACGGCTACCGACGACGCGAAGAGGGATAAGGACTACCGGGCGAAGATGGAAAACGAAGGACTTTGACAAGGAGCTTTTCATCGAAGCACTTCGAGTTGACAGCGGCGCAATAAATCTGGAAGCAGATGAACTGACGGAAACGTTAGCGAGGGCTTGCGATGCGTCGATGCCAAGAAAACTGGAGCCATTAGACAGCCGACGCCCAAATTACTGGTGGAACGAATCTCTTGCCAATCTTCGTGCTGCCTGTCTCAGGGCCAGGAGACGTTTTCAGAGGGCAAGGTCTGAAACGGTAAGAGAAGAACGTAAGATAGTTTTCCGTGAAGCTAGAGCGGCTTTCAAACGGGAGATCAAAGTCAGCAAGTCCAACTGCTTCAAGCAGTTGTGCCAAGAAGCTGACGCTGATCCTTGGGCAATGCTTATCGGGTGGCAATAACGAAAATCAAGGGTCCAGCGACGCCAGCGGAGATGTGTCCGGACAAGCTGAAGATCATCGTGGACGGTCTTTTCCCGCAACATGATTCTACGATGTGGCCGCCTGCACCGTACGAAGATGAAGACCGTGTCACCATTGCAGGTATGCAAGTCTCCAACGACGAGCTGTCATCAGTGGCGAAAGGTCTGAAGAAGAAGAAAGCTCCGGGTCCGGATGGAATTCCAAACGTGGCTTTAAAAACTGCGATACTGGCGTTTCCAGATTTGTTCAGGATGGTGCTGCAGAAATGCCTAGCAGATGGTCACTTTCCGAATAAGTGGAAGATTCAGAAACTGGTGTTACTGCCGAAACCAGGAAAACCGTTGGGGAGTCCAGCTTCGTATAGGCCCATATGCCTGCTGGATACACTGGGGAAGCTTCTGGAAAGGATTATCCTTAACAGACTGACGCAGTTCACGGAGGGTGAGATCGGCTTGTCGGAGAAGCAGTTTGGATTCCGAAAAGGCAGATCGACGGTGGATGCAATTAAGGCGGTCGTTGAAGTTGCAGAGAAAGCATCCAAGAAAAAGAGGTGCGGCAATCGGTTCTGCGCCGTAGTAACAATTGACGTCAAAAACGCGTTCAACAGTGCCAGCTGGGAGGCCATCGCCGTAGCGCTGCATGGAATGCGGGTTCCTGGCTATTTGTGTAGAATCCTTAAGAGCTACTTCGAAAACCGGATTCTGGTCTACGATACGAACTCGGGGCAGAAGTCGATTAGGGTTACGGCGGGTGTTCCGCAAGGCTCCATACTTGGCCCAATGCTGTGGAACGTTATGTACAACGGAGTGCTAAAGCTGAAGTTGCCCAAAGGCGTGCAGATCTTCGGATTCGCGGATGATGTCGTTCTAACGATAACCGGAGAGTCGCTGGAAGAGGTAGATATGCTGGTGGCGGAGACGACCGACGCAGTTGAAAACTGGATGAATGGGGTCAAGCTGCAGCTGGCTCACCACAAAACGGAAGTGATGCTGGTCAGCAACTGCCGAATCATACAGCGAATGCAGATTATCGTCGGAGAGCACGACATACCGTCCGTGCGGGCTTTGAGACATCTAGGAGTGATGATCGACGACCGTTTGAATTTCAACACCCATGTCGACTATTCCTGCGAGAAGGCGGCAAAGATGGTCAGTGCGCTTGCTAGGATCATGCCGAACGTTGGCGGACCGAGAGGCAGCTGTAGGCGTCTTCTGGCGACCGTATCATCCTCAATACTTAGGTACGGCGTTCCAGCCTGGGGAGCTGCGCTCAAGACAAAACGTCATCGCAGGAAGTTGAATAGCGTATTTGGTCGAATGGCCATTCACCGAACCATTTCGTCAGAGGCAGTTTGCAGGATGATTCCAATCTGCATAACCTTAGCGGAGAATTTCGAGTGCTACCAACGAAGAGATACCAGAAATGTGAGGGAGACGGTGAGACTGGACTCAATGGTGAAGTGGCAGCAGGAGTGGGACAATGCAGACAATGGAAGGTGGACCCACCGGCTCATCCCCAATGTGTCGATGTGGGTGAACAGGGAGCATGGAGAGGTGAACTTTCACCTCACTCAGTTCCTATCCGGACACGGTTGTTTCCGCCAATATCTGCACCGATGTGGCCATGCGTCATCGCCATTCTGCCCGGCGTGTATCAACGTAGAGGAGACTCCAGAGCACGTGTTATTCGATTGTCCGAGGTTTGCGGAAGCACGTAGAGAAATGCCTGCCCTAAGCGTGGACAACATCGCAGAGCGAATGTGTCACGATGAAGATACGTGGAATGTGGTAAGCAGAGTCGTGAGGCAAATATTGTCAGAGCTGCAGCGTAGATGGAGAAGGGACCAGCAAACAAGCGTCGGCTCGGAGGAAAATCCAGCATAGTGAGCAGTGTTGGCCTCGGGTCGTCGGGGCGCCGGTGAACCGGAAGTTTTCTGCCAACCGGAATCGTCGGACCGACTTCGGCACTCGATCAGTCAACCTGCTGAAGAAAGAAGAAAGAAGAAGGAAGTGCTTCGGGTATGTAGGGCACCGCCAGTGCGGACGTTATCCACCACCGGAACTGTCGGACCACCTCTGCAACCCGAAGACGAAGTCGGCGCAATGCGCGAAAGCGTCCCCTGCGATAGCCGCCGGTAGTCGGGGCACCATCAGTGCGGAAGTTTCCTTCACCGGAACTGGTGGACCACCCTCGACGCCGGGGGAAGTCAGGAGGATTCGAGTGAGGAAGTTTGCGGCACGACCGCCGAGGGATCGAGACAATGTAGCAGTGGATCTCAGCAAGCCAGTCGGCGAACTAGCCTAAGCTAGGGGCCGGAATTTTAGAAGAAGTGCATGAGCACAGCCCCCCCCGAAGTAGTCGCAGCATCCAGTGGTCCCGGGGGGATCGAGGCAAGGAGGATAAGGGACCCGGTTTATCCGGGAGGCACATTTTTAGCAGGTCGGGAGGAGCCCATCCCTGTTCGCCTTCGAGCATAGTGTGGATGCTCGAGGTGTCTGTCGCGCAGATTTTTGATGGCCTTTAACCCTTGAAAAAAAAAAAAAAAAAAAAACACACACACACACACACACACACACACACACACACACACACACACACACACACACACACACACACACACACACACACACACACACACACACACACACACACACACACACACTCCACAGTAATTGTCCCTTACCGCGTCATGCTGGGCTCTGGCGTGGTGGACCTCTTTTCCCGAGCAACTCGTGGGACCAAAATGGAAAACCAAGGCAATTCTTCAACTAGTGGTAGTAGTGTAGGCGACAACCCCTTCGCAAGAGGTGGGTTGTTCAGGTCTCCGCCTAGGAGGCCAGAGGCAATAGTCGGCAGCTCAGTGCGCAGCGCCAGCGTGGGTCACTTAACCTTCCTCTCGGCTAAAAAAACGCCGGTAGAGGTTATTGACGGCCCATGGCTTGTGGAGGCGATGAACCGCAAACGCGATGGGCTTTCGGCCTTCGAGGTGGCGACGGAACAGCTGGACGCCATCATCGACTTTGCGTCATCGAAGCATAATATCAGTAAGGACCTCAAGAGGAGCTCAAGAGGACCTCAAGGACCTGGAAAGGTCCGTCCACCCAGGAAAGACGGTGGTAAGGGGTTACGGCAGGCTGAGAGCTCTCAGCCGCCCCAGACCAGGGAAATAGAGGGGGATAACGCCTCCTGGACCCTGGTCAAAAATAAGAGGAAACCGAAGACGCCAAGGGCCGAAAAGAAAGCCCAGGCGAATGAGGGTAGCAAAAAGTCCAGGGTAGGCGCCAATCGCTCCAGGGGCGATGCCCTAGTCATCAAAACGGACGAGGCTATGTACTCGGACGTCTTGAAGGCGATGAGGAGTGACGTCAAGCTCGGTGAACTCGGCGCCGACGTACGTCGAATAAGACGTACCCGGACGGGCGAGATGATCCTCGAGCTAAAGCGGGGCGTCTCGCAAAAGGGCGCCGCCTACAAGAAGTTGGCGGAGGAAGTCCTAGGCGAGACGGTCAAGGTGAGGGCACTCACGACGGAGGTGAATCTAAGGGTTAAAGACCTGGACGAGATCACCGAAGTCGAAGAGCTCGTCACGGCACTGCGGCGACAGTGTGAAGTGGAGGCGTCCACCGCAGCCGTTCGGCTACGGAAAGGTCCAGCAGGGACACAGGTAGCATTGGTTCGGCTACCTATAGCTGACGCCTCCAGGTAGTCAAGTTAGGGAGCGTCAAGGTGGGGTGGTCGGTATGCCCTGTGGGCATATACGAGCAACCCGAAGTTTGCTTCAAGTGCCTGGAACCGGGGCACAAGCAATGGGACTGCAAAGGCCCTGACAGAAGCAAGCTCTGTCGACGCTGCGGATTGGAGGGACATAAGGCACAATGCTGCACGAACCCTCCCAACTGTTTGATCTGTTCCAGCAAAGCTGCGAACAGCAAGCACCCCATGGGGGGGTTCGAAGTGTTCGGCGTTTAAGCGTGTTGCAAAATCACAGTGCAGGTAACGCAGCTAAACCTGAACCACTGTGATGCAGCCCAGCAACTGCTGTGTCAGACAGTTGCTGAATGGGGGACGGATATCGCCATCATAGCAGATCCTTACCGGGTACCCGCCAGGAACGGTAATTGGGTCACCGATGGGTCTCAAATGGCGGCGATATGGACAAGGGGGAAATACCCAGTTCAAGAGTTGGTGTCTTCGACACACGAGGGCTTCTTCATTGCCAAAATCAACGGGGTCTTCTTCTGCAGCTGCTATGCGCCTCCTCGATGGTCGATCGAGCAGTTCGGTCGAATGCTAGATTGTTTGACGGCTAACTTGATGGGGCGTAGGCCGGTGGTGATAGCGGGGGACTTCAACGCTTGGGCCGTGGAATGGGGAAGCCGATCCACGAATCAACTGGCCATGTTGGATGTGAGCTTGGCTAATGTCGGTACCAAAAGTACCTACAGCTGGAACGGTGCCGAGTCGATTATCGACGTTATGTTCTGGAGCCCTGGCCAAACGAGTAGTTCGAACTGGAGGGTAGATGATGGCTACACTCACAGCGACCACCTGGCGGTTCGCTACAGTATCGACTATACGACCAGCATTCAGCGGACGGAAGAAGGGGCGAGGCCTAGTCCTCGTATGTGGAAGACATCATACTTCGACGACGAGGTGTTTAAGGAAGCGCTCCGCCGCGAGCACAATACTCTCTGTCTGAGCGGCGAGCAGCTGGTAACAGTACTCTCGCGTGCATGCGATGCCACCATGCCCAGGAAAGTCCACCCTAGGAATGGGAGACCACCGGCTTACTGGTGGACTCAAGCAATTGCGAACCTGCGCCGCGCCTGCCTACGGGCAAGGTGGCGGATGCAGCGAGCACGCACAGAAGAGGAGCGTGTTGAACGACGGGTGCACACTGGTTCAGGAGCCCCCAAAACGTGCGTTTTTTAGTTTTCGACCTGAAAACTACATTTTAGAGTCATGATGTCTTCAGAAGAGTTGAAGGATGTTTCTTGGGCTTTCTTTTGATAAGAAAATATCAATGATCTATCCCCCTTGAAGGGCGGTATGAAATAAAAAATTTACGCAGATGTACAAAAGCAGTGGTTGTTCTCTGCAATGTTGTAAAAAATGTGAATTGGAACATCTTTTCTAAAGACACAATATTAGACAAACGGTTTTGTAAGGAATTAGAGCACGTTTTGTATGAATGACTCCCAAAAATCATATTTTGAGCATAACTTTTTTGGAAATGATTTTAGCACTATGGTTTATTCTAGAAAGTTGTGCATAATGACAAAAAACATGTTTCTCTAGAAGACTACTTTGATCTATCTTGAAACCTGTCAAAGTTATTAAGGAATCTTTAGAAAACATAGTCAATTTTCACACCAAAACATCATGAAAAGCGGCAAGAAGCGGCAAGCCAAACAGCCACCATCTGAAAGATTCGGTTTTAAGCTACCGATTGCACAATGTTTTGTTTTGTTCCATCGTGTTCCACTATAGTTTTGAATCAAATTAAAATAGTTCTTAATGTACGTTTTTCAGTACAACTGTTACGTAAACAATGAATTATTGGCAGTGGCTGTTTTTCTACCCGCCGCTGCCACATCCAGGCGCTATCGTATATGCCAGCATGAGTTAACCACCAGAAATTTGTATGGCGAAAGGCATCTAAGGCGTGATTTCGCAAAAGTAGGAACTTTTCACGAAAAACTATTTGGTACCAGTTGTGTAGGAAGGTGTTCGCTACTACGCCTACCAAATATTTTTTCGATGAGGGTGCTAATTTTGAGAAATCGAATCTTAGATACCTTTCGCCATATTGATTTCGGAAAGTTAACTCTTAGTGTGCCGCTGTAAGCACGCTCAAAGCAGGCGATTCATTAAAAAGTGGCTAACATGATTAGTTATTTATTCCATGGTTACAATTTCGACAAATGACAGCCATTCGTCTTAAATGTAGCTGTTTAGTCTTGATGGAGATTGTTACTATGCAATAAATAACCAATCATGTTAGCCACTTTTTAATTGTTTACATAACAGTTGTACTGAAAAACGTACATTAAGGACTATTTTAAGTTGATTCAAAACTATAGTGGAACACGACGGAACAAAACAAAGCATTGTGCATTCGGTAGCTTAAGACCGAATCTTTCAGATGTTTGCTGTTTGGCTTGCCGCCTCTGCCGCTTGTCATGGTGTGTTGATGTGAAACTTGACTATATTTTCTAAAGATTCCTTAATAACTTTGACAGGTTTCAAGATAGATCAAAGTAGTCTTCTAGACAAACATGTTTTTTGTCATTATGCACAACTTTCTAGAATAAACCATAGTGCTAAAATCATTTTCTAAAAAGTTATGCTCAAAATATGATTTTTGGGGGTCATTCATACAAAACGTGCTCTAATTCCTTACAAAACCGTTTGTCCAATATTGTGTCTAGATGTTCCAATTCACATTCTTTATAACATTGCAGAGAACAACCACTGCCTTTGTACATCTGCGTAATTTTTTTATTCCATACCGCCCTTCAAGGTGGATAGATCATTGATATTTTCTCATCAAAAGAAAGCCCAAGAAATATCCTTCAACTCTTCGGAAGACATCATGACTCTAAAATGTAGTTTTCACGTCGAAAACTAAAAAACGCACGTTTTGGAGCCTTCTGAACCAGTGTGGGGTGGCGTTCGTGGCTGCTAGAGCCGCTCTGAAGACTGAGATTAGATCAAGCAAAAAAGCCTGCTTCGAGGGCCTGTGTCAAAGTGCCAACGCGAATCCATGGGGTGACGCCTATAGGGTCGTAATGGACAAGACACGTGGGGCGATGGCCCCTACAGAGCGGTCTCCAGAGATGCTGGAGAGGATCATCGCGGGCTCTTCCCACGTCACGACCCAAGCCCCTGGCCTCACTTTGTGGAGCTGCCAGGAGCCAGGGTGGCCGACGAGGGAAGAGTAACTGTGGCGGAACTTGCGGGGATTGCACAGTCCCTTAGTGTAGGTAAGGCGCCAGGACCGGATGGTATTCCGAACCTGGCCATCAAAGCGGCCATTGCCGAGGCTCCCGAGATGTTCAGATCTGTCATGCAGAGATGCCTGGACGAGGGAGTCTTCCCTGAAGCATGGAAAAGGCAGGGTTTGGTCCTATTGCCAAAGGCGGGAAAACCACCGGGGGACCCGTCGGCATATAGACCAATATGCCTGCTTGATACGGCGGGGAAGGTGCTCGAGAAGATCATCCTCAACAGGTTGTTGATACGCACGGAGGGTGCGGATGGTCTATCGAGTAACCAGTTTGGCTTCCGAAAGGGTAAGTCGACCGTAGACGCTATCTTGTCGGTTACCAAATCCGCGGAGATAGCTATCCAGCGTAAGAGGAGGGGAGCTCGCTATTGTGCAGTAGTGACTCTCGACGTGAGGAATGCATTCAATGCAGTTGGGCAGCTATTGCAAATGCACTCCTGCGTCTTAGATTCCTGAGTACCTGTACAAGATTCTCGGAAGCTACTTCCAGAATCGAGTACTGGTATACGACACGGAGGCGGGTCGGAAGTGCGTTGACATAACCTCAGGGGTTCCGCAAGGTTCCATACTGGGTCCGGTGTTATGGAACGTCATGTACGACGGTGTCTTGAGGTTGAAGTTCCCGGTGGGTGTGGTAATCGTCGGCTTCGCTGACGATATTACGCTGGAGGTCTACGGCGAATCGATCGAAGAGGTGGAGTTGACTGCAGCCCACTCGATCGCAATTGTGGAGGAGTGGATGAGTTCCAGGAAGTTAGAACTGGCTCACCACAAGACTAAGGTGGTTGTTGTTAACAACCGAAAGTCGGAGCAGCAAGCGGTGATAAGGGCAGGCAACTGCACGATCACCTCTGAACGCTCAATCAAACTCTTGGGGGTAATAATCGACGATAAGCTCACCTTTGGTAGCCACGTCAATTACGCCTGCAAGCGTGCCTCCACAGCTATAGTGGCATTGTCCCGGATGATGTCCAATAGCTCTGCGGTTTATGCCAGCAAGCGCAAGCTTCTGGCTAGCGTTGCTCTGTCCATACTGAGGTATGGGGGGCCAGCTTGGGGCACGGCCCTGCGTATTAACTGCTACAGAACGAAGTTAGAAGGTACGTATAGGCTCATGTGCCTAAGAGTTGCGAGCGCTTATCGTACCGTGTCGCACGATGCACTCTGCGTCATCACCGGTATGATGCCTATTGACATCGTTATCGGTGAAGACATAGAGTGCTTTGAAATGCGCGGCACGAGAGGCATCCGCAGGACTGTCAGGTTGGCCTCAATGGTCAAATGGCAGCGTGCGTGGGACAGTTCCACTAAGGGTAGATGGACACATAGGTTGATACCGGAGATAGGTACGTGGGTCAAGAGGCGCCATGGGGAAATCACTTTCCACCTGACCCAGGTCCTTACAGGCCATGGTTGCTTCAGACAGTACCTACACCGGTTCGGACACTCGGCCTCGCCCGAGTGTCCGGTGTGCGTTGGTTTAGAGGAAACGGCGGAACACGTGTTGTTCGCGTGCCCGCGTTTTCGCACAATGCGTGACCACTAGGGCAGTTCAAATTTCAAAAATGTTCGAAAAGTCCAACTCCCATATGTCAATTAGCATCTTTTTGGTAATATAGGATTCCTGGCAAAATTTCATGCAATTCGGTGGCCATTTAGGGGTGGCGCGAGGTCAATTTATGTTTATATGGAAATTTGTATGGGAAAAACTTAAAATTTATTCAAGTCTCCCTATAACTGTCGATTTGTGATGAATTCAAATAAACATCCCCAACATCCCTTTTTGGAATCTAAATAAATGAGACCTCCGGATAACACATTAGTTATGAGTGGATTGAACGGTTCTATTGACAGTGTGAATATGATATAAATGGCTAAAATGGTGTAATTAGCCTCAACGTAGCAGTGGAAATATAAATTAAAATTAATGAGTTATCCACTGGTTGAGCACAAATAGATTCCAAAAATGGAGGTTGGGGATGTTTATTTGATTTTATCACAAATAGACAGTTGTGGAAAGACTTCAATAAATTTTAAGTTTTTCCCATACAAATTTCCATATAAACATAAATTGACTTCGCGCCACCCCTAAATGGCCACCGAATTGCCTGAAATTTTTCCAGGAATCCTATATTACCAAAATGATGCTAATAGACACATGGGAGTTGGAATTTTCGAACATTTTTGAAATTTGAACTGCCCTAGTGACCACATGCTTGCCACATGTGGTCAGGACACTACCCCGGACAACCTAGTTCGGAGGATGTGTAAAGATGAAGTTGGCTGGAACGCCGTTTTATCGGCTATCGTCCAAATCGTCTCGGAGCTACACAGAAGGTGGCGCGTGGACTCGAGGGATGGCTAGTTCAGGCGCAAATAAGAGGTGGTCCAAGGGTTCGGAGTCGGCTTCATGGGTCATACCGGTACCCTGTGGTCGAACTCGATCCTTTTATCGAACAAGTGGCCGCGTGAAGAACAACATGGTATCGTCGCTTTCGCGGCGTCGGTCAACCGGGCGGGTTCCGAGCCCGATGACGGAAAGGGGTCCTTGTCAAGGCTGGGGCAGGCGTAGGCACCGCGTCGGCAAGTCCCTCTGTGTGCTGGCGAATAGACCCTATCGCAGAAAGGTCAATTTGGGGTGCACGCGGCATCATCATTCTTGATACCAGTCGTGCAGAGGGAAGCAGGCGCGAAGTCGAGCCTGCCCACCTTCCGAGGACATAGGGCGTGGTAAGGCCACCTGGAAAGCCGGCAATGCGCTGGCACGATACCATGGTGTTCTTCTAAAAAAGCGAGTCACGATGTTCGATGCTGCAAGGACACGCAGCTAACCTCGAGGATGCGTTATGCACTGGCCCCCCTTTGAAGCATTACTTTCTGGTTGTACCGAAGGGACGATGGGCTTGGCGGCAATGGAAACGGTTTAGCTGGTCGGGGATGCAGTCCTGCCTCCCTCATTGGAGGTGGCCCCTAACCCAGCACTTCCTGGTCAACCCAGGATGTCTGTTGAGCAGATTCCCCCTCCATTGTTTAGGAAGAAAAAACACACACACACACACACACACACACACACACACACACACACACACACACACACACACACACACACACACACACACACACACACACACAGACATCACCTCAATTCGTCGAGCTGAGTCGATCGGTATATAACACTATAGGTCTCCGGGCCTTCTATAAAAAGTTTGTTTTTGGAGCGATCATATAGCCTTTACGTATACTTAGTATACGAGAAAGGCAAAAATGGAAAATAATGTGAAGGAATTCCTGAGGGAAATTTTCAAGAATTTCTTCCTAAATTTACCTAAACCTATACCCAAAAAACCGAATGTAATGTTTTGTCGCTTGTTCTTGGACCGCTAGTCGCCAGTCTCCCTGCACGCCGGCCGTACGCGCATCTTCCTCGATTGCACACAGCCAGCGAATGCGGGGTCTACCCCGGAGCCCACGTTCTCTTCCAGGTTCTCTGCTAAACATCACTTTTGCAATTCTTCCGGCATACGCACAACATGTCTAGCCCAATGTTAACTGTCGTATTTAATCAGCCTGCCGATATATGCATTTTTGTACACTTGGTACAATTCTTGATTCATGGTGCCACCACAGATAACAGATATTTAGGCTAGAACAAATTTTATTGAAAATGCTGTGTAAACTTTCGAATTGATTTACGTTGGCCCACTACTGCCAGCTACTCAACTGATTGCGGCAGTACACACGGACGCAGCTGATTAACAACCGTCGAACGCAGCCAATGCATTTGACAGCCGCATTCGGGCTGCGTTTTCAATAACAATGATCCTTGCGCCATCTCCAATCGATTGCCAAACGCGGTCCTAATTTGAAATACATTTTAATTAACGGTTACATATCTTTACACACGTATCGGATGCCAGCCTCAATATCTGTTATCTGAGGTGCCACCATTTTCTACGACACCGTCAAGTATTGAGCGCAGTATTTACCATTCAAACACCCCGAGAATTCAATACTCTGCATCTTTTAACGTCTATGCTTCACAACCGTACAGGGCGACTGGAAGAATGAATGTTGAGTACAGATCTAGTTTGGCCAGTGTCTACAGGTAGCTCCCTGAAGTTACCAAAGAATTTACTGGAGAAATTTTCAAAGGATTGCCCGGAGAAATTCTCTAGAATTGCTTAAGATAGTTTTGAAAGAATCCCCATGGAAATTTCAAGAAATTGTCAAGGAACACGCAAAGTAACCCTTAGAGGAGTTTCTGAGTTCCTGCTTTGTCATGTTTCTGTTCAGTAAGCAAATAGTTCGCGTGGTCGAGTGAGTAAATAATTGGTGCGCGATCAGACGTGTTTTAGGTAGGATGCAGATACTTGATACTTGATGGGCTACAGCTCTTCGATGAACCTACGCCGAATGGAGTATCCTTCTCCACTGGACTCGATCCTGGGCCAATCGCTTCCAGTCGCCCTGAACATTGAGCGCCCTCAGGTCCTCTTCAACTGCAAAAAGCCATCGTGTATGCGGCCTTCCACGAAGCCTGCGGCCTCTTCCGGGTTCTCTACTAAATATTATCTTCGCTTGACGTTCTTCCGGCATACGAACAACGTGACCAGCCCACCGTAGTCTGCCGTGTTGTATAAGCTTAATAATATCCAGCCCTTTATACACCTGGTACAATTCGTGATTCATGCGACGCCGCCAGATACCGTTCTCCTGTTTACCGCCGAGTATTGTCCGCAGCACCTTACGCTCAAACACTCTGAGAGCTCTCCGATCAGCCTCCTTTAACATCCATGTCTCATGGCCGTATAAAGCCACCGGAAAAATCAAAGTAGTATACAGCGCGAGTTTTGTTTTCGTTTGCAGACTACGGGACTTAAGCTGGTTACGAAGTCCGTAATAAGCCCTATTTGCAGCTGCAATACGCCTTTTCACCTCGCGGGTAACATCATTATCGCACGTCACTAATGTTCCAAGATACACAAATTCTTCTACCACTTCAAATTTTTCACCATCCAGCACTATTTCGCTACCACCACCACTAATGAACCCACGTTGATTGCCAGCGACCATGTACTTCGTTTTGCTGGTATTGATCTTGAGTCCAATCCTCGCTATCTCCCTCTTAAAAGGCGCAAAATCCTCTTCCACGGCACGGCGATCAATTCCGATAATATCGATATCGTCCGCAAAACCCAGGAGCATATGCGATTTGGTGATAATGGTACCGCTTTTTTGCACACCAGCTCTCCTAATCGCTCCCTCGAGCGCTATATTGACCAGTAGGTTCGAGAGTGCATCACCCTGCTTTAATCCATCTAAGGTAACAAATGACGTCGATATTTCATCCGCATTTTTTCACTTGATTTCGATCCGTCCAACGTTATACGAATCAGCCGTATCAGTTTCGCCGGAAAACCATGTTCAAGCATAATTTGCCATAATTCATTCCGTTTCACTGAATCGTACGCCGCCTTGAAATCAATAAACAGATGATGTGTCTGCAAGTTGTACTCCTGGAATTTATCAAGGATTTGTCTCAGGGTAAACATTTGATCCGTCGTTGATCGGCCCTCACGAAAACCTGCTTGGTATTCGCCGACGAAGGACTCTTCAAGCGGTCTCAATCTGTTGAACAGAATACGGGACATAATTTTGTACGCCGAATTAAGGAGGGTTATTCCTCGGTAATTGGCGCACTCCAGTCTGTGCCCTTTCTTAAAGAGAGGGCAAATGAGGCCGTCCAACCAGCTAGCAGGCATTTCCTCGTCTTCCCATATTTTCGACATAATATGGTGCAGAACTTCATAAAGCTGCTCACTGCCATGTTTGAGAAGTTCAGCCGGGAGCTGGTCCTTCCCCGTAGCCTTATTGTTTTTTAGCTCTTTGACAGCTTTTTTAACCTCATCTAGTGTAGGTGACTCCACAGCTTGTCCATCGTCGCTAATATTTGTTCTGTTCACCGATGCACCGTCACTTCCTCCATTCAACAAAGTCTCGAAGTGTTGCTTCCACCTGGCAGCCACTTCAGTTTTATCTGTCATCCCTTGTTGGTCGTTGCACATAACGGGAGATGGCGCTGTCTTTCTCCGCACGCCATTGACAGATTCATAAAACCTCCGCATATCGTTCTGCTCCATTTTTTCCTGCGCCTCACTAATCACTTGTTCTTCGTACTCTCTTTTCTTCCTGCGGTGGGTTCGTTTTTCGGCTGCTCTTGCTTCCTTGTACCGATCTCTATTCGATCGGGTACCTGACACTAACATCCGGCTTCTGGCAACGTTCTTCTCGTCTGTCACTCTCTGGCACTCCACATCGAACCAACCCGTCCTGGGTCGCCTCTGTACAGTGCCTACCACTTCTCGTGCTGTTGTGCTCACCGCTCCATGGATCGACTCTCTATGGGAGTGATGTTGTCGCTAACGTTGATTGCACTTATCCGTTCGTCGAGCTTCTGGCGGTACTCAGCCGATACTCCTTCCGCCGACAATCGCTGGATATTGTAAAGCATCGTTCGCTGTGATCTTTCGTTCGATACAGTTGACAACCGTGATCGAATTTTACTGACAACGAGGTAGTGATCAGAGTCAATGCTCGGACCTCTAGGATGCAAAACATTCATAAAATCCGAGTTTTTGGCTCGGTTTTTAGCGTTCGATGAGTAAGTGTTGAACGTGTTTTGAATGTGATGCGAATCATTTGTAAGATCCGGGTTACTTTGTCCTGCTTTGGACGGTTCGTAAGTAAATTGATGAATATATTTTAATAATTTTCAGCATATACTGTTTTTGACAAACGCTCTATATTGTCGAATAGAGCTCCCTATTATTCACCTTACCCACTAACACTAATTTTCCATCCCGAGACATCTTTGAAGTTAGCATGGGTTCCCTGTATCTTCACTAGTAGATGTTGAACTAACATTCCTTCCCATCCTTACGTGATTGTAAGGACGTGGCCAGGTATACAACTGCTACTGTATAGGAAAAAGTACTAATCCCAAGTACCAATTTGCGACAATATACAGTGTAGATTGGTCAATTGAGCATTGTATAGCCACCCACGATTTGTACAATCACATATGCTATGCTAAGCTATAAGTGGATATAGAGAGGATCGAAGTAAGCCAAGGTCAAGATCGGATCGAACATTTATTTGCTCAATTGATCCTGTCATTTATTTTTGTGATTTTAAATAGTAATTAGAGTTAAAGTTATTTCTGAGTACAAACTCATTGTACTTTGATTTGTGTTGCAATAGTGTTTTGCATAGCAAGATTTTCCGAAGAAAAGTGGACGAACGGGTTCTGTTGCTTTGCTGAGGAAATAAACGACGTACAACAAAGGCGGTTAAATGGAGATTCCCTAGCGGCATTATGAACGATAGCTAACTTTCGTCTCTTAGTAAGGCCGGTAGGGCCGATCAGAATTAATCAAAACGACGAGAGGCTTGAGACAACAGCGGTGATATTACCAAAAAAATTCATTGCTGCGTCGCAGCTTAGTGTTCACTGAGAGGTTTCTAAGACAAGTTACCATTTTTTCATTCGTAAGACTGGCAAGGATGTTAGATGTTGACTCCTTTTTCTGTGTATTATTAAAAGCGATAAATGAACATAGAAAGCTCTGAGTTCGTAGTGAAAGTTTAGCATATTTCCGATAAAAACAAAATTAAGCTTAAGTTAATGAAATTTGTTCTCGCTACGCTATGGTGAAGCCAATCTATAGGTTCATCTCTCAAAATTTAACGCTCATCTTCACTAGATGGATTAATTTGGAATTTTCACTTTAGCCGTCAATAAATCATTCAAATCATGTTGATGCAGATCAACTACATACTAACTGGCCAACCGACCGGGTGGCCCGGAATGAATCGGCGGTACCCTTCCTCGCCCCTCCAAAAGCATGCTACCGGCATTACCATCATCATATGCGAAAAGTCCTTCCAGTCGGCGTCGTTTTCCATATGTTTTCACCGAACTGATGTTGGCCCTCGTGCACTGGAAGCGGACCACCGTCGGAGGAGCATGCGCCCTTCACGATGGAACGACGTCGGTCGAAACACCAGAAGCTCCGTCACATCCTTGTCTCGGAATGCGTTTTCGGTTGGTCCGGTCAGTTATCTAAGACTTATTGTTCGCGACGGATGGATGACGGATTGCGCTTCGATGCTGACACGATTGCGGTCTCTCGGTTCGTTTGGTTAGGTGAAAAGTTTTGGACACGTTAAGCTCGGCAGAACTGGCGTCGCTTCGCAGCTGGTTGCGCGACCGTAGAAAACTCTTGACAACTGGAAACGGAAAACGGTATTGTTTTGTAGGTCATTGTGATTTTTGTGGGCCACGACTGAGTTAACAACCGGCACATGGATGTCTGTCTATCAGTCCGTGGTAAGGTTGGAGGGCCACCGAGTGCTCGGTCGATGATGAACGAGAGGATTTTGAGCTCTTGTTCTGGACGTGGAAACGATTGTTGGGATTGTTTACAGTTTTAGGTGAACCACGAGTTGAAGTGAGTTTGTACGGTCACGCGTTTTGTACGACCTATGCGCGTGATTGGAAAAGCGCCAAGTGGGAGCTTCGGGACGGACGAGGATCTGCAAACAGATACCCTTTGTGATAAATGGGCGCGTGATGGAGAGGCTTCCCGAGTAAGCTGCTTGCACCTACCACGTTTACCGTTGGCTGTGGATAGTGAGGGATGTGCTTTTGGAAGCAACCAGCATCAACGGAATCGGATGGAATGAAAAAAGTAAACCACGAGAACCAAGTTCGGAAAGTGAATCAGTAGCTCCGACGATAGACGGACACCAAACGGCCCTACGAGATATCTGTTGATAATTTATTAACTGGTTGCCAAGCGTATGTCGTTCCGGAGTGGTCAACTGTATTCTAGTGGTCTTCCACCGTATCTGGCAAACTTCTGACAGCATCGGTAGGGTTGGTCTGCAGATAGAAGCACCTGTGAGTCGTGGGTTATTCGGTGCGAAGAAGTTTTGTGACGTGAGTGTGGTCGGTTCAGTGAAAGGAGTGTGAGTGAATTGCGCGTAGTGGCGTATTGTGCTTGGAAGAACGTGTCGCACGGCAGCAGGGAAACGATTCCAGGTGGTTGTGTTTCCTGTGTCTAAACGTGACGGAAAAAGTCCGATTTAGAGTCGGGATAAGCGGAGCAGCGGAACGAAGGCACACAGTGAAAGGTTTGAACTTTTTTTGTATTCGCTTTTATGTGTTGCACTTTTCCAGGTTGGTTCTTCTCCGGTGCAACTGCCGTTGTTGTGCACTTGGACTATAGAGCTTGCATTTCTTTCGTGGGAAGCTGTCAGTCTTCGTTAAGTTGATAAAAAGAAATAGAGTGGAATTACTTGACTAATCATTTAAAATTTCATAAACAGTGAGATATTGTAACTTGTGTTGATAAACAATTCACTAAGAAACTGACCTACAATGCGATAAGTTGCCCTTACACATATCTTTTCTTTTACCAAGTATCTCGACTGTATTGGCGATGAGAATCATAGTGATGTTTATCGGAGTAATGGCAATGTCATTTAATAGCAATATCAATTTATCACTCAATTCGAAGGAAGTTGAAGACCTCAGATATTCCTACTCACTCTAATATTGCAAACAATTATTCATCTATCGGGCTGAGTTATCAGTTCGAATTTATTTATTATGAAATTATGTAAATTGAATCTACTTCTAAGCCATGTTCATGCGAGAAAACAGAGGATTCCGACAATTGTGGTATCTGTCACTGAGTTCTCTGGCTTTTGGGATGACATTTTGAGTAGCCCTCAGGGGATCAAGATTTCATTTCAGATTGTCAGAAAGGGTGATTGTCGCATTTTGCCGGGATCCTTTGATGATCGCAAACGTCTTCTTTAGTATTTAGCTGAGGAGCGGCATACATTTTTCACGTACGACGACAAATCTAAACGGTTGTTAAAAGTCGTCTAAAAAGGTCTCTCCAGTGATGGTAAATCCCTGGATGAGATTAAAATTGTTTTTTTTTTATTTAATTGATGGATTTTTTTTATCTATTGTATTTATTTGACCGGCTCAGGCGTGTATAACACTTAACGGAACCGAGACTCTTAATGATATTTGAATCAATTGTTTGAGAAACTGCATAAGTCCATTTTACACTATTTCGAGAAAACAACAAAAAACTGTTTTTGAACAAACTTATACCGAATTTTTCGATTTCTTCGATACAGATCAATAGTTTTTGGCAAAACTCAACACCGTGGGACACTTTCAGTGCAAAAAATGTGAACAGTACTAAACAATTGCTCTTCAAAGTACGTGAACATATGTAGTTTCTCAAACAAACGAAAAAAATTTCATACATTCCTGAACAAAATTTTTTGTCGTATTTTTTGCCAGAATACGTATTTTTGGACGAGGATTCAGAATATATAAAAATCTTATTTTGACCAAAAATGTTACATATGCAGTTTCTCAAACAAACGTTTCATTTACATTCATCTTATTATCAACAGTTAGTAAGGGAAAGGGACAAAGACCAAATTTCTCGTGTCGACTCAAGGTTAGATTGCGTAATTTGGTGATGAACGGAGTTGGGACTTAGGTTTGAGGTATTTCAGCGTCGTAGCGTCGTGCTCGGCTTTTGGTTCTTCAGGGAGCATCTTCCGGATGGCCAGAGCTTCATAGTACACGGAACAATAAGACAGGGACAAAAAAACTGTATGCTTGGATTTGTCCAAGTAATTAAGATGAAAAGGAAATCTTGCTCCGGTACTTCTCAGAGAGACATTTCTCAAGAATTTTATTTAGTTCACTTCAACAACGTTTGAGAGAAGATTCGAATACATTCAAATGTGCCAATTGTATGAGTAATCATAAATCTAAATTTAGGGAATGCCCCTCACACAAAAAAGTTGAATGCCCGTGAAAAGATGATGACAGGCAACGCAAATCAGAATCATGATTCAACGTGTAGAAACAATAATTTTTCAGTCGTTCCTAATCCGGTCCAGCATACCAACTAAAATCATCGAACTAATTTCGCCTCCAACTTCTCACCTGCTATCCTTCTTCATTGAATTCAAATTTCTCAAATATATATACATATATGCGAACAGCGCTACTGAAAGACAATTTTTTTCTTCTGGAAAAAAAAAGTTTATACCCATTCGGAAAATAACGGTCATGCTGCTGATTCAGGAAGCATGTCGGCTTCCAATATTGATTTTCTTAATGAACAAATACATCATAATTTTTTGAAATTCCTAATTGGAATGTCCGCTCTTTAAAAGGTTTGGAAGATGAATTGTTCATCCTCTTAATAGTTCATAATGTGCATATTGCCATTATATCTTCATCAAAAGATAACTATTATTTTATATATAGAAATGAATTATTTTGAAAGCACCTGTGGCGCGGTTGCCATTGTCATTGACTCAAGTCGAGTCAAGCATGGAAAGCGGAAGACGTCCTTACAGTTGAGTTTAAAATACGTATCTGTAAAGATAACAGCGTGGTGGCGTGGATTAAATAGAATAGTACTAAACTCGCCTTACGGCAGATGTAGACATTACACCAAAAGAGCTAAATAATTTTCTTATAAATTATTGGATTTAAGTACCCGGCTTTGCTCGGTATTGCAAAGTAAATTATGCAACTTAAAGGTCTTATTACATCACCAAACACACATAAATTTAAAGATTGACAAAAGACACATCGATACATAAATACAACTCAGTCTGTACACTGTGATCAGTTTTTCAATAGGGAGGCAGTACTGGTATGTCTTTGTGCTCTACTTGGTGTAAGGCCATTTGCTTTAATATTACAATAAGCTAAAAACCGCAACTCTCTGGCCTTCTTCATCTTACCATTTTCTTTCTTTTTTTGCTTTTATCCTTGTGTCTTCATCTGCTTCCTCTCTTTTTCATGATTTTTCTTTTTCTTCTTTATGCTTTCTTCCTTCTTGCTTCATTCTTCTTTCCCTCTTTCCTCGCTTTTCCGCCTTTATTCGTCCCTTTTACTTTTTTCCACTTATTCCTTCTTTCTTTATTTATTCTATTTTTTTCTCTCTCTTTCATCTTTATTCTGTATATGGTATTTTTCATGCCATTAAATCACTCTATGCGACCACTTAGTAAACTAATACTCGTTTCCTTTTTCTTATAATCGTCTTTTTAGAACAAAGAACATATGTCCCAAATGTGGTAGAAATCAGTTGAGAGGTTCCAAATTCAAGAGGCTCCCACCACATCTGCCTTCTTTTCTAACCTTCTATGTATAATCGTATGCTCATTAAAAAGAATATGTGTACCAAATTAATTTGAAATCGGTCCAGGGTTTAGAAGCTGCATTGAATTGTTCGTTTTCTTAATAGTACCCCTAACTCCACACCTTTCCCCCTTTCTTAATGACTTTAACAATGCCCTTTCCAAAAAGAGAATTTGTGTTCGAAATTTGGTTGGAATTGGTCCAGGAGCTTTGAAGTTACGCTAAGTTGTTTATTTATTTATTCCAATTTCTCTTCAGCTATAACTGTACGTACAGACTGATTAGAATTGAAATTTGCACTTCAGATATTCTTTCTACCTCTAAAATTGAAAATAATTCTTCTCCTATCGAACTGTGCCATCAGATTGAATTGATTCATGATGAAATTTAACATATCGAATATACATCTAGCCCAGGTGATTCGATCCATGCAAAGAAGCGAAGGATTCCGCCAATTGAGGTATCTGTTGCAGAGTTTTCTGGATTTCGGAATGAGATTTTGTGTAACCTTCTGGGGATCAAGCTTTCATTTCAAATTGCCAGGAATGGTGACTGTCGCGTTTTGCCGGGATCTTTTGACGATCGCAAACGTCTTCATCAGTATTTAACTGAGAAGCGGCATAAATTATTCACATACGACGACAAAACTGAGCGATTGTTCAAAGTCGTCTTGAAAGGTCTCCCCAGTGATGATAAATCACTGGATGAGATTAGAATTGAAATTTTTCAATCACTTGGATCTTCATTAGTCCAAGTAATTAAGATGAGAATAAAATCTCACTCTGGTACTTCCCAGAGGGGATCGGGCCATTTGGCATAAGGTCATTTGGCATAAAGGCCATTTGGATTAACGGTCATTTGGCATAACGGACATTTGGCATAATTTTTCTTTGCGTTCGCTAAATGGTGACTAAGTGGTGCGGGAAACGGTGGAATAGTAAATATAACACCCGTCGATAACAAAATTAAAAAGACATTATCCTCTCGTGGAAAGAATGCATTTGCAATGCAATGCAATGCATATCAATCGGGTTGTACGCAAAGGTGACTTGACTCGACTCGAGTCACTGAGACGAGTACGAGACACTGAAGACGGCCTTACTGTTGAGGTCGAAATACGTATCTGTCAAGATACAATTAAGTGGTGGAATTCAATGGGATTGTACAAACTCTTCTTATGACAAGTGATAAAAATGCTATTTATCGGGTCTGGGTCATTTGGCATAAAGTCATTTGGCATAATGCCATTTGGCATAAGGTCATTTGGCATAAAGGCCATTTGGCATAATGGTCATTTGGCATAACGGACATTTGGCATAATTTTGAACTGCAAGAAAAGAGTGGGTCATTTGGCATAACGGACATGTGGCATAACTTCGAGCTGTGAAAGCGAAAGGAATATCTCATGTTATGTTTAGCGTAGATAAAGTAGGTCCAGGCTGTTTTCTGTTAAATTTAGACTGATGGTAGACATTTTCCGGAAGAACGAAATAACAAAACGGCAGAATTACTTCCAAGAGAGGGATCACATCCATCATTTACTTATTCCGGCCACATGCCTACTTTTTAAGTAGGGATTACATCCACCATTGCTTCAATCCGGGCATGTGCCTTAAGACCGGATCAAATCCACCATTGCCTTAATCCGGGCAAGCGCCTTCTTTTAAAGAGGAATCACATTCACCATTGTCATAATCCGGTCAAGCGCATACTTTTAAAGAAGGGATCACGTCCACCATTGCCTCAATTCGGGCAAGCGCCTTCTTTTAAAGAAGGAATCACACCCTCCATTGCCACAATCCATGCAAGCGCCTACTTTTAAAGAAGGGATCGCATCCACCATGACCTTAAACCGGGCAAGTGCCTACTTTTAAAGAAGGGATCACATCCTTCATTGCCCTAATACGGCCACACGCCTACTTTTAAAGAACAAATAAAATCCTCCATTGCCATAATCCGTGCAAGCGCCTATTTTTAAAGAAGGAATCACATTCACCGTTTCCTCAATCCGGGCAAGCACCTTCTTTTAAAGAAGGAATCACATCCACTATTGTCATGATCCGGTCAAGCGCCTACTATTAAAGAAGGGATCACATCTACCATTGCCACAATTCGGGCAAGCGCCTTCTTTTAAAGCAGGAATCACATCCACCATTATCATAATCCGGGCAAGCGCCTACTTTTAAAGAAGGGATCACATCCACCATGGCCTTAATCCGGACATGCGCCTACTTTTAAAGAAGGGATCACTTCCACCATTGCCTCAATCCGGGCAAGCGCCTTCATTTAAAGAAGGAATCTCATCCACCATTACCATAACCCGGACAAGCGCCTACTTTTAAAGAAAGGATCACATAATCCATTACCATAATCCATGGAAGTACCTACCTTTAAAGAAGGGATGGCATCCACCATGACCTTAATCCGGGCAAGCGCCTACTTTAAAAGAAGGGATCACATTCTTCATTGCCCTAATACGGCCACACGCCTACTTTTAAAAAAGGTATCATATCCTTCATTGCCATAATCCGGGCAGGGCCTACTTTTAAAGAAGGGATTACATCCACCACTGCTCTAATCCGGGCATGCGCCTACTTTTCCATTGCATTGCAAATGCATTCTTTCCACGAGAGGATTATGTCTTTTTAATATTGTTATCGACGGGTGTTATATTTACTATTCCGGGGTGTTTCCCGCACCACTTAGGCACCATTTAGCAAACGCAAAGAAAAATTATGCCAAATGTCCGTTATGCCAAAAGACCTTCACTTTTTACTTTTGTTACAATTATGCCAAATGTCCGTTATGCCAAATGACCGTTATGCCAAATGGCTTTTATGCCAAATGACCTTATGCCAAATGGCGTTATGCCAAATGACTGTATGCCAAATGGCCCGCTCCCCTATTTATCCGATATTGTCGCATGCGTCATTGTGTTCCGTGCTTAAATCCACAGCTTGACATCTAGCACCAAGTTTAGCACCAAGTTTTCGGCTTCAATCATATTGTATGCAGATGACAGCCGTTTCCGGGGGCTGGTCTCAGCATCTAACAATTCGTGACAGCACTTGCTTGTTGCAGATGAAGCTACATTTTTTCCTCTTTGCAAGTCCCGTCCCAGGTTCTTCGTTGGCAGTGCACGGTTTGGAGACGTTGTAAAGTAGGGGAGAACGGTCCAAAATGCACCCCTGGGGCAAAATGGCCTCACTCATATAAGTAATCTGTTGTACAGTGAACGTTCGCTAATTGGGGTTTTTCTAGTTGGGGCGCTTTTTAGTTGGGGTTCGCTAATTGGGGCGAAACCCAATTAAAAAGCAGCTAAACGTCAGAATGTGATGTCAAAAACGCGTTGACGTTTTGTTTCCGTGTTTGGCGGGATCGATATTTTCTGGCGCGTAAAATTTTCCTTTGTTCAATGCAAAAAGTAAACAACATTGACGCTTGTCAAAACGCGCCAATTAGCGAACGGCATTCGCGAGTTGGGGTGAGGTGGTGCCTCAATTAGCGAACGATCACTGTAGTACATTTATGACATGACATGACTGTAGTACATTTATACAATTCATAATTAGTTATCCGTCATTGAGCTCCATTGGAAAAATTTAGCATTTGATGAGTTTGATTGCCCTACGCATGCGGTCGCGTGTACTCAGACATGACGGTGGAAGACCGACACTTGATTACAATTAATTGCATATTATTAGGCAACAACTTAGGCCGTACGGCTGTGCATCAAACTTATCAAATGCTTTAGCCTAGCAAGCCTTTGGCACAGCAGAGTGTGATTGATTCGCACTCTATACAAATCCGCCCAGCCCGTTGTTGGGGCATGGAGTGCGATCCTCTCGTTTAATAAACAATGTGCACTCGCTTGACTGTGGATATAAAACAGTAAAGCACATGTGGAGATTAGACAAATCAAGCATCCGAAAGATATTCAATTTGCAAAAAAGAGATACCCGCGCACTATGGGGAAAAGGGTGGCTATTAATCGAAAAATTTATCATCTCCAATTTGACTAATTTAAATCACATGAAAGTATATACCCTAGATAAGAGAATCGGAAAATATTGAAGCGCCATGTTTATTCAGTCAAAAGATATGGACTGGTGAAGTGAAAAAAGCTGATGAAAATAAAAAATCGTTCCTTACTTTGATTTGTATGTTATGAAGTAAATTTAGTAATTTGTATGTTATGAAGTAAATTTAGTGAAGTAAAGTTTTATATACCATTTCAAAGCTTGAAACCTTAGCTTTTCGATAGTTTGGTTTATTTTGCACGCAAAGATTAATATCAAAAAGTTGTAGAAGTAAAACTTCAATTATCATAATTCTTCGCTGTAAAATGGTCCCACAAACCTAATGTCAAACCTCATCTGTAAATGGGGGATTGAAATATAACTCTAGTTACCACCTTTTAGTGATTTGCTTGCGCATATTTGCGCTTTTACGAGAACGCTGCAAACATAGTTTTCTTGAAAATTGTGGTTTATATTGTCTATACCTCGTAACGATTAGAAAACGAACAACATTATTACTAGAAATATGGTTGCTTGCTATTTTATGCATGCTGTATTGGAAACAAACAAAAAAAAAATGCTCCAAAAAAATTGAAAAAAAAAAATTTATTCTTATATATTTTTGGCCGCCCATTTGTATGAGAATTCCCCATAGTGCCGCGGTGGAGGTTGGTACAGGTAATCTTCGATATAACGTACCCCCGATATAACGTACACTCGATATAACGTCACTCGATATAGCGTACATTTTTCCCCGTTATAACGTACACTTTGAAAAATAATTTTAATTTTGGTAGTTATTACAAAATAATTTACTAAATCGTTATGATCATTCATGTAGGGATGGCATTATTGTATGGAGTCTAATTTTATCAGCCAGAAGCATTAATTACTTTTTTCCCCATTTTACACATTTTGCAAGTCAGAATTAATGACGGGTTGTCTTCAGGTCTAAGTCAGCTAATGTCGAGTGAAGTAATGGTATTGTAGATCCAGGCTTGAAGTGCGTACCAGATTATATTAAAATTAATCCTAGAAGAAATTCCTGGAGAAGCTCCCAAAATAATTTCTGGTGAATTTTGTAGAGGAATTCCTGTAGGAAATTCTAAAATAGTTCAAAAAAAATCCGAATTGATTCTTATAAAAAATATGATTGAATTCATGAAGCGATTAAAAGAAACTGAAAAAATTTTCGGAACTAATTCGTAAAGTAATTTCTGGATGAATATTTTAAAAAGTATCCAATGGTATTTTTGAATGAATTCTTAAAAGAATCTCTGAAGAAGTTTCCTGAATATATTTTCAAGCAATTCCTAAAGGTATTTAGGTAGGAACTCGAAATAGAATTTGCTAAGGAATTCCAAAACTTCTACAGCAATTCCTTCGGAAATTCCTTCAGGAACTCCGGCAATTCCCAGAGGGATTTCTGCAAAACATCATCCCGAAATGAATCCAGTAATTCCTTTGAAAATTCTTCCAAGAATTCTTTCGGAATTTCCCTTAGACATTAGGTCAATACTTTTACATCGTACTCTTTCTTTAATTTTTCCCAAGAAAATCCTATGACCTCCAAACCCCCTTCGCTTTTAGAAATCATCCCAGGAATTTCTCAAAAAAATTCTAGAATAAAAGTGATGAGTGTTTCCGAGAAATTCTTGAAAATGTAGTCTAATGCGTTAATTGTTTGTGAATGGCAGGTAAAACTCGTCTCGTAGGTTTTCCCAGTACTTATGCAACTGCAGTAGAGCAGGGCATGATTAGCCTCCACCACCCTATAAGACCGCATCCAACCACTCACCATAGTCCTCCAACTAAACACTTGAAGGCCAGAAGTACCTTCGTTAAGCAGCCACTAAGAGGTGGCGTAATTGGATCGATACTATGAGACGAGGTCACTGACTTGAAAAAGGAGGTCATGACCCTGGGATGCGGTCACTATTCCAAAGTATTTTGAATCGAACGGATGTTACAAAGTTACAATGTTACCATAGTTGGAAGTTGAAGAGTAGAGAGAAAGTACTTGAGACAAGAGAAGGCGTTGAGGACAACCCCACGGTCTTCACGTTGAAAACCCCAGCAAGAACCGCCGTAACTCCCTGGTTCCGTTGTCGGCCCAATCCGACTTTGTTTCCGCTGATAGTCGATCGCCCTTCTTATTGGTCGAGTTGTAACAAAGCAAGAATCGAGGAAGATCTCCAAGCCACCCGGCGATACCACCGGTAAGCCCGCACAGCCACAAAAGGAAGGAGGAAGGAAAAAGTGGTGCAGTGCTGCGAGGAAGGCCAGGGCTCTAAAGACAGGTTAACTAGCTGGGATTTCTTTGAAAAAATCATCCGGAAATAACTAAATCAATCCGGAAATAAATCTAAAAATCATTTTTAAATTCGTCCTCAATGTTTCTTCGAAAAGAATGAATTTTAAGAATTACTTCAGAATCTACCTAATGAGTTCCTTCGGAATTCAAAACTTCTTCCTGGAATTCTTTAGGAAATTCTTCGAATCATTCATTTAGATATATATTCACGAATTCCTTTTAAACATTATCCAGAAAAACCTTCCGAAACTCCTTTAGAAAGATCTACGGAAAATATTTTTTGGTAATTCTTTCGGATATTCCTTCAAAATTTTTTTTGGAGATTCGTTCTGGAATTCATTTACAAATTCCTTCGAAATTTAAATTGTTAAGGTTTTAAAAGTTCGCTTAGGAATTTCTTCGGTCACTATTCCAAAGTATTTTGAATCGAACGGATGTTGCAAAGTTACAATGTTACCATAGTTGGAAGTTGAAGAGTAGAGAGAAAGAACTTGAGACAAGAGGAAGCGTTGAGGACAACCCCACGGTCTTCACGTTGAAAACCCCAGCAAGAACCGCCGTAATTCCCTGGTTCCGTTGTCAGCCCAATCCGTTGCTTTAGAATTATTTTTTAGGAATTCATTTAAGAGTTCCTTCAGGAATTCCACCGAAAATCCCTATGGAGATTCTTTTGCAAATACCTTAGGAAATTTCTTCAGAAATTCCTGTTAGCGTCGAACTTAATTTCTAAATTAAAAAAAAGACAATAATAAAAATTTACAAAATTAAGGATTTTCTAAAAAGTCCTCCAGAAATTCGTTTAGAACTTTCTCCAGCAAGTATTTCAGATCTTTCTGCAGGAAGTTACTTTGCATATTCCTCAGTTTTTTCAACAACTCTTTTAGAAATTTCTTCGGAAATTCCTCTGGAGTTTTCTTCAGAATTTCCAGAATTTCTTTAAACATTTCTCAGGAAATTCCTTTAGATTGTTTTTCGGTAATACCAGCAGATAATGCTTCGGAGAATTCTTTTGATTTTTTAGGCATTCCTTTGGGAAATAGTTTGGAGATGCCGTTTGGAATTTCTTGGGATATCCCTTTAGGAAATCTTTTGGTTGAAAATTCCATCAAAATATCCTTCAAACATTTTGTTGAAAATTCCTTCAAGGCAGTATTAAAATTTCTGGAAGAATACATCCAACAAAATGTCGGATAGAATTCAGATATTTTGTATGATTTTATTGAAGAAAAGAATTCGTAAAGGAATCTCTGAAAAAATTATCAAAGGAATTTCCGATGAAAAAAATCAAAAAATTCTCCAGACTTTTATTCAGGAACTTCTCTAGAAATTCCATCGGAAATTTCGAATAAAATTGATAAAAAATTTTATCAATAAAAAATTACCGTGACATCAGCTTTTTTCAGAATAATGTTGAAAATATTCAATTTGGCGAGTCACGTGCCCCATCGTGCCCTAGTTTAAATCCACTAAAGATCGCGTATACTCAATAAATCAAACAAACGGTGCAACGAAAAGCAAGCCTTGTGTTTCCAGTGCCTCTTAGCCTTTTATTTCCACGAACACAATTCTCCGGGTCATTTTTCTTAGCAACGAACAAGTTTGTAGGAATTGTTCACAAGAAAAGCTGTTTCACACTGCTAGCTGAGCAACATATAAAAAAAAATTAAATTCGCCCATAAAGTACATGATAGTACAACATTTATGTAGTGTAAAATAAGGATGATTACTCATGCTTCGATATAACGTACAATTCGATATAACGTACAAACTTGAAATCGATATGTACGTTATATCGAAGTTTACCTGTACTCAGATTCTGATGGCTTTTCCGCAAACGTGACCTTTAAGTGGTCTTAAGTGTTGTGTAGGGGATATCACGCCTATCTACACCCAACCGACGGATGTTAGATTTTCTAACAATTCTGTATAAGAATCTACCAAAACCTGTATAAGAACTGGGCATATGCGAAATTGTTAGATTCTTATACAAGTATTGTATAAGAATCTAACAATTTTGTAGGCTTTTCTAACAATATTTGTTTGAGGTCTTACATTTTTTGTATAAGAATCTAACATTTTTGCATATGCCCAGTTCTTCTACAGGTTTTGGTAGATTATTATACAGAATTGTTAGAAAATCTAACATCCGCCGGTTGGGTGTAGAGAGTAGGAGGTTGAGGGTTCGAGTCCCTCCAAGACACGTGGATTCTTTTTCGCAAATTTCATATCAATTTGTCCATTTCGAAACATGTGCTGTGCATATGCACAGCCAAGATATTTAACAAAAAATTACCTGATTATTTTGTTCGTGAAGTCCAAAATATTTAGGAGCTATTCGTATATCATGTGGACAACTTAGGGGGTAGATGGTTACGACCGTACGAGGAATGTCCATGGTTAGCGTGGTTAACATCTGGGTTAACACAAAATTGCATGAGCAGATGTCTTCGCTGATGGAGGGAAGTACACATCTAAAATTGTTCGACATCTGCCCACGTGGTATAAGGACAGCAGTTTCCAAAAGAAAATTATTTATCACAGAAATAAACTAAGAATAGAATCATTAATAAAAGAGAAACGTTTAGACTATAAACGTATAATAAAAAATAATATATAAAAAAATAATATACAAAAAAAAAATTTTTTCTGGCAAGACACGCTAATTACAAACGTGAATTATTCATCTAATCGTGCTTAAAATTTTCTATTTTTCTGGTTAACATATACCAATTGAGGCTAAATCTCATTTTACGAAATAACTCAAATTAAAATTAAAAGTGACCATTTCATTGAATTGATAGATAGATGTCTTATATGTTTAATATGAGCATAACGATATTAAGTATAGTTTGGAATTAATTCGATAAATGGGACGTTTGGTGGATAATAACAAACATATGGGAAACACGGTTGGAGATAAATCATTTATATGGAATGTGTCATTTCAGGTCCCTTTTATACGCGTTTCTCTCGAAATACCTACCTGGATAGCTGGTTGACTACAGCGTCGATACACCTATACCTGGCGTATTGTAGAGCTCCATAATCGTCGGTCTTGGACGATGTTCCTCCAGTTTCCCCGAACGTTCAGGGTCCCCAGGTCTGATTCCACCGTGTGCAGCCAGCGTGTTCGTGGTCTTCCACGAAGTCGCTGGCCCCTATCTGGTTCTCTGTTGAATATTGTTTTCGCTATTCTTTCTTCCGACATTCGCACTAAGTGACCAGCCCACTGAAGTCTTCCTTATTTTATACGATTTACAATATGTTCTTCTTTGTATACTTGATACAGCTTATGGTCCATGATTCATGTATTGTAAGCAGAGCTTTTTGCTCAAAAACCCCGAAAGCTCTCCGGTCTGCCTCTTTAACGTCCATGCTTCATGTCCATGAAGGGTCACTGGTAGAATAAGAGTTTTGTGTAGAGCAAATTTCGTTTCCGTTGCGGGACCTAAGCTGGTAAAAAGCCCTATTCGCAGCAGCAATACGTCTTTTAACTTCACGGGAAACGTCATTGTCACATGTCACAAGCGTAACAAATTCTTCGTCCAAGGTAAACAAATTCTTCAACATCTTCAAAACTTCAACAACTCTCGAAATATTCAACTTTAATCAAACGGTGCACAGGTTGAAGAATTAATCAAGCGACGCCTCTGGCCTTCTTTAAATGAACTCATCTATGCGGTATAAGGCGTCTCTAGAGAGAAAATGTCTGTCCGCAATAAGGCAAGAACAGGAGATAATTCGTTCACTAAACGAGTGCGCTGGCCAGGTATAATGAAGCATTGATAAACCGCGAAAGATACATACCGCCTAATGTTATTCCGCAAAAAAGAAATCGGCTAGATGTTTTTCGGTTAAATATCATACATTCAATACATATTGCTTAAGAGGGGATCTCATTTATTTTTTCTCATTCCTTTCCAAATTCGCCTGCATCAAAATGAGAGATCACATAAATCCTTATTCTCATTCTCTATCCATTCACTTTTGCCTAACTTTGAGCTAACGCCATTTTTTGAAGAAGAGGCTACATCTACCGTTAAAATGTCTTCTCTTGAATAATGGATCACATCCCCCTATCTAGAGGTGCGCGCCGCCGCCGCCGACAGTTTTTGGCACGCCGCTGATGCCGGCATTTTTTTTTTACCCTCCGCTAACCCCCACACCAAGGAAGTCCTAGGGACTTCTCTGGTAGTGGACACTTACTACAAATTAAACTAATGTCAAAACGCGGATAATTAATATACAAACAAAATAATTAATCGGAAAATCCCAGTGGAGCTTTAGTTCCGTTTAAGGGATTAACAATTAGCAAACACAAATGAAATTAATGAAAGGATGATAACGTTCGTGACTTTCAGTAAGTTTAATAACTAAAAATAATTCAAGTCGTAGGAAAAACTAGCAGCAAAACTAGAAAAAACCTACCATAGCAAATAGTTGACACAATTAAAGAATAAATTCGATTACGTTCCTTCTTATATGTTGTTTTAATTTAGATTTAAATATAATATAATTCGAGATGGCTTCCAAGTCGTTTGGAACACTATTGTATTTCAGAGAACCATGACATGAAATACGACTTGGCCCTAGGTTCGTGTATGACCTACTTCTCGGTAGTTCGTTAGCATACTTAGTATTTTGAGTGATAATTCTTCTTGTTGGTAAACTAATAGTGCAATGAAAATTTCGGTTGTGTATGATATTATGTATGAAAATTATTGCTTGCAAGTCTCGCAAGCCTAGGACAGGGATTACTTTGTGGTTTAAATCGTTGTAGAGAGAAAAAGTGGGGAACAGTGGAGGCAGGTTGTATATTATTTTCAAGCATCTGTTTTGAAGTGTTTGTATCTTCTTTATCTTTGATTTAGCGGCATGACCCCAAACAATTAAAAGGTATTGAATTATTGAATGAATACACGCATAGTAAAAATTTAACAATGCTTCCGTGGGTACAAAAGAACGAACTCTTTTCATAAGACCGCATAAAGCAGAAATTTTGGTTGATACATACTTTATATGGATATCCCAAGTTAAACATGAATCTATATCCCAAGTAGCAATCCTGTGACCATTGGGTTTTATATGAATTTTAATAAGGTTTTATTGTGGGAATAGTTAAAGCCTATTGTTTTATGGTGGTCATAAACAATGCTAACGAACAAAGGTTTTATATCACTCTTGAGATATCCATAAAACTCTTATAAACCATGTTTTAAAACTAAACTTTTTGTTAACTTTGAAGTTTTAAAAATAGTTTTATTATTGCTTTCAAATGCGTCATAAAACCAGTTTAGGTCAGCTTTAAAACTACTCAACGTGACTGGATCTATTCGCCATGTTGAATTTGGAATGCAGTGTTGCTGAATAGCTTATACGTGAATCACGCAAAAAGACGCATAATGAGGATGCATATTTTTACCGACATAATGTGAGTGCAATGTGTTTCTGATAAACATAAGATGCTTCTCATTTCCCAAATTTAAAAAATAGCTCAAAAGCGACAGGTAAAAAATCTCCTGGTCATAAGAATCTCCGGTGTTATCCAATAATACCAATAAAGGTTTGACAAAAACAATTCGATTTCTGTCAATAGTAATTATGGTCTATGAGCAGGGTTATTTGAAAATTATTGAACTGTAATTCTAATGTTAGTTTTGATTTGGGACATGAGACACATAGATATGAAATGCTGTTAAATTTTTTTACTTTACTTATGGATCCTGTACACCTCCGGTGGTGCAAAGGGCCGACTTGAAAGATCTCCATCCTGAGCGATGCCCGGCTATCGCTTTAACCTGTTGCCAGGTTAGATTTCGGTCGACTTCTTTTATTTCTTTATTGAGGCTTCTCCGCCATGAGCCTCTGGGTCTGCCGCTGCTGCGATGTCCCGCTGGGTTCCAGTCTAATGCTTGCTTACAGATTTCGTTTCCGCCCCTACGTAGAGTGTGTCCGACCCAGCCCCACTTCCGATCCCGAATTTCTGTTGTTATCGGCCTCTGGTGACAACGACGATGGAGCTCGTTGTTTGAGATCCAGTTGTGAGGCCACCAGGCCCGAATTATATACCGCAGGCATCTGTTAATGAACACCTGCAGCCGTTGAGTGTTCTCCACTGATACACACCATGTTTCGTTAGCGTATAACAGCACAGATTTCACGTTAGAGTTGAAAATTCGTATTTTGGTGCGTTCACTTATCTGCCTGTTTTTCCAGATATTTCTTAAACTCGCAAAGGCAGCTTGATCCGTGCGCCTATGTCGATCTTGGTACCGCCGTCTGACGCCATTTGGCTACCAAGATATTGGAAGCTTTCAACATTCTCCACTGGTTGCCCGGCTACTGTGAAACTGGAAGGAGTCACCGTGTTTACATCCAACGATTTGGTTTTGTTGACGTTGATGACTAAACCTGCCGAGGAGGAGCGATCGGCAAGGTCGTTGAGCTTACTCTGCATATCAGAGCGCCGTTGCGCGAGTAGTGCAACGTCATCCGCCAATTCGAAGTCGTTTAGGTGCTCCATGGTTATAGGCTGCCATAACAGCCCGCGGTTTGGTTCACGGTCAATCGCATCTACCAGAATCTCATCGATTACGATGAGGAACAGTAACGGTGATAGAATACATCCTTGCCTCACACCAGCTACGACCCGGATAGGGTCGGACAGGACCCCATTGTGCAGCACTCTACACGAAAAGGCCTCGTACTGTGCTTCGATGAGGCCGATAATTTTCTCAGGAACCCCCTTGCGTCTCAGGGCGCCCCACATATTCTCGTGATTGAGACGGTCGAAAGCTTTTTCGTAGTCAATGAATACCAAGTAAAGGGACTCTTGGAATTCGTTGACCTGCTCCAAAATGATGCGGAGCGTGACAATATGGTCCACACAGGATCTTCCGGCACGGAATCCGGCTTGCTGCCGCCGGAGAGTCGCATCGATCTTCTCCTGAATCCGGACTAGGATAATTTTGCACAGAACTTTGAGAACGGTACACAGCAACATAATGCCTCGCCAGTTATCGCATACAGTCAGGTCACCCTTTTTGGGCACCTTCACTAAGATACCTTGCATCCAGTCGACCGGGAAAGTTGCGGTGTCCCAGATATTACGAAATAAACGATGCAGTAGTTGAGCGGATGTCATGGGGTCAGCTTTGAGCATCTCGGCTGATATGCGGTCAACCCCTGGGGCTTTATTCGATTTCATGCTTTGGATGGCTGTTTGAATCTCTAGCAGTGATGGAGCTTCGGTATTGACACGTGTTATACGTCGGATCCTAGGCAGATCATGCCGAGGTGGTGATGGCCTGGTTGGCACTTGAAAAAGTTGTTCGAAGTGCTCGAACCAGCGTTTCAGCTGGTCAGTTGGGTCGGTCAATAACTGATCATTCGCGTCTTTCACAGGCATCGTTGCATTCATCTTCGCCCCGCTTAAGCGTCGTGAGATATCGTAGAGGAGGCGAATGTCCCCGGTTGCGGCGGCTCTCTCTCCTTCGTCAGCCAGAGAGTCTGCCCACGCTAGCTTGTCCCGTCGACATGAGCGTTTTACTTCCTTCTCAAGAGCCGTGTATCGTTGACGGGCTAAGACTTTGGCTCCTCTGGTTTTCGATCGCTCTATCGCGGCTTTGGCTTCTCTTCGCTCCTCTATCTTCCTCCAGGTCTCATCGGTGATCCATTGTTTTCTCTGGGTGCGTAGTTCGCCCAGATTGTTCTCGCTGGTGGCGATGAAGGCATTCTTGATGGCGGTCCATTGGTCTTCCACGCTGCCACCTTCCGGAATATCTGCAGCACGCGTCTCCAGTTCTTCAACGAAGGACCGTTTCACCGTGGCATCTTCCAGTCGGCGTGTGTTGAATCGTCGTCCAACTCTTTCCTCCTGCCGACGAATCCGCGCAATGCGCAGGCGTATTTCGCCGATGAGGAGGTGATGATCAGACGCGATATCGGCACTACGTTTATTCCGTACATCAAGAAGGCTCCGTTTCCATTTTCGGCTGATGCAGATGTGGTCGATTTGATTTTCTGTAAAGCCGTCACGGGAGACCCACGTGACCTTGTGAACCGGTCGATGAGGGAAGAGCGAACCCCGATCACCATGTCGTTATTACCACAAAATTCTGCGAACAGCTCTCCGTTTTCGCTCATTTCTCCGAGACCATGGCGTCCCATAATGCGCTCATGGTTCGAGTTGTCGGATCCGATCTTCGCATTGAAGTCGCCCAAACAGATCTTGATATCACCCTTCGGAATTCTATCTACGACGGCATTGAGTTGACTGTAGAAGTTCTCTTTGTCTTGCAGATCGGCAGCATCGGTTGGCGCATAACATTGGATTATAGTAAGGTTTCGGACCCGTGTTCTAAATCTGGCAACGATTATCCTTTCACTTATAGGTTCCCATTTCATAAGCGCAGAGTGTGCCTGAGCGCTTAGTAGGAAGCCAACTCCGCGATGCCGGGGAGCGTGTTCACCTCGTAAACCAGAGTATAGCAGAACTTGTCCCGACGGCGTTCTGTGTTCTCCAAAGTTTGGCCAACGGACTTCACTCAGTCCCAGGATCTCAAGCTTCATGCGGCGTGCCTCATTGGCAAGTTGTGCCAATTTACCCTGCTGGGCTAGGGTTAAAACGTTCCATGTTCCTATTTTTGTCCGTTGTTTCGCGCTAAGAGTCGTCGCCGTTAAATCAGTCCGTATTCTTTCATTATCGGATTCTCGAACAAATTGATGTTTCGGGAACAGTAGGTTGTTGGCCCAAGGTTCCCTATCCACCGGGATGGGGCTGCCATCTTAGGTATAGCTTCCGGGGAATAGCATTTCATACTCAGCCGCTGGATGCCAGAACAGACGCTGTTGGAGCCGCACCTCCTTGGTGGACAGACGCTCGATCAATCGGGTCAAATTTGTTTAAAGTCCCACCCAACATCAGAACTAGGCTAGTGCGCTTTGAGCGGCACACGGTCGCTTTGATAGGGCCTGCTTGGGGACACATGCAGCTTTTTATAGAAGTTCAACAGAGCCCACTGTCGAACCCCACCACATCCTAGGCAGACCCCACAGTACGCACCCTCTCACTCTAGCTGATGTCAGAAGGACAACAGTGCCCAGGCTGCACTACCAGCTAAGTACGCAACCCTTAGCTGGCGGTCAATTATCATCGGAAGACCCGTGGAAGCGTGAGTATTGGAACTTGTGAGGACCAGAGCTATGTTAGGCGCCCCTTCCCGGATGTCAACTCACCATTTCGCAGCCCAATGCTGTTAAATATATGCACTTAATTGGATTGCGGCTTTTCATGAAAAGCCGATGCGATGAAGAATCATTTTATTTCACAATGATATCGAGTTTCTAAAAAAGGTTTCTAAAAAAAGTGAAGGAGGAAATAATTTTTACATTTTTGTCCTCCTGGTGAAAGAATTTGCCCTTGTATACACATATTTGATTCCTACGAATTACACCAAAAATACGAATATGTAATATTCCATATATTCGTAGTTTCACTAATTTCAGGAAATTACTAACATTCGTAGATTTCTTATACGGATCCGCAAATCCGCCGAGAGTTTTTATTTCCACAGATTTGGCATCTTTGCCCGTATGATGGAAAAGTGCTTCCCGCCTCTGCCACTAGGCTGCGTGTTATCGAACCGAAGGCCATCTGTTGTAGGGAAGTGTAATCATGACAAAGTTTTATAACAAGTCTAAAACGGTCATGACGTAACCAAGGAGAATTATTAAGGTTACCACAAAAGCCATTGAGCTATTTATCGCCAGATTTTTTGTTTTCATAAAAAGGAATGTCGCCATGTCGAAATAATGATCAACGTCATAGCCGTGATTGAAAAAAATACATCAATCACGATCAAATAGACTATTCGTGAGTGGAATTAAATTATTCCTAACGTTTTTGGATAGAACCACGGTTACTTTATTACAAACTATTTGAAATTGAAATATTTTGAGTAGTTTGGAAAATTATTTAATTTCCTATTTTCATGTGATTATTCGATAATTTCGAGGCGCGTTGATTTTAAGCTTCTACAAACTCAATATTCACGATAAATTTGGTTGCGCATGTCATTCTGTTGTATGAACTACTTAAACAATACTTCATTTTCAACATCAACCATTACAAGTAAAATCAGAAGCTTCATTTTCCACACATCAGGGGACATTGTTATCTAGTGAAAATAAAAACAAAGGCAATGGAATGACAATAAATTTAATCCATAATATGAAATTGAAACAGTTTTATTGTTACTCTTATGATGGTCACGACAACCTCTTATAGAGTATCAACAAATTCAATACAATGTTTTATTGCAGTTTTATTACTACTCTTAATACGGTTTTAATAACTTCTTCTAGATTGGTCCATTAGGCCGGAAGGCTATCTTAATGATGTTATGAAGAGGTTTTGGTGGAATTATTAGTTTTATTAGCAACTGGTCATGAAAACCTCTTATAGAGCATGATAAATCTTAAAATGTTACTTGGGATGTAATCCTAAGTATTTGAAAGCTTCAACTTTCTCAATCAGCAAGTTATTAACACTAGTATCAGTGTGCTGGAGGATTTTTTTCCGAAATGAATGAAAAATCATATATTTTGTTTTCTTTATGTTTAAAGAGAGACAATTACCATTAAAAAAGTTGACAAGACTGACCAAGTCCGCCTCAATGTCTCTAATAACTGAATGAACACATGTGTCAAGAGCAAACAGTTTTGGGGTCCCACGTAGCTTTAAATTCCCCAGATCATTTATAAAAATTAAAAATAACAATTGTCCAATGTCACTTCCTTGTGGGACTCCTATATTAATAGACCGAAGACTGCTCCGAACACCATTTACTACTACGAATTGTTTTCGGTCGGTCAAGTAGCTTCTTATCAAATCATTCGCCACTCCTCTAACTCCGTATTTGTCAAGTTTCTTTAAAAGTATTTCATGGTTAATAGTGTCAAAAGCTTTTTTCAGGTCAATGAATAATCCCCCAACTATCTTTTTCCGGTCAATTTCAGTTATTAGTTCATCCATAAGCTCTGTAATAGCATTAACTGTCCCACATCCCTCCCGGAAGCCATACTGGTGTTTATATATTACACATAGTTCAAAGTAAAAAAGTTCACTAAACGACCAGTTAGAAGTTTTTCTAATACCTTATTGATAACTGATAAAGTTGCGATGGGTCGATAATTAGAAGGGTCAAAGACATCACCACATTTGAAAACTGGGGATACCTTAGCTATTTTCAGAATATTAGGATATGAACCAGTAGTTATTATTTGGTTGAAGACTTTACATAAAATGTTGGAAAAAGGGGTTATGTAAGCTTTCAATAAGTAGGCTGGGAGACAATCTTGTCCACTACTTTTATTAACGCCCAGGTGGCTTATTAACGTGCTAACTTCGCTTTCATTGGCGGGACGCAAGAAAATAGGGTTGCTAACACTTTTAACATTTTTCAAATAATCAAAGTTGTTTTTTGGTAGCTTTTTTGCTAATTCGTTACCAATGCTGGAGAAAAATATATTAAACACCTCTGCAATTTCCTCATTTGAGTCTAACAATTGTCCGTCGCTCCATAGCTTTAATTGTTCACAAGCTTTGGACCGACCAAAAATTTCATTCAATTTTTTCCACATATTGGAGTTATTTGAGGTTTTGAGTATATTCTCGAAATAATTACGTTTACTTCGTTTTTTGACATTTTTCACTTTTTTTTGCAATATGATTTACCATCTCTTTTACGCAAATATCGTTAGGATTGCTTTTAAGTTTATTAAGATATTTGTTTTTGCCTTTCTCGTATACTAAGTATACGTAAAGGCTATAACATCACTCCAAAACCAAACTTTTGATAGAAGGCTCGGAGACCCATAGTGTTATATACCAATCGACTCAGCTCGACGAATTGAGGTGATGTCTGTTTGTGTGTATGTATGTATGTGTGTGTGTGTGTGTACGTGTACACATTTTGTATTTTTGGAACATAGCATTACCCGATTTACTCGCAACAAGTTGCATTCGACGGGGAATGCGGTCCCATTGTTTGCTATTGAAAATTGGCCCGATCGGACATTGCATGTTGAAATTATTGAATAATTATTGTTTTTCCCAAGGGTCCCCCCTTGGAAAAAAAATTTCAAAATCGAAAAAAAAAATTTTTTCAAGAATGGTGGGAATACATAGTAATTAATGCAAAAACAAGCAAAATGATAGAAAATATGCGATCTATTCCCCTAAAGTGTTTTTTTGACCTTTCCTATGTGATTTTTTCAGTACATTTTACGATGCACGAGAAAGGCATCATCGCCGCTAGGTGGATTAATCTGGGTTTTTATTTGTACTAGTCGCCAAAGGCTATAGGTCATCCACGGGCAATGTTCATTTTTAATTCTTACTACTTTAGTGAAAGTCTTAGTACACTCAGTTAAAAGCTGTCTGTATGTTGTAACAATCGAGTTAAGAGTTGTATCAACATCATCAGTTACTTGAAAACCATTAAAAAATAATGAAAACTGATTGTGTAACTTGGCATGATCAAAGATACTAATTTTTAATTCTTGCTTTCTCCCTTCATTGCTTACCAAGAAAGAGGAGAGAATAGGAATGTGATCACTAATGTCATTGAATACAGTATGATTTTGTAATTTTGTAGCTAGGTCAATCGGACAAACGAAGTGGTCTAATACATTATTACTGGTTGGACGTGGGGGAACATTATTCGTGCATACATAGCCGTATGATTCCAATAAATTTTTGTATCTAACTACAATATTATTGTTGTGCAAATTAACTGGAACATTGACATCACCGACAACTAGAGTTGGCTTAGATAGCGTGGCGTTTGATAACCAGCCTTCTAAAGTATTTTGAAATAAATTATAATCAAACGAAGGTGGACGATAGACACCAATGACATTAAACAGATTACCTTTGAACTTAACTTCCAAATTAACGTAGTGCATATCATCAATTCTCGGGTACTTTTTCAAAACGGCGTATGTCGCAAAATGTAAACAAACCCGTTTTCAACAGCATATGGCATCAAATTCATCTAAAAATGTGTATATCTTCAAAGCTACATGAAAATGTGTTATTTAAAATGTAAATCAATTTTTTTGCAAAACGGTGTAACATCATTGTTGAAAATATTGCACATACACCGCTTAGCAGAAAATGTACTTTAAAAAGTTTTTTCGAACAACTAAATAGTTCAAAACGTGCGTCTGCTTGTACTTTTTCATCACTGATTTCAAAATTAAGCATGTTGCTTAAATATTCTGATTTTCGTTAAGAAAAAGCATTTTACGTTGTTTTTCTGCAGCAAATGTTGTTACGTCGTGTTGTAAATGTTGCAATTTTTTTGTCGCATGTGCATGAAACGTTTCAACTTGACGCAACATTTCGACGTATCAACAATGCAGCGTATGGAGCAGCGTAACATTTCGACGAAAGTAGCATGACCTCGGTCATGCTGACTTATCAAAACGACGTATGTGATTTATCTGTTGCAGAACGTTGTAACATATATTTTTATCAAAATAACTGAAATCTCGCTTAACTTTTCAAAAGGACCTAAGTAACATTTTTTTCATGAATTAATTTGATTAGCGCAATCAACAGAACAACATGAAAGCTTTTGATTGCAGTACTCAAATTAATTCATGAAAAAAATGTTACTTAGGTCCTTTTGAAAAGTTAAGCGAGAAATGTTCACACGCAGTGCAGATTTCAAAGTCAGTGACGATGAACCTTTTCATAATGTATCGTTGAGGTGTATTCAATTGCAATAAAAATGTTTAGTTTCTAAATAGGAATAAGGTGGAGGTTGGTACTCGGATTCTGATGGCTTTTCCGCAAACGTGACCTTTAAGTGGTCTTGTTGTGTAGGGGTTATCACGCCTATCTAGAAAGTAGGAGGTTGAGGGTTCGAGTCCCTCCAAGACACGTGGATTCTTTTTCGCAAATTTCATATCAATTTGTCCATATCGAAACATGTGCTGTGCATATGCAGAGCCAAGATATTTAACAAAAAAATGGGTTTCGTGCGGCCGAATAATATGCAATTAATTGTAATCAAGTGTCGGTCTTTCACCGTCATTAGTCGTCTGAGTATTATATTATATTTTTGGCACCTCATATATTGTAAACTTAGCCGTGCGGTAAGACGCTTGGCTACAAAGCAAGACCATGCTGAGGGTGGCTGGGTTCGATTCCCGGTGCCGGTCTAGGCAATTTTCGGATTGGAAATTGTCTCGACTTCCCTGGGCATAAACCATAATTCCCATAATTCCATTACCCATAATGCAATTACCCCGAAGGCCACTACCCCGAACTCCACAACCCCGAATGAGTCACTACCCCGAGTGCCATTACCCCTAATGGGACACTACCCCGAATGAGTCAGTACCCCGAATCAGTCATTATTTCAAGTTTATACTTTATTTCAATGAAAAAAATGTTACTCAATAAAAGTTTATTAATAATTCATATGAATGAACAATAATTGGAACTGAAACTATTTCAATGTAGTATGGAACTAAGTATTCTTACTCCGTAAGATCCCGTTTGCACGTTTTCATGCACAATGCAGAGAGTTGGAGGCAATTGCGGTCCACGTCAAGGGCAACAAGGTAGAAGTTGTTCCTTGGTCGCTGTATCCGGATTCTGGATAAAGCGTGGTCTAAAACTCAAAATCGACGAGGGGGTGAATGGGTGAGTACGAGTGAGTGAGTGATTAAGTGAGTGAGTAAGAGTGAGAGTGTGAGTGAGCGAGTAAGAGTTAGTGAGCAAGCGAGTAAGAGTAAACGAGCAAGAGTGAGTGAGTAAGAGTGAGCGAGAAAGAGAGAGCGATTGATTCAGAGTAAATGAATGGGTAAAAGTGGATGAGTGAGTAAGAGTGGTTAAGTGAGTAAGAGTGTGTGAATGAGTAATAATTAGTGAAACAGAGGAAGTGAGTGAGTAAGGGGGTTTGTGTATGAGAGTGAGAGAAAGGGAGATCTTGTTTGTCTTCGGGAAGTTGCGTTGACTTGAAGAAGGCATCATCTCGTTTCGCCTTCTATCGAGCAGACGTTACTTTTAAAAGGCAATATTCCCTCTGTGTACCTGATCGAGGTATAAACACGTTCATTAAAAGCAGGTATTATCTCCTCTGTCTGCCTTATACTGAGCAAACCCGTCCATTTAAAGAAGGCATCATCTCCTCTGTCTGCCTTATACCGGGCACATGCGTTCATTTAAACAAAGCATAATGTCCTCTGTGTCCCTTATACCGGGCAAACCCATCCATTTAAAGAAGGCATCATCTCCTCTGTCTGTCTTATACCGGGCAAACGCGTCCATTTAAAGAAAACATCATCTCCTCTGTCTGTCTTATCTCTGGAAAACGCGTTCATTTAAACAAGGCATAATTTCCTCTGTCTGCCTTATACCGGGCAAACGCGTCCCTTTAAAGAAGGCATCATCTCCTCTGTCTGGCAAGGCATAATTTCCTCTGCCTGCCTTATACTGGGCAAACGCGTCCACCTAAAGAAGGTATCATCTCCTCTGTCTGCCTTATACCGGGCAAGCGCTTCAATTTAAAGAAGGTATTATCTCCTCTGTCTGCCTTATACAGGACCAAACGATTTAATTAAAACAAGGCATAATTTCCTCCGCGTGCCTTATACCGGGCAAACCCTTCCATTTAAAGAAGGCATCATCTCCTCTGTCTGCCTTATACCGGGCAAACGCGTCCATTTAAAGAAAACATCATCTCCTCTGTCTGTCTTATCTCTGGAAAACGCGTTCATTTAAACAAGGCATAATTTTCTCCGTGTGCCTTATACCGGGCAAACCCGTCCATTTAAAGAAGGCATCATCTCCTCTGTCCGCCTCATACCGGGCAAACGCTTCCATTTAAAGAAGGCATCATCTCCTCTGTGTGCCTTATACCGGGAAAACGCGTTCTCTTGGAAAAAAGGATCTCTTACTCCATTTCGTAGAATAGTACTTTTCCAGGTCATAATGACAGGAATGATAGTTAAAGCCAATTAGAAGAAAAATCCAAACTGTTGGTTAAACTGGTTGGTTAAAAACTGGCGATTCATCGATATCTGTTGGAGTTAAACATAATATAGTAGCCGTTTAATAGCTGAAAAAAGTTTTTGGTTTTCAGTTAACGAATGCCGTTCGATAACTGCAACGCATTCTAGACGTCAAAAGGGTCATGGGTTCGAGTCCCATCGAAGGGAAAGTGGTTACCTCCAATACATTTTTCAAATCAATATCTCCCACATAACGTACATATTCACATATGAGTTTCCATAACATTGTAAAAGTCAAAAGGTTGTCAATCGACGTCAGATGCAATAAAAGTGCATCTAAAGGTGCAGCGCTACGCAGCTGTCATTGAGTTTGATACCAGTTTGAAGTTTAACGGTCCGATAACTGCAAAACTGTTGCAACTATCGAATTGCAGTTAAAAAGCATTGCAGTTAAATGACTTTCAGTTAACGAACGTCTACTGTAATTTTTTTTTTTATCTATTGTGTTTATTTGACAGGCTCAGGCGTGTATAACACTTAACGGAGCCGAGACTTTATGATATTTACAATCGATATCATCTTATTATCAACAGTTAGTAAGGGGAAAGGGTATAGACCAAGATACTCGTGGCGACTCAAGGTTAGATTGCGTAATTTCAGGACGGACTAGGTTATGATTTAGGTTTGAGGTATTTCAGCTGCTCATCCGGGTATTTGACGTCAATAACGGTATGGCGTAGCGTCGGGCTCGAGTTGTGGTTCGTCAGGAGCATCTTCCGGATGGCCATAGCTTCGTATTACACAGAACAATAAGACAAAACAAAAACGAGAAAGAAAAAAGATAGGGAATTAGACTTTTATGTCAGACGAGCAAAGAAAGGCATAGATGGCCTGCATATAAACCACATCGCGATCCCCACAAACACCTCTTACTTCCCTGTAGGGTTGTTTACCTCGGGCCACAAGGGTATCCAATAGTTGCTCTCTGGAGGCGTCGTTTTCCGAGCAATACCAAACTACGTGATCGATGTCATCGTAACCGGCTCCACACCTACATAGGTTGCTATCAACCAGGTTTATTCTATAGAGGTGTGCGTTTAGTGAATAGTGATTGGACATAAGTCTCGACATCGTGCGAATGAAGCCTCGGCTTAAGTCCTCACCTCTGAACCACGCTCGCGCAGAAACTTTAGGAACTATGGAAAAGAGCCACCGTCCAAGTTCATTGTGTGACCAAATCATTTGCCAATTTTGAAGAGTACTCTGACGGACTAATGGGAAACACTCGTTGTTCGAGATTTGTCTATCATAAACTTCACCTTCCTGTGCGCCCACCTTTGCTAGCGAGTCCGCCTTCTCATTGCCATAGATTAGGCAATGGGATGGGACCCATACAAAGGTAATCTTAAATGATCTTTCGACCAAATCACGCATCTGCTCTCTTACAGTTGTAAGAAAGTAAGATGCGTGCTTAACAGGTTTTATCGACCGGAGTGCCTCGATAGAACTAAGACTATCCGAGAAGATGAAATAATGGTCTACGGGCTGATTGGAAATTATCCCCAAAGCGAAGTTAATTGCTGCCAGCTCAGCAACATAAACCGAACACGGTTCTTGAAGTTTTCGGAAGGTGGTTGAATTTACGTTGAAAACACCGAAGCCAGTGGATCCGTTAATGCGAGAACCATCAGTGAAATATCTGTTATTGCAATTGACATGTTCATATTTTTCAGAAAAATGGAAGGGATAGATATTTGTCGAAGATGATCTGGTATTCCTTGAATAGCGTGTTTCATGGACAGATCGTATTCAATTGAGGAACTGTCGTTGACGAAGTGAACTCGAGGTGGATTATAACATGGAAGACAGAGATCTGTCGATATGTAGTTGAGATAGACTCGCAGGTATCTTGAATGATGAGCCAGTTCAAGCATATTATCGAAGTTTTCTAATACAAGTGTGTTACTTGTTCCACATTTGATCAGTATTCTAAGTGAGAGCTCCCAGTAACGGTGCTTTAAAGGAGTGACTCCAGCAAGCACCTCCAGGCTCATGTTATGCGTTGAATGCATACAGCCAAGGGCAATACGCAAACAACGATATTGAATTCGTTCCAATTTGATTAGGTGGCACTCAGCTGCTGAGAGGAAGCAGAAAGAGCCATACTCTAAAACAGAGAGAATAGTCGTTTTATATAGTTTGATGAGGTCTTCCGGGTGAGCGCCCCACCATGTTCCGGAGATAGAACGGAGAAAATGGATCCTTTTTCGGCATTTCTCTAACAAATAATCAATATGGGTCTTCCAGGTACACTTAGAATCAAACCAGACCCCAAGGTATTTAGAAGATAAAGATTGGTTGATGTCATCATTCAACAGCTTTAGTTTCAGTTGAGCAGGGTACCGCTTCCTAGTAAACACAACCAACTAAGTTTTTTGCGGAGAGAACTCGATGCCTAAATGTCTGGCCCAAACAGTCAGGTTATTTAGGGAATTTTGCAATGGTCTTTGCAGGACTTCTGCACATGAACCTCTTAGGGAGATCACGGCATCATCTGCAAGTTGTCTAAGCGTGCATTGTCCTTCCAAACAATTGTCAATATCTTTAACATAGAAATTGTAAAGCAAGGGACTTAAGCATGAACCTTGGGGAAGGCCCATGTACCTATTTCTGGAAGTTGTCAGAGTGCCGAGAGTAAAGTTCATGTGTTTTACTGACAACAAATTGTACAAGAAATTATTCAAAATAACGGGTAATCCACTACTGTGCAGATTTTCCGACAGTACTTCTATGGAAACAGAATCAAAAGCGCCCTTAATATCCAAGAAAACTGAAGCCAGTTGATCCTTGTGCGCATAGGCCAGCTGTATATCTGAAGAGAGCAACGCTAGACAGTCATTTGTTCCTTTACCTTTTCGAAACCCGAATTGAGTATTTGACAGTAATGCATTTTGCTCGACCCAATGGTCAATTCTTGAAAGGATCATTTTCTCCAATAATTTTCTCATGCATGATAACGTCTACTGTAATAGAATACTATAGATTCTAAATGTTTTCGGGATAATTGCCTTTCGGGGCAATGGATTTCGGGGTAGTGTCCCATTCGGGGTAATGACTTTCGGGGTACTGTCCCTTCCGGGGTAATGGCCTTCGGGGTAACGGCATGCGGGGTACTGGGATTCGGGGTACTGGGGTGGAGCCATCGTGTTAGCCTCATGATATACGAATGCAAAAATGGTAACCTGGCTTAGAAACCTCGCAGTTAATAACTGTGGAAGTGCTTAATGAACACTAAGCTGCGAGGCGGCTCTGTCCCAGTGTGGGGATTGAATGCCAATAAGAGAAGAAGAAGATATTGCAAACTAAATACCTACAGGGCATTGTTTGCTACTATTGCCGCGGATATTGTGACAGTCCCAGGTATCCGGTTCACGCTTTAATTGGCAGCGGTGGCTCTTTTCGGCCTTCTACTCCTGAGTACTCAGTACGAATAAGGGCGTCCTTGTGATGTTTTGCTGTACCTGTTATGGCTAGCTAGTGCATCCCCATCCCCTACACTCCCTGAAGCCATCCTTCTTGCTTCAGCAATGATTCCTTTTTACAGCACTATTCTTCATAACGAAAAGGGCACCATTACGGAGCATGCGATATGATCAAATTATTCATAGTACTACTTGACCAACACCCCCAGCTGGATAGAGGATAGAGGATGACACACACACATTAATATCATACATTATCTGGGGAACCGTTGCATCATTTCGATTTGATGCATTCTTTTCAAAGAAGGAATCACATTCACCGTTGCCTTATTACGGACAAACGCATTATTTTTGTTTACAAGGATTCTTATCTATCGTTGTCTTCTACTTCTTAATAAGGTATATACAGGACAGGAGTGTGATGTCGAAGATAGAAAAAATATTTACCAAAACGCTTTCAATCGGAATTGCTATTTGCGATTCTACTTTTAATAAATAATGAATATCTTTATAATTTAACAACACACCTTGGAGGATCAAGAACATCTAATACTATCGAGGGACTTTACTTACTTACTTATGGATCCTGTACACCTCCGGTGGTGCAAAGGGCCGACTTGAAAGATCTCCATCCTGAGCGATGCCCGGCTATCGCTTTAACCTGTTGCCAGGTTAGATTTCGTTCGACTTCTTTTATTTCTTTATTGAGGCTTCGCCGCCATGAGCCTCTGGGTCTGCCTCTGCTGCGATGTCCCGCTGGGTTCCAGTCTAATGCTTGCTTACAGATTTCGTTTCCGCCCCTACGTAGAGTGTGGCCGACCCAGCCCCACTTGACAACGACAACGTGACAACGACAACGTGACAACGACGATGGAGCTCGTTGTTTGAGATCCAGTTGTGAGGCCACCAGGCCCGAATTATATACCGCAGGCATCTGTTAATGAACACCTGCAGCCGTTGAGTGTTCTCCACTGATACACACCATGTTTCGCTAGCGTATAACAGCACAGATTTCACGTTAGAGTTGAAAATTCGTATTTTGGTGCGTTCTCTTATCTGCCTGTTTTTCCAGATATTTCTTAAACTCGCAAAGGCAGCCCTTGCTTTCTTGATCAGTGCGCCTATGTCGATCTTGGTACCGCCGTCTGACGCCATTTGGCTACCAAGATATTGGAAGCTTTCAACTATCGAGGGACACTGAGCTTATAATCTCTAATAAGACACTCTTGAACGTATCTTTGGACGCTGCTCTTTTTGAACGCATACATTCGATTGCGAGGATGTGTTTGCAAGAAGTACTTTATTTTCGGGGAATTGTTTCATTTTAGAATTTTTTTTTCGGAATATCGGTTTTCGGGGAATTGTCGTACAATCCCGTAGGACATGTCCATGAGTATGGTTCTTGTGTGGCAAGTACAATGGATACACCATGCCTAAGGAGTCAAGAATGATTCCCAACCGAAAACATCCTCAACCGGACCAAGAATCGAACTCGCCATCTCCGGATTGGCAATTTTAGGCGCGTTCGAATGAGTTTTTGTTTAACCTCAATCAAACTACACGTTACACTCGGCATACAGTTTACAAAAAAGAAACCCTGCTACATTCCCTACCCCATATACCCAACATTGCAGTGATTTTTCATCTGTTGGTTCTCTGTGTAATTACAGCTGGCCTGGCAATAACGGAGTAGCCACCGTGGGTGGTCAATAAAGCTCATGCCAATCCTCGAAAACGAATGTTTCCAAAATCGAAAGGCGTCTGTACCTGCACTTTGAAATTTAAATTATTACCAATATTTATCTATTTGATTTTGATTTGATCGGGTAAATTTGAATTTTCGGAATTCGTGTGTTACTGAATATCGTATGCTGGTCCATGTTGAGTACCACAAACGTGCTTTCCCTATGATGTTGTGCTTTTTACAATTTAGTTAAGTTAGTTTAAAACAAAAGATCATCTTACGCTTGATTTTACCTTTATTTTATAGGCTACTTACAGAGGCTACATAGGCTCTGCTCTATCTGTGGAATTGTAAGAAACTCGATATTTTAAAGCTAATCAACACTATAAAATGTTTATTACCCATCATTATTTAGTAAACATCCAAATTTGATCGGGTTTTTTCCATGAAGGATTATCAAACTATAGGCCAATTATGCTGTCCCCTATGCATACTAATTGCTATTAATGAATGGCTTTCACAGTTAATTAAAATATTTGCCATGAATTAGTCGAATCACAACACAATCCAACCCGTATTAGATTTCAATTTCCAGAAACATTGCTGCCTCTGAATTGATTCGAATTTATTGGTCTTTGAACGCCAGGCTCATAATGGCATCACTTGGAGCATCCATTTCTCATAAATCATCAATTTCGGCAAAAGCTACCGGAAAACAATACATTCCCCGGCGAACGTTGTTCATTCCCAGATAGATATTGAACCGAAAAAAGAGCCGAGCTTCCGCGAATTCCGGTGGGTGCGCGCATAACCAAGCACGATGCCGTCCGAGGGAAGGGGATGTGGCAATAACGAGCTCGAATTGAAAAGCGTAATCAAAACAGATTTTCATTAATTTAAATTCTATTATAATGGTGCACTTAATTTTTATGAGTTCTGAATGGGTGAATGTCGGCACGGTCGGGTCCGTATCTCGCTCTATCTCGCTTTTCACTGCCGTCGCTCGGTCGAGTGTCTCTCTGTGAAGTATCTAGGCGTGGAGCGATATCGCGCGCGTAGGTATAGTCGTCCAATGGATGCGATACCGTGCCGTGTTGTCTGTGGTAGGGCTACAGCGGGGATGAGGATCAAAAGTGTTCCCCATTCATTAAGCGAGATTGGGACTCGGAAGAACGACGACAACGCGGCGCGACATGGCAGAATGAGATGAGTTATGTACATAACAGCGGCGAACCGTGCAACTTTCACCTACGCAAGGCCGCCAACCCTCATCTCACCCGGCGCCACTATTCAGTTAAGAGGACAACGGAAGCGCTGAACAATGGCAGTGAGAAAACTCATTCCGGATGATTATTCACGGGAATGACGGCTGGCAACTACAGATTCCAGAAGTATGGTATTTTCAATGGGGAATTGCGCTTTGATTTCATCCGGCAAAAAAATTGGATGCGCTTCAAGAGAACCATTTTTTTTTGTTTGGCAATCAGAGCTCTAGAGGAGATAAAACTTTCAGCGTATTAGTCGTCTTGAGAAATATGCATCCCTCAATCAACGAGGCCTCACGCGCGAGCGAACTCGTTAACGATTTTGAAGGAAAGTATCGAAAATGCAAGAATATTCACCGTTCCATGAGGAAAACATATATTAACAGTTTTTAGCTATCGATCACTTTGAGCTTTTTCCAACACTGCCTGCCAATAAAATCAGTTGTACTTGAAACATATTCTGAATTTGGAAGAGTTCAACAAAATAAATCATCTTCATCTGCAATTTCACCAACAATATTTCATAACAAAATATGTTCATGTGATAGCATATACACAGCCGCTTGGAATTGATTGCGCAGTCACTCACGCGAACCATCGCCTCATGTACCGTTTTACAGTTTCAACTGATCTGGCTGATCTCTGGTCACGGTTATAGACTCAAAGGCCTTAACTCCAGGTAATTCTTGGATGGTCGAGAGCATATATTGTTGACGAATTTTAATCTTGGTATCACTAAGAACATGTACCATATTTGAAACAGAATGGCTGACCTTTGGTTACGCGTGTAGACTCAAAGGCCTTAACTCCAGGGATTTTTGGATGACCGAGAACATATACTGTGAACGTATTCTATCATTTGCATCACTAGAGTAAGTCGAATAAAAATAAAACTTTGGAATACCCTACCGCAACATTCATGTTTGCCAAAAATACTACGCCTCAAAATACATCAGATCTTACATGGAAAAATATACTCAAATATAACTGCTCACTAGCGCCGCCTTTTGGATGAAGTACTCATTATACTGAGCACCGCTTTGTAGTCCTGGACATCCTTAACAACTTTACCGAATACAACTTGAGTGTATGTACAAAGCACCTCAAGATAGAGCCATATTTCACACATTTAAGAATATTGCAAGGACACTAGCCCCACATTTTTGTAAAATTCCTAAGTACTTCTCCCATCACAGGGCAGTCCATTCCCACTAGACGATCGTTGATAAAGACATCATCTTTATAAATTCAAAATTTGTTCGATAAAAATATTTTCAATGTACAATATGCCATATATCGGAGTATCTTGAGTAGTCTAAAATAATGGATTCATACATACCACCACCTAGCGGCCAAATTCTAAACTAGACAATGCCTCATATCAAAGCAAACGCCTTCCTGCATAACCTTTTTGAAAAGGTGCAATTCAAAATGGGTAGGATTTTCAGGTATAACCAAAATAAGCATAAAAAATCACTGTTTTCGTATCCTTTTTTACGAAACCCCCTCTCCGCTAGGAACCCGCCCACCTATGGTCAATATCAGGTAACGTCTAAAAGATGATTAAATTATCTTTCGAAACAGCCCAAAAAATCCGAAATTGACCAAACAACCGAAAAGTTATAACAATTCCAATTTGGGGTCAATATGACCCCAGAGCACAGACAACGTAAGTTTTTCAATAAAATTAGACTGTAGCATCTATTTTCAAGATTTTTCAAGCGAATTTGCACCTAGCGGAAAGATCTCGGCGAGTTTTACCAAACTACCAAAAATTACGAAAATCGGTTGAAAAATAAAAAAATGGCAGCCTTTCAAAGTAGCCTGGGGTCATATTGACCCCAGAGCACAGACAAAAGGTTAACAAAGGGACTGGGCATCGGGCCCACTATATTGAATAGAAGAAAGCTGCTTACCCGCGCGCGCGAGCCATATTGTTCGAGATTTCATGGACGACAGCGTCACAGTGGATTGTGGTCCCATCATCGATATCGGTAGTGCTCGTCGGCGTGTTGCTCAAGTGAACAGCAGTACAGCAAATCGTGTTTAAGCATTGAGTGTCCATGTGCAATAATCGCCATGTGTATTGTGTATTGAGGCACATAAATCGGTTCTTTTCAGGATTAGTATTTTAAATGGAGGACACTGGATATATGGCGAATATTCTTCACAGGAACATATAATTTGATGCCAATTATGGGAACATCAGTGATGGCCGTCGGCGGAGGCTGCTGCAGTGAATTCAATCGCCGTGGTAGCGTCTATAATCATTTTACAACGTAAAGTAATTTTATTGCTAGATTGTGCTTAATATTTGGAAACGTGCATACTTGTGTATACTTTTCTGTCGCATCCACTTCGCAACAGCCGCCACAGAGTTCAAGAACGACGCCATTCAATTTTCGACAGTCACCATGAGATTCTGCTTTGTAATGTAATGAAAACGTCTCTCAATAATTAAACTTGCTTGTATTTAATAGGGGATTAAGAAAAATCTGATATGAAAAGTGAAATATTCTTGCAAGATTCGAATATTCGGTTGGTGACTGTTAGTAGTTGTAAATACTCAACAAGGTTTTAAGAAACACGAATCCGGTTTTCTCAGAACCCTCATTTGAAACGGATTTGTTGATTTGAACTGCATTTTCTTTGAAGTGACATACAATTAAATTACAATGATTGCGTCGTTACTGATCCCAACAGCATCAGAGATGGCTGCAGACAATTTATTCGCCGCGGTAGCGTCAACGGTAGAAAGTTGAATTTTCTCGCTAGATTCGGATAATCGTTTGGTTGCTGATATTGATTGTAAAGACACATAACTGAAAATAAAACAAACTTTTTCTGTTGAATCTACTTCATTGGATATGACAAAGCTGCTTTCTCGACAATTTATTAGCCAAAGTAGCTGCTGCAGTCATTTAGCCTCTTCTTCTCCTTCAATGTCTCTTAATTCCAACTAGAATATAGTGTAGAAAAAAAACGAGCAATGGGTAATGTTTTAAACATAACCACGAGTAGACGTAGGACTTGTAGAAACGTAACGTATTTACATTTAACTTCTAACTTTTGGATCTATAGAGTTTGATTATAGGTATTGATATTGGAAACGACTACCTCCATGCTGTGTAGAATTATTAGCAATTTGTTTATTCAAAACTTCTGGAAATAAAACTAATAATTGAATACATAATTAGAATTGCTTTGTTTCTAACTATTAAGCCCTTATTTACTCAAGCAAATGTAGGGCATCTATAGATTTCTTATTGATGATAGTATTTGAAGTTTAAAAAATCTATTTATAAAACTTCCAGACTTGGGCAAAATGTGCTATTTTAGGGGAACTGACCCGTTTTCCAAACAAAGAAATACAGCACCAATTTCGTTGCTTCTTTTTGCTAACATGCGTGCTTACTGCTGAAAAAAATCACAACAATAAGAAACAAGTCAAGGAGCAGTAACCCTACTAAAATAGAGGAGGTACTGCTAATACGTCAACGAAAAATTATTTAATGTTTTGATCCCAAACTCCGAGTCTACGTCAAGTTTAATAATACAATTTCTCAGAAAATGAAAAACAAAAAATAAGATAAAGTTTATTTAAATATTCTTCTGGAAATTATTTTTTACTGACTTTTTTAAAACATTTACATGTAAGACAGCGAAATTTTCTAATCTAATATGGATATTAACACTATTGCTGATTGTGCATCCTTAATTGCTAATGCCTTTTGCAAATAAATGAAAGTAATTATTTTAATCGATTTTTTATTTTCATCAGCGTAGTTTTTTTTTTTCTAGGGTATCAGAACTGTTATAGTATAACCGTGTTTCAATGTACGTGTGGTTTAGTACCAAGCACAACTTAACATATGGTCAGTCATATGACATGACTCATACCCATCCCGGGATCATATGGATTATGAAACCCATCACCTGGATGAGCAGACCAAATCTCTCTAATTTTATTCTTCCTCATCCACCACCGCTGCCCTCGCTGCCACAGCCATCATCGGCCTGTAGCCGTGAACCCCGAGCGATACGATGGGCGATTGCATCCATCGCAACCGACACCACTGCATCCGACCATCATCAAGCACAGAATGACAAAAAAATGCGCCCACTTCTTTTATGCATATTCGCAGACCCACCCACCGGCAGTTCTACTGCCGCTGTCGCTGTGTAGGTAAACACAGCGAACGAACGAACGAAACGAAAAATGCGGGAGCAAAAAGCACGTCTGTACGCGCTGCTGTCACAAATTGTAATGACTCGCACACGGTAGTAGTAGTAGTAAAATTCTTCTTTATTTAATAATTTTCTGTTCTACAATTATTATTTTTCTACATATACAGTGTTCGGCCGGCTTGGCCCTCCAACTTCAATTTTAAATTTTTATGTTTACATTGTTATTTAAGTGTTTATATGATATACTGTTAATATGACGGCCTTTAGGAGGCGCTGGTGTGTTTTTTTAAATTTGTTAACCTAACTACTATGTACACTAATATTTACAATAAAAATTTGATAACCTAGATTGGAACTAGCGCCCTAATTGGAGCCTGATCCGAGTGCAAGCAACGGACCCTAAACTTTTCTTTACACTCACCAAAGCGTTCATGTAAGGTTTTTATTCCGGCCAGACGGTGAACCTCGGATGTTCTTGTCCTGGGAGGGGTGTTGAGGATCATCCTCAGGTATTTGTTTTGGACCCGTTGAAGTTTGAGGTGGTGGGTTTTAGCGCAGCTCTCCCAGACCGGCATGCCGTATTCGATCACAGGGAGGATGATTTGCTTGTAGACAGCAAGCTTATTTTTCAGGGACAATGACGACCGGCGGTTGATCAAAGGGTACAGAAGTTTCAACAAAACGTTACACTTTGTCACCGTTTTGTCAACCTGTTGCCTGAAAATTAGCTTGCTGTCGAGGGTCAAGCCAAGGTAGTCGCCCTCATTGGCCCATTCCACAGTCGTGCCATTGAGGATGATTTTACAGTCCCCAGGCGGAACAAGTTTAGGGGATTTGGAGTGGGGGAAAATGATGACCTGGGTCTTCGCCGCGTTGATACAGATCTTCCAGCTGGTGAGGTACTCTGTCAGGGCATCCAGGCCTCGTTGGAGTTTTGCCACTAGCGCTCTGATCACTCTACCGTTGTAGACGATGGATGTGTCATCTGCGAACAGAGACAGAATGCCGCCTTCTGGAGGTTCTGGCATGTCGGAGGTGAACAGATTGAAAAGCAGGGGCCCGAGGATACTGCCCTGGGGAACGCCTGCGACGATGTTGTGCGCATTGGAACTCGCTCCGCTGATTGAGACCCGGAATGTCCTTGCCGACAGGTAATTGTTGATGATTTTCACCAGGTAGCTGGGAAGATTGTAGCGTTGTAGTTTGTACACCAGGCCATCATGCCATACATTGTCAAATGCCTTCTCGACATCGAGTAAGGCCATGGCGGATGTTTTCGAGACAAACTTGTTCCGTCTGAGGACGTTGGTAACTCGGGTCAGTTGGTGTACAGTTGACCGACCGCGTCGGAAACCAAACTGTTCCTCGAGCAAGATGTTGAGATTTTCGGCAGACTCAAGTAACCGGTGATGAATAGCTTTTTCGAATAGCTTGGATAATCCTGAGAGAAGGCTGATGGGACGATAGCTTTTGGGTGAGGAAGGATCCTTCCCAGGCTTCCGGATGGGGATGACTTTCGCTGACTTCCAGGACGATGGGAAGTAGCTGAGCCGGAGACACTGGTTAAAGATCAGCGAGAGGTGCTCAAAGAACGGAGCACTCATCCCTAGTAGCACAGTTCAGATTGATTTGGTTGCAGCAACTCCAATGTGACTGGATTTGGTCGCATATGAGTTGCAGTGACTGATATGTGACAAGTGTGCTACTCGGGATGTGTTTGAGCTCGAGATTCAGGATGCTGTCGAAGCCTGGGGCCTTCATGTTCTTCGACGATTTGATATAGGCCGTCAATTCGCCAGCTGAGATCTCCAACTCCTCCGAGAAGTCGTTGGGAATCAAATGGATGTTGTTAGCATGCTCGTTGACGGCTGCTTCGTGTGGACTGACGATGTTCTGCCCAAGATTGTGTGAGCTGACGAAGTGACGACCTATTTCAGCGACCTTCTCTGCAGGAGTTATCAAGCTATCCTTAGAGCCATTGTTGACTAGTGGGATCAAAGATGGAATGGGCCGAGGCTTGGATTTTAGAATTTTGGTCATTTTCCAGAACGGCTTAGCATAATCTGGGAGAGTGCGGATCTTATTCGAGAAATCGTTATTTTTGAGGTCCACCATTCTGGCCTTGATAATTTTTGTGATTCGATTGGAGCGTGCCTTAAGCTCAGGCAGTCCAGTACGCTGAAACTGCCTGCGAGTGACATTCCGCAATCGAATCAAATCTTTGGTGAGTGTATCGATGTTTAAGGAGTTGCTTACCTGCCGAGCCGTCGGTACGTGTTGCTTTCGGGCCGCCGTGATCGCCTCCTCGACAGCGCACAGCTGGCGGTCGATACTTTCCGGCGTCTCCGGACGCACCTCGTAGTCGACGGTGTTATCGACGCACTGCTGGAACCGCTGCCAGTTCACTCGGTGGTAGTTCCGCCGTAACTGCTGGTGCCGATTGACCGAGGAGCCCAGTTCCGCTACCACCGGATAGTGATCCGAACTGAGCTCCTGGTAGACGACCGGCTGCGAGGCGTGGTCACTCAGGTTTGTTATGTAGAGGTCGAGGGTTGCGTGGACACCGGACCGACTCAGCCGAGTGGGGGAATCCGGGCTCAAGATCGTGTAGTGGCCTTCCTCCATGTCGTTGCTCCAGATGGTGCCGTTTCGATTGCCGCGACTGTTGCCCCAGGCTTGATGTTTGGCATTCAAGTAGCCGGCAATGATATACTGGCCTTGCCTCCGCGTCAGCTTGACGATGTCCCTCCGAAGGGCAGCCGATGATCCATCGCCGGCTTTGGCTTGCGTTGGACAGTACGCCGCAATGAGCGCGATTGTGCCGACCGAAGTGGTGATTTCGACACCGATAGCCTCGATGACACTGAACTGGAAGCTTGGAAGCAGACGACAGTTGATGTTGTAGCGAAGAGCGATGGCCACACCACCTCCCATGGTCGGCCGGTCGAGTCGCACGATGCGGAAGTCCGGGATGTTGACGTTCACCTCCGGTTTTAGGTGCGTTTCGGTGATGAACGCCACGTCTATTTCCTTCTCCTCAAGAAAATCCTTCAGCTCGATTGATTTGCTCTTTAGCGAGCAAGCGTTCCAGTTGACCAGGCCCACCCTAGCAGCCATTTTCAATGATGAACATGCCAAGTGTGAAGACCTGGTCGAATCGGGTTTTGCAGCCGCGCAGTCGAGTGGCGAGCTGCGCGAAGATCGGCATCAGTTGCTCCGGAGTGTACAGCGGGGCAGATTCTTCCGGTGGGACGGCTTCGTTCTCCGACTGCCGACGGAACCCAGGAGGAGGAAGCGGAGCCATTCGCTGGTGGATGGTGCCGACGATGCTGGAGCTTGGACCGATGCAGCTGCCGCTGCCAGTCGCTTGTGCGGCTGTAGCGGTGGGAGTATTGGAATCACACGACGGGGAGCCGGGATAGCTGGAAAGTTCACCTCGTTGATTACAGGAACACGGTTCTTCTTCGGAATGGTCCTGGTGGAAGCCTTCTTCCGGATTTCCAGGAACTCGGCTCGCTTTGGGCAGCCCTTTGTGGTGGCCCGATGTTTGTCGCCACAGTTGGCGCACTTGGGATCGGCCACCTCCATTTTGTCGCACTCGTCCGTCGGATGGGGTTCGCCACACTTGTTGCAGCGCGGCTTCATGCGGCAGTTCCTGGTGCCGTGCCCGAAATTGAAGCAGTTGGTGCATTGCGTGACATCGCGGTGCACTGGCCGATATCGCTCCCAGTCAACGACGGTGTAATTTATAACGCCAACCAGCTTCAGGTCCTTCCAGGTAGTGGAGCCGTGCTCCAGATGGATCAGGTAAAGCTGGTCGCGATATTTCCTCGCCTTGTCGTGACGAGCGATCTTGTGGACGGCTACTGGCTTCAGTCCGCAACTTTCAAGCTCTGCTTGGAGCTCTTCCTCCTTCATGTCGTGAAGTCCTCGCAGCAAAGCCTTGAGCGGTTTCGTTCCGGGGTGGTCATGAGTGTAGTACTCATACTTGTGGACCTCGAGGAACTCCACGACGGATTGATGATGGTCCCTGTTGGCCGGCATCACTTTCACGCCCTCGCTGCAGAGCCGAAAAGTACATTTCAGCCCCTTAGCGATCAGCTGGCGAATTTTTGGGCGTAAATCCGGCGGATCGCCCTTCACAAACACGGGCGGGCACTTCTCCTTCCGCTCCGGTTGCACCTGCGGCAGCTGCGATCGCTGCTTCTTCCTCTTTTTCGGCGGATTTCCGGCGTCATCAAGCGGCAACGGCGAAAACACGTTGCTCTGCAAAAGCTGCTTGGAGGGGTTACTCGCGCCTCCAAGAGCAGTGCGCTTAGGCACTTTTCCAGCGACCGAATCGGCCACCGAGCCTCCCATGACGGGTCCGGGAGAAAATAACGCCAACGCGACAAGCGAAAACGTAAACAGCGAAAGAACGAGAAAAACACTTCGAAAAAATGCGCGAGCAAAAAACACGTCCGTACGTGTTGCTGTCTCGAACTGGAATGAGATGACTCGCACACGGCAGGCACTGCTTATTTTATACACAAAGAAAATCTTCCGGTAGACCCAAAGGCCCGTGACATACCGCATTCTGATGTCCGTGTTAGGAATGCACAGGATTGGTTACATATGAAATTTTGTCTGGCTTTGACAAGAATTGAAATTCTCAGTAGCTAATCGTTAATAATCTTAAGTTTCAATAAAATAGGCAAAATGGTGGAGAGTGTCCAAGTCGATTGATATATAATTCTTAAAAATCCATTGAAAGATAAAGGTGCTAGTAACGTTCAAAATCTTCCCTTCCAGCGTAACGCTCTCGATTTCCAAAAATTTAAATGACACCCAGTATAGTAAAGAAAGACGTACGTCCTACGTCAAAACAATACTATTTATTGCCCTTGTTCTTCCGTTTCGGACTGTACTGGAGCATAGGAGTGCCTCAGTTATTAGCTGATGTTTGATATAATCTAATGATAAAACAAAAAGTGACTCTCGCTACAACCAGGCAGCCTGTTTTCAGAGAGAATCACTCAAAACCACTCAATACGCATCGAGGCCATACATCGAATAATTAGTGGCATTTTGTGTTGGTTCAACAAGGATATACAGCTGCAGAGTATTAACTCTATCACAACAGCTTCTTAATGCTATTTTACGGTATACAATATTATTGGGTATGTTTAGTTAGCATCGTTGAAATATTTCTTAGACTTCTTCGGATCGGCAACCAGGGTCTTGGATCCTGGCTTCCAGTTGGCGAGGCACACCTCATAGTGCTCGTCGGTGAACTAGAATGCCTGCACCAGACGGAGAGTCTCGTCAACGCTGCGTCCCACGGGCAGCTCGTTGATGGTCGCCTGGCGGAGATTCTGCTTACCATCGATGATGAACAGTCCACGGAATTGGACGCCGCTCTCCTCCTGGAGCACTCCGTAGTCGCGAGCGATCTTCATCGACTTATCGGCCAACAGCAGAATTTGCAGCTCACCGAGGTCACCCTGCTTGCGTGGGGTGTTGATCCATGCCAGATGGGTGAAGTGGCTGTCGGTTGAGCATCCAATTACGTGGTGGCCGATCTTCTGGAATTCCGGAATTTCAACATGAGCGTTGAAAGTTGTTCATTTAGTAGCTCTTACAGGTTGTATCGACGTCATTAAGTGGTCGTACCATGGTTATATCTTGGTAGCATGTTTTATGTGAGACTTGAAGTGTATTATAAAACCGTTGCTCCTGCACTAGAACGCATATCAGGTTTTAATGATCACAATAAACCTGGGCCAACTGACCATGACATGGTTTCATAGCGGTCTACAAGAGGATGTGAGAACTGGGAAGTCTGCATGGGAGGTTTTGAGATTAGGTTTTGAAGTACGCTATAAAACTCTGATAAAACCTCGATTCTTACTTGGGATATTTACCTGTCGTGGCATTTTGTTAGTGGCATTAGATAGGAGAAGAGCGCCAAGGCAAAAACTGCCGCTCATGAGCCGAAATGGCCATAAGAGTATGCAGAAGACTCCGCAGCTCACCAGCGTCATGTTCGTTACATGGGTTAGCTTAGTATCCATGACATGACGTCTTTGTACTATAATTAATTTGTGAAAATAATTATATAAACTTTCTGTCACGCTTTTTGTATGCTCCTAGTGCAGTGGTCCCCAGCATGCTTACTACACCCGATTCTTTGTTACAATTTTTTTACAAAATGCAAAATGGAGCAACTTTGCAAATAAATTGGGTGGGATTTTTTTACACGGCCGTGTATCGGGTGTATCGAGGGCCGCATTGCAATTTAGAACTGTTGAAGCGGGCCGCAGAAATATTTGTTTTTTTTTTTCAATTTGTTTATTTCAAGCAGAATTTCAAAGTATGGTACAAAATTTTGTATAAAAATAAAATTTCAACATATATTATTATTATATTATGTATTATTTTTTTGAATAGCAAACTTGTAAGGACATTTAATTCTGTAGATTTTATCGCCATAGCTGACTATAAGTCAATATTAGTGTTTCTGCTCTTTCAGACTTGACAAGAGGAAGTTCTTGTGTAACCCCATCTTTTTTTAAGTTGGCAGAAAGTATTCTAAACTATTTTTCTTAATGATCTAATGATCATATACACTGACCCCACAATCATGGGTCACACACTAATATGGGTCATTTCCATTTGATCAACATGCAAAATGGAGTGACTAATTATTGTTACAAAGCGACCCATGTATGTGGGATCAGTGTAAATTTATTTTTTTGAAAATAATTGTACAATATAAGTTATTGTACAAATAACTACAGCATGCTTCAAAAATGTTTTTGAAGCCAGGCGAACATGCCAGCAGTATTGAATAGAAATAGGGTAAATCTGCATTCTGAACTTTGCTTTCATTTTTTCCTATCAGTTGAATTTTCTGAAACCTTTTGTTCATCAACATCGGAACTTGAAAAACTCTTGATTTCATTCAATATTTTCCGTAGCTTAACCCTCTTCAACCCAATTTGTTATCGCTACAAATCACTATTTTGCTCTCCAAAATCGATCTAAAAACGGTTGGGCCTTAAAAATTAAAAAAAAAAATGGTGGTTCAACAACATGAGTGGTAGGTACGAGCTTACAGAATCCTTAAATGCAACGAAAAAAAGATACAATGAAAATCTTCTTCTATCATGCAATGCTTAACATTGGGCCACATGTAGTGCATTCCCTGAAATCCTTCGCGGGCCGCAGGAAAAGGCTTGGTGGGCCGCACTTTGGGGATCACTGTCCTAGTGTATGCACTGTCACATAGTCGAGACCCCCTCTCCATGGGCGTAGCCAGGATTTCGAGAAGTGGGGGGGCAACTTTTTTGGTCTTCTAAATCGTAGTTTTATAGTAGTTTTATAAAAACACATGAATATTAACACATGAAACCAAATCCAAACCAAATCTAAACAATAATGATTAAAACAATAATGGATTTAAAAATGCGTGATTTATTGCTCATCAGATATTTTTAAATAAAGTGACAAAAATATTAACTAACTTAGTATTCAGAAAGAATATAAAATCGGTTATAACAATTATTATGAAAATCCTGCATTCTTCCATAAGTTTAAGAAAACTAGAACCATACATCTGAATTTCTAAACAAATCCTCTCTGAAATAATATTTATTATAAAATAGGGAAAAAAAAATCAATATGCAAGCTTTCTCCAGGAATTCCTTCGACAATTATTATTATTATTATCATCTTTATTTAAGAGGTTTTCAGCCCTTGGCTGGCTCACCTCTGGTATCAGAAAAAAAATATATAAAGGATATTACATTATTATTATTTATTTAATCAGACTAAGGCCGAAGTGGCCTGTGCGGTATATAAGAGTCTTCTCCATTCGGCTCGGTCCATGGCTACACGTCGCCAACCACGCAGTCTACGGAGGGTCCGCAAGTCATCTTCCACCTGATCGATCCACCTTGCCCGCTGCGCACCTCGCCTTCTTGTGCCCGTCGGATCGTTGTCGAGAACCATTTTCACCGGGTTACTGTCCGACATTCTGGCTACGTGCCCGGCCCATCGCAGTCGTCCGATTTACGCGGTGTGAACGATGGATGGTTCTGCCAACAGCTGATGCAATTCGTGGTTCATTCGCCTCCTCCACGTACCGTCCGCCATCTGCACCCCACCATAGATGGTACGCAGCACTTTCCTTTCGAAAACTCCAAGTGCGCGTTGGTCCTCCACGAGCATCGTCCAGGTCTCGTGTCCGTAGAGGACTACCGGTCTAATTAGCGTTTTGTAGATTGTCAGTTTGGTACGGCGGCGAACTCTATTCGATCGGAGCGTCTTGCGGAGTCCAAAGTACGTACGATTTCCAGCCACTATGCGTCTCCGAATTTCTCTGCTGGTGTCATTTTCGGCAGTCACCAGTGAGCCCAAGTACACAAATTCTTCTACCACCTCGATTTCGTCACCACCGATGCAAACTCGCGGTGGGTGGCTCACATTGTCTTCTCTTGAACCTCTGCCTATCATGTACTTCGTCTTCGACGTGTTGATGACTAGTCCGATCCGCTTAGCTTCCCTCTTCAGTCTGATGTAGGCTTCCTCCATCTTCTCAAAGTTACGTGCCATAATATCTATGTCGTCGGCGAAACCAAATAGCTGGACGGACTTATTGAAAATTGTACCACTCGTGTTAATCCCTGCTCTCCGTATTACCCTTTCAAAGCGATGTTGAATAGCACACACGAGAGACCATCACCTTGCCGTATCTCTCTGCGCGTCTCGAAGGGACTCGAGAATGCCCTGAAACTCGAACTACGCACATCACCCGATCCATCGTCGCTTTGATCAACCGTGTCAGTTTATCCGGAAAACCGTGTTCGTGCATTAGCTGCCATAGCTGGTCCCGATCGATTGTATCATATGCGGCTTTGAAGTCGATGAATAGATGATGTGTGGGCACGTTGTATTCGCGGCATTTCTGCAGTACTTGGCGAATGGCGAACACCTGGTCCGTGGTGGAGCGTTCGCCCATAAAACCCGCCTGGTACTGCCCCACGAACTCCCTTGCAGTTGGTGCCAGTCGACGGCATAAAATTTGGGAGAGTACCTTGTAGGCGGCGTTCAGCAATGTGATTGCGCGGTAGTTGCTACAATCCAGCTTATCGCCCTTTTTGTAGATGGGACACACGACACCTTCCATCCACTCCTGCGGCAAAACTTCCTCCTCCCAAATCTTGGTAATGACCCAGTGCAGCGCTCTAGCCAGTGCCTCACCACCGTGTTTGAATAGCTCTCCCGGTAGTTGGTCAACCCCAGGGGCTTTGTTGTTCTTCAGCCGGCCAATCTCCTCCTGGATTTCCTGTAGATCCGGAGCCGGTAGAATTATGTCCTGCGCGCGTTCTCCCAGGTCCATCACCATATCGCCATCTTCGTCTGCCACATCGCCATTCAGGTGTTCATCGTAGTGCTGCCGCCACCTTTGGATCACCTCACGCTCGTTCGTAAGAAGGTTCCCGTTTATGTCCTTACATATATCAGGCTGTGGCACGTGGCCCTTACGTGAACGGTTTAACTTCTCATAGAACTTTCGTGCGTTATTAGCGCGGTACAGTTGCTCCGTTTCTTCACGGTCTCGATCTTCCTGCTGGCGCTTTTTCCTCCGGAAAATCGAGTTTTGTCTGTTCCGCGCCTGTTTATATCGTGCCTCGTTCGCCCTCGTGCGGTGTTGCAGCAATCTCGCCCATGCTGCATTCTTCTCTTCCACTAACTGCTCACATTCGCCGTCATACCAGTCGTTTCTCTGATCCGGGGGCACCGTGCCAAGTGCAGCGGTTGCGGTGCTACCAATGGCGGATCGAATATCTCTCCAGCCATCTTCAAGAGACGCTGCGCCTAGCTGCTCTTCCGTTGGAAGTGCCACTTCCAGCTGCTGCGCGTATTCTTGGGCTAGTCTACCATCTTGTAGCCGCCCAATGTTAAGCCGCGGCGTCCGACTTCGACGCGTGTTGTACACTGTCGAGAGTTTTGAGCGCAGGCATACTGCAACGAGGTAGTGGTCGGATTCAATATTCGCACTGCGGTAAGTGCGGACGTTCGTGATGTCGGAGAAGAATTTACCGTCGATTAGAACGTGGTCGATTTGGTTTTCCGTTTCTTGGTTAGGTGATCTCCATGTGGCCTTGTGGATATTGCGGGGAAAGAAGGTGCTTCGGACTACCATTCCGCGGGAGGCTGCGAAGTTTATGCATCGATGGCCGTTGTCATTCGATACGGTGTGCAGACTATCCGGTCCGATGACCGGTCTTTACATTTCCTCCCTTCCTACCTGTGCGTTCATGTCACCGATGACGATTTTGACGTCCCGCAGTGGGCATCCATCGTATGTCTGCTCCAGCTGTGCGTAGAACGCTTCTTTCTCGTCGTCGGGTCTCCCTTCGTGTGGGCAGTGCACGTTGATGATGCTATAGTTGAAGAAACGGCCTTTAATCCTCAGCTTGCACATCCTTGCGTTGATTGGCTGCCACCCAATCACGCGTTGGCGCATCTTACCCAGCACTATGAAGCCGGTTCCCAGCTCGTTGGTGGTGCCACAGCTTTGGTAGAAGGTAGCCGCTCGATGCCCGCTTTTCCACACTTTCTGTCCTGTCCAGCAAATCTCCTGCAGCGCCACGACGTCGAAGTTGCGGGGATGTAATTCATCGTAGATCATCCTGTCGCAACCTGCGAAACCTAGCGACTTGCAATTCCATGTTCCAAGCTTCCAATCGTGATCCTGTATTCGTCGCCTAGGTCTTTGCCGATTATATCGAGTCGCATTATCTCTTATATTGTTCGTAATGATTGGTTTTCTAGGCGGCTTATTGGGCCAGCGCAAACCTCCTGTCTCGTCGGAGGGCCGTCGTGTCAGGGCTGTTTAGCGTCCCACCTAACACCAGGACTTGGGCTTGTGCGCTTTGAGCGGCACACGGTCGCTTTGGTGGGGCCTACTTGCGGATACATGCAGCTTTTTATAGAGGTTTAACAGGGCCCACTGTCAAACCCCACCACATCCTAGGCAAGCCCCACAACTCGCAGATGGCCTGGGGAGGGATCGTCAAGCCCTTGGATATTACATATCATTTGTTTTTAATAAAAAAGGAGATCTTCAGTGTTCCATCATGGATGATGCGTATTCCGGAGGGTGTCCATTGTCGTTGCGGGGTCTATTGGGGTTCCAGGGTTAGTTCGATTTGTGTTCCATTTTTTTTGACAGAGTAGTCCAATTTCGTTGCCGGGTCGGTTTATTTTCGAGGGGTTCAGGTCGTGTTCCATGGTTTCTTGAGAATAGTCCAGTTTCGATGCGGGGATCTTCATTCGTTGGGTTGTCGTGGTGTGATGCCAGGTTTTCTATTATATTCTAGTGTAGAAGTAGGCGTCTTTGAGGAAGTTGATTGTGTTCCTCTCGTCCAGCGGGTTGTTTTGCAGGGCCGAGTAGGCATTGGAGATGTTGTTGGTGCGGGCTGTGTGGTAGATCGGGCATGAGCCGAAGATGTGGTTGATGTTCAGAGTGCAATCACACTCCTCGCATCTGTTATGTAAGCTGGTGCCACCCAAGTTATGGGTGACGTTGGTGTGGCCCGTTCTCAGCCTGGAGAGCACCACTTGCTCGCGACGGTTGTCGCTGTCGTTGCCTGGTAGGGTCGAGTTCTTCAGCATGCGACAGAAGTTTCTCTGCCGTCACCAGTCGTTTGCCCATGCTGTGGCGATTTCTGTTTTTACCCACAGCACGATGAGGATCGGCAGTGTGCTGGGTATGGTCATGGCCCTGAAGATTGCGGCTGCTTCAGCTGAGTAGACCGTGCAGTCGGTACGATTCATCGAGGGTGGAGGAGTAAATTCCGATGCCGACTCTGCTGGCAGTCTTGGACCCGTCCGTGAATCGGATGTCGTGTTTCTGGTACCTTTCCCGGATGCGGTTTTTGAAGGTTTCGCAGAGGTTGTGGAGAGCCGTGTTGGCGTTGTCGTTGAAGTGGTCGTGGTTTCGGCTTGCTTTTGTTCTCTCGGAGTGACCGATGGCCCTGCTGCAGAGGGCGGCGGTGGCTTGGAAATGGAAGGGTAGCACACCGGCCTCGGCGCAGGCCACATCCGCCGGGGTCGACGAGAGCAGTCCGTAGACTATCCGGTTAGTCCTGTTATATGTTGGCCCTGGCAGGGCGATGAGGTTGTCAAGGTTGAGGCTGCTCAGCTCGATGCCGTAGAGGAGTCGGCTGCAGATGATTGCATTCGCTACTCGGAGCCGCGTTGGGCGGTCGCTCATAGATCTTCTTTTTGAAATGCTCTTTACGATGTTGATTCTGGATGCATTCTGGAAGTTTGGTTTCCTACCAGGACCCTAAAGGTTCGGTCTGATAGGAAATTTTTGATGAACTGCAACATGTTGCCGGTGATCCCCCACGACTTCAGTTTTTTTAGTACACCGGGTGTCCAGGTGCGGTTGTACGCCTTCGAGAGGTCTAACGATGCCATTTCGACGTGGTGCTCTTTCCTTCTTGCGTCGTCCAGTATTTGACCCAGTGCGGCGAAGTAGGTGTTGGTACCCTTGCCTGGTCGGAACGCTTGTTGCCTGTTATCCAGGTGGCCGCCTTTCTCCAGTAGCTCGATGAGCCTACTGCTGATTGGCCATTCTCTCCATTATCTTGGAGACTACGCTGGTGAGGGCGATGGGTCGGTAGTTGGGGACGTCGTTGGGAGAGCCGCGGCCTTTCGGAATGGGCACGACGAAGCTGGACTTCCATTGTGTCGGGAGTGTTCCTTCTTGCCACTCCTTGTTGATGGAGCTGAGGACGGTGGTTTTTCCGCCGACGGGCAGGTGCTTCAACATGGGGTAGCCCAGGTCGTCGGGGCCGGCTGACTTGCCCTTTCCCTTCTGGAGGGCGTACTCCAGCTCAGCGAACGTGAAAGGCCTGTTGAATTCTTCTCCGCTGTCGGGTGGGATCTGGATCGCACTGATTTCCGAGGATGGGTCTCAGTGTGTTTTCCGGAAGTGATCCGGGTACTCCAGGTACGATGCGTGTCTTCCAAATTCGTCAGCCAGGGCGTCCGCTACGGCGGAGGGGTCGCGTTGTACGGTGCCGTTGATCTTGAGGGAGATGCCTTTTGCATTTGCGCTTGCCTTGGAAGCAATTCACTCGACGCCAAAGCTCGGCGGAGGGTTGGTTGCTGTTGATTCCGTCCAGAAAGTTTGTCCAGCTTTTCTCTTTTTCTTCCCTGATGGTTTGCCGGCACTCGTTGCGGGCGGCTTGGTAATCCGTACGGAGTTCTTCGAGGTCAGGGTGTCCTGCTTGCAGTCGGTCTTTTCCCCTTTTTAGCGCTCGGAGAGCTTTGCGCCTACGCTTGACGGCTTTCTTGGCGGTGTCGTTCCACCAGTGTACCGCCTTTCGTCCTGGGTTGGGGCTCGATTTTGGTATGCAGCTTTCGGCCGCTCGGAGGATGACTTCGGATAGCTCTGTTGCTGATGTTGGTGGATTTGCTTCCAGCTCGGCCTCGACTACTCGTTGGTAGCCGTCCCAGTCGGCGCGATCGTATAACCACCTCGGTCTTCTGTAGATTTCTTCAGGTTTGCCGTTGAGCGCCAACATGATGGGCATGTGGTCGCTTCCTCGCGGGTCATCGTCCGAGGACCAGAGGAGCTTGCCTACAATAGCGCTCGACGCTAGCGATACGTCGATGGCTGACTCCGTTGTTCCACGCCGGAAAGTGGGTGAGCCATCATTGAGAACGGTTAGACCCGTATCCGAAGCAGCGCTGAAAACTAGTTTGCCGCGGGTGTTGTCGGAACGGCTACCCCAGGAGTGGTAGTAGCCGTTCACGTCTCTGAGAATAAGCACCGGGGCTGGTAGGCTTTCGAAGGTACCCACCAACTTGTTGCGTAAGTCGTTGTGTTTCCCATTCGGAATGTATAGGGATGCGATGGTTAGTGGAAATGACCATTCGACTCTGACGGCTACCATCGGAATTTCCAGCGTCGACGAGTATTTCTGTGGTGGGGATGTCTTTTAGCACGCCAACAGCAGCCGATTGGTAGGCGTTCTGGATTACGTCCGCGAACCACTTATAGCGACCGCCGAGAGCGCGGTCCATGGCAGTTGGCGTGGTCCTGTGGATTTCCTGGAGTGCTATGGCCAGAGGTTCGGAATTGGCTACTAGCAGTTCTAGGTCGCAGATGTTGTTGAAAAACCCGTTTAGATTCCACTGCAGTGCCAGAGTGGTACGCGGCGGGCTGGTGCCGCGCTGGTGCGCTGCTCTGTACGGTGTTGTTCTGGTACGGGGCGTTGGTGGGTTGTTACCGGATGGAGAGGTCCGAGGAAACGTTGTGGGTGGCGTTGCTGGTGAGGAACCCGCAACCGGCAGAGATGGGGAGGGCGACGGGAAAAATGGGGTGATAGACCAGGTTTGTGGTGGGGGTGTGCTCCCCCCCCAGAGCTCTTCCGGAGGCAGATCCCTCGCCATGGTCGTCTGTGGTGGCCGTACTTACGTGGGAAGGAACGGGCAGGATGACGGCGTTGGGGCCGTATCTTCTCCAATGGAGTTTCTCATAGAGAGAGGCAGACGTTGATTCAGCTTCGAGTGGAGGGAAGATAGATGCTTCGTCCGCAGTGGCAGCTCTTTTACCTTGCGCTTGACTGATGGAAGGTATTGCATCCCACGTCGTCCGTCGGGGAATAGAACTTCATCCCGAGAACGCCAACTGTTCTGCGCTTGACTCCATCGGTGTCCCTCGCAGATCTTGTCTTGTCCTGGCTGGCAGGGTCAGCGTCCGAGCGCCGGAGGTTGTCCGCCAGTTCCGGTAGGGGTGTAACTTCCGCACTGACGGGCCCCGGCTACTCGGATGCTCAACTGCGGCCATTATGTTGATGGTGGTGGGTGTTGGTGGTCGTGGAGTGACAATGGGTGGGCTTTCTTGTTCTTGGTCGGTGTTGGTCTCGACTTGGGTGTTGCTGGTTGAGACGAGTGGGATGCGTGGTGGGGGAAGGGAAAAAGTTTGAGTAACTAGTACTCGTCTGTGAGGCTCAGGTTGCTCCTTAATATTGGAATTGCCGTTAATTTGGTGGGGAGTGAAAAGAGTAGGAAAAGGATTATGTTATGGGTGGTGGTTGGGCACAAAAAGGCAAACTGAGCCTATTAAACCATTTATTTCACTTTTGGGATTGCACCACGCTTCGTCTTTGGGGCACCCATAGAAGAGTCGCTACTTACACATTGGTTTCGTTGTGCGCGGTCTCTCTTCGGCGTCAGATTACGTGCGGTTTCCATGTTGTCGCTGCTGCTGAAAATGTCGTAAGCGATCTCCTTGACCTTGCTCTGCTCTTTTGCTTTGCCTTGCTTGTCCGCCTGGTTACCTTCGTTCTTGGCATCCTCCTTCACTCTCCTTCTTAGCCGCTCGATGATCTTGTCTTTGACCTCCAGGGATTCTTGCAGCTTGGTGATAGTTTCGGTCAGTTTGGCCACTTTACTCACCAGATCTTCGATTGTCCCGTTTTGTTGCACGGCTTCGATGCGATTGGCTACCACCGTTTTTCGCTCTTGGTTGGCCTTTTGTAGCTGGTCGATCTTCTTCCGGAGATCCTCTATTTCGCGGTCCTTGCTTGCGGCCGCCACATTGGCGAAGGAAGTTGTTGGACCGGATCCGGAGCGGGTCTCCACCTCCCTACGGGCTTGGGGGTAGGAGATGCCACGGTCAATTTTTACGCGCTGAACCTCAACTTCCTTCAGGTAGAGTGGGCATTTTCTACTTGATGTTGGGTGGTTACAGTTTCGACAGAATTTACAGGCTTGGGTGTCGGTACAACGTTGGCGGGATGTTGTGGAGTTATCGTCAATGGTCATTCCTTCGTCCACCGGGTGGTGCTCACCACAGTTGCCGCAGATCTCCACGGCGCTTGGACACCGCTTCCCGGTATGGCCAAAGCTCCAACTCATCCGATCAGCTCTATGGCGTCAACACATGACACCACGCACTTTGAAACATTTAGGAACGGGTGCTCAACTACAAAGACCGAGGTCCCGTCGCCAAGTTTGCTCATGGTCAGCAACTTTTGGAATTGCGCTTTGCTGCGTACATTGAGCGCGTACGTAGCTCCGCGGTTTTCTCTACTGGCTCCGTCTATGATGCCGCCGAGGAAAGCCTCAACGGATTTGCGAATGAGGAAGGGGTTCGCAGGTAGAGGCCTGTTGATGCCCTGCAGACGCATGACCTGCAGCGGACCGGACGTACCAGCTGGGTCCATGTAGCTTGGTAGTCTTCGACCGGTGTACTCGCCGTCGCGGCGATTGGATGCAGATTGGTTGCCATGATCGGGGCCCCCTGGGTCCTCCAGGCGATGGGAGTGGCCCGCGGCCAACTCCATTTCTCCCGCACACGCGCCGCCAACCGGCACGGGCGGTTATTGTTATTTCCTGTGTGAGACGACTACTTTCGGATTTGGTCCCGAAAATCACCGAAAAATGGCAAACGGGGTTTGCCCTGAAAAAAACCGAACTAACGCCTGTACTTTTCCGTCGCAATGACGAAAAAAAAAGTTCGTCTTACTTCAGTCGTTCAAGTCACCGTGTTAACGAACGGAAAAAGTAATCTCACTCCCGCCGCGCAAGTTACTGTTTGGGCTCAATTCCTCCTTTAGGGATGCTCCCAGCAACTTCTTCGGCAGTGTCTTCAGGAATATCACCATAAATTTTGCCGGGAATTGATCCGAAAATTCCACCATTATTAACTCCAAGAAAATCTTCACGAACTTCTTTATAAGTTCTGCAGAATTCCCTGCAATAATTCAAATAATTTCGCACTGTTTCCCATAATTTTTAAGAATAAGAATATTCCGTTAAAATTCCGCATAATTGCCAGTAAACATTCCTGAGAAATTCAAGAAAAATCTTCGAATTTCTTGTGTAAATTCCATAAAATTTTCCGTGAATTGTTTCGAATAATTCCTTGTGAAAATTTCAAAGAATTTCTCCGGTGGATACTTCAAGATTTCCACTGGGAGATCCTCCAGGAGTTTCTCTGAAAAATTCCTCCTGGAATTCTTCCAGGAGTTCCACCGGCATTTCCACCAAGAATTTCTCTAGGATTTCCTTCGAGAATTATTCCGGTAGTTCTATCGGCAGTTCCTCTGAAAATTCTTCCGGGAATTTCGGCAGAATTGGAATTTATTTGGTCTTCTTCGGGAATTTATATAGATTTTCCACCAGAAGCTCCTCCGAGAATTTCCGAGAATGCTTCTGGTAGTTTCCCCGGGGTTCCTTTGAAAATTCTTCCGGCAGTTTCTTCAGAAATTCTTCCAGAAAATTCCTACGAGAGTTCCTCCTGGAATTCCACCAGCAATTCATCCGGGAGTTTCTCCGGAAATTCCTCCGGGAGTTCCACCAGAAGCTATTCCAGGAAATTATTCAGGTTTTTTTCAGGAAATCATTTAGGCTTTCTTCAGAAATTAAGCTGGAAATTCCTCCCGAAGTTCTTCCGATAGTTTCTCCGGGAGCTCATCCGGGAGGTCCTCTAGGAATTCTTCTAGGAGTTCCTCCTGAAATTCCTCCGGGAGTTCTTACGGGAGATCTTACGGGAGTTCCTCCCGCAGTTCCTTATGGAATTCCTCCGGGAGATCCACCAGCAGTTTCTACGAGAATCCCTCCGGGAGTTTCACCGGCAGTTTCTCCGGATGTTTCTCTGAAAAGGAACTCCCGGAGGAACTCCCAGAGTAATTTCCTGAGGAACTCCTGGGGGATTTTCTATAGGAATTTCTGGAGAAATTATCAGAGGAATTCTCGGAGGAACTGCCGGTGGAACTTCTGGAGGAATTTATTGAAGAACTACAGGAAGAATTTCCGGAGGAAATCCTGGAGGAACTCTCGTAAGAATTCTAGGATGAACTCCTAAAGGAACTTCCGTAAGAATTTCAGGAGGAACTCCTGGAAGATTCTTAAAAGAACCTCCCGGAGGAATTCCCGTAAGAACTCCCAGAGAAATTCTCCGAGGAACTTCTGGAGGAATTTGTAGATAAATGCCTAAAGAAATGCCAAATGAATTTCTGGAAGAAAGGCTGATTGCATTCCCGAAGGAACTACTGGTGGAACTTCAGAGGAACATCCGGTGGAATACCCTAGAGGAAGAGAAAAAATATTTCTAGAGGAACTTCCGAAATCCCATTTCCCGTGAAATTCCTGCCAAATATCCTCCAGGAATTCCCTGTGAAGTTTCTGGAGGTATTACCGGAGAATTTGTTGGAAAAACTTCTGGAAGAACTCCCGGAGGAACTCCCACAAGCACTTCCGGAGGAATTCCCACATGGAAGTCCTGAAAAATTGTTAGAGAAGTTCCGAAAGGAATTTCCGAAAAAATATCTGAAGGCATTCCCAGAAAAATACCAGGAGGAATTAATGCAGAAATTCCCAGATGAAATCCTAAAAGTGTTCCCAGATAAATTGCTGAAGAAAATCCCTGTGGATTGTTCCGAAGAAATTTCTGGAAGAACTCTTGGCAGATATCCGAGTAAATTCCGAGTGAAGTCCGGAAGGAATTCTAGTACACTTCCGCGGAAAATCTCCCGGAGAAATTCCTGAAGGAATTCCTGGAGAAGTACCTGAAGAAACTCCCGAAAAAATACCTGTAAGAATTTCTGGGGAAATACTTGGACGAATTCCAGGAGAAATTCATGAAGATATTTCTAGAGGATTTCTTGAAGGATATTCTGAAGTAATTGCGAAAAGAATTCCAGATTGGAATGCTAGATGATTTCGCTATTGAATGTTTGGAGGTATTCCCGGAAAATTTCCTGGAAGTAATCCCGGAGGAATTAAAGGAAGAGTTCCGAGAGGAATGCCCGGAAAACTTCCTAGAGGAATTTCCGAAGGAATTTCTTATAGATTTACAAGTGCAATTATGGAGCTAAATCGGAGGATTTACGTCATAAATTTTTGAAGAAACTTCTGGTAGAATTTTGGGACGAAATTCCGTATGTATTCTTGACGGAACTCTCGAATGCATGTCTGAAGGAAATGCCGGATTCTTCCTGAAGAGAGAATAGCCGAAGAAATATCTAGAAGTAAATCTTGGAGAGAAGAAAAGAAATCTTCAAGGAATTTCCTCGTAAATTTCCTAAAAAAAAAATTAGTGAGGGGTTTCTAGATAAGGAGGAATTACAATTACATGAGAAGGATTTTCGAACGATTTTCAGAGGAATTTGTGGATAACTTTCCGGAGGAATTCAGAAGTTCCCAGTGGAGCTTCTAGAAGGATTTCAAGGAGAATTTTCGAGCCCGAAATGTTTCCAATTCGAAAATTGTCTAGACCGGCACCGGGAATCGAACCCAGCCACCCTCAGCATGGTCTTGCTTTGTAGCCGCGCGTCTTACCGCACGGCTATGGAGGGCCCAGGAAGGATATCCTGGAGTAATTGCGAAAAGAATTCCAAATTGGAATGCTAGATGATTTCGCTATTGAATGTTTGGAGGTATTCCCGGAAAATTTCCTGGAAGTAATCCCGGAGGAATTAAAGGAAGAGTTCCGAGAGGAAAGGAATGGCCGGAGAAGTTCCTAGAGGAATTTCCGAAGAAATTTCTTATAGGTTTACAAGTGAAATTATGGAGCTAAATCGGAGGATTTCCGTCATAAATTTTTGAAGAAACTTCTGGTAGAATTTTGGGAAGAAATTTCGTATGTATTCTTGACGGAACTCTCGAATGCATGCCTGCATGAGAAGAAAAGAAATCTTCAAGGAATTTCCTCGTGAATTTCCTAAAAAAAAATTAGTGGGGGGTTTCTAGATAAGAAAGAATTACAATTACATGAGAATGATTTTCGAACGATTTTCAGAGGAATTTGTGGATAACTTTCCGGAGGAATTCAGAAGTTCCCAGGGGAGCTTCTAGAATGATTTCAAGGAGAATTTTTGAGCCCGAAATGTTTCGAGTTGTTTTGAACTTTCATATATTATGGATCCTGGATGCCCTAATAAGTTTTGGGAATCTTTTGAATTTCAACCACCTATTTCTGTAAGGTACCCCGGGGCAAGTGAAAATACGGGGTAAGTGGGTACTATGGCTGCCGATCAATCGATAAACGTTTTTAGTGGTAATAATCTTCTAGAAAGATGAAGCAGGACTATCAACGAATACCGCCGACTCTAAAATATTTGGAATCAAAACCATTTGAGGCACCATGCTAATGCTATTGCTTGATCATGGCTTTAAACTACCGGAAAAAGCTATTACTTTTATTTTAATTCAATGGATTTCCAACAGAACAGTTGTTTCTAAATATATCATTGATGTGGAAGATGAATAGTTAGAGCAATTAAATAATTGTGTGACATCGAAAACGATTTATAAGTTTTAATTAAAGCCAAAATTTGCAATTTTTGCTTGCCCTTTAGTTTTAACATACATGGGGCAAGTGGGACATATTTGAACAACAATTTCGATAGAGCCATTTTAACTGTTTTTAAATCGTTGTCTAGTGAAAAATAACTTCGACACTTATATATCATATGGATCTGAATCAGATGCAGTTTGATATCGTTGGTTTCGTTGTTAAATAGTATTGTACATTTAATTAACAAATGTGTATTTTCATTCTTGAATTATCTCCCGCATGAAAAAGAGCAATAGTTATTACTAGGCGATATTTTTTCCGTTTACAGTGCAAATAATCTATTTTTGTTCAACGATAGGTCAACAGATTTTGTCTTGTGTTTTGTTATTTTCAAATTTCGCATCAAATTTACAAATTTTCAAATAGGGGGAAAGACGGCTTTGGCAGGTTTTGTTCTATTATTGGCAGGGGGGTTTTCGTCGACCAAATTTTATGAAATTTGGCCACAATATTCTTTGATATGCAAAGAATGTGTAGGCCAAATTTGAGCCTAGTCAGTCATAAAAAACCCCCTTGCCAATAATAGAACAAAACCCGCCAAAGCCGTCATTCCCCCTAAATAAAGTGCTCAACACATAAATTGGCAATTTCGTTCTATTACAAATTTACAACACTGCGCATCGCCTGAATAAAAACGTTTCTTTTGAAGTACTGATTCATGTAATAATCTGTGTTCTAAACACAGAAACATTCACTCGAATGATGAATAAAGTTTTGCTTATACTTTCCACCTAAAACATTCGGTACCAAAGTCACCATTGGCGTAAATAAGGGGGGGCTTGGCCCTCCCCAGACACACTTGTGCCCCCCCCCCCCAGAAAATTTGAAAATCGATTTCCAAAATAGTCAATTTTTATATACCACAAACATATTTCCTCATTGCATCATACGTCTTCTTCGATCAATTGTTTGGCACAGTATCGAACTGTGCAAAATGATAAGTCCAAGTAGATTTTTCAGATTTTCAATGCCAATCACTTTCATTGCCATTAATTAATCAAGTAATTGCAAAGCGTGCTAACATTCTGGATTTTTGATTATACCACGTTAAAAAACAAGTTTGTTTGAAAAAATATACATTCTTGTTCTGACATCCAACGCCGGTTAGATTCAAACGAAGCTGGAACATTTTTGGACCATTATTTAATAATTAATAGTCGTGACTGTCTATTAGGGTGGCTTAAATTAGTATAAAAAAAAAAACCTTTTTTCAAGTTTATTGATGGGCCGCTATCTTATTCGGTACTATTTATTCCCTGATCTGCCCCAAATCGCAAGTCGAGCACATCTGTATATGGGATCCATATACATATGTGCTCGACTTGCAATTAGCGGCAGTGATGCTCTGGACAAAATTTCAGCCAAATCGGTCAACATTTGGGCGGTGCTAAACTTGTTGGAACTTCATATGAAAAAACATCCAAACACAGTGATTTGCAGTTAGACGGCACATTTTACGATGAAGAACTATGATACTCATTCAGATCTAGAAGGATTTTATACAGAATGTTATGCTGAAAACCGCAAGAAGATTAGAGTTTATTAGGCAACGATATTAGCATCAAATAGAAAAAAAGATATTTTAGTTACCAAATAAAGATTGTCGCCTCTGCACAGATCAAAGTGTGCGGTGGCACGATCAAGACGTGAAAATTTGTCTGCTGCTCCTTAGGGCACTGCTCATAAACATCCCTTGCTCTTTCATTCTTCATAAGTTTTGACGTTTACTGGCCTTGTTGTTTTCTAATTTCTTTGCAGTGAGAAAGAGACAAAGCAGTCCGTGCAGTGCCCTATTGTCAAAATTAGGAAAAAAACAAACGTCATTAAATCAAAAATTTTAGTTGTTATTGTTAAGTTGATTATGTGTATTCATGAAGCCCTACAGAATCATCATTGTCCTAACGATAATGGGGTGAAAATTGATCGTTCCTGCACGAAGAGAATTGGTCCTGGGTAGTGGAACATGAAGAGAAACGCGGAACTGAAGTCGAACGAGATGTAATGGATGAAGCATATTAATAATTGACGGCTGATTCTAATCCCGACGATTTTTCGGACATAATATCTGGCGCTTGCATCTAAAGATATATTCGGTGAGCTCTTTCCAATTGTATTCTCTATTCTACTTCTATAACTATACCAACTCTTTAGCTTGGAAAATAATTCGAAAAGGTTCCAAAACAGTAGTCCTTTTACTTCGATATTGATCTTTGAAGGTTCTTAAAAAATCTAGGATTATAGGCTGCCTAATGTGTAAATAATTATGATTAATAGATATTTGCAGTGTATCTTTGATTTAGTTCAATCCGTAAATTTTTATTTTTAGTAACACTTTTAAACTCATGAATGTGCTTAGGTGGCATCTATATCATAAGCCTCATCCTTATAACATTAAATTTCTTTTCTTATTTCAATATATTCAGATGAGATCGATACACATATCGTATTATTTTGCCCACGAAATCACTTGACGTTACTCATCGAAGATTAAAAACGAAAATGACTAACATATCTATTTTATGGTGCGTGTAATGTATGGAAAATATATATAATTAAACTTATTTGTATCTGTATTTGTATTTGTATTTGTTTTTTATTACGTTTATTTGTTTCAAATAATATTATTATTTTAATTATTTTCATGTGTGCATGTATCCAGATTGTGGGCTGATTTGTAAGTTTTTTTTTTGTGTAGTTTGCATTTTTACACCAAGAAGGAAGAATCATAAAGCCTCAAACACAATGTCGGCGGAGCGGCGGCGAAGACGGCAAATTTGACAGCAAATATATGGGCTAACTGTCAAATTTGCCGATTCCATTGCCGTTCCGCTGACATTGTGTAATAAAGCTGGATATTAAGTAATAAAGCTGGATAATTCATAATTTTAGTTATTGTATTCTCATTGAAATTATTTCAGTTCATATTATAACACATCATATTCTACATTACTTTTATTATTTCTTTTGAAACTGGGTGTGCTTTTCATCTTATCAGTTCTCTGCACAGATAATCCACAAGTTGATGATTGGCGATTTGAGGCAAAATTGTATGACAATATTTAATTTAAATATAACAGTTTCAAATAACATCAACGATTTCCATACATACACATTTAAAGTAAATCACAGCTTTCTGTGAGATTTCACAGATTTTCGGCGGTTTTGGCAGTTGAACAAAGGAAAAAGTCAAGGATTGCCAAGTGGTTGGGCTGTTAAGATTTTGGTGGAATATACCGAAATTCACTGAAATCTGTGAAATGATTTAAGTGTTTAGTATCAGGAAAAAGCATTATCATTACTCATGTACTACAAACGTTTTTTTTTATAATTTATTCACATTTCTTAGCTTCATAATTTTATTAAATTCTTAAAATTTTAATGATGTTAAAAATAAAGATATATATTAATAATAATCACATACTATTCGATGGATATTTTCATATTTTAATCAGTTTATGCCGTTACAAATATTTAATAAGAATAATGTCCTACTGTTCTCCGAAAGGTCAAGGGAAAAAATAAATATTAAGATGAGAAAAACAAATTCCTTGAATTTGTTAAACAAAATTTTGAAAATCCTTAAAATTTTCGATTTTTTTAAGGTATATACAACCTCCCCCCCAAAATATTATTTTTGGGAAAAAAATCCGAGGAAGAAGGAGACATAATTGATTTTTTTAAATATTTGTGTCGGACTTATTATGTTTTCAAGCATGATAATATTATAATGACGATCATCATACGTGTATCTACATATCTACATTAAATACAATTTTAATTTCCAGCTATCAAAATAATTCTACATGGGATAAGTTCACCTTATAGTTTGTTATTTTACATTATATTATAATGCAACTATCATATAAATCATATTATATTCTCGAATCTATTATATAATCGGTTTGGGAGGGAGCATCAGGGCATTATTGACGTTACAACTGGAAGACAATGGAATTGGAGTGCCTACCTGGCTATTATGGATATTATATTTACTATATTAATTGAACACATTATGTTTCTCGCTGTTTTTATATTCTAAATATGTATAACTATTATTTTATAATCATCACATTGCTTCTTATCATGCATATATTTCATTTTAGTTATAATATATAAGCTATATTATAGGGGAACTGTTCCATTTTCCATCTCAATGAACATATATTCATGTCCTCGCGAAACAAACAAACAAAGCACCAAGTTCGTCACTTGCTTTTTGCTCACTGCTGAAAAAATCACAAAGAAACAAATCAAATTCCTTTTCAATGCTTTGTTTTTCATGAGATAAACATCGGAGCTATGAGATGATGTCCAGGAGGAGTAACCCTATATTGTATATATTTGTTAACGAATTTTCAATGGCTCAATGACTTCTTATGCCGTCAGGGATATTTTTCCGATACAGGCCCGAGGTCCAGTGATAGCGGGAATCTTCAACCGAAACATCACCGTATTACTTTGTGCTTACAGGAAGTAGTTATTTATAGCCTAAATTTACGATGAAATTGATGTTTCAGAATAAAGTATTGGAGCGAATCTCAGGATAATCTACCATATGCCTTTCCTTTATAATATTACTGATTTGACTGTAAATATATGAGATGGGGTTGGGAGGGTGCATCAGGGCATCAATGAAGTTACAACTGGACAATGAAGTGGTAGCCAATCGGAGTCAAGGAAGGGAAGTACTAGTCGTTCGCGTCTATTATTTCTATCTCCAACAGTTGTTAACTAGTTGACGCGCCCTTCTTCAAACAAACCATCCCGTGGAAAACTTGACAAGTATTGCAAATTTCATTATTCTTTTTGTTGGATCATTCTGCTGGAAGGAGATTCTCATTTTCCCGTGGGTTTCGTGTAAGTGTCTCTGCTTACAGGTCCACCACCCCCATTTTTGGCCCTTCATACAGTATTATGTTGAATTCGAAATGATATTGAAATTTGACCTTACTGTTAAGTGGAACCGCCTGCAGAGCAAGACTCCAGCCAGGATGGTGGCTTACTACATACATACATACATACAAATAAAGATTGTCGCCTCTGTTCCCTTTGTTCTGCTGTCCGAAACATGCGTGGTACCTAACTGTCAAATCGTATGTGTTTTTCCTTCATTGACATTTAGATCCCGTATCCTCGCCAGCAAAAAATGTTCCGGACAGCGACGACAGCGACAATCTTTATTTGGTAGCTAAAATATCTTTTAACAAAATTGAATAAGAGGGCGGCCCATCAAAACATTTGAAAAAGTGTTTTTGGGTCACCTTACTGTATACACATATTATTGGCCTTCATACTTGTATGCTCCAAAATCCAGCCATTGCGAGTTAAAACCATAATTCTTTTTTAAACCTTTTGTAAATAGATATTAGAGATTATCAAAAATAGTTCGGAGACGAGCCAGCCTCGGGCTGAAAGTCTCTTTAATAAAGACACAAAAAAAAATTATCAAAAATAGTTGAATGATTCTGAAAATGGGAGAAAACTCGATTGTTACCATTTGTTATTCACGAAATCTCATTAAAATCCGGTTTTCAGGTGCCCTTCATTCAATACTTCTACAACACCTTCTCAATGATTTTTTTTCAAATCCTTAAAATATTTCCAGAATTATAAAACAAAGGAAAAATTTACAATAATCTAACAACATCTAAAAAAAATGTGCAAATATCAGGATTTGTTTAACTAGCTTTTTTATTTGGTAGGCTCAGTCGTATATGGCGCTTTGAGGAGCCGCAATTCTTTGGTATGAAAATATTAGGATCATTATATTTTCACAATATGATGTAGATTGTATTTAGTTTTTTATGGACTCCACAATATCAACAAACCATATTCGTTTTTACCTTTATTAAGTGAGGGATTTTCCTGAGCGTTTCAACTCACCGTTTTTCATTCAAAATATGTTTTTTTTTTAATTATATGGAGCGTGAGAAAATAATCGACCCCATCCTTTCTCCGTTAGCCCTTACGTAATTAGTGCATGGGCCTCGCAACCTCAAAAATGTTCTTAAAAATTCGGAACAGCTCTATTATTAAAAATTGTAAAATTGTGAAGAAAGTGCGGTCCCTCGAAGCTTTCCGCATATCATACAAACAGTAATGAAGAGATCCAAAAACTGCAAATCAGATTTAGACAAACTTGTTCATAATTCAAGAAAATACAATGAAATACGCTCAAACCAGATACGATGGATGTTAACAACAAGACAAATAAACGGCAAATGCATTAAAAACCCTTGGCAGTCTATGCATGCAGTGTTCTATACCCCCTCAAAATATTGTCCCCCACCAGCTGGGGCCATGACCACCCCTAGACTGGGACTCTAGTTACGCCTATGAAAATCACCTAATGAAAAGCAAGACAAGAGCCAATTAAACTGTAAATCGGCTGTTGTCTTGTGTACATATCTGCTAAAATTATAATCCTTTCCTGGTAGCAAAAACAAAAATCCGACAAGTAACAAACCTCCATCCATGATCTGAAAATACCACGACTCAGAAATAATATGAATATTATATATTCCTTTAATTAGTTTAGTTTGACAGTATAAAACAGGATAGGTCCCACTTAGTGGGTCCTACAGGTGAATTTCTTTCTTTCACTACCAATATTTTTTGTAATTGAATGAATGGCTTACAGCACGTCTAAACTTAAACAACGGAAGCATATAATGATGTATCAGTGGTTAATATTCTGAAATATCTTGTTTTCTAAGTATGCGTTAACAATTTTGCTCCCGGGTACCTTATATGATTGGATCGTAAAGTGCACATGTTTGCGGGAATTCATTTCAGTACCCGTTAAATCTTTCCACAATTTAGGGGGGCGACGCCCCCTCCTGCCCCTTCTGGCTACGCCCTTGCGCCATCTCTTATTACAGTGGACGATATTTTTGAACGGCATCTGACATAATGAGGAGAATAATCCAACGTTTAAGTTTGTCTTATTACAATGTAGATTCAAACAGTCACGAAGGGAATCTGGCAGGCTATATTTCACGTAGTGGATGTTGATGGATTTTGATAACATTATAACACATTAACAAAGCTCAAACACACACAATGAGCTCAGCATTATTTACTAGCAGCTTGAACAAAATTTTACAACGCTCAGCGTCATGCTCCATCAATCCCACGATTAGCAGAGAGCAAAACCACAACCTGAGGGAACATGAAAAGTTACTTGGACCGAAAAAGTGAATTTATCTGCTTTACGCTTGAATATTCCAGACACAATTGGATCTCGATTTCCACTGTCCGTATAAAGTGACTTTTAAATAAATGATACCAGTCCGGTAAATTAATGTCAAAAGTCTTTCCCAGTGAACTAATTGGATTAGCAGATCGAAATCAGTCTGCTTCAAGAGTCCAAGTTTAGAATTACGGAAAATGTCTTCAAGTGGAGACCGAACCCATCCATCAGCACACCTCATCACACGCTGCCGTCTAAGCAGATATGTAGTACGTTCGTACATACCTATGCTGATCCGAAACATGTGTAGCAACAAGCAATCCAACACCAGCAGCAGGAATCGCCTCTGACTGCAAACAAATGGATTTTTCCGAATGCATTTGTAGGACGATACCATTCGTTCGGTGGGGGCAGTTAACATCACAGATAGCAGACACAATGAATGCTGTGCAACAATTGCTGCATACACCGTTGTTGGTCGTCGACCAGCACAGCCTGCGCTCGTTTCGCACTCCAACCCGGCGTTGCATTTGTCGGTACAATAAATGCTCGATGCAAACACTTTGTTCATCAATTATTCATATCGATGAAACGGTTTTGCGTATCTTACCTACCGTGCCAGTGTCGGGGGTGCCAGATGTGAAGGTTTGCAAACTTCGTTCACAATCAATTTGAACAAATAAAATCTTAACTTTGATTTTTATAAGCCTATTATTTGAATGTGCTTGAATTTGATGTCGCGAAAATTAATCAAAATCAATACCGTGATGCTATTTCCGTAACTGAATAATCAATTCTCGAAATATAAAGTCAGGTGGACTAAATTTAAAATCATTTGGCAACCATGAACGTATGCATACGTGAATCATAAAGCTTAGCTTGATATACGTAGAGCTTCAGAGGTAACCAACTGCCTCAGGACTGCCGGACGGTGCAAGTCACAATGAGGACCTGCGTGTGTTTGTGCACAATGCACTTGCAGTAATATGTATTATGCTGACTGCATACTCAACCAACATGACGTGTGGATATCTCCGATTTACTGGATGCTGCTGATGCCCCGTACAGGCTTCTAATGCCGAAGAGTGTTGATTTGAGCAACGGACAAATAACAAACCTGAAATGAAGGGAAGGCATGTCATCTTGGCCCTGCGGCGGCGGAAACAGATTGATTGACTGGCTGTAAAGTGTCTGAACGGTCGAGTGTTCATTCTGACTGACAATGAATTAGTTTGACACGCTGTTTGATGTATGGAACTCGTTTCGTTTGATTAGTGAGCAGGTATTATTTTCTCACAATTTTCATCTATCGTATACTTCGGAAAAAAGAGTTTTGCTCTACGAAAATTGAATTTTGACGACTTGAACAATTTGACAGACCGAACTACAGGGGGTCCGTAACACCGCCGTGAAAGTTATAAAAAAGCTTTTGCTTATCGCCTCAATGTTTCCATTCATCCAGAAAACCGCAGCCCACACGAATGGCGAACAAATTAAATTACGCCCACAGCCTCCTCGTCACAGCACCTAACTAAAGCGGAACCATTCTTGGAATTAAAACCGGACTTTGAACGGCTACAACAACCTTTTCGCATTTTTAAGTTCAATGATCGAGTAACGTCAAGAAGGTGAAGAGACGAAGCGGGCACCGCACCCGGCTTTTCCCACCGCACGGGCGGGAGCGTGTCCCAACCTTTGCTGCTTATCAGCTTTTCATCCCCGGGAAAAGTCACCCCTTCCCAAGAAGTCCGACTCACCAGAGTGCAGTCGGGTGTAAAAGGTCAGTGCGAATCTTAAATATTTAATTAAATTGTGGGAATTGGTTGGCTTCCCAGGGCCGGAGAAGGAAAATTTTTAAATCCTTAGGCTTAGCGCTTTCGGTAGGTGGCTGTTTGAGACAAGGGAGCTAAAAGGTTTCTCGAGTTTTCTGGCTTTTCTGTAGATGAATGTTAAGCTTGATGCCTTTTCGCATTCGTGCGGGAGCTTTTCATTGCGATAAGTCGATTATGCCGGAAGGTTGTCTAAATGAGAACAAAACTCCATACCTCGGAATTGATTTGAGGGGGCTACTACCTTGTGAGGTCAAAATCATTCCAGTGTTTGTAGAATTGTTTTTTGTTAATTGAATGAAAGGACACAACTGAAAATATAATTTTGTGAAAGTAGAGAGCGATGGAATTGTACCGTCGATTTTCTAAAATCTAACTAAGAGTTACGTCTGTATTTCCGACAAAGAACATAAGCTTCCGAAAACCGCTGAATCTACTTCCTCTTTCCAATTTCTTCCAAAAAGTTGCTGCCCGGTTTATTCCCCAAAGATTATATTTATTTCTTACTATAAAAGTGTCATCATCTTTATAACAAACGCTTTCACTTCATTCTCCCGAAAAGCACGCGCTTCATCTGGAAATAGAGCACCCTGACTGCTGGTGTTTTCCCTCGCCGGACCTTCGCCCGCACCAAGCAGCAAAGTTGACTCAATCAGTGGGAAGCGAGTATGTTTCCGTACACTGTGCTTTGAATCCCTCTGTGCCGTCCATCCTCACCCTCACCAGTCAGTCAGTGGTTCATTATGAGGGAATAACCCACCTTCTTCCGGGTCGGGCAGTTACATGACTGTTTACTCAACCCAAACCGGAACCCGGAAAAGGCAGACCGGACCGGAGCATGTCCGCATCACCAAAGTTTGAGATAATCTCGGGCAGGTTAAAGAGCAAATATTACGGTCCAAAGTCAACTGCCGTTTTGTAAACCTTCGGTTGTTCGGAGTGTTGGGGCCAAAAGTGCTTTAACGTTGAGTGGGACCTACATTTGAGGTTGAATAACTTTTGCACTGGTTGTGCTAAGCCGATGGAAAGCGTTGCTCCAGCTGCTCGAGGGAGACGGTAAATATGAGTAATGGGGAGGGGGGGGGGGTTAGAACTCCACATACGAAGAAAATGAAGCGATGAACTGTACATGGAATGTCAGCTGAGAAGCATGGGAATATTCTGGTTGGAAGTCCTTATCAGCATGCATAGAGACACAGGGATGTTTGTAGCATTTTGCACTCATGGCTGGGTGCATCGTCTGGTAATTGTGCACATATTTTAACAAGCAGTTGATAGAGGGAAGTTCTTCAAAATCTGCAAAGGAAATTATCCTGAGCTTCCATGAACTGCTTTCACGAATTTCAGAATTACGTTTGATTTGTTTATCAGCTTTATCGGCCAGTCCTACTCAAAGTATGAGGGAGTAGATAATTATTAGTTATTTATTTGAAAATCAACAGATTTAAAGCCGTTCGCTAGGGCACGAACAAGTATGAAGCGAAAGTGCCTGTCTTCTCACGGCGTTTTCATACCACTAAACACGTCGTCCACAACCAAGACGTTAGGCAAGAAGATTCACGCTTCGATTGTGTGCTGTACTGTTAAATAGATGGCCTGTATGTCTCCCTTTCACCATATCTGATTCTCTGTTAGATATGATATTTGCTATTCTTGCGACATTTGCACTAAGTGACCAGCCCACTGAAGTCTGCCATATTTCATGCGATGCACAATATGTTCAGACCCAACGATACATACCTATAAACAAATGTTCCTCACTCCTTTGTGGGGACGCAAAGGTAAACACGGTCTTGAAATAGCAAAAAAATCACCTACTTATGTACCTTTCTTCTACCTAACTGACTGGAAGGACGTGACAGGTGTCGTTGTTGATCTTTGTTTTTCGTGAGTCACTGAAACTTGCACAGTATCATTATCACTCGACGAGTCCTATTGAGAATAAAAAATCTCGCACTTATTATCTTTGTATAGGGGGAGATCTCAGACACCTCCCAATACCGGATCCTTCTCAAAACGGCACTTGCAGAGGTCCCTCCATCATATTATGTAGTACAAAAGAAAGCTTTTGAAAAGTTCTTTACCTGCATGGAATTTCAGATCGTCATGTTGTCAACTTTGATAAATATTTTAGATTGAAAAAATCTAAAAATTCTGGTGTTACACCTTACTTTAGAAAGTTCGAATCAACAATATTAAAATTAATCTAAACATTCTGATTGTGCGGAGATTTTCAATATTAACCATATTTTTAATAACAATCATGATTTTTTAGATATACAATGTAACTGTGGTGCAAAATAAATTTCTACATTCCTATCCCCCAGGTCCGTGAAGTGAGATTTTTTGTTTCATCAAATAGCCATTTTTTCACATCTGTTTAGTTAAACTTACTTCAATTCAATTGTTTCTCCTAGGTATCAGAAAGCCACAAAAATTAGCAGAACCAAAAATTAAAGATGTCATTGAAAAAGTTGTTAATTTGGAGAAGAGTGTAGGAAATTTAACTGGAGAGTCAAATAAGATCTACTAACACATTTTAATATCTACAATATGAAGCGAGTGTAAAATATTACTATTCTAAATGATGTCTTTACTCATGTAACAGGAACTTGGTTATATTTGAACGGGGTAGGGTCGTTTGGCCGAAACCCATTCGGCCGAAAGTCATTTGGCCGAATGCCACTAGGCCGAAAGTTGTTTGGCCGAATATACCATTTGGCCGAACAGACCATTAGGCAGAAAGGGTCATCTGGCAGAAAGGGTCTTTTGGTCGAAAGGGTTTGGCCGAAAGGGTTATTTGTCCGAAAGGGTCATTTGGCCGAAAAAGTCGTTTGGCCGAAAGGGTCGTTTGGCCGAAATGGTCATTTGGCCGAAAGGGTCATTTTGCCGAAAAGGTCGTTTGGCCGAAAGCGTCATTTGGCCGAAAGGGTCATTTGAAAAGTGAGAAATTATGAATAAAAAGAGAGACGTCTCACTTCTCACTTTTCATTTTTCTCTTCTCACTGTAAAAAGTGAGAAGCGCGAAATGAGTAGTGAGACGTCTCACTACCCGCTACTCAGTTTTCTTAGGGAGAAGTGAGAAATGAGGAGTTAGAAATAAGACGTCTAACTTCTCACTCCTAATTTCTCACTTTTCAAATGACCTTTCTGGCCAAATGTCCTATTCGGCTAAATGACCCTTTCAGCCAAATGACCCTCTCGGCCAAATGACCCTTTCGGCCAAATGACCCTTTCGGCCAAACTACCATTTTGGTCAGATGACCCTTTAGGCCAATTGACCCTTTTGGCCAAACGACCCTTAGGTCTAATGACCCTTTCGGCTAGATGACCCTTTCGGCTAGATGACCCTTTCGGCCAAATGACCCTTTCGGCCAAACGACCCTTCCAGTCAAATGACCCTTTCGGCATAATGTACCTTCCGGCCAAATGACGCTTTCGGTCAAATGGCCCTTTCGGGCAAATTACCCTTTCGGCCAAACGACCCTTTCGGCCAAATGACTTTCGGCCAGATGGGTTTCGGCATAATGGGTCGTTCGGCCTAGTGGCATTCGGCCAAATGGCTTTCGGCCGAATGGGTTTCGACCCTTCCCCCTATAAACAACGTCTCTTGTATAGAGATGTCGTAAAATCCCGATTAATCGATTAGTAACTAATCGATTACTCTCGATTCCTGTCGATTATTGTATCGATTGATCGTTGGATGACAATCGATTCAAAATTAATCGATTATTACAACGATGAATCGATTAATCGAAGTAATCAATTAATTTGCGACATCCTTATCATGTCGTAAAATCCTGATTAATCGATTAGTAACAAATCGATTACTCTCGATCTCTCTCGATTATTGAATCGATTAATCGTTAGGTAATGATCGATTCAAAATTAATCGATTATTACAACGATTAATCGATTAATCGAAGTAATCGATTAATTTACGACATCTCTACTCTTGTATACAAGTTTGATGGTGGTAGGTCATCTGGCATAAAGTATTTTGGCATAAGGTCGTTTGGCATAAAGGTCGTTTGGAATAATGTCGTTTGGCATAACAGCCGTTTAGCATAATGGAAGTTTGGCATAACAGTCATTTGGCATAACAGTTGTATAATCATCAATTTCGAAACTTACGCATAATATGTTCAATTATTTATTATGGTTGTCACTTGGACATTATAAGAGAGATGTTTTAAATTGATTATTTCGAAGGAAAGATTTTATTCATTTGTTCAATTAAAGCAGCGGTTCTCAACCTTTTTCTTGAAAGGTACCCCTTGAAACTTATGCTTCCATCGAGGTACCCCCTTTATTATTTTCGCTATAAATGAAAATAAGCGTGTTTCATAAGATATATTAAAAACAAACCACAAAACTAAAAATTGTCTGAAATTTTCGTTATTCCGTGAAACTTTCTGATTCAAATTGGTTTTAAACGTCAAGCCTCCCACAAGACTTTTGGAGGCTTCCGAGCCTCTTGAAAGGAGGCTTCCGAGTCTCTTGAAAGGAGTCTTCCGAGCCTCTTGAAAGGAGGCTTCCGAGCCTCTTGAAAGGAGGCTTCCGAGCCTCTTGAAAGGAGGCTTCCGAGCCTCTTGAAAGGAGGCTTCCGAGCCTCTTGAAAGGAGGCTTCCGAGCTCTTGAAAGGAGGCTTCCGAGCCTCTTGAAAGGAGGCCTGAGCCTCTTGAAAGGAGGCTTGAGCCTCTTGAAAGGAGGCTTCTGAGCCTCTTGAAAGGAGGCTTCTGAGCTCTTGAAAGGAGGCTTCTGAGCCTCTTGAAAGGAGGCTACTGAGCCTCTTGCAAGGAGGCTTTGAGCCTCTTGAAAGGAGGCTTGAGCCTCTTGAAAGGAGGCTTCTGAGCCTCTTGAAAGGAGGCTTCTGAGCCTCTTGAAAGGAGGCTTCTGAGCCTCTTGAAAGGAGGCTTCTGAGCCTCTTGAAATGAGGCCTGAGCCTCTTGAAAGGAGGCTTCTGAGCCTCTTGAAAGGCTTCTGAGGCCTTCTTGGAAAGGAGGCTCCTGAGCCTCTTGAAAGGAGGCTTCTGAGCCTCTTGAAAGGAGGCCTGAGCCTCTTGAAAGGAGGCTTCTGAGCCTCTTGAAAGGAGGCCTGAGCCTCTTGAAAGGAGGCTTCTGAGCCTCTTGAAAGGAGGCTTCTGAGCCTCTTGAAAGGAGGCTGAGCCTCTTGAAAAGAGGCTCTGAGCCTCTTGAAAGGAGGTTTCTGAGCCTCTTGAAAGGAGGCTTGAGCCTCTTGAAAGGAGGCTTCTGAGCCTCTTGAAAGGAGGCCTGAGCCTCTTGAAAGGAGGCTTCTGAGCCTCTTGAAAGGAGGCTCTGAGCCTCTTGAAAGGAGGCTTCTGAGCCTCTTGAAAGGAGGCCTGAGCCTCTTGAAAGGAGGCCTGAGCCTCTTGAAAGGAGGCTTCTGAGCCTCTTGAAAGGAGGCTCTGAGCCTCTTGAAAGGAGGCTCTGAGCCTCTTGAAAGGAGGCCTCGTGCCTCTTGAAAGGAGGCTCTGAGCCTCTTGAAAGGAGGCTTCTGAGCCTCGTGAAAGGAGGCTCTGAGCCTCGTGAAAGGAGGCCTGAGCCTCGTGAAAGGAGGCCTGAGCCTCGTGAAAGGAGGCCTGAGCCTCGTGAAAGGATGCTTCCGAGCCTCGTGAAAGGAGGCTTCCGAGCCTCGTGAAAGGAGGCTTCCGAGCCTCTTGAAAGGAGGCTTCCTAGCCTCTTGAAAGGAGGCTTCCGAGCTTCATAAATGGAGACCTCCGAGTCTCTTGAAAGGAGGCTTCCGAGCCTTTTTCAAACTAGCCTCCCGAGCCTCGTAAAAACAGGCTTTCAAGCCCCTGGAAAGATGTATTCCGAAGTATTCTTGAAACGAGGCTTCCGAGCTGGAGGTTTCTGAGCTCATTGGCAGGAGCCTTCCGAGCTTCTTGAAAGGAGGCTTACGAGTTGTTTCGGAAGGAGCCTTTCGAAATGAGGCTCTCAAGCTTCTTGCAACGAAGCCAAGCTTTGAAAAATGCTTCATGTCTATCAACTGGATGCTTCAGAACCTTTAGATTTTTTATTTTAGTTCGGAAGCATATTAGGGTAACCGTACCCTTAGTGGAGGTAGCACCAATAGTGGAGGTAGTGGGGTTTTAATGAGATTTATCATATTTAAACATTTTACGATGGTTTTAGTTGATGCGGCGTGGTTTAAACATCCTGTTAAATGCAACTTATCTTAAGATTTCGCTTGAAAAACTATTGAAAACAATCATTTTCCTTAACAAAATTGACTCCCTTGCACCTATAGTGGTGCAACTGTACCAATAGTGGCGAGTCTCATAAGAAACCAATGGATAGCACCACTATGGGAACCAAAATTAATTTTTACCGCCACTAAAGGAACAGTGTACCCATAGTGGTGCAAGCAATATTTGGTAATTGTAGATGTTAAATGACATCTATCTCATTTTGGTAAGCAAATTTATTAGTTCATTTATTGGCTACGATATTAAAGCTGTAAATTTTCCATAATTATCAATTTTTTAATAATATTTTCTTTTGTGGATCTACTAATACCTCCACTATTGGTACCGTTCCCCTATTCAATATTTTGTCTCGATCAGTTAGATTGCATTGAAAATTTTTAAAATTTGTTCATTCGACGTTTTGTCCCAGAGCTTTTCATACACTGCTCTGCTTGGGGTAGATAGGATTCAAAAGAGAATGCCATTACCCTTGTTCCCCGAATGCCATTACCCCGAAGGCCATTACTCCGAATGGGACAGAACCCGATTGAGACACTACCCCGAGATCCATTACACCGAAAGTCCCCGAATCCCGAATACATTTGAGGGGGTCAAACGCAAAGGGGTGTAAGTGACAGAAAGTTGAAATATAAATTGTATGGAAGTTAAAAAAATTACAATTTTTTTGAAAATTTTCACATTTTTTTAAACATCGTACAAACTATATCAACCAGGGTTGTTAACCATTAATTTATCGTTATCGCCGATAAAGTTGATTGTGATCAACGTTATCGGTTGCTACGATAACGATGAATCAACTGAATTATTATCGGAGTTCGATAATTTAACGTAAGTTAACTCGATAATTTTGCGATAATGGGGTTACTAGATTACGCGAATAAAGCAGGTGTAAAATTTTGACACAAGCCGACAATGGAACAAATTGTTTGCAACTGATTAACCAGAGTTATTTTTTACTGAAGCGGGGCACTCTAGAAATAATGCTGAATGCCTGCTACTCTATGAAACGAAACAAAAGTGAGGTGTTCTGTTGGTGGTTCAGTGATTTTTTTCCACTATCCAGCTATGCAGTTTTCCGATAAGAAGACCGCGGAAATTTGCTCTATACCCAGGCGGACTTAATTCTCTGAGACAGAGACACATAAACATAAGTACGCTTCCTACTGAGAGCACATGATTACTTTCCTTTGTCAATCCTTATTCCTTATCGTATAAACAAGAATATCCAGCTGAAATCGGAACTTCTCGGCAATTTATATTAGAAATTTATTTGATGCACCGATCTTTAGTGCTGCATTCCAGGCATAGAGCACCAGTACCGAATAAACATACTTCAATAGATTGGTGGACTAACCTCGTCGCCTATTCAATATGTTTCAGTTAGGCTAAGGAGTTTGGTCTCCACAGTGAGTCATAAAATAATCATATAAGTGGGTGCTCCGGATCTTCCAAATAGAAGTTTTGTTAATCTTGCTAGATTAAACACAGGTGTAGATATTAAAAATGCTCTCAGATTCTCTACTATGGACAACTGCGACTCTATATGAAATCTAATAATTGACCGAAATAATGTGTTGGTCTATTTGGTGACCTCTTTGAATCCCAATTTTATTCCAGGATTTAAATGCGTTTTTGTATATTTTAAGGCGATACAATACTTTAAACAGATGTTGCAAACCCAACTTGCGAGTATTTGTTCTTTTAACTGTGTAGTAAATGTTACAGTTAACTCGATAATTATCGATGAATCAACGAATACTCGATAACGATAACGTTAATTCAACGCTCACTTTATCGTCAACGAAGCATCATCGTAAAACCATTATCGTTATCGAAGTTGGCGTTAATTTACCGACGATAATTTATCGATTAACAACCCTGATATCAACATATTGCCGCGAAGCTCGAGAACCAAAGTATGTTTTGCTTAAGTCAACTCAATTTTATCCAAAATGTCATTTACACCCTTCTGTTTCTAACCCCCTCATTTCGAATCTGTAGTTATAGTAGAATACTATTTTTAGCACCTACAGATACCGATGAATACAATAACAATCTGAGAAAGTGAAAGTTTGTCTTTTGTCCAGTCGTGTTTCTCCAGTAGAGTTTCCATTTCCCGGCCATTTTTGCTGTCCTGGGATTCGGGATGAAAATTCTTGTATTATTATTTATTTTATTATTATTTATTCAGTCTAAGGCCGAAGTGGCCTGTGCGGTATATAAGAGTCTTCTCCATTCGGCTCGGTCCATGGCTACACGTCGCCAGCCACGCAGTCTACGGAGGGTCCGCAAGTCATCTTCCACCTGATCGATCCACCTTGCCCGCTGCGCACCTCGCCTTCTTGTGCTCGTCGGATCGTTGTTGAGAACCATTTTCACCGGGTTATTGTCCGACATTCTGGCTACGTGCCCGGCCCACCGCAGTCGTCCGATTTTCGCGGTGTGAACGATGGATGGTTCTTCCAACAGCTGATGCAACTCGTGGTTCATTCGCCTCCTCCACGTACCGTCCGCCATCTGCACCCCACCATAGATGGTACGCAGCACTATCCTTTCGAAAACTCCAAGCGCGCGTTGGTCCTCCACGAGCATCGTCCAGGTCTCGTGTCTGTAGAGAACTACCGGTCTAATGAGCGTTTTGTAGATTATCAGTTTGGAACGGCGCCGAATTCAATTCGATCTTGCGGAGTCCAAAGTACGTACGACTTCCAGCCGCTATGCGTATCCAATTTTCTCTGCTGGTATTATTTTTGGCAGTCACCAGTGAGCCCAAGTACACAAATTCTTCTACCACCTCGATTTCGTCACCACCCATGCAAACTTGCGGTTTGTGACTCACATTGTCTTCTCTTTCTTGTCTTCCTCTTCTTATCATGTACTTCGTCTTCGGCGTGTTGATTACTAGTCCGATCCGCTTAGCTTCCCTCTTCAGTCTGATGTAGGCTTCCTCCATCTTCTCAAAGTTACGTGCCATAATATCTATGTCGTCGGCGAAGCCAAATACCTGGACAGACTTACTGGAAGTCGTATCACTCATGTTGGTCCGTGCTCTTCGTATTACCCCTTTCAAAGCGATGTTGAATATCAGACACGAAAGACCATCACCTTGCCATAACCCTTGCCATGCGTGTTTCGAAGGGACTCGAGAATGCCCCTGAAACTCGAACTACGCATATCACCCGATCCATCGTCGCTTTGATCAACCGTGTCAGTTTATCCGGAAGTTTGTGTTTGTGCATTAGCTGCCATAGCTGCTCCCGATCGATTGTACCATATGCGGCTCTGAAGTCGATGAATGGATGATGCGACGGGATAAAATTTGTGAGAGAACCTTGTAGGCGGCGTTCAGCAATGTGATTGCGCGGTAGTTGCTACAATCTAGCTTATCGCCCTTTTTGTAGATGGAACACACGACACCTTCCATCCACTCCTGCGGCAAAACTTCCTGCTCCCAAATCTTGGTAATAACCCAGTGCAGCGCTCTGACCAGTGCCTCACCACTGTGTTTAAATAGCTCTCCTGGTAGTTGATCGACCCCAGGGGCTTTGTTGTTCTTCAGCCGGCCAATCTCCTCCTGGATTTCTTGGAAATCCGGAGCCGGTAAAATTATGTCCTGCGCGTGATCTCCCAGGTCCATGGAATCTTATTAACACATTCTAATGTTGAATTTAACAAAGAAAAAGGACATAGGTAATTTCTTGAGAAAAGTACTATACCGAAAAGTTGAAAAAGAAACTACAATCTGTTTGATTTTAATTGGACTTAAATCCATAACCACCATCATCGACTTCTCCAATTATTTACTTCAACCAAGTTATAGTTTTCGATAACAAGAATTCATTTTACTCGGCTGCCAATAATATCGACCAACGAACCGAATTTCATTTTATAAAGTTTTTAGTGAAATATCTTCACTCACAGTAGTTATCAAATACATGGCACTGAAGCTACAATCAAGTAATGGTATTAAATAGAATAATACACATCTAGTAAGTTAATTTGCGTCATCGAAGCATAATATCAGTAAGGACCTAAAGAGGAGTTTGCTGAAACTTCGAAAGTCGATGTTGGACGCCAAGCTGGAGAGGGCGGTCGGGACGGCCAAGTCTAAACCCGTGAAATCCGTAGAGTCGAGATCTACCCAGACTAAGGTCCAAGGATTCGTGGACTCGGGCAAGGTCGATTCGACCGAGGGCGTGCCAGCGAAGACGGTGGTGCCAAAGTCTACCCAGACTGAGGCTCAAGTATTCGCGGGCACGTCGGGGGTGACTGCTCCAACGGAGCAGACACAAAAACGGAGGAGACAGTCTCCAGGGGATGAGCTCCCTGGGGCCGCTCCAAAACGCGGAGGGTTACTACCCCGAACAAGGGTAGTGTGGCTGGGAAACTGAACCCCGGCCAGGTACCTCCAAAACCGGGGGAGGAAGGACCTGGAAAGGTCCGTCCACCCAGGAAAGACGGTGGTAAGGGGTTACGGCAGGTTGAGAGTTCTCAGCCGCCCCAGACAAGGGAAATAGAGGGGGATGACGTCAAGAACAAGAGGAAACCGAAGACGTCAAGGGCCGAAAAGAAGGCCCAGGCGAATGAGGGTAGCAAGAAGTCTAGAGTAGGCGTCAATCGCTCCAGGGGCGATGCCCTAGTCATCAAAACATACGAGGCTAAGTACTCGGACGTCTTGAAGGCGATGAGGACCCAAGTAACAATTTCCATGCTTCTTGGATTTATCTAATTCTTATTGCGGACTTATGACAGCAATCACGAAGCTGATTGCTCAGTTTTATTGGCGCTCTTATTGCTATCAATAAACCTCCCATAAATCTGCTGAAAAATGCTTCAAACGTCAAATGCCTATTGATCATATGAACAGATCTATGGCAGTGATGAAGAGCGTAATAAATCCAATTTTCAACGCTCGAATAAAGCTACAATTTTTGGTCATAATGTGGTCAAATGAATTACCCCCATAAGAATGTTTGTATTGCGAAGAGTTTATGACAGTGTTTTATAAAAGCAATTTTTTTCTGATCGACTTCCATGATGGCCATATTGAAAATGGAAAAGCATTTCGCAGTCAGTGAAATATATCACTGAAATGCATGATTTAACGAAATTTTCACCGCTTATCATACTTTTTCCGATAAATAATTTTATTAATTAATAGTTTGGGCTTAAATACTAATCGATTTAGTGGACATCCTTGATGTTGTGGTAATCAATATTTTCGATTTATTTCCCTAAACTACGTTATATGGCCGGCGCGTGGTGTTCAACCTTATTTTTTTCACAACATTTGACCATAAAATCGAAAGCGCACTTCTTTTCAGTGGTACTGAATCGAAAAACAACCTGAAATAAAATATTATTTTGTTGTCATCATCATAATTTTCATCAACAAACCATTTTGTTATTATTTTTCTGCAAAGATTTGTTTCTCTTTTTTTAATGCAACATTTTGACAGCTGCCGCAGCCAAATTCCCTTTTTTGCGGGTGGTTTAAAAAGGGTTTCTAAATGCTCTTATAATAGGTTTATAGTGGTTATCTGGAGAGGGCCACTTGGCAATATCTTACTCTTATAGTGGTCATCAGAAGGTTGCCGTGTATTACTCGGTTTTATTGTTAGATCTTATAAATTGATCTTGAAAACCATTCTTAGAGCAGAATAAAACTTAAAATGTTACTTGGGGAGTGACGTCAAGCTCGGTGAACTCGGCGCCGACGTACGTCGCATAAGACGTACCCGGATGGGCGAGATGATCTTCGAGCTGAAGCGAGGCGTCTCGCAAAAGGGCACCGCCTACAAGAAGTTGGCGGAGGAAGTCCTAGGCGAGACGGTCAAGGTGAGGGCACTCATGACGGAGGTGAATCTAAGGGTTAAAGACCTGGACGAGATCACCGAAGTCGAAGAGCTCGTCACGGCACTGCGGCGACAGTGTGAAGTGGAGACGCCCACCGCAGCCGTTCGGCTACGGAAAGGTCCGGCAGGGACGCAGGTAGCATTGGTTCGGCTCTCTGCAGCGGATGCCTCCAAGGTAGTCAAGTTAGGGAGCGTCAAAATGGGATGGTCGGTGTGCCCTGTGGGCATATACGAGCAACCCGAAGTTTGCTTCAAGTGCCTGGAACCGGGGCACAAGCAATGGGACTGCAAAGGCCCTGACAGAATCAATCTCTGCCGACGCTGCGGATTGGAGGGACATAAGGCACAATGCTGCACGAACCCTCCCAATTGTTTGATTTGTTCCAGCAAAGCTGTGAACAGCAAGCACCCCATGGAGGGTTCGATGTGCCCGGCGTTTAAGCGTGCTGCAAAATCACAGTGCAGGTAACGCAGCTGGCTTGCTCGGCCTCGCCCGAGTGTTTGGCAAGGTTTGCTCAGGTTTAGAGGAAACGGCGGAACACGTGTTGTTCGTGTGCTCACGTTTTCGCGCAATACGTGACCACATGCTTGCCACATGTGGTCTGGACACTACCCCGGACAACCTAGTTCGAAGGATGTGTAAAGATGAAGTTGGCTGGAACACCGTTCTATCGGCTATCGCCCAAATCGTCTCGGAGCTACACAGAAGGTGGCGCGTGGACTCAAGGATGGCTAGTCCAGGCGCAAATAAGAGGTGGTCCAAGGGATCGGAGTCGGCTTCATGGGTCATACCGGTGGTCATGCTCTGTGGTCGAACTCGATCCTTTTATCGAGCAAGTGGCCGCGCGAAGAACAACATGGTATCGTCGCTTTTGCGGCGTCGGTCAACCGGGCGGGTTCCGGGCGGGTTCCGGGCGGGTCAAGGCTGGGGCAAGCGTAGGCACCGCGTCGGCAAGTCCCTCTGTGTGTTGGCGAATAGACGCTGTCGCAGAGAGGTCAATTTGGGGTGCACGCGGCATCATCATTCTTGATACCAGTCGTGCAGAGGGAAGCAGGCGCGAAGTCGACCCTTCCCACCTTCCGAGGCCATAGGGCGTGGTAAGGCCAGCTGGAAATCCGGCAATGCGCCTGCACGATACCATGGTGTTCTTCTAAAAAAGCGAGTCACAATGTTCGATGCTGCAAGAACACGCAGCTAACCTCGAGGGTGCGTCGTGCACTGGCACCCCTTTGAAGCATTACTTTCTGGTTGTACCGAAGGGACTATGGGCTTGGCGGCAATGGAAACGGTTTAGCGGGTCGGGGATGTAGTCCTGCCTCCCTTGTTTGTTGTTGGAGGTGGTCCCTAACCCCGCACTTCCTGGTCAACCCAGGATGTCTGTTGAGCAGATTCCCCCTCCATTGCTTAGGAAGGAAAAAAACATCTAGTAAGTGGGTAATAGTTCATTGCTTCCACGATGTGATTGTTGCCTAAGCGTCTACAATTCTTTTGGATTCGAAACAGTTTTACCTTAAGCAAATTTCGGTATTCCAACACCATCATACCGAGGATACCAAAAATCCTCACGCTTTTCTGGTTCCGAACAATCCCTCGTCTGTGCGATTTCCCACAGACATTCTACACCGGCACGGCACATCGCATCCTCGCTCATTCCCACAAGAGCAAATAATTAAGATAACTTTTCCCTTTTTGGTCATTCTCTTAGAAGTCAGTCACACACAGCCGTACACAGCCATTTCCTATACGTAGGCTGTGTTAAGAGATGGGGGCCAGTAAACGCTCGCTAAGCCGCCCACTGACTGCCAGTTCAAGCGGCAAATGTGTGGAAATCCATATTTCGTGCTCTCGCTAAGTGGAACGTGACGTTCAAGGGGAAAGTGAAAGTCCGAGATTTGCCTTCTGCAAGGCAACCGAGATTAAGTCATCAACCACAGCACCTGATTTCAACCGCCCACATTCCACCGAGGAGGACGACGCAGTACATCCGGAATAAAAGGGGAAATCTGCTCACCGTCGTCGTCGTCGTCGTCCCGCCGAGGAAAGGTTACTAAACCATGTATGTAAGCAACGGCGACGGAACGGTCTACCGCAAATGGGTTAACCTTTTAACTACATCAATTAAGACCGATGGGAAACTGTTGAGTTGAATGGAGCCTAACCCCACAGGGAAGTCGACCGAAATGAAATCAACTACCATTAACGTCGGGCTGGTTTTCGGGGGTAATCAATTTGAATTTAATCAGAAGGAATAGATTCGTGTTTCGTGGAACGCAGCGAAGCAGATTACGAATCTATTTGTGTTGACAGTTGTGATAAAATGCTAGTTAGAAGGCAAACACGTTCGTAAAACATGGGTGTTGGACTCCCTGGATAATGGTAGCTCAGAAATGATGCATTAGGGAATGTACGGGGATTCCAAATTTCACACTGTTGTATCGAGAAAGAAAAAAAGGTTATGTACAGGATGATCGGGATAGGCAAAATTTTGTCAAAATTCTTACAATCATAACTTTGTGTAATATCAATAGATTTCTTTAATTCTGCCAAGTTTCGTTGGAAGAATTCATTTAGAACTGGAACTGGAATTGGATTGAATTTATGTTTAAACCACCACAATTTAAGTTTAGACATGTCAAAAATGCTATTTCTCGATCCCTTGTATGTTTCACATGAGTGGAATATTGGTCCTTTTCAGAGAATCAATATTCGAGCAACGCCTAATGGAACGTACACACGGTCAAGCAGTTTGACCAACAATGACTCCACCTCTCGTTTATTCAAACATCCATCAAGTTTTACCAACAGCGGTACGAACAATCAATATATTCGACCAACAATATCACACACGAACGACCGAAGCGCCAACTTGAGCACCAACCATCAAAAAATATATGGGGATTTGTGCAACTTCACCACAAATGCTCAAACATGTTCGGCGAACCTTGACTCCACCCCCGACAACTCAAACCAAAATCAAACCGTTTTAACTTTTTCCAACCGAGCCGCCAACTGTCAAATTGTTGTTCGAACAACTTCACACACGTTCAAACGAAGCAGCAACCGAAGCGTTTTCTTGGGGGTGGAGTCAATGTTCGTCAAACTGCTTGACTGATGTGTACGTTGCATAACAGAATCTATGACAAAGAGTCGAAGGACAAAACGTCGAAGGGACAAAAGGTCGACGGGACAAAAGGTCGAATGGACGAAAAGTCAAATGATAAAAATTCGAAAGGACAAAAAGTTGGAAGGACAAAAGGTCGAAAGGACAAAAGGTCGAAGAAACAAAAGGTCGATATTACAGAATTGGTTAATTAGGCCAATTAGGCCATGTTTTCAACAAATTAGAATGTTTTGATAATGGAATTTATGAATCTGGCCACGAGGAAATTGTAATATAAGATACCTTTTTTCAGATAGCCAACCTACAAACTGTTCGTGAGAACGATGGCCCAATCTTGACTTGATCTCTCAACCTTTTATTTCTACACAAAACCCTACCCAATATGAAATACGCATATGCACAATCATGATTATAAACCGTTCGGGACACGCGCGGTCCTGGAGCACTCATGCAGGCTCGTTCATACTGTATACCAAGAGAGAGATTTTTCCGTTGATGTTGTACAAAATATAATTCACGTGTGTTTGAGTGTTAATTCAAATGATTCGTATGGTTGAATCACCGAATAATGTGCACTTTAAGTTGTTATGTACAGCTTAAGGCCAGCCTTAGTGTACATGCTTCAGCGTTTATTTCTTATTTAGAACCAATAACGACATCACGTTAAATTAAAACCAATAACATCCCCATCTAATACATGATGAGGAGTGGAAAATGAATTTGACACACATTGCTACAAGAGACTGACAATCTTCTGTGTATCCATGATCGACATCGGAATGTAACTTATAGGAAGTCACGTTGGTTAGCTACGAAATAATTCATTATACGACATTGATTCAAAGATACTAAAACCAACGTGTTTCACTCAAACATGCACTCGATGCGAGACGTGTTACAAAAGTACAATCTAACAAGTACTAATTATTCAGCTTCATCGTCATGAGAACCAAGAAACATCATACAATGCTCGCCCTGGCTGCTGTATATTCACTCTAAATTGGTTGAAGAACTGCCCATGAAATAAAGAAGGAGAAATCTCTGGGGAATGTAATAAGCTAGATTTTTCTTAAAAAACATGTTTTCAAGCTTATTGTCGTATATTTAGTATTTTTCATGTGTACAGAATTATTTTTAAATTTTGGGCTTCGACCTTTTGTCCCGTCGACCTTTTGTCCCTTCGACCTTTTGTCCCATCGACCTTTTGTCTCTTCGACCTTTTGTCCGTCGACCTTTTGTCCTTCGACCTTTTGTCCTTCGACCTTTTGTCTTTCGACATTCTGTCCCAAAGCCGCATAACAATATACTCTTTGTCATCAACAAGATGATCTACGATCACTACTTTTATGAGTAGAAATAGCTCCAACAGTACCTCGTAACATAATTACAGACACATTACAGACTTCACTCGACATCTACAACTCTCCAAACTATCCTTGAGTACAGATCTTAATGTTCAAATCGATCAACATGAAGATCTTCAATGTATCAACTATTTTTGCCTTTCTCGTATACTAAGTATACGGTATAGGCTATATGATCGCTCCAAAAACAAACTTTTTATAGAAGGCCCGGAGACCCATAGTGTTATATACCAATCGACTCAGTTCGACGAATCGAGGTGATGTCTGTGTGTGTGTGTGTGTGTGTGTGTGTGTGTGTGTGTGTGTGTGTGTGTGTGTGTATGTGTGTGTGTGTATGTGTGTGTGTGCGCAAAACTACTAAAAAATGTCACTCATTTTTCGGGCACTTATCCTCAACCGATTTGCTCACAACAAGTTGCATTCGACGCAGAATCCTGTCCCATTATTTCCTATTTGAAATTGGCCAGATCGAACTATCAGAAGTTATGGCCAAAATACAAATTCATACGAAAAAATCGCGTAAAAAATGTCACTCATTTTTCGGGCACTTATCCTCAATCGATTTGCTCGCAACAAGTTGCATTCGACGCAGAATCCTGTCCCATTGTTTCCTATTTGAAATTGGCCAGATCGGACTATGAGATCAGAAGTTATGGCCAAAATACAAATTCATACGAAAAAATCGCGTAAAAAATGTCACTCATTTTTCGGGCACTTATCCTCAATGGATTTGCTCGCAGCAAGTTGCATTCGACGCAGAATCCTGTCCCATTGTTTCCTATTTGAAATTGGCCAGATCGGACTATGAGATCAGAAGTTATGGCCAAAATACAAATTCATACGAAAAAATCGCGTAAAAAATGTCACTCATTTTTCGGGCACTTATCCTCAACCGATTTGCTCACAACAAGTTGCATTCGACGCAGAATCCTGTCCCATTGTTTCCTGTTTGAAATTGGCCAGATCGAACTATGGGATCAGAAGTTATGGCCAAAATACAAATTCATACGAAAAAATCGCGTAAAAAATGTCACTCATTTTTCGGGCACTTATCCTCAATCGATTTGCTCGCAACAAGTTGCATTCGACGCAGAATCCTGTCCCATTGTTTCCTATTTGAAATTGGCCAGATCGGACTATGAGATCAGAAGTTATGGCCAAAATACAAATTCATACGAAAAATCGCGTAAAAATGTCACTCATTTTTTCGGGCACTTATCCTCAATGGATTTGCTCGCAGCAAGTTGCATTCGACGCAGAATCCTGTCCCATTGTTTCCTATTTGAAATTGGCCAGATCGGACTATGAGATCAGAAGTTATGGCCAAAATACAAATTCATACGAAAAAATCGCGTAAAAAATGTCACTCATTTTTCGGGCACTTATCCTCAACCGATTTGCTCACAACAAGTTGCATTCGACGCAGAATCCTGTCCCATTGTTTCCTGTTTGAAATTGGCCAGATCGAACTATGGGATCAGAAGTTATGGCCAAAATACAAATTCATACGAAAAATCGCGTAAAAATGTCACTCATTTTTCGGGCACTTATCCTCAATCGATTTGCTCGCAACAAGTTGCATTCGACGCAGAATCCTGTCCCATTGTTTCCTATTTGAAATTGGCCACATCGGACTATGAGATCAGAAGTTATGGCCAAAATACAAATTCATACGAAAAAATCGTGTAAAAATGTCACTCATTTTTCGGGCACTTATCCTCAACTGATTTGCTTGCAACAAGTTGCATTCGACGCAGAATCCTGTCCCATTGTCTCCTATTTGAAATAGGTCGGATCGGACTATGGGATCAGAAGTTATGGCCAAAATACAAATTCATACGAAAAATCGCGTAAAAAATGTCACTCATTTTTCGAGCACTTATCCTCAACTGATTTGCTCACAACAAGTTGCATTCGACGCAGAATCCTGTCCCATTGTCTCCTATTTGAAATTGGCCAGATCGAACTATGGGATCAGAAGTGATGGCCAAAATACAAATTCATACGAAAAATCGCGTAAAAATGTCACTCATTTTCGGGCACTTATCCTCAATCGATTTGCTCGCAACAAGTTGCATTCGACGCAGAATCCTGTCCCATTGTTTCCTATTTGAAATTGGCCACATCGGACTATGAGATCAGAAGTTATGGCCAAAATACAAATTCATACGAAAAATCGTGTAAAAATGTCACTCATTTTTCGGGCACTTATCCTCAACTGATTTGCTTGCAACAAGTTGCATTCGACGCAGAATCCTGTCCCATTGTCTCCTATTTGAAATTGGTCAGATCGGATTATGGGATCCGAAGTTATGGCCAAAATACAAATTCATACGAAAAAATCGCGTAAAAAATGTCACTCATTTTTCGAGCACTTATCCTCAACCGATTTGCTCACAACAAGTTGCATTCGACGCAGAATCCTGTCCCATTGTCTCCTATTTGAAATTGGCCAGATCGAACTATGGGATCAGAAGTGATGGCCAAAATACAAATTCATACGAAAAAATCGCGTAAAAAATGTCACTCATTTTTCGGGCACTTATCCTCAATCGATTTGCTCGCAACAAGTTGCATTCGACGCAGAATCCTGTCCCATTGTTTCCTATTTGAAATTGGCCACATCGGACTATGAGATCAGAAGTTATGGCCAAAATACAAATTCATACGAAAAAATCGTGTAAAAAATGTCACTCATTTTTCGGGCACTTATCCTCAACCGATTTGCTTGCAACAAGTTGCATTCGACGCAGAATCCTGTCCCATTGTCTCCTATTTGAAATTGGTCAGATCGGACTATGGGATCAGAAGTTATGGCCAAAATACAAATTCATACGAAAAAATCGCGTAAAAAATGTCACTCATTTTTCGAGCACTTATCCTCAACCGATTTGCTCACAACAAGTTGCATTCGACGCAGAATCCTGTCCCATTGTCTCCTATTTGAAATTGGCCAGATCGAACTATGGGATCAGAAGTGATGGCCAAAATACAAATTCATACGAAAAAATCGCGTAAAAAATGTCACTCATTTTTCGGGCACTTATCCTCAACCGATTTGCTTGCAACAAGTTGCATTCGACGCAGAATCCTGTCCCATTGTCTCCTATTTGAAATTGGTCAGATCGGACTATGGGATCAGAAGTTATGGCCAAAATACAAATTCATACGAAAAAATCGCGTAAAAAATGTCACTCATTTTTCGAGCACTTATCCTCAACCGATTTGCTCACAACAAGTTGCATTCGACGCAGAATCCTGTCCCATTGTTTGCTATTTGAAATTGGCCAGATCGGACTATGAGATCAGAAGTTATGGCCAAAATACAAATTCATACGAAAAAATCGCGTAAAAAATGTCACTCATTTTTCGGGCACTTATCCTCAACCGATTTGCTCACAACAAGTTGCATTCGACGCAGAATCCTGTCCCATTGTTTCCTGTTTGAAATTGGCCAGATCCGGCTATGGGATCAAAGGTCATGGCCAAAATACACATTTATACGCAAAAGTCGCGTAAAAATGTCACTCATTTTTCGGGCACTTATCCTCAATCGATTTGCTCGCAACAAGTTGCATTCGATGCCAAATCCTGTCCCATTGTTTCCTGTTTGAATTTGGCCAGATCGGACTATGAGATCAGAAGTTATGGCCAAAATACAAATTCATACGAAAAATCGCGTAAAAAATGTCACTCATTTTTCGGGCACTTATCCTCAACCGATTTGCTCACAACAAGTTGCATTCGACGCAGAATCCTGTCCCATTGTTTCCTATTTGAAATTGGCCAGATCGGACTATGGGATCAGAAGTTATGGCCAAAATACAAATTCATACGAAAAAATCGCGTAAAAACGTCACTCATTTTTCGGGCACTTATCCTCAACCGATTTGCTCGCAACAAGTTGAATTCGACGCAGAATCCTGTCCCATTATTTCCTATTTGAAATTGGCCAGATCGGACTATGAGATCAGAAGTTATGGCTAAAATACAAATTCATACAAAAAAATCGCGTAAAAAATGTCACTCATTTTTTGGGCACTTATCCTCAACCGATTTGCTCGCAACAAGTTGCATTCGACGTAGAATCCTGTCCCATTGTTTTATATTTGAAATTGGTCAGATCGGACTATGGGATCAGAAGTTATGGCCAAAATATAAATTCATACGAAAAATCGCGTAAAAATGTCACTCATTTTTCGGGCACTTATCCTCAACCGATTTGCTCACAACAAGTTGCATTCGACGCAGAATCCTGTCCCATTGTTTCCTGTTTGAAATTGGCCAGATCGAACTATGGGATCAGAAGTTATGGCCAAAATACAAATTCATACGAAAAAATCGCGTAAAAAATGTCACTCATTTTTCGGGCACTTATCCTCAATCGATTTGCTCGCAACAAGTTGCATTCGACGCAGAATCCTGTCCCATTGTTTCCTATTTGAAATTGGCCAGATCGGACTATGAGATCAGAAGTTATGGCCAAAATACAAATTCATACGAAAAATCGCGTAAAAAATGTCACTCATTTTTCGGGCACTTATCCTCAACCGATTTGCTCACAACAAGTTGCATTCGACGCAGAATCCTGTCCCATTGTTTCCTGTTTGAAATTGGCCAGATCAAACTATGGGATCAGAAGTTATGGCCAAAATACAAATTCATACGAAAAAATCGCGTAAAAAATGTCACTCATTTTTCGGGCACTTATCCTCAATCGATTTGCTCGCAACAAGTTGCATTCGACGCAGAATCCTGTCCCATTGTTTCCTATTTGAAATTGGCCACATCGGACTATGAGATCAGAAGTTATGGCCAAAATACAAATTCATACGAAAAAATCGTGTAAAAAATGTCACTCATTTTTCGGGCACTTATCCTCAACCGATTTGCTTGCAACAAGTTGCATTCGACGCAGAATCCTGTCCCATTGTCTCCTATTTGAAATTGGTCAGATCGGACTATGGGATCAGAAGTTATGGCCAAAATACAAATTCATACGAAAAAATCGCGTAAAAAATGTCACTCATTTTTCGAGCACTTATCCTCAACCGATTTGCTCACAACAAGTTGCATTCGACGCAGAATCCTGTCCCATTGTCTCCTATTTGAAATTGGCCAGATCGAACTATGGGATCAGAAGTGATGGCCAAAATACAAATTCATACGAAAAAATCGCGTAAAACTGTCACTCATTTTTCGGGCACTTATCCTCAACCGATTTGCTTGCAACAAGTTGCATTCGACGCAGAATCCTGTCCCATTGTCTCCTATTTGAAATTGGTCAGATCGGACTATGGGATCAGAAGTTATGGCCAAAATACAAATTCATACGAAAAAATCGCGTAAAAAATGTCACTCATTTTTCGAGCACTTATCCTCAACCGATTTGCTCACAACAAGTTGCATTCGACGCAGAATCCTGTCCCATTGTTTGCTATTTGAAATTGGCCAGATCGGACTATGAGATCAGAAGTTATGGCCAAAATACAAATTCATACGAAAAAATCGCGTAAAAAATGTCACTCATTTTTCGGGCACTTATCCTCAACCGATTTGCTCACAACAAGTTGCATTCGACGCAGAATCCTGTCCCATTGTTTCCTGTTTGAAATTGGCCAGATCGGACTATGGGATCAGAAGTTATGGCCAAAATACAAATTCATACGAAAAAATCGCGTAAAAAATGTCACTCATTTTTCGGGCACTTATCCTCAATCGATTTGCTCGCAACAAGTTGCATTCGACGCAGAATCCTGTCCCATTGTTTCCTATTTGAAATTGGCCAGATCGGACTATGAGATCAGAAGTTATGGCCAAAATACAAATTCATACGAAAAAATCGCGTAAAAAATGACACTCATTTTTCGGGCACTTATCCTCAACCGATTTGCTCACAACAAGTTGCATTCGACGCAGAATCCTGTCCCATTGTTTCCTGTTTGAAATTGGCCAGATCGGACTATGGGATCAGAAGTTATGGCCAAAATACAAATTCATACGAAAAAATCGCGTAAAAAATGTCACTCATTTTTCGGGCACTTATCCTCAATCGATTTGCTCGCAACAAGTTGCATTCGACGCAGAATCCTGTCCCATTGTTTCCTATTTGAAATTGGCCAGATCGGACTATGAGATCAGAAGTTATGGCCAAAATACAAATTCATACGAAAAAATCGCGTAAAAAATGTCACTCATTTTTCGGGCACTTATCCTCAACCGATTTGCTCACAACAAGTTGCATTCGACGCAGAATCCTGTCCCATTGTTTCCTATTTGAAATTGGCCAGATCGGACTATGAGATCAGAAGTTATGGCCAAAATACAAATTCATACGAAAAAACCGCGTAAAAATGTCACTCTTTTTTTCGGGCACTTATTCTCAACCGATTTGCTTGCAACAAGTTGCATTCGACGCAGAATCCTGTCCCATTGTTTCTTATTTGAAATTGGCCAGATCGGACTATGGGATCAGAAGTTATGGTCAAAATACAAATTCATACAAAAAAATCGCCTAAAAAATGTCACTCATTTTTCGGGCACTTATCCTCAATCGATTTGCTCGCAACAAGTTGCATTCGACGCAGAATCCTGTCCCATTGTTTCCTATTTGAAATTGGCCAGATCGGACTATGAGATCAGAAGTTATGGCCAAAATACAAATTCATACGAAAAAATCGCGTAAAAAATGTCACTCATTTTTCGGGCACTTATCCTCAACCGATTTGCTCACAACAAGTTGCATTCGACGCAGAATCCTGTCCCATTGTTTCCTGTTTGAAATTGGCCAGATCAAACTATGGGATCAGAAGTTATGGCCAAAATACAAATTCATACGAAAAAATCGCGTAAAAAATGTCACTCATTTTTCGGGCACTTATCCTCAATCGATTTGCTCGCAACAAGTTGCATTCGACGCAGAATCCTGTCCCATTGTTTCCTATTTGAAATTGGCCACATCGGACTATGAGATCAGAAGTTATGGCCAAAATACAAATTCATACGAAAAAATCGCGTAAAAAATGTCACTCATTTTTCGGGCACTTATCCTCAACCGATTTGCTTGCAACAAGTTGCATTCGACGCAGAATCCTGTCCCATTGTCTCCTATTTGGAATTGGTCAGATCGGACTATGGGATCAGAAGTTATGGCCAAAATACAAATTCATACGAAAAATCGCGTAAAAATGTCACTCATTTTTCGAGCACTTATCCTCAACCGATTTGCTCACAACAAGTTGCATTCGACGCAGAATCCTGTCCCATTGTCTCCTATTTGAAATTGGCCAGATCGAACTATGGGATCAGAAGTTATGGCCAAAATACAAATTCATACGAAAAAATCGCGTCAAAAATGTCACTCATTTTTCGGGCACTTATCCTCAACCGATTTGCTCACAACAAGTTGCATTCGACGCAGAATCCTGTCCCATTGTTTCCTGTTTGAAATTGGCCAGATCGGACTATGGGATCAGAAGTTATGGCCAAAATACAAATTCATACAAAAAATCGCGTAAAAATGTCACTCATTTTCGGGCACTTATCCTCAACCGATTTGCTCGCAACAAGTTGCATTCGACGCAGAATCCTGTCCCATTGTTTCCTATTTGAAATTGGCCAGATCGGACTATGAGATCAGAAGTTATGGCCAAAATACAAATTCATACGAAAAAATCGCGTAAAAAATGTCACTCATTTTTCGGGCACTTATCCTCAACCGATTTGCTCACAACAAGTTGCATTCGACGCAGAATCCTGTCCCATTGTTTCCTATTTGAAATTGGCCAGATCGGACTATGAGATCAGAAGTTATGGCCAAAATACAAATTCATACGAAAAAACCGCGTAAAAAATGTCACTCATTTTTCGGGCACTTATCCTCAACCGATTTGCTCACAACAAGTTGCATTCGACGCAGAATCCTGTCCCATTGTTTCCTGTTTGAAATTGGCCAGATCGAACTATGGGATCAGAAGTTATGGCCAAAATACAAATTCATACGAAAAAATCGCGTAAAAAATGTCACTCATTTTTCGGGCACTTATCCTCAATCGATTTGCTCGCAACAAGTTGCATTCGACGCAGAATCCTGTCCCATTGTTTCCTATTTGAAATTGGCCAGATCGGACTATGAGATCAGAAGTTATGGCCAAAATACAAATTCATACAAAAATCGCGTAAAAATGTCACTCATTTTTCGGGCACTTATCCTCAACCGATTTGCTCACAACAAGTTGCATTCGACGCAGAATCCTGTCCCATTGTCTCCTATTTGAAATTGGTCAGATCGGACTATGGGATCAGAAGTTATGGCCAAAATACAAATTCATACGAAAAATCGCGTAAAAAATGTCACTCATTTTCGGGCACTTATCCTCAATCGATTTGCTCGCAACATGTTGCATTCGACGCAGAATCCAGTCCCATGGTTTCCGATTTGAAATTGGCCAGATCGGACTATGAGATCAGAAGTTATGGCCAAAATACAAATTCATACGAAAAAATCGCGTAAAAAATGTCACTCATTTTTCGGGCACTTATCCTCAACCGATTTGCTCACAACAAGTTGCATTCGACGCAGAATCCTGTCCCATTGTTTCCTGTTTGAAATTGGCCAGATCAAACTATGGGATCAGAAGTTATGGCCAAAATACAAATTCATACGAAAAAATCGCGTAAAAAATGTCACTCATTTTTCGGGCACTTATCCTCAATCGATTTGCTCGCAACAAGTTGCATTCGACGCAGAATCCTGTCCCATTGTTTCCTATTTGAAATTGGCCACATCGGACTATGAGATCAGAAGTTATGGCCAAAATACAAATTCATACGAAAAAATCGCGTAAAAAATGTCACTCATTTTTCGGGCACTTATCCTCAACCGATTTGCTTGCAACAAGTTGAATTCGACGCAGAATCCTGTCCCATTGTTTCTTATTTAAAATTGGTCAGATCGGACTATGGGATCAGAAGTTATGGCCAAAATACAAATTCATACGAAAAAATCGCGTAAAAAATGTCACTCATTTTTCGAGCACTTATCCTCAACCGATTTGCTCACAACAAGTTGCATTCGACGCAGAATCCTGTCCCATTGTCTCCTATTTGAAATTGGCCAGATCGAACCATGGGATCAGAAGTTATGGCCAAAATACAAATTCATACGAAAAAATCGCGTAAAAAATGTCACTCATTTTTCGGGCACTTATCCTCAACCGATTTGCTTGCAACAAGTTGCATTCGACGCAGAATCCTGTCCCATTGTCTCCTATTTGAAATTGGTCAGATCGGACTATGGGATCAGAAGTTATGGCCAAAATACAAATTCATACGAAAAAATCGCGTAAAAATGTCACTCATTTTCGAGCACTTATCCTCAACCGATTTGCTCACAACAAGTTGCATTCGACGCAGAATCCTGTCCCATTGTTTCCTATTTGAAATTGGCCAGATCGGACTATGAGATCAGAAGTTATGGCCAAAATACAAATTCATACGAAAAATCGCGTAAAAATGTCACTCATTTTTCGGGCACTTATCCTCAACCGATTTGCTCACAACAAGTTGCATTCGACGCAGAATCCTGTCCCATTGTTTCCTATTTGAAATTGGCCAGATCGGACTATGAGATCAGAAGTTATGGCCAAAATACAAATTCATACGCAACAATCGCGTAAAAACTGTCACTCATTTTTCGGGCACTTATCCTCAACCGATTTGCTCACAACAAGTTGCATTCGACGCAGAATCCTGTCCCATTGTTTCCTGTTTGAAATTGGCCAGATCGAACTATGGGATCAGAAGTTATGGCCAAAATACAAATTCATACGAAAAAATCGCGTAAAAAATGTCACTCATTTTTCGGGCACTTATCCTCAATCGATTTGCTCGCAACAAGTTGCATTCGACGCAGAATCCTGTCCCATTGTTTCCTATTTGAAATTGGCCAGATCGGACTATGAGATCAGAAGTTATGGCCAAAATACAAATTCATACGAAAAAATCGCGTAAAAAATGTCACTCATTTTTCGGGCACTTATCCTCAACCGATTTGCTCACAACAAGTTGCATTCGACGCAGAATCCTGTCCCATTGTCTCCTATTTGAAATTGGTCAGATCGGACTATGGGATCAGAAGTTATGGCCAAAATACAAATTCATACGAAAAAATCGCGTAAAAAATGTCACTCATTTTTCGAGCACTTATCCTCAACCGATTTGCTCACAACAAGTTGCATTCGACGCAGAATCCTGTCCCATTGTTTCCTATTTGAAATTGGCCAGATCGAACTATGGGATCAGAAGTTATGGCCAAAATACAAATTCATACGAAAAAATCGCGTAAAAAATGTCACTCATTTTTCGGGCACTTATCCTCAACCGATTTGCTCACAACAAGTTGCATTCGACGCAGAATCCTGTCCCATTGTTTCCTATTTGAAATTGGTCAGATCGGACTATGGGATCAGAAGTTATGGCCAAAATACAAATTCATACGAAAAAATCGCGTAAAAAATGTCACTCATTTTTCGAGCACTTATCCTCAATCGATTTGCTCGCAACAAGTTGCATTCGACACAGAATCCTGTCCCATTGTTTCCTATTCGAAATTGGTCAGATCGGACTATGAGATCAGAAGTTATGGCCAAAATACAAATTCATACGAAAAAATCGCGTAAAAAATGTCACTCATTTTTCGGGCACTTATCCTCAACCGATTTGCTTGCAACAAGTTGCATTCGACGCAGAATCCTGTCCCATTATCTCCTATTTGAAATTGGTCAGATCGGACTATGGGATCAGAAGTTATGGCCAAAATACAAATTCATACGAAAAAATCGCGTAAAAAATGTCACTCATTTTTCGAGCACTTATCCTCAACCGATTTGCTCGCAACAAGTTGCATTCGACACAGAATCCTGTCCTATTGTTTCCTATTCGAAATTGGTCAGATCGGACTATGGGATCACAAGTTATGGCCAAAATACAAATTCATACGAAAAAATCGCGTAAAAAATGTCACTCATTTTATGGGCACTTATCCTCAACCGATTTGCTCGCAACAAGTTGCATTCGATGCAGAATACTGTCTCATTGTTTCCTATGTGAAATTGGCCAGATCGGACTATGGGATCGAAAGTTATGGCCAAAATACAAATTCATACGAAAAAGTCGCGTAGAAAATGTCACTCGTTTTTCGGGCACTTATCCTCAACCGATTTGCTTGCAACAAGTTGCATTCGACGCAGAATCCTGTCCCATTATTTCCTATTTGAAATTGGCCAGATCTAACTATGGGATCGAAAGTTATGGCCAAAATACAAATTCATACGAAAAAATCGCGTAAAAAATGTCACTCATTTTATGGGCACTTATCCTCAACCGATTTGCTCGCAACAAGTTGCATTCGACGCAGAATCCTGTCCCGTTGTTTCCTATTGAAAATTGGCCATATCGGACTATGGGATCGAAAATTATACTATTTTTATGGAAAAATCGCTAAAAAAAACTCACTCATTTTTCAGGCACTTTTTCTCAACCGATTTGCTCGCATTAAATTGCATTCGACGCAGAATGTCTCATATTTTCTTATTGAAAATTGGCCAGATCGGACTATGGGCTTAGATGTTACGGTTAAATTACTATTTATTGTGAAAAAGAGTTCAAAAAAGTCTAGCTCACTTTTTTAGCACTTAGACTTCATCTATTCCCCAAGCAACACAAGTTCAACAAATCTGGTTGCAGTAACCATATAGTGACTGAATCCGGTCATATATGAGTTACTGTGATTGATGTGTAATATGTGTGCTTCTCAGGTCGCTCGCAACAGATTGCATTCGACGCAGAATCTTGTCCCATTGTTTCCTATAGAAACTTGGCCGGATCGTATAATTGGGTCAAAAGTTATGGCGAAAATACTAATTTTAAAACTACAAAATAAAATGCCATCCCAAGTAGCACAGATTGTCACAATTGAATTACGGTGATCGATATGCGACAAAATTATATGTGAAATTTTAATAACTGTAGCTGTATTTGTAACACTAGTGCAACCAAAAAAGCGCAAAAAATTGAGCTACTATGTAACTAACTATACGGTCTCACATTAAGTTGCACTGTAATCAATCCGTAACATTTCCATGTTACAGTAACTGAAACATTCTGGTCTTGATTACCACTTTGTGACTATTTAGTGACTTCTACTTGTCAACATTTTATTTGTTGTCATGAAACTTTGTTTTGTATTTAATAAGAAAATAAAACAAATCTGGTCACAATGTCACTGAAATTGAATGTCAGTAATCAGAAAGTTGAAGACATGAATCTAAAATAACAAATGGTAAATGTTTATATGCGAAGTGATATTTTTATGTGATATTAGCAGAGATTAATGTGCGGAATGGAATTTTTGGTGAAACCTATCATTTTAGCTAGCTAAAAACCTCGCGCCCTCGGTTAAACCAACTTTTAGGTTTTATCATTTATAGTAACATGAATGCATTTTTGTGCTTAAATAAGTATCAATAACAGTAAAGAAAAAAAGTGTCTCCATTATTAAATCTCTAAATCTCGAATTTGAAATTAAAAGTAGATTAATAGAAACAGCCGTTTTCTTATTTATTATATCAATCTTTTACCAAAAACATATTATATAGGCATATTTCTTAGCATATTTCATCAAACGACCGCATACATGATGGTTCAAAAGATTTGATAACTTATGTAATTTTTCATTGTACTGATCTTTGGATTTGGATAATGCTTCTGCCTTACGTGAAAGTTCGTGTATGGTTCAATCGTTTCTTGCTAATTTGCATCTCTATATTTTTTACTTTTCATACTGTCAATTCCAAAACATGACCCTTATGGAAGCCGTACATTTATCAACATCTTTCAAAAGCAGTTGTTCAACGAACACTTCATAGTTAGATAATTATTAATTTTTAAATGACATAATTTTAGCATCACTTATGCACACCTTTGGGTTTCGTTTTCCTTTATAAATAAGAATGGATTTTTTTTCCACTGGTAATATCATAGGAAGATCGATACAAAAATTCTGCCGGATAAGTATTTTCCCACATTTTATAAAACAAGCACTTTGGTCGAAAAGGAGCATCTAATCATTAATGCACTGTTGTTGTTCTTGGTTCAAAAGGTTATGGAAAAAACAGCTATGTGAAAAAAAATCTATACAAATTTCCGAGATATTATTTTTCAAAGAAGCAAAAGTCGACTTTTCTCGGAAAGGTATTTATTAGGCAGTAGATAGACTTTAACTTGAGGTAACTGTAACTGTATTGAGTTAACACTCAAGTACGTTCGAGCTACCTTCCTTATTTTATAAAACTAATGCCTGTTAAGACAAATCATAGTTTTGTCAAATTGCTGTGCACTAAACAATATTAAACTAGACGATAATTTTTAGTACTGTAAACGATAATACCGAAATTCGTTTTTCTAAGTGCACATGAAATTTTTCAGTATACAACGATTTCCGATATGGACAAAATCATTTCACATGCAGTGTTGATCATATAAATAGGGCTATACAAATCCGGTACATACGGGTTACAAGTAACCTATCATTTTTACAAATCATAAACAAGTTACATTGCAACTAGTACGCCTGCGAAGATTAGTTACTAGTCACAATATTTTTTTTGCAACACTGATGTGACTCAGCTCAACATTGAATTTAGTTACATTGTAATTTGCTTCCATAGCTATTGATGCTGCAGGGTAACTTGCTTCGTTTGACGTTTGGCAACTTTTGGAATAATTCGCATTGTGTTTTATTTTAATTATTAAATTCATGACCAAATTAGTGAATATACAAAAAAGTATGCATGTGCAGTATCCCTGCATCATGATTATAATTCGGCACCAGACATCAATGGTGTTAGGAATTCAAATCAGGATGGAGGCTCCCCCACTATATATCATGATATTATTGTGTTGTTTTTGTTACTTGGCATCTACTATCCAGATAGTCTTTCGGTAACTAATTAAAAACTTTATTGTGACTTGAGTGCTCATGACAGTTCAATGTTATGGTTACAATTCAGTTACCCTGTAACTGCTTAAAAACTGACAACACATTTAGTTTCAAGATGACTGAAAAAATACCCAAATGCAATCAACCGTGACTTGGGAGGTTTCAAGCATCCTAAATCCAACCATTATGTAACCTTTCGTTTATTTTTTATATTTAAGAGTTGTTACAAGTGCTACTTGGGATTTTTTGCTCTTATGCTCATCCTATTTGTTTGCAACAAATTGCGTTTGGCGAGAATTTTTTTATGCATATAAACAAATATGAAAAATAAGACCAATCCACATATTGGTGTTATTTAAAATTTTTCCAAACCTTTTGAACGAACGAGAAAGGCACCATCACCGCTAGGTGGATTAATCTGGGTTTTATGAGTTGGAATAGCTTTAAGATACCTGGTAACACCATTTTAGACATATTACTGAACTCGTTGAATTTCACACTCCAAACTGTCTTTGAGCTCAGATCCTAATATTCAAATAGATCAAAAAGAAGATCATTGATGTCCCCACTATTTTAATAAGTTGGAATAGATCCACGGTACCTCGTAACACAATTACAGACTACATACTTCGCTCTTCTATTTCCATTTTTCGTTGCATTTGAGAGGCTTTAGTAAGCTACCTTACCGGGGTCTCGTTACCTATATCGCGCTGGTGGGGCTGCCACCTTAGGTATAGCTGACGCGATACAGCATTTCGTTAATCAGTCGCTAGGTACCAGCCATACGCTGTTTGAGCCGCACCTCCCGGTGAACGGACGCTCGAGGCGTACCTTCTCACTCTAGCTGGTGTCAGAAGGACAACAGTGCTTTGGCTGCACTACCAGCTAAGTAACCAACCTTTAGCTGGCGGTCTTTCGTCATCGGACGACCCGTGGAAGCGTGAAATAGGAACTTGTTGTGCTCTGTTGTGCGCTCCTTCCTTAATGTCAACCCACCATTTTGCAGCCCATAATCAGTAGGGAGAGCCTTCACTCCGCTACCAATGACAACGGCCTCATTCATTTCATTCATTTATTTAGTTTACATCTAAACAGATAACACTAAGGGGGTCCCGTAGCGTAGTTGGCTACACGTTCGCCTTATAAGCGAATGGTCATGGGTTCGATTCCCAGCCCCTCCACAAAAACTCTCGTCAGTCGCCGGATGCGCATCCTATGCGGTGGCGTATTGGGGTGCACGCCTCACCGTCACGGCTGCCTGATGACGACTGACAACTTGTTCTTCTCGGAGGAATTCCTCCAACGTTACCCGGATAAATGGCAACCAAACAATGCAACGATCATTGGATACACGACATGGACAAAACAAACACAATGACGAGATGGACCAGCAACGACAACAACAATGAATAATGGAAAAATCTAAAAATAGATTCTGTGTGGATTCTGGCCGCAGAAAATACCACAGTAGATCTCGGCACAGTAGCGGTTAAGTAACACAGAGTGCCTATCAAATAAATAGAGGAATAAAAAAAAACAGATGACACTGAATCAACAATTTGACGCCACAATACACGGTTCGAGGCCGCATCTCTCCATCCTGGAATGCACCTCACGCTCACCGAGTCATTTTGTACCTGGTCTGCCTACTTCGCTCGCTGCGCTCCACGCCGCACATTGGAACAACTCAGAAAAAAGACGGTCAAAACCTCATTGTGTCGTTTAATACAGATTTAGAACCATGATTTTTTCATAGAATGTGTTCAAGAAGCTGCCCGACAAAATCTAGAGCGTGAAATCCACTATTATGTTTTAATGCGATACCCGAGCAAAAAAAGATTTTCGCAAAAAAAAATTTTTGTTCGTGTTTTTGACAATGTTTTAGAATATTGTGTTTTGAGAAATTTTGCTAAAGATACTGTATGCTTTCTTCCTAATTTTAAAGGTTGAATCGTTGTTTTTCGATACTGCTGTCTAAAACTCATATAAAAATCGATTTTCAATATTTTTAAAATAAATATACAACATATCAACACGTTTTATATCACAAAATAAAAGATGGAACTAATATACGATCGTTTTCAGATAATATGGTCTTTCTGATTGGAATTTCAGTCAAATAGAACTGTTTTATTGAAAAAATAGGCTAATTTCTTGATTAAATATCAGCCTTATAGGCACATTTTTGCAGCTAGATTTTCGTTATTCTAAAAGCTGATTTTGTATCAAAGAAGCCAGTGGCTAAAGCTCAGTTGGGTCTGATGAGGCTCATTGGTTTTTGTTCCAATTTTTTAAAGTGTTATTTTCGAAAAAAAAAAATAGGTTGTGTTTCACCTGTATCCAGTTTGTACTAAAAATAGTACTAAAAATGCTATAGCTCCCGCTCACAAAAAGCATTCCTCTTCCCTTAAGATATGAAAGATAGAAATATGCGCTCGAACATGATAAGTAAGTAAAATATAAGTCTCGCTTAACTTTTCAAAAGGACCTAAGTAACATTTTTTCATGAATTAATTTGAGTACTGCAATCAAAAGCTTTCATGTTGTTCTATTGATTGCGCAATTCAAATTAATTCATGAAAAAAATGTTACTTAGGTCCTTTTGAAAAGTTAAGCGAGAAGTATACTAATTTTCTTGTTTCAATGTGATTTGCCTTTAATTGATTATTAGGCAGTTGTTTCCGCATTATCGATTAACTGTAAGGTGCAAGTATCTTAACCAATAAGGTATTATACGGGTACAGTACCGAGTTTTGGCCATATCTCCATATTCGAGCATTTATTTAAATATTTTACAAGTTCTAGTAGTGTTTTAGCTCTCATAAAGATACACTTTTTATTTAGTCAAATTTACTTCTAAAACCAATCGATTTTGTTAGAAAACAATGTTTTTCAAAAGTTGGCTAAATTAGGCACTGAATTATAAGCAAAGGGTACGCTCATCCTACTTATAGAAATAATAAATAGATCCACAATAAGGCCGATGAAATGAGTATATGACGAGAAAGAGAAATATTTATTGAAAACTACACTGGAAAAATTGGAACAAAAATCAGTGAGCCTCATCAGACCCAACTGAGCTTTAGCCACTGGCTTCTTTTATACAAAATCAGCTGTTAGAATAACGGAAATCTAGCTGCCAAAATGTGCCTATAAGGCTGATATTTAATCAAGAAATTAGCCTATTTTTTCAATAAAACCGTTCTATTTGACTGAAATTCCAATCAGAAAGACCATATTATCTGAAAACGATCGTATATTAGTGCCATTTTTTATTTTGTGATATAAAACGTGTTGATATGTTGTATATTTATTTTAAAAATATTGAAAATCGATTTTTATATGAGTTTTAGACAACAGTATCGAAAAACAACGATTGAACCTTTAAAATTAGGAAGAAAACATACAGTATCTTTAGCAAAATTTCTCAAAACACAATATTCTAAAACATTGTCAAAAACCGAACAAAAAAAAATTTAAAAAAAACTTTTTTTTTGCTCGGGTATCGCATTAAAACATAATAGTGGATTTCAAGCTCTAGATTTTGTCGGGCAGCTTTTTGAACACATTCTATGAAAAAATCATGGTTCTAAATCTGTATTAAACGCAACAATGAGGTTTTGACCGTCTTTTTTCTGAGTTGTTCCAATGTGCGCCGTCTCGTACCTTTTTTTACAAGGGAGAATGTATTTGCACACTAACCCAGCACACGTGCATTGTAGTTGCCAAACTATCACACGGAAGTGTGCTGGAGTGTCGGACTCGACCGTACCGGTAATACCGACTAAACTCTCTTGGGCTCCGCCATCGTTTCCCCCAGGAACTACCTCACAGTACTACTTCTGGGTTGCTGTCCGGCATTCTTGCAACATGTCTTGCCCATCGTACCCTTCCGGCTTTAGCTACCTTCTGGATACTGGATTCACCGGAGAGCTGGGCGAGCTCGTGGTTCATTCTTCGCCGCCAAACACCGTCTTCTAGCACACCACCAAAGATGGTCCTAAGCATCCGTCTCTCGAATACTCCGAGTGCTTGCAAGTCCTCCTCGAGCATTGCCCATGTTTCATGTCCGTAGAGGACAACCGGTCTTATCATTACATGACACATTTGGTGCGGTGGTGAATCTTTTTTGACCGCGGTTTCTTCTGGAGCCCGTAGTAGGCCCGACTTCCACAGATGATGCGCCTTCGTATTTCACGACTTACATTGTTATCAGCCGTTAACAAGGATCCAAGGTAGACGAATTCGGAAGGAATTGAATATGGCAATTGATTAAACATTAAAAAATGCTAAATAATATGAATGAACTAAGCGCATTGAAACAAATTATTTTTCATGGTTCCTCCAGAAAAAAAATCATGGCATACCTTTGTGCATGTGTAGATCGTCTTAAATCAGATATAAACTATTATTTTTTATTCGACATTACATCAACAACTTCCCATTTCTCACTTCTCACGATTAAGATGTGAGAAGTTAGACGTCAAATAACCTATTTGGCCAAAATATCCTATTCAGCCAGATGGGCTTTGGCCTAACGGTTTGTTCGGCCTAGTGGTATTCGGCCAAATGGTTTTCGGTCAAACCATCCTTTCCCTTGGGCCAAATGTTTTATTCGGCTAAATGACCTATTCGGTCAAATGACTCATTCGGCTATATGGCGTTTTCGGCCAAATGGTCTACGATATGGTATATCGATTACCCAGCATTGGTCATGCCTTAATTTATGATTACTGGCTATTATCAACACTCCTGCGCGACACTTTCAGACAGAATGTTAAATAATAGGGAAATCACATTTTATTTAACAACACTAGGCATTCAGTTCTTGTGATGGTTGATTTTTTTTGCCTCATTTAGAGGTGTGCGCCGGTCGGATATTCGTCGGCGGCGGCGTTTGTCAGAATTTTAGTCGGCGGCGGCGGCGACGGCGTGAATCGGCGTGGTGATTTTTCAATTATGCATTTTCAAAAAAATTACATTTTTTTGGGATAGACTTTTATTTACAAAGGAAAAATCTTTAAAATTTCGCATGAAAAATCTAATAAACATCTTCTTAAAACTCTACAAGTTTTTCCTAAAATTGGAAATATTTTTCTTATTTTCCACGGAAACTGCTTTGAAGTTGCGAGAAATTTTCGGAATTACCAAGAGAAGCTCTTTAGAATTAACAAATAAAATTGTTTAGAATTTCAGCATCACATTCGTAGCAATTTACATGAGAAACTTCAGAGTTTCCACGAGAAATTGCTCTTAACTTCTACAGGAAAATCTTCGGAAATTATTGTTTAGTATTCTTCGAAATTCACTCAGTCAATTCTTCATATTTGTAGAAGAGTACGGCTGGTAGAATGGATGTATTAACGATTGCTTCCTCAGTCTATAATAATAAAGACGGATAATTTTGTTCCACCGGACACTCCAAGAAGTTTTCAAAAAAAAAAAAAAACTCTGGAATATTCACGGAATTTGAACGGAATTTTCTTTAGAATTTTGTGGGAAGGATTGTTCAAAATGTAGATTTCAATAAAAAAACTTTGGATTTCAATGGAAAATTGTTCGGAATTATTGGATTTTTACGGAAAATTCTTTGGACAGTAGACGTTCGATAACTGAAAGTCTTTTAACTGCAATTTGATAGTTACATCAGTTTTGTAGTTCTCTGACAGCTGAACTTCAAAACGATTTAAAAGTCGATGATAGCTGCATTGCGCTGCACAATCCGGTGCATTTCATTTGACGTCGTCTGATAATCGATTGACGTCTAGAATGTGTCGCAGTTATCGAATGGCATTCGCTAAGTGACACGAAAACATGTTGCAGTTCTCGAACGACTAGTGTATTGTCCATAAAAAAAATCTTAGGAAATATCATTGACCGAAAGCGACATACGGCTGAACTGGTAATTTGGCCGAAAATGTCGATTGTCCTAACGTTTGGCCGAATGGTCATCAGCCCGAAAATGCCGTTTGGTCGAAATGATGGTTTGACAGAATGAGCCATTTGTCCGAAAATAACGCTTGGGCCAACAGGTCATACGACCAGATGTCAATAATTGAACGGGTAATTTAGTCAAAAATATCCATCCGTTTGGCCTAATGACATTTACGGCAAAAGGCCTTTTTGTCAAACGACCGTTGAACGAAATTTCGTAACCTCTCTACTTTTTGAGTCGATACTGGCTTTTAAGCCACAATTCATCTAACCAAATCTCATTAAGCCGAACTGAGCGAAACTGTTATCATGTCGAAAATGGTTTGATCAAGAATGTAGTTTGACCGAAAGCGACCCACAGATGAAATGGACATGCAGTCCAACTGGTAATTTGGTCGAAAAAATCATTAGACCGAAAATGCCTTTTGGTAGGAATGGTCATTTGGCTCACAAATATCCTTTCTGCAAAACAACCCTTTTGGCCAAACGGCATTTTCTGCCAAATAACCTATTCGGCTAAACGTCATTTTGGCAAAATAATCAATTCAGACAAACGACACTTTTCAAAAAAGGTTGCAGAAAGGACATTTTTGGGCCAAATGACTCTTTCTGGCAAATGACAATTTTTACCAAAAAACATGTTTGGTCAAATGATCTATTCAGTCAAACGGCGTTTTCAGCCAAATTACCTGTTACGGCAAACAACTTTCTACAAGTCCGGCCAAATGTTCCTTTTGGCTGTACGTCGCTTTCGACCAAACTACATTTTCGGTCAAATCAGTTTTGACCTGATAACAGTTTCCGTTAAATGTTTAGTTTTGCTAAGTGGTACTTGGCTAGATGTCTTTTGGTCTAAAGGCCAGTATCGACTTGAAAGTAGAGAGGCGCTACGAAATTTTGTACAATGGGCAATTGACAAAAAGGCCATTTATTTATTTATTTATTTAATGTGTTTATCAACAGGCATCTTACAGCCCAAATGAATTTATATGTTACCCGTGATACCCATGTTACCCGTTCAGTCATTGACATTTGGCTAAATGGCCAATTCTGTCAAAAATCCATTTCGGCTAAACGGCATTTTCGACCAACGATCGTTTCAGCCAGACGACCTGTTAGGGCAAATGGCTTATACCAAGTTACCAGTTCGGTCGTCTGTCGCTTTCGGTCAATGGAGTTGCCCAAGAAGTTCTCGAAAATAGAAAGAATTTTCTGAAGAAATCCAAAAAAATCTTTAAAGTCACCGAGCTTTTTTCTGTTGTTTTAAAGTTGGCTATGTCAAATAAGCCGTCTTGAATAATCTAGATTGAGGAAGTCAACGTTAAAGCATCCTTTTCAAAGAATACTCAACAGAAACTCGAAAGAAACTTTCCGTGGATATATTGAATATTTTCCTGTACACAGGATTTTGTTTTTACACGATTTTTTTTCGCTCGTGTTTTTGATCGTGTGACTTCAATTTACCACCAAACTCTTCGCAACATGTTTCAAAAAATCCAGGATAAAACAAAGAAAAATCACATGATAATTGATATGCGTTAAACATTTAGGATGAGTGCAAAATTGGAAAAATATAAATCGTGTAAAAACAAAATCCAGTGTAGTAATTTGGAACAATTTATTTATTTATCATCAGACTAAGGCCGGAGTGGCCTGTGCTGCACATAAAAGACTTCTCCATTCAGTTCGGTTCATGGCTGCACTTCGCCAACCACGCAGTCTGCGGAGGGTCCGCAAGTCGTCCTCCACCTGATCGATCCACCTTGCCCGCTGTGCACCTCGCCTTCTTGTTCCCGTCGGATCGTTGTCGAGAACCATTTTCACCGGATTACTGTCCGACATTCTGGCTACGTGCCCGGCCCACCGCAGTCTTCCGATTTTCGCGGTTTGAACGATGGATGGTTCTCCCAACAGCTGATGCAACTCGTGGTTCATTCGCCTCCTCCACGTACCGTCCGCCATCTGCAACCCACCATAGATGGTACGCAACACTTTCCTTTCGAAAACTCCCAGTGCGCGTTGGTCCTCCACGAGCATCGTCCAGGTCTCGTGTCCGTAGAGAACTACCAGTATTATAAGCGTTTTGTAGATAGTCAGTTTGGTTCGGCGGCGAACTCTATTCGATCGAAGCGTCTTGCGGAGTCCAAAGTACGTACGGTTTCCAGCCACTATGCGTCTCCGAATTTCTCTGCTGGTATCGTTATCGGCGGTCACCAGTGAGCCCAAGTACACGAATTCTTCAACCACCTCGATTTCGTCACCACCGATAGAAACTCGTGGTGGGTGGCTCACATTGACCTCTCTTGAGCCTCTTCCTATCATGTACTTCGTCTTCGACGTGTTGATGACTAGTCCAATCCGTTTAGCTTCGCTTTTCAGTCTGATGTAGGCTTCCTCCATCCTCTCAAAGTTACGTGCCATGATATCAATGTCGTCGGCGAAACCAAATAACTGGACGGACTTCGTGAAAATCGTACCACTCGTGTCAATCCCTGCCCTTCGTATTACTCTCTCCAAAGCGATGTTGAATAGCAGACACGAAAGACACCTGGTCTGTGGTAGAGCGTTCACCCATAAATCCCGCCTGGTACTGCCCCACGAACTCTCTTGCAATTGGTGTTAGTCGACGGCATAAAATTCGGGAGAGTACCTTGTAGGCGGCGTTCAGCAATGTGATTGCGCGGTAGTTGCTACAATCCAGCTTATCGCCCTTTTGTAGATGGGACACACGACACCTTCCATCCACTCCAGCGGCAGAACCTCATCCTCCCAAACCTTGGTAATCACCCAATGCAGCGCTCTAGCCAGTGCTTCACCACCGTGTTTAAACAGCTCTCCTGGTAGTTGGTCAACTCCAGGGGCTTTGTTGTTTTTCAGCCGGCCGATCTCCTCCTGGATTTCCTGGAGATTCGGAGCCGGAAGTCGCATGTCCTGCGCGCGTGCTCCTAGGTTCATTACCATACCGCCACCGTTGCCTGCCATATCGCCATTCAGGTTTATCCAGCCGTTAAATCCGTTATATCTGAATTCCAGCATGGATTCATGCAAAAACGTTCGACGATCTCTAATTTGATGAGCTTCACCAATAGTGTTATTGGATGCATCGAGAAGCGGCAACAAGTAGATGCTGTGTATATTGACTTTTCGAAAGCATTTGATAAAGTTCCGCATGATCTTGCTATTTTGAAACTGAACCGTCTTGGTCTACCGTCGTGGATCGTCAACTGGATTCATTCGTACTTGACTTCAAGAAAAGCCTTCGTCAAGGTTCGTGACGCCAGTTCCGATGAATTCGAGATTCCGTCTGGCGTTCCACAAGGGAGTCACCTAGGACCTTTAATTTTTGCGCTGTTTATCAACGACGTTTGCGATCAGCTACACTCGTGCAAGCTGCTTTTTGCGGATGACCTGAAAATTTACCGAGTCGTGAAGTCAGCTTTAGATTGCTGTGCACTTCAAGCCGACATTGTGCGCTTATCATCGTGGTGTCAGATAAACGGAATGCAAGCCAACGCCACCAAATGCAGAATCATTACTTTTTCCCGTGTTCGCTCACCAATCAGATTTGAACATTCGATGGACCAGTCACCGCTTATGAGAGTTAACTCCATAAAGGATCTTGGCCTTACCTTGGACAGTAAGCTTCGGTTCAACGAGCACATCTCAAAGACAATCTCCAAAGCCAACACTATGCTTGGCTTCCTGCGCCGCAACTCTGCACAATTCGATGATGCTTATGCTCTGAAAACATTATACTGCTCATTGGTCCGAAGCATTCTTGAGTACGGAGTTCAAATATGGGCTCCTTACCATGCGATTCATGCATCACGCATAGAAAGCATCCAGAAACGTTTCGTCAGATTCGCATTACGACACCTGCCATGGACTAATCCCGATAACCTGCCACCGTATGAGCACAGATGTACGCTCATTGGCTTGCAAACACTCTCCAAACGCCGAACGTATTTACAACGACTTTACATTTTTGACATGATCCGTGATAACATTGGCTGCAGTAGCGTGCTCCGGGAAATCAATTTCCACGCACCTAGCCGCCGATTACGCAATCCCCAATTGCTTTGGACCCCGGCGCACCGCACTGCTTACGGTTACAATAAACCACTTGACAGATGTTGTAGATTGTTTAACGATGTATGTGATATGTTTGATTATAATGTTAGTAAGCTTGTCTTCAAAAATAGGATTAAGATACTGTAGTCTGTGTGGTTTTGAACCAAAGATGAAATAAATAAATAAACATATGAATAGGAAATCCAGGTGCTCTTCGTAGTGCTGCCGCCACCTTTGGATCACCTCACGCTCGTTCGTAAGAAGGTTCCCGTTTATGTCCTTGTCATGTCATGTCATGTCACCGATGACGATTTTGACGTCCCGCAGTGGGCATCCATCGTATGTCTGCTCCAGCTGCGCATAGAACGCTTCTTTCTCGTCGTCGGATCTCCCTTCGTGTGGGCAGTGCACGTTGATGATACTATAGTTGAAGAAACGGCCTTTTATCCTCAGCTTGCACATCCTTGCGTTGATTGGCTGCCACCCAATCACGCTTTGGCGCATCTTTCCCAGCACTATGAAGCCGGTTCCCAGCTCGTTGGTGGTGCCACAGCTTTGGTAGAAGGTAGCCGCTCGATGCCCGCTTTTCCACACTTTCTGTCCTGTCCAGCAGATTTCCTGCAGCGCTACGACATCGAAGTTGCGGGGATGTAATTCATCGTAGATTATCCTATCGCAACCTGCGAAGCCTAGTGACTTGCAGTTCCATGTTCCAAGCTTCCAATCATGATCCTTTATTCGTCGCCTAGGTCGTTGCCGATTGTATCGAGTCGTATTATCTTCTATGTCGTTCGTAATGGTTGTTTTTAAAGGTGGCTTATTGGGACTGCGCAAACCTCCTGTCAGGCCGTCGTGTCAGGGATATATAGCGTCCCACCTAACATCAGGACTTGGGCTTGTGCGCTTTGAGCGGCACACGGTCGCTTTGGCGGAGCCTACTTGCGGATACATGCAGCTTTTTATAGAGGTTTAACAGGGCCCACTGTCAAACCCCACCACATCCTAGGCAGGCGCCACAACTCGCAGATGGCCTGGGGAGGGATCGTCAAGCCCTTGGACATAGTCCCTGCTACCCTCCAATTTGGAACAACTTCTCGTTAAAACTTTGAAGATTTTTTTTATTTTATGTATTGAAAAAAAAAACTTTTTAAAAAAACGTAAAAACTTTGAAGATTTTCTCATGTAAATTCCAAACAATTTTTCTTGATAAATCCAAAGAGCTACTTCTGGTAATTCCAAAGCATTCTAGAAACTTTAAAGTAGTTCCCGTGGAAAATTTGAAAAAAAAAAAATCCAATTAAATATTCAGTAAAAACTTGAACAATTTTTTGGAGAAGTTCATCAAATTTTCGTGGTGAAATTCAAAAAGTTCTCCCGTCAATCTCTGGGCATATTCGGCTATTGAGCTATTTGGCCAACCGATTTTTTCAGCCAAAGGAACTGCTCGACCAAATGACATTCATGGCCAAATAACTATAGACTACATACCCTAGCAAAGTCGAAAAACATAATGAGAACATATTTTAATTTCGTATTGCTGTATATTACTAAATATAATGATATGACTTATATCAAACTGTGTACTTATTTTGTTGTCGGAAACCAATATCAAAATTAGTTTCCAAAATTAGATTTGTTTCCATCGACAGCAGGAATATTTTTTAATTTGGTTCCACAGTAAGATTTTTCTGCTTATCCATTTTGTTATTTTAACCGTTAGAAGATATTAAATTAAGTGAACATTATCGATGATTTAAAACATGTTATCGATTTGCTCTCGAGCTTTGCGCGGGTAGGCTTTTACCAAATAGTCTTTTCGGTTAAAAGACATATTCGGCCAAACAACTTTCAGTCTTCGGCCAAATGGCTTTTTGCCCAACGACTCTTTTCCGTTCAAAAATTCAATTTCAATGAGATTTTTTTTGGATATCATAGGAAATCCCTCGCAGCGTTAGCGTTAGCGTTGTTACGGTATACTTTGTAGATTGGACACTAGTGATACTCATGTTTCTTATGGAATCCTTATCCAGATTGCTATCGAAAATCAAGGTGGGGAGTTACCCTTGATTCCAATCTAAGATAAAAATTGCATAAGCATGAGGATTACTACTCCCGGCCACGCCCATCTCTACCGTAGCTAGGGATAGGAAAGGAAATGTTGATGTAGAACATACTTAACGAGAGGCCCCCCGACTTGGCGACTCATAAGTTCTACGGAGTTGGTGGTTTGGTAGGGTAAGGTAGGTCATGGAGGTTTGCCTCAAGCTGGCAATTCGACCCACAGACTATGTTGTTTACCTGTTTTTATTTAAACTCTTGCCAGCCGGCTGTCGAAAGAGTATGCTAATATCGATTTTATTTACAGTTTATTCGTTAAATAATTTACGGGCGATTTCTTACCTTCAATCTATCAACAACTATCCGTTAAACAAATCTATATTTACCAAATTTGTACTTTCTGCTCAGTGAGCAAAACGATTCCTCTATGTTCATCGAATACAAAAATCAACCATGCATTTTAAAGATAATTATACTAAACATTTTACACACTTAATTTTTTTTACCGGGATCTCAGCAAAATGTTGAACTTTTACCGAGCATCGCACAGCCGTGCCCCAGCAAACATGTTTTTTGCCGAGATTTCTGTCAAAATTGCTGATAAATCAGCAAATAATTTGCCTAAATTCAGCTAACAAACGCAAATTTTGCCGGAATATCAGTTATTTATCTTGCTGGCGCACGGCTTTGCGGATTTTTGCCGAGCTGCAGAAATAAAAACTGAGTGTGTACATAGTTTAATTTGAAGTATTTTCGCGATTTCTGATACAAAATTCAATAGCTCGGTGACGTAAACGGCCTAAATGCACCACCACCAGAAAATATTCATCACGCGCTGATCTACCTAAACATATATCACACATAGTAATATAAATGGTACTTCCTTTTGCGTTGTACAAATATGTTGCATTTCACAAAGCACATTACTCTTCTCTTTTCTCCATTCCATCAAACGTTTCATTCAAATTTCAATGAATCACTTCAATTTCAATAAAACACGTCACCGGACGAATAAAATAAAATAAATAAATAAATGAATAAATCAATAAATAAATAGGTCAATAAATAAATAGGTCAATAAATAAATAAATAAATAAATAAATAAATAAATAAATAAATAAATAAATACCGCAATCACTCGCGAGCGCGTCGTCTCTCTCTCTTATTGGCATTACATCCCCACACTGGGACAGAGCGGCCTCGTAGCTTAGTGTTCATTAAGCACTTCCACAGTTATTAACTGCGAGGTTTCTAAGCCAAGTTACCATTTCTGCATTCGCATATCATGAGGCTAACACGATGATACTTTTATGCCCAGGGAAGTCGAAACAATTTCCAATCCGAAAATTGCCTAGACCGGCACCGGGAATCGAACCCAGCCACCCTCAGCATGGTCTTGCTTTGTAGCCGCGCGTCTTACCGCTCGGCTAAGGAGGGCCCCTCGAGCGCGTCACTTGTTATAAATATGTAATAGTATAAAAACCATGAAGAAATTATGAAAAAAAATCATAAGGGTTGTGTACAAGACACGACCGCCCGACGTAAACTACGTAAAACAGTTTGGTGAAATGAAGAATCTAGTGCCAGTGCAAGAATACATGTTAGCAGCAGCTCTCTACAATACGCGCTCATTATTCTGCTACGAACGGCAACGTAATTCTGCTACGACGTCGTACTTTGAACAAATTCGTCTCGCCTCAATCTTCCTATGTTTAAAATGGTGTCCATGAGAAGAATCGATGAATTCCTAATAATGCATATTTCGAATCACTAACGACCACACGACCCACGCCATAGGCTGTAATAACAAAACCAAATAAGAATCATCCATGCGAATACATATTTGTAGCATCTCTCTCCGACGCGCGCTGGTGATTCTGCTACGGACGCCAGTCAACTTTATGGCGTCTCCAAGCGGTTAATTTGCACTTTGAAAAAAGTTCGCTTCGCCTCAATCTTCCTTTGTATAGAATGAAAGCCATGAGAAGAACCGATTTTTCCAATATCCCATATGTATTTGGAATAAAATTTGCTCAGCAACTCCACCGATGCTTAGAGATGTCGTAAAATCTCGATTAATCGATTAGTAACTAATCGATTACTCTTGATTCTTGACGATTATTGAATCGATTCATCGTTAAGTAGTAATCGAATCAAAATTAATCGATTATCATAACGATGAATCGATTAATTCAAGTAATCGAAATCTAATAGTTGTCGTAAAATCCCGATTAATCGATTACTCTCGATTCTTGTCGATTATTGAATCGATTAATCGTTGGGAAGTAATCGATTTGAAAATTTATCGATTATCACAACAAATAATCGATTAATCGAAGTAATCAACATGTAACGGAAACCTTCACCTACCTATTGGTGGTGTTGGTTTGCGTGGGAGAGCTATCAGGTTCGTCAAATCGTCGTTTGAATCTTTGTTTACCAAAGCAGATAAGTCGTTTTGAAAATTTTGTCTTGAATTGTTCGCGAGGATAACAGTAACAGTCAAGTGAAATTTCCTATCAAGATTATAATTCTAGTAGGTAGCCTGCTACTTGTTTAAGGTTTTATTTCCATCCATGCGAATACATATTTGCAGCTTCTCCTTCTGACGCGCGCTCGGACCGGCAGTAATGCTATTATTCCGCTACCGATACCAAACAATTATGCTTTGTTCTATGAAAAAAGTTCGTCTTATATCAACTTTCTCAATCACTTATCAATCACTGAATCATTGTTCAAAATTAAATCCACAGCAAGAAGAGTAGTTAAGTGCTAGACAAACATCATATAATTGAGCTCAGAATCACGCTAGAATATTTCACTGAAAAATTTCTAGTTCCTAGCGGTTGCACTATAGAAAAATTATTTCAACTTAACCTTCCTTTCAAACATAATGGTGGTTCTGAAAAGATCCGATTCATTCCCAATTATGTGCCTCACCAACAACAACTACTGGACTGCGCGACAGCCATCTGATGACCACGCCGTTAATTGCCAGATCCAAAAATGCTGCTTGTAACTAGAGATGTCGAAAATTAATCGATTACTTCGATTAATCGATTAATCTTTGTGATAATCGATTAATTTTGAATCGATTACTTCCCAACGATCAAACGATTCAATAATCGACAAGAATCGAGAGTAATCGATTAGTTACTAATCGAATAATCGGAATTTTACTGCAACTCTTAGATGTCGATTACTTCGATTAATCGATTCATCGTTGTGATACTCGATTAATTTTGAATCGATTACTACTCAACGATAAATCGATTCAATAATCGTCAAGAATCGAGAGTAATCGATTAGTTACTAATCGATTAATCGAGATTTTACGACATCTCTACTTGTAACACGGATGTAAAGATGTACTGCTGTTGCTACGACCGCCACCACTATCGAAACGTTGTCAGCCGTTGTCGCTAGGACTGCTTCTAGACGCCTTGGTCCGCTTTCCATGAAATCCAGAATGAAAATGACGCGCGCACGCGAAACACGGGGCTTTTTATACACAGGAAAAACGAAGCAGTGGATCAAAAGGCCCGTACCTTACTGCAATCTGATGTCCGTGTTGGGGATTTATGAACGGGATTGATTATTTTTTAATTTTTCACCCGGTTTGGAAAGAAATAACATTTTCAATAGTTTGCCGTTGATAATGAATAGTTTTACTACAATTAGCAAATTGGTGGAAAGTTTCCGAATCTATTAATAACAAAATCTCGAAAATCCGTCGAAAGATAAAGTCGCCATTACCGTTTGAAATCATACATGATTTCGTGACGGTCCCCAATTTGTAAATTTTCATTTTGCACCCTGTATCCGAGGCTTCCCCTTAGACGTAGTTAACGTCAAAATGCGCGAACAAAAAACACGTCCATACGTGCTGCTGTCTTGAACTGGAATGAGCCACGCGCGCGCGGGAGAGCAGTTTTCTTATAATCAATAAAGATGGCCATTAGTCCCGCCTCTTTGTTGTCCGGTATGACTGCAAATATTGTGTAACCGTCACACACTCACCAAAGGGGCGTGGCTACAGGTTCAACTTTATTGATTACAAGAAAGCAGCTCTTCCGCGCGCGCGAGCCATTTCGTTCGAAATGCCGCTAAAAGCAGACCGTGGTACCACCTTCGGCATCGGCGGAGCTCCTACCGGAAATTTTATTCCCGTCGATGGTGAGGGTCGCGCGGTCGTCGTCATTAACATTAGCAGCGCTCAGTTTAAATTTTGTATGCTGATGATGTAGGAGGAATGAAGGCTTTGGCAGGTTTTGTTCTATTATTGTCAGGGGGTTTTTGTTGACCAAATTTTATGAAATTTGGCCACAATATTCTTAGATATGCTATGATATGATATGATATTTGATATGAAGTACTAACGATCGGCTACAATCAATGAAAGTGGCTCTTGGGAGCGTCCACAAATTACGTATCACGCGCCGGTGATACTTTTTCAAAATCAGATTTGTGTTGAAAAAAAAATTAAGCATTAATGATAATCAATAGTATCAATAGAATTGGCAAATGCTGAAGGGTTTCCGAATCGATTGATAAGCAAATGTCGAAAAAAAGATAAAGACGCTATTAGCGTTTGAAATCTATCCTAATTTTTGTGACAGACTCGAATTTGGAAATTTCCGTTTTAAACCCTGTATCTGAGTCTTCCCCTTGGACGAAGTTTACGTCAAAAAATCTGTAGCAAACATCAATACTGACGCCATACAATTTTTTTCAGTCATAATGCGAATCAATTGTTTGCATGGTCTCCTTCCGATACTTGCTTGGGATGGGATTCAGCTACCGACGTTAGCGTTGCGCTTTGAATAAAGCTCATCTCGGAACCGATTTCTTTTTCAATCATCAACAGGAAAAATACAAAATTAGTCTCGCGGGAAAATTTCATGTTGTGCCGACAACATCCAAATCGTTGCAAACGCCACATTAGTGAATAAATTGCTGTAGCAATCTTCCGACGACAGCCTATGCTCGGACCGGCACTAATGCTATGATTCCGCTACCGATGCCAAACAATTATGCTTTGTTCTATGAAAAAAGTTCGTCTAATATCAACATTCTCAATCACTAAAATCATATAACACCGAATTACGCTAGAAAATTTCACCGAAGAATTTTCCAGTTCCTAACGATTGCACTTTAGGAAAATTATTTCAACTTCTTCCCAAATATAATGATGGTCCTGAAAAGAACCGATTAATTGCCACTTATGTGCCTTATCAGCAGCCACTGGGCTGCGCGACCGCCATCCGATGATTCGGCTCAACGAACGCCGTCGATTGGCAGATCTGCCGAAGATGGGACACGGATGAAAATGATGTGCTGCTGCTTCCACGATCGCCACCACCACACGGACATTTGGGAGTACCCATTAAATGGGTCTAGAGTACCCATTTTTTTAACCAATATGGAGATGTCAAAAAATGGGCTTTTTAATAACAACATAAAATGGGTACATTAACCACAATTTATACATTCTCTTCCAACAATGATAATGGGTAAACATCACCCGTGAATTATTCGTTCAGCCACCGCATCATTTTTGCAGAAGTGATTGGTATTTAAAAATATTATAAAAATTACAGAAGTTGTGCTTCCTTCAAAGTCGGTGAGATTCGGAAATGCTTCCTGCCGGAAAACTGGACACGAGACTGGACATCCGACGATGATGGTAGAATTTTATTGAGTCGAAAAGTAAGTTTTTCCATTCGCAATAACATTGGATTCTTGGATTTCTTTGATTCACAGCTTTGTTTTGCAAGCATGAACACTATCCCGCACAGAACCATGGCCTTGCAACTGGTTCCCGACAAACCAAAATCATCTTCCGCAGAAATGTATCACGAGGGGAAACATCGAGGGAAACATACCATTTGTGGACGGAGAAGGTGGAAGCTGAATGAGTGAAAGCTGTTGAGTATTCCTTTTAGCTATGTAGGTTTTCTTTTAACATGCGCTTGATGGGGAAGCGTCATTAACAGTATAATGAAAAAATAAATTTCCCCATACTAATTTGCATGCAAACTTGAAACGGCTTGTGCTAAATCAGTTTTAATCCAAATGAGCTCAAATTTTCAGAGGTCACTCAGAACATGGTAAAGAATCAGATGAGCACTGTGGAGCAAAATCGATTTTTTGAACCACCCTAATGGGTATGTCATGTAACTCTTACCCGACCCACTAAAACCAAAACCCTTTCGCCAGTCCGTACCCCCGGCCCGCAATTAAGCAATACATCAGGGGGGGACTATTGAGAACGCTCACGCCTATGCTAACGCACTTGACGTCAATACACACAACATCGACTTCAAGGGTGGCTACCTCACCACCCGTCGATCGCAAGCTATGATAGTAACCTAACGGTCCGTATCATAATCTCACGTTGGAGACGAGCACCCCGACAACAACCACCACGCGCGAACCGCAATGACCTCTATATCTACATACTGAGGTCCCCGCAGCCCACCCGCGACATGTTGGTTGTCGGGGTGAGCAAAGTGTTCACTGCATCACAGGTGCCCTTACTGCACTCGTTGGTTTTGTTCAAAACGCCACCACCGCTGCAGTTTCGACATAATCTGTTGAGATGCTGTGTTCACCGCATTCCATATAGCTTCTTCCCGGCACATCCTCTCGACGAGGTTGTCCGGGGTTGTATCCATACCACTAATAAGCAGCATGGTATTGCGTTCTACCTCGAATCGCGGGCATGCGAACATCACATGCTCTGCCGATTCTACCTCACCTACACATTCAGGACACTCCGCAGAATCTGCGAAGCCAAACCTGTGTAGGAATTTCTTAAAGCAGCCATGTTCAGACAACACCTGTGTTAGGTGGAAGTTGACTTGACCATGCTTCCTATCAACCCAGTTGGACACATCTGGAATCAGTCTGTGGGTCCAACGACCTTTGACTGCGGTGTCCCATGCTCTTTGCCATTTGAGCAACGAAGCTGCTCTCTTGACACGTCGCACTTGCACCGAGTCCCTTTCGTTGTAGCACTCCACATCCTCCTCTAAGAGTGTGTCGATCGGCATCATTCCAGCTATAACGCACACCGCCTCATATGATATGGTGCGATATGCGCTCGCGACACGTAGACACATCAGCCGGTGTACTCTGATCAATTTCTTTACATTGTACTCGGCTTTTAGTGCTACGGCCCATGCCGGCACGCCATAACGGATGATAGACAATGCTACGCCAGCTATCAGCCTACGCACTTGACTATGCACCGCCGATCTGTTGTCAAAACCATATGGGTGGAATAAACAAGCAGAAGGAAAATACAAACCGGAGTAAAAACGAAACTGTTTGTGCATTCAATAAAGAATGCGCATCGAAATCCGTTTTACGGAAATTTTTATTCCCTATAATATTTGTCTACATTTGCATTATATTTATATTCCCTGAGGACTTTTTCAGTAATCCCAGGAGAATTTGCTTAAACGGAAATATTATGGGCCTTCAATAATTCATTTGCAATTTGTTCGAAAATTCCCCCATTAATTATTTATTAAAATAGTTCTTCAAAAAATCATACAAAAATTCTTCAAAGAATTCTTATAATTCTTTCAGGTATTCCTCATTGAAGTCTTGTATGCAATCCATTGCGAATTCTTCCAGGAATGCATTGGCGGAATATTTCAGGCACTCCTTCATATTTTTTTTCCAGAAATTCATCTGGAAATTCCCCCAAGAGTTCTTACGAAATTTCTTCCAAAAACTTCTCTGGAAGTGCTTCCAGGAATTCCTTTGAACGTTTCTCCATAAATTCCTCTGGAAGTCCCTCAAGAGAAATTCCAACACGAAGTCTATCCAGAAATTCTTCCGGTAGGCCCTTCAAGAATTCCTTCGGAAGTGGAATTTCTCCGAAAGTTCGTCCTAGAATTCTTCTGAAAGTTCTTCCAGAAATTCCTTCGGAAGTACCGGAGTTCCGGAAGTCTCTCAAGAAATTTCTCCGGAAGTCCCTTCAAGAATTCCTCCGAAAGTTCCTTCAGAAATTCCTCCAGAAATTTCTCCGGAATTTTCTCCAGAATTCTTCTAGAAGTCCCTCCAGAAGTTCCTCCAGGAATTCCTCCAGAAGCTCTTCCAGATATACCTCCGGAAGTTCCTTCGGGAATTTCTCCGGGAGTTCCTTCAGGTATTTCTCCGGAAGTTCCTTCAGGAATTTCTCCGAAAGTTCCTCCAGGAATTCATCTGGAAGTTCCTCCAGGAATACCTCCGGAAGTTCCTCAAGGAATACCTCCGAAAGTTCCTCCAGGAATTCCTCCGGAAGTTTCTTCAGGAATTCCTCAGAAAGCTCCTTCGGGAATTCCTCCGAAAGCTCTTCCAGGAATTCCTCCGAAATTTCCTCCAGGAATTCCTCCGAAAGTTCCTTCAGGAATTCCTCCGAAAGTTCCTCCAGGAATTCTTCCGAAAGCTCCTCCAGGAATTCCTCCAAAAGTTCCTCCAGGAATTCCTCCAGAAGTTCCTCCAGGAATTCCTCCAGAAGTTCCTCCAGGAATTCCTCCGAAAGTTCCTCCAGGAATTCCTCCGAAAGTTCCATCAGGAATTCGTCCAAAAGTTCCTCTGGAGGAACCACTGGAGGAATTTCTGGAGGAACCACCGGAGGAACTCTTGGAGGAACAGCTGGAAGAATTCCTGGGGGAACTTCCGGCGATATTCCTGGAGGAACTTCCGAACGAATTTCTGGGGGAGCTTCCGAAGGAATTCCTGGAGGAACTTTCAGAGGAAATTCTGGAGTTTCTGGAGGAACTCATGATGGTACTTCTGGAGGAATTTCTGAAGGAATTTGAGTAGGATTTCGTGAATGAATTTCCAAATGATTTACTGAAGGAACTTCTGGAAGCATTTTGAAGGATTTTTGGAAGGAATTCCTGAAGAAATTTTCAAAGGAATTCCTGAAGGAATGTTCCAGGGATTTTCTGAAGGAACTTCCGAAGGAATTTTAGAAGGAACTTCAGAACTTTCCTAACGAATTCCCGAGCTCCGAACGTTACTTCAGGAAGAAGAGGAACTTCTGAATTGATTCCTGAAAGAACTTCCGGAGCAATTCCTGAAGAAATTTCTGAAGGAATACCTGAAGAAACTTCCGGGGGAATTCCGGAAAGAAACTTCGAGTAAATGCCTGCAAGAACTTGCGGGGGAGTTCCAAAAGGAAACTTTGAGCAAAAGCCTGAATGAACTAGTGAAGGAATTCCTGAAGAAGTAGAAAGGAATAGAGAATCCGGGGTAGATATATCCATCCAAAAGTAAATTTCGTAATTCGCGAAAATCAGAGCGCGTACTTGATCGTTGTTATCATGATCTGATTCGTTGTGGCCCACAAACTGCCAGTGCACTGGTAAAGTCCGGTATAGTGATCATATGTTTCGAATCAAAACAAACACGATGCCACGCACACCACCATACCCAATGACAGATGGAACTGAAAACGTTTTTTTTATTCAGGGTTCGGGTTCGCACTGACCCAGGTTTAAAAACGAATTCAACATTAGAAACTTCCGTGTATATGTTTAAACTGTGTGACCAATTTGGTTGACTGCAAACTGAATGTCTAGTTTGCAGTCGACCAAATTCCGAATTTTAACGCATTTAAAATCTGCCCCGTTAGTTTTATGAAGTATTAGTAAATATTATAAGTATTTAAATAGTAAGTATATAAGTATTTAAATAGTAAAAATGCATGAAGTCCTGAACGAATTGTGTATAAAAGTATCTTTTTCAAATTGGTACTTTCCAAAAGCATAACATTGTTTTTTTGTTTCAGTCTTCGACAAATTTATTGTCAAACTTCCCAAAAATCATATTATTTCATGCACCTAAATATTTTCAAAATTTAAACAAAAAAATAAATAAATAAAACGAGCTGCAGAATTAGCCCAATGTAGGATGAAAACCAGCAAACATAAAAAAAGTGTGAAAACAGAGAGCGAGTGTAAAGCGAGATGTGAAGAAAGCATATTAACTTCAACAGCTACCTCTTAGCTTTCCAAATGTTTCACCGTGTGTCATTTTTGTTTTGATGCACCACCGGCGGTTCAACACGAGGTTCAACGTGCAGAATCAAATTTATTATACATATTAGCAAAAACATGTCTTTGGAACATGTCAAAACATGATTAACTTTAATCGATTATGTGCACAAAAAAACATCAGGCATCCCTAGATTTTTTTGTGATGGCGTTTTGAAGTGTGTGTGTTTAACGATCCTCATATTTTGGGTAGTATCGTTTCAGCGTGTATCGATCCTTTTGGGCACGGATGGCGTCACATGCGGGGTCGCCAAAATTTCGTGAGAGTGAATCATATTGTTAATATAGTATATTTGATGTTAGTGAATACCAGGGACTGTCAATTCGAAGGCAATGAGTTCGATTGGACCGTAAATCCAGGATAATAAGTAAAACGAATATCTTTGAGATAATGAATTGAATAGTTATATAAACGCACGGAAATTAGACTATAAAATTTGTGAATATTATTCAAATTTTGTATATAAATTAATTATCCATCCACAAATTACGTAACGCTCAAAGTGTGACAATCGATACAAAAATTTCAGATGCTTCATACAAAAAGTGTGACATAAGGGGGAGGGGGTTGAAAATGGCCAATTTTTGCGTTACGTAATTAATGGATCTCCCATGAAGCAAAAAAATATATATATGAAAAATTAACTGAAAATATTAAGTATTATGAATTATGACGAATTTCGACCCCAACCGCAAGGTCGTCAAGTACTAGGCACCGAAGACGACCCCACGGATGAGTGAGTGAATAGGAAATCCCTCGCAGTTGTCACACGAAGTTTTTACGGAGAGCCTTTCGAAATTTTAACAAGAAATTGTATGGAATTTTCATGAAAAGGATTGATATCTTCACAAAAAAGCCTCTGGAGTTTGAACGTAATGTTGTAGAAATCTATCAGTATATTATACGGAAATTCCACTGAATCTTCGGAATTTCCACAGAAAATTTTGCAAATTTCTTCTAATTTGAATCAGTGTGGAAAGTTAGGGGAAGGGGGGACAACATGCCCTAGCTAAGCAAACACTGCTCTATTGTCTTATTTGTAACGCTATTCATGGGTATTTTTACATTATGCATCAGTTAAACAAGATAGCTAGTTGATGCCATTTAAAAATTGTCAAAAATCTCAATCATATTGATAATATTCACATTTTAAAAAAGTGGTGATATTCTGTTGTCGGAAAACTCATGAGGCAAAACGCCTTTTAGCTGGCAGCTCCTAGGGAACAAAGTACCACGCGTCGGCGAATCAGCATTCTAGTATGGATAGTCCGTGGAGACGCAAGAACTTTGTAGGTTATTGCCACTAGGGCGTTTTGCCTCGCCAAAATGTTAGATGTTCTTCAAAATGTGGAAATTTTTGGTTTTTCCGACCTTCCCATGCACTATTTTGAGGGGGGGGTTTGGCGTTTTGGGGCCTCTTCCCCTATAGATCATCGGCGTGAAAAATTTTAAACGGCGGCGCGCCGACGCAAAAATGTCGGCGGCGTGCCAAAAACTGTCGGTGGCGCTCACCTCTAGCCCCATTACTTAAGTATCTTTCATTTTGTTGTTTTATTTACTATCGTGCCTTGTTAGAATGAAGGATCAATTCAACAGTTTCAAGGCTTCCGCAGACCTAAGCGATTTTATCGCCGCGAAGGCGACAACTAGTAGCCGCGATTCTGTTGTTGGGTCGCTGCAGGCTATGTTCCGCAACGGTAACAGAATCGCAGTCGCCAAGCGACAAGCGTGTGTTTTGAGGATCCTTTACTGCTTCTTTCGCAACAAAAAGCAGAGACAAAAAGGTGAAATAAAAAAAAGCAAATGTAATTGTCATAAACTTTTGTTGGAGACTATAGACTAGTTGGGATTGAGACGGGTGTGGAAAGTTATTAAGTGAATAAAAAGGCATGTACAATCACCATCAGTAGAAGATAAGAAAGTTATGGATAAACAAAGCCAGGATTGAGTTTCTGTGCGAAAAAGTTTCACTATCATGCTGCTGCGATTCGGTTAGCTGTTTAAGATGGCTGATTCAGCTGTCTCATCCGGAAACGACAGTTGCATAATTATAAAATGGTAATATATTTCGCTTTCCTGCTTCCGTAACCTTCACAAGATGCTTTGGCCAGACACTTAACAGTGTACCTAGTGTTGTATTGAAGTCAAAATATTGAATCAAATGACATTGCCTGCATTTTCTCTATTTAGCACCATTCCCAATCTTCCGAAAATGATCCACAAATTAGTACATCTTTAATCTGGTTATCGGTAGCACAGCAAAATGTGACCCAAGAAAACATTGCGGCGTGGTACCAAAGAGATACGACAAAATCCGCCTTCAGCTTTATCCACTACTTGATATATTTATTCGACTCAATGCCGGCGGCGGCAGCTGCATTGAACGGAATACACCCCCAGATTGGAAAACGAAAGGAAAAATCGCTGATTCAACAACAGCAGCTACACACACCGCAGCAGCGGCAAGCAATGTGCAACGCTTTGGATTTATTTTCCACAACGTTCGGTCTCGGTCTCGGTTCATCATTGCAATGCACCCCCCCCCCCCTGAAGAGAAGAAGGATCGATACACTATCCTTATTTAGTGAGTGAGATGTACTTCGGTTGCCGTGGGGTTCACATCAGACGGCTCTCCATGCCCGATTGAGACGGAGACCATTCTTTTGCGGGGTGTTCAAGGAAACTGTTCCATATTTATTTTCGGTGCACTTTTGTCTCTTCATATGTTTGTTTTCTTGGGCTGGGTGTGGTGTATGCAGCTGCATATGCACCTCAACACAACTGTTACATAGCGATAGAGTTATGCGATTGAGATTTGATAGCATTGCTTTCGACATTGCAAGTAGGTTACGAGAATTCGTTGCTCGAATTACGAAGTGTAACAGTGCTGAGCAGAGCAAATTCCTTAATGTCGAGGAATAAACCGCAACCTACTATTGATGTTGTCTAAATTCCAACCAGGCGGATTCGCCATTTCAACCAGTAGTATCTTCTGGTTGATTTCCCCAGAAATAAGGACTCAACTTCCGTGTCATATGTATTATGGACAACATGTTGTGTTTTGCCATCCCATATGCGAAAACTACAATTACGCATCATAATAATTTATATTGACTTTTGAATATCATTGCTTACCCACATTTTACGATCCCTTACAACCTTACTTGAATGACAAAGCCATTCTTCTGTTAAAGCATTTTATCCGATTGTTATCGAAAGCTTTATTTTCGGTGGGAAATCCCAGAAATGAATTTATCTTTGAAAAGGATCAATCATATTTGTCATTCAATTGTGTCATCTTTCTACCGAGAAATTGCGTTATTCAGAATGGTAAACCCAAACCGCGTAACAAAAGACTCACCCTCCGCTCTAACCACCCAAAGGCACACCTTTGCATCACCGTCCGTCCGTCGTCTGTGCGGTGGCATGATTATTTGAGTTGCCCGTCATTCCTTTGATGGCACGCTCGGCTCGGCTGTCCCGTGCGGCTTGACTTTTCTGAACGGGTCTCTTCGCCCGGCCGTCCGTTCTGGCTTCTTGGTAAAATACCTCCAAGAAGCCTCGTATCACCACCACCGGAAGGAAACCATGAAAGACGGCACGTGTTTTCGGTTGATTTGCCCGGACCAGAAGGTACCGACCCGGCCTGGCGGTGCAGATTTTCTTCCACTCAATTGTTGTCGGAAGTCCTGCCGCTCAACAATGGCTCTGGGAGTCGATTTCAGTCGTAGGTGTGTAGGCCGCTCTGCTATCACTACTGCTGTACGTGGCCGGAAATGTGCGAGTAAAATTTATTTCCTTCTTGTTTCCGGGAAGTTTGGGATGGTACTTTCGGCATTAGCAGAGATGAGTGGGTGGCTTATGGACCCACCGTGTTTTCCGAACTTGACTACCGAGAGGGTGTATTGATGCATGCAGTCGGTCTGGCTTGCGGTGATGGAGATAATCCGTATATAAATAATCTCGGTCAAGTTATACAATACTGCTACTTTATTTGTTGGTGTTGGCAAAACGTGCCATCCGGGTCTTACCGGGGACGTGTCGGTTTGGGGCGTGATTTTAGGCCGGTGGCGACAATCTCGTCACCAATGACAATTCGTAATCATCACAGTTATTGTTGTTGGTCAATGGTGTGGGAGATAAAAGCGTCCATTGCATTTGATACAATGCGAGACAGAATGGTACTATCACGTTGCTTAGCCGCCCCGATATGCCATACCTTGTAGTCGTATCCATAAACCAGACTTCTGTTCGTTAGATCACTCTGCCTTCCAACGACCCTGTCGATGCTGAGTGCTAAACATATTGTTGTCACTTTTGTTGCTGCTGGTGCTATTTACCATCGGACCGGAGCGAGATGCAACGTGAGTACACTATTTAGTCCGTCGGATTTATCTCCAATCCCGTTACGGATGGCCTGGTGTGTCGATAAGGATTGAGATTAATTTGAACCGATAGGCTCTTCTCGAGCGTGAACTTAATTATATCACGTAAACACACTATCGGCTTTCAGACTGGAAAACCACGGTACCACTCCGGGAGCGTGCTGTGGATGGCGTTCGGTAAAACGGGTTCGAGGGGCTGATGCTATGATGGTCATCGTATAGTGACCAGACGGCTATAAACTCGACTTGTGCTGGTTCCGTCCATTGTGGCTACCCACATCAGTGCAATTAATTTAATGAATGCTATGGCGTTGGCAAAACTATCGGAGAGAAATCTCGCAACGGCACCGCTATGCAGCTTGCGCTTCCGGAGCCATGGCAGGACTACAAAGCTTCTCGATGCTCAAATGACGATATCTTGATTTAATTTAGTTTATCCGGTGGTTGATAACTCAATCACGCTAATAATTCGAGATTGATTTAAAGACGAATTCTATTGGGGGAAACGTAAGTTGATTAGCTGATGAAGACTGGTTGAATTCGAATTGATTTTTTACATGTAACGATAAGAGACGAATGCGACGAAAACATCTCCAATACAGTTTGCTCATTGCATGTTCGTGACGCAAGATCAAGATAACATAACTCATTCCATCTTTAATTAATTGTTGCTTTCTCAGTTATTGAAACATGACAGAAAACTAGTTGAAACTTTCATGCATCGTTCGACTCAGCTGTTCGATAGTCGATCGAACTAAAACGTCCGGGTCGTACATACATAACTCGCATTCTATAAATAATGAAAAAGTAATTCAATGCTATAAGTTATCGAAAAGTTTGTTTTGGACTTGATGCTTATTGGTAAAGCCAATGCATCTTTTCGAGAAACTTATCCGTGAATTCTGCAGAAACAGTAAAGAGTTCAACAATTTGGTCTTCCGTCTTCAGGAATGAGGGGCATTTTGATTAAATTTGACAAGCGATTCATATATATTTTTTTAAATGCTGGGTAAGACGTACTGTTGATACAATGATGGCCGTCGGCGGTGGTTGCTGCAATATTTCGTCATCGGTGGGAGCAGTACTAAAATTTTCTCGCATAGGGGAAACTGCACAACACACATGATCCCCACTTTATGTTTTGGATGTTTCGCGATGTAAAAGTTATACAATTCAAAATGGACTTGATGAACAATTTGATTAGTTATTTAAAAACTGTCGAGTGTATGCAACGAACCATGCTAACAACAATCAAAGCAAACCATGCTTTTTGAATTTGTTCAGTCTGTATTCTAATGCTGAGTAATAAAGACGTTTTCTAATTGTAGTCTAGTAAGTACTTTTCAAGTCCAGTCCGATTTGCTTCCACTTGAGCCAGTGGCTGGTCGCCATTTTGTTCAGCAGTCTGCCGGAGGACTACGAGACGTTGGTGACCTCTTTCGAAGCTCGACCGGAGGAGGACCTGACCCTGGACATGGTTAAAGGTAAGCTCATTGACGAGTGGCAGAAGAAGATCGGTGTTTTTTCTGCAAAAAGTTGGTTCAGGTGAAGGCAAGCTATTCCGAGCGTGGAAGGCGTCAAAAGCGAACCGTGCGGTAACCAAGCAACCGAAGGTGGTATCCAAGCAACACAAAGCCAACCACGTTGCGCAGCGTGACGATGACGACCACTATGCGTTCCTCACTGGGTGCGCCGATCGGGTGGAAAAGCAATGGATTTTGGATTCCGGTGCGACTTGCCACATTGCAAATTACCGGGAGTTTTTTGAGAATCTTGGCGATGCCGCAACTGAAGACGTTTGGGTGGCCAACGGTACGAAAGCTCGTTCGAAAGGTCGCGGATCTGGACAGATTACCGTGATCAATGCTGCTGGCCGGCAGCGTGAAGTGCCCATAGAGTGTGCGCTATACGTTCCAGAAATGAAGTCAAATTTGCTATCCGTGAAGCGGCTGGTGCAACGGGGATTTGTCGTCATCTTCGATGCGAGCGGAGCCAGGATCATGAGAGGTGAGAAAGTGTGTGCGACGGCGGAGTCCGTTGGAAACTTGTTTATATTGCGCCAACCAGCCGAACGTGTACCCAAGGCAACGACGACTGACGACTGCGTGCATGCATGGGATCGACGGTGGGGCAATCGTGACTGTGGAGCAATTTGAATCTGCAAACCGTGGCTGACGGCGTAAAAGTGAAGAACTGCAGCCTTGACTGCAGCTGAAGTATGTAGGTATACTCAATCCAGTAGAAACCCGAAATTGGGTGCTAGCGAAGTTGGATTTTTCTCACAATCCGTACGTTAAACATAACTTCGGAAGTGGTGCGCTGAATAGCGCTTCGCGATATGAAAACAGCGCACCACTTCCGAAGTTAGGTTTAACGTACGGATTGTGAGAAAAATCCAACTTCGCTATCCCCCAATTCCGGGTTTCAACTGGATTGAGAATATTAAAGGCAAGATGCACAGAACACCATTTCCGAAGGCGTCAGAAACTACATCGTCGGCTGTGATGGATCTGGTTCATACCGACGTCTGTGGGCCAATGCGGACGACGATACTGAGCGGAAGGCGGTATTTCATCACGTTCATCGATGACGGTGTAAGTACACGGTGGTCTATTTGATGCGTCAGAAATCCGAAGCGCTCGAGAACGTCAAGGAGTACGTCGAAATGGCCAGGACGCAGTTCGGAAAGAAACCCAAGATTTTGCGGCCCGATCGTGGTGGTGAGTACACTGACAAGAAGCTTCAAGCGTTCCTCAAGCAAAACGGCATTGTCGGTCAACTGACGGCACCGTATTCCCCACAGCAAAATGGGGTGGCCGAACGGAAGAATCGGTAACTTGTCGAAATGGCCAGGTGCATGCTCATCGACAGAAACCTGAACAACCGTTTCTGGGGAGAAGTGGTAATGACGGCCAACTACATACAGAACAGACTGCCGTCGCGGTCCATCAGCCGGTGGCACGGGAATAAGTCCAATCTCGGACACATTCAGCGGTTTGGCGTGGACGCATACTGTCTTGTGCCAACTGCGAAGCACGGAAAGCTGAATCAGAAAGCCATCAAGCAAAGATTCGTCAGATACAGTGAGGTGTCAAAGGCGTACCGCCTGGTTGACGAAGCAACAGGGAAGGTAACTATAAGTCGAGGTGTTAAATTTTTGAATTCTTGCGAGGCCGGTCCAGGCCGGGTGGAAGAAAATCTGGTTGTTCCATCGGTCACTTTCCAACGGGTGAAGCCAACGGATGAACAAATCGAATCCGATGACGACGAGGTCTGGGATGTCCCAGATGAACTGGATGAGTCAACCGATGATGAAGTTGAGCCGCAATTCGGCGGTGCACGTGCCTCGTATGGAAGTGAATACGCCTCGAAGATCGATGAGACCCAACCTTGGTGTAATGCCAAATCGGTATGCGTGCAGTGCACAAACTTCGGTTCCTGAGGAGCCGGAAACATTGAAGCAAGCGTTGTCCAGCCCGAACAGCACCGAGTGGCGCAAAGTGATGAAGGAAGGCGTCAATGCAAGCGAACGATGCCTGGGATTTGGTCGACCTGCCGGTCGGAAGCAGCGCCATCGGATGCAAAAGGATGTTCACTCTGAAGCTGGACGAAAATGGTAATGTAGCTCATTACAAAGCCAGGTTGGTGGCGCAGGGGCTCAACCAACGACACGGGTCGGACTATGGAGAAGTTTTTGAACCCGTTGTGCGACACGCCACGTTTCGCACTTTGATGTCTGTAGCTGCCAAGAAGAAGATGTGTGTCAAGCAATTGTGATAGCTTTCTTCTACATTGATAAAACAGGTTCGCGTAACAGTCCTCGTCTGGTCAAGAGGTTCTGAAAGAATGAATTTATTTCAATCATCTTACATCTAGGAAACTTAAACTCTACACAGTTAATTAATGGGTGGTAACCTAACTGGCTATTCCGAAAATTGCAGTCAACCAATCGCGTAGCTTTGTTAAATGTATTAGTGTAAAGTGTATTGCCGAAAAGATAAACGAAAGAATTCAGGCCATCTGTTTTGTGTGTCAATATCGTTTGACTGTTTTGTTTCTTTGCTGCTTTACGGAAATGAAGCATGTGGTAAACATAAATTATACTGATAGCATTTTTGGTGGTCCGTGTTTGGAAAACGTTTTTACTCGTGAGTTTCTGCTTTACTAGTGGATATGCATTAGGGTGGTTCAAAAAATCGATTTTGCTCCACAGTGCTCATCTGATTCTTTACCATGTTCTGAGTGTCCTCTGAAAATTTGAGCTCATTTGGATTAAAACTGATTTAGCACAAGCCGTTTCAAGTTTGCATGCAAATTAGTATGGGGAAATATATTTTTTCAATATACTGTTAATGACGTTCCCCTATTAAGCGCAGGTTAAAAGAAAACCTACATAGCTAAAAGGAATACTCAACAGCTTTCACCCAACGAAAATCGCATGTTGATTAATCGCCCCAATAATTAGTAATCCATTTTAAGACAGGTTGCGAATCTTTAGTCATGATCGTTAAACTTCTATGAGGGCATCACTGAAATGTGCAGTGGAACATAGTAGCCTGAATTTGTGTGTGCTATCTTTCGCGCCACGAGCAGCAATGTTGCCTGTTGATAAGTTATGCAATTAGCTCCAGAAAACCACGGTATAGATTAAATTCGATTACTAATTATTGGGGCTATTAATCAACATGCGATTGCCGTTGGCTGAAAGCTGTTGAGTATTCCTTTTAGCTATGTAGGTTTTCTTTTAACCTGCGCTTAATGTTGAAGCGTCATTAACAGTATAATAAAAAATTAAATTTCCCCATACTAATTTGCATGCAAACTTGAAACGGCTTGTGCTAAATCAGTTTTAATCCAAATGAGCTCAAATTTTCAGAGGACACTCAGAACATGGTAAAGAGTCAGATGAGCACTGTGGAGCAAAATCGATTTTTTGAACCACCCTAATATGCATACAATGTGTTGCTTAATGCTTGGGTGTTCTGGAAGGTTTTATTTTACAGGTCATAAATTAGAAAACTGAGATTTAAGGATGACATTTGAATTAGGTTGACAATTGCTAAAGAATTTATACCACACAATTCGACGTCAAGACGGCGTTCCTGAACGGCTACCTTGAGGAGGAGACCTTCATGAAGCAGCCTCCAGGGTTTGTCGTCAGCGGCGAAGAAAGCAAGGTATGCCGTTTGAAGAAATCCTTGTATGGGCTTAAGCAAGCGGCTCGTACCTGGAATCAGCGTCTTCATGAGGTTCTGGTAGTGGATGGATTCGAGTGTTGCGAGGCAGATCCCTGCCTGTATAGGAAGCGAGTGGGTAACAAATGGTGCTACGTTCTCGTCTATGTTGACGATCTCATTGTAGCGAGTGAAGATGAGCGCATCATTGGTGCGTTGAAGCTAGTACTGCAGAAGAATTTCCAGATCACCAGTCTCGGCGACGTCAAGTTGTACTTGGGAATCGAAATTAATCGGGACCGAAACGGAGATTTCTTCATCAACCAGCGGAGGTATATCGAGGGCGCTGTCCGTTCCGTCGGCCTACAGGACGCAAAAGTGTCCACCGTGCCAAACGATCCTGGATATTGCAAGATAGAAGAGGACGGAACGGACTGGGACGAGCTGAAGCGAACAGGGAAGGGGACGGCTGACTTGAAGCTTCGTTTGAGCAGCAGCGGTGATTCGTCCGGTCTGATCGGTTTTGCCGATGCCGATTGGGCTGAATGTCGCACCGATCAGAAATCCAACAGCGGGTACGTGTTCCAGTACTGTGGAGGCACAATATCGTGGGCTTGCCGGAAGCAAACCTGCGTCTCCTTGTCCACAGCAGAAGCGGAGTTTTGTAGCCCTTTCCGAACATCCCAGGAGGCGGTTTGGCTGCAAAGATTGTTGCAGGACCTAGGTGAGAGAACGAAGATATTAGTACATGAAGATAACCAGAGCTGTTTGAAGATGCTGGACTCCAAAAAGTTCAGCAACCGTACGAAGCACATTTCGACTAAATATCACTATGCCAAGGATCTGAAAACGAAGGAAGCTGTTCGGTACGAGTACTGTCCGACCGAAAGGATGGCAGCGGATTTTCTAACGAAGCCAATCTCGAGGTTGCGGTTGGAGGTACTTCGGCAGCAATGTGGCCTACATGCTAACAGCAATCAAAGCAACCAACGCTTTTTGAATTTTTATTTGGAATTTGTTCAGTTTGTATTCTAATACTGAGTAATAAAGACGTTTTCTAATTGTAGTCTAGTAAGTACTTTTCAAGTCCAGTTCGAGAAATTACTTGTTTATGAAGCTAATAGATTTTAAGCTTTCAGCAAGCGTTGTGCAGTGCGGGTTTAGGTGTCGCGAAGTAATTGAGATATCGAATCAGCACTCGGGAAAATACGTAAGACACGCGTTGCCTTTCTGTTTTTGTATCATCCTAAATATGGCGTCGTTCAAAAAAAATAATGAGTCGTTTACCAAGGCGATTTCCAATATATTTCCTTCCCAACTAACATACTATTCCTTTCCAGTGCGCTCATGGAGATGCATAGGATTTATCGGTCTCTTGTAGCAATGAGTGAGGACTGTGACTGTGAAGACGTGGTCGGCATCGTTATTGGTCTTGAATTAAAGAAACTCCGAAGCATGTTCAGTCATTCAGTGAGAATAGCTTTATCAGTCAATCACGACTAGCAACTACGATGGATACAGTCCATCAAGCTAAGCTAAGCTAATACATTTTCGGCTTTCAGTCTTTACTGAAGTTTCAATGGTTTATTCAGCCCTTTTCAAGGGTTAATACCCAGTAAAGAATGAAAGCCGCAAATTTGAGAGTAGGATTCAAACAGTCGAAAGCCTATTAAGTTTGTTCATGAAAGTTATCAAAAAAACAATTTTTCCAAAATATGGTATATTTGGCTTTTTCAAAACATGCGGGAGACTTGATCCCCATATCGGGGGGAATTGATTAGCTAAACCAATTTTAGATTCTTTCAAGTCTATTGAACGGCGAAATTAATTTATTTTCAAATTCTAACATTTCATTATAGTCTAACATAAAAACAGTAGTGCAAAGATGAAATATTGTTGGCATTAAGTAAGGCAAGTATTTTTGGTTCACGAATAGAGCGACAATGACACATAGAATGTTTGCTATATCAACAAAGTAAGAATGCTGATCATGTTCACTCCATTGAGGGACAGTGGTCATATTACAACATCCATGATGTTTCCAAGAGGATCTCTCTTTGTGGCTGAAACAGATATGGTACCAAAACTAGTTGATCAATACATAAATCCTGCTGACAAATCTGATGCTTCACTAAGATTTTCAAACGAATTCTTTTGAGTACTGCCGATTCTGATGACGACCACACGATGATTTCCAGCAAAACCGTAAACGCACGCGGGAAAGTTGCTTTTTCAATTGGCCTGAGACGATATTCTCGCCGGTACCGGTCCCAACATCTATGATAGAGGTTGGCGGTGGTTGAAAAAAATGTTATGCTGAGAACAGATAACGATCTGTTTGTAACGTAAATATTTTAAACATCAGATAACGTAAATATGTTTTGCTGCCATAAATGAAGCTGACAAAAACTGCTTCTGAATGATGTATTCGTACAGCGCTGAATACCCCAGCAATTCCATTTAGCCGATAGGATTTCACTCATCGCTTTTAAAAACTACTACAAGCCTTTCTGGTTCTCCAAAACGTCCTGGAGTTCAAAACATGAAATCTGATCAACCAGGTCCTGTACGATGTATTCGTGCATTGCCAAACATCCCAGCAGATTCATTGAGCCGAAAGAGTTTCACTGATTATGTTTACAAGCCGCCTGTAAAACCAATAATTACGAGCAATATAAGAGATAATACGACTCGTTATAATCGGCAAAGACCTAGGCGACGAATAAAGGATCACGATTGGAAGCTAGGAATATGGAACTGCAAGTGTCCTGCTGGACAGGACAGAAAGTGTGGAAAAGCGGGCATCGAGCGGCTACCTTCTACCAAAGCTGTGGCATCACCAACGAGCTAGGAACCGGTCATAGTGCTGGGCAAGATCCGCCAACGCGTGATTGAGTGGCAGCCAGGCCTTGGAAAATTCGTTCAAAAAGAAATGAATACTTCGTTTTTAGCCCGCAGGGAGGTTTTAATTTCGGTGCACCGATTGATGTGCGCTCGACGACGTGCTGCTGGCTGCACGAACAATGGAAGAGGCAAATAGAAAGCATTCGTTTTATACATTGAAAGTGGGGAGTTTTGAACGTGGCATCTTCATAAGCCGGGTAGTGCCGAAGAGGCATCGCGATGCATCGTTCAGTAGGGCAGTGTGATATTAGGATGGTTCCTTCGTTCATCGGCAGTGTTTCAGATGCGAGTAAGTGTCGTGTGAGTACAAAACCATATTAGCGAGAAAGAGAGAGAATGCATCATATACCTCTTTTTCACACATTCATTCCAACTGCGCAATGCGCAACTCAGTATAAGTGAGGCAACTATAGCATCATCAACGTGCACTGCCCACACGAAGCGAGACCCGACGACGAGAATGCAGCGTTATATGCACAGCTGGAGCAGACATACGATGGATGCTCACTTCGGGACGTCAAAATCGTCATCGGCGACATGAACGCTCAAATAGGAAGGGAAGAAATGTATGACCAGTCACCGGACCGGATGGTCTGTATACCGCATCGAACGACAACGGCCAACGATGCACAAACTTTGCAGCCTCCCGTGGAATGGTAGTCCGAAGTACCTTCTTCCCCTGCAAGAATATCCACAAGGCCACATGGAAATCAACTAATCAAGAAACAGAAAACCAAATCGACCACGTTCTTATCGTCGGTAAATTCTTCTCCGACATTACGAACATCCGCACTTACCGCAGTGCGAATATTGAATTCGACCACTACCTCGTTGCAGTATGTCTGCGCTCAAACCACTCAACGGTGTACAACACGCGTTGGAGTCGTCCGCCGTAGCTAAACATTATGCGACTACAAGACGGTAGACTAGCCTAAGACTACGCGCAGCAGCTGGAAGCGGCACTCTCAACGGAAGAGCAGCTAGGCGCAGCGTCTCTTGAAGATGGCTGGAGAGATATTCAATCCGTCATTGGAAGCACCGCAACCGCTGCACTAGGCATGGTGCTCCCGGATCAGAGAAACGACACAGAGGGTCTCTCGTGTCTGCTATTCAACATCGCTTTGGAGGGAGTAATACGAAGGGCACGGATCGACACGAGTTCTATGGCTTACATGTGAAATTAAGTTGAATTGAAAAATCAATCAAGAATTGATTTTCATAATTATATTAAACAAAGCTGCACAGTAGGCCTGGCCGCTTTTATGTTTTAATTACATTAACGATGTGCTTTATACGTAAATAATGACAAGAAAAGTGATAGTAGTTGAGTCTATCACTTTCCAGGATTTTTTCATGAACTGGCTGTGCATGTGTAGACTAGACTAGACAAGACTAGACCAAGAAAGAGCGACATCTTTTTGAAATGGCAAGCAGGCTAATGGTTCGTCTGCCTCCGTCCCGGTAAAAAAAAACCTGGTAGGCCTCTGGTAACGCTCAAAATCTGTCAACTATACCGGTGGGTAGTAGGTTCAGATGCACCATTCCTGATTTACGCCAATTCGGCTCTGAACACGATGTTATAAGGCACCGGAGTCAACCCTTGCATGGACCTCACTGTTTACAAAGGCATCCATGGGATCACAACAGGCGACTATCCACAACAGGTAGAGATAACGGCCCGGAGAGGGGACCCAAATTCTACAAACAATGGAGGAGCAGGCGGGGCGAATGTTTTCGCAAAGAGTGGAAAGCTGCAGCGATCTCCAGTGATGTCGCAGGTAGCAGTAGCGAGTACCAGCAGTATGACCAAGGCTGCTGAGAACCAGGCCACACGAGCTAGGATTCGAGAATAGGGTGTCCACCCCGAAATCGGAAAGTAGTGCTACTCATGAGGAGCTACAACTTGGGAGGTTCAACCTGATGGAGGTGCGGAAGCGAGTCAATGAGCTCTATGACTTTGTGAAGGACAAGCACTATGTTCACACGCATATCAAGCTTCTAGTGACGAGCATCAAGTCCGCCGTTAAATCTGCTGAGCATGAACAGGACGCGCTCAAAAGAAAAGCGGAAGCAACTGAAAAAGCACTGCAAGATGCAGCGGAGCATACAACAGTCGAGGCACTGCAAACACCAATGAGCTTCCGGAATACTCGCACGGAGAAGCACAGCAGGGACTCACCAGGAGAGCAGAAAGTCCCGAAGAAGCAGCTGAACAAGCAATATTGTGCTAGTGTACTGAAGGAAGGCGTCAAGAACGGTGATTGGCAAAGTCAGCGGGAGAAGAGAAAGAAACAGAAGAATAACGTGGAAAAGAAGAAGGAGCAGAAGATTAAAGAAAAACATCGCTCTTCTCGTGAGAGGGTCAAGGGGGATGCCTTGATAGTCGAAGTGATGGACAAGGCGACATACGCAGCGATCTTACGGAAGGTGAGAGAGGACCCGGTGCTCAAAGACTTGGGTGAAAAAGTGGTGAGGACTAGGCGTACTCAGAAGGGGGAATTTTCAACAAGCTGTCACCTATATGGATTCGCATTATGCGTTTTTCACAGTGCACTCTGTGTTTCCTCTTTGACGTTCGTCCATTGTTACGTCCTCACTGTTTTTGCGACACCTCTCTTTAGTCCCTAGCTGATTACGTGTGAGTCTACATAATTGGCTTTCGTATAAATGGTATATCATATGCATTTGCATTGTGTGACTTATCCAGTATATGTTATGCTTCGCGTTTCATTGCGTTTTACAAATACATCGTATGTATGTATTATTGATTGTATCCTCCTTCTCCAGAAACCTGTTCCATTCTCCTTTCCAACTGCACTTCCTCTTCCTTTCCCCTTTTCACTTCTTTTTCCGTCAGGTAAATGATGAGAAAGGCCAGTAAAGGCGATGGCACTAATCTCCCAAATTGAGGAGAACGTGCCTCCTGAGTGGACGTTCTGATACCTGATACCTGAGTGAAAAAGTGGTGAGGACTAAACGTACTCAGAAGGGGGAATGGCTGTTCGAGCTGAAGAAGGATCCCACGGTCAAGAGCTCAGCCTTCCGGGAGCTCATTGACAATTCTTTAGGTAGTGAAGGAAACGTAAGAACTTTAAAGCAGAAGGCAGCGGTCGAGTGCAGAGACCTGGACGAGATCACTACGATAGACGAAGTGAGGGATGCACTGATCTCACAAGCGTTCATTTGCGAAGTTAAGATGACCATTCGGTTGAGGAAAGCGTACGGTGGTACACGAACAGCAGCGATACGACTACCGGTAGACGCTGCCAAAAAAATGGTGGAGGTGGGTAAGGTGAAAGTTGGATCGTCGGTTTGCCCGTTGAGACTCACTTCGCGGGTAATTGAAGAGATGAAGCGATGCTTCAAATGTATGGCGATTGGATACCAGGCGCGAAACTGCAGTGACCCGGACAGATCCGGTCTATGTAGGAAATGTGGTGAAGAAGGACACGTTGCTAGGGACTGCACGAAGCAACTAAGGTGCCTGCTCTGCAAACCGGAGGACGGAAACGACCATACGATGGGTGGCTTCCAATGCCTTGCATACAAGAAGGCGATGGTGGGCTAGGATTAATGGAGATCATCCAGTTAAATCTCAATCATTGCGACACCGCACAGCAACTGTTGTGGCAATCTACAACAGAAGCAATATGCGACGTGGCTATTATTGCTGAGCCGTACCGGATCCCTTCTGACAACAGCAACTGAGTGACCGATGCTATGGGAATTGCGGCTATCCAAGTGATGGGCAGATTTCCTATCGAAGAAGTGGTAGACAGCTCAAGCGAAGGTTTCGTTATCTCCAAAATCAACGGGATCTTCGTGTGTAGCTGCTACGCATCCCCAAGATGGATTTTGGAGCATTATAACCGGATGCTGGACTCACTCACGGAGAAGCTGATCGGCTGAAAACCGGTAATCATCGGAAGCGACTTCAACGCTTCGGCAGTGGAGTGGGGAAGCAGGCTGACTAACCCCAGAGGTTGCCGTTTGCTGGAGTCGTTGGCAAAGCTGGACGTCAGGCTGTGCAACGAAGGTACCGTTAGTACATTTCGCAGAGATGGCAGGGAGTCCATCATTGACGTCACGTTCTGCAGTCCGTCGCTGGTGAGGAACATGAACTGGAGAGATATTGAGGACTATACTATACACATAGTGACCACCAGGCGATCCTGTATAGTGTTGGAACACGAATGTCGACGGTACGGCGAGAGATTAGGAATAACGGGCGAAAATTGAAGGCGAAGGACTTCGACAAGGATCTTTTTATCGAAGCACTTCTAGCAGACAGCGGCGCTACAAATCTCGATGCAGATGAGCTGACAGAAACTCTAGCGAGGGCATGTGATGCGACGATGGTTGTATACTATTTCGCCGAAAACCATTCCGCGGAATTTTTTTTCGCGGTACGACATTTCACGGAATGTATCAACTCACCGAAACACATTTCGCGGAATGCACCTTTTTTCCGAAAGACATCTAGCGGAATGTATCTTTTCACCGAAAGTCATTCCGCGGAATGCCATTTGGCGGAATTTAGTTATAATAATTATCATTCAAATAATTACTGATTTCTGCTTAATTACATGAAATCCGGGCAATTTTTTTTTGATTTGATGCAAACCCGAACCCGACCCGTTCCCGAGATTTTTTGCATTCGTAAACCCGTACTCGATTCGAACCCGACATAATTCAATTATTTTAGCCCGCACACAATTCTTCCCCGAAAAATTCAAACTAGATATTTTCTGGTTCTCTTAAAATTGAAAAAAAAATGTGAGCCCAAACATGAAACAAGACTCACAATTAACAAAACTGAATAAAATAATTTGCAGTATTTTATTTCTCAAACCCGTACCCTACCCGAACCCGATATTGTAGTAATTTTTCAAACCCGAACCCAACGGGTACGGGTTCGACTCGACCGTATCTACCGCCCGTTATAAGGCGAAAGGAGTTGCTATTGTTTTCTTTCAAAGAACACGTCTTTCCGGTATAAGGCGAAGGGACGGGTAACGCCTTCTTTAAATGGATGCATCTGCTCGGTATAAGGCGAAAGGAGTTTATAAGGCCTTCTCTAAAAGAATTCGTCTGTCCGGTATAAGGCGAAGGGATGGGTAACGTCTTCTTTAAATGGATGCATCTGCCCGGTATAAGGCGAAAGGAGTTGATAATGCCTTCTTCAAAGGAACGCGTCTGTCCAGAATAATGCGAAGGGAGGTGTAACGCCATCTTTAAATGAATGCATCTGCTCGGTATAAAGCGAAAGGAGATGATAACTCATTGATAATAATGAGTTGCTTTAGATGAACGCGTCTGCCCGGTATAAGGCGAAAGGAGGGGTAACGTCTTCTTTAAATGGATGTATCTGCCCGGTTAAAAAAGCAATTGAAATTTTGAAAACTACTTCTAAATATTCTGGGAGGCGTTCCTTAGCCGTGCGGGAAGATGCGTGACTGCAAAGCAAGCCTATGCTGAAGGATAGTCTCGTTAATCTCGTATTAAACGAATGCAAAACAAAATGGTAGCTTGGCTTAGAGAGCTCGCAGGTAATAATGTCGGAATGCTGAATGAACAAAGGCTAATATTATTAATATTCCGCGAAATGGTGAATTCCGCGAAATGGTACTTTCCGCCAAAAGTCATTCGGCGAAAAGGTACAATCCGCCAAATGTCGTACCGCGAAAAGTTACAAACCGCCAAATGTTATTCCGTGAAATGTTCAACCGCGAAAATGAATTCCGCGAAATGGTTTTCGGTGAAATGTTATACAATCTGCGACGATGCCAAGGAGACTGGAGTCAAGGAAAAGCCGGCGGCTAAATTACTGGTGGAACGAAATTCTTGCTAGTCTTCGTGAAGACGCTTTCAGAGAACAAGGTCTGAAACAGTCAGAGAGGAGCATAAGATAATATTCCGTGAAGTCAGATCGGCCTTTAAACGGGAGATTAAAGTCAGCCACTTCAACTGCTTCAAGAAGTTGTGCCGGGAAGCTGGCGCTGATCCTTGGGGCAACGCTTATCAGGTCGTAACAGCGAGCATCAGGGGTCCAGCGATGCCAGCGGAAATTTGTCCTGACAAGCCGAAGATCATTGTTGATGGTCTCTTCCCGCTGCATGATTCTACGATGTGGCCGCCTACACCGAACGCAGAGGAAGACGGAGTAACCATTGCAGGTATGCAAGTCTCCAACGACGAGCTGTCATCAGTGGCGAAAGGTCTGACGATGAAGAAAGCTCCGGGTCCGGATGCAATTCCAAACGTTGCTGTAAAAACTGCGATACTGGCGTTTCCAGATTATTCAGGATGGTGCTGCAGAAATGCCTAGCAGATGGTAACTTTCCGGACTGGTGGACGCTTTTAACAGTGCCAGCTGGGAGGCCATCGCCGCAGCGCTGCACGGTATGCGGTTCCTGACTATTTGTGTAGAATTCTTGAAAGTTACTTCCAGAACCGGATCCTGGTTTACGAAATGAATTCGGGGCAGAAGTCGATTAAGATTGCGGCAGGTGTTCCGCAAGGTTCCATACTAGGCCCAATGCTGTGGAACATTATGTACATCTTCTAAAACTGAAGTTGCCCAAAGGCGTGAAGATCTTCGGATTCGCGGACGATGTCGTCCTTACAATAACCGGAGAGTCGTTGGAAGAAGTAGAAATCCTGGCGGGGGAAACGTTCGACGCAGTTGAAAACTGGATGAATGGAGTCAAGCTGCATCTTGCTCACCACAAAACAGAAGTGATGCTGGTCAGCAACTGCCGAGAGATCCAGCGGATCCAGATTACCGTAGGAGGGCACAACATACCGTCTGTGCGGGCATTGAGGCACCTGGGAGTGATGATCGACGACCGGTTGAATTTCAACACCCACGTGGACTATTCCTGCAAAAAACGACTGAAATGGTCAGTGCGTTTGCAAGGATCATGCCGAACGTGGGTGTAGACAATAGACGTCTTCTGGCAGCAGTATCATCCTCGATACTGAGGTACGGAGTTCCAGCCTGGGCAGCTGCGCTCAAGACGAAACGTAACCGGAGGAAGCTGAATAGCGTGTTTCGTCTAATGGCCCAATGGTCTAATGGCGTCTAATTGCTAGTGCGTACCGAACTATTTCGTCGGAGGCAGTTTGCGTTATCGCAGGGATGATTCCAGTCTGCATAACTCTAGCAGAGGATATCGAGTGCTACCAACGGAGGGATACCAGAAATGTGAGGAAGGTGGTGAGACTGGACTCTATGGTGAAGTGGCAGCAGGAGTGGGATAATGCGGGTAATGGAAGGCGGACCCATCGGCTCATCCCCAATGAGTCGACGTGGGTGAACAGGGAGCATGGTGAGGTGAACTTTAACCTTACACAGTTCCTGTCCGGACACGATTGTTTCCGCCAATATTTGCACCGTGTGGTCATGCGTCATCGCCATTCTGCCCGGCGTGTATCAACGTAGAGGAGACTCCAGAGCACGTGATATTCGACTGCCCGAGGTTTGCGGAGGCACGTAGAAGAATGCCTGCCATAAGGGCGGACAACATCGCAGAGCGAGTGTGTCGCGATGATGGTACGTGGCATGCGGTAACCAGAGTAGTGACGCAAATAATGTCAGAGCTGCAGCGTCGATGGAGAAGAGACCAGCAAGCAAGCGTTGGTTTGGAGGGAAATCCAGCACAGTGAGCAGTGTTTGGTCTCGAGTCGTCGGGGCGCCAGCGAACCGGAAGTCTTCTGCCAACCGGAATCGTCGGACCGACCTCGGCACTCGTACCGCAAACCTGCTGAAGAAAAAAGAAGGAAGTGCTTTGGGTATGTAGAGCACCGCCAGGATAACAAACAACTTAACATAAACAAAGCTTTAAATTGAAACAACAAAAAATATGTTTTAAAACAACTATAAACAATGTTGCAAAATAGCGGGCTTCGTGGTCGTGCGGCTAGCGACGCCAATCATCTAGACGCATGTGCCAGGGAGTGCGGGTTCGATTCCCGCCCAGGTAAGGAGGAAACTTTTCGTGATCGAAAATTCTCCACTGGTCAACTGGGTAATATGTGTCCTGTCCGTTGTCTAATGCTAGGTGGTAAGTGTTCAGTCTGTACAACCTCTGGTCAAAGATGTTGTTCCTATCTTTTTTTATTGGAGGTTGAAAAACGACCAAAATTTTAGTTGATTCAAACTAAACCGTTTTTGCTCCGTGTTGGTAATAGGCCATCGAGTCTCCTGAACCGAACGACGATGACAGCATCTGAAATCAATCGAAGGACTCCAAACCTGATATCACTCTGCATCCTCTGTTGCATCTGACAGTTGAAAGGGTCGACCGTGATAGATAAGTCCGTGTACTATGACATTTTGATCTGTACGCAACATTCATCCAAAATTTAAATTGAAATGCTGTGATTTTTTTTAACAGAAAAATTCCAAACGTTCATGTCTTGTTTTGTATTCTTTAGCGATGAAGCAATACATTCAGTGCTGAGGAAAAGTAGGAAACCGAAGCACAGAATCAATGTATTATACCCAATGTGATATGGGCCACCCACTGGATAATAGAATGGCTCATAGATTATTCGGTGGCGAGACAATATTCTACACAATGTTGGGAACATATACAAATTCCCTCTAGAGACACTAAATTCATGAACATTATCAATTTGTCAAGCTAACAAAACACCAGTCCTCGGTCCTCTATCCAATGTCTATTAGTGAACTGAAGTTCTTCTACTCGCTCGCAAAGCAGTCAACTCGAAACAAATTCTTCCCCACCAAACTATCTGCGGAAAACGAGCACGAAAAGTATGCTGATGGGGAAAAATTACTGTTGGCATGCCACAACAACCAATTCGCTGTCTTTCTTCACCATCCATTCCTGTATCCGGCACCGCTCGTTCATGTTCCGGCGAAACCGCAGGGCCCTGTCGCGCCTCCATAAATAATCGAAGAAGACTCAAACGGGAGAATAATGGCACACTATGCTTTTATAAAGAGCTTCCCCTGTCCCGGTTGGCGGCGGTTGGAATGTAGATTCGGTAGATTGGGTAGAAAGCACTTCCATCAGCTCCCGGATCGACCGTCCGACCGACCGGCTTCACGGCCTGGCCTACCCTGAACTGAATGGGAAATGGAGAACGAGGTGAAGAAAGTTAAATTTACTGTTATGAACTTTTATCATGCAAAACACCGTTCGCCATGAGTCGGTCCATCCCATCCGAGGCATGGGCGCTGCACAGTGGTGGAATTTCGGGCAAAAGTCGAAACAAATAGATTATAGAAGAATGGAAAGATGGAATGATGTTAGGATGGAAGGATTGATGGATAAAAGGACAGAAGGATGGAAGGACGAAAGGATGGAAGAATGTAAGAATGGAAAGTTGGAAGGATGGACGCGTTGTTTCTGTATTCAAACTATGATCTATTCAGCTTCCGGCCACTGCGAACCGTCGCGTGGAGTAGAAAATACGAAACGAAAGATGGTGACGACTTTCTCACATTGCCTGCCCGGCCCCTTTTCTTTGTGATGATGGGTGGGATGTAGCGGACCGATGCGCCTGCCGAGGTTCACACAGGTGCCTGTGACACGTGAGTTGGGGTGCAGTCCCCGCCGGGTGGAGGATCTCGTTTACATCCTTCAGTTGATGCCGCTTTTCACTTTCAGTTCTAGGTTGACTAGACCGGTGTACTTACGGGTCGTTTGAATAATATCGAGACTCTTGAAATAGGATATTACATGATTGCAAAGGCGAGAAAAAAAAGTCGAAAGGCTTCGACGAATGGGATACGAGAGAAGTTATTGAGCAATAATGAACTTGAGTACCGATTGGATTTATTGGATTAGATTTATTGCCGACTGCGAGTGATAAGTTGAAAGGCACTTCAGAGCTGCGAGAAACGCTATTTCTATGAAAAGGTACGGTATAAATAAACGATTTATATGCTCAGCATTTATATTTGGAGCCGTGTGGAAATGTGATTTGAAATCTGAGATCTACGTAATTTGTTATTATACCGGCATCGTAGATCGTAATCTATGACATCGGGTTTAACTTGAGTTGAACTTTACCTTCTACATAATGCGTTCTTTTTTCTTGAATCCTAACAACGAAAATTGTATTTTCAGGTGTCTCATTTTGGTTGATTTTTCATTCTCAATTCAATTAAATCTCGCAATTTGAACCATGATCAATACAAGATTTTTTGTTGGCAGTCGATGAATATCTTTTGAACGGATAAATGGTAAACCATTTGTATACAAATTGAAACAGATTTAGCATGCTCCTAATAATATTTCCGTCTATCTTGAGTGTCCCACATTAAACCATCCAAAGATATGACCACGTATTCCGCTATTCATTTCTTCTCGTACTTGTAAATTTGTTACTCAAACGTCCCACCGTGCAGCAGATTGTTCGAACCTGATTTCCAACTGTAGTTCTTTCTCCCCCATGTCTTATAAACTTCAATTATTCGATACTTCACAAAAGAAAACATACTCAATTACCAGTGGCATCAAATCCGTTTCGCACGTACTTGATTTTTTCTCATTTTTCAGTTTTTGTTAAACTCGTCCCGCTGCTCCAAGCTACAGCAACCAGTTGCTGACGAGTACGAACCAGCCCGCTTCTCACTTTCAAAGCCGTCGTGATATAGATTGGACGATGAAACGGTAAAGGCATTGCATTAATATTAATCAGAGAATTGGCTCCCACCCACTTAGTGACTGCTTTGCATGAAGAACCCAAAGAAAACGGAAGCCCTAACGGCATGGTTCGGGGGGAGCGGATGGTGCGAGTGCTGAAAGCTGAGAAGCTTTCCAAGATGAAGTGTTGCGCTCAAAGTTTAGTCCAAGCAAATGTAGGAAGGAGAGGAGGAAAGGAAAAGATGTTGTCGGCAGCCTAAAAAGAACGATCGAAGTTTCTGTCATAATTCAATTTTGTTTCGATTACTAAGGTACTATGCTTCTCGCCCAGGATGTCGGTGATGATGGCGGCAATGATGATGATAGTGCGGTGCCTAAGAGCGGAGCAGTTGCTGAATCGTGACCTAGGCAACTGTTTCAAGTCGAGAACTTTCACTTCTGGTTTCTTCTCTTTTGCTAACTCCTGGGGTTTTTCTGTTCGATACCGAGAGAAATAAGAATCAAAAAGTGGTTGGAAAAGTGTTGGGTTGATGTGGTCGGAAATCGATCGATGATTTGATTAGCAAGTGTCTTCGATTACTTTGAATGTGCCCATTTACAGAAAGTTATTCTGTTTGAAGTAATTCAGTTAGATTGATCTTTGGAATACTACTTCACACGCAAATTAATTTATGAATAAACGAGGAGGTTAGATGCAGATGTGCGTCAGTGCAAAAATTTAGTTCGGACATGAAGGCCACAAGTTTCTTTCCTATTTATTTGTAAAAAAATTCAACAACATAAAAATTATCACATTTTAAACGCATAGTCAATTTGGATTGGATTTGGATTGGATTGGATTTGGATTGGATTTGGATTGGATTTGGATTGAATTTGGATTGGATTTGGATTGGATTTGGATTGGATTTGGATTGGATTTGGATTGAATTTGGATTGAATTTGGATTGGATTTGGATTGGATTTTGATTGGATTTGGATTGGATTTGGATTGGATTTGGATTGGATTTGGATTGGATTTGGATTGGATTTGGATTTGGATTGGTTTGGATTGGATTAGATTTGGATTGGTTTGGATTGGTTTGAATTGGTTTGGATTGGTTTGGATTGGTTTGGATTGGTTTGGATTGGTTTGGATTGGTTTGGTTTGGTTTGGATTGGTTTGGATTGGTTTGGATTGGTTTGGATTGGTTTGGTTTGGATTGGTTTGGATTGGTTTGGATTGGTTTGGTTGGTTTGGATTGGTTTGGATTGTGTTTGGTTGGTTTGGATTGGTTTGGTTTGGTTGGTTTGGATTGGTTTGGATTGGTTTGGATTGGTTTGGATTGGTTTGGATTGGTTTGGATTGGTTTGGTTGGTTTGGATTGGTTTGGTTGGTTTGGTTGGTTTGGATTGGTTTGGATTGGTTTGGTTGGTTTGGATTGGTTTGGATTGGTTTGGATTGGTTTGGTTGGTTTGGATTGGTTTGGAATGGTTTGGTTGGTTTGGATTGGTTTGGATTGGTTTGGTTGGTTTGGTTGGTTTGGATTGGTTTGGATTGGTTTGGATTGGTTTGGATTGGTTTGGATTGGTTTGGATGGTTTGGATTGGTTTGGATTGGTTTGGATTGGTTTGGATTGGTTTGGATTGGTTTGGATTGGTTTGGATTGGTTTGGATTGGTTTGGATTGGTTTGGATTGGTTTGGATTGGTTTGGTTGGTTTGGATTGGTTTGGTTGGTTTGGATTGGTTTGGATCGGTTTGGATTGGTTTGGATTGGTTTGGATTGGTTTGGATTGGTTTGGATTGGTTTGGTTGGTTTGGATTGGTTTGGTTGGTTTGGATTGGTTTGGATTGGTTTGGATTGGTTTGGATTGGTTTGGATTGGTTTGGATTGGTTTGGATTGGTTTGGATTGGTTTGGATTGGTTTGGATTGGTTTGGATTGGTTTGGATTGGTTTGGTTGGTTTGGTTTGGTTGGTTTGGATTGGTTTGGATTGGTTTGGTTGGTTTGGTTGGTTTGGATTGGTTTGGATTGGTTTGGATTGGTTTGGATTGGTTTGGATTGGGTTTGGATTGGTTTGGATTGGTTTGGATTGGTTTGGTTTGGATTGGTTTGGATTGGTTTGGATTGGTTTGGATTGGTTTGGTTGGTTTGGTTGTGTTTGGATTGGTTTGGATTGGTTTGGTTTGGATTGGTTTGGATTGGTTTGGATTGGATTTGGATTGGTTTGGATTGGTTTGGTTGGTTTGGATTGGTTTGGTTGGTTTGGTTGGTTTGGATTGGTTTGGATTGGTTTGGATTGGTTTGGTTGGTTTGGTTGGTTTGGATTGGTTTGGATTGGTTTGGATTGGTTTGGATTGGTTTGGATTGGTTTGGTTGGTTTGGATTGGTTTGGATTGGTTTGATTGGTTTGGTTTGGATTGGTTTGGATTGGTTTGGATTGGTTTGGATTGGTTTGGATTGGTTTGGATTGGTTTGGATTGGTTTGGATTGGTTTGGATTGGTTTGGATTGGTTTGGATTGGTTTGGATTGGTTTGGATTGGTTTGGTTTGGTTGGTTTGGATTGGTTTGGTTGGTTTGGATTGGTTTGGATTGGTTTGGATTGGTTTGGATTGGTTTGGATTGGTTTGGTTTGGATTGGTTTGGATTGGTTTGGATTGGTTTGGTTGGTTTGGATTGGTTTGGTTGGTTTGGATTGGTTTGGTTGGTTTGGATTGGTTTGGATTGGTTTGGATTGGTTTGGATTGGTTTGGGTTGGTTTGGTTGGTTTGGATTGGTTTGGTTGGTTTGGATTGGTTTGGATTGGTTTGGATTGGTTTGGATTGGTTTGGATTGGTTTGGATTGGTTTGGTTGGTTTGGATTGGTTTGGTTGGTTTGGATTGGTTTGGTTGGTTTGGATTGGTTTGGTTGGTTTGGATTGGTTTGGATTGGTTTGGATTGGTTTGGATTGGTTTGGTTGGTTTGGATTGGTTTGGATTGGTTTGGTTGGTTTGGATTGGTTTGGTTGGTTTGGATTGGTTTGGATTGGTTTGGTTGGTTTGGATTGGTTTGGATTGGTTTGGTTGGTTTGGATTGGTTTGGATTGGTTTGGATTGGTTTGGTTGGTTTGGTTGGTTTGGATTGGTTTGGATTGGTTTGGTTGGTTTGGTTGGTTTGGATTGGTTTGGTTGGTTTGGATTGGTTTGGATTGGTTTGGATTGGTTTGGATTGGTTTGGTTGGTTTGGTTGGTTTGGTTGGTTTGGATTGGTTTGGATTGGTTTGCGTTGGTTTGGATTGGTTTGGATTGGTTTGGATTGGTTTGGATTGGTTTGGATTGGTTTGGTTGGTTTGGATTGGTTTGGTTGGTTTGGTTGGTTTGGATTGGTTTGGATTGGTTTGGTTGGTTTGGATTGGTTTGGTTGGTTTGGATTGGTTTGGATTGGTTTGGATTGGTTTGGATTGGTTTGGATTGGTTTGGATTGGTTTGGTTGGTTTGGATTGGTTTGGATTGGTTTGGATTGGTTTGGATTGGTTTGGATTGGTTTGGATTGGTTTGGATTGGTTTGGATTGGTTTGGATTGGTTTGGATTGGTTTGGTTGGTTGGATTGGTTTGGATTGGTTTGGATTGGTTTGGATCGGTTTGGATTGGTTTGGATTGGTTTGGATTGGTTTGGTTGGTTTGGATTGGTTTGGTTGGTTTGGTTTGGTTGGTTTGGATTGGTTTGGATTGGACTTGGATTGGATTTGGTTTGGTTGGTTTGGTTGGTTTGGTTTGGTTGGTTTGGATTGGTTTGGATTGGTTTGGATTGGTTTGGTTGGTTTGGATTGGTTTGGTTGGTTTGGATTGGTTTGGTTGGTTTGGTTGGTTTGGATTGGTTTGGATTGGTTTGGATTGGTTTGGATTGGTTTGGATTGGTTTGGTTTGGATTGGTTTGGATTGGTTTGGATTGGTTTGGATTGGTTTGGTTGGTTTGGATTGGTTTGGATTGGTTTGGTTGGTTTGGATTGGTTTGGATTGGTTTGGATTGGTTTTGGATTGGTTTTGGATTGGTTTGGTTGGTTTGGATTGGTTTGGATTGGTTTGGATTGGTTTGGATTGGGTTTGGATTGGTTTGGATTGGTTTGGATTGGTTTGATTGGTTTGGATTGGTTTGGATTGGTTTGGATTGGATTGGGTTTGGTTGGTTTGGATTGGATTGGTTTGGTTGGTTTGGATTGGTTTGGATTGGTTTGGATTGGTTTGGTTGGTTTGGATTGGTTTGGATTGGTTTGGATTGGTTTGGATTGGTTTGGATTGGTTTGGATTGGTTTGGATTGGTTTGGATTGGTTTGGATTGGTTTGGTTGGTTTGGATTGGATTGAGTTTGGATTGGTTTGGATTGGTTTGGATTGGTTTGGATTGGATTGGGTTTGGATTGGTTTGGATTGGTTTGGTTGGTTTGGATTGGTTTGGATTGGTTTGGATTGGTTTGGATTGGTTTGGATTGGTTTGGATTGGTTTGGTTGGTTTGGATTGGTTTGGATTGGTTTGATTGGTTGGTTTGGAATGGTTTGGATTGGTTTGGATTGGTTTGGATTGGGTTTGGATTGGTTTGGATTGGATGTGGTTTGGTTTGGATTGGATGTGGTTTGGTTTGGATTGGTTTGGATTGGTTTGGATTGGTTTGGATTGGTTTGGATTGGTTTGGTTGGTTTGGTTGGTTTGGATTGGTTTGGATTGGTTTGGTTGGTTTGGATTGGTTTGGATTGGTTTGGTTGGTTTGGATTGGTTTGGATTGGTTTGGTTGGTTTGGATTGGTTTGGTTGGTTTGGATTGGTTTGGATTGGTTTGGATTGGTTTGGATTGGTTTGGATTGGTTTGGATTGGTTTGGTTGGTTTGGATTGGATTTGGATTGGTTTGGTTGGTTTGGATTGGTTTGGATTGGTTTGGATTGGTTTGGATTGGTTTGGATTGGTTTGGTTGGTTTGGATTGGTTTGGATTGGTTTGGATTGGTTTGGTTGGTTTGGATTGGTTTGGATTGGTTTGGTTGGTTTGGATTGGTTTGGTTGGTTTGGATTGGTTTGGATTGGTTTGGTTGGTTTGGATTGGTTTGGATTGGTTTGGATTGGTTTGGTTGGTTTGGTTGGTTTGGATTGGTTTGGTTGGTTTGGATTGGATTGGTTGGTTTGGTTGGTTTGGATTGGTTTGGTTGGTTTGGATTGGTTTGGTTGGTTTGGATTGGTTTGGATTGGTTTGGATTGGTTTGGTTGGTTTGGATGGTTTGGATTGGTTTGGATTGGTTTGGATTGGTTTGGATTGGTTTGGATTGGTTTGGTTGGTTTGGATTGGTTTGGTTTGGTTTGGATTGGTTTGGTTGGTTTGGTTGGTTTGGATTGGTTTGGATTGGTTGGATTGGTTTGGTTGGTTTGGATTGGTTGGTTTGGATTGGTTTGGATTGGTTTGGATTGGTTTGGATTGGTTTGGTTGGTTTGGATTGGTTTGGATTTGGATTGGTTTGGATTGGTTTGGTTGGTTGGTTTGGATTGGTTTGGATTGGTTTGGTTGGTTTGGATTGGTTTGGATTGGTTTGGATTGGTTTGGTTGGTTTGGATTGGTTTGGTTGGTTTGGATTGGTTTGGATTGGTTTGGATTGGTTTGGATTGGTTTGGATTGGTTTGGATTGGTTTGGATTGGTTTGGATTGGTTTGGATTGGTTTGGATTGGTTTGGATTGGTTTGGATTGGTTTGGATTGGTTTGGATTGGTTTGGATTGGTTTGGTTGGTTTGGATTGGTTTGGATTGGTTTGGTTGGTTTGGATTGGTTTGGTTGGTTTGGATTGGTTTGGATTGGTTTGGATTGGTTTGGTTGGTTTGGATTGGTTTGGATTGGTTTGGATTGGTTTGGTTGGTTTGGATTGGTTTGGATTGGTTTGGATTGGTTTGGTTGGTTTGGATTGGTTTGGTTGGTTTGGATTGGTTTGGATTGGTTTGGATTGGTTTGGATTGGTTTGGATTGGTTTGGATTGGTTTGGTTGGTTTGGATTGGTTTGGTTGGTTTGGATTGGTTTGGTTGGTTTGGATTGGTTTGGATTGGTTTGGATTGGTTTGGTTGGTTTGGATTGGTTTGGATTGGTTTGGTTGGTTTGGATTGGTTTGGTTGGTTTGGATTGGTTTGGATTGGTTTGGTTTGGTTGGTTTGGTTTGGATTGGTTTGGATTGGTTTGCGTTGGTTTGGATTGGATTTGGTTTGGATTGGTTTGGATTGGTTTGGATTGGTTTGGATTGGTTTGGATTGGTTTGGATTGGTTTGGTTGGTTTGGATTGGTTTGGATTGGTTTGGTTGGTTTGGATTGGTTTGGATTGGTTTGGATTGGTTTGGATTGGTTTGGATTGGTTTGGATTGGTTTGGATTGGTTTGGTTGGTTTGGATTGGTTTGGATTGGTTTGGTTGGTTTGGATTGGTTTGGTTGGTTTGGTTGGTTTGGATTGGTTTGGATTGGTTTGGATTGGTTTGGATTGGTTTGGTTGGTTTGGATTGGTTTGGATTGGTTTGGATTGGTTTGGTTGGTTTGGATTGGTTTGGTTGGTTTGGATTGGTTTGGATTGGTTTGGTTGGTTTGGATTGGTTTGGTTGGTTTGGATTGGTTTGGATTGGTTTGGATTGGTTTGGTTGGTTTGGTTGGTTTGGATTGGTTTGGTTGGTTTGGATTGGTTTGGTTGGTTTGGATTGGTTTGGATTGGTTTGGTTGGTTTGGATTGGTTTGGATTGGTTTGGATTGGTTTGGTTGGTTTGGATTGGTTTGGATTGGTTTGGATTGGTTTGGATTGGTTTGGATTGGTTTGGATTGGTTTGGTTGGTTTGGATTGGTTTGGATTGGTTTGGATTGGTTTGGATTGGTTTGGATTGGTTTGGATTGGTTTGGTTGGTTTGGGTTGGTTTGGATTGGTTTGGATTGGTTTGGATTGGATGTGGTTTGGTTTGGATTGGATGTTGGTTTGATTTGGATTGGTTTGGATTGGTTTGGTTGGTTTGGATTGGTTTGGATTGGTTTGGATTGGTTTGGTTGGTTTGGATTGGTTTGGTTGGTTTGGTTGGTTTGGATTGGTTTGGTTGGTTTGGATTGGTTTGGTTGGTTTGGATTGGTTTGGATTGGTTTGGTTGGTTTGGTTGGTTTGGATTGGTTTGGATTGGTTTGGATTGGTTTGGATTGGTTTGGTTGGTTTGGATTGGTTTGGTTGGTTTGGATTGGTTTGGTTGGTTTGGATTGGTTTGGATTGGTTTGGATTGGTTTGGATTGGTTTGGTTGGTTTGGATTGGTTTGGTTGGTTTGGATTGGTTTGGATTGGTTTGGATTGGTTTGGTTGGTTTGGATTGGTTTGGTTGGTTTGGTTGGATTTGGATTGGTTTGGATTGGTTTGGATTGGTTTGGATTGGTTTGGATTGGTTTGGATTGGTTTGGTTGGTTTGGTTGGTTTGGTTGGTTTGGATTGGTTTGGTTGGTTTGGATTGGTTTGGATTGGTTTGGATTGGTTTGGTTGGTTTGGTTGGTTTGGATTGGTTTGGATTGGTTTGGATTGGTTTGGTTGGTTTGGATTGGTTTGGTTGGTTTGGATTGGTTTGGTTGGTTTGGATTGGTTTGGATTGGTTTGGATTGGTTTGGATTGGTTTGGTTGGTTTGGATTGGTTTGGATTGGTTTGGATTGGTTTGGATTGGTTTGGATTGGTTTGGTTGGTTTGGATTGGTTTGGATTGGTTTGGTTGGTTTGGATTGGTTTGGATTGGTTGGATTGGTTTGGATTGGTTTGGTTGGTTTGGATTGGTTTGGTTGGTTTGGATTGGTTTGGTTGGTTTGGATTGGTTTGGATTGGTTTGGATTGGTTTGGTTGGTTTGGATTGGTTTGGTTGGTTTGGATTGGTTTGGATTGGTTTGGTTGGTTTGGTTGGTTTGGATTGGTTTGGTTGGTTTGGATTGGTTTGGTTGGTTTGGATTGGTTTGGTTGGTTTGGATTGGTTTGGATTGGTTTGGATTGGTTTGGTTGGTTTGGATTGGTTTGGATTGGTTTGGTTGGTTTGGATTGGTTTGGTTGGTTTGGATTGGTTTGGTTGGTTTGGATTGGTTTGGATTGGTTTGGATTGGTTTGGTTGGTTTGGATTGGTTTGGATTGGTTTGGATTGGTTTGGTTGGTTTGGATTGGTTTGGATTGGTTTGGTTGGTTTGGTTGGTTTGGATTGGATTTGGATTGGTTTGGATTGGTTTGGTTGGTTTGGATTGGTTTGGTTGGTTTGGATTGGTTTGGATTGGTTTGGATTGGTTTGGATTGGTTTGGATTGGTTTGGTTGGTTTGGATTGGTTTGGATTGGTTTGGATTGGATGTGGTTTGATTTGGATTGGTTTGGTTGGTTTGGATTGGTTTGGATTGGTTTGGTTTGGTTTGGATTGGTTTGGATTGGTTTGGATTGGTTTGGATTGGTTTGGATTGGTTTGGTTGGTTTGGATTGGTTTGGTTGGTTTGGATTGGTTTGGATTGGTTTGGATTGGTTTGGATTGGTTTGGATTGGTTTGGTTGGTTTGGATTGGTTTGGATTGGTTTGGATTGGTTTGGTTGGTTTGGATTGGTTTGGATTGGTTTGGATTGGTTTGGTTGGTTTGGATTGGTTTGGTTGGTTTGGATTGGTTTGGATGGTTTGGATTGGTTTGGATTGGTTTGGATTGGTTTGGATTGGTTGGATTTGGTTGGTTTGGATTGGTTTGGTTGGTTTGGATTGGTTTGGTTGGTTTGGATTGGTTTGGTTGGTTTGGATTGGTTTGGATTGGTTTGGTTGGTTTGGATTGGTTTGGTTGGTTTGGATTGGTTTGGTTGGTTTGGATTGGTTTGGATTGGATTGGTTTGGTTGGTTTGGATTGGTTTGGATTGGTTTGGATTGGTTTGGATTGGTTTGGATTGGTTTGGATTGGTTTGGATTGGTTTGGATTGGTTTGGATTGGTTTGGTTGGTTTGGTTGGTTTGGATTGGTTTGGATTGGTTTGGATTGGTTTGGATTGGTTTGGATTGGTTTGGATTGGTTTGGATTGGTTTGGATTGGTTTGGTTGGTTTGGATTGGTTTGGTTGGTTTGGATTGGTTTGGTTGGTTTGGATTGGTTTGGATTGGTTTGGTTGGTTTGGATTGGTTTGGATTGGTTTGGATTGGTTTGGTTGGTTTGGTTGGTTTGGATTGGTTTGGATTGGTTTGGATTGGTTTGGTTGGTTTGGTTGGTTTGGATTGGTTTGGATTGGTTTGGATTGGTTTGGATTGGTTTGGATTGGTTTGGTTGGTTTGGATTGGTTTGGATTGGTTTGGATTGGTTTGGATTGGTTTGGATTGGTTTGGATTGGTTTGGATTGGTTTGGTTGGTTTGGATTGGTTTGGATTGGTTTGGTTGGTTTGGTTGGATGTGGTTTGATTTGGATTGGATGTGGTTTGATTTGGATTGGTTTGGATTGGTTTGGTTGGTTTGGATTGGTTTGGATTGGTTTGGATTGGTTTGGATTGGTTTGGATTGGTTTGGATTGGTTTGGTTGGTTTGGATTGGTTTGGTTGGTTTGGATTGGTTTGGATTGGTTTGGATTGGTTTGGATTGGTTTGGTTGGTTTGGATTGGTTTGGTTGGTTTGGATTGGATTGGTTTGGATTGGTTTGGATTGGTTTGGATTGGTTTGGATTGGTTTGGATTGGTTTGGATTGGTTTGGATTGGTTTGGTTGGTTTGGATTGGATTTGGATTGGTTTGGATTGGTTTGGTTGGTTTGGATTGGTTTGGATTGGTTTGGATTGGTTTGGATTGGTTTGGATTGGTTTGGTTGGTTTGGATTGGTTTGGATTGGTTTGGATTGGTTTGGATTGGTTTGGATGGTTTGGATTGGATTTGGATTGGATTTGGATTGGATTTGGATTGGATTTGGATTGGATTTGGATTGGATTTGGATTGGATTTGGATTGGATTTGGATTGGATTTGTGCTTTATTATTATTCCACTGTTTCGAAAAATTTTGAGTTAAAAAGTATGTTTTAGGTTCATTCTTTTGTATAGTGGCATGTGAACTCAATTCACCTTTTCATCGATGTCTTAACAATTTGTTCAATTTATTTTATTTTCTGTGCGTTGCATTCTATCACGCTTCTTTTCGTTGTCGTGTGTATTTATTTAACAGTATTTTCAAATTATCTCTTGTTTCAGGTGAGCCCCATACTGTTCTACAAGTTTCACAACTTGGCAGCCCAAACAACAACGTTCAGATCTCAAACAAATACTCTCTACAATGGATTCCTTTGTGTCTACAAGCACAGCGCTTAGTCAAGGTACTATATTAAACACGAAAGGGAACAACAGTTGGCCTATAATATACTAAACTGTAAATCTTTGACCTCCTCCTTTACCAACCCGTAACTCAAATACTGTAAATCATCAAGAATTTTCTCACATTCGTCTGAAACGATCCAACCCCGCTTGACCGAAGCCACCCGTCTCGACTACACTGGCAGGCAACAGCATCAGCAAAGGGCACGCTCGATTTGGAGCCCTTTGTCATGTCCGCTGGGCCGGAACGTGAATGTTCAACAACAATCCGATTCCGGTCGAGCATGAACAAAGACACATCCCGTTCAACTTTTCCATGCCTCCATGCCTTTTGTGGACAACGGAACGGAATGCATTGACGATGAAAAACAATTGACCAAAGTGGGCTGCGTGCGGGTCCCTGCGCCGTCACGAGACAGGATTTCGTTTTCCGACCGGGGAGTTATTTATCGCTCACGCAGATCAACATTTTCGCACGGATCCCCTTAGGAGTTGGCTGGGTGGCGGAAGGGGAGGACGGCGCTGTCGAGCGAATTCAGAGAAAAAGTTTTCCAGCGAAGCACAACCCAGTTTCCGATTCTGCTTTTATATTCCATTCTTGTTCTCATCACACATCTGGAACGGCATTCGCAAGACGAAGATTTCGGAAATTGGGCTGAAATGAATTCCATATGGGAGCGGACAAAGTATGTGACTCTGCAAGGTGGAACGGTGAACACTGGGAACCGAGGGACCAACAAACGGCCCGAGAATGGCCGCCATGAATTTAAACGATTCAGTTAGCAATTTTTCTTCTTCACAAATGTTGTCCGACTCACACCTAGAATGGGGAAATAAATCAAAAAGTTTCAAGTGGAACATAATTCCGGTGGAAATTTATGGAATTCAATTTGATCCCATTGGAGCAAATTATGTTTTACTGGCTAGTTGAGCTGAGCAGAAAGTATGCCAGATAGAATACCTAATCTGTCCCCCATGCATGACTGTTGCTTATGCAGAGGAATACAATGAAATGTAAATTAAAAGTGCTGTTTGAAACGTGTGTAAACTTCATTCGAATAGAATGGAACCACCCAGTTTGATCATGACTAGTACCTATTCATACTGCTTAGTGTAATCGTGGAAGCAGCTCGACATCAAAGATTATCTTGTCTAATAAGCTATAAGAAACTTATATAATCTAAGTGTCATCAGTTGATGATTGATTTGCAGCCGACAATAAATAATGCAAATCAGCTGAATACAATTTTTCACTAAATGATACAAATTGTGTTCAATGAAGCTAAAGAATAGATGAGCTGTTTCCCCACAGCCAATCAAATTGTGATAAGCTTTTTTATTTTTTTTTATAAAAGAAAATCGGGTGATAATCCTCATTGATTGATTGCCAGATTCTGGGATGTACTTATGGTTAATAAAATGTGGAGCATCTGATTATCGGAAAATATCTATTCAAGCGCTGGTTCTATTTCAACTAGACTGTTTAATTTTCTAGAGTTGTTTAGAATAATGCTTTCAAATTGTGTTGCAAACCAGGAATGTCTCTTTAATTAAACTGAAGGAATGAATAAAATCCATCTAGCCGTTTTCGAGTTATGCGGATACGAACACAGACCATTTCATTTTTATTATGTAGAATATATACTAGCAGACCCGACGAACTTTGTTTCGCCTAAAATTGATTTAATCTCTGATTAGCTCTCGAGTAGAAATTCCAGTTTCATTTGTATGGGAGCCCCCCTTTCCAGAAAAGGGAGGGATTTCGAACTACCACAGAAACATATCTTTCCTTCCAAAACTTTCACATGCTAGATTTGGTTCCATTTGCTTGATTAATTCTCGAGTTATGAAGAAATTTGTGATTTATTTTTATTGCAGCCCCCTATTCGAACCGGAGAGGGGTCTCGAACCATCTTAGGAACCTTCCCTGGCCCCAAAAACCTCTGCATTCAAATTTTCACGCTAATCGGTTCAGTAGTTTCCGAATCTATAAGGTTCAGACAGACAGAAATTCATTTTTATGTATATAGATATAGAATAGATATAAGAGATTTTGAAATAGTGGGAATAAAAACTACACATTTGGGCCTGCAAAATCCGGTTAAAGATGTTCCGGGAGCCTGGTTCCCCCAGGGAAATGGTCACTTTTTGAGTGGTTCTGAAACCCAGCTTGCGACACATCGAACTTCGTGATTTTGCAACACGAATATAATAGAAGACATTTGCAGAGCATCTGTGCACCTTAGCCACTTTCGGAGGGTCCCTGGGAACCTAAAGCCCTCAGGGAAGTGGTCAGCTTTTGATTGTTTCTGAAACCCAGCTTGCGATACATCGAACTTCGTGATTCTGCAACACAAATACAATAGAAGACATTTGCAGAGCATCTGAGCACATTGGCCACTTTCGGAAGTTCCCTGGGAAGCTGGCGCCCTTGTCGCTTTTTGAATGGTTCTGAAACCCAGCTTGCAACACATCAAATTTTCTGATTTTGTAATACAAATGTCAAATACAATAGAAGCCATTTGCAGAGTATCTGGACACATTGGTCAATTGCAGAGGTTCCCTGGCAGCGCGAGTGGGATAAAGAAAGAGTGTCAGGGTGTGTCAGAGGGTGTTTTTGAGAGAGCACCCAAGTAAGACTCGATGCTGGGTCATTAGGCCGAATGCCGTAAGGCCGAAAGTCATTAGGCCGGATGGTCATTAGGCCGAACGGTCATTAGGCCGAATGGCCATTAGCCCGAATGAGCACTGGGGAGCGAGAAGTGACTAGTGCGAAGCAGAGTGTAAAATAATCGAAAATTTTTAGTGAAGACCATTTTAGTTCATTTGTCAGTTCACTTCCGACACATTCATAGTCGTCTCTGGACAGTCAATATTCAGTTGAATATTAGTCATTGAATATTTATGCACTGAAATCTGACCACGTTTCAAATGAGTAAAGTGATTTATCACACAGGACTGAATCCGATTTTCATCCGCGAGGTACTTTCAGTGGTAAACATCAACATCAACAATGCTAATTATGTTTTTATCTGCACATAGTAACCACATTCAGTGACAGTCGAATGAATGAGTTCGTGGAGTAGTCAAAATTCGGACCGAAGTTGCTTCATGCAGATGAATATTTTAAGCTCTGGTGCGAAGTGAGGAAGAAGTAGAACGGAAGAAGAAAAAAATAAAAGAAGGAAGAAGACAAAAGGAAAAAGGAGGAAGAAGGAAGAAGTAAGAAGGAAGAAGAAAGAAGTAAGAAGGAAGAAGGAAGAAGGAAGAAGGAAGAAAGAAGAAGGACGAAGGAAGAAGGGAGAAGAAAGAAGAAAGAAGGAAGAAGGAAGAAGGAAGAAAGAATAAAGAAGAAGGAAGAAGGAAGATGAAAAAAAGAAAAAGGAAAAAAAAAGAAGGAAGAAGGAAAAAGGAAGAAGGAAGAAGGAAGAAGGAAAAAGGAAGAAGGAAGAAGGAAGAAGGAAGAAGAAAGAAGAAAGAAGGAGGAAGGATGAAGGTTGAAGGAAGAAGGAAGAAGGAAGAAGGAAGAAGGAAGAAGAAAGAAGGAAGAAGGAAGAAGTAAGAAGGAAGCAGAAATAAGGAAGAAGGAAGAAGGAAGCAGAAATAAGGAAGAAGGAAGAAGGAAGAAGGAAGAAGGAAGAAGGAAGAAGGAAGAAGGAAGAAGGAATAAAGAAGAAAGAAGGAAGAAGGAAAAAAGAAGATCACAGAAGGAAGAAGGAAGAAGAAAGAAGAAAGAAAGAAGAAGGAAGAAGGAAGAAGAAAGAAGGAAGAAGGGAGAATGAAGAAAGAAGGAGGAAGAAGGAAGAAGAAATAAGGAAGAAGGAAGAAGGAAGAAAGAAGAAGGAAGATGGAAGAAGGAAGAAGATGAAGAAAGAAGGAAGAATGAAGAAAGAGAAAAGAAGAAAGAAGAAAGAAGAAGGTAGATACAAGAAGGGGGAAGGAAGAAGGGATAAGGTGAAGAACTTCTCATTTTTCACTTCATGCTTCTTTTTGCTAATTCGGCCTAATGGCCTGACACCGTAAGACTCATACGGGATGAGTACCTGTGTGAACGTGAATGAGCGAGTACATTAAGTACTGCCTATCCCACAGAAGTAATGCTGGGAGGCAGTTCCTGGGGAAACCAGCGTATTAGTAGAGAGGGTAACTCAAGTAATCTTCTGTTGCTTGGGTGGGTTTAGTGGGTCCGGCGGGCTGGCCTTCTGCCTTGCACGCCAACCCCACTCCCTGAGTGATAATTTCAGGTGTCTGTATGCAGATTTGCCTTCATCCCTCTACAAAAAAATCAGTATATGTATGTATTTGTGTTACAGTAGTCGACTTAAGTTAATTGATTTTTGTATTACGATTAGTCATCGGCGTGGCAAAATTATGATCGGTGGCGCGCCGACCCAAAATCGTCGGCGGCGGCGGCGCGAGTAAAACCACCGGCGGTGGCGGCGTGGCGCGGCGGCACACAGGTCTAACTCTATACAAATCCACCCAGCCCGTTGTTGGGGGCATAGAGTGTGATGTTTCTCGAATAATAAACAAGGTGGCTTGCTTGACTGTGGATATACAACAGTAAAGCACATGTGAAGATTGGACAAATCAAGCATCCGAAAGATATCAATTTGCAAAAAAGAGATAATTGCAATGGACGTTGGTACTCGGATTCTGATGGCTTTTCCGCAAACGTGACCTTTAAGTGATCTTGTTGTGTAGGGGTTATCACGCCTATCTAGAGAATAGGAGATTGAGGGTTCGAGTCCCTCCAAGACACGTGGATTCTTCTTCGCATATTTCATATCAATTTGTCCATTTCGAAACATGTGCTGTGCATATGCACAGCCAAGATATTTAAAATCTTTTGTTTCCTACCTGGGCTTTTTCAAATATCGTATTTCATAGAATGCTTAGATTGAGATATTATGTTTTCAATATAGCAAAACTTTCTGAACAAATTAAGCAAACCGACCTTCCTTTTTTAACGTGAACATAAACTACTGTGACCAATGTTTGTTAAAATACGATGTTCCACATCAACTTATTGTGTCTTGGGGTCGCTTAATGCAATCATTTCAAATTATGTAAAATATTCTTTTTTTGCTTCAAATTCAAATGGTGATTTAAAACTTACGTATTTAAAAATCTTTATGCATACAAATGAATTTCTGTCTGTCTGAACATTATATAATCGGAAACTTCTGAACCGATCGGCGTGAAAATTTGTATGCAGAGGTTTTTGGGACCGGGGAAGGTTCTTAAGATGGTTCGAAACCCGGTTCACATACAAACGAAACACCAATTTCTTCATAACTCGAGAATTAATTAATCTGGCATGTGGAGATTTTGGAAGCATAATATGTTTCAATGGCGGTTTCCTCCCTCTTCTGGAAAGGGGGGCTCCCATACAAATGAAGCAGAAATTTCTGCATAGCCCAAGAACTAATTAGACAATAAATCAACTTTAGGCGGAACGAAGTTCGTCGGGTGTGCTTACTTGATACTTGATGGGCTACAGCTCTTCGATGAACCTACGCCGAATGGAGTATCCTTCTCCACTGGACTCGATCCTGGGCCAATCGCTTCCAGTCGCCCTGAACATTGAGCGCCCTCAGGTCCTCTTCAACTGCAAAAAGCCATCGTGTACGCGGCCTTCCACGAAGCCTGCGGCCTCTTCCTGGTTCTCTACTAAATATTATCTTCGCTTGACGTTCTTCCGGCATACGAACAACGTGACCAGCCCATCGTAGTCTGCCGTGTTGTATAAGCTTAATAATATCCAGCCCTTTATATACCTGGTACAATTCGTGATTCATGCGACGCCGCCAGATACCGTTCTCCTGTTTACCGCCGAGTATTGTCCGCAGCACCTTACGCTCAAACACTCCGAGAGCTCTCCGATCAGCCTCCTTTAACGTCCATGTTTCATGGCCGTATAAAGCCACCGGAAGAATCAGAGTAGTATACAGCGCGAGTTTAGTTTTCGTTTGCAGACTACGGGACTTAAACTGGTTACGAAGTCCGTAATAAGCCCTATTTGCAGCTGCAATACGCCTTTTCACCTCGCGGGTAACATCATTATCGCACGTCACTAATGTTCCAAGATACACAAATTCTTCTACCACTTCAAATTTTTCACCATCCAGCACTATTTCGCTACCACCACCACTAATGAACCCACGTTGATTGCCAGCGACCATGTACTTCGTTTTGCTGGTATTTATCGTGAGTCCAATCCTCGCTGTCTCCTTCTTAAAAGGCGCAAAAGCCTCTTCCACGGCACGGCGATCAATTCCGATAATATCGATATCGTCCGCAAATCCCAGGAGCATATGCGATTTTGTGATAATGGTACCGCTTCTTTGCACACCAGCTCTCCTAATCGCTCCCTCGAGCGCTATATTGAACAGTAGGTTCGAGAGTGCATCACCCTGCTTTAATCCATCTAAGGTAACAAATGACGTCGATATTTCATCCGCAACCCTTACACTTGATTTCGATCCGTCCAACGTTATACGAATCAGCCGTATCAGTTTCGCCGGAAAACCATGTTCAAGCATAATTTGCCATAATTCATTCCGTTTCACTGAATCGTACGCCGCCTTGAAATCAATAAACAGATGATGTGTCTGCAAGTTGTACTCCCGGAATTTATCAAGGATTTGTCTCAGGGTAAACATTTGATCCGTCGTTGATCGGCCCTCACGAAAACCTGCTTGGTATTCGCCGACGAAGGACTCTTCAAGCGGTCTCAATCTGTTGAACAGAATACGGGACATAATTTTGTACGCCAAATTATTGGCGCACTCCAGTCTGTGCCCTTTCTTAAAGAGAGGGCAAATGAGGCCGTCTAACCAGCTAGCAGGCATTTCCTCGTCTTCCCATATTTTCGACATAATATGGTGCAGAACTTCATAAAGCTGCTCACTGCCATGTTTGAGAAGTTCAGCCGGGAGCTGGTCCTTCCCCGCAGCCTTATTGTTTTCAGCTCTTTGACAGCTTTTTTAACCTCAACTAGTGTAGGTGACTCCACAGCTTGTCCATCGTCGCTAATACGTATTCTGTTCACCGATGCACCGTCACTTCCTCCATTCAACAAAGTCTCGAAGTGTTGCTTCCACCTGGCAGCCACTTCAGTTTTATCTGTCAGCAAATTCCCTTGTAGGTCGTTGCACATGACGGGAGATGGCGCTGTCTTTCTCCGCACGCCATTGACAGACTCATAAAACCTCCGCATATCGTTCTGCTCCATTTTTCCTGCGCCTCACTAATAACTTGTTCTTCGTACTCTTTTTTCTTCCTGCGGTGGGTTCGTTTTTCGGCTGCTCTTGCTTCCTTGTACCGATCTCTATTCGATCGGGTACCTGACACCAACATCCGGCTTCTGGCAACGTTCTTCTCGTCTGTCACTCATCGAACCAACCCGTCCTGGGTCGCCTCTGTGCAGTGCCTACCACTTCTCGTGCTGTTGTGCTCACCGCTCCATGGATCGACTCCCATAGATCGTTGATGTTGTCGCTAACGTTGATTGCACTTATCCGTTCGTCGAGCTTCTGGCGGTACTCAGCCGATACTCCTTCCGCCGACAATCGCTGGATATTGTAACGCATCGTTCGCTGTGATCTTTCGTTCGATACAGTTGACAACCGTGATCGAATTTTACTGACAACGAGGTAGTGATCAGAGTCAATGTTCGGACCTCTGAATGTCCGCACATCGATAACATCCGAGAAATGGCGCCCATCCACCAGAACATGGTCTATCTGGTTGCAAGTTTCACCATTTGGGTGTCTCCAGGTGTGCTTTCGGATGTTCTTTCGTGCAAAGTAGGTGCTACTGATGGCCATCCCTCTGGCAGCAGCAAAATTTACTAGCCGTAGGCCGTTGTCGTTGGTAGCGGGTGAAGGCTCTCCCTACCGATTATGGGACGGAAAAAGTCCTCTCTACCGACCTGGGCGATAGCGTCACCGATAACCATTTTCACGTTATGCTTTGGGCACTCTTCATAGGCTTTATCAAGACATTCATAAACCGTGTCCTTCACGTCGTCGGATTTATCGTTTGTCGGTGCGTAAACGTTGATTAGGCTGTAATTGAAGAAAGAGCTTGCCCCGAATCCTTAACACACAGATTCGTTCGCTAATGGGTTTCCATCCCATCACTCGCTTCATCTGCTTGCCCATCACAACGAAACCAACTCCATGCTCTGCTTTTCACCGCCGCTGTGATAGATGTTATTCTTGAATGCAGTATTGGTCGTGGGGTCCACGGCTCCGGAATTCACGTTCTCCGGATCTAGGCCAATGGTCTTCTTGAATAGCAGCCACGTTCACTCTCACCTTCTGCAGTTCACGAGCCAGAAGGCTCACTCGTCCAGGTTCATTTAGGGTCCTGACATTCCAGGTACCGAGTTTCCAATCATAGTCCTATGGCCGGGTAGGTTGCCAAAATAACGTTCTCTTTTTCTTCTATCTCCATTTTTCGTGGTATTTGAGAGGCTTCAGTAAGCTACCTTACCGGGGTCGCGTTACCTACATCGCGATGATGGGGCTGCCACCTTAGGTATAGCTGACGCGATACAGCATTTCGTTAATCAGCCGCTGGGTACCAGGCAGACGCTGTTTGAGCCGCACCTCCTGGTGAACAGACGCTCGAGGCGTACCTCCTCACTCTAGCTGATGTCAGAAGGACAACAGTGCCCAGGCTGCACTACCAGCTAAGTACACAACCCTTAGCTGGCGGTCTTTTGTCATCGGACGACCCGTGGAAGCGTGAGATAGGGACTTGTGGGGACCAGAGCTCTGTTGGGCGCTCCTTCCTTGATGTCAACCCACCATTTTGCAGCCCAGTCGGGTGCAGTCGGGTGTGCTAGTGAATAATAAAATAAGAGCTTTTCGAGCCAGATAGAAAAGCTGGCTGGCCGATTATGAGTTTATTTTGCTTACAAGCTGCGGGGCACATAAAAAGGAGCCGAGGGCCGCATCCGGCCCACGGGCCGTACGTTGGGCAGCCCTGGAATAAAATTTCTAAAAGAGAGGAGAAAACATGAAAGGATGCATAGGGTAAAACGTCCTGTCGTTGTGGTATGCCCCAATGTTGCGGTAGTGTTAAAGTAGTCCATTCTGGATAAAATAGCATTAAAAACAATTGTGGGTACGCTAAAACTCTTCGGATTAACGACTAGAACAGCTTTTGTTTGACAAAATTCCGTTCAAAATTATGAAGAATCAACATTTTTCCTTTCCTTTTATGACAAGTAAAGACATTCCACTAAAAAGCTCAAAATAATTTTCTTATCAACATTTTTCGTTAAAAATTTGAATGCTTTGGGCCTATTATTGCGGTAGTGCTAAGGTCCTATTGTTGCGGAATCGCTCTCCATAAGAATCACATGCAAAACCACAACAATAGGACTGACCTTAAAAGAATATCGCAACGATAGGCTACTGCGTCCTATTATTGCGGTAGTTCGTTTTTATTGTGATAAAAACAAAACAACATAAGATCAGCATAATTGACGTAATATTTACGAAACTATAGTTAACGAGCATCCTATTCAACTACAACAATGTGGAAATCGACCAACAGGTAATTTTTGAAGAATTTTTGAAATCAATTTTGTTATGACACGGTGCTTAACCCCTCCATAATAGGTCGTTTTACCCTATACGGTAAAAATGTCATCGACGCGCCTAAAATCAATCGGTGGTGTGGTCTTAGAATTGCAGCGCGCGTCGGTAAAAAATGATGGCGGCGGCGGTGGCGTCTAAAAACCGTCGGCGGCTGCTGCACACAACTCTAGTTGAAAATTTCATCAAATTTCTTTGGGAATTTCATAGAGCTTTCTAATGGAATGCGAATGGCGCAAAAAGCGAGTAAAGAACAATGCCTAGCAGAATTTCCCCAATCCAATCCAGATTGTTTACATAATTCATGCATTTTGTCGTCATATGTTGTTTTTCATCCTTCACTTTGTGTCAATGATTTCAGTTGACATCACAACAACATTTCCCTTTTATCGTTTGGGTTTTCTTGCATCTGTACAGTCAGTAGAACTAATCCTGGCAGCAACCTACAGAAGCGCGCAACCGGAGCCAGTCAGGGTGATGAATTTTACATTTCGACATTATTATTTATTCCATGAATAATCAATATTACCACATCTTCGGAATCACTCGGTTTGCTGACTGCAAGTCGGTTACGTCCCTCCAATATTCGGAAAGTAGATAAGACCTCGTTCCCATTCTGATCGTCACGCCAGTTTGGCGGATGCCGCATAGAAAGTTCCATAATTGAATATTTTACAAAATTTGGGCTTTAAATTGAAAATGGACTGTAGTGACAAACTTAGTCTAGCATTTTTCACATGTTTAAACATCTAAGAGTATTATACTTTCTATTGTTTAAAAAAAAACTGCAATCATGCACGTAACCGCTTACATTTCTGCCAAGTCCCACAAAGTACGTGCCAAGCTGAATAATAGATCGTCTAATATTGGCTGTCGAAAGGTGTGCCGATGTGCTCCGAATCAGGCGAAATCCACTGGCAGTCAGCTCCGAATAGGTTCCTACTACTGACATGGCAAGGCGTGAGTAACGTAGAACCGACCCAACTGTGAGCAAAATAGGGAAAAGGCTACGAACCTAACAGAAGGTCAGCTCCTCACCCTCCTCTCGTTCAGTTGCAGCGACCTGACCCAACGTTGCCGGCGTTACTCAGTGGCGATGATTCCCATTGATAAGTGGAAAAAAACGTACCAAGTAGGGTCGTCGTTCACCTGCCACCGAACATTTCATTCGATTACCTGACGGTGCTCGGTGTGTCGGAGGACCAATAGTCGTGGGGAAAACCTCGCATCATTGATGGTGAAAGGTCGAACTGAGCTGGGGGTGCGTTGGTGAAGAATTAACCATGAACTCAGCGTCGTCGACTGACCGAACTGCTGACGACTGCACTTTGCTGTTGGATATATGTAGGATATAGGAACCGGTCGAAGCGTTGGACCGAGGAATAAAGTTGATTGGTTGGTGAATTGGAGTAAGACGACTGCTCAGGTGTTCGTGGAAAATGAAACGACGACCGTCGCCGGCCGCACCGTCGCTCGGTCGTCGTCCTCGTCGTTCCAAGATCGATGGGATTTGATTTCTTGATGAATACTTTTCACTTCCTGGGAACGTGCTTCGCCGCCGAAGGAGAAAGTTCGAACCGTTTGATTGTTCAATTTGGTCCCATTTCTCGTTCACATGGGTGGTCGGTCTTTGCTCGGGGCAAGTTTGTAGTACTTTGTAGGAGCTTGTTCCGGGAAATGGGTTCGCATGCTTTTTCCATCGTGATAATATTTCAGCAAATGAGCTCACATTGGGAGATTTATTGAGTGGACGATCGGAGAATTACGGAATTTCTCGAAGAGGGATTATCACATATTATTGGCAATCAATATGTTTCGGTTGGCGATCCATCATCTAATAAAATTGATCTAATTTGTGTTACTTATTTTGATGATATATTTGATTTATCTGAGTTAGATGATAAATTCATGAAAACAAAGCTTTCCAAGGCAAACCGCTGCTTTGATAGAACTATTTCATGCATTAGATAGATGCCCCAAGCCATAGCACCTAAAACCATCCATTCCATACATCTATCGGATCGAAACGTCTCTTGTAGAATTGATAATCGCAAATGTCTAACACTAAAATGTGTCCGAACGGACACATCTTCCAACCATTATCTCATCTATCTATAATCCCACCGGGATGCTATCTCACCACGCTGCACATTACTGCACTACATGGCCATGTTTTCCCATAAACAACCCGCCGCAAATGACAGTAATTTGCCAATCGCATTCGATTAGCCTCGGCTGACCGGTCCGCTGCCGATGAGTCTCACGCGATATCCTCTGAACGTGCATATGTCTGTGGTCCCCACACCGTGCCTGCACTGAAGACCCTGTTTTTGCGGTAATCAGTGCCTGTCAACCCGTCACCGTGCATTTTCATGGCCCTTGCTATCACATGTAGGGGACCGCCCGTCGATAGCGATCTAACATAAATAACAACAACGTTGCAACAACTTACTGTGTGTAATAGCGCTGCATATTGTCCCCGTCCCAGTATGTACGCTTGAAGTGGATCACACACACGCTGGATAAGGTTTGGGAGCCGAAGGGGAGAAATTTTCTAGCTGTTAATTATACATTAGCATGCCGTCGAAGTCGAAAGCATAATGTTACACAACTTGTGGAGACGTGTGAATCTACATTGGTGTAGTTGACAAGGACTCTGTCGAACCCCTTTGAATTCTATTACAGCCGTGATTTAATTCCCTTGTCATAAGACGAGTTAATACAATCACATTGAATTCCACCACTTAATTGTATCTAGACAGATATGTATTTCGACCTCAACAGTAAGGCCGTCTTCAGTGTCTCGCACTTGACTCGACTACGTACGAGACACTGAAGACGGCCTTACTGTTGAGGTCGAAATACGTATCTGTCTAGATACAATTAAGTGGTGGAATTCAATGGGATTGTATTAACTCGTCTTATGACAAGTGAAGACATTCCACTAAAAAGCTCAAAATAATTTTCTTATCGTGATTTAATTGTTGTTTCAGTTTTGGCTGGAAATAGAATTTGGAATATGCTAAGATTGTGTAGACATTTTGTAAGGGTCTTATACAGAATTGTAAGAAAATTTAACCAATGCCGGCCGGTTAGGTTAACCCTCTCCCGCCCGGGGAAGGGTCATTTGGCCGAAATTCCAAATAACCCATTCGGCCAAATGACTCACTCTTCCGGCCAAATGACCGTTTCGGCCAAATTGACGCTTTCGGTCAAATGACCCTTTCGGCCAGATGCGTTTCGGCCTAATGGTTTGTTCGGCCTAGTGGCATGGCATTCGGCCAAATGACTTTCGGCCGAATGGGTTTTGGCCAAGCGACCCTTCCCTGTTGCGATCGGCTCTGTGCGGGCAATGAAACGACGTAATACGGGAAATGCCATTTGGCTGAAAGTTGTTTAGCCAAATACGCCATTAGTCTGAACAAACCATTTGGCCGAAATCTATCTGGCCGAAAATGCCATCCCAGTCAACACGAAATTGTATATGATGCAACATATGATGCTAAAGTGCAGGCGATATACGTACATGTCGTTCGTGGAAGTTCCTATATGCCTTCACTTAAGCATCGTATGTTGCAGCATATACAATCTTGTGTTGACTGGGATGGGTATCATCAGGTTTGCGCCAATATTTTGAATAGATAAAATTTGTCAAGCCGCTGAACTATGACTTTCCACGTAAATTCAATTATGAAAAACTTGTCGAATTTCCATATAATATATCCGGGTCCCTTATCCTCCTTACCTCGATTCACCCGGAACCACGGGATGCTGCGACTATCCTGGGGAAGAAAGGTGGGGCTGGGAGGACGGTAGTGCTCATGCACTTCTTCTAAAATTCCGGCCCCTAGCGTAGGCTAGTTCGCCGACTGACTTGCTGAGATCCACTGCTACGTTGTCACGATCCCTCGGCGGTTGTGCCATAAACTTCCTCACTCGAATCCTCCTGACTTCCCCCGGCGTCGAGGGTGGTCCACCAGTTCCGGTTAAGGAAGCTTCCGCACTGATGGTACCCCGACTACTGTCGGCTATCGCAGTTGCGTCTTCGGGTTGCAGATGTGATTCGACAGTTCCGGTGGTGGATGACGTCCGCACTGGCGGAGCCCTACATACCCGAAGCACTAACTTCTTCTTTCTTCTTTCTTCAGCAGGTTTGAGGTTCGAGTACCGAGGTCGGTCCGACGATTCCGGTCGGCAGAAGACTTCCGTTTCGCTGGCGCCCCGACGGCTCGACACCAAACACTGCTCACTGTGCTGGATTTCCTCCAAACCGACGCTTACTTGCTGGTCCCTTCTCCATCGACGCTGCAGCTCTGACAGTATTTGCGTCACGACTCTGGTTACCACATTCCACGTACCTTCATCGCGACACATTCGCTCTGCGATGTTGTCCGCCCTTATGGCAGGCATTCTTCTATGTGCCTCCGCAAACCTCGGGGAGTCGAATATCACGTGCTCTGGAGTCTCCTCCACGTTGATACACGCCGGGCAGAATGGCGATGATGCATGGCCACACCGGTGCAAATATTGGTGGAAACAACCGTGTCCGGACAGGAACTGTGTAAGGTAAAAGTTCACCTCACCATCCTCCCTGTTCACCCACGTCGACACATTGGGGACGAGCCGATGGGTTCACCTTCCATTATCCGCATTGTCCCACTCCTGCTGCCGCTTCACCATAGAGTCCAGTCTCACCGTCTTCCTCACATTTCTGGTATCTCTCCATTGGTAGCACTCGATATCCTCTGCTAGGGTTATGCAGATTCTAATCATCCCTGCGATAACGCAAACTGCCTCCGACGAAATGGTTCGGTACACACTCGCGACCCGGATGGCCGTTAGACGAAACACGTTATTCAGCTTCCTACGGTTACGTTTCGTCTTGAGCAGTTGCTGACCAGCATCACTTCCGTTTTGTGGTGAGCCAGCTGCAGCTTGACTCATTTATCAAGGTTTCTACTGCGTCGGTCGCCTCCGCCACTAGCATTTACACCTCCTCTAGCGACTCACCAGTTATCGTTAGGACGACATCATCCTCGAATCCGTAAGTCTTAACACCTTTGGACAACTTCAGCTTCAACACCCCGTTGTACATCACTTTCCATAACGTTGAGTCTAGTATGGAGCCTTGTGGAACGCCCGCCGTAACCTTGATCGACTTCTACCCCGAGTTCGTGTCGTAAACCAGAATCCGGACCAGAAAGTAGCTCCTAAGGATTTTACACAGTAATTCGGGGATTCGCATTCCATGCAGCGCTGCGGCGATGGCTTCCCAGCTGGCAATATTGAACGCGTTTTTGACGTCAAACGTCACTAGCGCGCAAAACCGATTGCCGCTCCTCTTCTTCTTGTAGGCCCTCTCTGCATCTTCAATGACTGTCCTAATTGCATCCACAGTCGATCTGCCTTTACAGAATCCGAACTGTTTATTCGATAAGCCAGTCCCACCCTCCGAGAACTGTGTAGGCCTATTAAGGATAACCATTTCCAGAAACTTCCTCAGTGTATCCAGCAGACATATTGGCGTATACGATGCTGAATTCCCCGGCCCGGCGGTGTCTCTGGTTTCGGCAGCAGCACCAGTTTCTGGATCTTCCACGTATCCGGAAAATTACCATCTACTAAACACTTCTGCAGCATCATCCTGAACAGGTCCAGAAACGCCAAAATCGCGAATTTCAGAGCCACATTTGGAATTCCATCCGAACCCGGAGCTTTCTTCATCTTCAAATCTTTCGCCACTGGTAATAGCTCGTCATTGGAGACTTGCATACCAGCAGCGGTTACTCGGTTTTCATCTTCGTACGGCGTACGCGGCCACGGCGTGCGGGAAAAGGCCGTCCACGATGATCTTCAGCTTGTCCGGACACATTTCGGCTGGCGTCGCAGGACCCCTGATCTTCTTTGTCACGACTCGATAAGCGTTACCCCAAGGATCAGCGTCAGCTTCCCGGCACAACTCCTTGGAGCAGATGGACTTACTGATTTGGATCGCCCGTTTGAAAGCTGCTCTAGCTTTACGGAATACTATCTTTCGCTCCTCTCTGACCATTACGGTCTGAATGTGTCTCCTAGCTCTGAGGCAGGCAGCGCGAAGGTTGGCAAAATTTTCGTTCCATCAGTAACTTGGCCGCCGGCCATTCTTTGGCTCCAATTTCCTCGGCATCGTCGCATCGCAAGCCCTCGCAAGCGTTTCCGTCAACTGGTCTGCGTCAAGGTTTGTAGCGTCGCTGTCCGCTCTAAGTGCTTCGATAAAAAGATCCTTATCGAAGTCCTTCGTCTTCCATCTTCGCCAACTAGACCTCATCTCCCCTCGTACCGTCGGCGTTCACGTTCGAACACTATATCGGATCGCCTGGTGATTGCTATGGGTATATTCTTCACAAACTCTCCAGTTCATGTTCCTCGCCATCGACGGACTGCAGAACGTGACATCGATGATGGACTCCCTGCCATCTCTGCGGAATGTACTAACGGTACCTTCGTTGCCCAATCTTACTTCCAGTTTAGCCAGCGCCTCCAGCAAACTGTAACCTCTGGCGTAAGTCAGTCTGCTTCCCCAATCCACTGCTCAAGCATTGAAATCGCCTCCGATGATCACCGGTTCGAACTACTCGTTTGGATAGGGTTCAGAACGTAACGTCGATAATCGACTCGGCCCCTCGGGAAGGAAGTGGTTTTCAATAGGACCAAGCTTTGTCTTTTCCATGCTTCAGGTAAGACTCCCTCGTCCAGGTCTGCATGACAGATCTGAACATCTCGGGAGCCTCAGAAATGGCCGCTTTGATGGCCAGGTCCGGAATACCATCCGGTCCTGGCGCCTTACCTACACTAAGGGACTGTGCAATCCCCGCAAGTTCCGCCACAGTTACTCTTCCCTCGTCGGCCACCCTGGCCCCTGCAAGGTAAACAAAGTGAGGCCAGGGACTTGGGTCATGGCGTGGGAAGAGCCCCGCGATGATCCTCTCCAGCGAGCAAAGTGTGTGTGTTGTCAGGTATAAGTGGTAATGTGTCTTACAAAGCAGTTGTAGTGTATTGAGTGCACAGTAAATAAAGCATAGGTAAAACAACTGACACACTTGACATTTTAGGTCGGTAACCTGATTAAGGTTACCCAAGTAACCACTAAGCATTTAAGAAAGCATTGTGTTGGCAATATATATGTTTAAAGAACAGACTGTTTAATGCAACTTTGTATTATATTAGCCATGAGAGCTGTCCCAATGCCACTTTTGGCGAAATAACGGGCAGCTCTAGTGCTAGACCCCCACTTTTGCAACGCCGTCAATGTCAAACGGTTGTCGAAATTTTGATAACGCGAATAGCGCCTGCAAACAAAAAAATTTGTCATCCTTTTAATGTGAAAAATATTACATCGTTACAGCTTTTGGATGTCTTCTTATACACGCGATTTCAATCTAGCTTTTTCATTCAGTCAATTTCAATCTATAGCTGTTTCATTCAGTCTGCCGTTTTTTCTAGTTTACGTTACTGATTTTGTGCAAATTGTGAGTCTCGAACTTTCCGTCTCCAAGTCTTGTGCCGCGGAGTGTAGTCAAGCGCCTCTATCCATCGATCCACAGGAGCAGTGAAAATAAGTACGGTCTTTAGTCATCTTAAGCTATATTCTAAGATCCATTCCGAAAGTGTTCAGTAAAACTAAGGGGAGATTCTATCAGCACAAAGTGGTATGTATCAAAAATCGACAATGAACAAATGTGATGTTTTGATTTTTAAATTGTCTTCCAGATATCATGTCCCGTAAAAACCTCTCCAAAAAGCGCTCCGCAGCTGCCTTGTTTGAAGCACTAAAGCAGGAGAACTTGGACGAAATCGCAGCGGTTTCTTTTTCGAAGGAATTGAAAGATTCAAGCACTCAAACGGATCAAGTTGCTCCTACGGCCGAAACAAATAACATCGACGTGAAGCTTAACAAAATGCTAGCACTTCTAGCGCATGCAAATGCAAAGCTGGACGTAATAGGATCCACGGGTTCCACTGAGCATAAACATAAAATAAATCTTCAACCAGTGAAAAATCTCAACGACTTGGAATCTCTTGAAGCGAATTGTAAAAGTGAGGATTTCGTCAATGCGAGTGTTGCATCGATTGGTCAGCTGCATGGAAGGCAGCGATACACCACAAGAGGTGGTACAGTGTGTTTGCAGATAATCGATCATTTTTTTGACCGTCAATTCCTCGTTCAGTGTTCGTGGGCAGGAACAGGTCGCAAGCATATTGAGGACAACCAAATACTGAAGAAAATACCATTTTTAAGCATATGCGGTATTTCGAAAAATTTCGTTTCAGGTGGTTCGAAACGAAATTCCGCGGAATTTCGCGGAATTTGAGCTAGCGAAATCTCATTTCTTGATTTCGTTTCGTTTCGTAAAATTACAAAAATTTCGCTAGAAAAAACTAGCTTCTAACGAAATTGAACGGAATTCCGCGAAATTTCGAAACAAATTTAAACTTAAACTATAAGGAATATATTTTCAAAATTTTTGGCTGCGCCGCTGAACAAAATCGTTAAGTTGTTTTCAAATTTTATTTTATACAATTTTTTCTATTAACGCTTATTACATAACCCCATTTTTAGTCGACAAATACGTATGTAGTTTTCTTCTATAAAAAGTCTTGTGATATTTTTTACTATTTGTACAAAATTAATGCGGAATCGATCGTGTTGCAGCTGGTCATGGGACGGTCTGGTCTGCATCGAAGAGCACAAAATTATTTAGTGCAGAATCGATCGTATTGTAGAAGCTCATTAAACGAAGCACATTGATCTTGCGTTGGATTGATTTGAAACACAGTTTTCATTCTCTTGTTTTCAAAATAAGGCCGTTACAAATATTTAAATAACATTTTATCCTACTGGTCTCCGAAAGGGCATAGGGGGAATGATGAAAAATAAATATTAAAATGAAAAAAATAAAAAAACTCCTCGGATTTGTTAAAGAACGTTTTGAAAATCCTCAAAATTATCCGAATTTTATTTTGTTGCCCCCTCAAAATATTATTTTTTGGCAAAAAAAATCGGAGGGGGGAGACAAAATAGCTTTTAAATATTTGTATCGGCCTAACTTCGTTTACAATAGATATTTAGTCGCTTACCAAGGGGCTTCACATAAATTACCTTCTCTACTAACCAACGATTCCTTTCCCGTAGCGCTCACGGAGATGCAGAGTATTCCTCGGTCTTTTATAACAATGAGTGTTAAACTAATTTTCCTCTCCTCATCCTAAATTGACTGTAAGGACGTGACCAGCATCGTTATTGGTCATGAATTGGAAACTCCGAAGCAAGTATACAATAAGAATAACTTTTTTGTATCCCAAGAATATTATTTAATTGGTGAGCTGTGCATATTTGCTGTTTCTCGGCCAATCATGATTAGCAACTACGATTTGTACAGTTAATCAAGCTAAGCTCTTCTTTGACTATTTGCACAATATGTAAGGAACATTGAAGATTTTTGGGCATTTCTAGATCAATGCATGGAATTTGCAAAAAAAAAATCCAGAACGGGTTGAAAGATCATTAAAATTGCTGAAAGTTCTTTACTTATGATTGCTTTCAGGCATAAGTTTTGGCTTTTACGCCCTTTTCAAATATCAATTTTCTTTTTGTGTATGCGCCTGGTAGATGTGGATACATAATTGAGTATCACACTAAATAAAAAAATAAATTTAAGCATTCGTTTTCTAATTTTGAGCTCAATACCATAAACCCACGCTGACAAGACAATATGAAGTATGTTTCAGCATAATAACATTATTCTTAAGTGAACTAAGGTTTTAAACGAAATTTGAATCCATTTATGAAAAATCCACACAAATGCTGTTGAATGCAATTGAATCCATTTATGAAAAATCCACACAAACGCCAATGGTATATGCTGCGAGAATGCGGTGATTTATCACAGACTGCCTCTTCTGTTATTATAACTCTATTGGTCGCGAAACAGTTATTTGACTTCGAAAAAGTGAAATCAGAATTGCTTACATAATGTAAAACCACAGATAACAGATATTTAGGCTGGAACAAATTTTATTGAAAATCCTGTGTAAACTTTTGAATTGATATACGTTAGCCCACTACTGCCATCTACTCAACTGATTGCGGCAGTGTATACGGACGCAGCTGATTAACAACCGTCGAATGCAGCCAATACATTTGACAGCCGCATTCGGGCTGCGTTTTCAATAACAATGATCCTTGCGCCATCTCTAATCGATTGCCAAACGCGGTCCCAATTAAAAATACATTTGAATTAACGGTTGCGGATGTTTACACACGTCTCGTATGCCAGCCTCAATATCTGTTATCTGTGGTAAAACCAATTTAATAAAATTTCCGCTAAAGAAAAATAAAATTTCGTTTCGTTTCGAAAAATTTCGAATTAAATAAACTTTGATTTCGTATCGTTTCGTAGTCTCGAAAATTAATCTATATTTCGTTTCGTTTCGATCCGAATCAACATAGACATTTTAAATTTCGTTTCGTTTCGTTAAGAAAAAGTGTGTTATCGCATACCCTTAACCATTTTGAAGATACGAGAAAGTAATCAATCTCTTTTATCAAACAGTTCTGCATTCGGACCCTGGGGTGGCATTGTGCATCTCGATTCGAACGTAATTCTATCGAGTCGAACATGTTTGGCATTACGGGTTTCGATTCGATCTCGATGCTCGAGGAGGTACAAGAATAACGAGATGTTTTGGCATTATGGAAACTCGTTAGCACACTGAAGAACGACTCAAGTCGAATGAAAAACACTCGTCACCTTTATAGCTTTCGAATGTTGTTCGAGAGTTTTTTTGCTGAAAGTTTTTAATTATATTTGTTATTATTTCTCTACGGGAAGAGAATAAATCTCGGGTACTTATTCAAAAGGACGTATGTGATTTTGTAAACAAAGATTCAAACGTTTATTTGGCCAATCTGACGGCACTCCCACGCAAACCAACACCACCAACAGGTAGCCGAAGCCTCCTCCTATCTGTTTATGGTGCTGGTCTGCGTGGGAGGGCCACCAGATCGGACGAATCGACGTTTGAATCTTTGTTTACAAAATCACATACGTCCTTTTGAATAAGTACCCGAGAAATGTTTTATTATTGTCTCTTGAGGAAAAGAATGTCATTAGTATACCTACTTTTATAGTTTCCAGACAATATGCAATTTCTAATTATCCCGAAATCCGCGTAAAAACGACTTCAACTAAAATCACCACGAATTTTTGAAAATCAGTTTTCACGAATTTTTGACGATTTCGATAAATCGCGTGACAAATCTATGAGGAAAATCTGCGTAAAAACGTGTATATTCCAAAATCTACGTAAAAATAGATGATTTAAATAAAAAAAAACGCACATGAGAAGACCCAAGTACATTTAACTAAAACACATGGAAACATCAAAGTAATTTATTATCGAATCCTTTTTTAGCTTTAAATTATTTAGCTCAAATTTGGATCTGTGGCATACACTTGAATAAACATAAAACTTATAATTTGTGTCGAAACAATATCTCAATTTACAAAACATGTCGTATCGGCATAATGTTTTAATCGGTTGCAACTGCTCAATACTGCTCTCTCTGTTTACTCCGTTTACTCACATTCACCATGCGCTGAAGGTTGTCTCCCCAGCGGGCGCAGGGGACTGATGAGAAGGTTAATACGCCTACCCACCATTTGTTCAATATGGCGTTCAATGTTTTTGTTTTAATTTCGTTTGATTCTTGATAACAAAGCTTCGGAAGTATCGACGGGCTATTTTTCGACATAAAAAAGCAATATAAACACGAGTGGTTCGATATACTTCAACTAATTGCAAGTTTTCGCCAGGAAAATTTAATTGCCGATAATTAGCACTAACTGCGTACGAAACAATCACCCAGAGTGAGCAGCTGAATTCGGGTATACCACCCAGAAACTGGGTACAAAAAACAGCAGTACCAAAAACAATGTTGGGTAGAGTGCCATTGTACCGCGGATGACAGGCGTTCCACCCTCCTGAGCGGGCGGCATACTAAACACGGAGACAGCTATCTCTTATTCTCTCTGTTTACATTTCGTTTGACAGAACATACTCGATTGAACTAGTACAGCACCATTCGAAATCTTGTACTGCGACTGAATGAAGTCGAACGAAATAGATAATGCCACAATTTTTTCGAAACGAATCCAAAAACTTACGAATCGAGCGATTCGATTCGAGATGCGCAATGTCACCCCTGAGTTGTCTTTTGATGAGTGTAAGGATTTCTTGCATCGTTGCTTGTGGAATGCGAAGCAGAGACTAGAAGAGTTGGGTGGAACCCGGAAGCCAGTAGCTCGTAAACACAGACAACTTCTTGATGCGAATTGTCAGGACGTTGAATACCTTGATGTTCTCGACCAAGGTGAGGCGACGGAAATAGTTTTGGAGATTGCCGCTGATGATTGTTAAGCTGATTATTCACTATATATTTTTTAATATTGTTTATATTTTCTATAATACGTTGCAGTATGCACTTATACTATGTGAATTTATCGAACTTGAATTATCTTTCAATAAATTGAAAGGATATGAATATTTTTAAAGTCTGACGTTGTTTTACTTTTTTTTACTAGAGAAGAAGCAATTCGTAGCAGATTTATACATGGATCACTTATGTTTTATGCTTTTGCGGGCGGCAGCGTATGGTGACGTGGAACAAATACAGTTTTTCCTTGTACAGAAACAGCTACAAGTTTACAGAATACTTCCGATATCAAAAATAACCTCATTGACTGAAAGCTATTATCGTCTTTCGTGTGGTATACATACGAATTTATTGAATCTAGTGGTGATTGAAAATGGACTTTGATCTGTTTTAGTTCTCTACCGTGTATTCCATCGACGGATGCATGAATCATCGCGACTACAGTTTTATGATGAGTTTAAAACCACTTATTGGCAAAATCATTGGACAGTGCGAAGCCATCTCTTATCACAATGCATAAAAAATAAATTCACTTTGCTTGCATGGATACTTAAAGGTAGGGTAACATTTTTGATTGTTCTTCTCAGGGTTGTGCACGTTATTTTCCGCGATTCTATTAATAATTTGGTTTAAAGGCAATCAACCTGATCGAACCAGATTCTTGATTTGATAGAGGTAGTTATCAAACGGGTATGATGAAATAGAATTATACGCACCGAATCTACGCACTTCAACGTGTAAAAGGTTATGTTGGTTACTTGTAACTGACTTGAAATATTCTGCATAATTTCCAACAAATTTTTCAAAAAGGATCTGAGCAACAGGCAAATATTGTTTATACAAATCATTCGAACAAATTGTCACCGCACAGAACTAGCAAAATTGTTGAACTGTGATTTATCTACAAATTCTGGCAAAATAGCTATTCCTATGTAGTTCAAAAATGAGGCACATTCCGAAGCCTTCCAATGGCTTAAATAGTGTAATCCACGAACTTGCCGGTGTATTTCGACTGGAAGCTTGACCGTATTTAGAATTTTATCAATAGCACTCACTGTGTGTGATGACCACTTTTCATAGTACTTATGACCATCTTTGTAAATAGATAACAACTTTTTGGTGATACCGAGATGTAACAGATGCAGTGAGTCACTCACAATGATATCTTCTACCATATCTATCGGTAGTCGCAAAAGAGGTGTTTCTACATAAACTAGATTAGATTTACCATTATCACGAATTTTGTACGTTTGATGATGGCCATTGTAAATTTTGTTACGGAACCCGATATCGGTTCTTTTCGGGGCAATGGTAGTAGGAAAAATATTGATATGTAATTCGTTCTGGTGTTGTCCAACAACTGTGTACTTCAAACAACCGTGGAAAGCGTTGAAGCTCACAGATCCTAAAAAAATGGAATTATTTGAAACCTTAAATCTATTAAATTATTTGTGCTATTTATTACCTTTTATTGGCTGTTCGGCTACATTGAGAGTTGACGTAAAGTCAATGTCAACTTCTCTCCCCGAACAGCCAGGATAGCCTTGTGGTGTCGGCAGCCAGTTTAAGGCTAAGAATAACGCTACGGATTGCCTGTTCCGGTGGTAGAAGTCCACCATACAGGTGACCCCAAATTCTTGGTGTGATGCGGCTTTATGCTTACCGTGCCTACGAATGAATGGTTAGGGGGGTCTAAAAAGAACCTAACCGCTAACGGAGCCTGTGAAGCACCAGGGCACCCTTCACAGTATCTAGCCCTTACTGCGTTAACCGGAGCTATAACGTAGTTGACTTTTTGCTTCTCCGAAATAATCGGCTACTCTTATTCAATCTCAACTTGAGGTTAAATAAGGGTGGGATTATGAGCATGTTTTTATTTAGTTTTTCAACAAATTGTCACCTATATGGATTCGCTTTATGCGTTATACACATTGTACTCTGTGTTTTGTCTTTGACTTTCTTGATAAGATACCAATTTGGTTTCATCGTTGCTGTTCATATTAATGCTGAAGTTGTGGAGTGCATTATCTTAATTTGCAATGGCTTCAGTTAAGATAGCTCAAATCAATCTTTAGCATAAAAGAACAGCAACGATTAATCTTTGTAGACTCATGCAAAATGGCAAATCCCAAGTGGCTTTGGTGCAGGAACCCTATTTTCGCAAGGGTAGCTTCTACCTAGGTAACTTAGTGAACCCGGTTTTTGCTGCTTTCAGTAAAGAAATGGCAAACTCTCGATCAATGCCGCGTGCATGTGTGCTTGTTAACAATGCTATTGTTGCTACACTTATCTCTGAACTAACAACCAGAGATGTATGTGCTGTCACAATTGATGCAACTGGCGGAACCCCCGTCAAAAAATACGTCTATGGTTCGGTTTATTTACCACATGATGAACTATCCCCTACGGATGCTTTCAAACGGGTTGTCATATATTGCACTTCAAAAGGCCTTCCGCTAATTGTTGGCAGTGATGCTAATGCTCATCACATCATCTTGGGTAGCTCGGATATCAATCTGAGAGGCTCCAGCTTGATGGAATACTTAAGTAGTACCGAACTTAGTTTACTTAACATAGGCAATCGCCCAACCTTTATGGCATCTAATAGAGCAGAAGTGTTAGACATAACCCTTTGCTCCAATAGAATCAGTCACGAGTTGACGAATTGGCATGTGTCAGATGAGGAATCGATATCTGACCATCGCTACATCTACTTTGATCATTTGAATGTTACTTCGCAGACCTTGCGTTTTAGAAATCCTCGTTCAACAAACTGGGATCTTTACACAGAGTTGCTCTCTACCAAATTTCATGGATATCTACCTTCTATAGAAACTCCTACCGACTTGGATGATGCAGTTGATACTACAACGTTGCACATCGTAGAAGCTTTCGAAGAAGCTTGCCCTTTACGTTCTGTAAAAACCTCAAGAGGAACCCCTTGGTGGAATTCCGATTTGGCTAAGCTAAGGAAGCAGTGCAGAAGGAGTTGGAACAGACGCCATTCAGCAGGGACGGATTCTTTCAAGTTGGCTCGCAAAGCTTACAAGAAGGCTCTACGATCTGCTGAACTATCCGGCTGGAAAAACCTTTGTGCAAATGTTTCCAATTTGAGTGAGGCCAGTCGATTGAATAAAATTCTTGCGAGATCCAAGGATTTCCAAGTTGGCGAAATTCGCAAGCCAAATGGCGACTACACTTCTTCTGATGAAGAATCGTTAGAGCACTTATTTGATACGCACTTCCCTGGATGTGTCGATATAACATCTTCGGATGATCCTGATGTCTTTTCATGTAGCTATGGGTCTTGGGCTCAAGCACGTAGAATCATAACTACTGAATCGATTCAATGGGCACTTAACAGTTTTGCTCCCTACAAATCTCCGGGGGAGGATGGGATTTATCCCGTTCTACTTCAGAGAGGCTTTGAACATATCAAACATGTTTTGAAAAAGCTTTTAGTATGCAGTTTTGCTACTGGGTATATTCCCATATCCTGGCGGGATGTCACTGTAAAGTTTATCCCAAAAGGAGGACGTGCTTCGTATGAAGAAGCAAAGAGTTTTAGACCCATCAGTCTGACCTCATTTCTTCTGAAATGCTTAGAACGTATTATCGATCATCACATTCGAGATGACTGTTTGGCAAACATGCCTCTTCATGTTAATCAACATGCTTACCAATCTGGAAAGTCCACCGTGACTCTTCTACACAAGGTTGTGTACGATATCGAGAAAGCATTCGCTCAAAAGCAATCGTGCTTGGGTGCTTTCTTAGATATTGAAGGGGCTTTCGACAACTTGTCTTTCGATGCAATATTGGAAGCCGCACGTTGTCATGGGCTACCTAATATTATTACCAAATGGATTCACCAGATGCTTAAAAACCGACATCTCTACTCGACATTACGTCAAGCAGCGATTAAGAAATTAAGTGTCTGCGGATGCCCTCAAGGGGGAGTATTATCTCCACTTTTGTGGAATCTCGTTGCAGATACGCTATTGAGGTTACTCAATAATGGTGGTTTTCCTACCTATGGATTTGCCGACGACTATCTTACATTGATAGTGGGTTTGTGCATTACTACCTTATTCGACCTGATGCAAAATGCTCTTCAGGTAGTTGAAAGTTGGTGTCGTCAATATGGCCTTTCGGTCAATCCGAATAAAACATCTATTGTTCTTTTCACGGAAAAACGTAATCGTAATGGTATTCGTCCATTACATCTTTTTTGTTCTGAAATCAATGTAACTGATCAAGTAAAGTATGTGGGTCTATTTTTGGATTCGACCAATTTGGCTTATGGATGTCTTGTGTGGTGGCAAAAGGGGGAAGTGAGGACAATTCAGTCTAAATTAGGCCATCTTCAAAGGATGTGCCTAATGGCAATGACTGGTGCGTTCTCTTCAACTCCCACGGCTGCTCTCGAAGCTCTCTTCGACGTGGCCCCACTACACATACATCTCAAACAAGAAGCATTTTCTTGTACTTACCGACTATGGGTACTCGGTTTTATGGAAGAGAATCCTGTAAACCGCAGTTCTACACACACTTCGTTGTTACCGCTTATGGTTAATAGGAGATCGTCAGTTGCGTTCTAGCAAAAATTCCGCTTGAGGCCCTTCCTAAATATTTTAACAACAGCTACTACACCTGACGGTATAATTGCAATACTTCCATTATCAGGCGACAGGTGGTGTTGCTGTGTGTTTGTATCAATGTAATATTGCATATACACTAGTGACATCTGCTGTTCGATATCGTAAGCTTTCAATGTTCCTTCCACACACACGAGGTGGAGAACAGTCTTGAAGAAATTGAAAGTATACAGCCAGAATTTAGTATGGAGGTACAATGAAATCTCTTTTATTGTTTAGAACTGTAAAACAAGTCGTGGGAACAAAAAATCTAAAAATTATTTGTTGCTTTTTGACCTAGGTTTCATATTGATGCGATGCGTAGTTAATGAGAACGGATGATTTGTCCATACAAGGAAATTCATTTTACTTTAAATGTTGTGGCGCCATCTCGTTCAAACAGCACCTTTGTCTTTGCCTTATTGGGACAAAATTTTCCTTGCTCCAAGTGATCTCACACAAGTTAGTAGTTTTCCTTATAGGACATTTTCGACACACTTCCCCTCGCGGGATGAGTGGACATCTGGCTATTTGGAGAGAAGTATGTCGGACAGCATTGTTTGTTACACTGACGGCTCCCTCCTCGAAGGTAGAGCAGGTGCAGGCGTCTATTCGCGTGAGCTGAGATTGGAACAGTCACATTCACTGGGTACACACTGCACTGTCTTTCAAGCGGAAATATTTGCCATCATGTGTGGAGTGCAATCTGCACTGCAGCAACGCATTATGGGCAAAGTAATATACTTCTGTTCAGATAGCCAAGCAGCTATTAAAGCTCTCGCCTCGGCCAACTCAAGGTCGAAGTTAGTAATCGCATGTCGAACTCAAATTGAGGAACTGAACTCAGTAAATACTTTACACCTTATATGGGTACCTGGCCATTCTTCCATAGCTGGAAACGAATTGGCTGATGAGTTAGCTCGTAATGGAGCATCGCATGACTTTATTGGTCCTGAGCCAGCTATTCCAATATCCAAGTGTTGGGTGAAGCTTTTGATCAACTCTTGGGCTGTCACTCAGCACAAATGGCATTGGAATAGTCTGGATTCGTGTCATCAAACAAAATTGTACATCCGGGAGCCATCTCCGGTAGTAGCAAGCTATTTAGCTAATCTGTCTAAACAGAATTGCAGTGTCTTAGTCAAGGCCTTGACAGGTCACTGCCGACTGAACTATCACATGGCAAATATTCAACGCGTTGAATCATCTGTTTGTGATAGTTGTGAATCCGATTATGGAACTTCTTATCATCTAATATGTAACTGCCCAGTCTATGCACAATTGCGCTTCCAAATATTTGGTATACACTTACTTAGTGAAATTGACTTCAGAAACCTGAACCTTCAGAGTATTTTGTTGTTCATAACCCGTTGTGGTAAGGAGCTATAAGCTCTTGTACGCTAATGCGTTGTATGTCCTCTTCAAGGGCCCTTTTCCAAACATTCCCTTTGTTCTCCCATCCACATTCCTTTCCTTTTTGTTCACTTCCTTTTCCGTCAGGTGTGTGATGAAAAAGGCTGTGAAGGCGATGGCACAAATCTCCCAAATTGAGGTGAACGTGCCCCTGGAGCCGACGTTCTGATACCTGATACCTGATTGTATGTTTGATGATGGCCATTGTAAATTTTGTTACGGAACCCGATATCGGTGCTTTTCGGGGCAATGGTAGTAGGAAAAATATTGATATGTAATTCGTTCTGGTGTTGTCCAACAACTGTGTACTTCAAACAACCGTGGAAAGCGTTGAAGCTCACAGATCCTAAAAAAATGGAATTATTTGAAACCATAAATCTATTAAATTATTTTTGTTATTTATTACCTTTAATATATGCTCTGGCCGATGAATCGCATATGAATGATCGGATGCTGACTTTTAACAAATATCCATTGATTACTACGCCAGATTTGAGTATTGGAATAGCTTCTTCAACAAAAGTTTCTAAAAATTCTTCTACTCGTTTCGGTTTTAATTTTCCATGAAAAATTCCTATGATCATAGGTTTCAGGCTTACGTTCTCCTGAACGTTGAACAGTATAGGCCAAACCTGATCTGTACCGTTTTAAAACAAAGGCAACCCGTCGATGTTGATATTGAGCGATATGCTTTTGGTATTATCAAGGTCGCTGAATGTGCAACGAAGGGAGTTTTCTGTGAAGTGAGCCTAATAATAGTATTGACATGCCATCGAATAGTTTAGAAACTTACCAATTCCATGATGTCAATAATGGCCTTCTTCGATGTCGACAATATTAGCCGCCTTCCTAGGAGTGTTCAAAAGTCGTCGAGGGTCTTCAGGCAAACTCCGGTCGTATTGAGATAATCGAACTAATAGAGGCTTCAATGCGACATGCGGTATTTTGTGATCCAGACTCCAACTTTGGATAAACGACGTTAAATCTGACTCAAAATCGCCATGACCAACATCGATATCAAGGGAATCATCGTCTGTACTGTAATAATCTTCAAGCGTTGCAGATTTTGCATCATCTTCAACTATTTCTACTAAATAGGCTTCGTTATCGTTATCGAAGGAATGCGACTCAAGCAGGGTTGTTAATCGATAAATTATCATCGTTAATTTAACGCCAACTTCGATAACGATAACGCTTTTACGATAATGCTTCGTTGACGATAAAATGAGCGTTGAATTAACGTTATCGTTATCGAGTATTCGTTGATTTATCGATAATTATCGAGTTAACTGTAACAAGTACTACAGTTTAAAGTGCAAATATTCACAAGTTGGATTTGCAATGTCTATTTTAAAAATATGGTATCGCCTACAATATTCGAAAACGCCTTGCAATCCTGGAATTAAATTGGGATTCAAGGAGGTCATCGAATTGACCAGAACATTATTTCGTTCAATCCTTAAAGTTGTCCATAGGCAAAGTTGTCCATAGTCAAAGTTGTCCATAGTAGAGAATCTGAGAGCATTTTTGATGTCTACCTGTACTTATGTTTAATCTAGCATTATCAACAAAACTTCGTTTTGAAACGTTTTGAAGATCCGGAGAACCCAGTTATATGAATATTTTATGACTCACAGTTTAGACTAAATTCCTTAGTCTAACCAAATCATAGGTGATGAGGTTAGTCCACCAATCTGTTGAGAGAATGTTCACTCGGTACTGGTGCTGCCTGGAATGCAGCACTATAGATCGCTGCATCAAATAAATTTCTAGTACTTGGATCTTAATATATTCCCGATGGGTTCCGATTCCAGGTGTATATTCTTGCTTTTACGATAAGGATTAGCAAAGGAAAGCCATAATACTCTATTGAAGAGTCACTGTTTCAGAGAATTAAGTCCGCCTGGGTAGTGCAAATTTCCGCGATCTTCTTATTGGAACATCTATGCTGCATAGTGAAAAAAACACTAAGCACCAACAGAGCACCTCACTTCTCATCGTTTCGTAGAGTAGCAGGCATTAAGCAATAATTTTAGAGTGCCCCGCTTCAATCAAAATTAACTCTGACATTCTCGGTTTCTGTCAAAATTTTACACCAACTTTATTCGCGGAATCTAGTAACCACATTATCGCAACATTATCGAGTTAACTTACGTTAAATTATCGAACTACGATAATAATTCAGTTGATTCATCGTTATCGTAGCAACCGATAACGTTGATCACAATCAACTTTATCGGCGATAACGATAATTTAACGATTAACAACCCTGGACTCAAGGAATGTGTTGTGTTGTACATTCGTTTCGCAAATATCTGGGTCATTTAGAATAGGATGGATCGTTCCTTCATCTGTGCTTCCTTCTTTGCCTACGTCTGATACGGATAATGTAATATCACTATATTTTTTTACTCTTCTGCTGTATGAACCATTTTTGACTATTCTGGACCACTTCTCAAAATTATCCATTTCTGAACTGATTTTTATATGAATACTTCTACTTTTTTGTTACATTCAAAACGACAGCAAGAAAAGTAAGCCGGCAGCGTTAATGCTATTGTAGTACTGATAAGCACTGAGGATACTACATTAAGTCTGCAAACCCTTGAATTGTACGGATGGTGCTAGTTACTGATCAGTTTGCAATCAAAATGCTGTTGAGAAACAAATAGCTAATGATATGCGATTAAACGGCTGTCCAGGGGCTAACTCTAATGCTTGGTGGTTACTTAGGTAGTCACTTTATAAATCTCTCAATTGATGACCATGACCATTGATGACTTACTCTTGCCCGACCACTGCGACAAAGTGGTCGAGGGTCAGCAAGGCGTGTTCAAAATCCTTGATGAAGTTATCACGGCCTTCGAAGATGTCCGTGATATCTGTAACTACGTCAATACAATTTGGGCTATTCTAAATGTTTTTGGTAGCGCTTTAAGGAACAATTAGGTGCTATTAACTAATAATTTTTTATTGTTTTATGCATCATTTTCACACAGTTAATAGTACAAAGTAAGGACTGCTGTTTTGTGACCCCTCAAACAAGAACCTTCAGTACACCAGTGTGTTCCTTGTAAGCACAGCTTTATGGTGTTTTCATACCTTTTCTGTGTTGCTGACACAAACTATTTTCGCACTCTGCTGAGCACACGTTCGACGATGGCGATGAGTACGACGTTCCATTTGTAGCTGGGCGGGCGTACACCCGACTCTCCCTGTTAGTGAGCGCATAGCTTTTGGATGAGCAGACAAACGCCGTTTGCAGTCGAGTTTTACTACGGTAGAAAGAACAGCAAATGGGAAATCGTGCTTGGGAGCACCATCGCAGTAGGCAGAACCAGGGCGTAGCCGATGACACGTAGGAAACTGCCTTGATTTGCGATACACCACCCCGTCGTCCGGGTTGTTAATTTTCTCGGATTTCGTTCCCAATTAAGTGGAACCTAAGGAACCTCACTACCACTGTGGAACGAATATTCACTAGACACGGCTCTGGAGTATGGTTGTCAATAGTCAGTCAACCCGCTCAGGAGCGTACCCGAGGGAGCAAACACGATTCGTGTTTGTATTGCTCTTGGATTGATTGCAGCACTGACTGGCAATCTTGGATTCAATGTGTCGACTGCAACAACCGGGAGCTCTGCGTCGAATGTAAACATGGGCCAAGGAAGCTGTTTCAGCTAACAGTTAGATGGAATCGGCACTTCGCAGGGAGCCCTGTTTACCCTTGTCGGTCGCCAGTGAGTCCTTCCTCACGTCGACAGCACCTTGCTTGATACGATACCTACGATTTGGATATGTCGGCGGTATTGTCAGCCGTTGCGCGCTGGATAGTTTGTTGCTGCCAGCTAAGTTGGAATGGTGGGAAAGCTCTGTGGTATGCTGTTGGGCATTGCGGTGTGGCTAATTAGTGCCACTTCAGGACCTGTCAATAATTTCATCGCGTTCAATGTTTAGGTCCGCCGTTGAGTTATGTTTGGTCCTGAGGTAATTTTAGCGTAGTCAGTAGAAGAAGTAAGGAACAATGGTGTTAATAATACCATCGCACTCTACACGATAAGCCAGTTCAAATAATAAAACACAATCGTCCTAAATTTGAATGCTAGAAAACAGATCATACGTGTTGCAGTCGAAAATTGATATGGAAAGGTGCATATTGGACCCTGTTCTTCTGGGTGTGTGTGCATGATGGGTTTCGCCTTGACCAACGTTTTGCCAACCAATAACGTTGATGGTATCGAAATGGAACATTTTCAGATAGATCAGCATTTAGGACAACATTACGATGATTATAATTAGTGGTTGAAGGGGAAATTCAATAACATAATTATTCAATCAAAATACAAGACTATCTGCTGTTTGGATTTCCTGTACTGTTGATTTGATCGCGCATCTGTTACCGTAATTTTTGCATAGTTTAGACCCCTTCTAAGAAAACGTAATAAGATAATCAACACAGACCCCATTCGATTTTGACAACATTCGATCTTGACAACACAATGTTTTTTCATTTTTTTCTTCTATTTTTGAAATTGTTTATCAACCACTTAGAGTAAGGAATGTTGTCATCCGGGAATAATTTAAAAAAAAAACTTTATTATCACTTTTACACTATCTATTTGTAACCGGACCAACAATTTAAACTACCTGACACTACTTATTGCTAACAAAACAAAGAGGCCAAGCCGCGTGGCGCTGACTCTTTTATAATTTAAAATTGCTTTACACACCTGTATGAAGCTTGGCGCGCAACGTGGCGTGATTTACCGACAGAGGTTCCTAACGGCTCCTCCCTTTGAAGAAAAGCTGTCCACAGCGTATTGATCTATGCGTATTGATGATTATATAAACTGCAAAAATGGCTATTAGAAGTATAGAAACTGTCGATATTCCGCCGAAGGATAGCCATCCGAATAAATGAATGTTCCAGTGGAGGTTTTCCGTTGTCAGGTTGAGATGTTTGATGTGTTTGCCCTGTTCCAGATGAAGTTCCTGCAAGTACTCTAAAGGAATGCGGTTTATGATGACGGTTGAATTTGCCTTTACTCCTATTGTTGGTGTGGGGAATAAACGGTTTTACTGGAATTTCTATGTTGCTGTTGCTATACTCTTCCCCGTTTAGTTTTAGCGTACAACTCGAAAATTTTATAAGGAATGATCCTTTCAATTCCCGTTGTTGATTTGAGCAGTTGGATGCTAATTGAATATCCGCGTTATTGATGAAAATGTTACCGTCATCCACTTTTCTGATGATGTTGCCTTTGTAGACTTTCTCCATAGGGCATTGTGCTGTTTCACCTTTCATGATTTGTTGGATGCACTCAGTCGCTAGCTCCAATTGCAACGTGGGGCATATATGAATGTCCCTGTATTTATAACATGGGGATTTGGTACTGTATAATCTTGGACCGTTCAAATAATAGTGGGAGGTCAGGAAAATCCTGATATTGTTTAAAATTACTGATTCAACGTAGTTCAAGGTATATTCCGCATTCTTGACTCGGGGTACTTTAAGGATGTATACGATAGTGTCTTTGTTGTAGATAATATAAGCGCTAGCGATATCCAGAACGTTTTCTACAAGAGTTGTTTCCAGACCCTGGTGCACTAGGAACTGCTGTACTGCTTCCAGCTCCGCCAAACTGATGATTCGGCTGCTCGGTATATTGCGCCTGGACAAATCTATAGCTTCTTCTATGTATTCTAACTCTTTAATGAGTTCGTCAATATTAAACAAGAAATTTACTATATCGAAACCAGTTAAAGTCCTTGAAGTTAATAAATCCATACTATGCATCATTGTTAATATGTAATTTGAAATATTATTGATTCTATTTTCAAAAATATGATTAATATTTATCTGTTTATCATTCTGATCTATAAGTGAGTTCGAAGTTTTGTTTATAATTCCCAAGTCCTCTGCATCAGGACTCCCAGAGATGTTTTTCCAAAATTTCCCTAACGATTCCCATCTTCTAACTCTAGAGGGTTGTAATTTCTTGAAAGTTAAGTTTAATTTTACAATTTTGGTTTTAAGTAAAGAACTCATTAGACTTTGATTACCCATTCTATCCTGAGCTTGGTCATTTAAATCCTGAACCGTTCTGCTTATTAAGTTAAGGTTGATCCGGTGAACTAATCCGATGTAGTCATTACTGATACGAGCTGGTTCAAGAGATATGATTGATATGACTCATATTGCCAAAGGATTCTTGTTTAGGTCGTGTATCATGAGGTCCGTCCGTACTGTTGTTGTTCATAGACAAAGTCTGTAAAAATTTTGAATAATTGGACTTAAGTCTTTGTATGTTTGTTGTGAGTTTTTATGTCTTTTTCGTCGGTTACGGTCTTGTCCGTCTGTGTTTTTATCTCAATAAGTCTATAGCGATGGCCTCCAGGTGAAGGTTTAGCTTTTTCTTTAACTAATATCGTTGGTCTAGTCATTTTTTTGAAATTATCGTAATCCATAGTGGGCAACTTTGCATTCTGATTGTCTGCTGAAATTTTAATTTGATCTCTTGCGGTTTGTATAGTCTGCTGTTTTGCTAGGTTTATTTCGTCTAAATTTAGAGATGTCGAATTTCCAAATATTATTTGTCGTGGAGTCAAATTCGTCGTCGAGTGTTTTGACTCGTTGTAAATTGCTGTGATGAGGGCAAGTCCCTCATACAGAGTTAAGTGTTCTACTTTTCTTCTATTTGCCAAGTACATTTCTAACTGGCTGGCTGGCAAAATGAAGTGAAATATTGTGATTTTTCATAAAGTTCTTGAATTTTACGTTATGAGAGCTTTTTGCCGGATCGCAAATGATCATTTTTGGAAGTCCAAATGTTTTAAAATATCCTGCCAAAGTTTCTATCAGCTCATCAGCGGTTTCGTGAATTATTTTATAGATCTGAGCGAATTTTGAAAAAGAATCTACGTGTGTGAGAAATTTTTCGGTGTCTTTGACATAAACGTCTATATACACATTTTCGAATGGTTTCTCGTAAATTCTTCTGGATATGGGAATTTTAAATGGCTCCCTCTCGTACCGTTTTGCTTCGAATTGCCGGACGCTTCGAAAGCCGGACACTTCAATTATTATTCGACTTTATTTACCATCTCAACAAGTATTTCTTGGGTTATCAATGCGGAGAACGATTCTTGGACTTGAAACCATTTCAACTAAGGGTGTGCGATAACACACTTTTCACTAACGAAACGAAACGAAACGAAATTTAAAATGTCTATGTTGATTCGGATCGAAACGAAACGAAATATAGATTTACTTTCGAGACTTCGAAACGATACGAAATCAAGGTTCATTTAATTCGATTTTTTTCGAAACGAAACGAAATTTTATTTTTTTTCCGCGGAATTTTTATTAAATTGATTTTACATTATGTACGCAATTCAACATTATGTACGAACAGCTGTTATAGTCAGTATGAGCTGAAAACATTCATAAGTGAAAAACTTTCAATAATTTTAATGATTTCAACCCGTTCTGGACTTTTTTTGCAAATTCCATGCAAAGATCTAGAAATGCCCACAAATCTTCAATGTTCCTTACATATTGTGCAAATAGTCAAAGAAGAGCTTAGCTTGATTAACTGTACACATCGTAGTTGCTAATCTTGATTGGCCAAGAAACAGCAAATATGCACAGTTCAGCAATCAAATAATATTCTTGGGCTACAACAAAAATTTTCTTATTGTATACTTGCTTCGGAGTTTCCAATTCATGGCCAATAACGATGCTAGTCACGTCCTTACAGTCAATTTAGGATTAGGAGAGAAAAAATAGTTTAACACTCATTGTTATAAAATACCGAGGAATGCTCTGCATCTCCGTGAGCGCTACGGGAAAGGAATCGTTCGTTAGTAGAGAAGGTAAGCGACTAAATATTTATTGGAAACGAAGATATTTTGAAAACAAGAAGACGAAAACTATGTTTCAAATCAACCCAACGCAAGATCAATGTGCTTCGTTTAATAAGCTTCTAAGATATGATCGATTCCGCACTAAATAATTTTATGCTCTTCGATTCAGACATTAGTTTTATCACTTCGCGTTCTCCCACACTAGCTGGCGCGATCAACATCAACAAGGTCTCCCGGACTACCTGCCGTCCCATGACCAGCAGCAACACGATCGATTCCGCATTAATATTGTACAAATAGTAAAAAATATCACAAAACATAAATTTGAATCTTGGATACACTGAAGACGTTTTATAGAAGAAAAATTCATACGGATTTGTCGACTAAGACTGGGGTTATGTAGTAAGCGTTAATAGAAAAACCCTGATTAATCCACCTAGCGGTGATGGTGCCTTTCTCGTATATTATAAAAATAGTATTTCGGCCATTACTCTTGAGCCCATAGTCCGAAGTGGCAAATTTTCAATAGGAAACAATGGGAGAGTATTCTGCGTCGAATGCAACTTGTTGCGAGTAAATCGGTTAAGGATAAGTGCCTGAAAATGAGTGACATTTTTTTACCCAATTTTTCTATAAAAAAGTTTGATTTTGGCCATAACTTTCGAGCCCATAGTCCGATCTGACCAATTTTCAAGAGGAAACAATGGTAAAGTATGCTGCGTCGAATGCAACTTGTTGTGAGTAGATCGGTTAAGGATAAATGCCTGAAAAATGGGTGACATTTTTTTACTCATTTTTTCTAAAAAAAAGTGGTATTTTGGCCATAACTTCCGAGCCCATAGTCCGATCTGACCAATTTTCAATAGGAAACAATGGTAGAGTATCCTGCGTTGAATGCAACTTGTTGCGAGTAAATCGGTTAAGGATAAGTACCTGAAAATGAGTGACATTTTTTTTGGTGGGTGCGCACAGACACACACACATACAAACACACACAGACATCACCTCAATTCGTCGAACTGAGTCGATTGGTATATAACACTATGAGCCTCCGGGCCTCCTATAAAAAGTTAATTTTTGGAGCGAACATATAGCCTTTACGTATACTTTGTATACGAGAAAGGCAAAAAAATATAACCTAAAGTTTTGAAAACAACTTAACGATTTTGTTCAGCGACGCAGCCAAAATTTTTGATAATATAAAGTATGGTTTAAGTTTAAATTTAATTTGAAATTCCGCGGAATTCCGTTAAATTTCGTTAGAAGCTAGTTTTTTCTAGCGAAATTTTTGTAATTTTACGAAACGAAACGAAATCAAGAAATCAAATTTCGCCATGCACAAATTCCGCGAAATTCCGCGGAATTTCGTTTCGGACCACCTGAAACGAAATTTTTCGAAATACCGCATATGCTTAATTTCAACAAATGTAAGTAAACAGTGATCTGTGACAAAAAATTTAAAAATTAGAGGTAAATGTTGAAAGTATGTCATAATAGGTCATAATCAACGGTGAATTTCGTTTTTCTTAGAATGCAGCTTAAGATTCAACATTAGAAAAACTAAGCTCATATTTTCTATATTCTATCAATTGAAAGGGGTATTAGTAATTTATTGGCATAATATGATAGCACTCTTTGTCATGAATTAGAGAAATTGCTTGGAAATTCATAGCTTTATAATTTTTATTACATTTTCTGTATGTCCGGACTTCGAGGCATGTTTTTACAATTGCTTCGATTGCCGGACATGCTGAAATGATGTTAAATAACTGTTTATCAGTTTAGTTAATTAAAATCAAATGATTCGTAATAAGCAATCATAGTTACAATTTCATTAGATTTGAGCTGCTACACCCCAAAAGGAACATTGCTTGCTCTCAGCTTACCGATATTTACTTATACACATATTGTAAATGGTATAACTTTATTAATTGTATACAAGTAGTAAAACTTGCCTTCAGTTTCTAGTGAAAGGTTGTCTTCAAATGTATTTTTTAATGATTCACATTTTTGTAGAAAAAAAACAATTTCGTAAAACTAGCTTTTTAGGGGCGATTCAAGTATGACGTCCACTACTTTTCGGGATTTCTAGACCCCCTCTGTCACGCTTTTTTGTATACCTAGTATATGTACTGTCACAAAGTCTCAGACCCCCTCCCCCCTTAAACCTGTGACATCATTATTGAACGACCCCTTAACAGAATTGTATAAAAAGACACGTTGTGAACGACTCCCGTCAAATAAAAAAAAACTGAACATTTCTCGGAAACGCCCGGATTTATCAATCCGCATGAATTCATTATTTCAAAACGGATGTCAAAAGACACATAAATACCACTAATTGCAGCTTACCCACACGCTTACTTCAGTTCACCCAGATATGGGTGAAGAGTACCTAAAATCACCAAAAAGTGCCTATACCTAGATATGGGTGAATTGCCATTTACCTATTTATGGGTAAACCCAGTTCACCCTGAGATTCACCCATATATGGGTACTTTGATGGGAGCGGTTTATTAGTAAAATTCACCCATATTTGGGTAGTTGCTTTTTTTCGTTATGTTTGAGAATATTTTTAACAGAAACAATTTCCTTTTTACAATTACAATTTTTACAATCAAAGAAACATTTCAGTTCATTATCAAGAAACATTAATCATTGTTAAAAATAGGTACATAATTAAAGCTTCTATTCGATCAAAACGAAATATTGTCGTACCACTTTTAAAATCGTGAATAGCTGGAGCTGCTTCTGGTGAGATAAATAACAGCTGGTGCTGTCGACATGTCGCCGGATATTCCTGCTTGCTGCGTGGGCGAATCGGGTCTCCATCTCGTTGAACACTTTGTAGTACCAAACCCTATGTTGACCACGGTTGGCAGCTGTTAACAGGGAGGACGGATTCATTATTTCCATTGTAGAGATGCGGATAATAATTGAAACTTACCTGAACCTGGAACTGTGTATACGGTGGCTGCTGATTCGACGGATTCCCCATTGTGGTTCGAAAGGAGGAATGCTCTAACCGTTCTATAAGCCTCAGGTTGTCGTTTGTTTCAAATTCTCCACTGGTGCCATCACAGTTTATTGATTCGCTGGGTTATTAAAAGACCGGGTGGAATAGGATGTGTTTCAATATGGGTTTTATAGCCGCCCGAAATGCAGCTATCAGTCGTAGAAGTTTCTGCTTGAAACAGTCTCTGCTGCGGCCATCGATTTCCTGAAACATGCAATTAGGTCGATTATCATAGCAAAAATCATGTGCTTCCAGCATCACTTACGGCAATGTTAGGGAATCTCCTGATCACAATAATAATCGGAACTTCACTTTGAGTACCGGGTGCTGGTATTTCATTTCCGGCCGTCGGCTACACGCAAGCCGGATTTTTGTCAGTTCTGTCACGACCGAGACCACCAGCGGAAATCCTTGTAAAGCGAGCAGCGCAGTTCTTACAAGGGTGCATCGGCTTATGCTGTTCCTATTAGGGTGACGAAGGAAGTGTCATGAATGTTAGAGGAGCGGATCTTTATTTCAACTCACCTATTGACCGGGTGCATACAACGGCTATTAATTCGATGGGTATCCGTTAACGGCTGAGAGGTGATTATACAGGCGCTAATGTGAAGCTAATTATGATTTCAACTGGTGAAACTTTGTCAGTTACAATTTTTATCACCAACTTCCCAAAACTGATCTGTTGGTCTGATCGTGGTTCTGGTGCAAATGTTTATTTTTTCATCCAAATATGGGTTAATTAGTTTACCCATATATTGGTAAAGTCATATTACAAATAATTTGAGTGAAACTGACTGATTTTCTCAGTACATTTCACTCATAATATGAGTGATTTTTGCAGTACCCAAATATGGGTGATTAAAGTACCCATAAATAGGTAAACTGATCTAAGCGTGCACGTTGAATTTGAGAGGATTGAGATTGAAGAAAATATTTCATTCGCGAAGTCGAAGCAAAATTCTTCACACAAAGAATGACAGTTCTTTATGGGTTTTTACAGTAGAGCGACAGAAAGGAGGAGATGGCGGCCATGTTTCACTCAAACTCTGACAGACAGCAATGGGATTTCCCATAGGAGGGAAGGGCAGAATTTGCTTCGACTTCGCGAATTACCCACAGACACGTCAAATGTCAAAGAGGCGATTTACCTTGAAAGGGGAGAGGGGGAGATAGTATGAAATTATTAAATTCCCAATCTTGTATATTGCAGTTAAATGCTCCCGCTTGGTTTCAAATGCTGTTTTTTGGAAGTCCTGGTCAATCTCGGAGCAGAAACTTCGGATGGTACACACATCCGGGGGATGCCAGATTCCCATACAAATGTGTATAGAAACCTTACCTTACGGATTTATATTAATCGAGAAATATGAATGCTATATCCTAGTTGTCTTTGAACGGATTAAATTGCCTATTTGAGAATCAATATAGGCCAAACTCAAAGTGTCCGGAGATTCGAAGCAAAATTGTCCGGTATTTGAAGCATCCCTTATACTGTGTCCGGATTTCGAAGCAAGCGATGTTCAATATTTTCGATTATATTAGCTATTTCGTGCATACAAAATGTCATTTTCAAAACACTACAGCAAATTTGATAAGTTAATCATGACAGGGTGTGTTATCACTGAGTGTAAAGTACTTAATTCCGTTTGAAATATTGAACTGAAAATTCAGCAGTGCTTAGGTGTCCGGACTTCGAGTCAAAACGGTACTTGGAAAATTTACAATCTTCACAATTGCTTATGAAGGCTTTAACTTTTCCAAGCATGCCTGGGAAATAAACTGATTTTTGTATTTCGCCGTAGGTCAGCTTGTATCCTCGGTGGTTGAAATTGTGACATTTTTTAATGAACTCCTGTTGGTCCTGAAACGAGACTAAATCGGGCAGTTTAATATTAGAGAATTCTACTTTAACCTTTCTAAAATTTTGTTCAATCAGTTTTTTGCAGCTGTTTACCACTTCTATGGGGGCAAACATTTCATTAACCGCTCCGGGATCTAGGTAGGCTTTTAGTAATTGTAGAAGATCTGCATCTGTGTATTCCTTTCTATAAAAAACATGGCTAGCTTGACCAGGGAATATGGTATACATCTCAAGTGAGGACTTTTTCTGTTATCGTCGGAAATTTTGATTATCAATTGATTTTTATATTTATTGATAATGTGCGGTCCGTAGCTTATATTATTTTCGAAGCATTCATTTTTCAGTTCTTGCAGATTTAGTTCCGGGTTTTGAATTCTGGAGAGTCCATCTGCAACAACGTTCTGTTTTCCCTTTTTATAGACCATCTTGAAGTCAAACTGTTCGAGATACAACTAGTTAGCTGAATAGTTTTCTTCGGCTTTCGACAGTGTTCTTGAAAGAAATGCAATAGGCCGTTCCTTTCCGTCAACAGATTGAGCTAAGACTGCTCCAATTGCCACATTAGAGGCATCTGTAGTTAGGATGAATGGCTTGGTGAAATCTGGGTGAGATAATAGAAGGTCGATGGTCATAATATCTTTCAATTTGTTGTTGAAGATTTGGCATTGCCTCGCAACTTTGAAGTAAGTGGTTTTGCAATATGTGCAAAATGTTGAATGAACCGTCTATAATAACCCACTGTTCCTAAAAACGATTTCAATTCTTTAGGCGTTCTGGGAAGAGGCCAATTCTTCACAGCTTCTACTTTTCGGAGATTAGGTCGAAATTCTTCTCTTGTCACAAGATGACCAAGGAATTCAACTTTCTTCCTTAAGAACTCTGACTTGTCGCATTGAATTTTAAGGTTTGCTTCTTTCAGAGTTTGCAACACTTTTGCAATGTCTTGTAAATGAGATTGCAAAGATGTGGAGAAGATGATTATATCATCCATATATACAAAGCATCTTATTCCAATGTGTTGCCTAAGAACCGAATCCATTAATCTTTGGAAAGTCACGGGGGCATTTTTCAGCCCAAATGGCATACGCAAGAATTCGTATTTACCGTGGTCGACATTAAAAGCAGTTTTAGGTACATCTTTGGGATCCACTTCGATTTGGTGGAATCCACTGACCAAGTCCAGAACGGAAAAATACTGTGCTTTTCCCAGTCTGTCCAAAATTTCGCTTAATTCAGGTATTGGATACCTGTCAGCGGGTGTCTTTTCATTCAATTTTCTATAGTCTACGACGATTCGGTATTTCTTCTTTCGTGGAAGAATACACTCTTATACGGTTTAAGAGTTTTTGCCAAAAGATTTATCTCCTCATCATTAAGATGCTCAGAGGGAAAGTTCAATTTCAATTTTGATTGGGCTACGTGATTGTTGTTCTCCATGATAAAATAATCATTTTGAAAAGGAATCAAATTTATTGAATGTTACGTGGACTAAGGCTTCATTTTTCTGTGCCTCGTAGAGTCCTGGTTGTAGAACTACGCCGCAAGTGAGGTTTAATTCATTCTCGATCAAAAAGGTGCCATTCGCCGTGGTACAAACTTTAACTAAGTTTTCTTTGGTTTCGTGATGTGGGAAAGTATTTAGAAAATTGATAAATTTTTGTTCCTACTTTAAGTTGATGCTTTTTTGTATCGATAAACGCGTTCATTTTAGACAAATTTTCATAGCCTATCAAGCCATCGAAGAAAGTGTGAAATTTAAAAACGTAATACGAGAGGCTATCACTAAACGATTCTGACAAAAGATAGGCGTTTACCACGTATTCAATCAAAAACTTGCCGTTATTATTAGTCACTAAAGCCGGACGTTCTACTTTTTTTGCTGACTTTACATGTCGAGGGTCGATGTATGACTTATTTGCTCCGGTATCTACAAGAATGTTTAGAAAACCTTTCGTAGTAGGTATACGCAAACAGGGAATTAAATCTAAGTTTGTTTTCTCTTTAGCCTGACCGTCTGAAAATTTAGTTCGTCTATCTGTTGTTCGGGATCATGTTCTTCGCCGACAGCGTTGCCGTCGTCGTGTTCATCGTCATCGGACTCGTCATCCGATTGTACTAAATTGGAATTCCTTTCAATCTTACGGTTTGTGTGGGTTTGGTATTACTTGAACTATGATTACCGTTACTGTTGAAAGTGGGGGGTTTGGTTTTTTGAAATGGTCTACGCGTTTCAGCGTTTTGATTAATGGTTACCGAATGAAAAGATTCTTCAAGATTACTCGGATTGGTACTCCTAATGATGCTTGCTAAGGGTTCTTGGATATTGTCAAGGTATTTTGTTATTACGATTTTTTCTAGTAGTTCGGTTGAAGAAAGGGGGTTGAGTTGCAAATTGGATTAAATTCTACTTTCAAGATCTTTTATTTCATTGTAAAACCTCTGGTGAGTTTTATCACCCTTTCTAGTGTTGAACAACATGTTGATGTTGGTGGCGATATCTCGCTGATCGCCGTAGTGCTGTAAAATCACTTTCTAGATGTCTGGAATGGTGGCGGGATTTCCATTCACGCATAAAATTTGGCGCGCTTCGCCTTTGATTTTGCTCTTAATTGCCTGTATATAGTAGGCGTTCATTGAGTCAGGGCACCGTTTTGTCCCTTGACTTTAAATGTGTTGTACAACTGGTCGACTTCGTCGAGCCACATGATTAATTCATTTTTGTTACCAGAGAACTCCGATAACTGTTTCATGGGGTCGGGTACTTGATATGTATTCGAGTTACCTCTAACCAAATTAGTAAGCTCAACGATCTGCTGCTTGAGCTGCTCAATTTCCATTGCACGGGTGTCTGGCATTGTTTTTCACTTGTAAGAGATATTAAAAAGAAATTCTACTTACGTTAAGATGCGTGGTAGCATCGATGTGGTAGGTGTGCGATGAGTGGCGGATCGCTCGTCGTCGTTCCCTTCGTCGGTGTCGCTGCTGCGTTGATTTCCTCCAACTGTTGCGAAGCGTGACCTGACTCCAGTCTCCGGTCGCGGCAGATCACTTAAAAACTTTTATGTTTCTTAACACCACTAGCTTTACACTATCCTACCGGCTGCGCCAGTAAGGAATGTTGTCATCCGGGAATAATTTTTAAAAAACTTTATTATCACTTTTACACTATCTATTTGTAACCGGACCAACAATTTAAACTACCTGACACTACTTACTGCTAACAGAACAAAGAGGCCGAGCCGCGTGGCGCTGACTCTTTTATAATTTAAAATTGCTTACCAAGCTTTCCTACACACCTGTATGAAGCTTGGCGCGCAACGTGGCGTGATTTACCGGCAGAGGTTCCTAACGCTGATTTACTCGCAATAAGTTTCTTTCGACGATGAAACGAAAATTTCTAAATCAAAAAGATTTTTTTAAGTGGCAATGCAAAATGGTACAGAAAGAATGCGATTGCGTGTGCTTTTTGGGATTTTTTCAATACATTCCTTTTCCTATTTCCGTTTTCTTCTTTTTTCTTCCTTATTCCTTCCTCTTTTTTTCTATCTTCGTTTTTCTTCTTTTTCTTCCTCCTTCCTTCTTTCATCTTCCTTCTTCCTTTTTCTTCTTCTTTCTTCCTTCTTCGTCCTTTCTTTTTCCTTTTATCTGCTTCATTATTTTTTTTCTCTCTTCATGTTACTTCTTCCATCTACCTTGTTTCTTACTCCTTTCTCCTTTTTCCTGTATCCTTCTTTCTTCTATCTTCTTTCTTCTTGCTTTATCTTTCTTCAATTATCCATTCTCCTTTTTCTGCTTCCTTCCACCTTCTTCCTTTTTTCTTTTTCTCTTTTTTTCTTCTTCCATCCCTTTTCTTCCTTCTAACTTCTTCCTACTTTCTACTTACTCTTCTTTTTTCTTTCTTCTTTTTTCCTTCTTCCTTTTCTTTTTTTCCTTTTTACTCCTTTCTTGTTCTTTCTTCTTTTTTCTTCTTTCTCCTTCGGTTTTCCTTCTTTTTTTCCCTTTTTCCTTCTTTCTTGTTCTCCTTCCTTCTCCCTTTTTCCTTTTTCTTTTCACCTTATTACTTCTTACTCTTTACTTTTTCCATTTTTCTTCTTTCCTGTTCCTTCTACCTACATATCTTCTTTATTCTTTCTCCCTTCTTCCTTTATACTTCTTCTTTCTTCCTTCTTTCTTGTTTCCTCTCTCTATATCCCACTTTATTGTTCCTTGTTCCTTCTTCATTTTTATTTCTCCCTTCTTCCATATTCTTCCTTCCTTATTCCTTTTTTCTTTTTTCTACTTCCTAGTACCCATTTTTTTCTTCCTTCTTTCTTTTCTTTTCTTTTTTGCATTTATTCTTTTTCTCCTGTTTTTAATATCTTCTTCCTTCTGCCTTCTTTCATCATAATTTTTTTCTTTCTCCTTCCTAGTTTATTCTTCCTTCTTCCTACTTTCTTCTTCTTCTTTTCTATCATCATTATATCTTTTTTTCTTCTTCCTTCTTTCTTGTTCTTTCTTTTTTCTTTATGTCTTTTTCGTTTTTTCTCTCTTCCTTATTCTTTCTCTTCATTTTCTTCATCATCCTGTTTTTTCCTTTTTCCTTCCCCTTTGCTCCTTCTTCATTTTTCATTTTTTATTCTCCCTTCTTCCAAATTCTTTCATCCTTATTCCTTCTTTCTTTTTTTCACTTCCTTATTCCCAATTTTTTCTTTCTTCTCTCTTTTCTTTTCTCTTTTTTCCTTTCTTATTTTCCTTTCTTCTTTTATTTCTTCTTCATTCTGCCTTCTTCCATCATTTTTTCTTTTTTCTTTCTTCTTTATTCTTCCTTCTTTCTTCATTCTTCCTACATTCTTCGGCCAAATGACACAACACTATTCGGCCAAATGACACAAAACCCAAAAAATTGACATTTGCTTGGAATGTCTTGGGCCGTCCAAACTGTTCTGACAAATGTTTTCTATTATGTTTAATGGAAAATATACACAAATACGATGTCAGGAAATCTGGCCGAAGACAATTTGGCCGAAGGTCATTAGGCCGAATGGTCATTAGGACGAATGAGCAGAGAGAAGCAAAAAGTGAAAAATGAGAAGTTCTTCCTTTACCTTACCCCTTCTTTCTTCTCCCTTCTTGCTTGCTCCTTCTTCCTTCTTTCTTCTTTTTTCTATCTTCTTCCTTCTTTCTTCTCCATTTTCTTTTCTTTATTTATTTTTCTTCTTTCTTCTTTCTTTTTTCTTCCTTCTTCCTTTTCCCTTATTCCATTTTCCTTTTTCCTTCTTTCTTCTTCCTTTTTCCTTCTTTCTTTTTCCTACTTACTTCTTCCTTCTTCCTTTATTTTTGCTTCCTCTTGACTTCTTCTTATTCTTAATTTTTCTTTCTTTGCTCCTTCGTTTTATCTTCTTCCTTCTTTCTTCTGACGATCGTGCGATCTGCCGAAATATTGTGTTCTGTATTGTGCAGTGCGTGTGTTAGTCGTTGCGATGTAGTTAATATATCGAATCAATCTTCGGGAAAATACGTAACGTACGCGTTGCTCTTCTGTTTTTGTACCGTCATGAATATGGCGTCGTTAAAAAGAAATAATTAGTCGCATACCGAGGCGATTTCCGATATATTTCTTTCCCAACTAACATGCTATTCCTTTCCAGTCCGCTCATGGAGATACAGAGGATTCCTTGGTTTTTTGTTGCAATGAGGGTAGTACTAATTTTCCTGCCCTTATCCAAATTGACTGTGAGGACGTGACCAGCATCTTTATTGGTCTTGAATTTAAGAAACTCCGAAGCATGTACAGCGAGAATAGCTTTCTAGTCCCGAGAAAACTATTCAATTGATGAGCTGTGCATTATTTGTTGTATCTCGGCCAATCACGACTAGCAACTACGGTGGGTACAGTCAATCAAGCCAAGCTACCTTCATCCTTCTTCCTTCATCCTTCATCCTTCTTCCTTCTTTCTTCTTTCTTCTTCTTTCTTCCTTATTCCTTCTACATTCTTCCTTTTTCCTTCTTTCTTTTTACTTCTTCCTTCTTCCCTCTTCCTCCTTCCTAATTCCTTCTTCCTTCTTCCATCTTCCATCTTCCATTTTCACATTATCTTCTTCTTTATTTTTTCTTCTATATTCTTTTTTCCTTCTTCGTTCTTCCTTTTTCTTTCTTCCTTCCTCCTTTTTTCTTCTTCTTTCTTTCTTCCTCCTTATTCTTTCTCCTTTCTCCCTTCTTCTTTCTTTCTTCTTCCTCTTCCTTTTTCTTTTATCTATCGTCTTTCATCTTTATTCTTCCTTTTTCATCCTTCTTTATCTTTTTTCCCTTCTTCCTTCCTTTTTCTCCCTCCTTCCTTCTGAATTATTTTTTCTCCTTCTCTCGTCTTAATTGTTTCTTCTCCCTCTTTCGTCTTCCTTCTTTCTTTTTCGCTTTATTCTTCCTTCTTCTCTTTTCTTCTTCCTTCTTTCTTCTTCCTTCTTCCTTCATTCTTATTCCTTATTTCTTCTTCCATCTTCTCTTTTCTTTCTTTCTTCTTCCTTCTCCCTTCTTTCTTCTTCCTTATTGCTTGTTTTTTCTTCTCACTTCTTTCTTCCTTTTTCCTTCTTCCATTTTACTTTTTCCTCACTTCGCACTACTCACTTTTCATTCGGCCTAATCACCCAGCATCAGAAATACAATGTCTCAGCTTCAAAAACCAGCAATAATGTTTTCAACTTAACCGCGAGTAGACGTAGGACTTGTATAAACGTAACGTATTTACATTTAACTTCTTCACGGGATTGGTTACATATGAAAATTTTACTGGCTTTGACAAGAATTGAAATTTTCAATAGCTTATCGTTAATAATCTTAAGTTTCAATGAAATAGGCAAAATGGTGGAGAGTGTCCGAGTCGAATGATATACAAATCTTAAAAATCCATCGAAAGATAAAGGCGCTAATAACGTTCGAAATCTTCCCTTCAAGCGTAACGCTCTAGATTTCCAAAAATCAAAATGACACCCAGTATAGTAAAGAAAGACGTAAGTCCTACGTCAAAACTTGTCCGCGTACACTAATTTCAACAGAATACATATAACTATTGAGCTTTGATTGTACCGAGATGGATTATGCCTGAACCGATTAATATCCCAGTAAGGCTGATGAGTAGATTTTGATTTCATCTACAACTACAACTTCAGATTTTTAATCTTTTCCAAAACATCCTGTTCTGTGATTTCAAAGTACTTAGTTACACTCCTATGGGCTTTTCCCTTCTTGAGAAAAGTAGAAATAAAACAAATAAATGAAATTTAAAAAAATAGTTATATAATTAGTTCTATAAGATCAACCAAGTCAATTGGATTGTACTCTCCAGGAAACTTCTTCTATAGAACTTTATTTGAATAGTGCGTATTTTATTTGTTTCATGTAAAGAATGATAATTTCTAAAATTTCCTACATTTTCTCTATCCAGCTTAGAAAATAAAATATATAATTTAAGAACATTTCTTATATTGAAATTCGGTTAGCATGACTTAAAAACATTGGGTACTTCATGAGACGTTTAATATCAGCTGATTCGATAGGTCTTCCATGAGAGTTAATGCTTTGCTTTGAACGGTTCGTTCAGCAGTTTTGAACAAGTTCGGAGCTGTCAAATGAAATGGTGGAAAGAAACATGTCAATTTTTACGAATGAAATATGACCCTCTCATGCCCCGAGCAACACTTTCAACATATTTCCAATTCATCGCCAGATCCTCGAATGAACGAGAAGATATCACTTTATTAGCACACCGGGATAGCAACCATCACGCAGTAAGGTGTCAGACCGACAACGAACTGACTGGGAGGCACAGAAATTTAAATAATCATAAATCATTCAGGGCTTATAAAGACAATTTATTACGGATTGCTGAACACAACCGCACAAAGGACGCCAATGGGGGGAAAACTGGCGGAAAATGAAGCTGACAGAAAAAAAATGGCACGTTCAACCTCGGGGAGTACGAATCGCAACCCTCCGGTGCCACTCCACTCCATCCCATCGTCATCACCATCATCATGGTCCGCAGTCCTCTTCAGAAGAACACACGACGAACCAGAAACGGCGCTGCCGAGGGGATTTTCTCACGCTGTTGCTGCCGGCGCTGCGAGTATATTTATTCACTTTTGTCCTGGGAAATATGATACCAGGAGCCGGGGACCGGGGAGCTTTGGCGTGATGCCACCGTATTACAATCCGGCGAGAGTCCCTCCCACTCAGTGATTGTGTTTGTTTAGCTTTCGGATCATCCCAAGACAAACTGGCGGATTTTGGTTGGATCACACACGACACACGACGATTCCCTCTCGCGCAGCTCTTTTTCCATATTAACGAAACGACATAACCTGTTTGCCTGTCTGGTTTGGGCCCGGATGACTGATGACATATGGTTGGCGCGGGATATTTTCACGTTTTCTTGCGCTCCTATACGAGTGCCGGGCATGGAATTATAATCCAAATAATTTCCCACCAGGTAATTATAAATCACACAAAACACAAACACCCAAATCCCAGCTCAACGGAAGGCAAACGTTTACTTGCTTTTTTCCTCTGCTCTCTTGCACGGTTTTAATTTTCCGGTGGGCATCGTGCCGAAAAATTAGTTTTGTTCTAGTTTTTAATGTGTGAGTGTGTATTTTCCAGCAGAGTGAGTATAACCTCGTGCGGGAAAGCTTTCTCATTTATTATTTTCCTCGGTCCGAGTGAGACTTTATGTTGGGAGTGTTTGTATTTGCGGAACAATAGAGCAAACAAAAACGCCAGTTAGAATTCAGGGTATGATATTAAGGCGTCATAAAAGCAAATGGAAACTAGACGACATGAGCTGCGGAACAATTGCTTCAACATGAGAAGCATCAACGGACGAACACTTTAGTGCTGTACGGCTTAGTAGATTGGCTGGGAAAAGTAGTTGGGTTACTAAAAACAGTCATATTTGAGTTATGCGAGTGTTTGTCCCCAGCCAGCATCCGAAGTGCAGTTTATGATTGTACAGTAAAGGCCGTCGCACAATGGATATGGAAAGCAATCCGGAAATTCGACAGCTAGTTGAATAGGGTATCGGATCCTTTGAGCAGACTCCTCCCCCTCCCTATTCATATTCAACACATTCTTTCCTCAGGCACATTACAGCCGAATTACTCGATTTTGAGAACACGGTTAGCATTTGTAGATTTCTAGTGATGTACAAAAAATCAAGTCATATGGTAGAAACGCGACTGAATCATCAACGTTGCGGACGGGAAAAGGGAGAGAAAGATCTGCCCAAATGGTGCTCCCTTCTGTAGTTAAACGTACAATGCATCCGAAACGTGTTTGCGATTTGGTTCTGAACTGTACTAAACGCAAACTCCACCGCCTTCCTTTTCTTAACATTTGAGCAATCCCAAACTTTGCGTCAAAAAATAAACACATTACTAGACATCGATGAATAATTTTTATTTATTTGCATGTTCTTTGCGTGTTCTGCAAAGGATTTATTTATTAATTTTATTTGGCACGGCAAATGCTGGCCCATCTTACCAGGCCCTTAGCCCCTTAACCAGGAACTCCTATCCCTACCTTCCCATGGAGCAGGTCGGGATACGAGTAACCTTAGGGAAGTTTGGGTAACCAATCCCGGTCGTATGCTGACAGGGAAGAGGGCGGGGTTTTGCTCTTCTACGGAGGTGCAAATCTGATCGAGCGTCTGTTCTCCATGTGAAGAGCGAATCACAACACCGTCTGTTCCAGCTAACAACTGGAAAATCGGTCCGAAGAACTGCGAATTTCTAAACATCAGAATCGCAACAGAAATCAACCACTTTTGATTGATGGACGGCACTTCTTCGACATTATCGACTTCAGGACATATCGTGGCGCTAACATCAGCTCTGACCACAATCTGGTGATGGTTAAAGCGCCCAAAACTTTCCGTCATCAACAATGTTTGGTACCGACGACCACCGCGCTATGACCTAGAGGAACTGAAGCAACCTGATGTCGCCACTGCATACGCGCAGCATCTCGAGGCAGCGTTGCCGGAAGAGCTCGAGATGGGGCCCCTCTTGAAGACTGCTTGAGTACAGTTAACCCTTATGCGGCCGACGGGGTACTCGTGTTCCTTTTTCAAATTCAAGTGGTGATATTTCAATGAATTTTTATAGCTGGAAGCTGAAACTCGGTGACATCTAAGAACTCCATAAAATGTAGCATCTGTGAGAAAATCACGTTGATACAGTGAGGAGGGGCGTGGGGAGGGGCATCTGATTTTATTTACCACGTGGATGGCCGACAGGGTACCCGCGTTCCCATAAATTGATATTTTCATAACTTTAACAATTTTCAACCGATTTAAATAATTTTTAAAGTTTTGGAAACAGAAGCTCATATACTTTTTGCCCATTGTCAAGGTTTACAGCTTTTGTCCATGGTTATACAAGAAATCTTTGAAGTAAGGCTTAAGAGTCTACACACGTAACCGAAGGACTATCAACCAGTTTCAAATATATTACATGCTCATTGCGCTTCTTAGAATAGTCGGTGTTCACAGTATATATTCTGGGTCTCCAAAAACCCCTGGAGTAAGGCCTAAGTCATCCAAAAAATCCCTGGAATAAGATCTTGTGGTCTGCTAACGTAACCAAAGGTCTATAGTGTAAATTCAAAAACGGTACATGCCCTTTATGGTGCTTAGCATATAATGCTTTCACAGTATATGTTCCGGGTCATCCAATGACCTTTTCTTAAAACATGTTTGCATTCCAAGTAGTTCTTGTTGCTGTCATTGATTCCAGGTAGTCTACGAACTCATTACAGTCAAGGTCTTCGGATCACTTTCCGTCATGGAGGCAGTTAACGAAGAATAAACAAATTGCGTGACCCCTTCTTGGTATATGTGTGTATTCCAAGTAGTTCTTGTTGTTGTCGTGGGCTCCAGGTAGTCTACGAACTACATAGAGTCAAGGTCTGAGGATCGACCTCGGTAACGACGGCAGCGTTTGAAGAATAAACAAGTTGTGTGACCCCTTCTTGATATATGTTTGTATTCCAAGTAGTTCTTGTTGTTGTCGTTGGCTCCAGGTAGTCTACGAGCTCCATAGATTCGGTGGATCAACCTCCGTAATGGAGGCAGTTATTGAAGAATAAACAAGTTGTGTGACCCCTTCTTGGTATATGTTTGTATTTCATGTAGTTCTTGTAGTTGTCGTGAGTTTCAGGTAGTCTACGAACTCCATACAGTCAAGATCTTCGGATCTATCTCCGTAATGGAGGCAGTTATCGAAGTAGTAGTTCTTCCAAGTAGTTCTTGTTGTTGTCGAGGACTCCAAGTAGTCTACGAACTCCATAGAGTCAAGGTATGAGGTTCGACCTTGGTAACGGAGGCAGTTATTGAAGAATAAACAAGTTGAGGCATTCCACGGGGGCATGTCAGTCGATCCTGAGCGACCATTTCGAAAATATTTGAAACTCTGCACAGTTTTCAATTTAATCTAAATCGTCATTTTTCGATATCAAATCTTCATATTGAGTCACGACTAACTTTTCAAAAGGGTGTATGTGAAAATGGTTCAAAAATATTTAAAAAGCTGCACAGCAAAAACGGAATGTTCGATTGTTATGATTTTTTCAGCAAAGTTAGACAACTAAATGGTGATTTTTAAGAAAATGTGCACAGTAATAAAATTTTTTTGCCTTTAAAAATATCATTTTGTCACAAAAACTCAAATATCTCAAAACCCTATCTTTTTTCGAACGTAATTTTTTAGGAAAACGGTCCATTATATTAGCTATCTACCATAAAAATTTGGTGATGGTAAACTAATAAACAAAAAAGTTATGACATTTCAAACATTTCACAATTTTCACATTTAGTAAAAAAATTTTTTCTGTGTAAGTTATTTCGAGAATTGCAGTTTGATGCAGATTTTATTGTTAAGGGACGTGATTTAAACAAGTTGTTTTCATGATATTTTGATTTAATTATTCATAGCATCTATAAGAAACTTAGACACGATCCAGTGTTGTGATCAAAAGTATTGATAGTGTCATAATTTTCATTGCACGTGACTGGCGAAAAATTCTTTTAATAGTGTTGAAACCTGTTGATAATAACGTTGATAGAAACATATCAGAAATGTTATTTTTAAGACAAAAGCTGCAAAATCAAAGATTTATATACACGTGTACGTCTATAGTTTACCTGCAAAAAATATACCTCTTAGAGAATAGACTTTATGATCGGGAGGAAACGGGTATCTTCAACAACAACAAATGCATGATAGGTATATACCATGACAATGCTCACGAAAAAGCAAAAAAATTACTACTACTAAGGTTGTTAAAGATCTTATAGTAATTTTTTTCTTCAGTCAAGCAGATGACAGCAAACGAGTCAGTAAAAACTTACAAGTGATTTTGTTTATGGAAATCTTACGAACAACATGAGTAGCCGCTTTCTCAACTGTTGTAGGCCGTTTGATGGAAAAAAGTGTTCAAAAGAGTTACGAAATCTCACCGAAAGCACCATAGATAAACTGAAAGCGACTGGTTATGCTCCAATGTCCACATTGAATACAAATTTACGCATTTGCACGTCCTGCCGTCTAAACGTTGACAAAGAGCAATCTGTATATCATCGGTTGAGCAGAGCGCAGGAAGTTCGAAAACGACAGCAACTGAGGAATTGCCAGATGTATCGACAACAACTGAGGAATTACCAGAAGTATTAAGTGCTGAGAGCCTTGCCACCGTACCATCAGCGAAATCTGTTTCAACAAATCAATCGGAAGATGAGTGTATCCAAAAGGTCAACATCGAACGCTTTAACGAGGGCATAGCTGGGATAAAAGTGACTCCGATTAAATGGAGTAAGATGGACTACGTTTATTACCGGAGAAAAATACCGTGAAATAAACGAAGCTGTACGAAGAAACCTCTTCAAATTAGGACCTGATGATGTGGAAAATACAGACTACGATGAGGTAATTATAAATATGAAGGAAAGGTTCTCGAATGCAGCCACGACAAGGAAAGAAAAATTATTGATTTTGTCGATGCTGCCAAGTTCGTGGTCTATTCAGGATGCCATTGATGAGTTCAAAACCAATAGAAATACAGTAAAAGAGGCAAAACAATTGAAGAATAACTGTCTTTCAACCAAAAATACTAGGTCTAGTACTGCATTAACAGATGAGACAAAAGAAATAGTAGTTCAATATTTTGAAGATGATGAAGTAAGTCGAGCTATGCCTGGTCAAAAGATTATGTATCAGTAAAAAGATGGAAAGCGTCAAGCAATCCAAAAACGATTAATGATGACGACTTTGAAAGAAGCGTACACACGCTTCAAGGAAATTCACGATAATATTAAAATAGGTTTTTCCTCATTTGCAAGCCTTCGGCCAAGGCAATGTAAGCTTCTTTCCAATTCAGGAACACATAATGTGTGTGTGCACAACCCATGAGAATATTAATCTTATTTTACATAGTTTGAAAAGAATCAATTTAACAAAGGATATTAAAATGTTAACTGGTAGTCTTTTGTGTGAAAATACAACATCAAATTGCTATCTACGATCTTGTTCGGATTGTCCAGATTCTTCATCATTGGAAAATACTTTATTCGCTGAGTTTGAAGAAAAATATATTGATCAGTTATCATTTGAGCAATGGGTGACCACGGATAGGTGTGACATAGAAACTATTGTAAAACCTGTAGATGAGTTTGTGTCATATTTTTGCTTGAAATTAGAAAGTTTAATCCTCACGATTTCATTAAAACAGAACAATCCAGCTTTTTAAAAATACGAAAAATACATTACAAAATGGTGAATTTTTAGTCATTTGTGATTTTTCTGAAAATTACAGCTTTGTATTGCAAGATGAAGTGCAGTCCCATCACTGGAACGTACAACAAGCTACAATTCATCCATTCGTTATTTATTTTAATGGAAGTACGCAAATTGAACACTTAAGTTTTATTATAATTTCCGAAGATTTAAGACACGATTCAGTATCCGTAAACTTGTTCATTGAAAAATGATTAACTTTTTACGCGTTGATAAGCATTAAGAAGTCAAAAAGATATATTTCATGTCTGATGGAGCAGCGTCGCAGTACAAAAATCGTAAGAATTTTTCGAGCCTATGTCAATTTAAATCAATGTACGGAATTGATGCAGAATGGCATTTTTGCTACTTCACATGGCAAAGGTCCTTGTGATGCTATTGGAGGAACAATAAAGCGCATGGCCACAAGAGCAAGTTTAGCCAAAGAACGTGAGCATCCAATGAAAACTGCGAAAGAACGTTTTGATTGGGCAAATCGTAGAAAAGAAAAAGATTTAACCAAATTATCATTTTGTTTTACTACTACTGAAGAGTACGAAATAAAGGCTTCAGAGCTCAGCGAGCAATTTAATAACGCGAAAACGATCCAAGGAACCCAAAAATTTCACTGTTTCATTCCATTGTCGGAAAATAAAATTAAAGCAAATCTATACTCACACTGTGCTGATCATAATTCAAAGGTGTTCGATATTTTAAAAATTTGAATAAAATAAATAAAAAATAAGTATTAATAAACTGTTTTCATGATATCATAACCCATACCAAAATTCAAACCCAAAACTCTTAGAGTTTCTATAACAACATTGTGTAACTGCCACATTTAATTTAATACTTAGGATAATATTAATTCATTTTATTTATTTATACATATAATATTTATACATATAATATACATAATATCGATGAATACATAAATATGGAATATCATACAAACAACTTGTTTAACTCACGCAAGGCCCTTAACAATAAAATCAGCATCAAACTGCGATTCTTGAAAAAAAAAACACGGAAATTTTTTTGTTTACTATATGTGAAAATTGTGAAATGTTTGAAATGTCATAACTTTTTTGTTTATTAGTTTACCATCACCAAATTTTTATGGTAGATAGCTAATATAATGGACCGTTTTCCCTAAAAAAAATTACGTTCGAAAAAAGATAGGGTTTTGAGATATTTGAGTTTTTGTGACAAAAATGATATTTTTAAAGGCAAAATTTTTTTTTTTTACTGTGCACATTTTCTTAAGAATCACCATTTAGTTGTCTAACTTTGCTGAAAAAATCATAACAATCGAACATTCCGTTTTTGCTGTGCAGCTTTTTAAATATTTTTGAACCATTTTCACATACACCCTTTTGAAAAGTTAGTCGTGACTCAATATGAAGATTTGATATCGAAAAATGACGATTTAGATGAAATTGAAAAACTGTGCAAAGTTTCAACTCAATAGAAAATCATGAATTAAAAATTTTCTTAAATTTTGATGCTGTTGCTTGGAATCGCTCAGTTGTGTGACGCCTTCATGGTATTTGTTTATATTCTAAGTAGTTCTTATTGTCATTGGTTCCAGGTAGTCTACGAACTCCATAGATTCATGGTCTGTGGATCATTCTTCGTAATGGAGGCAGTTATCGAAGAATAAACAAGTTTTATGACCCCTTCTTTGTATATGTTTGTATTCCAAGTAGTTCTTGTTGTCGTAGGCTTCAGGTAGTCTGCGAACACTATAGATTCAAGGTCTGTGGATCATTCTCCATAATGAAGGCAGTTATTGAGAAATAAACAAGTTGTGTGACCCCTTCTTGGTATATGTTTGTATTCCATGTAGTTCTTGTTGTTGTTGTTGTGAGTTCCAGGTAGCCTACGAACTCCATACAGTCAAGATCTTTGAATCAATCTCCGTAATGGAGGCAGTTATCGAAGGATAAACAAGAAGGGTGACCCTTTATTGGTATATGTTTGTATTCCAAGTAGTTCTTGTTGTTGTCGTGGGCTCCAGGTAGTCTACGAACTCCATAGAGTCAAGGTGGATCAAGCTCCGTAACGGATGCAGTTATTGAAGAACAACTGGGAGGGACGGAAGGTAGCGGTTTTCCTCCAATACCTTTTCCGAACTTAATCTATCGCATGTTGCATAATCGAGTTTCAGACATAGTATTTAATTTCCACTCCGAGTGGCTCAATACCCGGAACAAAGGCAATTAACTTTAAATGTACTGAACTCGAAATGCGATCTCTCTTCGCTTATGTGGTCGGGTTGGGATCTGACGACATAACCCTACTTCATCGAGCGCCGTTGGTGATGAAGCGAATGTGTAGGAGCCAGATAATACTAAATACTCATCCTAATTGGTTGGCATTGTACAACAACATATATGAGAGAGTTAGTTCTGAGAATGTATTGCGAGAGTTCGGCTACATGCCCGGTGCTGTGAATTTGGTTTCATCAGTACCCGCTAAGCTGCGGAGGACGACGGAGGTCCTTCGTAGATTAGTAGGGAAAACATCTGTCTAGCGTACTGGTTTCGTGGGATCAAACCCCACCGAAGTTTTGTAGATCAATCTCCGTAATGGAGGCAGTTATCGAAGAATAAACAAGTTTTGTGACCCCATCTTGGTATATGTTTGTATTCCAAGTAGTTCTTGTTGTTGTCTTGAGCTCCAGGTACTCTATGAAATAGAGTCAAGGTCGATGGATCAACCTCCTTAATGGAGGCAGTTATTTGAAAATAAACAAGTTGTGAGACCCCTTCTTGGTATATGTTTGTATTTTTTTTTTTCCCAATTTCGTTTATTTGGTAGGCTCAGGCGTGTATAACACTTTACGGAGCCATGGTTCTTTGGGATATGTACAATCAATATCATTTTATTATGAAGTTAATAAGAGAAGGGAAGAGGCCAACGTACTCGTGGTGACTCGAGGTTAGGTTTACAATGTTCAGGGATGGAAGGGGATTAGGATTCGGAAATCAGGGAATCATCATAATCAAAGAATGTCAGCTGCTCATCCGGTTATTTGGTGTCAGTTACGATGTGGTGTGTCGTCGTGCTCGAAGAATGGTTCGACTGGGAGCATCTTCCGGATGGCCAGAGCTACGGAGCTCTACGGAACAGACAGGCAGAGACTTAAAAAAAACTTTGAAGAAAGAAAAAGAAACAAAGTATTAGATTTTGATGTCAGAAGAACAAAGAAAACCATAAATGGCCTGCATATAGACTACATCACGATCTCCCAAAACACCTCGAACTTCCCTGAAGGGTTGTTTACCTCGGGCCACAAGGGTATCCAATAGTCGCTCTCTGGAGGCGTCGTTTTCCGAGCAGAACCAAACTACGTGATCGATGTCATCATAATCGGCTCCGCACCTACATAAGTTGCTATCGACAAGGTTTATTCTGTACAGATGTGCGTTTAGTGAATAGTGATTAGACATAAGTCTCGACATCACGCGAATGAAGCCTCGACTTAACTCCTCACCTCTGAACCACGCTCGCGCAGAAACTTTAGGAACTATAGAAAATAGCCACCGTCCAAGTTCGTTGTGTGTCCAATTCCTTTGCCAACTCTGAAGAGTACTCTGACGGACTAATGGGAAAAACTCGTTGTTCGAGAGTTGTCTATTATAAACCTCACCTTCCTGTGCGCCCACCTTTGCTAGCGAGTCCGCCTTCTCATTGCCGTAGATTGAGCAGTGAGATGTAACCCAAACAAAGGTAATCTTGAATGATCTTTCGACCAAAACACGCATCTGCTCTCTTATGTTTGTAAGAAAGTAAGATGCGTGCTTAACAGGTTTCATCGACCGGAGTGCCTCGATAGAACTAAGACTATCCGAGAAGATGAAATAATGGTCTACGGGCTGATTGGAAATTATCCCCAAAGCGAAGTTAATTGCTGCCAGCTCAGCAACATAAACCGAACACGGTTCCTGAAGTTTTCGGAAGGTGGTTGAAGTCACATTGAAAACACCGAAGCCAGTGGATCCGTTAATGCGAGAACCATCAGTGAAGTATCTGTTGTTGCAATTGACATGTTCATATTTTTCTGACAAAAGAGAGGGAATAGATATTTGTCGAAGATGATCTGGTATTGCTTGAATAGCGTATTTCATGGATAGATCGTATTCAATGGAGGAACTGTCGTTGGCGAAGTGAACTCGAGGTGGATTATAACACGGAAGACAAATATCCGATGATATGTAGTTGAGATAAACTCTAAGGAATCTTGAACGGCAAGTCAGTTCAAGCATTTTTTCGAAGTTATCTAGGACAAGTGTGTTACTTGTTCCACATTTGATGAGTATTCTAAGTGAGAGCTCCCAGTAACGGTGCTTTAAAGGAGTGACTCCAGCAAGCACCTCCAGGCTCATGTTATGCGTTGAATGCATGCAGCCAAGGGCAATACGCAAACAACGATACTGAATTCGTTCCAATTTGATCAGGTGGCAATCAGCTGCTGAGAGGAAGCAGAAGGAGCCATACTCTAAAACAGAGAGAATAGTCGTTCTATAGAGTTTGATGAGGTCTTCCGGGTGAGCACCCCACCATGTTCCGGAGATAGAACGTAGAAAATTGATCCTTTTCCGGCATTTTTCTATCAAATACTCAAAATGGAGTTTCCAGGTACATTTGGAATCAAACACGACCCCAAGGTATTTAGAAGATAAAGATTGGTTGATGTCATCATTCAACAGCTTTAGTTTCAGTTGAGCAGGGTACCGCTTTCTAGTAAACACAACCAACTGAGTTTTTTGCGGTGAAAACTCGATCCCTAAATGTCTGGCCCAAACAGTCAGATTATCCAGGGTACTTTGCAATGGTCCTTGCAAGACATCTGCACATGGACCTCTTAGAGAGACCACGGCATCATCTGCAAGTTGTCTCAGCGTGCATTGTTCTTCCAAACAATTATCAATATCTTTAACATAGAAATTATAAAGCAAGGGACTTAAACATGAACCTTGGGGAAGGCCCATGTAGCTATTTCTGGAAGTTGTCAGAGTGCCGAGTGTGAAGTTCATTTGTTTTTCTGACAACAAATTGTACAAGAAATTATTCAAAATAACGGGTAATCCATTACTGTGCAGATTGTCTGACAGTACTTCTATGGAAACTGAATCAAAAGCGCCCTTAATATCCAAGAATACTGAAGCCAATTGCTCCTTGTGCGCAAAGGCCAGCTGAATATCTGAAGAGAGCAACGCTAGACAATCGTTTGTTCCTTTCCTTTCTAAATCAAACTGAGTATTTGAAAGCAATGCATTCTGTTCGACCCAATGGTCGACTCTTGAAAGGATCATTTTTCCAATAACTTTCTCATGCATGATAGCATGGCAATCGGTCGGTATGAATTGTGATTAGACGCTGGTTTCCCAGGCTTTTGAATAGCTATTACTTTGACCTGTCGCCATTCAGGTGGCACAATGTTGTACTCCATGAAACAGTTGTACAGGTCAAGTAATCGTCTTTTTGCGATATCTGGGAGGTTTTTAAGAAGATTGAATTTGATGTTATTGCATCCCGGAGCAGAGTTATTCGATGAAAGAAGAGACATAGAAAGTTCCAGCATTGAGAATGGTCCACCTAAAGAACCGGGATCAGTTACTGATTCTCGAAATAGCGGTTCTGCTAGTACGGAATCTGGGCAGACCTTTTTTGCGAAGTTGAATATCCATCGATTGGAGTATTCTTCACTCTCATTGGTGGAAATGCGGTTCCGCATGTTGCGAGCCGTTTTCCAAAGTGCTGTCATTGAGGTTTCTCGTGATAGTCCCTCAACAAAACGTCGCCAGTAGCTACGTTTTTTTGCCTTGAGAAGATTTTTGAGTTTTCTTTCGAGCCTCAAATACTCTTCAAAAAGCTCGGACCTTCCGTGTTTACGGAAGGCCTTGAATACATCAGATTTCTCAGAATACAACTTAGTACATTCATCATCCCATCCAGGAGTGGCTGGTCTTCTGATGACACATGCACTTGGAACGGGTCGTTTCTGAGCTTCTAGTGCGCTTTTTTGAATCAACTCAATAAGGAATCGATATTCATCCAAAGGTGGAAGAGTATCAGTTGAGTCGATTTTTACCGCCGATGCAAATTTTTGCCAGTCAATGTTCTTCGTGAGATCGAAAGGAACATTAACTGGCTCAGATTGTTGATAGCCACTCTTAATTGTGGTGACTATCGGCATATGGTCACTACCATGGGGATCTTGAATTACCTTCCACGTGCAATCTAATGATAGTGAATTTGAACATAAAGACAGATCAATACGGCTTTGTTGACCATTTGGTCCTATTCGAGTTACTTCACCAGTGTTCAAAATATTCAAATTGAAATCGTCACACAAATCATAGAAAATAGGCGCTTTATAATCGTCATACGTTTCGCCCCATCCAATACCATGTGCGTTCATATCACCCAATATCAATACTGGAGATGATAGGAGGGAGACTGCGCTCCAAAAATGTCGACGATTAATAGAGGCATTTGGAGGAATGTACACTGAAGCTATGCAAAGATCTTTATTCTTCACATTTACTTGGCATGCGACGATTTCTAAGCCGGGAACAGTCGGAATGGGAAGTCTGTAGAAGGAGTAGCATTTTTTGATCCCCAAAAGAACGCCACCATAGTGGTCATCCCGATCTTGGCGAATAATGTTAAAATCGTGGAAGTTGATTTCATCTTCAGAAGAAAGCCATGTTTCACAGAGTGCAAATATATCGCAATCGGAATTGCGAATCAAAAACTTGAACACGTCTAATTTATTTTTCAGACTATGACAGTTCCACTGCAGCACAGTGATTGTATCTTGTATGGCCGTATTATCCATCGAAAGATACAATTTCTGCAAGAAGGGGCCATGAAACAGTCAATTGCTTCAGATAACTTTCTACTGTTGGTATAAAGAGGTCAATGAGTGGCCTCAATGAATTCGGAATATTGAATAAATTCAAAAAACGGTCCACAAGGTCCTTAAAGGAGATCAACCCTCGCTTGGACGGAATTCTTTTTCTAGAAGTGCGAGTAACATTCTTTTTTTCGTTGATAGTCCTAATCGGATGTTTCTTTGAAACATCGGTTTTAACAATGGCGGGAATGTCTTGCTGCAACTAGGATCTAAAGGAGCAGTGAAGACAGGTTGCTTCAGGATTTTAAATAATCCCCATTGCCTTCAGATTTGGGCAAGCTTTCATGGATGACTTTTGATTTCTTACGGCGCGATCCCGGGGAAGACGGTTGCTTCCTCTTTTCGGGCACGTGTACCTCCGCGGAATCATCCATGTCGGCTACATCAGAGTCCAATTCGTCAATGGAAATGGAATCGTAGTAATCACTTACTTGAACGGTAGCTGAAATAGCAGCCTTTGCAGTGGTATCGGCGGATGAGTCTTGCGCTTTAACCATCTCCGCATAAGTCTGCTTGGAGCGCTGTACCAACGAGCGCTTCACTTTTTGGGTGCGCTTTTTTGTACACCGGGCAATCTTGCAAACCATGGGCTGGAGCCATACCACAATAAGCACATTTTGTGGCTTGTTGCTGACAGGACTCCTCCCGATGACTTTCGAAGCATTTAGCACAACGTGGTTTGTTGTCACAAAACTCGGCAGTGTGACCAAGTTGTTTGCAATTGGTACAATTAAATACCCTTGGCACAAAAAGACGCACCGGAAACAACATATTTTCTATATCGACATATTTTGGGAGCATCGAACCGGCGAATGTCACCCGAAGAGAGCCTGACTTAGAATATACCTTTCTACCATCTACCGTGGTTGCTGAATGCAATTCCTTGCAGTCCAGAATATCCACGGTAGATTGCAGGGCATTCTTTAGGCGACCTTGCAGCACATCCTTGCAAGTCAGGCTCGCTGCGTTGATTACACTTTCTATCTCGACCTCCCCCGGGGGCACATAAACTAAATATTCAATATTGTATGCCTTGTCTTTCGCAGTTTCATTCGCCACCTGGTATGTAGGTGCGGTGATGCGTAATTTGTTTCTGTTGATTTGACTGAATTCAAGCTTCGTAAAACGACGCGTCAAATCTCGTTTTATGCCCAGGAAATCTAGGCTCTTCACTTTCTGCCGAAAGTAAACAACCCAAGGCCCAGGCGAAGCCGCATGGTACAATCGTGTGCGAGTACTATCTTTTGGAGGCCCATTGCCTCCTACTGTCTCTACCTCCATTCTCACCTCGCAAGGTGGAAGGATAATTATTGCTTATGCTAACTTACAACTAATAGCTTATTAGAAAAAAAAATATCAAGAAAAAAACTAATTCAATTTGTTTCTATTAGTTCCGCTCTGTGACGGGAGAACAATAAAGCAATCTCTTCCACTTATCTGCGCCTGCTGCTGTAGGTAGCAGCAGTAACAATAGCCTGCTTCACTGGCGTCGCCAGAAGCAGCTACTTCCCTCGCCGACAGCGATCGCCTTGGATCCGTAGGTAGGAATAGCACCACACAATACTTGCACTACCGAACACAATCCGCGATGAGACACAGCACACACGTCTGGCTCGTTCAAGCTATCGGCACGGAATGATATGTTTGTATTTTAAGTAGTTGTTTTCATTGTCGTGGGCTCCGTAATGAAGACAAGGCAAAATACGTGAGTGGAATCCGTATTTTTTTGTCGAAGAGACTTACAAACTTATTAACAGATACTCATAAATGATTCATTATAAGCTACAGGCAGTGAAAGTTATTTCATGAAAATCTTTATTGTTTGCGGCAAATTGGGTCGAAAACGTGATAAAATCGGGTTAGGCAAAATCAGGGGTAGACAAAATCTGGGAGTGACAAAATCGGGTCAACCTCATCTGAGTGAATGTACGCATTCCTAGTACAGTAGCCGTTCGATAACTGCAAAATGTTTACTTTTCAGTTATTGAATTCCGTTCGATAACTGCAACGCACACTAGACGTCAAACGGTTGTCAATCGACGTCAGATGCAATAAAAGTGCATCTAAATGTGCAGCGCAATGCAGCTGTCATTGAGTCTGACATCGGTTTGAAGTTTAGCGGTCCGATAACTGTAAAACTGTTGCAACTATCGAATTGCAGTTAAAAAGCATTGCAGTTAAATGGCTTGCAGTTATCGAACGTCTGCTGTAGTTTTTGTTTTTGCCATGGTACTAGGTAGTCTATGAACTCCATATAGGAATGATCTGCAGATCAACCCACGAACGGAAGGCTATTGGTATATGTTTGCATTTCAAGTAGTTCAAGTTGTTGTCATCAGCTCTGGGCAGTTATTGAAGAATAAACAAGATGTGAAACCTCATCTTGATATATTAGCATTCCATGTAGTTATTATTGTCTTGTTGTTGTTGGTTCCAGGTAGTATACTAACTTCATTCATATCACTAATATGAAGTTGAAATTGGTCACAGCATGCGTACCATAAAAGGCATGTATAACTATTCAAATAGGCCGAAAGAACTCTGGTTACGCGTGAAGTTCTTGAGGATAGTTCAAGTGTTCTCTTGGATACCCATGAACATATGCAATGAAACCGGTATATTCTATGTACCACAAAGGGAATATGGAATAACTTTTGAAACAATCCGAAAGGTATCTGGTTACGTGTGAAGACCCTGAGGCCTATTCTAGCATTTTCTTGGAAGACCATAAACATATGCAATGGACGTATTCTATTCTATGTACCACAAAGGGCATGTACCACTTTTGAAATAAGCCTAAAGATCTCTGGGTACCCATGCAGATTTAAAGGCTTATTCCAGGGTTTTCTTGGATGACCATGAACCTATGCAATGGAGGCAATCTATTCTATGTACCACAAAGGGCATGTAACACTTTTCAAAAAATCTGAAAGATCTTTGGTTACGCGTGTAGATCTTAAGGCCTTTTCCAGGGTTTTCTTGGATGACCATGAACATATGCAATAAAGGCGTTCTATTCTATGTACAACAAAGGGCATGTACCAGTTTTGAAACAATCTCAAAGATCTCTGGTTACGCGTGTAGATCTTAAGGCCTTTTCCAGGATTTTCTTGGATGACCATCAATATATGCAATGAAAGCGATCTTTCCTATGTACCACAAAGGGCATGCACCACTTTTGAAACAATCTAAAAGATCTCTTGTTACGCGTGTAGACCTAAAGGCCTTTTCCAGGGTTTTCTTGGATGACCATGAACATATGCAATGAAGGCACCAGAGGACTTATCCGAGAGATTTCTTCGATAGCGCAGAACATATGTAGTGATCACATTTGATTTCAAGATGCGCAAAGAGCATGTACCACTTTTCAGATAAGTCCATAGACCCATGGTTACGAGTGTAGACCTTAAGGCCTTACTCCAGAGATTTCTTGGATGACATATACTGTGAACGCATTCTATGCTAAGTACCACAAAGAGCATGTACCGTATTTGGATTTGCATAATAGGCCTTTGGTTACGCGAGTAGATATTTAGGCTTTACTCCAGAGATTTCTCGGATGACTAAGACCTCATTTCAGGGATTTTTGCATTACCCGAAGCATATACTGTGAACACCTTCAATTCTAAGAAGCGCAAAGTGCTTGTAGCATATTTGAAACTGGTTGAATGGCCTTTGGTTACGCGTGTAGACTCTAAAGCCTTACTTCAAAGATTTCTTGTATAACCATAGACATAAGCTGTAAACCTTGACAATGGGCAAAAAATATATGAGTTTCTGATTCCAAAACTGTCAAAATCATCCAAATCGGTTGAAAATTGTTGAAGTTATGAGAATATCAATTTATGGGAACACGGGTACCCTGTCGGCCATTCACGTGTGTTTTTTTTTTGTTGGCCGCATAAGGGTTAAGGAATGTGCGACGAAGCTGATGGAACGATTGGTTCAATGAAGAGTGAAGACAAATTCTGGAGAAAAAGGATGCAGCGCGAGCGGTCGCGCTGCAGTGACGGACCCGGCAGAATGTGGAACGCTATAGACGGAAACGGAGACTCGCCCTTTTCAGGAGAAGAAACACCGGCTAGAAGAAGCTAAATGCGAGAAGTCGTCGAGTCGTCGAACGAACGTCTGGTGATCAAAAGGTGGAACGAGGAACATTTGAATGGCGCTGAGAGTACAGGCAGTGAAAGTCAAGGCAGCGGAGTTCAGCGGACAATGGAAGCCAAGCAGCCCCCACCTTGAGGGAAGTTAAGGACGCCATCCAACAGCTAGAGACCAATAAAGCAGAACTTACCTACACAATCTAATAGTCAGAAACTGGGAAATATGACAGCTACTAGAGGTTAGAAGGAATAGGGTCATATGGCCCATCTACAAGAAAGGCGACAAGCTGGAGTGTGAGAACCTTTGAGCGATCACCATCCTCAATGCCCCTACGAAGTGATATCCTTTTGTCGTCTGTCGACAATAGTGAATCAGTTCGTGACGGCTTCGTCGACGGGTCCCAACGCACCATCTGTTCATTGATTTCAAGGCGGCATACGATAGTAGTATAGACCGCGTAGAGCTATGGAAAATTATGGACGAGAACAGCTTTCCTAAGAAGCTTATCAGACTGATCAAAACAACAGTGGATGATGTGCAAAACTATGTGAAGGTTTCTGGCGAACACTCAAATTCGTTCGAATCCCGTCGTACAAGAAGGACGTGCAGCGCATCGAAGGAGATGGGGTGAACAGGTACAGAACGACTTGCGATTTTCTTTTGCCAATAAAGTAGTTATCTGAATGAACTTATCTACATAATATGAACGGAGAAAAATTACATTATTTAAGAATTCATATTAAATTTACAATTCTCATTATTATAGCGACAAAATTTACCGTAAACTACGTCTAAGGGGAAGACTCGGATACAGGGTGTCAAATGAAAATTTCAAAACTGGGGACCGTCACGAAATCATGTAAGATTTGTAACATTAATAGGTCCTTTATCTTTCAATGGATTTTAATGATTTATATATCAGTCGATTCCTAAACTCTCCACCAATTTGCCAGTAGTATTGAAACTATTGACGCTAAACTATTGAAAATTTTAGTTCTTTTATGCATCATGCATCCCCTATACAGCGCGTTCAATTCTTGGTAATTGCCTATTTTTAGGGTATTATCTATTATTGAACTGGGTTGTATGAATGGGGTGGCCACCCAGCCGCTAGACAGTGAAGTCGCTATCTCCCTCATAGAGTGGAAGATCCTGCTAAAGCTGGGTAGTATTGTCGTGGTTGTCGATGGTTCCTTCTCTTCTGTATTGAGTTCTATATAGAGCGGAATAGCTGGTTAAGTGTATTATATTTGGTTTTACGTAGTTTACGTCGAGCGGTCGTGTCTTGTATACAACCCCAAAGTTTTTGGACTAGGTATTTGAAGCACTCGTTGCCAAAATACAGTTTACGATTGAAGCAGTGCATTATAATTGCCTACCTTACGGCTTTTACAAACCTTTTATAGTGAATAATGCATCAACCTTGTATGGGCTGAAAAAGCATCCATCAGATTGCCGAATGAAAAATTCATTTTGTTCGAGAATTGGATGGCTTAAATCACATAAATCGTTCAGAGATATTGTTGCTTTTGAGTATGATTGCGCACATACAACGTCCGGACTGATTACGCGGTATCATAAAAAGGCGCGTGGTGATATTGCCACTAAGAATGGAATAGTCACTTTTTCACGGTCACTAAACAAACTTTATTTCGCGATTCAAAACACACTTTATTTTGCGGGTCAAAGTACAAGTGTTGTTTATTGTAGGCAGCTATCGAATGCGACGGTTTATTGGAATCAACTATCGCTCTTATGTGCGTCAACATAAAATGATTAATTGATTGTCTGATTTAGTGGCGGGAAATCTAATGATTTTGGGCTCTTCCCATCCGCTTCGCAAATTCACCTACCGTTCCCGGCCTTACATCCTTAATCTGGGACCACCTGTCATAGGCGACCGCTCGCATCCGATCCGGGATCGACCCTTTGCAGTGTTTTGCAATGTAAGAATACCAGTCCAATACATCTCATCTCCGTGATTCTTCGGGATAAAAATCATCAACATCCCCAGCATCATCCACGTTTTCGAGGTCTCCTCCTCCTCCGGTGCTTCCCTCTTCAGGAGTTGACTCGGAATCTGCTTCAACTTCCTCTTGATCGTCTGCGCCAGGCACATTATCCGCAGCGGCGAACTCCAATAGTTGTTTCCGTAATACTTCGATTTGTTTCCGAGCGTCCTCTTCTATGGCCTTCACCACTGCCACTTCTCGAGTGCGGAAGAACTGCATTTGCAGAGATCCTGTACATGAATGAGCATAAATAAAAAGGATCGCGTTGTCAATAATGGCACTCAGGCCGCTTGGTTGAAAAAATATGGCATTAATCGACCTGGTCGATAAAACAGCGCACCCGATCAAATGAGTGAACATGTGTAGTCCACAATTAAGTGCTGCTGAATAGGGACTCTTGTCCACCAGCCCAAGTCCGGACAAGTACGGGCCATATGTGTAAGGAAGCGTAATCTCCTGCCCGGGGATATTCATCCTATTAAAATCCTGTCGCAGGGTCGGGGTCATCAACCACCGTGTAAAGATCTTAGTATTGTGACTCATCAACTCGCACCCATGACCAATGGCGGCCACTCCGGTGCAGTCCTTGTATGACAAAATCAATGTACCAAAACGGAGCTTTGTCAGAGCGTGTTTGGGGAACATTGCAAAGAACATATCAATCGCACATAGCAGTTTGACGATGACGAAGACGATAAATGCACTCCAACAATGATGCCTCTCTAATACGATATTCAATTCACGCGTGAACAGAGTACTTGACTTCATACCGTTATTCTTCAAACGGCAGCTGCCATGCGAAGATTTTTATTAATCCTTTGTAATAATGAGTTTGAAGTAACGTATGAAAGCGTTATGAATGTTATCGATACATTCATGTTATCGAAGTTCCTACTATTTGTTTATTTGAGACGCCATTATGTTTTTAACCAGTCCGTCTATAATGACGTGCAATCAATTGTGTGAAGAAGTGACGACGAAAATCGTCATAACTTTTGGTTGCGCGACTATCGTCGTGGTACGCATGCGGCGCGAAGAAAACGAATAGGTGTTGCGTCGTGCAATGTTATGACGAAGACTAATTTTTTTTCGCTTTCTTCATACGACGAGAATGACTATTGTCAGCCCTGCTTAATAGCTTGGAATCGAGGGGAAAGGAAGAAAGCGTGGACCTCCCGTACCAACGCTTCTAATAATATAGATACCTAATATATAGTAAAAATCGTGTACGTGTTTTATGTATGATGTATATGAGTGTGTATGTGCATATATTTATGTGTGTATATGAGTGTGTATGTGTGTTTATATGTGTACACTGATAGACAAAAGGAATCGTCGTGTTTTCATAGAGACTACTATGAAAACATGACGAATACTCATGTCCATCAGTATATGTATTTATTTGAGTATGTATATTGTATATGTATGTGTGTATATATGTGAATGTGTGTGTGCTTTTGTGTGGGTGCGTGCGTGTTTAAATAAATTTACAGTTTATCAAAACCTTACCTCTCCTCAATAATTCTGACGCTGAACATGTTTGAGCATTTACATAGGCTTGATCGCAATATTAGCAAGGGCATTGCCCTTGATAACAATCGATCAGCCCATGCAAGCACGAGCATGAGCACGTCTTCTGGATCTGCTGCACTTTTTTATACACTACACATTTGTTTCGACCGCGGTCATTGCACTGGTTCTATTATTCTACTTTTAGGCGAATCGCCGCACAAAAGTAGAGCTCAAAAACCAACCGCACTGGAAGACGGTCGAAACGAGACTCCGAATGAGTTTTTTTGCCTTTCTCGTATACAAAGTATACGTAAAGGCTATAGGATCACTCCAAAACCGAACTTTTGATAGAAGGCTCGGAGACCCATAGTTTTATATACCAATCGACTCAGCTCGACGAATTGAGGTGATGTCTGTATGTGTGTATGTATGTGTGTGTGTGTGTGTGTGTACAAAAATCTGAGACACACTTTTTGGTACTTAGCATTATTCGATTTGCTCGCAACAAGTTTCTCGTATAAAAGGCAAAACGAAAAAAAAAATTTTTTAAAGATTGCAGCAATGCATTCAAATGATCGCAAGTGCATATGAATTGATGGAAAAAGTAAAATCTATCCCCCTAAAGTGCTATTTCGACATCTCTTATGTGTTTTTCTTATTTTTTTAATGCGCGAGAAAGGCACCACCAACGCTAGGTGGATTGATCTGGGTTTTTTTTTTTTGATGAGACAGCTATTCCAGACTTGGACCCGACCAGAAATTATCTGCAATCAGATTAAAAAATCCGACTATTTTACATACCTAGTGTCCGTATTACAACCTTTCCGCGCAAATTGTTTGTTGCATTTATGCCCAGTAAGTGTCGGTGATATTTGGATGCAGAATCGATTTTCAAACTGAGGAGTTTTCATATTACTTTTTCTGCGACGAGCGCAAGAATCTCGTCTTCTGCAGAACGCGAGATTTTTTAAAAATATTGCTTGTCCGATCGACGGTCTAACCAAGGCAAAAGTACCATTCGTCGCTGAAATCCTTCTCATTCATGGCTTTTTGATGACATGGTGTTCATTGCAATGAGGCATGGGTCATCCAGGGAATCAATATTCGGGCAACGCCTAACAATATACTCTTTGTCATAAACAGAGTTTGTTACTGACAAACGCACCTACCTTTATCCGAACCCGAACACAATGTGACAAGAATCATTTGCCTTGCATGCTCTTATATTTCCGAAAATACCATGCTAATTTTGTAATCATTGTTCGATTCTCGAATATTTCCATAAAAGCAGAAGCTATGATAGCATGGTCTCCATGGTCATCCGTCTCCATGTCAGGTTAAGACAACACCCGGCCGTCGTCGAGCCGCCATTAAGACGCCACCAAGCGTCCCCGTTAGCGAAGTCCGCCAGTCGCAAACCCATGGACTGACCGCTGCACATTACCGCCTCCCTATCGCAGTGACATTAACATACCCTTAGCTAGCGAATAAACAACCTAGAAGATACCTAATGCAATATTTTTTTAAATTGAGCACCATTCCACGGAAAACTCTCCATTCTAAACAACGCCTTGGGACCCGGGAGAAAAGAGGTATTGTGTGCAGCACCGAACATCGTAACTCGCTTTTTTAGAAGAACACCATGGTATCGTGCCAGCGCATTGCCGGCTTTCCAGGTGGCCTTACCACGCCCTATGTCCTCGGAAGGTGGGAAGGGTCGACTTCGCGCCTGCTTCCCTCTGCACGACTGGTATCAAGAATGATGATGCCGCGTGCATCCCAAATTGACCTCTCTGCGATAGGGCCTATTCGCCAGCACACAGAGGGACTTGCCGACGCGGTGCCTACGCCTGCCCCAGCCTTGACGAGGACCCCTTTCCGTCCTCGGGCTCGGAACCCGCCCGGTTAACCGACACCGCGAAAGCGACGATACCATGTTATTCTTCGCGCGGCCACTTGTTCGATAAAAGGATCGAGTTCGACCACAGAGCATGACCACCGGTATGACCCATGAAGCCGACTCCGATCCCTTGGACCACCTCTTATTTGCGCCTGAACTAGCCATCCTTGAGTCCATGCGCCAGCTTTTGTGTAGCTCCGAGACGATTTGGGCGATAGCCGATAAAACGGCGTTCCAGCCAACTTCATCTTTACACATCCTCCGAACTAGGTTGTCCGGGGTAGTGTCCAGACCACATGTGGCAAGCATGTGGTCATGCATTGCAAGAAAACGTGAGCACACGAACAACACGTGTTCCGCCGTTACCTCTAAACCTGCGCAAACCAAACACTCGGGCGAGGCCGAGCAAGCCAGCTGCGTTACCTGCACTTTGATTTTGCAGCACGCTTAAACGCCGGGCACATCGAACCCCCCATGAGGTGCTTGCTGTTCACAGCTTTGCTGGAACAAATCAAACAATTGGGAGGGTTCGTGCAGCATTGTGCCTTATGTCCCTCCAATCCGCAGCGTCGACAGAGCTTGCTTCTGTCAGGGCCTTTGCAGTCCCATTACTTGTGCCCCGGTTCCAGGCACTTGAAGCAAACTTCGGGTTGCTCGTATATGCGCACAGGGCATACCGACCACCCCACCTTGACGCTCCCTAACTTGACTACCTTGGAGGCGTCCGCTGCAGATAGCCGAAACAATGCTACCTGCGTCCCTGCCGGACCTTTCCGTAGCCGAACGGCTGCGTTGGTCGTCTCCACTTCACACTGTCGCCGCAGTGCCGTGACGAGCTCTTCGACTTCAGTGATCGCGTCCAGGTCTTTAACCCTTAGATTCACCTCCGTCGTGAGTGCCCTCACCTTGACCGTCTCGCCTACGACCTCCTCCGCCAACTTCTTGTAGGCGGCGCCCTTTTGCGAGACGCCCCGCTTCAGCTCGAGTATCATCTCGCCCATCCGGGTACGTCTTATTCGACGTACGTTGGCGCCGAGTTCACCGAGCTTGACGTCACTCCTCATCGCCTTCAAAACATCCGAGTACTTAGCCTCGTCCGCCGTGATGACTAGGGCATCGCCCCTGGAGCGATTGGCGCCTACCCTAGACTTCTTGCTACCCTCATTCGCCTGGGCCTTCTTTTCGGCCCTTGACGTCTTCGGTTTCCTCTTGTTCTTGACCAGGGTCCAGGAGGCGTCATCCCCCTCTATTTCCCTGGTCTGGTGCGGCTGAGAATTTTCAGCCTGCCGTAACCTTAACCTGCCGTAACCTTACCACCGTCTTTCCTGAGTGGACGGACCTTTCCAGGTCCTTTCTCCCCCGGTTTTGGATGTACCTGACCGGGGTTCAGCTTCCCAGCCCCACTACCCTTGTTCGGGGTAGTAACCCTCCGCGTTTTGGAGCGGCCCCCAGGGAGCTCATCCCCTGGAGACTGTCTTCCCCGTTTTTGTGTCTGCTCCGTTGAAGCAGTCACCCCCGACGTACCCGCAAATACTTGAGCCTCAGTCTGGGTAGACTTTGGCACCACCGTCTTCGCTGGCACGCCTTCGGTCGATTCGACCTTGCCCGAGTCCGCGAATCCTTGGGCCTCAGTCTGGGTAGACCTCGACTCCACCGATTTCACGGGTTTACACTTGGCCGTCCTGACCGCCCTCTCCAGCTTGGCGTCCAGCATCGACTTTCGAAGTTTCTGCAAGCTCCTCTTGAGGTCCTTGCTGATATTATGCTTCGATGACGCAAAGTCGATGATGGCGTCCAGCTGTTCCGTCGCCACCTCGAAGGCCGAAAGCCCATCGCGTTTGCGGTTCATCGCCTTCACAAGCCATGGGCCGTCAATAACCCCTACCGGCGTTTTTATAGCCGAGAGGAAGGTTGAGTGACCCACGCTGGCGCTGCGCACTGAGCTGCCGACTATTGCCTCTGGCCTCCTAGGCGGAGACCTGCACAACCCACCTCTTGCGAAGGGGTTGTCGCCTACACTACTACCACTAATTGAAGAATTGACTTGGTTTTCCATTTTGGTCTTACGAGTTGCTCGGGAAAAGAGGTCCACCACGCCAGAGCCCAGCATGACGCGGTAAGGGATAATTACTGTGGAGGGTGTTTGAGACGATGCTTCACGGTCTCAGCAGACTTACTTTTGTACTCTAAAGTGTGGCGACAAAATATGCGTCACTCTTGACCTGTCACTTTTCTTACGAGCCTACCTTGTTGTCTGTATACCGTGATGCTTTTGATATATCATATGACAGTCAAACAATTTTTTCGTCGTATCAGTTCGACAGTTTTTCCATGAGTTCACTTGAGGTATTTAAAAAAACGGAATAAACGTAAAGTAAAAACGGAAAAATGACAGTCAAGTCAAAAATGACACGTCAAGAGTGACGCATATTTTAACGCCACATGTTAGAGTACAAAAGTAAGCATGCTGAGACCGTAAAGCATCGTCTCAGTTCAGCTTGTGTGAAGATAGTAGTGACGACACATGTTTACGTTCAAACTGAATGTTTACATACGTGCTGAGCCTGCCTTGTTTTTTGAATGCCGTGAAAAGCATCCTATGATTGAATCAAAACTAATAAAGAGATCATGGTAAACCTGATTACTTGTATATGGCTACATATTAACTGATGGGTGTGATATCATTTTATTACTGGCTCCATTTACTTACTCCGACCAAATAATGTGATTCAGGTAACCAACTCCATTGGAAAGAAAAGCTATGTTACCTAGAAAATATTCCCATTTATTTGCTTTTTAATTGTTTTTAATTTAAATTAAAATATTGGTGCAATTTTGATGAAATTATAACATGTAGAGAAAAAGTACCGAATTTGACTATTTACTAAAACTGCAATATCTCAGCCCCAGAACAACATTTCTTGGATCTTTATTTATGAAAATACTCCTTATAAATAGCTCTTTGTAGTATGTAAGTTTTTCTGCACGAGTAAAAATTATGTTTTGTGTAAGGATGAAGTAACTTCGAAAATTAGTCAAAAAAATGTGTTATTTTCGATATTTAAAATGTTCTGCAGACTGTAAAAACGGAAAATACCAAAAACTAATTTATGGAGAATACGGGCAAAGATCCACAGAAAAATAAAAAAATATAAAACGAATGGGTGATCCTGAGAAAAAATTGTGAAAGGACCCAATATTTGATTTTTCACCTAAAAAAAGCTCATTTTTCAAAAATCGATCTGGCGCGACCTCTAAACGATTTTTTAGAAATTCGGTTTGTTCTACAAAAATTACCCAGACAGGTATATCTTTCATTTCAGGGTTGAGCACCATGACTTTTCGAACATCGATTTTTTTTTGGGACAACCTAGTGCCCAGGTACCCCACAGGCTCCGTTAAAGGCCTAGCTCATTATTTCACCCCCTGGCCATGCATCCCCTCGGCACGGGTCGCTTGACGCCTTGGGATTAGGGGTTAGGGATGATGGTCCCGGTCTAACTCGCAGTGGCCATGGGGAGGGGTCGTCAAGCCCTTGTACAAAGTCCCCCCCCAATCCGAGGTCTTCCGGTCTTAACTTGTATTGGTTGTAATTTATGCACTGGCTAATATAAAATAGAAGTATGCAAAATAACATAGAGCATATCATTCGATAGCATTTATTTCTCAATGCAACTTCGAAAATCTTTAGGGTCGACTTAAGCATATCTCGCGCTTAGTTTCTTAGGGGCGTAACTGTATTGATCGATTTCTCTTAATCGATTTTATATTTTGTTAATATCTCAATCGTTTCAAAAGCTACAACCGTGATTATAGATTCTGGTGCAAGATACAATCATTCTTTATCACACCAAAGCATTAAATCATCGACAAACTAGCGCAATTCGGTACAATAACCCCTATGAAACTAAGCACGAGATATATATTGTTAATTGCGAATCCAACCGTGCTCAAAAATAAACTTGAGTTTAAACCAAGTATACGACGAAAAGTCTAAAACAAATTTCAATAATTGCAATTAATCGAAAATCATATAAATTTGAAATATTTCACAACTGCATGATTGCCTAAAAGTTTGTAGTGTTATCACTTGTTCTGTTTTGCTTTTTCTGATACATGACAACGTCATATCCCAGGTTATTTACAGTCTGAATAGCATCAATTTGAACTTTTCAAAGCACTCCAAGCTGACTGAATAAAAATAAAAAGCACTTCTCATTAGCTTTCGAACTACAGTTTGTTATTAGCAGCAACTCCTGCCGCAGTTTCAGTCTCAGTTGACTTTTACTTTTTTTTTCTATCTCGTCCTAGCCGTCTCTAATTAGTCTCATTATGCGACACTTTTATAATCGCGTGGATGCTTCCTACGCTCCGCGCGGTCGTCTCATCCCGTTCCCACACAAAACCCAAATCCAACCACGAGGATGCGGCAGTGTGCAGCCAGCACCGCTCGGAATCGCTTTCCACCCACTAACCGATGGCGACCGTACTCATTGCTTTAATGTTTTGCTCCGCGGCAGGCCGACAGCATATGCCCGGGGCTATCACAACCCGACACGAGATCATAATCTCCAAAAGTGGCGGATATGCAGGGAAAGCACTTTTGGCTTCCGCTTTTATACGCTTTTTTTCCGTTATGTTATTCTCACGGAACTAGGATGAGGGAAGGAGTGTGCTGTTGCCCGAACTGTAAATGGTATCAAAGGGTGAAACTATTTTGATATTGTTACTCGTGATAGTTATCGATAAACTTACATTGAAATAAATAAACTTCACAATAACGAACAGGTTTTTTATGAGGTCCCCAAATGTGTGAAGAGATTGGCTTCATCGAAGCGTGAACGTATTTCGTCATCATACTGAAAAATATTCGGTGAACTACTTCTTCTCGGGTTCCGTGGCCTTTCGAATTATGTGACATTATAGCACGTCGGTTTAAATAAATTTCGGAAAATCTCCGCAGGCACTAATGCGAGGGTACGACAGCAGCAGGTTACTGGTATTTAAACAGTTGATTGTGCTACATGTTCATTGGGACACCGTCGTCGTCGTCGTCGTCGGTATGCTACTACGAGACAGTCGGTGCCCAAGATCGACTGACGGGGCAGATTTCCGCATGACTGCAGCAGCAACTTTCGCCCCCGCAACGAGCTCTGGAAGTGCGCTTTGTCTCCGAAGATGATACTTCTTTTCAGCAGCGGTTCTGATGGTGACGGGTGCCATCAGACGAGAGAACTTCTATACGGCGCTTTTCGAAACATACGAGTTTGACATTGTTTTGAATGCTGAACTGAAGTCACTGTTGCAGGCATGTTAAACAGATTAAACTTCTACCGGCTGACGAAAGACATACTCGAATTAAATTTTTACCTTGATCGTTATCCTTCCAGCAATGAAACTTTGATTGCTTGCCTTGAAAGTCAAAGTGGATAAAAATGAACGGAAAGCAACTGCTTGATGGCTTTCATCAGTTTAGCAGCACAAGGAATGTATCTTCTGGAACCTGGCCTTGTGAAGAGGCAATATTGAATTGATCTTAATCGTGAGATTATTATTCAATTAATTAAACAATTTTAGCTATTCTGCGTAGATTGGAGATGATTTATCTTACGACATACTTACAATACTGAATATGATGATAATGACACATTATCCATCTCAAACTGTGGTACATAGGACCCTGAAACCCAGTTGGATCGACCACATTATCCCAAATTAATCGCATTTACATAATCGTATTAAATATGTGACTAGATAAGACGCTAATGATTGTCTCCTTATAAGAGATATTTGAATCCCCTGTGCTGCAAACCATAACTTCATTATACTAATATTCTTAAAAACTTGTCTTTAATCGAAATAAATGCATTATCTCTCATTCCGGTAACGTTCTCAGTCTATCATATCGCTCCAACTTAAACTTCCATCCCCAAGGATCACTCCCATATCTCGCAAGATGGACAAATTTAATCCAATGATACCGACCGCACCCGCACCGCCCCCACATACCTACATACGACTATCCACAACTCAATTTGTCCCACAAAGCTCTTTCCGGCTTCTTGTGCTGTGGTGGCTCTCGTCGTCTTCTGTGGCCCATAGTCCTTTGATTGGGGCGGCACGGAACAATCGTCTTACGATGATAACGAAGACATTCGAGCAGCCCAGCAACGGAGGCATTTTCGAACTTCATAAGACGACCATATTGGCCGCCGCAATATCGGATTTGATTGCCTGTGCCGACTCGGCGCGCAAGCCTTGCCGGATGGAGAAGAAAATTGGCCTCCCCAGTTTCCATCTAATGGGACGATGGACATAGCCCAGAAGCAGTGTCGTCGAATGTGCCATTGAGCACGATAATAATTTGCCAATGTTTTATAATTACATTAGACATAACGGCAAACCACCTCCACCGTCTTGACAGCATTCGTAGGCCAATTGGATTCTGGCAAGAGCCAGGCATGCCTCTTGCCGGATACTTATGTTAGACATCCGACTAGAACACAAAATAGAAACGGCAAGTCGTCTTGGAGCTGTGTTTGTGGTTTCCGGAATGCGTACCAGCAAGTGATGGCGTTTTCAAAGACCGACAGAACCATCGAATGGATGGGCTTTTGTAATTTGAGAATGTTCTGCATTTTCCTAATTGTGACAAGTTCTCCCTCTGGTGAATGTGGTTACGACGAAGCCTCAACGAAATCAAAGACTTACAGCTCGTAATACGAATTACAATTTAATTAACTTGTTTGCTGGGTCTAAGCATATGCGGTATTTCGAAAAATTTCGTTTCAGGTGGTTCGAAACGAAATTCCGCGGAATTTCGCGGAATTTGAGCATAGCGAAATCTGATTTCTTTATTTCGTTTCGTTTCGTAAAATTACAAAAATTTCGCAAGAAAAAAACAGCTTTTCACGAAATCTAACGGAATTCCGCGGAATTTAGAAACAAATTTAAACTTAAACCATACTTTATATTAGCAAAAATTTTGGCTGCGCCGCTGAACTAAATCATAAAACTATTTTCAAAACTTTATGTTATACAATTTTTTTCTATTAACGCTTACTTCTTTTTCTTCAATGGTTCTACATTCCAACTGGAACGTTTGTCTTGTTCGAAACATTGCTGGAGAACGGCATAACAGATGCTCCGAGTATTCTTTTTCTATGTCACAGAAGCGACATAGATCATTTTGAAGTTTCCCTATAAGCTTCAAATGATATCGACTCGAACAATGACCTGTAATGAGACCCGTATAAGTGCGTAGGTCTCTTTTAGATAATTCTAAGATGTTGCGAGTCATGGAAACATTTGAAAGGATAAAGCGTTTCGATTGCCTGGCATTAGTTGCGTTCCTAAAATTCCGAGTCTCGCCAGCATATCGGCTTTTTCGTTACCATCTATTCCACAGTGTCCTGGAACCCAATATAGATTGACTTGGTTCCGACAAGACAATTTTTGGAGGGACTGAATGCATTCCCAAACTTGTTTTGAAGTGCATGTTGCCGACTTTAGAGCATTCAAAGCTGCTTGGCTGTCGGACATTATGCATATATTTGAGTGTCTGTAGTTCCTACGCAAACATATTACAGAACACTCTAGAATTGCGTGAACTTCCGCTTGGAACACGGATGGCCAACTGCCCATGGGAATCGATATATCTATCCCAGGGCCAGTAACTCCTGCTCACACTTGGTTGTTCAATTTTGAATCGTCAGTATAAAACGTAATTGATCCTGAACGAAGTGTTGGTCCTCCATTCAACCATGTTTTGCGCCCAGGATCAATTACTTTGAACAGTCTATTGAAGTTGTACTCTTTCTCCATCCAGTCTTCATTGTTTATTACTAGGGAGTTTATACTGAAGTTTTTTAGAATGCTAAGATAACCCTTAAGGTCACCTCCTAAGAGGTTTTCGGATCTTCTGATCCTCAAGGCAATCTTTTCAGCTTCTTATTGTACAATTTGATGCACAGGAAGCATGTGCAGTAAAGCATTTAGTGCACTCGATGGTGTACTGCTCATTGCACCTGTAATTGAGATAGTCGCTAATCGTTGAAGTTTTTCGAGTTTCATCTGAGCATTCTTCTCTTTCGTCTTTGGCCACCAGACCAACGAACCATAGGTAATTCTTGGTTTTACTTTTTTTTTAAATCTTTCGTTTATTTGGAAGGCTCATTTGCCGTGAAGCGTTACGGAGCCGAAATCAAGTTTAACAATACATTTCTTGATTCTTATACATAGTGTTAGTTTTGGGGAACCGAAAGACTCGCGGTTTAGTCGAGGTTAGGGAATACAATAATACAGTAGGAAAGGAAAGGATTTTAGGGTGCTTAAGTAATTACTATGCCGATGTTCACAAAGTTGACATTCCTCGCATTTTTACATTTTTAACGGGACAAACAAATTTTTTTTTGGGAGAAAACGACGAGAGGTAGACATACGGAAGGGATTAACGACAGACATGAAAATGTACAACAAGAGGAAGACATTCGATATGGAGTACGACAGACAAGGGAATGGGCAGACAATAATTACAGTTTCTTGGTTTTACTATAGCTGAATATTTCCAATGGATCATTTTCGGCTTAAGTCCCCATTGCCTACCAAAAGTTCGTTTACTGATCCATAGAGCATTTGTCGCTTTATTAATGACGTGTTCTAAATGCATGTTCCAGTTAAGTTTGCTATCAAGAACTACGCCAAGAAATTTGACTGCATTCGAAAGTTCCAATCGTGTACCTTTCAATATTGTATGTTGTTCAGTGAGAATTTCTTCCTACGCGTGAAGGGCACAATAGTGGTTTTGGAAGGATTTACACTCAATCCTTCTCTAGCGCACCACGTGTAGACCGCTTAAGAGTTAAGAAGGCCCTAAGGAATAAATTGACTGTAAGCACATGACCGGCATCATTATTGGACATGAATTGGAAACTCCGAAGCAAGTGAATAACTTTTTTTTATCCAGAGTAGATTACACCCAGTTCTTTTTTTACACGGTTGGTTTTTACTCGATTACAACCTTCAACGTCAATGAAACTTTGAGTTAACCCTATGAAAAAAAAAAAAAAAAAAAGAAAATTCAGGTGAAATTAGGTTTTTAACGAAATTTGAAAAGAAAAATCAACAATTCCTATATATTCATATACTTACTAATATAAAACTGAACTGATTGATCAGATTTGGGAGAACACGCTCCATGTATTGAAAGCGGCACAAATGCTGGGGTATTGCCTTATTGCCAATTGAGCATGATCATAAGCATGACCATTATGACCGTACAATTCAAAGTTGCTACTACGTGATAGACTAGAACTTGACTGGAATTGTACAGAGAACCAAATTAATGGGGCTTAGCATTCTCAATGTACACGTTTCGGAAGTTAAAATATTTTCAGTCAATAACGGCGCCGGCACGTCCTTACGGTCAAGGATTGCTAGTTAGACTCTCGTTGCTACTAGAGACCGAGAACACCTCTGCATCTCCACGATTGTCTTGGGATAGGATATCGTTTTAGTTACAAAGGATAATTCATCTGGATTCACTTCGGTAAGTGATGCGATCTATGGGATGGGAAATAACACTCTCGCTGTCTGAAACTTTCACTTTCTGATTTATTCACTCACCCGCGCAAACCAGAACAAAATTACGACGACCAGCCGATCGTTTTGCCTTCCGCACAAAGCAAAACTAAACTTCGACGACCGGGCGATCCGCTTACTGGAGAAACACGACCGGATAAGAAACAAACTTTCACTTTCTGATTTATTTACTCACCCGCACAAAGCAAAAAATAAACTTTGACGACCGGTCGATCCGCTGACTGGAGAAACACGACCATACAAGAAACAAACTTTCACTTTCTGATTTATTTACTCACCCACACAAAGCAAAACTAAACTTTGACGACCGGTCGATCCGCTGACTCGAAACAAGAGCCAACACGCACTGAACTAATTAACTTTACTACCGGCCGCGCAATGCAAAACACAAATTTTCGGCAAATCGCGCGATCGTTCGGCCGTCCGAAACAAGAGCCAACACGCACTGAACTAATTAACTTTACTACCGGCCGCGCAATGCAAAACACAAAATTTCGGCAAATCGCGCGATCGTTCGGCCGTCCGAAACAAGAGCCAACACGCACTGAACTAATTAACTTTACTACCGGCCGCGCAATGCAAAACACAAAATTTCGGCAAATCGCGCGATCGTTCGGCCGTCCGAAACAAGAGCCAACACGCACTGAACTCAATGCTGGGGTATTGCCTTATTGCCAATTGTATATAAACGGGAACGAGGTGATTTATCACAGACTACTTCTTCTCTTATTATAACTCTATTTATCGTAAAACAGTTATTTGACCTTGAAAAGTAAAATAGAAAATCCCTACATAATATAAAACCAATTTAATAAAAATTTCGCGGAAAAAAAAAATGAAATTTCGTTTCGTTTCGAAAAAATTCGAATTAAATGGACCCTGATTTAGTATCGTTTCGAAGACTCGAAAGTAAATCTATGTTTCGTTTCGTTTCGTTTCGAATCAACATAGACATTTTAAATTTCGTTTCGTTTCGTTTCGTTAGGAAAAAGTGTGTTATCGCATACCCTTAGCTGGGTCCACAATTACTGTGTGACAACATTTCCGAGTATCTACTTTTGCACAGAGAGGATTTGAACAACTTCTTAACAACTTCTTCAGAACCAAAGTTATCCCAAATCACTTCAGACAAAATGGCATAGAATCGCCTTAAAACAGGGAGATGAAAAAGTTGTGTTCTATACAATCACACGGAATTTTGGCAGCTAATCGGAATGAAGAGAAATGTCAAATGTGATCGAAGGTAATCTCTTTTTCTATCCGAATCTTGTGTTTTATTTTGTTCATAGAAACTAAGTTGTTCCAAAAGGCTATCATTTCACTCCAAAAACAAACTGTGATAATTTGGGTAGTTGAAATTCGTTTACAATCTTCATCACTATGTCTTTGTCCTTGTAACTATCTGGATGATATTTCCTTGTCGTGCAGGTTGAGGATCAAAGGTCTACAGGCCACTCTCCGTAAGCACTGGTGCGCATTCTACGCGCAGCTCGATCGTGAGTTCGACTGCTGACGAATTTCGCGCCAACCCTTCTAAGGGGCTGGCAGCACCATCTCAGAATCGAATGAAACTTGGTGGGCATAAAGATATGGTATTTCTAAGCCACTCTGCATACTTAGTTTTTCAAAAATTGTCAAGAGTAGCATTTGATGAGGGCCTAATTTTTTTTTCATGGATTTTTAAAAACTCGATGTAACTCTAAAATGACAAGACCTACAAAAAAGTGTTGTATGGCGGTCTGTTGTGAAATTCCCAGAAGTTTTTTGGACAAATATCCAAAAAATAAAATACCGATTCCTACACTAAAAAAAATTAGTTTTAAAAATTAAAGTCGATATTACAAAAAAACCTCATCTCAGAAATCGATGAAATTTTTTATGCAGATAGGTATTTTAATTATCTAGCTTTTCTGGGAATAATGTTCCTGTGACATATTTAAGGAAAAAAAGTTTTTCTAACAGAAACTTTTTTCATGTCCATATTGAATGAAAATTTATCAGCGTGTTTTATGCCTACAGCGCCAATTATAGGTTCAGCAGCCTATCATCAACCAACGACACATTTTGGACGTATACAAATTTGTTTGGGAAGCAATTTAGCATAATCTAACATAATTGTGGACCAACATTTGAAAAGGGTTTATGTTTTATTTGACTTTTTGTATCGAAGTAACTTTAAAAACAATTACAAAAAAAATAATTACTTTGAAAACGGGCAATGTTGCCGAAACGAAACTGAAGTGATATTTAATTGTAATAGTGGAAAAGAAGATGTTGTTTTTCAGCAAAGGCTAACCACTTAACGGTGTAATTTAGAAACCGTTATAAAGCCTGTAGATGATTTTGTATCGTATTTTATTGAAAAAATTGATAAACTTATAACTTATGACATTTTTTGCAAACAGCAATACACTTGTAAAGTTAGATTTCTCTGAAAATTATTCATTCATTATCCAAAATGCTGCTCAAAGTTGGAATAATTCCCAGGCAACAATACATCCATTCGAAGTTTACTTTAAAAGAAACGGTTAATTAGAAAACGTTAACTTTATTAATCAGAATTCAAATTTATTAATCATTAATCAGAATTCAAATTTAATATTCATTTCAAAATTAATTGACTTTTTGAAACAGTCGATCGATTTTATAAAAATTACTTTTGTGTGTGGGTGAGCTGCAGCACATTATAAAAATAAAAGGAACTTTGCAAGTCTGTGTAATTTAAATTCAAAACATGGCTTAGAAGCAGAATGGCACTTTTTTACAACATCGCACGGAAAAGGCCCTTGCGAAGCTATTGGTGGCACTCTCAAACGAATGGCAAAACGAGCAACTCTTGCCAAAGATTATGGAAATACTATCAAGACTCCTCGGGAGTTGTACGAATGGGCGAATGGGCACGTTTTCAATCAAACAAAAATATCACTAAATTACATTTCTGTTATATCACGTATGAGCAATACCGCCATCGGGGGTGGCAATGGGTCTGGGGGTGAGAATGGGTGATCGCTCTCACCGCGAGCATGGCGGGCGTAGAGCAAAATCGTTCAAAAAGGTCTCTTATATTTTTGTCTTCCTGTCCTCAAATACATCCATTCTACAAGCATTCTAAGTAGTTGAAACAGTGACCCATTATCACCCCCATTTGACCCATTGTTACCCCCGACGACGGTACTCAACAAGAGTTTAATGAACTTTTCAAAAAAGCAAAAACTATAACTGGCACACAAAAGTTTCATTTTTTTATACCAATCGCTCATGATAAAATCCTGGCTAAAAATATTCTAACTCAGATGAAGACCCAAAAGTCTTTAAATTGTTCGAGTAAATTTACAAATTTCAAGTAGAAATAAGAATTAAATGTATTAACAAATAAAATTGAAGAAAAAATTAAAAAAATGCAAAGAAGTTATTATTCTTTGAATGTGCGTTTACCCGAAATCCTCCTAATGAAATTATCTACCGAGCTTCAAAATGTTTATCTGATAAAAAAAATCGAACTCCAATTTTTTTTGCTAAACCATTTTTAATCTTTACATTCATTAATTTATTTTCTCGGTGAACGAAAATCTCTGTTATGTTTCAGACTTCATAGTTCAGACAAATTTACAATAGTTCATCAAACATCACAATTTTGTAAATCTGGTCATTTGTGTGTAACATTGATATAAGCAATTTAGCAAAATATACGCCCTTTTCAAATGTTGGTCCACAATTATGTTAGATTATGCTAAATTGCTTCCCAAACAAATTTTTATACTTCCAAAATGTGTCGTTGGTTGATGATAGGCTGCTGAACCTATAATTGGCGCTGTAGGCATACAACACGCTGATAAATTTTCACTCAATATTGACATGAAAAAAGTTTTTGTTAGAAACACTTTTTTTCCTTAAATATGTCACAAGAACATTATTCCCAGAAAAGTTAGATAATTAAAATACCTATCTGCAAAAAAAAAATCATCGATTTCTGAGATGAGGTTTTTTTGTAATATCGATTTTAATTTTTAAAACTATTTTTTTTCAGTGTAGAAATCGGTATTTTATTTTTTGGATATTTTTCCAAAAAAACTTCTGGGAATTTCACGACAGTCCGCCATACAACACTTTTTTGTAGGTCTTGTCATTTTAGAGTAACATTGATTTATAAAAAATCCATGAAAAAAGTTAGGCCCTTATCAAATGTTACTCTTGACAATTTTTGAAAAACTAAGTATGCAGAGTGGCTTAGAAATACCATATCTTTATGCCCACCAAGTTTCATTCGATTCTGAGATGGTGCTGCCAACCGCTGGTCGAGTTGGCGCGAAATTCGTCTGCTGAATAACTCATGATCCACAAAGGTCAAATCATCATAAGAGTTTTGACTACACAAGTTGGTCAGACCAATTATTGGAAAGTTTAGCACCGTCAGTTAATGAACAATAATGAATATGGCCATTTGTAGCACTTTCTTCCAGCACAGTCTTCAGTAGCAGTGAACCTAGAGAACAGTACGGAGCTGGCAAGGAAATGAATAATTTGGGAATAGCAGGCGGATTGCTGTGAAGAAAACACAAACCGTCATCTTTCCTTGCGAAATAATGCACTGACACATTATTCCGCAAGTAAAGTGACGTTTTGTTTTGTTCATATAATTTTGTTTTTTTTTCGAGATTATTTAAAGCAAGGTGAATACAAGGTGATATAAGAACCCTGATTTACAGAACAACTTTTTCCAGGTTTTTATGATCTGCAGATGTACCGATACGGAAGGAAGTAAGTTCCTGCGAATGGCCATGTTCTTGGAAGCCGGTGAAATCGTCGAAATCAATCAGTGGCTGATTGTTTGAGTTCTTCAGATGGGAGCTGAACCTTTCAATGCCAGTATCGTATGATGATTTTGATAGGGTAGCTTGAGCATCTAGTGTACTTGTAATCATTAGCGTAACTAATGAAAAAGTCTAGGGGGGGCTAACTTCTTTTAAACTTTTCCTTTTTAACACTCATAACACAGAAAGTTTACCATTTTCGCTCGATTCAACTGATGTATATTGTTGGTCAACCAGATATCAATGGACGACTTAAATATTTCAAATGATGTTCATCAACGCTCAGCCCTGTTACAAAAATCTAGAAATCTCGTAGGATTTCCAAAATCCTTGGTAGGTTAACTCGCCTTAAATAGAATGTGAAGTACGATCCTGATTTTTAAAGTTTTGATTTGATTTGAACCTAGAATACATTATAAATTAAATATTGGATAAATTAGTTGGTTAAACTCTTTGCGCCAGCTTTTAATTCAGTGGCCTGACAATTCCTACGAGCTTTCAAACGGCGATCTGACCACAAGAAACTAACCTCTCTTTTCTGTTAGAATAACTTCTAGGATGATTAAAAAAAATCAGTTTTACATCCTAATACAACTTATTACATCCTAATACAACTTAAAAAAATTACAACAAATTAACTTATAGAGGCATTTGTTTACATATAGGAGCATTTAACACATCTTTTCTCTCAGTAGGTCTGTTTCACGCCTACTGAGACATTTTCACTGGTTTCATTGCTGCAGCGACAATAGAGAATTAAATATTTAGTATGAGAGTTTCTAAAATCTATCCGAAAGAATACAAAGTTCTTTCTTATTAAACTTTTAGTTACCTCTACTTGAAATCTAAAAGTTTTACCGAACATTTCTCAAGAAATTTACAGTGATATAAATAAAACGCGCTGCAGCTTTTAGGATTGGTATTAGTTAGGAAGGTTAATGTCACTCCTGACAGAATCCAAGTTTCAAAGTGCTCGCGTTTTCGGGGGCACACCACTCGATACGGAAGCAACGCACAACTGTCACTTTTATTTTTTCACGCATGCTGCGACGCAGCAAAACTAAATCAACAAAAATGACAGTTGTGCGCCGCCTCCGTATCGAGTGGTGTGCCCTCGAAAACGCGACCACTTTGAAACTTGATTCCGTCAGGAAGTGACCTAAAGGCTCAAGACTCCATCACAATGTTTTGAGAATTAATGACTGTATCGCTTGTTTGTAATAGTGAGGCAATTGGTACGGAAAAGTGCAGCAGCGATAGATAAATTTTGTTTACAACTGGGTGGGTGGAAATGGGGTGTTAAAAATATGCCAGCTGATGCATAATGTTGCCAAACTTGACGAAATGTTTATTCTATATCATAATACATGTTCACGGTGTATCAAATAGATGGGTATTTATCGGTTTAAAATTTGTTATTCACCACTTGGAATTTAACAGAAGCTTACATAACATGTTCAAATATTTATTTCTGGTATATTTGTTCAATCCGACAAACAGCAGTGATTTTTCCAATAAACAAATCTGGCAACGGTGAAGAGATGATTATTTTCTTGTGTATGCACACCTTTGTTTGCGTGTTGGCTGGCGTATACGTTGTATTGTTCGGATTGAATGAAGTGGCATGGCGTAGATTTAGTTCTCACCATTTCACTTATTGCGCTAGTGAATTTGAGTCTTCCGCATTTTATTGCATTTACAATACGGTCGTCAAATTTGTCTCTCACTTCGATTTTTGGAAATCAGTTTTCGACAGTTTTTGGACGCGAAGTGAATTAATTGGTAGTCAATATCGAAGAAAAATGTGAAACTCAGTTAGTGAATATGTTTTAGGAGTGATTAAATCAAGGAAACAGTGGGAAAAGATCAAGTGAAAAATCAAGTGCGTGTGTATGTGTTTGCTCCGAACGTTCGGAGTTAGTATGCGTTCGATAAAAATACGAATGCGGGCCCAAGAAAAAGGCAGTTTTCAGCGTTTTTCCTGCAATTTCTCAGTAATTGTTAATTTGGATAAGTGAAAAATTTATATGAAAATGTAATGAATATGCAATGATGGAGATAAGTCGGCAAATAGCCCCAAAATATTGAATTTAGTTCAAAACTTTATTAGTATTAGTGCGGATTCGAATAAAATCATCGTCATTGTCGGATTGATTACGGTTTATAGAGCCTTAAGATCATACGCTCGATTTGGATGACAATTACTCACAAAACCTGAAAAAAACTTGAAAATCTACAATATATTTTTTAATTTACTTGATGATGAGGTATTTCCTTTGGTATTTCATAAGTTATAACGAGTTTTGAGGGATCCAGATTTTGTCGTGAGCAAGCCTTATAACAATTGCTCGAAGTTCAAAAGCCTGAGCGAATAGATTCAACTTTCTGTAGTGTTTCGAAGAGAGGGATTTGATAATGAAGACAATCCTTTCTCTGCATTTACCCCCGTGTATAATCAGTGGACTAGATATGTGCAATACTTATTCAAAGTAACAAATTTACTAGGGGGGCTAGCCAGATCCTAGGTGGGGCTATAGCCCCCTGTAGTTACGCCAATGCTTGTAATGCGCGTACATATAATGGGTTGCCATCATCAGTGCACCCGGAGTGCGTATGCATCTCTGTATTTTTTTCAGCACAACAAAAGATATTCCCAGCTTTGGTAGATGGTATGCATACCCATTAGGGTGGTTCAAAAATCGATTTTGCTCCACAGTGCTCATCTGAATCTTTACCATGTTCCGAGTGGCCTCTGAAAATTTGAGCTCATTTGGATTAAAACTGATTTAGCACAAGCCGTTTCAAGTTTGCATGCAAATTAGTATGGGGAAATTTATTTTTTCATTATACTGTCAATGACGCTTCCCCATTAAACGCAGGTTAAAAGAAAACCTACATAGCTAAAAGGGATACTCAACAGCTTTCACACAACGAAAACCGCATGTTGATTAATCGTCCCAATAATTAGTAATCGATTTTAAGACAGGTTGTGAATCTTTAGTCATGATCGTTAAACTTCTTTGAGGGCATCACTGAAATGTGCAGTGCAACATAGTAGCCTGAATTTGTGTGTGCTATCTTTCGCGCCACGAGCAGCAATGTTGCCTGTTGATGAGTTACGCAATTAGCTCCAGAAAACCACGATGTAGATTAAATTCGATTACTAATTATTAGGACGATTAATCAACATGCGGTTTTCGTTGGGTGAAAGCTGTTGAGTATCCCTTTTAGCTATGTAGGTTTTCTTTTAACCTGCGTTTAATGGGGAAGCGTCATTGACAGTATAATGAAAAAATAAATTTCCCCATACTAATTTGCATGCAGACTTGAAACGGCTTGTGCTAAATCAGTTTTAATCCAAATGAGCTCAAATTTTCAGAGGCCACTCGGAACATGGTAAAGATTCAGATGAGCACTGTGGAGCAAAATCGATTTTTTGAACCACCCTAATACCCATATGGCTACATCTAAACGTTTCTACCATTTATCACTTCAAATACACCTCCTGAAGTGCTACGATATCGAATCCAGAATTATGCGCTTGCTCTCGACGAAAACCTTTACAGTTCCATTTGCTGTCGTAGCTGTGGTCTTTGGCGATTATTGAATTGATTATTCTTCGCTTATGACTCGTAAACATATTCGCTAGTCTATGTGACAATACTTGCGCAAAATTAGCATAATATAAACGCTTATGTGCGTTGATAATTCCTGTTTACATTATTGTGCTCATATCGTTCTAGTCCTTCGCTAATATTAGCGAATATGTCAACGGGCCATTAATTTTGAAAGGCTGGCTAAAAGGGCTTCCCTTCCAACACCAAACCATAAATTTCCGAAACATCATAGTTCACGCAGTTTTGCTTAGGGGCTCTCGCAGGCACTTGGACGATGTGCAACCGCCTTCAGGCGACCTTGTCAAAAATACCAATTACGCCGTCGCGGCCGTCAAGAATGAATCGACGCGCAATCGTAAGAAAATTGACCACGTCGCCAATTATTTTATACCACGCCAATATGCCTATTGAAGTAAAATTCCTATTGTTTGAAAAAAGAACCGGCGGGAACAACTCCTGATCGAATTTCCGGGATAATTTGTAGAGGATTACTTGAAATAATTTCCGCGGAAATTTCTGGATGAATTCCTGAAGGAGCTCGTGGAAGAAAAGGGGAAAGAATTTTCAGGGTAATTTCTTTAGGATATTCCGGGGAAATTCATGGAGGAATTTTCCGGAAAAATCCCAAGGGTTTTCTAATTTTCTGAAAAAAATATCTGTGGGAATTGCAGGAAAAATGTCCTGAAATGTTTCCGGATGAGATACCAAGTGGAATCTTGGATACATTTTCAGAGAAATTCTTTCGAAAACTCCTCCGGGAATGCCTTTGGAAGCTCCTCCAGGAATTCTTTCGGAAGTTCCTCCAACAATTCCTTCGGAAATTCCACCAGGAATTGTTGAGGAAGTTCTTTCAGGAATTCTTTCGGAAGTCCATCCAGAAATTCCTTCGGAATTTCTTCCAGGAAATCCTATGGAAATTCCTCCAAGAATTTCTTTGGAATTTCCTCCGGGAATTCTTTCGATGCTTCCTCCAGGGATTCTTTCTAAAGTTCCTCCACCAACTCCTCCAGGAATTCTATCGGAAGTTCATCCGGACGTTCCTCCAGAAGTTTCTTTGAGAGTTTATCAAAAAAAATCCTCCAGGAAAACTTTCGTAAATTCTTCCTGTAATTCCAAGTATCCTGCAAGAGTTCCTTCGGAATTTCCCCCAGGAATTCGTTTGGAAGTTCCTCCAGAAATTCATTTAGAAGATCCTCCAGGAATTTCTTCGGAAGTTCCTCCAGGAAATCCTTCAAAAAAAACCTCCAGGAAATCCTTCTAAAGCAACTCCAGGATTTTTTTCGGAAGCTACTAGCTAGTCCAGGCAATTTTTCGGGACTTTCTCCAGGAAATCTTTCGGAAGATTTCTTTTAAATTTCCTACAGCAATTCCTTCGGAAGTTTTTCCTGCAACTCCTTCGGAAGTTCTTCCAGAAGTTTCTCCAGGAGTACATCTAGAAAAAATATCTGGGAATTCCTTTGGATGTTCCTCCAGGGATTTATTCGGAAGTAGCTCCAGCAATTTCTTTGGAAGTTCCTCCAGGAATTTTTTCGGAAGTTCCTCCAGGATTTCCTTCGCAAGTTCCTTTAGGACTTCCTTTGGATGTTGAAGCAGGACTTCCTTTAGATGTTAAAGCAAGACTTCCTTTGGAAGTTAATGTAGGAATTCCTCCACAAGTTCCTTCAGGAATTTCTTCGGAAGTTCCCCCAAAAGATCTTTCAGGAATTTCTTCGGAAGTTCCTCCAGAAAATCCTCCAGGACTTTTTTCGGAAGTTCCTCCAAGAATGCCTCCGCAAGTTCCTACAGGAATTCCTTCCGACGTTCCTCCAAAAAACTCCTCCATAAGGTCCTCCAGGAATTCTTCCAGAAGATCCTCCAGGAATACCTTCGAACGATTCTCCAGAAAATCCTCCGAAAGTTCCTCCAGGATTTTTTTAAGTTCTTCCAGGAATTTTTATTTGGAGTTTTTCCAGGAATTCCGTCGGGAGTTCATCCAGAAATTCCGGTTGAAGTTCATCGCGGAATTCCTTCGGAAGTTCCTTCAAGAATGCCTTCAAAAGCTATATCAGGAATTCCTTTGGAAGTTCTTCCAGCAAATCCTTCGAAAATTCCTCCAGGAAATCCCTCGAAAGTTCATCTTAACTTCCGGAGGAATTCCTAACGAAACTTCCGGAGCAAAATCTAAAAGAACTTCCGGAGGAATTCCCAAAGGAACTTCCGGTGGAATTCCTAAAAGAACTTCCGGAGGAATTCCTAAATGAACTTCAGTATAAATTCTTAAATGAAATTCCGAAGGAATTCTAAAGAAACTTCCGGAGGAATTTCTAATGGAACTTCCGGAGGAATTCCTAAAGGAACTTTCGGAGAAGACGGCTACTTTCTTACACATTCCAAAATATTTGTTTTATATAAAAGCATCAAGCTGGTGAACACCAACCACGCATTTTGTATAAAAATCACTACTTGCTCCGACGTTTTGAGGTCCATAAGGGTCCTTTTTTTGGTCCGATTGGAGATTTTAACATCTCAGACAAAAACGTGTGATTTCCACAATTGCTCAAATCGGTTCACTAACGGCTAAGATATGCGTTTTGAAAATAGCATTCCGACCTTGATTCCGACTGTTTGGGAGGCTTGGTTGTTGGAGTGTTGAATGAAATTTCTGGAGAAATTTAGGGGGTAATCTCTGTAATAGCTCTTAGTGACATTACAGAACTTTTTAAGAAAGTTAGGAGGAACTTCCGGGAGGGACTTTTGGAGGAATTCCTTATTGGAACATTCGGAGGATCGCCTGGAGAAAATATTGAAGGAATGATCTGTGAAACTATCGTAGGGAATCGTGAAGAACTCATGGTGGATCTGTGGCAATTTCTGGAGCAACTTTCAGTGGAATTCCTGAGGAAACTTCTGAAGGAATTCATGGAGCAACTTTCGTAAAAAAAATCTGTGGAACTTTTGGAGTGATTCCCGAAGCAACTTCTCAACGGATGACAATTCACAGTAAAAGGCTTTTTTGAGTTTGTATTAATAGACAATTAAACATCTGAGGGCGTGCTTTTGCTCCACCTGGTGACTCCATGAACAAATTTGGCTAAGCTTCGAATAAAAGTGAATGTGAAGCACATTGAAATTTTCGAAGAATTTCCCTCCTATGGATAAATTAACAAATTTTTCTCCTCTGGACAAAACTACAAAATAGACAACAAAATATAAATTAATAACCATTTAATTGCAAGGAAGATATCTATTTCAGCCTTATCCTAATCTCGTGCCATAAATATCTAGATGTACCAACCGAAGTCGCATTGCCAATTGTCGGTTAAAATCCGCCTTGAAGAATCCTTGCGGCGTGGAATTTGGCATTCTGCCTTTCCTATTTCGTTTGGTGCAGCTTTTTATTATGCTTGTTGGTAGAGGCAGCAACTAACACAACACCATTAACATCTAAAAAAATTTTTCAATATGTTTTTCCTGTTTTTATTATTATTTCAAATTACCTGCTTGACATCTTGATATCGTACGATCAAGAGCTCCCTAAGACAGCGCTACCAAAAGCGGGTGAGCTCAATAGGACTACTGGAGTATCGTCAAAGCAGTCATTGACGACAAGCAGCTGAGAGCAAAATCGGGTATGCGGAACAGAGGCGGCGGAACGATTGATTCGACGAGGAGTACAGATAGATACTGGAAATGAGGACGTAGCGCTGGTAACCGCCTTACGGCAAATCACCTGGTAGAATATAAAACACTAGCGGGTGGCCCCTAAATAGCGGGTATGAAAAGAATGGCTCGGGAAGAAAACTACAAAGAAGTACAGTTCAATATGATATACGTTGTATAAAGAGTTGGCCTTAGTCTTTAAACTTAGATTAATGAATAAAAGCATAAGGTCCGTGGTCCGCCGTGCGGCGTAGATTAATCTTGCAAGTATCACATGACCGTTGGACGGCGGCCATTTCCGGATGATGCTTCTGATCCTATTAATGAGTTGCTGCTTGTCTTTGGCCTTCCAATCACCTTTGAATACAATGGAGCTCGGTCTACTTAAAATCCTTCAACAGTTTTCGAAACATTTTCACGTTCAAAATTGTCCACCGTGTACTTTCCCCACGATCTTTGTACGCTTGAAAAAAAAATGTACAATGCGGCGCGCATCCTTCCTGTTTGACGGCATGTTTGAATCAACTGAACATTCGGTCGGGTCTGAGCTTGACGACCGACTGGCAAATAGCTTACACAACCTCACTTGATCAGTACAGTTGCTGATGAAGAATGTTCATTCATTTATTTAGTTAACATCTAAACAGATAACACTGAATCAACAATTTGACGCCACAATGCACGGTTCGAGGCCGCATCTCTCCATCCTCGGATACGCCCCACGCTCGCCAAGTCGTTCTGCACCTGGTCTGCCCATCTCGCTCGCTGCGCTCCACGCCGTCTCGTACCTGCCGGATCGGAAGCGAACACCATCTTTGCAGGGTTGCTGTCCGGCATTCTTGCAACATGTCCTGCCCATCGTACCCTTCCGGCTTTAGCTACCTTCTGGATACTGGGTTCGCCGTAGAGTTGGGCGAGCTCATGGTTCATTCTTCGCCGCCACACACCGTCTTCTTGCACACCGCCAAAGATGGTCCTAAGCACCCGTCTCTCGAATACTCTGAGTGCTTGCAAGTCCTCCTCGAGCATTGTCCATGTTTCATGTCCGTAGAGGACTACCGGTCTTATCAGCGTCTTGTACATGACACATTTGGCGCGGTGGCGAATCTTTTTCGACCGCAGTTTCTTCTGGAGCCCGTAGTAGGCCCGACTTCCACAGATGATGCGCCTTCGTATTTCACGACTAACGTTGTTGTCAGCCGTTAGCAAGGATCCGAGGTAGACGAATTCCTCGACCACCTCGAAGGTATCCCCGTCTATCGTAACACTGCTTCCCAGGCGGGCCCTGTCGCGCTCGGTTCCGCCCACAAGCACGTACTTTGTCTTTGACGCATTCACCACCAGTCCAACTTTTGTTGCTTCACGTTTCAGGCGGGTGTACAGTTCTGCCACCTTTGCAAATGTTCGGCCGACAATGTCCATGTCATCCGCGAAGCAAATAAATTGACTGGATCTGTTGAAAATCGTACCCCGGCTGTTACACCCGGCTCTCCGCATGACACCTTCTAGCGCAATGTTGAACAACAAGCACGAAAGTCCATTACCTTGTCTTAGTCCTCGGCGCGATTCGAACGAACTAGAGTGTTTGCCCGAAATCTTCACACAGTTTTGCACACCATCCATCGTTGCTTTGATCAGTCTGGTAAGCTTCCCAGGGAAGCCCAGCCTATTCATATTACGAATTTATTAACATGATAAAGAGTATCTTGATGTCAAAGTTCATTGTCAATTATCAGTTCAAATACTTCGTAAATGGTCGTAATCTGAATAGGCTATTAAAAAGTAAGGGTGACACCTCCTTGAAATGTCGTGCAGCAGGATAATGATGCGACTGGTTCTGTTCCCGTAAATAACCTTAAAACTTAAAACCCGTCATACCCCATTTAACCTTAAAACCCCATTTTATCCAAGCTAATGTAATAATATAGGGATTCATCGAATTTAGTCCGTTCGCAAAATCGTATGAGGTTTTCGCTAACTTGTAGGCTTGTAGCGCCACTCTCACGTGTGAGAGACCACCAGTCTGTTGATTTGCCCGACTTTCTTGAAACAATACCTCAGGGGAAATCCTTGAACGGTTGTTGGCCGAATCTTCCAAACCACTTGCCAAACCAACAGAAACCCAAACTCGCTCTGCTCAACCCTTTTTGCCCCTCGTACTCACTTGAGCTCGCTCAACCCAATACTCACTGACCGAAAAGGAATAGAAGTCTGAAATAACCAATCTACCAACGCAATGACTGAAACGTACGAGAACAGTGTGTTCTAAAACGGAAATGCTGCAAATAAAATCAATTGGCATCCAGATCTTCTAATTCAACTTTTATTTATAAAAACTTCATTCGGTTTGGACGAAAAGCTAAAGGGGCTTATGCTAACCTGAGAAACTATTCATGGCCATAATTACAATGTTTCCACGCACTTGCGCAGGATTTTCGTAGTGATGGCGGGATTTCGGCGGGTGCCGAAACAAATACTTTCCAGCGGCGTACCGAAGATGGGCGATCGCTGCTCCACAAGATGGCGGTGTGAGCTCGTGTGAGGGAGTGGCGGCTGGACTTCCGATTTTCGATCCTCGAGAGCGTCCGGAATACCGTTCCCTCGAGCTAGTAGCCCACTTTCCCTTGCGACGCGGCTTCACGAACCTTTCCGATTCACCAGGCGAGGACTAAAAGGAAGCTACCAACTCTTGGTTCAGATTCGGTCCAGCGTACGATAATTAGCGACGTACGGGGACCATGCTCTCGGAACCTGACCACCGGGGGTTGTAGCGTACGGGTGGTTCTACGACAGTTCTGGCGACTGTCGGGTCAGTTTCGCTCGACTGGCGAACTTCACTCCTCTCCATTTAGCTACCTCGAAAAGCGGTACACACGAGCTCGAATGGTCGCTCTGCGACCCTCAATAAAATCGACGGGAACCCCAAACTGACTCCGCTGGTCGCTTTCCGAATTCTAGCCCGTACAAAAAGCGCTTATGCGCTGGAAGTCCAACGCGAATGGCGAATGATAGTCAAAAACTAATTAAAATCTATTAACACGAATTACCTTTTTCCAAATAATTCCTCTGGCAAATGGAGTAGAATCACGTAATCGTCAGGCGCACTGACGGCAAATAAGCTGTATCTGGAAGACACCAAAAGATTACTTTTACATCACTTCACTTTTTTCAAACCACTGTTCTCAATTTTCTACCTTCGACAGACTTTGAAGGTGCACACGTTTCACTTTGAAAGTATTATTCTCAAACTCGGAACTGAAAAACCACGATACTTCTACTCCTCTAGTGCGAGCGAAGGACCTTGAAGGACAATTGCTTATTCTTAAACGATTTTCGAATGGCGATAGCAGTTTTGGCGCCTTCCTAGATTTAAGCAAATGGTTGAAAAAGAGCTCTATACTTTCAGGAGCCATTGCTACACTCACTGAAGCAGTATACCACTTTGCTCAGCTAAGGCACAAACCGTACGAAACATTTCATTACCCCAAGACAGTCAAGCAGTCAGGCAAAGACTGGTTATATTTTGGTCTCGCTTTGGACTTTGAATCGTCCAGCCGACTTAACGAATTCTAGCATTATTTTGCTTAAAAAGTTAAAAACGTCCAAAGCTAAATTAATTCAAATGAAATAAAATATATACAGAAAAGAACAAAAATAATTAACAATAATTAAGCTTTAATTCCTTCTAAATATTATTTTGTTTAATTTAATTACAATAATAAAAACTAATTTCAAAATTTATTTACAATTGATTTTGCTTAAAAAGATAAAAACGTCTAAAGCTTTTGATTTGTTTTTTAAATTTAATTCAAAATATCCTTCCAACATTACAGTTTCCAGTTGCGAAGTGCCGTTTGGCCGAAAACCATTAGGCCGAAAGTTATTTGGCCAAAACGGTCATACAGCCGAATAGGTAATTTGACCGAATAAGTCATTTGACTGAAAATACCGTTTGGCCGAAATGGTCGTTTAATAGAAAGGAGCATTTGGCCGAAAATGTCGTTTGGCCTCAATGGTCATTGGAAAAAAAGGATCACTGTAAAAAGAGAGAAATGAAGAGTAAGTGTAAGGCCTCTCACGTCTCAATGCTCACCGAAGTGGGAAGTGAGGAATAAGAAATTATGAGCGAGAAGTGAGACATCTTACTCCTTATTTCTCTCTGTGAAAGTGGTTACAGCGGAATGAGAAGTAAGATGCCTTAATTTTCACTCATCATTTCTCATTTCTCACTTCTTATTACGAAAAGTGAGAATCTTGAAATGAGAATTGAAAAATGAGCAATGAGGAATGAAAAGTGAGAAGTAATACGTGTAACCATTGGCAAAATCGTATGACACAAGGCCACCAAGCTCCCCTATAATTCAAAACACCTGCCAAATCACTAAAAACTAATCTCTCTATCTTTATCCCTTGATGCCCCTCGTACTCGCTTAAGCTCGTTCAACTCAATACTCACTTACCGAAGATAAATAGAAGAGTGAAGGGTTGTAGGACAAAAGGTCGAAGGTCAAAATGTCGAAAGAATAAAAGGTCGAAGGGTCAAAAGGCCAAAAGGACAAAAGGTCGAAACATAAAAACTGCATCAAAAGGTCGAAGGACAAAAGGTCGAAATGAAGACCCTTCGTTTTTCTTCCTTCTTTATTATTTTGTTTCCAGGTTAAAAGCTCTATTTTCTTTCTTCTTTCTTTTTCCTTCTCCCTTCTTCCTTCTTACTTCATATGCTTCTTTTCTTCCATTCTTCTTCCCTCTTCTTTCTTACTTCTTTCTTCCTTCCATATCTCATCTTCCTTATTTCTAACTTTTTCTTCTCTTTTTCTTCCTTCTTCCTCCCTTCTTTCTTTCTTTTTTCAGTTTTTCAGGGAACAGTTTTTCTTCCTTCTTTCTTCTTTCTTTCTTCACTCTTTTTGCCTTCTTTCTTTCTTCCTTCTTTTTTACTTCTTTTTTCCTTTTTTCTTCCTTCTTTCTCCCTTTTTTTCCTTCTTTCTTCCTTATTTCTTCCTTCTGTTTTCCTTCTTTCTTCCTTTTTACTTATCCTTCTTTGTTTTTTATTTTCCCCATCTTTCTTTCGTCCTTCCCTGCTTCTTCTGTCTACCTTCTTTTTTTGTTTCCTTGTGTCTTCCTTCTTCTACTTTCCTTCTAACTTCTTTCTTCCTTCTTTTTTTTCTTTCTTTCTGTCGCCTTTTTTATTTTTGTTTCTTTTTTCTTTCTACCTTCTTTCTTACTTGTTTCTTTCTTCCTTCTTTTTTAATTCCTCCGTTTTTTCTTCTTACTTCTTTTTTCCTTATTTTCCCTCCTTTATTTCTTCTTTCTTCTTTCTTTTTTCTCTCTTTCTTCATTCTTTCTCTCTTTTTTCTTTCTTTCTTCTTTATTCCTTTCTTTCTGCTTGTTTTTTTATTTCTTCCTTCTTTTTACCTTCTTTATTCATTTATTCTTTTTTGCTTATCTCTTCCTTTTCTCTTCTTTCATCCTTCTTTATCCCTTCTTTTTTCCTACTTCTTTTCTTTCTTCTTTCTTCTTCCTTTCTTCCTTTCTCCCTTTCCTCCTTTTTTCTTTCTTCTTTTTTTCCTTTTTACTTCCTTCTTTCTTACTTACTTCTTTCTTCTTTATTCCTTATTTCTTTTCTATTTTTCCATTCCCTGCGACTTGCTTCTTTCTTTTTTATGCTTCCTTGTGTCTTCTCTCCTTCTTCTTTCTTCCTTCGTCCTTCTTTTTGCCTTCTTCCATCTTACTTCTTCTTTCTTTCTTTTTTGTTCTTTTTTCTTCCTCTGTTCTTTCTTACCGTATATTTTTCCTCCCTCTTTCTTTCTACCTTTTCACTTTTCATTTTCATTGTTCCTTATATCACATTTCTCACTTGTCACTTTCTTCTTCTCATTTCTTTATTTTTACTTTTCACTTCTCACTTCTCACTCACTACTCACTATTCACTTCTCACTTATCACTTCTCACTACTCACTATTCTCTATTCACTTTTCACTTCTCACTAGTCACTTCTCACTTCTCATTTCTCACTTATCAATTCTCACTTCTCACTTTTCACTTCTTATTTACCTATTACCTATCATTACTATTTTCTTACGTCTCTCTTTTCACTACTCATTCCTTGTCTTTTTGTCCTTCGACCTTTTGACCTTCGACGTTATGATACAAATTCGACCTTTTGACCCTTCGACCTTTTGTCCTTTCGACCTTTTGGCCTTCGACCTTTTGACCTTCGACCTTTTGACCTTCGACCTTTTGACACAGATTCGACTGAATAAACGAGTTCATTCCGGCTGGACGACATACTAAATGGGCTTGGGCTTGACACAGGAAACTTTCATGGCCTTGATTTTAGGTTTCCCCATACCACCGCAGGATTTTTGTAGTGATGATGGCGGGGTGCAGAGGACGGGCGGTTTTCCGGCGGGGTGACGGGGACGACGATGATTCGTCACGTCTTTACCTACGAAGCGTTGAGCGGCTTGCCGGTGGGTGGTTGCTAATCCACAAGATGGCGTTGAGAGCTCGTGCGCAAAATGACCGAATAAGGTGCGGAGCGAGTGGCGACTGGACGGAAGACTTACGATTTTCGATCTTCAAGGGTTCATTTTGATTCAAGACCCGGCTTCACGTACCCTTCCGATTTACCGATTGGGGACGACTAAACGAAAGCTAGGTACTAACTCTCGGTTCGAGTTTGATCCACGTACGATAATTGGCGACTTTAAGCGTACTGGTGGTTCTACGACAGTTATGGGCTACTGTCGGATGAATTTCACTCGACTGACTAACGACTTCACTCCCCTCCTTTTAGCTAGCTCTAAAGGCGGTTTTAAGTGAACACACGAGCTCGAATGGTCGCTCTCAAAGAAATTTACAGGAACCCCAAACTGACTTCGCTGGTCGCTTTCCAATTTCCTGCGTGTACAAAAAAAATGCCGGTGCGCTGGAAGTCCAACGCGTATGGCGAATGTTTGTCAGACGATACACTATTCAACACAATTTTTATTATCATTTTTGTTCAAATAAATCCTCCGGCAAATGGAGTAATATCATAATAATAAAGTTAGCTACTGTCTGAAAAACACTTAGAGATTTATTTTACAACACTCCACTTTTGAAACCACTGCGCTTAATTTACTCTCGACTAACTTGAAGGTTCACGCATTTCACTTTTGAACAAACTCTAACATTTTATCGAAACTCCTCCTCTAGTGCGTGAAAAGCTATTTACCTCAATTACAACAATAAAAACTGAAATTTATTTACAATTAATTTTTCTTGAAAAAATGAAAAAACGTCTAAAGCTTTTGAATTTTATTTCAATTTAATCGAAAAAAACATTCATCGTTACAACTGCTCACTACTTATTTCTCACATTCCACTTCTCATTTCTGATTTCCCATTTCTCAATTTCTCATTTAGAACTAGTGACTACTTGCAGTCAGCAGTTAAAAATAATGAGTTAAATAAAAGGAGATGTTCCCCTTCTCAAAAATTATTCCTCATTCTCACTTTCCGCTCCTTACTGTGGAAAGTCTCATCCATCATCTCTTACTTCTCATTTCTCACTATTCGTAGTAAGCAGTGAGAAATGATGATTGTAAAGCGAGTGTAGTGAGCCTTCCAATGACATATTCCGTCGAACAACTTATTCGGCCAAATGACTTATTCGGCCAAACTACGCATTCGGCCAAATTACGCATTCGGCCAGACTTCCGTCGTGCGGGGCTTCTTTTGACAAATCGGGGGCTGCTTTGGACATTTAGAAACAAGAATTACAACGTTAACTACTCTCAAATTGCCATTATCACCATTCAGGTGCCTTGTTGATAGTTGGATGGCAACTTTTTGTTTCAAATTTGGTATTTTTTTCTTTTAGTTTTTTTTAGAAAATCAAAAATCCAAAGTAGCCCCCGGAGTCAAAAGAAGCCCCGCACGACGGTACTACTTTGACCAAATGACCTATTCGGTCAAAAGCCCTTTTTGGTCAAATGCCCTATTCGGTCAAATTACCTATTTGGCACAATTACCTTTCGGACGTATGTCCTAATTGGTCAAATGGGTTTCGGCCTAATGGTTTGTTTTGCCTAGTGAAATTCGGCCAAATGGCTTTCGACCCAATGAGTTGTGGCCGAACGGCCCTTCCCCATGTGTGACTTGTCGTCGATTCAACTTCCATTCCCAGTTGGAATATCCGACGACTGCGGGAGCAACAAGTTAGGTGCCTCACAGTGATTTAAGTTCATCTGTTTTACTCGTATACTTGAGTTCGTATGTAAGCCGGACAGGCCGGATAGGGATATTTGTTGTCTACGCCATTGGTGCAGGTCAAACTCCTCTGAGTAGCATACAAGTACGAGCTTGTGAACTATTAGCAAGGTTTTCTACAGTACGGTCCTTTGCAACATAGCCCTAGCATTTGAAACAGACCTGAAATAGTTGGCTAGTTAATGTCCATACCCTTTCCCTCAAATTGGCCTTACCGAGGATCTTTTCAGGTATGTGGTATTCAAGATCTCCGCGTAGCTCTTACCGTCATCTTTGACGATATTCACTTCACCTCTATATCTCGGGTTGGTTCTTTTCTTACCAGCCTCACCTTTGTCGAGTTTTTCAGGTCGAAAGCCTTCTGCCAGACCAACCTTCTGCCGCATATAAGTCAGTCATACGTCTTAGCGCCGACCCCTTTTCTTCGATCTTCGATCGAACAGCTCTATTTATGATTTTCGTCCGAGTAGCTTCATCAATTTTACCATCGAGTTGTTTTGTCTGTCCCGCGCCTCTTTATTCAATCCTTACAACATCCATTACATTAAACAATAGATGGGTCGATTGGGTTCAAAGTTTGTCTCCATCGATTTTTTTTTACTTTTCCACCACATTCACTTCAGTTTTAAATCAATCCGAAGGATGCATGTTCCGAAAGAAACGTCCCAAAATAAAGGAAACGGTTCCGGGAGGAGAAAGCACCCGAGCATCCCCGACAATTGCTTCCGCAATTTACTTCGCATATTACTTTCAAATTATCTTCCCCACCGACCGTTCGTTCTCGGAAAGCAGCACCCTATGACTGTGGTGGCTCGTGCTAGCGTTGTGCTATATTTGAGAATGACTTTTCAAATGATGAACCATTCGTTGGTTGGTTAGCTCGTTCGTCGTTTTTCACCTGCCTGGGGCTAGCTAAGCGTGTACAGTGGGAATAAAAGTGGACAAAAACCGCGTACGCAGCCCCCATGAACGAATGGCGATCTTCAAATGAACGGGAAGACGTCTGTATCATGCTTGCTCACTGTGCACCTGCGCAACTCTGCCTAACAATTAGTTGTTTGAATTGAACTAACAATGTACATGAAATTTCATTTGCAGTAACTTATATTGAATGAATACAAAATTTCAATCCTATAGCTTAAGTTGCAATTAGGGCTATAACTCAGGTATTAGTGGAGTTCAACCATCGAACTATCAGGCCGCGTTGTAGAAAACCCTTCACACTATAAGTTCTTCATTCAACAGATTTTGAAATTCAGCCGCTGAAATAAGTTACCGACAAAGTACTAAATGATTATATCTTGAATACGAAATGAACGAAAACATCCTTATGATCATTATTGACCACTTGGTTCATGTTTCCAAATCGCTTCTCTACGGTCCACATTTTAGTGAACCAAAAATCTTTAGAAACACGGGAGCCAAATTTTACCATTTTCTGGAACAACAATTCACCACCGTGCGCTGGCACTGGTGGGATGAAAGCATGCAAGCAAGGGCAGCTAAAGGAGGATGTCTCTAATTTTTCGACTTGCTTGATTACATACTGAAAAGCTGCTGGAGGTGGGAACAGCGCGCTTACCGGGAAATGCAAATGAAATACTAGAGACAGAACATTCGCCTTAGTGGCTTTAAGATTGGGCCGCCTTTTCACCATCATCGCCGTCGTCGTCGTCATCGTCGGCAGTGGCAGAGTTGATGAGCGTAATCAACGGTTTCTAAAATCATGGTTATTTCTGGTGAAATATTCAGGCAATATAAAATTTTACCATGGCCTCGGCAGAATTGCGGAACGAGGGTTAAACCAAATTGTGTCAGTTTCATCGACCACCGTTGCTACTTTGAAGGGCTGGCTTGGCAGACACTCTCGATTTGATAAGCCTAGCTTGGGAAGGGGTAGACACGGTGTGTGACGGTCCTGTCGCGCTGCAGCGAGCGACTTTTCCCTGAAAAGATGGAATAAATTTATGGTTTCATGATAATTGGGTGAAGTTTATTATAGAGATATTTTATGACGCACCTCGGCCTCCGAATCGTCTTCTCCAAGTGAAGCTCCGAATTACGTGAGGAAGGATGCCCAGAAAAGCTACTGAAATCAACATAATTTGAGGTTTATAACGACATTCGTTTTGAAAGTGTTTTTTGTAAGCCTCAGAAAGAAAGATTGTCGCGCTTACCGTGGAATACATTTTTAGGCATAATATTCGTTGCGCAGTCATCAACTCGCCATGGGTATAGCCCATTTACGACCATTGTTTATTAGCTGAGGGATATAATCTGAATAAATATTATTTAGATTAAATCCAATATTACTTTAAATGTCATAAAATTAGGAATGTTTTTTACACATTTGCATTCTAGATCCAATGCGGTTCTTTTTTCAGCTGTTAGATATTTAGAAGATTTTATGGATGATGAATCCACGTCAGCTGTTTACTATCATCTAGAAGAATCACCAACTTGTAGTTCACGAAAAGGTGTAAATGTAAGCATTGGCGTAAATAGGGAGGGGGCGGTCTAAGGGGGGCTTAGCCCTCTCTAGAAAAAAAAACAAATAGAACCAAGGATGTCATCGATCATTTAGTAATTTGCGTTCGATCATTTAGTAGTTTGTCAATAACTCATTCCAGAAGCTGAATTCCAAAATGTGTTGTATGGTTGACTTCTAGTGCGAAGGTTTTGCTATAACTCTGCCTAATGGTTCGTTGTTAGAATTCAATTAATAACGGAGTTATAGCGATAGTTGCAGTAACCTAAACTAAATGATTGGAATTTTGTTATCATTTAGTCTAAGTTACTGAAACTATAGCTATAACTCCGTTATTAGTGGAATTCATACAATGAATCGTTAGGCAGAGTTGTAGAAAAACCTTCGCACTAGAAGTGAATAGAACCCCGTAGGATTTTAAAATTGGTCAGCAGTGATATCAATTTTCAACATTTAGCATAGTAAATTACTAAAAAAAAGTTTGAAGACTAAAGTGTTATATGTTCACTCTATCAAAATGAAATGAGTGGAATGCAAATGAATTTGTTTTTTATTTCCAAGGAAGTTTCTTGTGTGGCAGTGAAACTGCAATTCGACATTGTTGTTTCATAAAGGCGAAAGTCGCAAACGTAAACAATTCCTTCGCCTACTAATTTCTCAACAACTAGGACCGCTTCCAGCTAACAACCACTTGGAACTGGTAGAGCTCCGATCCTTCTACCGAACGGAAGTGGAAAATACCGCCAGAAGTCTCTAATCTTTCTGAAATCGGCAGAAGAAGTCAATATTTATTGTTTACGTTTGTGACTTTCCCCCGTATGAAATAACAATGCCGAATTGATGTTAATTATGAATTTGTAATATCTAATCGATTTGAAAACATCGAAGTAAGCTTCATATGGGCAAGCCACCAGAGCCACCAAAATATCAATCAAAGCAATCGTGTGCTTCGCCAGCAGTCAAAGACATGCGGTCATCCATCACGGACTGGAGTGACAGATTTCCAGCAGACTTCAGCTTGACTCGGAGCATGATAATCTTCACAACTGCCATCAGCATCCGAGTAGGATTATCATCAGAATCCGAGAGGAATTCCCATCAGAATCCGAGAAGAAGTTTCATTAGAATCACTGAAGAATTCCTTTCATAGGGTTATGCGCTAATTCGTCCATGGCGCTAGCATTCGTCATATCAAATTCAAAATCACTAAATACTCGCGAATCGTAAACTAAAATAATGAACTAATCATCTGGCGAGATAGAAAAAAGTGTACACTACGATCTGCATTCATTTAAATTACATTCCGGTGTTACTTACTTGAAATACAGTTAAATTTAACTTTGCGGCTGTGACTTTTGCATAATTTCCTACGTTATCCGAAGTGACGAAGGAAAATCCAGTTCGTTCACTGCTGTAGAAGACGCGCAACACCGTCACCAAAATCAACGTAATTCACTAATTTTCACCGCACTTTTCCACATAAATTTCTCACTGCGCACTAAATAAAAGCAATGTTTATTGCTCAAGTGAATAATAATTGCAAAATAACTGCCGGAAGGCGTTGAAATGATCTGTTTTTTCAAACTTTAGAGCGTTTGAAATTTATTTTCTTCGTCGCCTTGTTTATAGTCGAAAAACGCGTTGCCAAATTGGCGGTTTGAACTGAAATAATCTTATGTTACACATCTGATAATACATCATGCAGTCAACAAAAGTGGGTTTTTCAATTATTTTCCGCTAGTGTAATAAAAGAAAAGTCTTCCAAATAAATATTTTTCATACATACTCGTCATTCACACTAAAATTTTCTACTATTCCAAAAGTTTGAAACAGGAGAAATAATTTCATAACAGAAATCTGTTGGCAGCACTACCCACGTACATGTTAAGCATGTGTGTTAGTTGTTTGACAGACTGAGGCATTTAACTGAATGGCAGCACAATCGAAACCATTTTTATGCGGTCGAAATGGGATTGCAATAGGAAATTTTTGTTAAATGGAACCGAAAATAAACTTTTAAGTATGACTTTCAAAATTGACCGAAATGATAGTTATTCTGCATGAAGTCACAGATAAGTCGTCCAGTTATCCAAGAAATGGCTTGAGCTCAGGAACAAAGATTTGCAGTCCTGTTTTAAGTATGGTACATGCTCCTCGTGGTACAGAGAAAGAAAACGAAGATGATCAATTTTCCGGTTTCAAATATGGTATATGCTCTCTGTAGTACAAAGAACAGAATGCGTTCACTGCATATGTTCTTGGTCATCCAAGAAAACCCTGGAGTAAGGCCTTTCGATCTACACATGTAACGGGAGATCACTTTTCCGGTTTCAAATATGGTACATGCTCTCTGTAGTACAAAGAACAGAATGCGTTCATTGCATATGTTCTTGGTCATTAAAGAAATCCCTGGAGTAAGGCCTTTAGATCTACACGCGTAACTGAAGATCAATTTTCCGGTTTCAAATGTGGTACATGCTCTCTGTAGTACAAAGAACAGAATGCGTTCACTACATTTGTTCTTGGTCATCCAAGAAATCCCTGGAGTAAGACCTTTCGATCTACACGTGTAACTGAAGATCACTTTTCCGGTTTCAAATATGGTACATGCTCTCTGTAGTACAAAGAACAGAATGCGTTCATTGGATATGTTCTTGGTCATCCAAATATCCCTGGCGTAAGCCCTCCCGATCTACACGCGTAACTGAAGATCAATTTTCCGGTTTCAAATGTGGTACATGCTCTCTGTAGTACAAAGAACAGAATGCGTTCACTACATTTGTTCTTGGTCCTCCAAGACATCCCTGGAGTAAGACCTTTCGATCTACACGTGTAACTGAAGATCACTTTTCCGGTTTCAAATATGGTACATGCTCTCTGTAGTACAAAAGAACAGAATGCGTTCATTGCATATGTTCTTGGTCATCCAAAAATCCCTGGAGTAAGGCCTTCCGATCTACACGCGTAACTGAAGATCAATTTTCCGGATTCAAATGTGGTACATGCTCTCTGTAGTACAAAGAACAGAATGCGTTCACTGCATATGTTCTTGGTCATCCAAAAAATCCTTGGAGTAAGGCCTTCCGATCTACACGAGTAACTGAAGATCAATTTTCCGGTTTCAAATGTGGTACATGCTCTCTGTAGTACAAAGAACAGAATGCGTTCACTACATTTGTTCTTGGTCATCCAAGAAATCCCTGGAGTAAGGCCTTTCGATCTACACGTGTAACTGGAGATCAATTTTCCGGTTTCAAATATGGTACATGCTCTCTGTAGTACAAAGAACAGAATGCGTTCATTGCAAATGTTCTTGGTCATCCAAGAAATCCCTGAAGTAAGGCCTTTCGATCTACACATGTAACTGAAGATCAATTTTCCGGTTTCAAATATGGTACATGCTCTCTGTAGTACGAAGAACAGAATGCGTTCACTGCATATGTTCTTGGTCATCCAAGAAATCCCTGGAGTAAGGCCTTCCGATCTACACGCGTAACTGAAGATCAATTTTCCGGTTTCAAATATGGTACATGCTCTCTGTAGTACAAAGAACAGAATGCGTTCACTGCATATGTTCTTGGTCATCCAAGAAATCCCTGGAGTAAGGCCTTCCGATCTACACGCGTAACTGAAGATCAATTTTCCGGTTTCAAATATGGTACATGCTCTCTGTAGTACAAAGAACAGAATGCGTTCATTGCATATGTTCTTGGTCATCCAAGAAATCCCTGGAGTAAGGCCTTTCGATCTACACGTGTAACTGAAGATCACTTTTCCGGTTTCAAATATGGTACATGCTCTCTGTAGTACAAAGAACAGAATGCGTTCATTGCATATGTACTTGGTCATCCAAGAAATCCCTGGAGTAAGGTCTTTTGATCTACACGCGTAACTGAAGATCAATTTTCCGGTTTCAAATATGGTACATGCTCTCTGTAGTACAAAGAACAGAATGCGTTCACTGCATTTGTTCTTGATCATCCAAGAAATCCCTGGAGTAAGGCCTTTCGATCTACACGTGTAACTGAAGATCAATTTTCCGGTTTCAAATATGGTACATGCTCTCTGTAGTACAAAGAACAGAATGCGTTCATTGCATATGTTCTTGGTCATCCAAGAAATCCCTGGAGTAAGGCCTTTCGATCTACACATGTAACTGGAGATCACTTTTCCGGTTTCAAATATGGTACATGCTCTCTGTAGTACAAAGAACAGAATGCGTTCACTGCATATGTTCTTGGTCATCCAAAAAACCCCTGGAGTTAGGCCTTCCGATCTACACGCGTAACTGAAGATCAATTTTCCGGTTTCAAATATGGTACATGCTCTTTGTAGTACAAAGAACAGAATGCGTTCACTGCATTTGTTCCTAATCATCCAAGAAATCCCTGGAGTAAGGCCTTCCGATCTACACGCGTAACTGAAGATCAATTCTCCGGTTTCAAACATGGTACATGCTCTCTGTAGTACAAAGAACAGAATGCGTTCACAGCATATGTTTTTGGTCATCCAAGAAATCCCTGGAGTAAGGCCTTTCGATCCACACGTGTAACTGAAGATCAATTTTCCGGTTTCAAATATGGTACATGCTCTCTGTGATTAAAATAACAGAATGCGTTCACAGCATATGTTCTTAGTCAACCAAGAAATCCCTGGAGTAAGGCCTTTCGATCTACACGCGTAACTTAAAATCAATTTTCCGTTTTCAAATATGGTACATGCTTTCTGTAGTACAAAGACCAGAATGCATTCACTGCATATGTTCATGGTCATCCAAGAAATCCCTGGAGTAAGGCCTTTCGATCTACACGCGTAGCTGATGATCAATTTCCCGGTTTCAAATATGGTACATGCTCTCTGTAGTACGAATAACAGAATGCCCTCACATCATATGTTCTTGGTCATTCAAGAAATCCCTGGAGTGAGGCAATTTGATCTACACGCGTAGCTGAAGAACAATGTTCCGATTTCAAATATGGTTCATGCTCTCTTCATATTCATATAAAATCGGCTAAGGATTACTATAAGAAAAGTTGTCTAATGTTTTTCTTAGCTTTTGTGCATACACATACACATACACACACACATACACACATGCATACAGTTCGTTGAGCTGAGTTGATTGGTATGTAACACTATGGGTCTCTGGGCCTTCTATGAAAAGTTCGTTCTTGGAGTGAAATGATAGCCTTTCGGTACAACTTTGTTGTACGAGAAAGGCAAAAATAATAGGTACATTATATATTCAAAACAGGCCTTCAGATCGTTGGTTGCGCGTGTCGATCTGAAATGATCCACTTCGGGTATTTCTTGGATATCCGCGAACGGCTTTCATACGCAGATTCTGTTACTGTGAAACCTCCATGATTCGATATTAGAGGAACCTTACATTTACAAAACCATCTTGTAGATCATTGGTTATGCATGTAGATCTGAAGGCTTCCATTTCAGGTATTTCTTGGATAACCGCGAACATCTTCCATACGCAGATTCTGTTATATGTACCACAATGGGCATATTGCATTTACAAAACAGGCCTGTAGATCATTGGTTACGCGTGTAGATCTGAAGGCCTTCACTTCTGGTATTTCTTGGATAACCACGGACGTCTTCGATACGCAGATTCTGTCATACGTACTACAATGGGTACATTACATCAACAAAACAGGCCTGTAGATCATTGGTTACGCGTGTAGACCTGAAGGCCTTCACTTCAGGGATTTCTTGGATAACCGTGCATATCTTCCATACGCAGATTCTATCATATGTACCACAATGGGTATATTACATTTACAAAACAGGCCTGTAGATCATTGGTTACGCGCGTAGATCTGAAGACCTCCACTTCAGGTATTTCTTGGATAACCGAGAACGTCTTCGATACGCAGATTCTGTTATATGTACCACAATGGGTACATTACATCAACAAAACAGGCCTGTAGATCATTGGTTACGCGTGTAGACCTGAAGGCCTTCACTTCAGGGATTTCTTGGATAACCGTGAAGATCTTCCATACGCAGATTCTATCATATGTACCACAATGGGTACATTACATTTTCAAAACAGGCCTGTAGATCATTGGTTACGCGCGTAGATCTGAAGACCTCCACTTCCGGTATTTCTTGGATAACCAAGAAAATCTTTCCTACGCAGATTCTGTTATATGTACCACAATTGGTATATTACATTTACAAAACAGGAACACGCGATCATTGAATACGCGTGTAGATCTGAAGACCTCCACTTCAGGTATTTCTTGGATTACCGCGAACGTCTTCGACAGGCAGATTCTGCTATATGTACCACAATGGGTACATTACATTAACAAAATAGGTCTGTAGATCATTGGTTACGCGTGTAGATCTGAAGGCTTTCACTTCCGGTATTTCTTGGATAACCGCGAACGTCTTCCATACGCAGATTCTGTTATATGTACTACAATGGGTACATAACATTAAAAAAACAGGCCTGTAGATCATTGGTTACGCGTGTAGACCTGAAGGGCTTTACTTCAGGGATTTCTTGGATAACCATGAAGATCTTCCATACGCAGATTCTATCATGTGTACCACAATGGGTATATTTCATTTACAAAACAGGCCTGTAGATCATTGGTTATGCGTGTAAATCTGAAGGCCTCCACTTCTGGTATTTCTTGGATAACTGCGATTGTCTTCCATACGTAGATTCTGTTATATGTACTACAATGGAAACATTACATTTACAAAACAGGCCTGTAGATCATTGGTTACGCGTGTAGACCTGAAGGCTTTCACTTCCGGTATTTCTTAGATAACCGTGAAGATCTTCCATACGCAGATTCTGTTATATGTACCACAATGGGTATATTACATTTACAAAACAGGCCTGTAGATCATTGAATACGCGTGTAGATCTGAAGACCTCCACTTCAGGTATTTCTTGGATAACCGCGAACGTCTTCGACAGGCAGATTCTGCTATATGTACCACAATGGGTACATTACATTAACAAAATAGGCCTGTAGATCATTGGTTACGCGTGTAGATCTGAAGGCTTTCACTTCCGGTATTTCTTGGATAACCGCGAACGTCTTCCATACGCAGATTCTGTTATATGTACTACAATGGGTACATAACATTTAAAAAACAGGCCTGTAGATCATTGGTTACGCGTGTAGACCTGAAGGGCTTTACTTCAGGGATTTCTTGGATAACCGTGAAGATCTTCCATACGCAGATTCTATCATGTGTACCACAATGGGTATATTTCATTTACAAAACAGGCCTGTAGATCATTGGTTATGCGTGTAAATCTGAAGGCCTCCACTTCTGGTATTTCTTGGATAACTGCGATTGTCTTCCATACGTAGATTCTGTTATATGTACTACAATGGAAACATTACATTTACAAAACAGGCCTGTAGATCATTGATTACGCGTGTAGACCTGAAGGCTTTCACTTCCGGTATTTCTTGGATAACCGTGAAGATCTTCCATACGCAGATTCTGTTATATGTACCACAATGGGTATATTACATTTACAAAACAGGCCTGTAGATCATTGGTTACGCGTGTAGATCTGAAGACCTCCACTTCAGGTATTTCTTGGATAGCCGCGAACATCCTCCGTACAAATATTCTATTCAATGTTTCACAATGTACACATATCATATTCAGAACAGGCCAATATTAATTGAATTTATGTCATTTTTATTTAACACGGTATGATACCGCATAAAAAACTACTTTGGTGTACTTGCAGAAATCGCACACCAATACCAACAGATTTATTTGACAGCAATCCATCGAGTTTCAGACTGGACGAATGAAAATTCTCATGGACGTAAACAGATTTTCATACGACAAATTTGAAAAATTTGAAGGGTATTTTTGATTGCCGATTCTCAATAAACTATGATTTGTTCAATGCGCTAATAGTACACAATGAAAACTAGGAACTCTAAAATACGTGTTACAAACAACTTAGTTAGAGTAAGTAGTTGGGCTGGCGTATAAATTAGATTTGAAAACCAAGCACTACCTACTACGACGGGAATTAGCTCACTACCCTAATCATCGAAGTATTCCAACCGGAATCTAGAAGAATTAACACCGCATTACTTGTGGTATCGTTGAGGGATACTCTTGGGAATCTGTGGGGGATATCCTTCATACTCCATGGAGGATTTGTTTCATAATCTATCGTTGATTTGCTTCAAAATTTCTCCGGAATCGTTTAAAGATTTGTTCCGAAATCGTTCGGAGATTTGCTTCAGAATTCCTTAACGATTTGTTACAGAATACTTCGACGATTTTCTTCGGAATCCCTTTGATGATTTGTTTTGCAATCCCTCGACGAATTGCTTCGGAACTCCTCGAAGATTTAGTTCGGAATCTCTCAACGATTTACTTCGATTTGCTTCGAAATCCCTCGATAGATTGCTTTGAAATCCTCCTACGATTTGGTTCTACATCCCTGGCACATTGCCTACAACATACTCGGAACATTCACGTTAGAGTTCCTGGAAGATATCCGACGGAATCTGTTGAACATTCCCGTTGGAACACCTGCCATATTCCCGTCGAATTCCTGAAAGGTTCTCTGAAATATTTCTGTCCGAATCCCAGGAACAGTTCCGTTGGGATCTCTGGAACATTTCCGTCGGAATCCCTGCAATATTCCCGTTGAGATGCCTGAAATTTTTCCTTCAAAATTCCTGCAGGATTTCAGTTGACATCCTGGGAGGATTTGTAATCCCTGGAACATTCCCGTCGGAATCCCCGGAGGAATGCCTAGAAGTTCTGTTCGGTATGCTTGGAGGATTCCCGTCGGAATCCATGAAGGAATGTTGCATTTTTTTGTCATTTTAGACAGATAGATTATTCATGGAATATGCAAAAATATCCACTGCCTACCGGTGGGAACCTGACGTTGATCCGTCACATATTGTCCTTGGACAATTTTGTACTACACTTGGACGCAATAGCCCATACGCTATCAATTTGAGTCGTTGTAGCAATCATCGGCTGGTAATAAAACACACTTCGAAACTGTGGGCTACAACAAATGAGCACGTGCTTGAGAAAAGAATATATGGACGAGTGTGATTGATCCACAATTGCCTTAGGTGGTTGAACTGTATTTTTCACATTACCACTATGATAACTTAGTGAGGTAAAATGATCGAGAATTTTTTGAAAATAACCTTCATGCGAATACATATTTGAAGCGTCTCCATCCGACGCGCGCTCGTGATTCTGCCAAGAACGGCAATTTTCTGCTGTCGCCAAACGATTTATTTGCACTTTGCACAAAACTCGTCTCGCCTCAACATTCCCTGAAAAGAATCTATTGATTTCCAACAATTTTTTTTTTTTGAATCACTAACATCAACTACTGAATAGACATTTGATCTTGCATACAGACATCAAACATAAATACAGACATTCTACAGACTTTTGGTTGAAGTTACAGACTATTAAGGTCACTCCTGACGGAGTCCAAGATTAAAAGTGCTCGCGTTTTCGGGGGTACACCACTCGATACGGAAGCAACGCACAACTGTCATTTTTATTATATCACGCATGCTGCGACGCAGCAAAGCTAAATCAACAAAAATGACAGTTGTGCGCCGCCTCTGAATCGAGTGGTGTGCCCCCGAAAACGCGAGCACTTTTAATCTTGGATTCCGTCAGGAGTGACCTTAAAGACATTTTTGTTTTCGAAAAGTTTTGACTTCCAAGCAGAATTCTGTTGGGTTTTAAAACAAAACCATTTAAGGTTTTCCGAAATACTTTCGAGATTTCGCACGGAATTATATATGGTTGCCGAACGGAATCATTTTGAATTTCCGAGTAGAGCCTTTTAGGCTTCTGGACGGAGTCTTTTTGGGTTCCGAACAGAATCCTTATAAAATTCCAAACGGAATCTTTCTTTGGTTCCTTTCGGAAACCCAAAAATATTCAATTCAGAAACTTCTTATTTCTGTTGGACTTCCAAACAACAGCATTTTAGGATTCCAATCGGAATACTTTTGGACTTCCGAAAGGTATAATTTTGTACTTTCTATTGGTGCCTTCTGGACTTCTGATTGCATTTATTTTTGCTTCTTATCAGGGGATTCCAAGTAGAATCCTCATAGGGGCTTCGAACGGAATGCTAAGATTTTCTACAGATGTCCTAAAAGGATTTTGTTCGGAAGTGCAAAAGAAAACGGTTGGAAAACCCAGAAATGTTCCTTTCGAAAGCCCGAAAGAGTTCCTTTGGGAAGATCAAAAGATCTTCGTTTTTTGAAACCAAAACAGGCTGTTTCGTTCTCTGTGTTTCCGATCGGATTTTTCAGGCTTCCGAAAAGAATCCTTTTATGCTTCTAAACAAGATTCTTTTGGGATTCCGAACCGAATTCTTTGGGGCTTCTGAATGGAATTTTGTTGGGCTTCCAAAAGAAATTATGTTAAACTTTCAAACGGAAAGTCTAAAATCTTTCGAAAAGAATACTTTTGGACTCCTGAGTGCAATTTTTTTCAGCTTCTGTACAAGAAATACCGAACCTATATTAATTTGGGATTCCGAACGGAATGCTTCTGGGATTTCTTTCGGCAACCCAAAAAGATTGAGAATCCAAAAACGCAAAAGGATTCGGTTTGAAAGCCCAAAAGAGTTATTTTCGGAAGACCAACGCCAACGGTTCTCCGTTTGAAAATCTAAAAGAAGCTTTGGTCCGTTCTCTGGGTTTCCGAACGGAAATATTTCTTTCGTGCCTACACTCCGAACAGAATTCTTTTGGACTTCCGAACGAAATTCTTTTGGGCTTTTGAACGAAACTTCAGTTAGAAGATTGCATTTTATCATACATATTGATAAGAAAAATATTTAGAGCTTTTTAGTAGAATGCCTTCCCTTTAGTCACTATCTCATCTAATGCCACCGCTTGATAGTAACTTTATAGAACCGTAACTCATCCTCAAGAGTAAGGGCGACATTTTGATTGTTGTAACCTTGATATTCGTCTAAATCGTCTCGGAGCTACACAGAAGGTGGCGCGTGGACCCGAGGGATGGCTAGTTCAGGCGCAAATAAAAGGTGGTCTAAGGGTTCGGAGTCGGCTTCATGGGTCATACCGGTGCCCTGTGGTCGAACTCGATCTTTTATCGAACAAGTGGTCGCGCGAAGAACAACATGGTATCGTCGCTTTCGCGGCGTCGGTCAACCGGGCGGGTTCCGAGCCCGAGGACGGAAAGGGGTCCTCATCAAGGCTGGGGCAGGCGTAGGCACCGCGTCGGCAAGTCCCTCTGTGTGTTGGCGAATAGGCCCTATCGCAGAGAGGTCAATTTGAGATGCACGCGGCATCATCATTCTTGATACCAGCCGTGCAGAGGGAAGCAGGCGCGAAGTCGACCCTTCCCACCTTCCGAGGGCGTGGTAAGGTCACATGGAAAGCCAGCAATGCGCTGGCACGATACCATGGTGTTCTTCTAAAAAAGCGAGTCACGATGTTCGATGCTGCACAGGACACGCAGCTAACCTCGAGGGTGCGTTGTGCACTGACCACCCTTTGAAGCATTACTTTCTGGTTGTACCGAAGGGAAGATGGGTTTGGCGGCAATGAAACGGTTTAGCGGGTCGGGGATGAAGTCCTGCCTCCCTCGTTTAAGTGCTGCTGATGCTGACAACGACGACCGCACAACCCTCGCGCCGTCGGTGGAAATAAAATGTCCTTTCATCAACATCACCGATGCTCATGCTGGGACCGCTATTCGCGACATCTCGAACGAAAACGCTCGCGCGCGTGGTGGGAAAGCAGCTTTCTTGTAATCAATAGAGAAGGCTCATTAGTCCCGCCTCTTTGTTAATCAGTATGGGTGCAAATAATATTTGCAACCGTAATAGTCGACAAAGGGGCGGGGCTACAGAGTTTATTTTGTTGATTATAAGAAAGCTGCATTTGCGCGCGCGAGCTATGATGTCGCAAGATGTCGCAAAACGTGGAGAGCTGTCTCGTCATCGGTATCGGCAGAGTTCCTCCCGTAAACTTTATATCCTTCGATGACGTGAGTCGTGCCCTTCATTATTCAAGCGAAACAAATATGATTTGCACTTTGAATACATTTCTTTCTTTTAAGCCTTTTTTTATAAAATGGCGGAAGAACCGATTTGTTTTCAATGATGCGCCTTCCCAAACACTACCAGCAACAAAACCAAGAGCACAATCAATGGATAAGGCCGAATTTGGTGTCGCAGATCGTTATCACATAAATTATTATACTGTACTGTATACTGTCTCTGGCCTGTAGTGCGTGTACAAGACCCCTGTTTCATGTGGCCCTTAGAAAAACCGTTGCTAACATTTAGATGTTATGTGAAAAGAAAAATATACTCGCTGACCCACCAACGACCTACTAAAAAATTCTCAGTCCTATGCCCATGCAATCCTGGCAATAAGGTTCTTTTTACTCATATTACCCCCTGAGAGTGTACTAAAACGCTGAAAAATTGACGTATCATTTAAATATCTGCAAACTTAACACGTATGTATGAGTTGAGCTGTGGCACGTAACTAGTAATATTTAACCTGTAATTTGAAAAACATTTCCGGGCTATATTTCCGAAGGAACTCCTGGCAAAAATATAAAATAGTTTTTGAAACGATACTTGGAAAAAAAATAAGAACTTTATTGGATTTCTTTTTAATTTCTTCAGGAATTCTTTCGAAAATTCCTATAGTTATTTGTTTTGTTCGTTCTGAAAAGTCCCAATGTAATTCCTTCGAAAACTCCTTTTTCAAATTCCAGGTTCTGTTTCAGAAATTTCTTCGAGAATTTCACCTTTTTTCAGAAATTCTTCCATGCATTCCTCCTCTCTATTCAAGAAAATCCTCTCTTAATTCCTTTGAAAATGTCTTGAAAATGTCATGAGGCCCGTTTCAAAAGTGGTACATTCCCCTTGTGGTGCATAGAATAGAATGCGTCCATTTCATAGGTTTATGGTCGTCCAAGAAAACCCTGGAAAAAGGTCTTTAGATCTACATACGTAACCAGAGATCTTTCGGCCTGTTTCAAAAGTGGTATATTTATGCTCTTTGTGGTACATAGGATTGAATGCCTTCATTGCATATTAAGGAGGTTGATCCACAGACCAGAGTTAATAGACTATCTGGACCAATGACAATAACAAGAACTACTTGGAATGTAAACATATACCAAGAAGGGGTCAAACAACTTGTTTATTCTTCAATAACTGCCTTGATTACGGAGATTGATCCACAGACCTTGATTCTATGGAGTTCGTAGACTACCTGGAGCCCACGACAACAACAAGTACCACTTGGAATTCAGACATTTACCAAGAAGAGGTCACACAACTTGTTTATTCTTCAATAACTGCTTCCATTACGGAGGTTGATCCACAGGCCTTGACACTATGGAGTTCCTTCTTTTTCTTCTTATTGACATTGCATCCTCACATTGGGACAGAGCTGCCTCGCAGCTTAGTGTTCATTAAGCACTTCCACAGTTATTGACTGCAAGGTTTCTAAGCCAGGTTACCATTTTTGCATTTGTATATCATGAGGCTAGCACGATGATACTTTTATGTCCAGGGAAGTCGAGAAAATTTCCAATTCGAAAATTACCTAGACCGGCACCGGGAATCGAACCCAGTCACCCTCAGCATGGTCTTGCTTTGTAGCCGCGCGTCTTACCGCACGGCTAAGGAGCTAGGAGTTCCTAGACTACCTGAGAGTCACGACAACTACTACAACCACTTTGAATACAAACATGTACCAAGAAGGGGTAGCACAATATGTTTATTCTTCAATAACTGCCTCCAGGTTGGTTGATTCGAAGACCTTGACTGTGTGGAGTTCGTAGAGCATGAGCATGAGCATGATTGACCGCCCACGGTTGCTACTCCGTTATTGCCAGGTCAGCTGTAATTACACAGAGAACCAACAGATGATGTTTGGGACTAACATCATCCTCAATGTATAAGAACTGGTGACCCAAAAATAAGCAATACCAGCGCCGGCCGTGTCCGAATGCAGGTCAATTGAGGAATGGGTAGGATAATGTTGACTCGCTCGCTTTGATAGAAGCCGACGAGTCATCTGCACTTCCACGAGAAATCACTGGGATGTTGGATATATGGGGTAGGGAGTGTGGCAGGGTTCGTTTTGGTGAACGGTATGCCGTGTATAGCGTGTAGTTTGATCGATGAAAACAAAACTAATAATTTTAATTTAAGGCCGCACAAAGCAGAACTAAATTTCGGTGACCGGCTGATCGTTCTGCTTACCGCACAAAGCAGAAAAAAAATTTCGATGACCAGCCGATCGTTCTGCTTCCCGAAGAAAATATGTCTGGACGCGATATAAACTTTAACTTTCTAATTAATTTACACACCCGCACTACGCAGAACAAAATTTCGGTGACCGGCCGATCGTTCTGCTTACCGCACAAAGCAAAACACAATTTTGATGCCGGCTGATCGTTCTGCTTAATGAAAAAACATGGACGCGATCTACGATCGTTCTACGTCCTACAAAACACGAACAAACCGGCACTGATTGTTTCAATTTCTTATTAATTTATCCGCCCGCACAACAGAACCGGACATTTAGATAATCGCGCGATTACTTACCTGGATTTCCAGAGCACAAATTACTCTCCTACCAGTAACTCACCATTATATTTGCATTGAACAGAACACATCGAGCTAGGGAGATGTAGAAAACAAAAGTTTATGTTGATTGAAGGGACCGTGAAAACCATCGATATATGGAGAGATATCTAGATACAGAACTTCGATATGTGGAGAGTTGACTGAACAATATTTTTAGCATTTTCTTATCTGATATTTTAGAATCGGTGTTTAATTTTTCATCAATCGCTTGTATAAAGAATCAACCGCTCAAAGTGGGCGATAGGTAATTTTAATTTTTGGTAAAGCGCATATGTTATAAACAAAAACTAAATGAAAGAGGCCAATCCCACATGATGTTATTATGACAAAATTAGATATAATATGGAAAAAATATATATAATATAGTTGCATTGCGGATTTGGACCGTAAACAGTTTTAATTTATATATTCGATAGGGATTATAAAACAGCCAATTGCTCAAAAGGTACAGGCGACGCAAAGTATTAGAGATTTGCGACAAAGATAGGAATGGATTAATCACTATTATAATGTCCTCCACGGTGTAGCTCTTTAAGGGATTTAGCATGAGCAATAACCGTTTAAAGGCGTTGCTTAAAGTTGAGCTAAGAAAACCGTTGGCATCAGGTATCTCTAGTCGTGGAATGCACCAAAATGTAAGTTTGTATTTCTGATGGCAGAGGGAAAATAAGAACGACTCAAACTGTACAAGTGTACAAGGCTTGTGCTGCCCCCGACCACGTTAATATATACCAATTTGAAAGGTACCAACTCACCGAATAAATCCTTTAAAATAGTAAATCCAGTAAATTAGAATAAATTCATATGACAACCGGCAACTTTCAACACAATAACTCGCGGAAACTACTTAAACTACAATTATGCATTTTTGACTGTAGCAGCCAACATCTTAAAACGGACGGATAATCATTTAATTCATTAAGAAATTTGCTAAATATTGGACATCGGCTTTTGAGTAACAGAACGTCTGATTCCTGATTCTACTAAATTTTAGCAATTTTCTATGTTATCCAACATAAGCCGCTTCATTGTGTTCATAGTCCTCTCATTGCGTTTCAGGGATTATGGATAAATGCAACTCTAAATATATTTTGTTGTTATAGAAATGCTGGATGAAGTGTGAAGTGACGGATTTTTACATAGTATCGGTTTGACTTGTATTTCCCCCAGTCACCCCAGGTTCTTCGATGAGTTATGGCCGTGAAGCATAAGTGTATAGAAGACAGAATATAATTTCGAACTGCATAAATATGAAAGAGCGGTAGGTACAATGAAAAGTCCAGTTGGCAAACAGAATCGGAACATATACCGTGTTGTACAACTTATAAAATAGTTGGATCTCACCAGGTACTGAGTGTTTCCCAGCACAATCCTGCTCCCATCCAGTTTATTGGTTTGGAGTTCCAACAAACCATCTTCCTGGGCTGCAATCATATTGCTTCTATCATTCAATGCTTCGCCTTGATTCTTCACAGCACATCACAGCAGATATAAGCGATTTTAAGGCAAAAAGATATTTAAAACAGTTCGAAAAACAAAACATTTAATAAAAAGCCCAATATCCTATGAAAATGACTAGTGAAGAACAATTTTCAGTCATCCAAACGTATTCTAAATCGCGGATCGTTGCTAAGAAAAATTCTACAGACAAAATTTGACACCTCCAATCACTCGCGGCACACTACGATCACTTCCCTTGACTGTGTGGAGTTCGTAGACAGGAAATACCATTTCACATGCAAGCATAAATTCTGTTCCTAGAACATCCGCAGTACTTAGATCATATAAGAACAACTTCCGAAACTAATCCCAATTAGTCTCATATAAGTGCTTGAAACTTTTTTAACGAGCGTATAGGGTGAAAAAATAGGGGGCGTTATTTCGAATTTGGAGCGTAAAACAGAGGGAGCGTTATTTTGAATTTTGAGCGTAAAAAGAGGGGCGTAAAAAAGAGGTTTTACAGTACAACAAAGTTGTACCGATAGGCTATAGGTTTACCTATGTTTCGAAATGGACAAATTGATATGAAACTGTCGAAAAAGATTCCACGTGTCTTGGAAAGACTAAAACCCTCAACCTCCTACTCTCTAGACCGCTTAAAGGTCACGTTTGCGGAGAAGCCATCAGAATCCGAGTACCAACCTCCACCGCGGTTAGCTCTTGTTTTGTAAATTAAATATCTTTCGGAAGCTTGATTTGCCCAATCTCCACATGTGCTTTACTGTTGTTTATCCACAGTCAAGCGAGCCCACCGTGTTTATTATCCGAGAATATCACACTCTATGCCCCCAAAAACGGGTTGGGCGGATTTCTATATAGTTTGAATCTTTTTTGACTGGTTTACATTTGTTCCCAAATCTCAAATAACTGTTAATGATGGCGCTTTTAAATTCCATATATCCTGAGATATCAAACAAAACTGGTTGACCCATATATCATCACCAAGGAATCAATATTTGAGCAACGCTTGACAATCCAGCTTTTTACGCTAACCATAAATCAACTATGGTAATTCAGTTTTGACACATGCCGTGAACTGATATTATAGCGCAATCAAAGTAGCATTGAGATTCAAAACAGATAGGATCTAAACATATCAATTCTTTTTAAGATTTATTTATATATATTTTATTTCCAGGCTAATTACTCCCGTATGTTCCGCTGTTCTTCACAACTAGACTTTATAAAAATTCAAAATTGTCAGCTTTAGTTCCTTTTGACCTGGATTTGGACTATTTGGGTGGACGATTCGAATAAAAATAGCTGTCATATCACTTGCTCTTAGAATATGCTCAATAGTTAAACACCTCCTTCCTTTGCCTCTCGCTTTTTTATAAGATTAGCTTAGGCATTAGGATTAACGTCTAAATACAAAGTTATCATTGATGTTGACAAAGTCCAATGTACGGTGACGGTTAAATCAGTGATAATTCAAAGATGCGGGTATCCATTGGTGGTATCGAAGGACATACCTACATCAGTAACCAAAATATCAGAGCGGAACCAAATAATTCCAAAGATAATTTGGCAAAAGGTTTTAGAATCGGTTTTGGAAGTTCTGGAAATAATGCGGATTCCAAACTTCGCATAATTATAAGCGTGGATTGTCTAATACAACTAATAGTTTACACATGAAAACGAACAGATAAGGATGCTTTTAATTGGGAACTGTCTTTGAATATAGAAAGTAAAGCCCGAATAACCATACGTTATTTCGTTTGGGTAATCTAGTTGTGAGTTAATATATAACATCAAGCTTCTGCTCCTACATTCCCTCCTCCTCGGCCAATCAGGCTTCAAAATATGTTTACTCCAATTTAATGTTCTTTGCCATGCTCTGTATGAATTGGACATCTAAACTGCCAAGACGTAGCTTTGTAAATAATGAATGAAAAGTTCCGAATAAAAGGCTTTTCCAACTGGGTTTGTCCTGTTCTGAGTGCATGCCCATCTAAAATAAAAAGAAAGTATTAAAAACAAAGTAAAACATCTTAAACCATGAATAAAAAAAAGATTATTTGGATATCAAAACAATGCCAAAATTCTGACGTGTCAGTTTTTTAGCAAGTCTCCTAAGGCTACTAGGATTGCAAATACCATAAAATCTGTACACGGTATGTGTCAAAATCAACTATGGTAATTGTCCGTGGCTATAATAAAAAGCTGGATATACCCTTTGTTGTCAACAAAGTTTGTTGCTGACAAACGCATCTTTATCAGAACCCGACCACAATATGACAAGAACCTTCTTGTATGCTCCTATATTTCCGAGAAAACGATACTATTTTCGTAATCAGAGTTAGATTCTCGAATATTTTTTTAAAAGCAGAAACTACGATAGCGAAAAACCGAAATTTGCTATAGAAATAATGTAAAATAACTGGATGAAAAGCTAGCAACAAAATCGCCTTCTTTTTGTCTTTGTCGTTGGTTCTCTTTTGTCGTTTGTTTCGCATGCGCATCCAAGAAAAATTGATTCCCTGATCACCACATAGCGGATGTTCTGGCCACACTTCACATCGCTTGACACATGTCAAATCGGACGATTGCGAATGAGGTATAGCGGAATGCGGTAACCTGTCGTCCTATTGTTAACCAACCGAACGCTGTTTTCGTAAAATTAATTCCAACGTGCTCGTTGTATACGCAGAAATGAAAGTTTATATTGAATTTCACTATTAGTTTACCAACCCAGCATACATTGCTCGATACTGACGAGACTAACTTTACGCCGCCGCAGATAGATAGAGTTTCTGTTATTAACGGTACGGAAAACATATATGGTTTGTTGAAATCCAAAACTTAGGTTAACTGTGCTAAAAATGAATACATATTCATGAAATTTATTACCATTAGATTTGTAACTATCATGGCTCTATATTAAGGATAACGGCCTCTGGCGATCTTTTTATTGTTTATTTGCTTCGACCGGGTAAATATCTCATAAACGCATAGAACGATCCATATATTAAATGATAGTTATTCCTACAGTGTAGATAGTGAGGATTGGGTTTCGATTAAGGCAAGCAAGGAGTGTGCAAGGAACAGAAGAAGACCATGTAAGCCCTTATAAAAAATCTAAAAATTTACTTGTTTATTACACTGAAATATAATTCCAGCTTTGAGCTACCGTTGAGCAACTCCGTCGCTACAAAGACCTTCAACAATCCGAACAGCGGATGTACACCGAACCAAACAGTTTTTCAGTATATTGGTTTTCATCCTCAAACAGCTGTGTAGAAGACGGCCACTCTCTAATATCACAGATCCGGGAATATATAACCAAACTGGTGGTCTCACATGCACTAACACTACTTTGCGGATGAATTTTAAACTTAACAATTTTTCAACATATTGGTTACAATCCTCGAACAACTTTGAAGAAGACGACAAGACGGTTTTTAAAACCCACAGTTTCTAATATATTGAACTAAACTGATCTATCATATACACTAGCGCCGCCTTACGGCTGAATTCTGAACTAAACAAATTCTCAACATATATTATTTTCCAATGCTAAAACAACTTTATAGAAGATGGCAGCTTTCTAAGTTCCGCAGATCCCAAGATATCGAAGAACTGATCTCTCATATCAGTTTCTCAACATATTGGTTTCCAATGATGGAACAACATTATAGAAGGTGACAAATTTCTAAATCCAACAGATCCCGAGATATCGAACCAAACTGGTAGGTTAATGTACACTAGCGCCGCTAAGTGGAAGAATTCCAAATCATTTTTTTTTTCTATTTCTCATAGGGCCGCATGGGGTAATAGATGGATTTATAATTTGTTTCACTACACCATGATTTTTAGAAATGTTATTACCGGTGTTCCGTTGGATCCGGATCTTTCGGAAGACCAGCAGAAGATTCATTGGACTTAAAAAATGTTCTCAATGAGAGTTTCTATCCCGTTTATTATTTTCCCGAAAAATCACCTTGATATCATTTTAAATGGCTTCAATATAACGGACTTTTTACAACACGCGAGTTCTCGTGTTATGAAAGTTGAAGCAGGGTTTTAGTACCGGGAGTACCGGTACCGGAATTCCCGGGAGTACCGATCAATTTTCGGTACCGAAATACTGGTACTAGCTTAATGAAAGTAAAGGTATTTTCGGTACTAAGGAAAAAGTTTTGGTTAAAACTTCCGATGGTTAAAACCACATTATTTAAATGCAGCAGCTAGTGAGAAAGATATTATTTTTTTTACTATCATTTCAAACATCTGACAATAGAGGTAATAAACTATAGAGGACGATTGTCGCTGCGGTTCCCTTTGTTATCGTCGCCAAACATGTTGGCTTCCTATCTGTCAAAACGTACTCATTTTTCCTTCGTTGACATCCTTGCCAGCAAAAGATGTTTCGCCAGTGACGACAGCGACAATCAATTAGGACAAACGTCAGGCGTCCGATGACGTACTTCAAGACAACCAAACTGCAACGACATCGTCACATCCCACAAAAATCTTCACACTTCATCAGTATTTTTCCAAATCGTCCCTCCTTGTTCCTGTAAGATCGATTACTACACCAGGATTCGTAAAGATTGTAAGACAAGAGTTAACTTACAACGACTCAGAAAAAGCTGAAAGGAGAATACTTGTCAATGCTTCATGATTCACTAGCAACAGTTCGCCCTACTTCAGTAGACTCAGAAAGAGCTTTCTCTGTTCCTGGAAGCTTTGCTACTAAAATACGATCCCGTATGTCTGACGAAACATTGAATATGTTGAGCGTTTTGAAAGCTTATTTCAAGGATAAGGACAAGCCCCAAGACAAGTGTTGAATACATACAAAGCATTGAATAAAGTTTGAATCGTTACCAATAAATCCTGACTTTTTATTGATTTTAATGATTTTCGAAAAAAAAAATCTTCCAGTACCGGTGTTTTCCCGGTACTCCCGGTACTGAGGGGTTCAGTACCGTAGTACCGGGACTCGCCAAAAGGGGTCGGTACTAAAAACCCTAAGTTGAAGCGATTTGTCAATTCTTTTCTTAGGGGCCGTTCACAAATAACGTAAGGCAAATTTGATCAGGTGAACCGTAAAGGATCCCAATGTTCAATACTTACTTGATACTTGATGGGCTACAGCTCTTCGATGAACCTACGCCGAATGGAGTATCTTTCTCCACTGGACTCGATCCTGGGCCAATCGCTCCAAGTCGCCCTTAAAATTGAGTGCCCTCAGGTCCTCTTCAACTGCAAAAAAACATCGTGAACGCGGCTCAAACACTTCGGAAGTTCTTCGATCAGCTTCCTTTAACGTCCATATTTCATGACCGTATAAAGCCACCGGAGGAATCAGACTAGTATACAGCGCGAGTTTTGTTTTCGTTTGCAGATTACGGGACTTAAGCTGGTTACGAAGTCCGTAATAAGTCCTATTTGCAGCTACGATACGCCTTTTCACCTCGCGGGTAACATCATTATCGCACGTCACTAATGTTCCAAGATACACAAAATCTTCTACCACTTCAAATATGTCACCATCCAGCACCATTTCGCTACCACTACCACTAATGGACCCACGTTGATTGCCATCGACCATGTACTTCGTTTTGCTGGTATTGATCGTGAGTCCAATCCTCGCTGTCTTCCTCTTTGCACACCCGCTCTCCTAATCGCTCCCTCTAGCGCTATATTGAACAGTAGATTCGAGAGTGCATCACCCTGCTTTAATCCATCTAAAGTAACAATTGACGTCGATATTTCATCCGCATCCCTTACACTTGATTACGATCCGTCCAACGTTATACGAAACAGCCGTATCAGTTTCGCCGGAAAATCATGTCCAAGCATAATTTGCCATAATTCATTCCGTTTCACTGAATCGTACGTGATATCAATAAACAGATGGTGTGTCTGCAAGTTGTACTCCCGTAATTTATCAAGGATTTGTCTCAGGGTAAACATTTGATCCGTCGTTGATCGGCCCTCACGAAAACTAACAGCTTTTTTAACCTCATCTAGTGTAGGCGACTCCACAGCTTGTCCATCGTCGCTAATATTTATTCTGTTCACCGATGCACCGTCACTTCCTCTATTCAACAAAGTCTCGAAGTGTTGCTTCCACCTGGTAGCCACTTCGGTTTTATCTGTCAGCAAATTCCCTTCACAGAAAAATATGTTGCGGTGGAAACTATCATTCTGAGGGTTATTTTGAGAATACGCACCGACGATTTTCAGCAGATAACAAACCCGTTTGATTTTACCATGCGCACAGTAAAAATCCAGAGTCTATTATATAGAGTTACGCAAAGAGGATCTTCTTACACTTATTCTGAATGATGTTCTTGTTATTCTGTTGCCAACTTTCACTTTTGTTCAACCCTTCAAGTGACTTCACGAGAGCGTTCACTTCTAAAGCTTTTTAATTCGATAACCTAGTCACCCACAGAGTGCAAACACGTGAGTTTCTTGTTGCTACTTTATTGGGGAATGTATTGATGTTTTTTTGAAGCTGTTTCTAGATCAAATATAATACATTTCAATTCATGCGTTTTAATCCGCCATAATAATCATTAGGCGATAACAATACTTCCGCCTTACCAACAAGCATTTGTTTACTTTGCTCGATAGGTAGACGGTTTGACAGTTCAATAGGTAGATTTGGCTTCACTCTTTGCGCAACTCTATATATAATAGACTCTGTAAAAATCAACTGTGGTCCCCGTGGATTGTTGTCGCATGAACTGAATCAGTGGTGAATTTCTTGGAACCATGGTTAAATGAAATTTTGTGATAGTTTTATAAACAGAGCGTAGTCTACAAAATAGTTCCGTAATTTTTACTACGGAATTTTTTTCTATGTTGTTGGTCGTTGCACATGACGGGAGATGGCGCTGTCTTTCTCCGCACGCCATTGACAGACTCATTGTAGAACCTCCGCATGTCATTCTGCTTCATTTTTTCCTGCGCCTCGCTAATCACTTGTTCTTTATATTCTTTCTTCTTCCTGCGGTGGGTTCTTTTTTCGGCTGCTCTTGCTTCCTTGTACCAATCTCTATTCGATCGGGTACACGACACCAACATCCGGCTTCTGGCAACGTTCTTCTCGTCTGCCACTCTCTGACACTCCACATCGAACCAACCCGTCCTGGGTCGCCTATGTGCAGTGCCTTCTACTTCTCGTGCTGTTGTGCTCACCGCTCCATGGATCGACTCCCATAGATCGTTGATGTTGACGCTAACGTTGATTGCACTTATCCGTTCGTCGAGCTTCTGGCGGTACTCAGGCGATACTCCTTTCGCCGACAATCGCTGGATATTGTAACGCATCGTTCGCTGTGATCTTTCGTTCGATACAGTTGACAACCGTGATCGAATTTTACTGACAACGAGGTAATGATCAGAGTCAATGTTCGGACCTCTGAATGTCCGCACATCGATAACATCCGAGGAATGGCGTCCATCCACCAGAACATGGTCTATCTGGTTGCAAGTTTCACCATTTGGGTGCCTCCAGGTGTGCTTTCGGATGTTCTTTCGTGCAAAGTAAGTTCTACTGATGGCCATCCCTCTGGCAGCAGCAAAATTTACTAGCCGTAGGCCGTTGTCATTGGTAGCAGAGTGGAGGCTCTCACTACCAATTATGGGACGGAAAAAGTCCTCTCTACCACCCTGAGCGTTAGCGTCTCCGATAACAATTTTCACGTCATGCTTTGGGCACTCTCCAAAGGCTTCATCAAGACATTCATAAAACGTGTCCTTCACGTCGTCGGATTTATCGTTTGTCGGTGCGTAAACGTTGATTAGGCTGTAATTGAAGAATTTGCCCCGTATCCTTAACACACAGATTCGTTCGCTAATGGGTTTCCACCGCATCACTCGCTTCATCTCGCTTCATCATATTTTTGATTCTTGGAATTCAGACATTGCCAATGTCTGGAATTGAAATGGTTCTTAGGTGTCATTATCCCTTCAATACTATGTGAATAATGATTAGACTGGACCTCGAAAAGACTGAAATTTTGGTATCCGAGACTGTTCATCGGGACCATTTGGGCAGCACCCCCTATTCCCTTCCGCAACGTTACTAACTTGATCGCGTTCCAACCAAATGGCTTGATTGTTTGTACATCACTAGATATCGACGGAAACTAACCACGTACTAAAAAAACAAGTAATTCGGTTGTAATGTGCTCGAGTAATGAACGTTCCTGACGGGAATAGGGGGTGCTGCCCAAATGGTTCTCTACCCTATATGAATGGGGTGGCCCAGCTGCTAGACAGTGGGGTACCTACTCCCCCACAGAGTTGGAGATGCTGCTGAAACTGGGTAGTAGTGTCACACAGAAGAGTTACTAGAACAAAATCGTGGACAAAACCCAAAAAAAAATTCAACATTTATCCAGCTTTTTATTATAGCTACGGATCAACTATGGTAGTCCAGTTTTGACATTTGCTGTGTACAATTTATAGCACTGTTCTAGTAGGCCTAGATTCGTGGAAAACATCAAAGAATTTCAGTTTTCAAATGAGCTACAATAAATCATATAAAAATTTACTAATACATTTTACTTTTTTTGGTACAAGAATAAGAATGAAACTGGTCTGTTGGCGGAAAAGGGGATCTGGAGATCATTTATAAATATTTCAACTTTCTGCATACTCAAACTAACTTAATTTAACCCGATAAGGATAATCAAAATGAACTAGATTGAATTGAAATTGATTAAAATTACCATTTCATGCGGTTCGGATAGTGTAGATCCGGATCTAGTTGGATAATATTAGATTAGATCCGGGTTGTGACCCGGATTTGACCGTATAGTTGCCGATAAATGGTCGAGCAGGATATACTTGGTGACAGTGGAATAAAACGATTGTCAGCACCCTTGAGCCTATTGCCTAATGGTGGCGGTAAAAGTATGGATTTGGTTTCGGTTCCTTGAATGTCCTGGAGTATGATTGCCAGAGGTTATCGACGTTCCTTGGGCTTGTTAACTGTTCCCAGCGCTGGATATCCGCGATCTTTCCGGATATCAGACAACGGTTCTGCAAATAACCATTAGAGAAACGTGAGGGAAAATGCGCTTTATTCACGCCTAAATACCACCTGCCATTCAACGGTAACGTACCTAATGTCTATAACGGAGCGTAAATACATGATTTGCTGGAGCATCCTCTCGAAAAAGACTTGAAATTTGAGAAACTTAGGTAGATGGGAGAACTAACATTAAATGGAGAAGTATGTGGCTGATTGGGATATGTGAAAAAGTTAGTAACAACATTTTTGTAATTGATTACCTAATCGAATACTGTTAGAATAAGCTAGAAACTTCATGTGTGTTTCATAAAATATAATAAAAAGTACTGAAGGTATCATTAACGATATTTTATCTAAGGTACAAAGGGTTCAAGTGGACTTCCTTACAATATTATTGTCTTGATTCTATCAAATTATCAAAAAGCCTTGAATACTTCTATACCTAGAAAATAAAAGTAGTGATTGAAAGCTTGAAAAAAAGAATATAAGATCAAACGAACTGATCCTGTAGAAACTGGATTTCAAAACAGTCGAAAATATGAAAACCAAACAACTTAGTTGATAGCCATGACAACGATGGCTGCAAAAACATCACTGTATATTCTGTACACAGCAAACGTCATAAAATAAATAACACAGTTGATTTATGGCTAGCGTAAAAAGCTGGATACATTCTTATATTTTTTTAGCTACTTAAAAACATTCTGCATACCGTCGTGCGGGGCTTCTTTTGACTCCGGGGGCTACTTTGGATTTTTGATTTTTTGAAAAAAATAAATGGAAAAAATACCAAATTTGAAACAGAAAGTTGCCATCCAACTATCAACAAGACACCCGATTGGTGATAATGACAATTTTATAGTTATTTTCGTTGTAATTCTTAAAATGTCCAAAGTAGCCCCTGATTTGTCAAAAGAAGCCCCGCACGACGGTACTATGGCTATTTCAGAAGTGACCCAATATTTTGTAAAAAAAATATAATTAGGGCTCAAAATGAGGTATTGAATTGGATTTTGTCTACTTTATTTGTGGAGTATTTAGGAAATCTGATTTTTACACAACATAAATGTTATCAATAACCTATTATTAGTACACAATGAGTAGAATATAGTTGTATGTCTCCATTTTGTTCATGTTTATGGTCAAATTATAAATTTTATGTTTCAGGTGATGACCACTTGAAAATCACTATTTTTTCTATTTTTTATGTTTTTATTTAGAGGAAAACATAATCTATACGGCAAGAACCGGCAAAGATAAATCACTTGGGTGTAACTTCAAGGTATGGACTAAGCATTCCACGTGAAAACTCGTCCGAAAACCTCCGCAAATTAGATTCAGAGCTATTTGAATGAAATGCGATTTTTCATCATTTTAAAACAAAATTTTAACATTTGTTCATAAATTACCACATATAACGAATCCAGAAAAAAAGTAAAAAGCATGCTATTTAGCATGCATTTTGTCAAGATACAATTAGAATAATGGGTTTCCCATGAGTTGCGTTCATATCTTTTTCTGCATTGTAGAGAAATCTGTTACAACCTAGATTTAGGATGAACCCGTCTTCAGGATGAACCCCCACTTCATTGAAGTGATCATAATTTATGAACGGTGCCTTATTATGATGGTTAAGTCATGGCTAGCTATGATATTTTGTGGGCTTCGACTCGGACATGGTAATCGTTGTTGTTTCAAGCCATGGTATATAGAATACAGGTGATTTATATTTTTATACAACCATTTTTCTGTTGGGATCTTGGGCGTAGGTTAAAATAAATTAGATATTTTTTTTCCTATGTAAATGTTAGAAAATCCATTTAAGGATAGAGCTTTAACTACGGGTTTCTTGCTACTTTGTGAAACATATCCATTTTAGAATCGTTCGCGTAGCGGAAGCAAGAGATTTTACATAAAACGCGAGGTTTCATTTGAAAACATATGTATTTTAACATTTTTATCTAGTTTTACACTGTTAGGTGGATAGATTTAGCCAAAAAATTGCATTTTCCTGCATAAATTGGCGATTATTACTTCGTCCTAGGAATATCAGACCCAAATAACCACAAAAAATAGTTTTGGCCATGAATTGGCTTATTTACTCCTATGTGTGTCGGTGGGATAGTTCCTTCTCTTCTATATGGAGCGAAATAATTGGCTGAGTGTACTATATTTGGTTTTACGTAGTTTACGTCGAGCGATCGTGTCTTGTATACAACCCTAACCCCTATTCAAGCGACATATCAGGACAGGACATCGTCATACACATCGATTGCTTCGTTCAAACCTGAAATACCATGCGCCTCCATATTGATCTAAACCTTTCAACCAAATGTGATCTCTTCGTGCAAAAACGCATACAAAGTGAAATTAGACACTTCCGAAGGTAGGATCGAAAAGGTTGCCGAACGCCTTGGAATTCGGAAAAAAGAGAAAACTTCCTATGAAATGCATGTTGAGCGATCTTTTAAAACCGTACCTAAATTTTTTATGTTTTCCACCAGATGTAGCAAACATTTTTCTCTCATTTTTACAAATTTTAATAAATCTACTGATGTGAAGCTCAAAGAATGAGTATATATTTTTGCTACAAAATAAAATTGTTGCACCTCAACCGGCTTAAAATTGAGAGTGTTGCAAAAATTTGAAGTAAACTGCGAATTTATGGTTTTCTAGTATGCAATTCAATTAAGGTGATACGGGAAGCACGAACAATTATCAAATCGTCATCATTTCATCATTGAATGCTTAACTTTTTTTCTACAACAAATATGATATTGAAAATGTATCACCGGCGCGTACTTACTCGCAATCTACATGCTGATACATTTACAGTTACATCAAACAACTGAAAACCGAAATACGCCGCTCCTAAATAACGAGGTGACATTGTTCGAAAGAGACAAAAGATAGGAAAAATAATACGGTGTATAGTGCCTCCCCGAGTCACCTTAATAAACTCAACAAGAAACATAAAAATAAAACATGAGTTTCTGAGGCTTTGTCTGGACTTCAGATTATTTTACATTGTTAGAGCAGTACAGATTCGCTTGCAACTATAAGATATCTGTCGTAACAATTGGTGCAAACGTAATGAAACCATTAAAAATAAGGTTCATTGACAATGGAGTTTCACATCTGCATACCGTAGATAATGTATACTTTCCCACATAAATAGGTTCCGTGCACCTACCGAATACAAACATGCCCACAAAGAAAAATATATTAACCCAAGTTTATTGAGCTCAATATTTGTTTACTCAATCAAGTATCATTAGAACTGATGGTCATTCGTGACATGGTTCTAATTTACCCACGAAAAACGCTCCCCGAGCCAATTTGCCACCGAACCTGAATCAACATTGCAATAAAGTACACAGTAATCAACCGTCTCACAATTATTGCAATTCCACACACGAACCATCGACGTCGCATTATGCTCGGAGAATGGTGTGGCATCCCGAAGAAAGCTGCCATCCTGTTTCAATTCACCAGAGCCAGACATACCGATTTCTCGGCTGCACCCATAAATAGCATCTGTGCCGTGCACCCAAAGCCGGAATTCTGCACGATGACGACGACAACAACGACGTGCAACTTCTTCTCGCAAGTGCGGCTGCTGCTGATGTCTTTCCATTATATTGGCAATACCTCTGAAGGTACCTTCTCGGCTTGCATAGTCTGATTTCTCGAAGACCTCGCTCGCTCACGTCAGGAAAAACTTCATAACAAATCTAATTGTGTATGGGGGACGGGAGGGACGATACTGGCAATTCCTTGGTCCTCTGGTTGCCAGCCCCCGTTGCCGTTGATGCCCATTATGACTAGAGCTGGTTCGGCGTATAACTGCAATCCGATTCCGATTCCGTGCCAGAACAAAATTTGAAATGAAGCCTACAGCCAACCGCATAGGTTGCTGTATTGTACCTCTAAGCACCAAAACACAGCCACACAAACCCACATGTCTTAGCCTCACTGCTCCCCGAAAACCAAGGAGTGCCAACCGATGTGCGATTGCGGTGGCGGCGTTCGATCGGATTGAACCGGGAGGCTCCCGCCGAGGAGGACGGGACTTTCCCGAGATTGAGAACGAGAAAATTGCTTGTTTCAAATACAAATCACGCTCCAGCATGCGGTTGTTTTATCGTCATTGCATGATCCAACTACCGAACGGGGGGCGGATGCAAGTGGGACGGCCGAAGGGTGTTGAAGGAGTTGCTTCGTCCTCCGCCCGGCCGGCGTCGCTTAGTCGGTTTCGAGATTGCTAAATATGCCTGCTCCTTATGGCTCTTCCAACAAATGGGACGAGACACGTACCTACAGGGCCTGATGGGTACTCATCGTCGTGGCTGGAAGACAAAAGACAAAGAAGGTGGATTGTGATTCGCTTTTTGCGATGATTGGCTCGTGTGGGAGGTATTCCAACCTGAGACTACCCGAAAGAACTATGTGAGACACATTGCAGTTGTCATGTCTTGTGTTGACTCTTTTGCTCCAGTAAAATGCTGTGTGTTCGAAATAGGTATCTGTTACGTGAATTTGTGTTTTGCTTGTTTAGTTGCAGCGTTCTTAAATTTGATATGAAATTAAACCGCCTGCCCTTTGGGTACCACTCAAATACTGACATATTTTTCGAGTTAAATCTTTTACATGCACTGCCATACGCATGTGAATTTTAAAAAAATGGTAAATAAATGATTATCAATTTTGCTAGGAGCGTATATAAGGGCGTATGCATGACAAAACGGTTTACTACATTTTCAGCAATGTAAAACACAAAACAAGCAAAGGTTTAAACTTTACTTTTCGCTTTTTCTACTTACAGTTTATCATCATCGATCATAACTTTGTTTTGGAACCACAATGTGAACCAAATGGATGTGAATAAGCCATCTCCCAAAATGCAGAGAAAAGGTAAGCGTCCTATGAAATTCCGTTTCAATCCTAAAGATTAACATTTAAATTTTCTAAACATTTCCGGCAATTAAGAAGTCAGCTGCAAATTAATTTCCACCTACAAATAAATTACTCAACCTCCTTCCACAATGTAGCAAACCGCCTCGTTTACTCTAACAAACCGTGTTCGCGGTCCGCAAAGGCACGCTGCCATCTCGAATTATTCATTTAAGGACGTGCAAAATTGTCAGTCCATTAACAACTGTGACAGAGCTGTTTCCAGTCTCCGAAGACGTCCCACCAGTCGTCTCCATTAGCACGAAGAAAAACACCCACCGGCAGTGGAAGACGTCTCCCCGCAATACCCTTATCGTTCTTTCCCTGACCACCCTCTGCTTCCTTCAGTCAGCATTGCTGTTGATGGCCGGAATCGTTATATTGGGGCAATGTTGACTGGTGTTTTGTTTATGTTCTAAAAAGCCCTCCATCGCGCGTAACATGCCACCAGATGGAAGCAACAGGCCTCTCGTCGATGTCTGTGCGTCGGATGATTTCCGTTCGAATAAAAGGTCGGAAGGAAGCAACCGTCCAATGATGCCTGGTTGGATGATAGACGTCGACATGGAAGATGACGACGGCGACGACGCGCTTCGACCAACATTAGGCGATGCTAATTTGCGAAATCAATTAGATCGCCCGGCAGATGATGTGCGAACACAGCGGAAAAGGCGCTTAAATTAAATGAACCTTTAAGAAGACCGACGGAATTTTCGTTTATTGCTTTTTCCCACCCGTCCGGAACCGACAATTTGCGCATTCTGTTCTGTGCCATGCGGTTGGTTATTTCTTTAATCTCTGGATGGTCGAAGGTATTTTGCTGCTCTTGAGCACTCCTTCCTGTATAATTGGAAATGACTAAAATGAAAGCTCCATCTGTAGAAGGAAATTTACAATAAAGAAATCAGAGTATAAGAAATAAATACAAAATTTCCACAAATAATGAAAAATTTCTATTTCCCACAAAACAAATATAAATTAACACCATTGAAAGAAAAAAAAATTATAAAGAAATCAAAATGATTCACGTAAAAAAAATATAAAATTTCAATGACAATGACGTTTCCCGAGAGGTGAAAAAACGTATTGCTGCAGCGAATAGGCCCTTTTACGGATAACGTAACCAGCTTCGGTCCTGCAACATGCAGACGGAAACGAAATTTGCTCTATACAAAACTCTGATTCTACCAGGGCTTATGGACATTAAAAGATGCGGACTGGAGACCTTTCGGGGTTTTCGAGCGAAAAGTGCTGCGTACAATACTCGGAGACGTACTGGGAAACTGGAAGAACATGGCGCAAGACCGACGATTATAGAGAACTAGAATACGCCAGGCATAAGTGTATCGACGCTGTAGCCAACCAGGTATCCATATGAATTTCAGAAGAAGTTCAGAGTGAAGTTCTGGTGAGTTTGCGAGGTAATTTTCGTAGAGTTTTCGAAGAAAAGAGATCTGAGTAGAATTTATGGAAGAACTCCAGGGTAAATTTCAGGAGTAATTTCTGGGCGAGCATCTATGAAAAATTCTAAAAACATCCTGAGGAAGTCCTGGAGGGAACTTCAGTAGAATTTCTGGAAGATTTCGGAGGAATTCCTGGAAGAACTTCTCAAGGAAATCCAGGAAAAAAATCTGAAGGCATTTCCAGCCGAATTTCTGGATGAACTTCCGTAAGAATTCTTTGAAAAACTTCTGAAGGAAATACTAGTTTCTCCCGAGGAATTCCTGGAGAGGTTTCCGGTGAAATTCCTGGAGGAACTTCCGTTGGAATTCCTGAAGGATCTCCCAGCAGAATTCCTGGAGTAAATTCCAGCAGAATTCGTGGAGAAACTTCCAATGGAATTCCTGGAGGATCATCCTGCAGAATTCCTTAAGAAACTTCCCTGAATGAACTTTTGGCGAAATTTCTGGAGGAACTTCCGGCTGAATTTCTGGGGGCACTGCAGGAACTTCCCAACAAACAATTTATCACTTGTCATAAGACGAGTTTGTACCATCCCATTTAATTCCACCACTTAATTGTACCTTGACGGATGATCATGGGTTCGATTCCCAGCCCCTCCACCAAACCCTTGTTAGTCGCCTGAGGTGCAGCCCAAACGGTGGCGTTTTGGGGTGCGCGTCTTACCGACACGGCTGCCCGATGACGACTGACAAATTGTTCTTCTCAGAGGCATTCCTCTAACGTACCCGGATAAATGGCAACCGAACAATGCAACGAGCAATTGGATACACGATACGGACAAATGGACACAATGGACTCACGATGCGATGGATCCGGCAATGATATAACAATAATGTCTAAAAATAGATTCTGTGTGGATTCTGTACAGCAGAATACCACAGTAGATCACGGCACAGTAGCGGTTAAGTAACACAGAGTGCCTGCCAAATAAAGAAAGGAATAAAAAAAAAACTTCCGGAGGAATTCGTGGACGAACTTCCGGACGAATTCCAGGAGGAATTCTTGGAGGAACTTCCGGCGGAATTCTTGGAGGAACTCCCGGAGGAATTCCTGGAAGAATTCCTGCAGGAACTCCCGGAGGAATTCTTGGAGAAATTGATGGAGGAGCTCCCGAAGGAATTCCTGAAGGAACTCCAAGAGGAACTTTTGGACGAACTTCTAGAGGAATTTATGAACGAACTGGAGGAACTTCCGGAGGAATTCCTGGAGGAACTTCCGGAGGAATTCCTGGAGGAACTTCCGGAGGAATTCCTGGAGGAACTTCCGGAGGAATTCCTGGAGGAACTTCCGGAGGAATTCCTGGAGGAACTTCCGGAGGAATTCCTGGAGGAACTTTCGGAGGAATTCCTGGAGGAACTTGCGGAGGAATTCCTGGAGGAACTTCCGGAGGAATTCCTGGAGGAACTTCCGGAGGAATTCCTGGAGGAACTTCCGGAGGAATTCCTGGAGGAACTTGTAGCTGGCACTGGTCGATCTCGGAAAAATGTGCGGCTTAAGCGCCACTCCGTTAAGGGAGACCGCACATTCCTTTTTAATTTGCCCGGTGAGACTCCGCTTAGGGCGAGTCCATTGATTATTTCCGAAAAAGAAAGTGATCGAGCCAGCGCATCTACTTCCTTCACCTGAACTGGGTATTTTACCTTATGCAACCAACCAAAACTGTCACGCTACGAACTGTTCCTCCAAAGATCCCGGTAAGACGTCACACATGCCCAACAAGCGATACAACTTATGCTGTACGTTATTTTCTCATCATCGGAGATTCCACCCGTTTCCGCAAGAGGCGCGACTAGTATGGAAGAGACAACGCAAATACGCAAGACGCCACATTCATTTGCGCCACGCAACACTAATTAATCGACACGCAGTGACTAAACCATATTTCTAACATCTAAACTGAACAAACTACGTAGGTACTCCATGTATTGCTGGTAATAAATAACAACATTTATTTAGGGAAAATCATGGCCAAAAACAAGGAGATTTATTATAATAGCATGCTTCTATTTCGTGGTGTACGTACAACCTCCGTACGTACGTACAATCGACGATGCGGCGACCGATCTAGCTAGCCATGCACCCGGGTGGCTTACACAATAGGGTTGGGGGTGTTCCGAAAACTACGTGTACACGTTTTATCTTTAATCCCACTCAACCGAAATGGTTATTGAACGTCGGGACGATTGTCCATCTGTCTTGATTCCTCGACCTATGGTCGGCAAAAAACTTTCCTCCGAGGCGTCCTCACCGGACGCCCCACTCCACAAAAAAAGATCGATTGGAATAGGCGACTCACCGATTAGCTGCAGTAATTTGACGATGTGCTGCTGTGGTGTATGCGCTCCTGGTACGTTGCGCGGTAGGGTGGGACTAGATGCCGGTTTAGTCGCGCTTCCACGTGGATGAAGACTTTCGCGGGGGGCCGTAGGCTGAGTCTGGCCACGTTGTGGCTATTGATGACCACTGCAATGGGATAGCGGCGTGTTGGCGGGCCGCTGGCTTCTGATGGCTGCAAGAAGCCGCACTCTTCGCGTCGAAAAGCAGGAAGCGTCGCTAGCAAAATAGATATAGCCGTAGGCTATTCACAAGCATTTAGCACATTCACACATTTTCTTAACAAGCAGATTAAGCACTTTACCTGTCGCTTCTTCTTGAACGCACACACTTTGTACAGCCTATTCTAAAGATAACTTTTGTTCTAAAGACTAACAAAGAAACAATGAACAGATTAAAATTAAGAAATATAGCCACGTCACTGAACTCACATTCAACGGTTATTCGACTCGGACAAGCTCGCGACACTTCTACACTCAGATTAGAGAAGGTGACTTCGGCCGAACTAAACGGAAGTTCGATTTTCCCGCGATCATCTTCGAAATAGTTCGGTAGTGCAAAAGTTTAAAGTTGGATGCTCGCTCAGTTTCGGTTTTGATCGTGAATCTTTTCCCATCTTTCTCAAAGATAACAAATGACCCTGACCTTCGCGAATGCTCTCCTGTATTATGGCCGTCCTCGCGAGCTTTCCCTAATGAGTTTTTCGTCTAATTTATGGCGCAGAATCTACTACCTCATTGGCTTTCGTGTCGTACCAGTTGATAAGGTTTTACTCAACGGCGAACTTTGACCAATGCTCATGAATTAATCATTCACTAACTACCCATTCAATAACATATTATTCAAATCTATAATTATTTATTTAGGACGATGGAGCGTAGGCTACAAACTTCCGGAGGAATTCCTGGAGGAACTTCCGGAGGAATTCCTGGAGGAACTTCCGGAGGAATTCCTGGAGGAACTTCCGGAGGAATTCCTGGAGGAACTTCCGGAGGAATTCCTGGAGGAACTTCCGGAGGAATTCCTGAGGAACTTCCGGAGGAATTCCTGAGGAACTTCGGAGGAATTCCTGGAGGAACTTCGGAGGAATTCCTGGAGGAACTTCCGGAGGAATTCCTGGAGGAACTTCGGAGGAATTCCTGGAGGAACTTCGGAGGAATTCCTGGAGGAACTTCGGAGGAATTCCTGGAGGAACTTCCGGAGGAATTCCTGGAGGAACTTCGGAGGAATTCCTGGAGGAACTTCGGAGGAATTCCTGGAGGAACTTCGGAGGAATTCCTGGAGGAACTTCCGGAGAAATTCCTGGAGGAACTTCCGGAGGAATTCCTGGAGGAACTTCGGAGAATTCCTGGAGGAACTTCCGGAGGAATTCCTGGAGGAACTTCCGGAGGAATTCCTGGAGGAACTTCGGAGGAATTCCTGGAGGAACTTCGGAGGAATTCCTGGAGGAACTTCGGAGGAATTCCTGGAGGAACTTCGGAGGAATTCCTGGAGGAACTTCCGGAGGAATTCCTGGAGGAACTTCGGAGGAATTCCTGGAGGAACTTCGGAGGAATTCCTGGAGGAACTTCGGAGGAATTCCTGGAGGAACTTCCGGAGGAATTCCTGGAGGAACTTCCGGAGGAATTCCGGGAGGAACTTCCGGAGGAATTCCTGGAGGAACTTCCGGAGGAATTCCTGGAGGAACTTCCGGAGGAATTCCTGGAGGAACTTCCGGAGGAATTCCTGGAGGAACTTCCGGAGGAATTCCTGGAGGAACTTCCGGAGGAATTCCTGGAGGAACTCCGGAGGAATTCCTGGAGAAACTTCCGGAGGAATTCCTGGAGGAACTTCCGGAGGAATTCCTGGAGGAACTTCCGGAGGAATTCCTGGAGGAACTTCCGGAGGAATTCCTGGAGGAACTTCCGGAGGAATTCCTGGAGGAACTTCCGGAGGAATTCCTGGAGGAACTTCCGGAGGAATTCCTGGCGGAACTTCCGGAGAAATTCCTGGCGGAACTTCCGGAGAAATTCCTGGCGGAACTTCCGGAGGAATTTCTGGAGGAACTTCCGGGGGAATTTCTGGAGGAACTTCCGAAGAAATTCCTGGAGGAACTTCCGAAGAAATTCCTGGAAAAACTTGCGGAGGAATTCCTGGAGGAAATCCAGGAAGAGGTCCCAGAGGAATTTCTGGAAGAAATTCCGGGGGAATTCCTGAGTGAACTTCGAGAGGAATTCTTGGATGAACTTCTGGCGGAATTTTTGGAGGCACTTCCGGAGGAATTCCTAGAGGAACTTCTGGAGGAATTCTTGGAGAATCCTTGGGAAAAATTACTGGAGGAACCTCCGGAGCAATTCCTGGAGGAACTTCCGGAGGAATTTCTGAAGGAACTTCCCAAGAAATCTCTAGAGGAACATCCCGAGGAATTTCTGGAGGAACTTCCGGAAGAATTCCTGGAGGATCTTCCGAAGGAATTCCTGGAGGAACTTTCGGAGGAATTCCTGGAGGAACTTCCGGAGGAATTCCTGGAGGAACTTCCGGAGAAACTTTCGGAACACTTCCGGAGGAACTTCCGGAGGAATTCCTGGAGGAACTACCGGAGGAATTCCTGGAGGAACTTCCGGAGGAATTCTTGGAGGAACTTCCGGAGGAATTTCTTGAGGAACTTCCGGAGGAATTCCTGGAGGAACTTCCGGAGGAATTTCTGGAGGAACTTCCGGAGGAATTTCTGGACGAACTTCCGGAGGAATTTCTGGACGAACTTCCGGAGGAATTTCTGGAGGAACTTCCGGAGGAATTTCTGGAGGAACTTCCGGAGGAATTTCTGGAGGAACTTCCGGAGGAATTTCTGGAGGAACTTCCGGAGAAATTCCTGGAGGAACTTCCGAAGAAATTCCTGGAAAAACTTCCGGAGGAATTCCTGGAGGAAATCCAGGAAGAGGTCCCAGAGGAATTTCTGGAAGAAATTCCAGGGGAATTCTTGAGTGAACTCCCAGAGGAATTCTTGGATGAACTTCTGGCGTAATTTCTGGAGGCAATTCCGGAGGAATTCCCAGAGGAACTTCTGGAGGAATTCTTGGAGTATCCTTAGGAAAAATTACTGGAGGAACTCCGGAGCAATTGCTGGAGGAACTTCTGGAGGAATTTCTGAAGGAACTTCCCAAGAAATCTCTAGAGGAACATCTCGAGGAATTTCTGGAGGAACTTCCGGAAGAATTCCTGGAGGATCTTCCGAAGGAATTCCTAGAGGAACTTCCGGAGGAATTCCTGGGGGAACTTCCGGAGGAATTCCTGGAGGAAGTTCCGGAGGAATTCCTGGAGGAAGTTCCGGAAGAATTCCTGGAGGAAGTTCCGGAGGAATCCCTGGAAGAACTTCCGGAAGAATTCCTGGAGGAACTTCCGGAGGAATTGCTGGAGGAACTTCCGGAGGAATTCCTGGAGGAACTTCTGGAGGAATTGCTGGAGGAACTTCCGAAGAAATTCCTGGAGGAACTTCCGGAGGAATTTCTGGAGCAACTTTCGGAGGAATTCCTGGAGGAACTTTCGGAGGAATTCCTGGAGGAACTTTCGGAGGAATTCCTGGAAGAACTTTCGGAGGAATTCCTGGAAGAACTTTTGGAGGAATTCCGCAAAGAACTTCCGGAAGAATACCTGGAGGAACTTTTGCAGGAATTCCTAGAGGAGCTTCCAGAGAAGTTTCTGGAGGAGCTTCCGAAGGAATTCCTGAGTGAACTTGCGGTGGAATTTCTGGAGGCACTTCCAGCCGAATTTCTAGATCCGGAAAGGAACTATTCTTAGAGGAACTTCCGGAGGAATTTCTGGAGAAACTTCCGGAAAAACTTACGGAGAAATGCCTGGAGGTAATTCCGAAGGTATTCGTGGAGGAACTTCCGGAGAAATTCCTGAAGGAGCTTCTGGAGGAATTCTTGCAGGAACTCCCGGAGGAATTCTTGGAGGAATTGCTGGAGGAACTCCCGGAGGAATTCCTGGAAAAACTGCCGGAGGAACTTCCGGAGGAATTCCGGATGAACTTCTGGAGAAATTTCTGGACGATCTTCCGGAGGAATTTCTGGACGAACTTCCGGAGGAATTCCCGGACGAACTTCTGGCGGAATTCTTGGAGGAACTTCCGGCGGAATTCTTGGAGAAACCCCCGGAGGAATTCTAGGAAGGAACTCCCGGAGGGATTCTTGGAGGAATTGCTGAAGGAACTCCCTTAGGATTTCCTGGAGGGACTCCCAGAAGTACCTCCGGAGGAATTCCGGATGAACTTCCGGAAGAATTTCTTGACGAACTTCCGAAGGAATTCCTGAACGAACTTTCGGAGGAATTCCGGACGAACTTCCGGAGGAATTTCTGGACGAACTTCCGGGGGAATTCCTGGACGAACTTCCGGAGGAACTTCTGGCGGAATTCTTGGAGGAATTTCCGGCGGAATTCGTGGAGGGACTCCCGGAGGAATTCTTGGATTATTTGCTGGAGGAACTCCCGATGCAACTTCCGGAGGAATTCCGGATGAACTTCCGGGAGAATTTTTGGACGAATTTCCAGAAGAATTCCTGTACGAATTTCTGGAGGAATTCCTGGACGAACTTCCGGAGTAATTCCTGGAGGAACTTTTGGACGAACTTCCGGAGGAATTCCTGGAGGAACTTCCGGAGAAACTTTTGGAGGAACTTCTGGCAGAGAAATTCCTGAACGAGCGTCCGGAAAAATTGGGAAGAATTTTCAATGTATGAAATGAGTTCACGCCGTTCCACGCCGCCACCGATAAATTTTCAATCGACGCACAGGTCTTCTCCACACATAGTTTCATCCTTTTTGTGCCATCATCAATTACAATAAGAGTAGCCTGTATGAAACGAACAACCTAACTGCTATATATAACAGTCTATTTGATGGTATGGCTTTAGTGATCGCATCCATTTTTATTTATATTCTAGGTTCAAATCCCGTTCGAAATTCATCAGGTGGGCACGATTTTCCTTTTTTTTAGGTTCGTTCTAGAGTAAAGGGGGTGAGTGAAAGAAGTTTTTCATCATACATAATCTATATGATAAAAGATTTCCTTTAACCCCGAAATAGCTTAATTTCGTCTCGAAACGATTGCTCTGTTGCTGATGCGTACTCAACAGAAAATAAATTAAGAAGAAAGTACATATGTATATCTAAAAAATGTATTGAGTGATATTAAGCTAATTTTGATTTCCAGAATTATTGTTGAAAATATTGTTTTAGTAAACATGTAAGGTACACTGGGGGAAGTGGAAAAGGAAAAATTGATAGTGCATGTTTGAATTAGTGTAAAATCAGTTTAAATGATCTAAATGCATTCAATCAAAATGGGCTTTCAAAAACAGCCCATTTTGCACCAATTGTGCGGTAATTCAAACCATTTTGGTTGCTTGAAATTTATGGAAAAAGATTTTAAAATTAGGAGTTGTTTTTCCACTTAACCCAGTGGGATAGGGTAAGTGGAAAACCCATGTTAGCTTAACCTTCAACTGAGATGAGAAGTTACATATAACTAAAATCAAAACGGTAATTGCTCTGAGTATCTTTTGTCGCATAATTTCATTGACTTAAGGGAATAGGTCGCCAAGGAATTCTCGTAATAGCTAGTGAAGGGCTTTTTGCCTTCTCGAACATTCAGTGTACGTAAAATCTATAGGTTCACCCCAAAGATGAACTATTTACAGGAAAAATGGGGCTTACAGGATTATAAACTAATCAACTTAGTTTAAAAAATTTTGATGAGTCTGTGTGTGCGTGTTTGTATGTATGTGTGTGCGAAAAACACGTACAAAAATTATCCTATTTTTAATCACTTGTCCTTAACCAATTTGTTCGCCCAAAAAATTACATTCAACGTCAAAACTTGCTATAAATATAAATGAATGTGAATTATGGAATATATTCACCTACCGGTGCTATTTTAACATTCTCATACATTTTTTTCATATGTAAAACATGTGAAAGGCATCAGTACCGATAGGTGGATTATTCAAGCTTTTATTTATGCACATTAGCCCAATCACCACTGAAATCACAATGATAACAAAAGAGGAACATATTAAGATTCACAGCCATCAAAATAAACCCTGGAGGGATGGAAAAAAAATGCGTGATCAGAACATTTTCCACTTTCCCCGCAGCGTTTGATACCAGGGGTAAGTGTAAAATCTTTAAATTATTTGCTTTCAAGGTACAAATCACTACAAATTGAATGTGATTAGTTTAATCGTATTGTAATGGTTACCTGTGAATCAAATTCACTGGGAAAAAGGACAACGTGTGCAAATAAGAATTGATTTTATGAATGCAAAAATTAACTTCTCGCGAAACTTAAAATGACGGTTCAAGCGTTAACCGTGTTAGTGTATGTATTATACAAATTTTAATATAGTATTAGTGTGGGCATCAAAGTATATCCTTGCATAATGTTATGGTGTGGTAAAAACTGTAAAGTATGTACAATTCCAATTTTTCAAGTCGATTTTTACACTTACCCCCTTTTTCCACTTCCCCCAGTGTACCTTACATAAAATTGAAGCTATTCTACCTTTTATCAATTAGACATCTTGTCTCTGTCATTCGATCTTTGGGTACCAAAGACTATCCTGGAATGCTTCTCGATTTCGAAAATTCTTACAAGTTTCCAGCAAAGGTCACTGATCCTACAAATTTTTCCAAGTATTAAATGTTCGGGGAATTAAAATAAACTTCTTGGGTTTTTATTGACTTTCAGGAAGTCTATGGATCGTGGAAATTCATTGCGTTCGTTTGATCGTCAAATAATCTTTTGGAGAGCTCAAAACTCTTTGCAAATGATATACCTTGCGGACATAGGGATGTTGGTGCTCCCGGTTCCCGGAGGAATTCCTGGAGGAACTTCCGGAGGAATTCCTGGAGGAACTTCCGGAGGAATTCCTGGAGGAACTTCCGGAGGAATTCCTGGAGGAACTTACGGAGGAATTCCTGGAGGAACTTCCGGAGGAATTCCTGGAGGAACTTTTGCAGGAATTCCTGGAGGAGCTTCCAGAGAAGTTTCTGGAGGAGCTTCTGAAGGAATTCCTGAGTGAACTTCCGGTGGAATTTATGGAGGCACTTCCAGCCGAATTTCTAGATCCGGAAAGGAACTATTCTTAGAGGAACTTCCGGAGGAATTTTTGGAGGAACTTCCGGAAAAACTTCCGGAGAAATGCCTGGAGGTAATTCCGAAGGTATTCGTGGAGGAACTTCCGGAGAAATTCCTGAAGGAGCTTCTGGAGGAATTCTTGCAGGAACTCCTGGAGGAATTCTTGGAGGAATTGCTGGAGGAACTCCCGGAGGAATTCCTGGAAAAACTGCCGGAAGAACTTCCGGAGGAATTCCGGATGAACTTCTGGAGGAATTTCTGGACGATCTTCCGGAGGAATTCCTGGACGAACTTCCGGAGGAATTCCCGGACGAACTTCTGGCGGAATTCTTGGAGGAACTTCCGGCGGAATTCTTGGAGAAACCCCCGGAGGAATTCTGGGAAGGAACTCCCGGAAAGATTCTTGGAGGGATTGCTGAAGGAACTCCCTTAGGAATTCCTGGAGGAACTCCCAGAGGTACTTCCGGAGGAATTCCGGATGAACTTCCGGAAAAATTTCTTGACGAACTTCCGAAGGAATTCCTGGACGAACTTTCGGAGGAATTCCGGACGAACTTCCGGAGGAATTTCTGGACGAACTTCCGGGGGAATTCCTGGACGAACTTCCGGAGGAACTTCTGGCGGAGTTCTTGGAGGAAATTCCGGCGAAATTCGTGGAGGGACTCCCGGAGGAATTCTTGGATAAATTGCTGGAGGAGTTGCTGGAGGAACTCCCGAAGGAACTTCCGGAGGAATTCCGGACGAACTTCCGGAAGAATTTATGGACGAATTTCCGGAAGAATTCCGGGAATTCCTGGAGGAACTTTTGGACGAACTTCCGGAGGAATTCCTGGAGGAACTTCCGGAGAAACTTCTGGAGGAGCTTTTGGCAGAGAAATTCCTGAACGAGCGTCCGGAAAAATTGGGAAGAATTTTCAATGTATGAAATGAGTTCACGCCGTTCCACGCCGCCACCGATAAATTTTCAATCGACGCACAGGTCTTCTCCACACATTGTTTCATCCTTTTTGTGCCATCATCAATTACAATAAGAGTAGCCTGTATGAAACGAACAACCTAACTGCTATATATAACAGTCTATTTGATGGTATGGCTTTAGTGATCGCATCCATTTTTATTTATATTCTAGGTTCAAATCCCGTTCGAAATTCATCAGGTGGGCACGATTTTCCTTTTTTTTAGTTTCGTTCTAGAGTAAAGGGGGTGAGTGAAAGAAGTTTTTCATCATACATAATCTATATGATAAAAGATTTCCTTTAACCCTGAAATCGCTTAATTTCGTCTCGAAACGATTGCTCTGTTGCTGATGCGTACTCAACAGAAAATAAATTAAGAAGACAGTATGTATATCTAAAAAATGTATTGAGTGATTTTAAGCTAATTTTGATTTCCAGAATTATTGTTGAAAATATTGTTTTAGTAAACATGTACATAAAATTGAAGCTATTCTACCTTTTATCAATTAGACATCTTGTCTCTGTCATTCGATCTTTGGGTACCAAAGACTATCCTGGAATGCTTCTCGATTTCGAAAATTCTTACAAGTTTCCAGCAAAGGCCACTGATCCTACAAATTTTTTCAAGTATTTAATGTTCGGGGAATTAAAATAAACTTCTTGGGTTTTTATTGACTTTCAGGAAGTCTATGGATCGTGGAAATTCATTGCGAACTACCAGGAAATCGTTTGATCGTCAAATAATCTTTTGGAGAGCTCAAAACTCTTTGCAAATGATATACCTTGCGGACATAGGGAAGTTGGTGCTCCCGGTGTTCGCCTTATATTTCAATTAATTTTATTTTTTTTAATTTTTACTAAACTTTTCCAATGGACTCCTAATAATCCATCATTTAAACATGTCATAATTGGGGGCCCTCCTTAGCGGGTTAGGGACAAAAGGTCGAAAGACAAAAGGTCGAAAGGACAAAAAGTCGAAAGACAAAACGTCGAAAGACAAAAGGTCGAAGGGACAAATAGTCGAAAAGGACAAAAGGTCGAAAGGGACAAAAGGTCGAAAGGACAAAACGTCGAACGGGACAAAACGTCGAACGGGACAAAAGGTCGAAATGGACAAGAAACTGAAACGGAGAGAGTCAATCTAGCTACACAGTTAGCAAAAACTCTGCTCTTTTATTTTTAACAATTTTTAACAATTAAATAAAATTCATTCAGTGAGTACAGCTAATAGATGGATGTTGAGTTTTCTAAATGTCACTTCGATCTGTCAAAATTGTGCACGCCGCACATCAAATACACCGGCGTATATAACACGCCGGTGTATTTTCAATGCGTGCGCCTGCGTGGCTGCGGAGTGCACTATTTTGACAAATCAAAGTGACATTCAGAAAACCTAGATATGCATCTATTATGTGCACTCATTGAATGAATTTTATTTAATTGCTCAAAATAATTTAAATTAAAAGAGCAAATTTTTTGCCAACTGTATAGGACAACTCTGTTTCGTGCAATGCAACTGTTTAATAGTAATTACTCCTTCTTTGAAAATTGCTCATTCTTCAACTTTGATTGATGTGATGAGTGTGTTATTTCTGCTTGAAGTTAAATGCATTTCATAAATTCTTTTGGAATACACCCAACTTGATATCAGCTTGTTCTTGATCGACCTTTTGTCCCTTTCGACCTATTGTCCTTTTCGACCTTTTGTCCCGTTCGACCTTTTGTCCCGTTCGACCTTCTGTGCCTTTCGGCCTTTTGTCCTTTCGACCTTCTGTCCCTTTCGACGTTTTGTCTCTTCGACCTTTTGTCATTTCGACCATTTGTCTTTTCGACCTCTTGTCTTTCGACCTTTTGTCCTTTCGACCTTTTGTCTTTCGACCTTTTGTCATAGATTCCTCCTTAGTCGTGCGGTAAGACGCACGACTACAAAGCAAGACCATGCTGAGGGTGGCTGGGTTCGATTCCCGGTGCCGGTCTAGGCAATTTTCGGACTGGAAATTGTCTTAACTTCCCTGGGCATAAAAGTATCATCGTGTTAGCCTCATGATATACGAATGCAAAAATGGTAATCTGGCTTAGAAACCTCGCAGTTAATAACTGTGGAAGTGCTTAATAAACACTAAGCTACGAGGCGGCTCTGTCCCAGTGTGGGGATGTAATGCCAATAAGAAGAAGAAGAATTGTTATAAACGACTGAATTTGTTTAAAGTTAAATTAATCTCATATTCAGATTCCTACAATATGTTCGTTACCTCTGGAAAACCTTGAGACATCTTTGAGCAATTTTTGGAATAAAAATTACTTCTTTGAGTTTTGACGTTTCCTATAGTGGCGTTAGATGTAATTATTCAATTAAGAGGGAACACAGATTGGCAACACACCAATACACAAATCCATATTTTTTACATGAGTGGTTGTGTTATTTCTCGGTGTTGCAATACCAAAACCACAATTTTCCGAAGGACGGAAAGAGACAGACGACACACCGCCGGTGGTAAATCATTCAGAAAGTTTTTTTTTTGATCTTCAATACTTGCTTGAACTTTAATTTATTGTTCGTTCTCCAATAGTCAGATTTCAGAAGTGTGCGTGAATATCTGTGTCCGGTATGTTGGCAACGGCCAACATGTAGATAGGTAAAATATGCTCTAAATGTGATATGATCTGCTTGTGCTAGATTGGCTAGATATTTCATCATCGCACCCAAGCGCGACGCCCTGAATATTTCTGGCGATCGTTACCTGCCGAAGTGGACTAATCCGTCGCCATATTGGTCCGGGAAGGACAGGGGACTTCCTCGTGGACGAGATCCACCAGCCGGTCCGTCAAACCATCGCTCATAGGGGTATTTTTGCAATCTAGCCGGAATAAATTATTTTATCTTCCAAACTGCTATATTTCACCTTATTTTATCACATTTATACTGTGATGATAATTTAGCTGAAATATCAGTTTTCTTAATTTTCACTTTTTGACCCATGTGCTTTACCCTTTAAAGCCCTGAAAAACATTGATAATTTCAATTAATTCGTTCTCGTCATCGCTTCTACCGAAATCAGTTCAACTATATGTGTTTGCAAGGGGAAACATAGAGCTAAAAGATGGTGTCATGGAAATTGCTCTATGACTCTTCCTCTTTTCATAGGGATGTTGAATGTATGATATAGGTCATATATGCCTAAAATACAGTACCAAACTAAAATCATCAAATTTGCGCAAGATTTTTGTTCGGGATCCTAAAATATAGACATAAATGCGTCCTCTCTATACTGAAATATTACCGAATATCATCGAATAAGTGTTTTATGCTTGTTGAAAATATGAGGAACATTAACTAGTTTTTGCTCGAAAATGGACCTCGAATTACTCTTTTGTATTTCTGTTCAGAATCATTTATTCTTGTCAAAAACACGTTTACATGATACTATTTTGTCTACTTTTTCATGGTATGTACTGATCTGTGGATTACTGTGACAAATATTTGACCACAATAAAACATACCGAACGTAAACAAATTCAACAGAGAAAACCGGTAATTTCCTCAATGAAAAACCTCTAACTTTCTAGAAGTGTAGTGGTAAAACTTTAAATCTAAATAGAAAACCTAGTACTAGGAGTGGCTCGTCTACTATTCAGAGAAGTTTGAGAAATATTCAGACTGCTCTAGGATAATTTTGAAAATTTAACTTTATTCCGGCTAGAATGGCGAAATACCCCTATGTGCATCGGTAAGCAACCGCCATCGCGATTCGGGTTCATTGAGAAGCGATCACCGGCCGTCAACAAGCGGGAAGGTCGACCCCACCGGCAGGTCATCGACTAATTATGTAAGCCACAACAACACTGGAAAGTCAGCAAACCCTTGAAGTGCGGCGTCCGAGGAGGGTGCCGCGGTGGAAGGTTTTTTTTTTGTGCCAGTCTTAATGTGCTACTAAAGCCAAAACAATTTTCGCTAGTCGCAATCCTTCGACGACCGCTATTCCACCATCACTGACCCTTGAAAACATGCGTGCATGAGCCGTTTTCGCCACCACTCCCTTTGTGTATGATCGTGACTTTATTGGTACCGTAATCCGGGGGAACATTGATCACCGGGGTAACATTGATCAGTTTGACCATTTCAAGAAATGAACAAATTATTATTTTTTGGTGATACTATTACTTAATGTTAGTATGGTATCTTAAACTAGACTAAATTTGCTGCTGAATACTATAAACTTCGCCTAAACTTGCATTCTTTTTATTGCCAAAATTTGAAAAACAAAATCAACATTAATTTTTCCACTCAACGCAAGCTGTGAAAAAAGGACTCGAAACAAATAGAAAAACAAAAAAAATGAGTTCGTGGTTATATTTGTTTGATAAGTTATCTTATTTTCTTGGTTGATCCATATTTTTTTATTTCGAAATTTATATTTTTATTACTATAAAAAAATATTTCTAACGAATGTCTATTTTTTGCGCTTAATCAACTCAGTCAAGACAACTTTGGCCATCTTAGACAACACGACTTCAGTGTGAACCGACTATCATCCGATTTGTCAAATGCATCTTGCTAGTCCAATGTTTACGTTTTACATTGTGAAATAACTTGTTGAAAAAAGATAAAAAGTGGATTAACGTGTACGAAATGCCTCGCAAGTATGTTCCGCGGCTGTGTGCAAGAAATTATGCCAACTACACGCAGGAAGCACTAGCTTCGGCATTGAAATCTGTAAAGCAAAACGGAATGTCAATCCGGCAAGCGTCCAAGCATTACAAAATTTCCTTCGGCACGCTGTATAACAGATGTAAAAATTTGCATACGAAGAGCGTCGGAACTCCAACCGTGCTATCGAGTGCCCAGGAGAAGGAGCTCAGCGAGGTGATAAAAGTTGCTGGTGAATGGGGTTACCCTCTCCCCCCGGGTCGAGTGGCAATATTGGTGAAAAAATTCCTCGATGACAACCTCATGAAAACCAGGTTTGTTGACAATCGCCCCGGTCCAGATTGGATTGCGTCCTTTATGAAGCGAACCAACTTGGCAGCCCGTTGCACTCAAAACATTAAAAGGGCTCGTGCTAAGGTGTGCCCTAGAACTGTAAAAGAATATTTTGACAACCTGGCCCGGACGCTCCATGGCATTCCGAAGGAAAATATCATAAACTACGATGAGACAAACTTTACGGACGATCCTGGAAGCCGAAGAGTGATATGTAGAAGAGGACAGAAGCACGTCGAACGCGTCTTAGACCACTCAAAATCATCATATTCCGTCATGTTCGCTGGCACTGCAGATGGAAAAACGCTTTCAACGTACGTAGTGTATGCAGCTCTTCATCTCTATCCAACATGGGTTCAAGGAGGACCTAAAGGTAGCCGCTACAATCGAACGAAGTCAGGTTAGATACATCAGTCTGTTTTATATTTAACACAAGTATTTAATCAGCTTTTTCCTTCAGGATGGTTCGATGAACGGACGTATGAGGACTGGATTTTGACAGTTTCTCTTCCGTACTGCAAGAAGATACCGAATGATAAGCCACGAGTGTTGATTGGAGACAATGTTGCGTCCCACATGTCTATTCGAGCCATCAAAAGCTGCATGGAGAACAACATTGGATGTGGCGTATTTTGGGCCGCTGAAAAAGGCATGGAGGAGTACGTTGGAACAATGGAAGAGTAGAAATAAGGGTTGTGTCCCGAAACATATTTTTCCACGATTGTTGAAAGAAACTTTGGAGTCTATCAGTGCTACCTCTGAGAATAACATGAAAGCAGGATTTAAGGCGGCTGGCATTCATCCGCTAAACAGGTATGCTGTGCTAAAACGAATTCCTGGAGGAAATGATGAAGAACCAAATCCCAGCACCAATAACTCGTTCTCGGAGCAGCTGGTTAAGATACTCAAAGAAGAACGATTCGGAGAAAAAGATCAACGACAGATCCCCAAGAAGCGACGTCTGTTTGATGTAACGCCTGGTACCAGCGTTTCAGAGCAACAGTTGATTGCAGCCACAAAAACGATGGAAGTAGATGGTCAAAATAAAAAGGCTTCCGGAACAATCAAACAGGAACCTGGACAGAAAGAGGCACGGAAAATTTCCAAAAAGTGTCATCTAGTGGATGTTCAACCGGATGAGAACGAAAATACAATACCGTTGCTAATCAAACAGGAACCTAACATTCGGACTTCCAAAAAGCGTCGTTTGAATAATGTGCAACTCGATGGTATAGAAAATATCACACACCGGACAATTAAGAAAGAGCCTGCTCAGCATCAAGAGGAAAAACAAGCTACCAGGTTGAAGAAAGGGAAAGTGACGAAAGCGTCCGTCAGAAATAAAATTCGGATTTGAAATCAGTTTTTTTTAATTGGAAATTGGTGACTGTTATTCAATTTTGCGAAAAACCATCAAAACACCACTATTGTTTGAATCATTTAAATATTACAATGAATTGCTTTGGTTTTCAAGCTTATTATTTTTGTTGAATAAACTCCAACGCTGTGCGTAAACTAAATTGAAAGATTTGTTTTTTTTTATGAGGAAATATTTCTGTATTCTATATTTACCTAGACAAACCTAGAAATAAAAACGGGTTTTAAAGCGATATTATTGGTTTAGTTAGTTCTTTTGATGCTTCATATACAACAACACGCTTTAAGAGACGTTTTTCATGCTTTCCCAATTTGTTTTTTTGTAGATAATGATCGAAACGAATGATGATCAAAGTTACCCCAAATTAAAATATTCCAAAACTTGACAAAAAGTATTTTACAAACAACTTTAAAATTATCAAATAATCGAGCTCAACGACCTAATACTTTCTACACGTGCCAGTACTTGTTTTAAAAATTTGAAAAGTGTCATGGTTTCACTTACGGAGGAAATATTCAAAAAATAATTTAAAAAATGATCAATGTTACCCCGGATTACGGTACGATGGATAATCTGACACAAAAGTTGTGTTGCTTCCCTCTCCTACCTTATCCAGAAAACAAATGGCCTCGACCTTGGCGAGCCTGACTAATTGATAAATGCCCGCTTGCCTATGTTAAGGAATATGTTATCCTAAGCTATTGGCAATTTATAGATTGACTTTCTTACAATCTATCCTATGCGAACTATTTAGAGTAATTTATGTACAAAAAATATTAACATTCCTGACTACAACAATCTACATGCAAAAAAAAACTTTCCCGAATTCGTGATCCAGTGAACTTGTTAGCTCGCGAATTCATGGTGTTCATGAATTCATGAATTCATGAAATTCATTTTTTGCATAAATCAGATTGTATTGTGACTAAAATAATTACCTAGTTAATATGTTCTTCACATTATTATGGGTAGGAGAATGCCTTGATTGCCCCATCCAAGAAGATCATGCGTAGGACATATCATACTTGTTCTTCCCACACCCGGCGACACTGCATACATAGAATCACGTACACGCTTTTCAATATCCTTTGGTATTATTATTATTATTTGTTTTGTTTCTGTTTTCTTTATTTTAATTGTCATTAGTTATTTTTTTGCCTTTCTTTATTTGAATGTTGTTTATTTTATTTTTTGAAAATGTCTATTTTTTTGTATTTTACATTTATTGACTTTTCTAAAATCACGTCATTCGAGATAATTTTTAAAATTATTTTTGGAGGTTTCAGTTGTAGGGGAACTGCTCCTTAAATTCATCCATGTACCCAAATCAATAACATTCTAAAACAAACAATTTGATCGCAAATTGTTTTGTTCCTCATTTCTGTGATTTTTTTTATTTTTTCAGCAGTGAGCACGCCAGATAACAACAAAAAACGACACAAATTGAGCCAAAATAGTGTTTTGCGAATGTTATTGATATAGGAGCATGTTTTTAATAATGGAACAAATACCCTATTTCTTTTAGTGTATCGTAAACATCGACTTATTTTTGTCAGGTGACGAAATGTCTAAGGCAAAAAAACTGAGTTGTACCTGGATGGCGCGAGACTGTCCAATTATCCTTTTTTGTGAGCATGGGGAAAAAAGTAATAAAACTGTTTGGACACCGAGCATTTTTTTTTTCAGTTCATACATTACCCATAAAAGCATAACTGTCCCATATAGATGAAAAATTAAGCCAATATGGGACAAATATACTGGTAGCACCAGAGTCAGCGAATAACATTTCATTAGCTAATTAGCGAATGATTCAAAATGCGTGGGTCATTCGGGTCAATGTGCGACTACGAGCTATGATCGTCGCATGACATCGAATCTACACTGGCTGTATTCGGATGTGGTTCGACGGCACCATTAGCACGTCGACGTCCTAATTAGGTTGTTATCTGGATGGCACGGATGCGCAGTGATAATTTTCGCGATTTAATGGAACATTGCGTACTCGATAGCACTTTTACTCAGGCAAGCAAAAGATATCAAGTGAATATTGATACGAAGCTTGCTTTGAAATGCCCTCGTTTGATTAACATTTTATTTCACCTATGAATTTATTTTGAATTTAATCCGTATGATTGAATGTTGTCAGAAATCACTTGTTAATGAATACGCAAATGAAAAGCAAAAGCAGTCAGGAAACAAAATCATGATTAAATAAGCAAAATGAGGCAAACAAGTTTTACGAAGCTGAATGCATTTAACTCTACTTACAATATATTCAGAGCCGTAGCGTGGACTCCCAGCGCCCTTGGCGAAACCGTTATTGGGCGCCCCTTACTTTCATGCATGTTTAAAACAAATGGCATGATAGGAGCTGCTTTTCTTTCATTATCAACATTTTTTGCGTGGTGGATTTAATAAATGTTTGCTTTATGAATTCCTTAAGTCTCTATAACTTGCATGTGTCCCAATAGGTGTAAGGATTATAAAAATGGCCTAGAAATTTCAACGATTTTCTTAAAGATTAAATAAACCTACGCAAATAAAAAAACTAGCGTGTGTTACTGACACAACATCCAGACTTCCTTGTTGTGAATTCACGCACTAGTGGATCTAGCTAGGCCAAAAAAATCCATCTCACATGTCCCGATCAGTGGTTGGATCACTTTCGGACGTAGTCGCAACAAGAAGAACCCTACTTTGGAGTGGATTGAAAGACCTTCGGAATCACCATTAGACCTTGGTCGGTGGTTTGAAAGAACTACTCTACTGGACTTACAGTGTTAGGGTAGGATATTTTTCGACTGGATAAGATGTAATACTCGGAAGTTGGCTTTCTCAGTCTAAAGAAACAGGACGATATTCTTCTTACGTGCCCGAAGTTTCGGCCGATGATTTGTATTTTTTTCGAAGGTTAGTATAGTCTGTCGTCTATCGTAAATAATTGTAAACCACATTCGATCAGTGGTGGAGAGGGTGCTTCCATGCTCGCTTTCTGTGAAATTTTGAAAAGTAATTGAAAGATTGGAATTCTTTACTAACATACAACAGCTGCAACGTCGGACAAGTAAAAAACATCGTCCTGATTCTTCAGACTGAGATAGCCAATTCAACTTGAAGAGAATTAGTGTAAGGTAAGAATAGCGACAAGTCGTATAAAAAAAGACAACTTCGGGCCTATTCGGATCAAAATATATCAATTCGTAGAGTGGGCCTATCGGTAGTTTGGAAGCATTGGTTGAATTGGTTAGGCCAATAAATTTTCACCGTTATACAATTGTCTGTTTAAATAAATCGAAAATTTCACAGGATCAAATACGATCGTTATGGTCCGAATTTTTCTCAAATTAAAACAAACTCCCTATCACTACATCCGAGTATCTATTACTTGGAAACGGCTTAGATTTCCTAATCACGAACAAAAATTATACACGTTTTTTAAAGTTTACTTTATGTTTTGCTCTGGCGTGTTAAAGTCCTCATCTAGGGATTCTTCCCCATAAACTTGATCCAATCTTCTTTTAATTTATATTTCCTGTTCCTTTCTATTTTCACTTCCTTTTTCATCAAGTAAATTATAAAAAGTAGTCAGTGAAGATGCTCCCTGGACCTACGTTCCTTTCGAAAATAAGTCAAACGGTTGATTGCGGATGTAGTCCCCGAGGGAAATGTCTGTTAAAAGCTTGAATCTGAAACACTTTAAACCGATAAATTAGAGAATTTGTCAAGGTTTTTACACGGTTTGATTTTAGCCGATTGAGACCCTCATCATCAATAAAACAATGAATTACCCTCACCAAACAAATTACAAACAAATCGAAGAAAATTCAAGTGGTATCCATCCAACCGCGTAAAAAAACCTTGATGAGATTTGTCATCATTTCCTACACGCCCGTTTAAAACCACTCAAAATTGAATGGAAAACCACTCATTTTTAGTAAAAGTGGAACAACTAAAAAATTGAGTAAACCAATGTTCACTCATTTTTGAGTAAAGACCGGAAGATGTCAAAAAATGGCTAAAATCTACTCAAATTCGTCATCAAAGAAAAGTGTAATATTGATTACTTTTCACTCAAATTGAGCAATTTTTTTCTTAATTTTTGCCATTTTGCCTGATTGAATAATATTCAAATTGTGTTTAGAAAAAGAATAATCTTAGTATTTTATTTAAACAAAAAATATTTAAAAAAATAATTTTCATATATCTATTTATATAGGATTGTTGAGGATTACATAAAGTACATATTCAATTTTATACTCGGTATATTTGTCGGAGCTGTATCCATTCTTTGTCCTCCAGTCCCGTCGTCCAGCGTAAAGATCTGAGAACTCCTGGTTACGACTCCGGTTTCACGCCAGAACTCGATCACGTTGTCGTACTGGTTACTGGCGATCAGTGGCGATACGCCGGCCTCCGGGAATTGACACAATCAATTAATTGATTATGGGAGTAGTGGCTGGTCGACCGCGGTGCTGCTGGCGTTGACTGATCTTGGGTTTTCTTCCACTATTGATTTTTTGTCGTTGATCATATTGTAGGACCAGTTTTTGTCGGATTCGTTATTATATGTATTATTTCCGCGTGAAAAACCGGAATTGAAGAAGTTGGGATAAGAAATCGTATACTATATACTATAGCAGGTAAAGATTACACCAACTGGTCCTCAATAAACTGATTTCAATGCTCCTTTGGGCTGCAATATCAAGAGATTAAAACATGTTTAAACATTAGGAGGATATTTCTAGCTTATTCTTGATACAACTTACCTTTGGTATCCACAACGATCTACGGTTAATGCCTTGGTTATTTCAGATGTATTCAAAATTGTAGGAGTTTTCAAACTAATTCTTTATTTCCTCGCTCACAACTTGAAATTTTCACTCAATTTTTCTTTTCTGCATTCATTAACAATATGACTATATATTACTCAATTCAAAAAAATAATTTACTCATTTTTTGACATTTGACGCGAATTTACAAAATTGAGTAAAAGTTAAACTTGAATTGAGTGGAATCTGATGGGCGTGTATAGTTCAATTCTGGATTTCGGCGCCCCCTAAAGGCCTGGCGCCCTTGGCGGGGGCCAACCTGGCCAACCACACGCTACGGCGCTGAATATATTACATTAGAATATTAGTTTCTCTACATAAACAGTACTAATCCAATTGGTTTCACCACTTGAACTACACTAAATGAACAATATCTTCAAAAAAACTATAAGATGAAATCGAACAATGCAATTCCAACTTCACGAGAGAAGATTACAACGAATATAACAAAATATTGTTCCGATCTCATTTTTTAATCGAGTCTATGGATTTTGGATCTATTTAAAGGCAGAGATAAGAAATCAATTTCATCTTTATTAAACCCATGTTTTTTCCCGCCCGTTTAAATAATTCACCACACCTGCTTCAGAACTTCAAACAATTAACTACCAATAAACAGAAATCAATCCTATCACGTTGCTTCAAAGAAACATCACGCTTGAGCTACGACCCGGGAATCAATCTCACTTCCCGTTTGAATGCGCACCAATCCACTTTCACTTCGAAATCAAACTTCCTCTCCCTAATCGTGACAAGTTAAATCAGTCCAAATGTAATTTGTCAACCGACAGTCATGGTTTGCAGTATTTTCCCCAAATCCGTAGCCCTTATGTTGGGGAGAATGTCCTAAAAGGCACCCAAGAGATAGAAGTTGACAAACGAATATGTACAGTACAATCAATCGAAAGGATCGTTTTTGCCTTACATATTTTTTAATTTATTTATTGCCAATCTAGAATTGCTACCAGAAAACTAGATTTTCAAATAGGAGATCAATATGGTAAGCTTTTTTTACGGAAGCCATCTAAAAAGCACGAGGGATGTCCTTTGCACTACCCTTCCCGTGCTTGCTCCTGTAGGCAAAGGTAAACACGTTGCCGGTCGTAAGGTGTACCACCGCTTTCCAGCAATGACAACAACTCAAACCACCAATTTTTCCGACAAATACGAAACTCAAGCTCCAACAACTGAAAGAACACACACTCCGTTCTTCTGGTTCTTTTGCGCCGACGACGGCGACGGCAGCTTCGTCTATTTGCCTTTTCCGCCATAGAAAGTCCTGACAGGCGGGAAGGAAGCAGAGAGAGCAATGACAAACGACGACAAATTTGTGAGGTCATGCAAACCTACGGATTTTGAAATGGTAATCCCAATTTGATTTGACTGAAAGAAATGCAATGCAAATGCACTTGGCAAGGAAGGGATCGGGGTTTAATCTTGTGGGTGGCGGCCAAAAGCGTAAGTGGGTATTGTTAACAGGGGATTAATAATTCTCCGGTTTTTGAAAGCGTTTCATGTCTAAATTTAATTCAACTTTCAACGTCATAACCTGTAATGCCCAAGAACCAGTTTCCGTCACAAACTTCATTTAATTGAAGTTTAAACTGAACCGTGTCTGCAGTGTGACTGAATGCGATAAGCAAGCAGCCACTCTGTACCGCGGAATACTAAGCTGATCGAAAGCTGCGTTATAAACAAGATGTGTTTCAGATAAAAAGACTAAAAATGGACAAAACAAGACATACCAGCAATATTCAAATACAATTGGAATGGGTCTCCAGTAGCCTTGCGAGCAAAGGCGTAGGGTTGCCAATCCGGAGATGGCGAGTTCGATTCTCGGTCTTGTCTAGGATGTTTTTGGGTTGGAAACATTCTCGACTCCCTGGGCATAGTGCATCCATTGTACTTGCCACACAAGATACATACTCAACTCATGCAATGGCGGACGATTTTCACAATTATTCCACGGTTGTTTTATCCACTTCTTCTAGTTTTATGTTGTTTACTACTTAGTTTGTTATGTTTCTAGGGAACCTAGTTTTTTAATGCTAAATCAGCTGCAGTGCGGATGCGGTCATTTAGAATGTAGAAAATTTCGATTTACCAAATTCAATATAAGTAAAATTTACCAATTAAAAGAACTTCAAAACGGAAATCAACTCAGCTTGTCCATGCAAGCCCCTAAATCCGTTGCGTATTATATTGGATTGATGCAGATGTTCTAGGTTCTTCAAATTGTTTTGAAATTCAGATCAATTGGTCTACAAGGTCAACTACGCCTGGTTTCAAACCGAAATAAATCCAGCATGTCCACACAAATTCCTAGAGCCCGTGCTTATTATGTGGATCCCAAAACTGTTTGATGCAAATGTTCTAGGTTCTCCACATTGTTTTGGAATTCATATCAATTGGTCTGCTAGGTCATCTACGCCTGGTATTCAATCGAAATCAACCCACCATGTCCATACAAATCCTTAGAGCCCTTGCGTAGTATGTGCAATCCAAATTAGTTCAATGAACTAATTTGAACTACATATAACAGGCAAAGACACTTTTTTAACGTGGAACTTTTATCGATTGACATTCACCCTATCGCTACGTTTGTCATTCTTCTTTAATTGACGTTTTGATTAGAGAGTTCTTAGGACATAGACTGGCTACTCGCCGCCTGGTGGTAGACGACCGTGTTGCCAGTTATCCCGATGTCCCTGTGGTAAAAGTTAGTAGTTATTATTGCTACTAGAGACCAAGCATACCACTGCATCTCCACAATAACCACGGGAAGGAAGTTGTGTACGTTGGGTGTGGTAATCAGAAACATGGATCGGGATTCATTATGAAAAGTTATGTGATTTATGCAACTTCTATTCCACTAGTTAGTACGGATATTCTAAAATACAACAGTATCGGCATTTCCTTATTGGATCTTCTGGATATTATATGGGTCAGCTACGCTTGCGGCGACTGCACAGTTATTTAGGTAGAATGATATTTGATTGTTTTTTTTTTTTTTTTTTTTTATTACAGGGGGATTCGCTTCCATACAAAAGCTTGCAACGATAGCCATGGCACAATTGAAATGTTTATGAGATATTTGAGAAATAAAGCACAAGACTCGTTTAACTATTTCCTGCTTGTTAAGCAAGATCCAACACTCCAGGGTAGGGTGGCTCATATTAGTATGGAAAAAACTTTTTTCAATTTTTTTGATGGGCCGCCCTCTTATTCGGTTCTATTTGATGCCCTGATGCCCTGGACAAAATTTCAGCCAAATCGGTCAACGTTTGGGCGATGCTAAACTTGTTGGAAGTTAATATGCAAAAATGTATGCAGAAACATCCAAAAACAGTGAATTGCAGTTGGGTCTTTCAGAGGCAAATAGGTCTTTCAGAGGCATTGTTGTAGGACTTTGTTGGGTCAATTAAATGCTTTGAAGACATCGGAAGCAGGAGGGCCACGTGGTGAAGTGTGGCGATGAATGCTTTGATAGCAAATACTGTGCGGATAAATTTAGCTAATCTACTTGAGAAATGATAAGCAGAGTAGTAATTTTATAAAGATACATATTCCCATTGAACTCGTACCTATGAGTTTCTGATTTGCTGGAATCGGAAATTCCGCCAGGTCAAAATGGAAATAATCCGATTCATAGCTTTCAATTAACTAATATATAATATTTTAAGACTTTTTCTTGGCTCCTTGTAACCGGTTCCGGAAGTCTCAGAGAAACCGAAATAGCAGTCAAAACTAAGTGCAAACCATTCGACATATTTATTTGAGGTAAAACTTTTTTTTTTGTTTGCTCTAGATTATTCAAAATATACTCACCATAGACCTATGAACTTTGTAGTAGGTTTCTCCTAAATGTCCATGTAACTAATAAATGTTAAAAATAACTAAAAAAAATTGTGCTGTTTCTCATAATGTAATGCGGCCATCCGCACACTACGTCTCTGAGTCCAAATATCTTTGCTGGAGATGTTTAGGTCTTGAACATGGGCGTAGCCAGGATTTCGAGAAGGGGGGGGGGCAACTTTTTTGGTTTTCTAAATCGTAGTTTTATAGTAGTTTTATAAAAACACATGAATATTAACACATGAAACCAAATCGAAACAATAATGATGAAAACAATACTGGATTTAAAAATGCGTGATTTATTGCTCATCAGATATTTTTATATAAAGTGAGAAAAATATTAACGAACTTAGTTTTCAGAAAGAATATATAATCGGCTATAACAATTATTATAAAAATCCTGCATAAGTTTAAGAAAACTAGAACCATACATCTGAATTTCAAAACAAATCCTCTCTAAAATAATATTTATTATAAAATAGGCAGAAAAATCAATATGCAAGCTTTCTCCAGGAATTCCTTCGACAATTGCTCCTGGCATTCTATCCGAAATTCTATCAGGGATTCTTTAGGAATGCCTCCAGTAACTTTTCCGGCAGTGTCTTCAGGAATTCCACCATAAATTTTGCCGGGAGTTGATCCGAAAATTTCACCATTATTTACTCCAAGAAAATCTTCACGAACTTCTTTATAAGTTCTGCAGAATTTCCTGCAATAATTTAAATAATTTCGTGCTGTTTCCCATATTTTTTAAGAATAAGAATATTCCGTGGAAATTCCGCAGAATTGCCAGTAAACATTCCTGAGAATCTCACGAAAATCTTCAAATTTCTTGTGTAAATTCCATAAAATTTTCCGTGAACTGTTTCGAATAATTTCTGGGAAAATTTCAAAGAATTTCTCCAGGAATTCCACCGGAAATTTATACAGAAATTATACCGAAAATGAAATCAACAATGGAATTTTCGGAGGAATTCCTAGATTGATTTGCAATGAAATCCTGAAAGAATTCCGGTGGAAACTTTCCACCAAGATTTCCACTGGTAGATCCTCCAGGAGTTTCTCCGAAAATTCCTCTTGGAATTCTTCCAGGAGTTCCACCGGCATTTCCACCAAGAATTTCTCTAGGATTTCCTTCGAGAATAATTCCGGTAGATCTATCGGCAGCTCCTCTGAAAATTCTTTCGGGAATTTCGGCAAAATTGGAATTTATTTAGGCTTCTTCAGGAATTTATATAGGTTTTCCACCAGAAGCTCCTCCTAGAATTTCTCTGCGAGCTCCTCAGGGAATTCTCCGGGAGGTTCTCTGATGATGATGATGGTCCAGCTACAAACCCCAACAAAGGTTTCAGCTAGACGAGATTTGTCTATAAGATGAATTCTTTTGTTTCCGAGAATGCTTCTGGTAGTTTCCCCGGGGTTCCTTTGGAAATTCTCCCGGGAGTTTCTTCAGAAATTCTCCCAGAAAATTCCTTCGAGTGTTCCTCCGGGAATTCCACCAGCAATTCATCCGGGAGTTTTTACGGAAATTCCTCCGGGAGTTCCACCAGAAACTATTCCAGGAAATTATTCAGGCTTTTTTCAGGAATAAATAAATAAATGATGGCTTTCTTCAGAAATTAAGCTGGAAATTCCTCCCGAAGTTCTTCCGATAGTTTCTCTGGGAACTCATCCGGGAGGTCGTCTAGGAATTTTTCTAAGAGTTCCTCCTGAGATTCCTCCGGGAGTTCTTACGGGAGATCTTACGGGAGGAACTCTCGGAGGAACTCCCAGAGTAATTTCCGGAGGAACTCCCGGGGGATTTTCTATAGGAATTTCCAGAGAAATTATCAGAGGAGTTCTCGGAGGAACTGCCGGTGGAACTTCTGGAGGAATTTATTGAGAAACTACAGGAAGAATTTCCGGTGGAAGTCCTGGAGGAACTCTCGTAAGAATTCTAGGATGAACTCCTAAAGGAACTTCCGTAAGAATTCCAGGAGGAATTCCTGGAAGAATTCTTAAAAGAACCTCCCGGAGGAATTCCGTAAGAACTCCCAGAGAAATTCTCCGAGGAACTTCTGGAGGAATTTGTAGATAAATGCCTAAAGAAATGCTAAATGAATTCCTGGAAGAAATCCTGATTGAATTCCCGAAGGAACTACTGGTGGAACTTCAGAGGAACATCCGGTGGAATACTCTAGAGGAAGAGAAAAAATATTTCTGAAGGAACTTCCGAAATCCCATTTCCCGTGAAATTCCTGCCAAATATCGTCCAGGAATTCCCTGAAAAGTTTCTGGAGGTATTACAGGAGAAATTCTCGGAAAAACTCCTGGAAGAACTTCCGGAGGAACTCCCACAAGCACTTCCAGAGGAATTCCCACATGGAAGTCCTGAAATAATTCTTAGAGAAGTTCCTAAAGGAATTTCCGAAAAAATATCTGAAAGAATTCCCAGAAAAATACCAGGAGAAATTAATGCAGAAACTCCCAGATGAAATCTTGAAAGTATTCCCAGATGAATTGCTGAAGAAAATCCCTGCGAAGAAATTTCTGGAAGAACTCTTGGCAGATATCCGAGTAAATTCCGAGTGAAATCCGGAAGGAATTCTAGTACACTTCCGCGGAAAATCTCCCGGAGAAATTCCTGAATGAATTCCTGGAGAAGTACCTGAAGAAACTCCCGAAAAAAATACCTGTAAGAATTTCTGGGGAAATACTTGGACGAATTCCAGTAGAAATTCATGAAGATATTTCTAGAGGATTTCTTGAAGCATATTCTGAAGTAATTGCGAAAAGAATTCCAGATTGGAATGCTAGAGGATTTCGCTATTGAATGTTTGGAGGTATTCCCGGAAAATTTCCTGGAATTAATTCCGGAGGAATTAAAGGAAGAGTTCCGAGAGGAATGCCCGGAGAAGTTCCTAGAAGAATTTCCGAAGGAATTTCTTATAGATTTACAAGTGAAATTATGGAGCTAAATCGGAGGATTTCCGTCATAAATTTTTAAAGAAACTTCTGGTAGAATTTTGGGAAGAAATTCCGTATGTATTCTTGACGGAACTCTCGAATGCATGCCTGAAGGAAATGCCGGATTCTTCCTGAAGAAAGAATAACCGAAAGAATATCTAGAAGTAAATCTTGAAGAGAAGAAAAGAAATCTTCAAGGAATTTCCTCGTGAATTTCCTGAAAAAAATTAGTGGGGGGTTTTACATGAGAAGGATTTTCGAACGATTTTCAGAACGATTTTTTTCTAGAAGGATTTCAAGGAGAATTTTTGAGCCTGAAATGTTTCGAGTTGTTTTGAACCTTCATATATTATGGATCCTAGATGGCCTAATAAGTTTTAGGAATCTTTGGAATTTCAACTACCTATTTCTGTATATGACTGGATCGTAAAGATTGGATCGCACATGTTTGAGGGAATTCATTTCAGTACCCGTTCAATCTTTCCACAATTTACCGTAATCTGAGAAAGTGACGTAAGCGCCAAATTACAACATGCTTGTTTTCCATTTTTCTGTTAAAGTGCTCGATGAGTACTACTTGGTAACACTATTTTTGGTAAATGACGTAAATGTCACTTTTTCAGATAACGGCAGTGTATGTTTCCGTTTGATTCGGATAAGTTTCCAGGCAAACGTTTTTCCCGAATTGAACGAAGGACGATATAAGCAGTTTGAGCTTCATTTGCCGCATTTGTACCCCGTTAAAATGCCGAGGAAGTTATGTTCCTCACAAATTACCTCATCATTTCACCAACGGACTTGTAAAATGAGAATGAGGAGAAAGATCGTGCACTTGACTACAAACTACTACACACATCATAGAATTTTCAGAGGAGTTCCGAACAACTTTTGGAGGGAGTTCGTAGTACTTTTCGAGAAAACTCCTAGGGATTTACAAAGAATTCTTCGAGTTAATTGCGAATAATGTTCCGAAGAGATGTTGAAGAATATTTCGTCGAAATATCGTAGAATTTCCACAAGAAAATATAAAGATTTTTTTGTGGACCTATTGAAGAAATTTATAAGAAAATTTGAGAGAACTTCCTTTAGAAATTCCCTTAGAAATTCCGGGGAGTATTTAAAAAAAAACAGAGAATTATCGAAGCAATACCGAAGAATTTCTGGAGAAATTTCTCGAAGAATCTTCGACAAATAGTGTGACAATTTTGAGGATGTTCCTAAAAATTCCTGAAATTTTGAAGGATTTCCCGAGATAATTCGGAAAAAATCGCCGCCGCAGCCGTTGACTAAAATGGCGACAAACACCCAGCCCAGCGCACACCTCTAGCCCATGAGTCTTTTATTCATTTCGTTGTGATAGGTTTGATATTTGATAGGCACTGCAAATGCTACACAGAAAGAAATAATGAAAAATAATCAGCGCGTAAAACTTGGAATGCGGAAATTTACGCTTTTCTGCGCTGAAATGGTCCTCTTGTTAACAAGATTGCTTACAACTTGTATGCAATATTGACGATTCACGTCAAATATTGTATATATTTAGGCTATATCCCGTGTGGAATTACGCTAACAATGGCGTTCCATTTATGTGCATGATTTTGAGCGTAAATTTCAGTGGATTTTTCTATCTGTGTAGGTAAAGCCATTGGTACCTTAAGGAATAAAAAAGACCCCATCACGCGGTCCTTAGCCTCTTACCCAGCAACTCATATCTCTACCTCCCCGTGGTGCTGACCGGGATACGAGCAACCTTAGGGAAGATCGGGTAACCAACCCCGGTGGGAACTATGGTCGTATGCTGACATTGAAGGAGGGTTTGCTCCTCTACGGAGGTGAAAATCTTATTGAGATTCTGTTCTCCATGTCAGGATCGGCTCACAACAGCGTCTGTTCTCCACGTTAGTGGCGGCTGATCGTCGTCCGAGTGCCAGCGAGGGACTCTAAGTCAGCCCTGCAAGCCAGCCTTTAAAACAACATACGCAACGAACAATCAACAAGAGAGTACAAACCGGAACCATCGGCGAAGACCACTGCGACGAAAAGGGACAAGCGATTGGAAACTCGATTGGAAACCCGAGCAAGATTATCTGCAGTCAAACCTCCAATAGTCGATGTTGAAAGGACGGTCGAGAAAATATGTTTTAACTAGTCGACCCGGCAGACATTGTAGGCGAAAATGCGCGTTGTGGACTAGGTACCCATACGAAATTTTCATACGAATCCTAATTTTAGTTTTTCACAATTTACTCAACCTTACTCGTGATTTTCGCATGAGCAAATATCATATAAACCCGTTGGAAACGAAAATAACATATCTGCAGAAGGAATGAAGTCTAAACTGATAGGTTTGACTGTATATGAATAAAAACTAGTTGAGGTTTTTGTTGTCTCTTATGTACCAAAGTCAACCTTTTTCGTACATTTAGAGCCTCCCGAAAACAGAAAAGAGATGGAGAAGTGTGCCATGGCTGGAGATGGACGTGTTTTTCGATCCGTCATATTTTTTCTGATTTTTTACAACCTAGATTCTCACCTATGGTTTTCAAAATTTTACCGCCAATGCTTTCAAAGTTTGAAGAAAAATTTGTTCTTTTACCGATTCTTGCTAAAATCAGTCTTGCTCTCAAACCAAACCGAATATCTACCGGAGTTCTCCTGACGCAACAGCAGAAATCCATCCGAAAGTGGAACAGTACGAACACGATCTTTGTTGAAGCTACTCCCGCGTACAATTCATTTTTTCGCTACATGGAATGGAAGCCCAACTAAACTTTTCGGTGATTATTCGTCAAGTACTGATGCAGCTCCCTGGTGCTGAGGCAGATCAAACGAGCGCCAGCAGTTCTTAGCTATTACCAAGTTCCGCCTGGCGCCTGACCTGTTTCTGAGTGCAATCACCGTTTACTAAACATGGAGCCAGCTGCTTATGTCAGAGACAGTCTATCCAGAGAAAGTTCTGAAAGCTGTTGAAGTACATATCAAGCGGTTCTGAAGCGTTTTGCGAAGATGACTTCCCAGTATCTAAGGTGATAAACGAACTTCCTTAGTCGATTGATATCCATCCGTCAAACAAGGACCATCCAACTTGCCATCCAACGGATCTTTGGTGAGCCCTTTCTGATTTATTTTATTATCGTTCGTTTTATAGTACGAAGTAACTTGTACCTATTGAGGGTTTTTATCCAGAGTTTAAAAAAGATAATTAGATATTTTTAGTATATCCAATTGAGCAATAGGAAAAAGCACTGATAAATTTGATGTAGGCTCAGATTGTTTGGCCTCATGTGATTATTGTAGGGAGTGATTAATAGGTTAAATCGTGAATTTTATGATTTGAATAATTTTAGTTTGTGATTTTGTGTTCATATTTTTATATACTCAAAGTGGCTCCAGAGTAGCGGAACTGATTTAGAATTTGAATACTTTTCTATATTGCAAGTCTATTAGTTATCTTAATTTTCTTCACCTCATGTTAATTTATAATTACGGATGTCAGGGTTATAATCATGCTAAAATAAGGCCACAGGTCGGAAAGATATTGGTAAAAAATTGATCTGAACGCGATCTTGCCTACCGAGTAAGAAATGGATAATTGCGTCTTGTGTTTAAGTTTTTAAATATCATATTAACATTTAATTTAAGCCATCGATATTGTTAAAAAAAATTATATAAAAGCGAAGCTATCAGCGAATCACTTAGTCTATAATAACTATAATCAAGAACCTGTTCTACAGAGAAGAGTCTGTCAAAGGCTGCAAGTGTCTTTAATAAAGACAACAACAATAATAGGGATAGCGGGGGTAAATTGAACAGGTGGGGTAAAGTGGGTAACGGCTTGTTTATCCCCTATTTATGGATTTATCGTATAATTTTCCATGCTACACCATAAATTAAGCATTTCATGCTCTCCGAGCTATTTCAAATCATGAAATATCTATTTAACAGCTAGATTTTAGCAAAATTCTGCGCGCTTTCGCAAAATGCTTGTTTGATGTAATTTCGGCACTGTTGCATTTTAGCCATGAAAACTCGGAATTAGTAGTTCTAAACCAAAATATCGTTCACATCGTTCATTTTGCTTGTTATGAAGCGGAACTGGGTGATGTAAGATAGTTTTTTAACTTTTTTCTTAGTTTAGGTGTTATTTGAAAAACATGTAGCTATGGGGGTAAATTGGTCATGTCGCCTGGGGGTAAAGTGAGCAATGTTCTGACAGAGAAATTGAGATAATTTAGCTCAAATTTCAAACTTAATCGGTTCGGTTGATAGTTGGATAATCAATCAGGGGTGAAGAAAATGGGGATCTGGTCATTTACGCTCCACACACACATTTTCGTACAATTTCTTCATTCCTGAACGAATATTTCCATACAACGCACATCGTTCATGGAAACATCCATATTTCAGATGATTGTCATCCGATCTGTGATATCCATATATCAAACAACTCAGTAAAGGCTCTAGTTTCTGTAAAAGAGTATAACAAGGCCCAACATTTCATCCATTTTAATAATATAGGCGCACAAAATCTAGCATGTTTGACATGCCCTCAAATAATCCGGAATTTCTCCTGTGGCCAGAACATGATTTTTAACCCGTTTTTCAAAACTAGATGAATTTCTTGCCGAACCATGCCAAAACCAAAGGAACCTGGTAATATTACACTGAGCAATGGTCAATTGAATATTTAAAAAATACCGCCCTATCATTTTGACCAAGCCCGGTACGTCTGCCTGTCTGTGATAAAACGAAGGGTTTATACCTATCAGGTCACATTTTGAATACTATTGAGAATATGTATTTGGTTTAAAATACTTTGATCGACTTACCTATTTGCTTTATTTACAATATTGTTCACTTTACCCCACCGCCTGACCATTTTACCCCGCCCAAAACAAAATTGAACTATTTTGGACTAATTTTAAATGATCAAAATAACATATTTAAATATTTTTTCAATTTTTTTTCACAACAGGCTTTGTTAACCAATAAGATTAGCTTCGACACACCCACATTGAACAATGCAATTTCTTGATAGCCACTTGATAATCAGCAGCAGTTCTTAGGGTGTCCAATTTACCCCCACCACCCCTACTAATAAACCTCTAAAAATCAGATGATAAAATGCTAAAACTGTTGTACATAAAAATATTTATACAAGTTAATAAAATAGAAGTTGCATAGGTCACATCACTTTCCATTGCGAGGAAATATCGTAACTGCCAGAGGCAATTGAAATGTATTAATAATATCTAAAAGCGTAACATAGCAAATAAGGATGATAGTGTTAAGAAAACACGGAACACCTAGTCTAAGAGATAAATGCATGTATTAGATAATTAGCAAATAAAATTAGGTAAAAAAAAAAAAAAAAAAAAACTTTCCATTGCGAATCGCGATCTATGTAACTGAATAAATCGTAAAGAGTGCAAGTGCGTTCGTATTTTGTGCTGGACGCAGTACGGTCGCGCGGTTATCAAATTATCTGATTCTGCTGTGTGGGTGGGTGAAACAATCAGATTCAGTTCAGATTTGTTCGTGTTTTCTATTGGACGTAGAAAGATCTGAGATCGCGTCCAGACGTGTTTTCTTCAGTAATCAGAACGATCGGCCGGTCATCGAAATTTTGTTCTGCTTTGTGCGGTAAGCAGAACGATCGGCCGGTAACCGAAATTTTGTTCTGCTTCGTGCGTGTACATAAGTGCATGGACATAAGTATTCGTCATACATATGATGTATAAATTAATGATAATTTACTAAAAGATCGATTTCAATGGAGTTCAAATGATTATTCAAATAAAACAAATCAAGAGTAATTTTCATTTTTCTTTATTCAAAATTTAAGATAATGGAAGTGTTTAGGTGATTCCACGAAAACATTTAAAATAACTTCAAATTCAACTGGACAAAAGTATTCGTCTTATACATAATTACGCATAAAAGCTAGCGCCGAGTTAATTTTTGGAATCTTCAATAGTTTGTATTCAATCCCTTCTGGTCAATTACTGCTTTCAAGCGGTTCGACATTGAGTGGACCAGTTTTTCGCATACAGAGGGCTCGATCTTATTCCATTCTGCAAGGAGAATTTCTTTAAGCCGTTTCTGTGATGTTATGTGATGTTCCCGAATACGTCGATCAAGCACATCCCACAAATGCTCAATAGGATTCATATCCGGAGATTGGGGTGGTGTTTTGAGCTGGTGAGGTGTATTATAAAGCAGCCAAAGACGAACTACTTCGGCTGTGTGCTTCGGGTCGTTGTCTTGTTGGAAATAGAAATCGTCCCCTATTCCCAACTTTGTAGCACTTTGCTTCATATTTTGTTTCAAAATATTCAAATATTGCTCCTTTTTCATTATACCATCAATAAACACCAGTTCCCCAACACCAGATGCAGCCATACAACCCCAGACCATTACTGAAGATCCTCCATGTTTTACAGTAGCTTGAATGTTTTTCTTCTGCAGCTCAGTTCCCGGTTTTCGCCACACTTTAATACGCCCGTCGGACCTATAAAGGTTGAATTTACTCTCATCAGAGAATAACACTTTGTCCCAGAAACTACTTGAGTGGTTTTGGTACTCTTTAGCAAAGTTCAGTCGTTTAATCTGATTGACTTTGCTTATCAATGGCTTCTTACGACAAACGCGTGCGTTGTATTGAGCTTTATTCAAAATTCTGCGTACCGTTCTGGAATGAATTTCCTTTCCACTGAAATCTAGTATCTCTGCACGTACTTTCGAGGATGAAGCTTTTGGTTCTTTCTCAACAATTTGTATGATTTTCCGCTTTTCCCGGTCTGATAACCTGCACGGACGACCTTTCCTGGTTTTGTTGTCGAAATTTTCGTTATGTTTGTACCGTTTGATAATATCCTGCACTGTTGTTCTGGGCCTACCAACACTTTTAGCTATCTCGGAAACAGTTTTATTCAACTTGAATAAATTTAAAATGATTTTCCTTTCTTCCACTGTAGTTTCTTTACCTTTTCTACCCATTTTCTTCGGATATCGACGAATATGATATAAACAACCGACTTCAACGTCAAGTGAATACTAGTGAATAGCAAATGACAGTTTCATCTATTTGCAGTGTTTCCAGATTGTTAAAAATGCGTAAAAGGACAAAATTCATTTAAGTGACGAATACTTCTGTCCACCCTCAAATGTGAAGCTCAGCTTTTTGTTTACAATAGCTCATGCAAACGAAGTTATTTTTGCTAAAACATTTGCTCGAAACATCGAGACAAGTGCGCCGAATGTATCACCTATGAATAATTCGAGGGATAGCATATCTAATTTACGTAAAGTAATTCACACACTTTTATTGAAATCATGACGAATACTTATGTCCATCAGTGTATGTAATTTAATTAGAAAGTGAAAGATTAAATCGTGTCTAGACATGTTTTCTTCAGTAAGCAGAACGATCGGCCGGTCATGATAGTTTTATTCTGCTTTGTGCGGTAAGCAGAACGATCAGCCGATCACCGAAATTTTGTTCTGCTTTGTGCGGCTTTTAAAAAAATAGTTTTGTTTTCATCGATCAAACTACACGCTATACACGGCATACCGTTTACCAAAACGAACCCTGCCACACTCCCTACCCCATATATCCAACATCCCAGTGATCTCTCGTGGAAATGCAGATGACTCGTCGGCTTCTATCAAAGCGAGTATCACGTCAACAATTTCCTACCTATTCCCTAATTGACCTGCATTCGGACACGGCCGGCGCTGGTATTGCTTACTTTTGGGTCACCAGTTCTTACACATTGAAGATGATGTTAGTCCCAAACTTCATCTGTTGGTTCTCTGTGTAATTACAGCTGACCTGGCAATAACGGAGTAGCAACCGTGGGCGGTCAATCATGCTCATGCTCATGCTCATTTAGAGCCTCCCGAAAACAGTTCGGCCCTAAATCCTCGGTGGATTTTTTTACGGATTAATTCTTCCTGGGATCAGCAGTGTTTATGTTTATATATGCATATGAAAACATGAAACGTTTCACTGTGAAATACGAATCTATACCATTTCGTCGAATGGCATTTGGTCGAAAGGACATTACGTCGAATAGACATTTGGTCGAGGGGACATTTAGTCGAAAATTAATGTTCAATCCACTAGAGACGTCTGGACTACTGGTCGAATGGACATTTAATCGAATGGAATGAAGAATCTTTGGACATTTGATCTAATGACGTTTGGTCGAAGGACATTTCGTCGAAAGCGGATTTTCGAATTGATAATCTTGGTACATTTAGTCTAATGACGTTCCGTCGAATGGATATTGATATCCAATATTGTCCAAAGAATGATGGGTTCATAAAAAGAATAAACAATACCAAAACGATTAATATTTCATTCATATTCCCGACAGTATATTTACTTTGGCGAACACCTCTAACCGACTACGATGAACACATATCGCCTGTCAAAATAAATTTAGTCGAATAATGTTTCGTCATTAGACGTGACGTCGAATAGACATTAGGTCATATGATTATTTGGTCGAAATTGAATTTTCGGCCAATAATTAACGATATATGGTTGGAAGACAATTTTATACTGAACTAATTATTGCATAAATATTGAGTGATAGAAAAAGTATCAATGAAAAGAATAAGAAAACCATTTCCATTCAATCAAATGTCAATCGACGAAATGTTCCAAAACCGACTACGATGAAGTATTAGCTCAGGAGAAAACTTCCTCACGGCAACTGAATTCCTCTAATCAGTTTATCCATGTATCTTGTGGATTATTTATTCAAATTCAACCAAAAATCTATTGACTAATTATCCATTTAACTAATTACCTTTTATCGACGAAACACTTTCGACATATGACTAAATGTCATTTAAAAAAAACGTCCATTCGACTAGATGTCCATTTGGCAAAATTTCCATTCGACTAAATGTCCATTCGACTTAATGTCACTTCGACCAAATGTCCTTTCGACTAAATGTCATTCGACGAACTGTTCCAAAGCCGTGAAATACAAGGTTGTTATTCAGTTTGAATAAAACCTATAATCGAAATCGATTCTCAGCATGGCGCTGCTAGCAACCTAATAATTGATAACATAGGCTTGAGCTTGAGCTTGATTGACTGCTGGTAGTTGCTACTCCATTATGACCAGATCAGCTGTTCTTGCACAGGGAACCAACAGATGTTTGCTTGGGACTAGCCCACATCTTCAATGTACATGTACTGGTGATCTCATTTGTTAGGTCATACTGGCGCCTGCCACGTCAGAATGCAAATCAATATAGGGAAGGGGGAGGAAATGATGATGCAATCACTCGCCCACTGCAAGCCGAATATACCTCTGCACTTGCCACGAGTTCATGCGGAATTTGTTGGAATTTCTGGGTTAGGTTGGAGAGGCAGAGGTCCGTCTTGGTTAACGAGCTGCCAATGTGATAGATAGGAGAAGGTAACTGATGGAATTTCTAATTGGATGTAGGAAACGAGCTCTATAGTTCATTTCCAATTCTAGCAGATTACTGATAGAATACTCAAGTTGAAGGTACAGGAATAGTAATGGAAACGGTATGGAAGTCCATTTCCAGTTCTAGCGATTGCTAGAACATGAGAAATAAAGAGAAAGATACAAAGTAGGAGAATGGAACGGACCTGGGATTGAACCCACGTCCTCCTGCGTATGAGGCAGAAGCAGTAGCAATATGACTATCAAGCCCGCAACCTAATGATTGGTAACATAGAAGAGAAAAACTAACCTAAGCCTATTATTTAATTGGTCATAACTGAACACAAAATGTATTCAATAAAAGGACGATGATCCGTATTTATCCTAATTGTATTTGAAATAATTTCATTTCGGTTACCATTTTTGTTATGTTGACTGGTAATTCAACCAAAATGATAACAATTCCAGTTAACAATATAACTGGATAATTAAGTTTGTTATTAATAAGTTATTCTGCTTTGCACTCTATCCAGCCGACTGTTATTTACATAAACGGTCATGGCATCATGATTTGATTATAAATAGTCTTCAGTAAATGCAAGATTGTAGAAAGCGGAGTGCTCTTCTCTTCTGCTCCTCAAGTTCAAAGTTCGAATCCCAGTGAATGCCAACACTTTTTTCAATGCTTCACGAAGTCGACAAAGAAGATTTAACTATTTTGGTCGATAAAACAGTTAACTAAATAATAACTAAATTATTAGTTATTTGAGTAAATACCATGTATAAGAAAATATGTTATCAATTTCATATAAGTGATAACCTAATAAGTTTTCTTGTAGTTATTTCAGGAACAAAATCCTGGTATCAATTTTGTTATGTTGGCTGTTAATACATCCAAAATGATACCAAGTTCAGTTATCAATATGTTCGATAACCGGATAATAGAATTTGTTATCAATTAGTTATTCATTTTGCTCGGGTATACAAACCTGTTCGTTTCATATATATGCCCCCTTCCCATTTATGGGCTTCGTGGCTGTGCTGCTAGCGACGTCAATCGTGGACCCGGTTAGGAGACAACTTTCTGGAGGACATAGAATATGTATTCCAAATTTGGTTGAAATCGGTCAATGAGTTCAGAAATTATGTTGGAACATACACATATACAATATTCATACAAACATACAAGCATAGAGTTTCAGATTAAGACCTAAACTGCCGCTAACCGCAAGTCGAGCACATCTGTATATGGACGTCCATATACAGATGTGCTCTACTTGCGGTTAGCGGCAGTAAAGGTCGCACTGTTGACATAAATTAAAAATTATTACGCTTAATCAGAAAAATAACAAATAATATGGCCTATGGTCGAAAGTAGGGTAAGACGGTATAATGCGCCCCACCTGGCCAAAACGCCCCTCTTTGATTTCTAGAAAACTATAACTAACTAAGGGCCTAAATCAGTTGGTACCTATAAATATTTGTAAAACCATCGTACTATGTGAATGTGGAAGTATTTTTGTATTACATAATGAAAATAAAAATACAATAAGTGACAGTTGTGATGTAACTTTTTATGTTTGTTTGCTCAACATTCTGGAGCGACGCTAGCATACTGTCCGCAAAACTTGCACGGGAACACTCAATTGGGCAACAAAATAACTTTTCTCAATGGTTAATATGATATAAAATTGCTTCCATCTTCAAAAACGTAACGATTTTCGAAAATATGTTTTACTGGCCAAAACGCCCCAGTGTAGGCAGGACGATATGCCCTTACCAACTGGACACAAGCGCGGCGAGCTTGCAGCAGTTGCTTCCAAATTGTATGGAAATTATTGAAATGTAATTAAAACCTGATTAAATGGACTTATGTTGGTTTTTTAATGTCGGGCACATAAGGATTTGTAACCTTTTTATTATGGGATTGATGAAATACTTATGAAGGGCTATGGAACGTCTCTGGCTAAGGTGGGGCGTATTGCCCAGGCACCTTTTGAATTCCATTTTTTCACGACTTTTCAAAAAAGCATTATTACGTGTTACCTGTAATATTTTTATATGACTACTCACGGGCAATGCATTTGCGACTTCTTGCACTACCAAATAACACAAAGTTTGGATAAATTGCGATGAAAAGTAAAAAGTTATCAAGGTATTGCCAAGGTATAGGGGGGGCATATTATACCGTCTTACCCTAATTGTCTCCTCTATCTTATTTCTTCTTCTTCTCTTTTCTCTTTGACTTTGACTTCCCCACCAATCTATTCGTCGTTAGATCAGCTGTGTTTATAAATACTAAGGGTTGATCAATTTGACGGGTAAAGTTGGGAAATTGTGAAAATGCAATGGTTTCATGAGTTATGAACAAAGCCGTCAAGCTCGAACTAAAATCGATCTAGAGTGTGAAGTGTGTGTGAACAAAATGATTGACAGAACTAAAATAAAACTTGAAAATCTTTGAAACACTGCAACAAAAACCAGATATTTGGTGTTGTCATCGAAGTATGAAAAATGCGAAACGAGAGAAAAACTATATGACAGCTGCAGTAGCTTATAAATTGAACCGAAAAAGGGAAAGATTTCTTTGGAACAGCAATAAATAAAAGTGTCTTTATCCAACTTTAAGGTAAAGGTCACATGGAACATATACTGAAGGAACGATCGAAAATCTATCAGATATTAGTAATTAGCAAGCTTTGCAATGCCTTCTGCACAATACTTCGACCGACTCTGGACACTGATCCGAACACAAACGAATTGCTTCTCAATGGAACCAACACTGGTGCTGCTGGCGGCTGCTCTCCTAGGATGCACCGTATTTACCCATGATTGTGCTCGAGCTCTTCTTTATTAAATTTTCCCCATTTTCCCTGTTTGCTTCGGGAAAACGTCTTTTCCATTGTGTATGTTTGCTGCTGCAGCTCTGCCAACGGTGCGGCAGCGTATTACAACGTCGTCGTCGTTGGAAAAGCACACGGAAGCATCCAGTCAATATGCATAAAACAGCAACTCCATTCTCTCAAGCAGGACGTTTGAATTCCTTCGCTTTCTCTCAGTGTGCGCTGCATTTCTTTTCTTATTGCTGTCTCTATCGAGTTGAGGAGTTTAACTTTTGAGATAATCCACAGAAAGTAGAAAGAACCAGCAGGAAGCATTATTTGATTCGAAGCCATTGTTGTTGTCGTCCTCGGTTGATGCACACTCAATGCTCAATTGCTAGCTCTGGAGTTTAGACGATGGGATGGGCATGGGCGTAGCCAGGATTTCGATTAGGGGGGGGCCAAATTTTTTAGGTCTTCTGAATCGTTGTTTTATAGTAGTTTTATAAAAACACATGAATATTAGTGCTTGGTACTTTTTCCTTCTAAGCTCCAAACACTTTGAAATTAAATCCACAACCAACAGTAAAGGCTGAATCTCAGCAGCGCGTTGCGCGTTAGCGTTGAAGTCAGCGTTTTGTACTAAAACGTAATGCCAATAAACGTGACGCATTCACGCCCGGATTCTTCAGGAATGCCTCCAGCAATTTCTTCGGCAATGTCTTCAGGAATTCCACCATCAATTTCGCCGGGAATTGACCGAAAATTCCACCATTATTTACTCCAAGAAATCCTCCACGAATTCTTTTACAAGTTCTGCAGGGAATTCTTCAGATAAATCTTTCGTGCTGTTTCTCATAAAAAAATCTGAAAAAATGCACCGTGGAACTCCTAAGAATATTCCGTGAAAATTCCGCAGAATTGCCAATAAACATTCCTGAGAATTCCGCGAAAAATCTTCGAACTTCCTGTGTAAGTTCCATATTTCTTTCCGTGAAAGTTTCGAATAATTTCTTGTGAAAATTTCAAAGAATTTCTCCAGGAATTCCACCGAAAATTTATACAGAAATTATACCGAAAATAAAATCAACAATGGAATTTTTGGAGGAGTTCCTAGATTAATTCCCAATAATATCCAGAAAGAATTCCGGTGGAAACTTCAAGATTTCCACTGGACATCCTGCAGAAGTTTCTTCTAAAATTCCTCCGGGAATTCTTCCAGGATTTCAACTTGCAGATCCTCCAAGAATTCCTCCAGGATTTCCTCCGAGAATTATTCCGGTAGTTCTATCGGCAGTTCCTACGGGGGCTCTCTGAAAATTCTTCCGGAATTTCTCCAGAATTTCCTCCGGGAATTATACAGAAATCCCTCCAGAAGCTCCTCCGAGAATTTCTCTGGGAGCTCTTCAAGGAATTCTCCGGGAGGTCCTCTGATAGTGATGATGGTCCTGCTACATACCCCTATAAAGGTTTCAGCTAGATGAGATTTGTCTATAAGAAGAATTCTCCAAGATTTTTTCCGAGAAGTCTTCTGGTAGATTCACTGGCAGTTCCTCCGGAGGTTCATTTAAGATAATCTCCCGTGAGTTTCTTTAGAAATTCCTCCGGGTGTTCCACCAGTAGCTTTTCCAGGAAATCATTTAGGCTTTCTTCAGAAAATTAGCTGGAAATTCCTCCCGAAGTTCTTCCGATAGTTTTTCTGGGAGTTCCTCCGGGAGGTCCTCTAGGAATTCTTCTAGGAGTTTCTCCTGAAATTCCTCCGGGAGTTCTTACGGAAGCTCCTCCGGCAGTTCCTACGTGAATTCCTCCAGGAGATCCACCAACAGTTTTTATGAGCATTTCTCAGGGAGTTTCACCGGCAGTTCCTTTGAGAAGGAACTTCGGGAGTAATTTCCGGAGGAACTCCCAGAGGAATTTCTGTAGGAATTCCCGGAGAAAGTATCAGAGGAATTTTCGGAAGAACTGCCAGAGGAACTTCTAGATGAATTTATTGAAGAACTACAGGAAGAATTTCCGGAGGAAATCCTGGAGGAACTCTCGTAAGAACTTCTGGATGAATTCCAGGACAAACTCCTAGAAGAATTCTTGAAGGACCTCCCGGAGGAGCTCCCAGAGAAATTTTCCGAGGAACTTCTGAAGGAATTTGTAGATAAATTCCCAAAGAAAGCCTTAATGAACTCCTGGAAGAAAGTCTGAATGAATTTCCGGAGGAACTACTAGTGGAACTCCCGGAGAAATTTTCAGAGGATCAGCCGATGGAATACCCGGATCTGAATTTCTAGAGGAACTTCCAAAATCCCATTTCCCTTGAAATTCCTGCCAAATATCCTCAAAAAATCCCCTGTAAAGTTCCTGAAGAGATCACTAGAGGAACTTTTGGAAAAAACTCCTGGGGGAGCTCCCGGAGGAACTCCCACAAGCACTTCCAGAGGAATTCTCACAAGGTAGTACTGAAATAATTATTGGAGAAGTTCATGAAGGAATTCCTGGAGAAATATCAGAAGGAATTCCCGAAAAAATACCAGGAGGAATTAATTCAGAAATTACCAGATGAAATCCAGAAAGTATTCCCAGATGAATCGCTGTTCTTTGTTTGTTCTGAAGAAAATCCTGGAAGAACTCTTGGAAGATATCTTGGAGGAACTCTAACATTAATTTCCGAATGAAATTCTGGAGTAAATTCCGTGTAAAGTCCGGAAAGAATTCTAGAACAATTCCGGAAAAAATCTGGAGAAATTCCTGAAGGAAGAGAAAATTTCCGGGGAAATACTTGGACGAATTCTTGGAGAAATTCCTAAAGAAATTTCTAGAGGAATTCTTGAAGGATATTCTGAAATAATTGCGGAAAGAATTCCAAAAAGTTATTCTAGAGGATTTCGCTATTGAATTTATAGAGGTATTCCCGGAAAAAGTCCTGGAAGTTAAGGCTACCTTACACCTCTGGAACATTTTTCGCCGGATTTTGTTCCCCGTGCATTTTAAATGGGGCCGGAATTTTGATTTTCCGTGCCCAAATCCCGAAAACATCGCATATGCAAAAATACATGGGGAAAAAATGCGCGGATCAAATTCCCGAAGTGTGAGGCTACCTTTATCCCGGAGGAATTTAAGAAAGAGTTCCTGGAGGAATGCCCGAAGCAGTTTCTTATAGATTAGCAGATGAAATTATGGAGCGAAATCGGAGGATTTCCGTCATAAATTACTGAAGAAACTTCTATTGGAATTTTGGGAGGAAATTCTGTATGTATTCTTGGAGGAACTATAAAATGCATTCCTGAAGGAAATGTCGCAGATTTTCCTGGAAGAATAGCCGAAGAAATGTCTAGAAGTAAAACTTGAAGGGAAGAAAAGAAATCTTCAAGAAACTTCCACATGAATTTCCTAAAACAAAATTAGTTGGGGGTTTCTAGATAAGGAGAAATTACAATTACAAATTACAGGAGAAGGATTTTCAAACGATTTTCAGAGGAATTTGTGGATAATTTTCCGGAATTTAGAAGTTCCCAGGGGAGCTTTTAGAAGGATTTCTAGGAGAATTCTTGAGCCCGAAATGTTTCGAGTTGTTTTGAAATTTCATATAGTATGGATCCTGGATACCCTTATAAGTTTTTTGAGAATCTTTTGAATTTCAAAAACCTATTTCTGAATATGGTTGGATCGTAAAGTGCACATGTTTAAGCGAATTCATTTCAGTACCCGTTCAATCTTTCCACCATTTAGGGGGGGGGCGACGGCCCCCCCCTGCCCCCCTCTGGCTACGCCCATGGGGATGGGTTATGCAATAGATTTCTCGATTCACTTTTCTTTCCGGAAGATGAACTTTAATGGACTGAGAATGGCTTGAGCCACAATAATAGGATGAATAATTCGGTACGAAGTAGTCGAAGCGTCATTCATTCACATAATGCCTGGTCCCGTAGCATGTGCTGCTCATAAATATCAAGAATAAAAAGGATGACAGGTGATTTTTAATGCACAATAGTCATTTGCCATTTTTGAATTCCAAATGTTCCTGTGTGCAATAACGATGCGCTACTTAATTACCCCCCATCCCATACACCATACCGAAGCTTGCACTAATTGCTCCGCTTTATCTGGTAGCTGCTCCAACTCAGATGCCTAATAATCCTGCACTCTCATCGTCAAACAATAGAAACTATTTCCCGGCACATAATCACGTAAGTACGAAACATGGCAGATCTTGGTACACGCACAAATGGCAGCCCCACATCGTTCCACCCAAGTACGTGTGCTTGAAACTTGCATTCTGCAGCCTTCATCTTCCGGAACCATGCGACTCGGAGAAAACTGTGTGACAGGCCGCAGACAGTTGTTGTACCAAACTGTGCATCAGGTTGATTCGAGTGCTATTTCCCGGGATGATGGCGCTCGGTTTCCCAACGATGCTCACCGACCTGTTTCGGAAAAAGAATTATTACAGCCATTGGTGTTGAGTTGGGCGCCCAGACGGGATCCGCAAGTGGTGAGCTCGGCACAACACAACAAAAGACACATTATTTATAGATATACTAACCAGCCACCCGACTAACCACCTCAGTTCAGACCCGCGAACTTGGGACGGCAACAAGGTGGGCATCTTACGGCTTCAGCCAGCAAATACCGTCATCGTCATCCTCAGGAAAGGGAGAAAGTTTTTGCTTCCGCTGTAATCCCGAACCACCAGCATCTCCGAGCTGAGGGATCTGCAAAAGTTTCAATAGAGGCGCACTCGGTCTGCCTAATATTTATAGCGTGGTTTTGTTGGAAAATAATCGTTGGGGAAAATTAATGCTCTGTTGGCTGGCTGGGTTGCTCCAACAATCAGACACCCGACCCAAGAATGCAACCGGCAACTTTCGGAATAAATGGGAATGTGCGCACGACACGACGGTGAAGTGTGATGAGTGTTCTGAAAAACTTGAAAAAGTTTTGGGAAAATTGGAATAGTTCCGCTATACATTAGCAGGTACTTCATCATTGGAAATACTTGTTTTACGCCAAATCAACAACCTCACAAAATCAATCACATGAGCTTAACTAGGCAGAAACTATAAATGGATTTAATTTCCTATACTTTTATATAAATAAACTATGACGGTCTATCAAAATTAAATAAATCCAATTCAAATTCAATCCATATGTCATGTCATCCAAATATTATTCTAGGAAAAGTCCAAATGGGTTCATAATCTGACTAAAAAAGAAATCCAATCCGACATTCGATCCATTCAATCAAAATACTAAAATCAAATGCAATAATTAAAAAAACATCCGATCGATATCCAAACCAAAACCAAACCCAATCCAAATCAAATGAAAATTCAATCCAAGCTCAATCCACATCCAAACAAAACGAAATCCATATGCAAAAAAATTCTATCCTAATAAATTCAATTCCAATCCAAATCTAACCCAAATTTAATCCAAATCCAATCCAAATCCAATCCAAATCCAATCCAAATCCAATCCAAATCCAATCCAAATCCAATCCAAATCCAATCCAAATCCAATCCAAATCCAATCCAAACCAACCAAACCAATCCAAACCAAACCAAACCAATCCAAACCAATCCAAACCAACCAAACCAATCCAAACCAATCCAAACCAATCCAAACCAACCAAACCAATCCAAACCAACCAAACCAATCCAAACCAACCAAACCAATCCAAACCAATCCAAACCAATCCAAACCAATCCAAACCAATCCAAACCAATCCAAACCAATCCAAACCAACCAAACCAATCCAAACCAATCCAAACCAAACCAAACCAAACCAACCAAACCAATCCAAACCAACCAAACCAACCAAACCAATCCAAACCAATCCAAACCAATCCAAACCAACCAAACCAATCCAAACCAATCCAAACCAATCCAAACCAACCAAACCAATCCAAACCAACCAAACCAATCCAAACCAATCCAATCCAAACCAACCAAAACCAATCCAAACCAATCCAAACCAATCCAAACCAATCCAAACCAATCCAAACCAACCAAACCAATCCAAACCAATCCAAACCAATCCAAACCAATCCAAATCCAACCCAAACCAATCCAAACCAATCCAAACCAATCCAACCAAACCAATCCAAACCAATCCAAACCAATCCAAATCCAATCCAAACCAATCCAAACCAACCAAACCAATCCAAACCAACCAAACCAATCCAAACCAATCCAAACCAATCCAAACCAATCCAAACCAATCCAAACCAATCCAAACCAACCAAACCAATCCAACCAATCCAAACCAATCCAAACCAATCCAAACCAATCCAAACCAAACCAAACCAAACCAAACCAAACCAAACCAACCAACCAATCCAAACCAAACCAATCCAAACCAATCCAAACCAACCAAACCAACCAAACCAATCCAAACCAATCCAACCAATCCAAACCAACCAAACCAACCAAACCAATCCAAACCAATCCAAACCAATCCAAACCAATCCAAACCAATCCAAACCAACCAACCAATCCAAACCAATCCAAACCAATCCAAACCAATCCAAACCAATCCAAACCAATCCAAACCAACCAAACCAATCCAAACCAATCCAAACCAATCCAAACCAATCCAAACCAATCCAAACCAACCAAACCAATCCAAACCAATCCAAACCAACTCCCCAAACCAACCCAAACCAATCCAAACCAATCCAAACCAATCCAAACCAATCCAAACCAATCCAAACCAATCCAAACCAACCAAACCAATCCCAAACCAATCCAAACCAACCAAACCAATCCAAACCAACCAAACCAAACCAATCCAAACCAATCCAAACCAAACCAATCCAAACCAATCCAAACCAAACCAATCCAAACCAATCCAAACCAATCCAAACCAATCCAAACCAATCCAAACCAATCCAAACCAATCCAAATCCAATCCAAACCAACCAAACCAATCCAAACCAACCAAACCAATCCAAACCAATCCAAACCAACCAAACCAATCCAAACCAATCCAACCATTCCAAACCAATCCAAATTTAATCCAAACCATCCAAACCAATCCAAACCAAACCCAAACCAATCCAAACCAATCCAAACCAATCCAAACCAACCCAAACCAATCCAAACCAATCCAAACCAATCCAAATCCCATCCAAACCAATCCAAACCAATCCAAACCAATCCAAACCAATCCAAACCAATCCAAACCAATCCAAACCAACCAAACCAATCCAAACCAATCCAAACCAATCCAAACCAATCCAAACCAATCCAAACCAATCCAAACCAATCCAAACCAATCCAAACCAATCCAAACCAATCCAAACCAAACCAAACCAAACCAAACCAACCAAACCATCCAAACCAACCAAACCAATCCAAACCAATCCAAACCAATCCAAATCCAATCCAAACCAATCCAAACCAATCCAAACCAATCCAAACCAATCCAAACCAATCCAAACCAATCCAAACCAACCAAACCAATCCAAACCAATCCAAACCAATCCAAACCAACCAAACCAATCCAAACCAATCCAAATCTAACCAAACCAATCCAAACCAATCCAAACCAATCCAAACCAATCCAAACCAACCAAACCAATCCAAACCAATCCAACCAATCCAAACCAATCCAAACCAATCCAAACCAAATCCAATCCAACCAACCAAACCAATCCAAACCAATCCAAACCAATCCAAACCAATCCAAACCAACCAAACCAACCAAACCAATCCAAACCAATCCAAACCAATCCAAACCAATCCAAACCAATCCAAACCAATCCAAACCAACCAAACCAATCCAAACCAACCAAACCAATCCAAACCAATCCAAACCAATCCAAACCAATCCAAACCAATCCAAACCAATCCAAACCAATCCAAACCAACCAAACCAATCCAAACCAATCCAAACCAATCCAAACCAATCCAAACCAACCAAACCAATCCAAACCAACCAAACCAAACCAAACCAATCCAAACCAACCAAACCAACCAAACCAATCCAAACCAATCCAAACCAAACCAAACCAATCCAAACCAACCAAACCAATCCAAACCAATCCAAACCAATCCAAACCAATCCAAACCAACCCAACCAATCCAAACCAATCCAAACCAATCCAAACCAAACCAAACCAATCCAACCAATCCAAACCAACCAAACCAATCCAAATCCAACCAAACCAATCCAAACCAATCCAAACCAACCAAACCAATCCAAACCAATCCAAACCAATCCAAACCAACCAAACCAATCCCAACCAATCCAAACCAACCAAACCAATCCAAACCAACCAATCCAAACCAATCCAAACCAACCAAACCAATCCAAACCAAACCAATCCAAACCAACCAATCCAAACCAAACCAACCAAACCAATCCAAACCAAACCCAATCCAAACCAATCCAAACCAACCAATCCAAACCAATCCAAACCAAACCAATCCAAACCAACCAAACCAACCAAACCAACCAAACCAATCCAACCAATCCAACCAAACCAAACCAACCAAACCAATCCAATCCAAACCAACCAAACCAATCCAAACCAACCAAACCAAACCAAACCAATCCAAACCAACCAATCCAAACCAACCAAACCAACCAAACCAATCCAAACCAATCCAAACCAACCAAACCAATCCAAACCAATCCAAACCAATCCAACCAACCAAACCAATCCAAACCAATCCAAACCAATCCAAACCAATCCAAACCAACCAAACCAATCCCAAACCAATCCAAACCAATCCAAACCAACCAAACCAATCCAAACCAATCCAAACCAATCCAAACCAATCCAAACCAATCCAAACCAATCCAAACCAATCCAAACCAATCCAAACCAATCCAAACCAATCCAAACCAACCAAACCAATCCAAACCAATCCAAACCAATCCCAAACCAATCCAAACCAATCCAAACCAATCCAAACCAATCCAAACCAATCCAAACCAACCAAACCAATCCAAACCAACCAACCAACCAACCAAACCAATCCAAACCAATCCAAACCAATCCAAACCAACCAAACCAATCCAAACCAATCCAAACCAATCCAAACCAACCAAACCAATCCAAACCAACCAAACCAATCCAAACCAATCCAAACCAATCCAAACCAATCCAAACCAATCCAAACCAATCCAAACCAATCCAAACCAATCCAAACCAACCAAACCAATCCAAACCAATCCAAACCAATCCAACCAATCCAAACCAATCCAAACCAACCAAACCAATCCAAACCAACCAAACCAATCCAAACCAATCCAAACCAATCCAACCAATCCAAACCAATCCAAACCAACCAAACCAATCCAACCAATCCAAACCAACCAAACCAATCCAAACCAATCCAAACCAAACCAATCCAAACCAATCCAAACCAACCAAACCAATCCAAACCAAACCAACCAAACCAATCCAAACCAATCCAAACCAATCCAAACCAACCAAACCAACCAAACCAATCCAAACCAACCCAAACCAATCCAAACCAACCAAACCAACCAAACCAATCCCAAACCAATCCAAACCAATCCAAACCAAACCAACCAAACCAATCCAAACCAACCAAACCAATCCAAACCAATCCAAACCAACCAAACCAACCAAACCAATCCAAACCAATCCAAACCAACCAACCAAACCAACCAAACCAATCCAAACCAATCCAAACCAATCCAAACCAACCAAACCAACCAAACCAATCCAAACCAATCCAAACCAATCCAAACCAATCCAAACCAATCCAAACCAACCAAACCAATCCAAACCAATCCAAACCAATCCAAACCAATCCAAACCAATCCAAACCAATCCAAACCAACCAAACCAATCCAAACCAATCCCAAACCAATCCAAACCAATCCAAACCAACCAATCCAAACCAATCCAAACCAACCAAACCAATCCAAACCAATCCAAACCAACCAAACCAATCCAAACCAATCCAAACCAATCCAAACCAATCCAAACCAACCAAACCAACCAAACCAACCAAACCAATCCAAACCAACCAAACCAATCCAAACCAACCAAACCAATCCAAACCAACCAATCCAAACCAAACCAAATCCAAACCAACCAAACCAATCCAAACCAACCAAACCAATCCAAACCAATCCAAACCAATCCAAACCAATCCAAACCAACCAAACCAACCAAACCAATCCAAACCAACCAAACCAATCCAAACCAATCCAAACCAACCAAACCAATCCAAACCAACCAATCCAAACCAATCCAAACCAACCAAACCAACCAAACCAACCAATCCAAACCAATCCAAACCAACCAAACCAACCAAACCAACCAAACCAATCCAAACCAATCCAAACCAATCCAAACCAATCCAAACCAACCAAACCAATCCAAACCAATCCAAACCAATCCAAACCAATCCAAACCAATCCAAACCAATCCAAACCAATCCAAGTCCAATCCAAACCAAACCAAACCAATCCAAACCAATCCAAACCAACCAAACCAATCCAAACCAATCCAACCAATCCAAGTCCAATCCAAACCAATCCAAACCAAACCAAACCAATCCCAACCATTTCCAAACCAATCCAAACCAACCAAACCCATCCAAACCCATCCAAACCAACCAAACCAATTAAACCAATCCAAACCAACTAAACCAATCCAAACCAATTAAAACCAATCCAAACCAATTAAAACCAACCAAAACCAATCCAAACCAACCAAACCAATCCAAACCAATCCAAACCAATCCAAACCAATCCAACCAAACCAATCCAAACCAAATCCAATCCAAACCAATCCAAACCAATCCAAACCAATCCAAACCAATCCAAACCAATCCAAATCAAACCAAACTATATCCAAACCAACCAAACCAATCCAAACCAATCCAAACCAATCCAAACCAATCCAAACCAATCCAAACCAATCCAAACCAATCCAATCCAAACCAATCCAAACCAATCCAAACCAACCAAACCAATCCAAACCAACCAAACCAATCCAAACCAATCCAAACCAATCCAAACCAAACCCAATCCAATCCAAACCAATCCAAACCAATCCAAACCAATCCAACCAAACCAATCCAAATCGAACCAAACCAATCCAAACCAATCCAAACCAATCCAAACCAATCCAAACCAATCCAAACCAACCAAACCAATCCAAACCAATCCAAACCAAACCAATCCAAACCAACCAAACCAACCAAACCAATCCAAACCAATCCAAACCAATCCAAACCAATCCAAACCAATCCAAACCAACCAAACCAACCAAACCAATCCAAACCAATCCAAACCAAACCAAACCATCCAAACCAACCAAACCAACCCAAGTCCAATCCAAACCAAACCAAACCAATCCAAACCAACCAAACCAATCCAAACCAATCCAAACCAATCCAAACCAATCCAAACCAACCAAGTCCAATCCAAACCAATCCAAACCAATCCAAACCAATCCCAATCCATTTCAAACCAATCCAAACCAAACCCATCCAAATCCAATCCAAACCAATCCAAAACCAATCCAAACCAATCCAAACCAATCCAAACCAACCAAACCAATCCAAACCAACCAAACCAATCCAAACCAATCCCAATCCATTCCAAACCAATCCAAACCCATCCAAACCAATCCAAACCAATTAAAACCAATCCAAATCCAATCCAAACCAATTAAAACCAATCCAAACCAATTAAAACCAATCCAACCAATCCAAACCAATTAAAATTCAATCCAAATCTTTATCCAAATTCAATCCAATTCCAACCAAACCAATCCAAACCAATCCAAACCAATCCCAATCCCATCCAAACCAATCCAAACCAATCCAAACCAACCAAATCTAATCCAAACCAATCCAAACCAATCCAATCCAAACCAATCCAAACGCAACCAAACCAATCCAAACCAGTCCAAACCAATCAGAATCCAACCAAACCAACACAAACCAATCCAAACCAATCCAAACCAATCCAATCCAAACCAATCCAAACCAAACCAATCCAAACCAAACCAAACCAAACCAAATCCAATCCAAACCGAATCCAAACCAATCCAAACCAATCCAAACCAATCCAAACCAATCCAAACCAATCCAAACCAATCCAAACCAATCCAAACCAAACCAATCCAAACCAAACCAATCCAAACCAATCCAAACCAATCCAAACCAATCCAAACCAACCAAACCAATCCAAACCAATCCAAACCAATCCAAACCAATCCAAACCAATCCAACCAATCCAAACCAATCCAAACCAATCCAAACCAATCCAAACCAATCCAAACCAATCCAAACCAATCCAAACCAATCCAAACCAATCCAAACCAATCCAAACCAATCCAAACCAATCCAACCAATCCAAACCAATCCAAACCAACCAAACCAATCCAAACCAATCCAAACCAATCCAAACCAACCAAACCAATCCAAACCAATCCAAACCAATCCAAACCAACCAAACCAATCCAAACCAATCCAAACCAATCCAAACCAATCCAAACCAATCCAAACCAACCAAACCAAACCAAACCAACCAAACCAACCAAACCAATCCAAACCAATCCAACCAATCCAAACCAATCCAAACCAATCCAAACCAACCAAACCAATCCAAACCAATCCAAACCAATCCAACCAACCAAACCAATCCAAACCAATCCAAACCAATCCAAACCAAACCCATCCAAACCAATCCAAACCAATTAAACCAATTAAAACCAATCCAAACCAATCCAAACCAATCCAAATCTAATCCAAACCAATCCAAACCAATTAAAACCAATCCAAATCTAATCCAACCAACCAACCCAACCAAACCAATCCAAACCAATCCAATCCAACCAAACCAACCAAACCAATCCCAATCCCATCCAAACCAACCAAATCCAACCAATTCCCAACCAAACCAACCAAACCAACCAAACCAATCCAAACCAATCCAAACCAATCCAATCCAAACCAATCCAAACGCAACCAAACCAATCCAAACCAGTCCAAACCAATCAGAACCAACCAAACCAACACAAACCAATCCAAACCAATCCAAACCAATCCAAACCAATCCAATCCAAACCAACCAAACCAACCAAACCAACCAAACCAAACCAACCCAAACCAAACCAAACCAAACCAAACCAAACCAAACCAATCCAAACCAATCCAAACCAATCCAAACCAAACCAACCAAACCAATCCAAACCAACCAAACCAATCCAAACCAATCCAAACCAATCCAAACCAATCCAAACCAATCCAAACCAATCCAATTCCATTCCAAACCAATTCAAACCAATCCAAACCAATCCAAACCAACCAAACCAAACCAATCCAAACCAACCAAACCAATCCAAACCAAACCCATCCAAACCAACCAAACCAATTAAAACCAACCAAAACCAATCCAAACCAACCAAACCAATCCAAACCAATCCAAATCTAATCCAAACCAATCCAAACCAATCCAAAAACCAATCCAAACCAATCCAACCAACCAACCCAACCAAACCAATCCAATCCAAACCAACCAAACCAATCCCAATCCCATCCAAACCAATCCAAACCAACCAATTCCAACCAAACCAATCCAAACCAACCAAACCAATCCAAACCAATCCAAACCAATCCAATCCAAACCAATCCAAACGCCAACCAAACCAATCCAAACCAGTCCAAACCAATCAGAACCAACACAAACCAATCCAAACCAATCCAAACCAATCCAAACCAATCCAAACCAATCCAATCCAAACCAATCCAACCAATCCAACCAAACGCAATCCAAACCAATCCAAACCAATCCAAACCAATCCAAACCAAACCAATCCAAACCAAACCAAACCAAACCAAATCCAAACCAAACCAATCCAAACCAATCCAACCAATCCAACCAATCCAAATCCAATCCAAATCCAATCCAAATCCAATCCAAATCCAATCCAAATCCAATCCAAATCCAATCCAAATCCAATCCAAATCCAATCCAAATCCAATCCAAATCCAATCCAAATCCAATCCAAATCCAATCCAAATCCAATCCAAATCAAATCCAAATCATATCCAAATCCAATTCAAATCCATTTCAATCCTAATCACAATCAAATCCTATAAAGTTGCCATGAAAATCTAGTTCTATCCAAATTTTATTCAAATAAATACGATTCCAGTTTTTTATAAGAGAATGAATCCAAAACTAATGATAATCTAATCTAAGTCCATTTCAAATTTGTATCATCAATGTAGAAGATAAAAATTCAAGGCAAATATATTTAGATTAAAAATGTGTGACGAATAGTCTTTCATACTATTACTCCATAAAAATGATTAAAATAAATCTAAAAAGCATCTCTTATAATCAGCAAAACTCCATAACATCTCTGCAAAACGAAGTGGTAATAGAATATGATTGGAATATGTATTGCACAAAATTTCCAGCTCTACAATGCATTTGCCCACTTTTGTTTGCGTTGTCTTCCACCAAAATACTCACATCAACCCTCATCGGATCCATCTACCAACCAAATCCAGGTTCCGCTGAATGTCCCCACAACTGCTGAGAGTATCATCTTCTTTCAACGCTGCCATAACCATATAATATAATCACATTTCCAGTTCAATTCCTCCAAGTATCGTAAATAACTGGAATGGCGGATGCTATGTCGTGATACCAAATTAATTTATTTACGTTTACATCTTTTGTATGTTGGTCTTCTCTACCACAATTGGTACCTACGTACTTTACGTGAGAAGGTAACGCATTGCAAAAACAAAACAACCGATTTAAGCATTTAGGGAAAGAAAGATAAGAATTTGAAATAGTTAGTAGAGAAAATTGCTTTTTAAAAAAGATCTCTACATATGCAGATAGTAAGAGCAGTTCAGAAAAATATTTAGATGCATATACATAAGTTTTTTTCCACCTAGTATAAAACTAAAATTTGTTTTGATTTCTTCTAAAAACATCAACCAGCAAGTGTTCTCAAATATTGGGAAAAAGAAGCTCTCAATGCCATTGGGGATTTCCACATAACAAGGTTCCTGCGCATCATCACCAGAGCCATAGTTGTACCAAGACACAAGACGATGACAGTCACTGCGTCTTCCATCGTAATTTAGTGCCCCGACCTAGTCAGCACCATCTCATAAAGCAACGACCGTCGACATGGCAGGCGCGTGCCAAGTCCCACTGGATCAAGCCAGCATGAAACACTGCTGTGGGCCAAGGCAATGCAATGGTGCCGTGTTTGTTTTGAAGATGCGATAATATTATGGGACAGCTCCAATCCCCGAACGATCATAATTATTTGGAACTTACCTGCCCTTGCACGTGATAGAAAAATGAGCTATGGGATGGGATAAGATGATGTCATATTTTCCAATGATGGCAACAGCAATCTCAAGCAGTGGGATGAGACTTTGCGAATCCTGTTCGAAGGATGGTTACGGTTCTTGGGGGAATCGGTTGTAAACTTTCTAATGCATATTGTACAAAGGCAAGAACAGATAATTCATTGCTGGATTTTAATGAGTTTTGTTGAAGATGTTCCCGCCACAGCTCTCTGGTTCAGGATTGATTAAATATATTCTTCTTTTTCTTCAACGGCTCTATATTTCAACTGGAACATTGGATGGTTTTCAACTTTAATTCAACATTTTCAACTAAGTGTTCTATTAGCATTTTCATGATTAGTTTAGAAAGCTTTTCACGGCAGCCTTTGCATAAATATTTGTCTTGCTTGAGCAAACAGATTGAATAAACTTTGCTCAAGTATTCGAGAATGTTTTTTAACTGAACTTAATTTGTATAGTTTTCTTTGAAATTGCTTTCTCCATTCATCATTGTAATTATTTTGAATGATCTTACGAAAAATATCATCATGGTTCATCCCATGCAGTATCATTAAGCAACATCGGGCACCACTTGTATAGTTACCAACTCACGTATCCTTCGTTTCGCAGATAAAATCACAACCCAAAAAGATGCCCCACACGTGCTCAAAATTCAAAAGAATGCAAATTCTTTCACCTGCCAGTCACACGTTGGTGGCCACGATCGTTATTGCACAACGATGATGATTTGACACATGAATAAATGCATGAGAAAGTAAACTGCAGTCTCCAGCAACTCCGTCAGACTACAATCCCCTCTGGAATAGTCTGGCAAATGCAATGCTGAGAACAACAGAGTTTTGTCATTCTTGAGACGAAATCGAGCCTTACGTGACGTAATGTGGTAAGAAATTTTAAATACATTGGAGTCAAATCGAATACAAAATTGATGAATAAAGTTTTTTTTGAGTTACGATCAATCCCAACGGTAAGAGATTTAGGAACTAACAATTTTAAAACAGTTTAAAAGAAGTTTTCAACTTTATCCTGTTGCATTCATCCAGATGAGAAAAATAAACCCTCCAAAAGCCATGAAAAATACAAAACCTCCAGCAGCCATGAATATTTACTCGACCCGTCGACCTCATGTCTACGGTGACGATGCTGACGACTGCACCACGTCTACGTCCCTGCGATTCTGCGGGCTTAGTGAGTGGTGGCAAATGTGGCATGATAAAATTGTTGATGCATTTCTGCCACCTCCACAAACCGGCTGTGGCTTAACCTTCCGAACTTATGCGCGGTGAGTATGAGCGGGTGAAATTGAATTCAGGAGGCAGCTGCACGCGCGAAGTGAATAGTGATAGCGGAGTGTCAGATGTGTGACACGCGGTGCCAAGCCAGCCCGGTGTGACCGAAATCTTAATTGAAAATCATCCCTAGAGGGGTTCATCGGAATGGACATTTCGAAAGAGTTGAGTCTGTATTTGGTCAGCTTTGCACTCGTCTTCTATGGAAATTTTACGCAAATAGTAAAGCCAGCGTCTACGTTGTGTCATTGCCTGCTTTTACTATCGAGTAGGAAAAGTACGTAAAGTCCTTTTTTTGGGGTACGGCTATTTGGCCGAATGCCATTTGACCGAAGGCCACACGGCCGAATATACCATTCGGCCGAACAAACTATTAGGCTGAAAGTCATTCGGCCGAAATGTTCATATAACTGGATAGGTCATTTGGCCGAATAGGCCATTTGACCGAATAGCCATTTGTCAAAAAAAGGTCATTTGGCCGAAAAGGTCGTTTGGCCGAATAGGTTATTTGGTCGAATAGGTCATTTGGCCAAACAGGTCGTTCAGTCGAATGTGTCATTTGACGTCTCACATCTCACTTCTCACTGTGAAAAGAGAAAATTAAGAAGTTAGAAGTGATAAGTAAGAAATGAGGGTTGAGAAGTTAAACGTCTCACTTCTGACTCGACTCCTCATCTCATACTTTTCACTGTGAAAAGTTAGTTTTTTTTAGTATCTTTATTAAGGAGACCTTCAGCCCTAGGCTGGTTCGTCTCCACTGTGAAAAGTGATTAGTGCGAAATAAGTAGTCAGACGTTCAACTTCTCACTTCCATTACAAACTTTTCACAGTGAGAAGTAAGAGATAAGAAGTGAGAAGTGAGTAGTGAGACGTCTCACTACTCACTTCTCACTCCTCATTTCTCAATTCTAACTGTGAAAATTGAAAAGTGCGAAGTGAGAAGTAAGACATCTCACTACTCACTTTGTCATCCTCACTTTTTACAGTGAGATTTGAAAAACGAGGAGCGGGAAGTGAGACGTCTCACTTCTCAATCCTCATTCCTCACTTCTCACTGTAAAAAGTAAGTAGTGTGAAGTGAGACGTCTCACTTCTCACTTTCCACAGTGAGAATGCGAAGTGAGTAGTAAGACGTATCACTACTCACTTCACGCTTCTCACTTTTCACAGTGAGAAGTGAGAAATAAGGAGTGAGAAGTGAGACGTCTAACTTCTCACTGTAAAAAGTGTGAAGTGGGACGTCACACTTTTCACACCTCATTTCTCACTTTTCAAATGACATACTCGGCCAAATGTCCCATTCGGCCAAATGTCCTATTCGGCCATATGTCCTATTCTGCCGAATGACCTATTCCGCCGGATGATCCATTCGGATAAATGGCTTCCAGCTAAACGATTTTTCCCCTTTTTTTTAAATGTAGTTTTCCGAAACAATCAGAAAAATCAATATGTATCGTGAAAATTTGGCTAAACTTATCGGCTGTATGATTCATGGCCCATTTTTCTGTCAACTGTTAACCACAATCCCTTTAAGTATTCTTCTTTCAATTTCGACGGAACCAGCAAAAGCTAAACGATTTTTTATTTTTGTTCTTTTCAGTTCCCTCACACCCCACTCATTACAAGGACCATAAAAATTTGACAAATTACAAAATCAAACCAATTCTACAACTTTCAAATACACAAAAGCAATTCAGAAAAAAAGGGAGAAGTTGATTCTAAAAACATCATTTAGAGTCATTATTCACTCCTCCGTAATAATTCCGCACCCATTATATTTAAATAACGCCTAAAACTTTTTCCCTTCACAATCAACTCGAGACAAGAAAGTGTCGTCAGTCCACCATGCAAAAGCATGAAGGAAAGGTTCCACTGACGAGCAAACCAGCAGACGAATTTGCGCGCCACCGCCGTCTTCTTATGTCATAAAGCAAACTTGATACTTGAACTTGTGAGAGAAAAAACATTGATTTATCCACCTACAGTGGTTTATTAACCATCGTGGATCAGAAATTCAATGTTTCGTTATTTTTTTTAAAATAAATCACTCGCTACCAACTGAATTCAAAAACTAGTGTTTCTCACTAATGTAACTTTTCCGATGTAACAAAAGCTCATTCAGACATCACTTGAATTCAACGAATTCAATCAAATAGTACAAAGGAACAATACCGACGGATGTTCCGAACATATTACTTTTCAGTACAACTTTAATGTACAAATAAAGCAGCAGTGCCCACTCTCGAAACAAAAAAAAATCCGAAACTGGAAAGAACAAACGGAAAAGATTTTGTCATAATTTCCGGTTGCACGCTCAAGTATTTGCGGCAGGACCTACTATCACAAGTGGAGGTGGTGCCGCTATTATTCGCGATGGGTTGCGTTGCAATTTGAGCACCCTCGAGCAGCAGTGCTTTCCTTCAGGCAGTGGATGTAGGACTAGGTAGAAGTGAATGATAATAATGTGGCAAGTTGTTAACGTTTGAAATCGGACACTCCTTAGGAATGCTATGTTGGTTTGAATTCCAGAATGCGTAGCAATTTAGGCTTAGAGTTAGAAGGGATAGGAGAAACAGCGAGGTGAAAGCCCGATTTTTGTTTGGAGTGATTATTTTGGGGAACCTCTTGGTCATAGATGGAAGGGCACATTACTGAAAGGTAATACGAACACAGTAAAATATTATGAAAATTAGGCTCGACGGAATTCACAATTAAATATAAAATTTGGTAACATAATGTGTACCAGATCATAATTTTAAGTTTCTGTGATGTAAATGATAAAATCATTGAAATTTCAATGAATTATTGGCAGTGGCTAATTTTCTACTCGCCGCTTCCACATCCAGGCGCTATCGTATATGCGCCAATAGCCAGCATGAGTTAACCGCTAGAAATTTGTATGGCGAAAGACATCTAACGCGGATTTTCTCAAAATTAGGAACTTTTCATGAAAAACTATTTGGTACCGTTTATGTAGGAAGGTGTCCGCTACTACGCGTACCAAATATTATTTCGATGAAGGTGCTTAATTTCGAGAAATAGAACCTTAGATGCCTTTCGCCATACTGATTTCAGAAAGTTAACTCCTAGTGTGCCGCTGTAATTACGCTCAAAGCAGGCGATTCATTTAATATATCTTAATTTTACATGATTGTATCGGAAACCTTGGTGTGCGAGCACGTGGCTGTCAAAACAAATCAAAACAAACCCCATTCCATTTCATGCAAACCGCAGCTGGAACCTAATTTATTCACATAAGCGTTTACCAAATGTATATATTCGGATATCCCAATAAGATGACGGTCTTGTCGCAGCTTTTCATCGCTATAACTCAACGATGTTTGGACATTTTGGCGAGAAATCTGTGATGCATTTAGCTTACTGAGTCTCAAACGATTCCATCTCGAAGGAATTTCCGTGTCATGTAAGTTTAAGCTATCGTGCAGCCTGATGAAGAATTATCCAATCACCAAAACGCTTAACCTGTTACACTTTGATCCACTCGATATTATGGAGCTATCATTTTTTTCTTTTAACGTCGATAAAGCTTTGGAGTGTTCCTAAGGTCTCACGGAGTGAAAGATACGTGTTATCGGTAGAAGAGTCAATCTATATATAATAGACCTATTTGTCTGTCCGGTGACTAGCCAACCAGACGCAGCACGCGGGGAAATTTTCACAAAACATAAAATATGACACTTCAATGAATCGACTGCTTTGAGCGTGCTTACAGCGGCACACTAGGAGTTAACTTTCTGAAATCAGTATGGCGAAAGGCATCTAGGTTCGATTTCTCAAAATTAAGCACTTTCATCAAAAAATATTTGGTAGGAATGGTAGCGGACACCTTCCTACATAATCGGTACCAAATAGTTTCTGGAAAGTTTCTTATTTTGAGAAAACCCGCGTTAGATGACTTTCGCCATACAAATTTCTGGCGGTTAACTCTTGCTGGCTATTTTGCGCATATACTATAGCGCCTGGTTGTGACAGCGGCGGTTAGAAAATCAACCACCGCCAATAATTCATTCATTCTTTTTCACTATCAGATGCAGAAAACAAAACCAGTGACAACCTTTTTTGGCTCAGATTTAAGTCGCTTTTAAGTCGTGTTGTGTTGATTTTTTATAGTCGGTTTTTGTATCTGGGTGTGATTGATTGACTTTTCTAGCCCTGTACAGTGGAAGTTTTCGTGTATCGGTCGAGGTAGCGGTGGATAATATTGAGAATAATATCGCGTTTTTGTGCACCGTTCAGCATCGCTATAGTGGTTACTATACCCTTGGTGTACTTTTCGGGCGACCGTACACACGGATAAACAACGCGATTAGAGCATCTCCACCGTGCGGTTGCTAAACGAGTTGGAAAACAACAATTCGCAGAATATGTCGACGTCTGCCTGTGACCACTGTGCGAGACCAGTTAAGGAGGAGGATTCCATTATTTGTATGGCTTTTTGCGAAAAAGTGTTCCACCTAAAATGTACGGCTTTGCCGACGACGCCTACGAAGCTCAATAAGCAATTTGTGAAGATTGTTCATGAAAGCCCAAACCTTGTGTGGATGTGCGATGAGTGTGCGAAGTTGATAAAGATAATGATATTCAAATCGGCCGTCTCGTCATTCGGTGACGCAATCAATGCGATCACTGAAAGACAAGAATCTGTTCATAACGAGATCAAAAAACAACTGGCTAGACAAGGACAACAGATCGCGCAGCTCTCGAAACGCATCTCGCCATCGACTCCGGCTAGAATACCTGGCAGTTTCCGACAACCCCCCTCGCAACCTCCGTCGAAAAGAAGTCGTGACGATGACGCGGCTCACAATCAGCAGCTTCTTGGTGTAACTAAGATCGTAACTGACGCCCGTGTAATCACTGTTCCTGAACCCGTCGAGTTGTTTTGGGTCTAACTCTCTCGTATCCATCCAAGCGATGAACGAGAAATGGTAGAAAAAATGGTAAAGGAATGTCTGCCGGGTGCAGATACTGTTAAGGCCGTCCCGCTCTGCGCTGGTACGACTAGGAGCCAACACGAGTGGTATGATCTTTATCTCGTACAAAATCAGAATCGATCCAAGGCTCCGCGAAATGGCATTAAATACCGATACTTGGCCTAAGGGAATTCTGTTCCGGGAGTTCGAGGATTATTCCTCAAAAAACTTGTGGCTTCCCCGTCCGGACACTCCTACGATCATGATCTCCGACGAAATTGGAACATCGCCGTTCGAAATGCTAGCAGCCCCCGGCACAATCTGTTACCTGTAATATCGCATTATGAATTGATCCATTTTCTCCGTTCCTGTACGCCAGAACGCACTGTCTGTTGCCCTATGGGAGACCCCGAACCACTCGATTCAGTACCGCTAGCTGCTTCCTGTTTGCACAATCGCACTGTTTCCTGCCATCAGAGTCGTTCTGGCTCTGCTATTGAGTTTGGTGTAGGGGTCTCCCAACCACCTTTCTCAGGCAAGTATGCAATCCGTGACAATATTTCTTCGCCTGATCCGCTCCCGTGTTCCAGCGCAACTTTCAATTCCACTGTACCTTCAAGCGGCAGATCCGGTAGTGATGCAGCTCCGAGCAGAACATTTTTTACATGCAGCCCTGCCGTCCTTCTTAGTCACACTTGGTCGACAACTAAGAAGCTTTGCCCAAATCCAAAAATTTCTATTAGTCTCTTTAGGCTATATGTGTGCATGTGAGCGTGTATGTGTGTACAAAAATAGTGTGCCGTACGGCCGAACACCTTTACAGTCTCTTTAAAATGCTCCTACAGGTGCGGATTCGCACTGCTACCGCCCACATGGGTCTCAATGATGCACCGGTGGTGCCTCGCGACGGGCCAGAGCGTAGATTTTGGGCTCCCCCGGGTGCGGATTCGCACTGCTACCGCCCACATGGGTCTCAATGATGCACTGTTGGTTACTATCAACCCCCCCAAAGCCAACATTTTACGCTCCCGCAGGTGCGGATTCGCACTGCTACCGCCCACATGGGTCTCAATGATGCACTGTTGGTTACTATCAACCCCCCAAAGCCAACATTTTACGCTCCCGCAGGTGCGGATTCGCACTGCTACCGCCCACATGGGTCTCAATGATGCACTGTTGGTTACTATCAACCCCCTTAAGCCAACATTTTGCGCTCTCACAGGTGCGGTTTCGCACTGCTACCGCCCACATGGGTCTCAATGATGCACTGTTGGTTACTATCAACCCCCCAAAGCCAACATTTTGCGCTCCCGCAGGTGCGGATTCGCACTGCTACCGCCCATATGGGTCTCAATGATGCACTGTTGGTTACTATCAACCCCCCCAAAGCCAACATTTTACGCTCCGCAGGTGCGGATTCGCACTGCTACCGCCCACGTGGGTCTCAATGATGCACTGTTGGTTACTATCCACCCCCCCCAACGCCAACCTTTTGCGCTCTCGCTGGTGCGGTTTCGCACGGGTACCGCCCACTTGGGTCTCACTGAGGCATTGTTGGTTATTATCAACCCCCTCAAAGCCAACATTCTGCGCTCCCGCAGGTGCGGATTCGCTATACCAGCACCCAGACTGGTCCCAGTTTCGTATTGGAAGTATTGATTTGTTCCCTAAAATCCCATTTTCAAACCGCATGAAAAATAGTTTATTTTGGGATACTTGGGTCATACAGCCCTGCCGTCCTTCTTAGTCACACTTGGTCGACAACTAAGAAGCTTTGCCCCAAATCCAAAATTTCTATTAGTCTCTTTAGGCTATATGTGCATGTGAGCGTGTATGTGTGTACAAAAATAGTGTGCCGTACGGCTGAACACCTTTACAGTCTCTTTAAAATGCTCCTACAGGTGCGGATTCGCACTGCTACCGCCCACATGGGTCTCAATGATGCACTGTTGGTTACTATCAACCCCCAAAGCCAACATTTTGCGCTCTCGCAGGTGCGGATTCGCACTGCTACCGCCCACATGGGTCTCAATGATGCACTGTTGGTTACTATCAACCCCAAAGCCAACATTTTACGCTCCGCAGGTGCGGATTCACTGCTACCGCCCACATGGGTCTCAATGATGCACTGTTGGTTACTATCAACCCCCAAAGCCAACATTTGCGCTCTGCAGGTGCGGATTCGCTATACCAGCACCCAGACTGGTCCCAGTTTCGTATTGGAAGTATTGATTTGTTCCCCTAAAATCCCATTTTCAAACCGCATGAAAAATAGTTTATTTTGGGATACTTGGGTCATACAGCCCTGCCGTCCTTCTTAGTCACACTTGGTCGACAACTGAAGCTTTGCCCAAATCCAAAAATTTCTATTAGTCTCTTTAGGCTATATGTGTGCATGTGAGCGTGTATGTGTGTACAAAAATAGTGTGCCGTACGTGAACACCTTTACAGTCTCTTTAAAATGCTCCTACAGGTGCGGATTCGCACTGCTACCGCCCACATGGGTCTCAATGACGCACTGTTGGTTACTATCAACCCCCAAAGCCAACATTTTGCGCTCTCGCAGGTGCGGATTCGCACTGCTACCGCCCACATGGGTCTCAATGATGCACTGTTGGTTACTATCAACCCCCCCAAAGCCAACATTTTACGCTCCCGCAGGTGCGGATTCGCACTGCTACCGCCCACATGGGTCTCAATGATGCAGCGTTGGGTACTATCAACCCCCCCAACGCCAACATCGTCCGCTCCTGCAGGTGCGGATTCGCACTGCTACCGCCCACATGGGTCTCAATGATGCACTGTTGGTTACTATCAACCCCTTAAGCCAACATTTTGCGCTCTCACAGGTGCGGTTTCGCACTGCTACCGCCCACATGGGTCTCAATGATGCACTGTTGGTTACTATCAACCCCCAAAGCCAACATTTTGCGCTCCCGCAGGTGCGGATTCGCACTGCTACCGCCCATATGGGTCTCAATGATGCACTGTTGGTTACTATCAACCCCAAAGCCAACATTTACGCTCCCGCAGGTGCGGATTCGCACTGCTACCGCCCACGTGGGTCTCAATGATGCACTGTTGGTTACTATCAACCCCCCAAAGCCAACATTTTACGCTCCTGCAGGTGCGGATTCGCACTGCTACCGCCCACATGGGTCTCAATGATGCACTGTTGGTTACTATCAACCCCTTAAGCCAACATTTTGCGCTCTCACAGGTGCGGTTTCGCACTGCTACCGCCCACATGGGTCTCAATGATGCACTGTTGGTTACTATCAACCCCCAAAGCCAACATTTTGCGCTCTCGCAGGTGCGGATTCGCACTGCTACCGCCCACATGGGTCTCAATGATGCACTGTTGGTTACTATCAACCCCCCAAAGCCAACATTTTGCGCTCCGCAGGTGCGTGATTCGCTATACCAGCACCCAGACTGGTCCCAGTTTCGTATTGGAAGTATTGATTTGTTCCCTAAAATCCCATTTTCAAACCGCATGAAAAATAGTTTATTTTGGGATACTTGGGTCATACAGCCCTGCTGTCCTTCTTAGTCACACTTGGTCGACAACTCAAGAAGCTTTGCCCAAATCCAAAAATTTCTATTAGTCTCTTTAGGCTATATGTGTGCATGTGAGCGTGTGTGTGTACAAAAATAGTGTGCCGTACGGCCGAACACCTTTACAGTCTCTTTAAAATGCTCCTACAGGTGCGGATCCGCACTGCTACCGCCCACATGGGTCTCAATGATGCACTGTTGGTTACTATCAACCCCTCAAAGCCAACATTTTGCGCTCTCGCAGGTGCGGTTTCGCACTGCTACCGCCCACATGGGTCTCAATGATGCACTGTTGGTTACTATCAACCCCCCAAAGCCAACATTTTACGCTCCCGCAGGTGCAGGTTCGCACTGCTACCGCCCACATGGGTCTCAATGATGCACTGTTGGTTACTATCAACCCCCCAAAGCCAACATTTTACGCTCCCGCAGGTGCGGATTCGCACTGCTACCGCCCACATGGGTCTCAATGATGCACTGTTGGTTACTATCAACCCCTTAAGCCAACATTTTGCGCTCTCACAGGTGCGGTTTCGCACTGCTACCGCCCACATGGGTCTCAATGATGCACTGTTGCTTACTATCAACCCCCAAAGCCAACATTTTGCGCTCCTGCAGGTGCGGATTCGCACTGCTACCGCCCATATGGGGTCTCAATGATGCACTGTTGGTTACTATCAACCCCCCAAAGCCAACATTTTACGCTCCCGCAGTGCGGATTCGCACTGCTACCGCCCACGTGGGTCTCAATGATGCACTGTTGGTTACTATCAACCCCCAAAGCCAACATTTTACGCTCCCGCAGTGCGGATTCGCACTGCTACCGCCCACATGGGTCTCAATGATGCACTGTTGGTTACTATCAACCCCTTAAGCCAACATTTTGCGCTCTCACAGGTGCGGTTTCGCACTGCTACCGCCCACATGGGTCTCAATGATGCACTGTTGGTTACTATCAACCCCTCTCAAAGCCAACATTTTGCGCTCTCGCAGGTGCGGATTCGCACTGCTACCGCCCACATGGGTCTCAATGATGCACTGTTGGTTACTATCAACCCCAGTTAACATTTTGCGCTCCTGCAGGTGCGGGATTCAGCTATACCAGCACCCAGACTGGTCCCAGTTTCGTATTGAAGTATTGATTTGTTCCCTAAAATCCCATTTTCAAACCGCATGAAAAAATAGTTTATTTTGGGATACTTGGGTCATACAGCCCTGCTGTCCTTCTTAGTCACACTTGGTCGACAACTAAGAAGCTTTGCCCAAATCCAAAATTTCTATTAGTCTCTTTAGGCTATATGTGCATGTGAGCGTGTATGTGTGTACAAAAATAGTGTGCCGTACGGCTGAACACCTTTACAGTCTCTTTAAAATGTTCCTACAGGTGCGGATTCGCACTGCTACTGCCCACATGGGTCTCAATGATGCACTGTTGGTTACTATCAACCCCCCAAAGCCAACATTTTGCGCTCTCGCAGGTGCGGATTCGCACTGCTACCGCCCACATGGGTCTCTAATGATGCACTGTTGGTTACTATCAACCCCCAAAGCCAACATTTTACGCTTCCTGCAGGTGCGGATTCGCACTGCTACCGCCCACATGGGTCTCAATGATGCACTGTTGGTTACTATCAACCCCCCAAAGCCAACATTTTACGCTCCCTGCAGGTGCGGATTCGCACTGCTACCGCCCACATGGGTCTCAATGATGCACTGTTGGTTACTATCAACCCCTTAAGCCAACATTTTGCGCTCTCACAGGTGCGGTTTCGCACTGCTACCGCCCACATGGGTCTCAATGATGCACTGTTGGTTACTATCAACCCCCAAAGCCAACATTTTGCGCTCCCGCAGGTGCGGATTCGCACTGCTACCGCCCATATGGGTCTCAATGATGCACTGTTGGTTACTATCAACCCCCAAAGCCAACATTTTACGCCTCCCGCAGGTGCGGATTCGCACTGCTACCGCCCACGTGGGTCTCAATGATGCACTGTTGGTTACCATCAACCCCCCAAAGCCAACATTTTACGCCTTCCCGCAGGTGCGGATTCGCACTGCTACCGCCCACATGGGTCTCAATGATGCACCGTTGGTTACTATCAACCCCTTAAGCCAACATTTTGCGCTCTCACAGGTGCGGGTTTCGCACTGCTACCGCCCACATGGGTCTCAATGATGCACTGTTGGTTACTATCAACCCCCAAAGCCAACATTTTGCGCTCTCGCAGGTGCGGATTCGCACTGCTACCGCCCACATGGGTCTCAATGATGCACTGTTGGTTACTATCAACCCCCAAAGCTAACATTTTGCGCTCCCGCAGGTGCGGATTCGCATACCAGCACCCAGACTGGTCCCCAGTTTCGTATTGAAGTATTGATTTGTTCCCCTAAAATCCCATTTTCAAACCGCATGAAAAAATAGTTTATTTTGGGATACTTGGCTATACAGCCCTGCCGTCCTTCTTAGTCACACTTGGTCGACAACTTCAAGAAGCTTTGCCCAAATCCAAAATTTTTTATTAGTCTCTTTAGGCTATATGTGTGCATGTGAGCGTGTATGTGTGTACAAAAAATAGTGTGCCGTACGGCCGAACACCTTTACAGTCTCTTTAAAATGCTCCCGCTGGTGCGGATTCGCACTGCTACCGCCCACATGGGTCTCAATGATGCACTGTTGGTTACTATCAACCCCCCCAAAGCCAACATTTTGCGCTCTCGCAGGTGCGGATTCGCACTGCTACCGCCCACATGGGTCTCAATGATGCACTGTTGGTTACTATCAACCCCTAAATGCCAACATTTTACGCCTCCGCAGGTGCGGATTCGCACTGCTACCGCCCACATGGGTCTCAATGATGCACTGTTGGTTACTATCAACCCCCCAACGCCACCATTTTACGCTCTCGCAGGTGCGGATTCGCACTGCTACCGCCCACATGGGTCTCAATGATGCACTGTTGGTTACTATCAACCCCTTCAAAGCCAACATTTTGCGCTCTCACAGGTGCGGTTTCGCACTGCTACCGCCCACATGGGTCTCAATGATGCACCGTTGGTTACTATCAACCCCCCAAAGCCAACATTTTGCGCTCCCGCAGGTGCGGATTCGCACTGCTACCGCCCATATGGGTCTCCAATGATGCACTGTTGGTTACTATCAACCCCCAAAGCCAACATTTTACGCTCCCGCAGGTGCGGATTCGCACTGCTACCGCCCACGTGGGTCTCAATGATGCACTGTTGGTTACTATCAACCCCCAAAGCCAACATTTTACGCTCCCGCAGGTGCGGATTCGCACTGCTACCGCCCACATGGGTCTCAATGATGCACTGTTGGTTACTATCAACCCCTTAAAGCCAACATTTTGCGCTCTCACAGGTGCGGTTTCGCACTGCTACCGCCCACATGGGTCTCTAATGATGCACTGTTGGTTACTATCAACCCCAAAGCCAACATTTTGCGCTCTCGCAGGTGCGGATTCGCACTGCTACCGCCCACATGGGTCTCAATGATGCACTGTTGGTTACTATCAACCCCCTCTAAAGCCAACATTTTGCGCTCCTGCAGGTGCGGATTCGCTATACCAGCACCCAGACTGGTCCCAGTTTCGTATTGGAAGTATTGATTTGTTCCCCTAAAATCCCATTTTCAAACCGCATGAAAAATAGTTTATTTTGGGATACTTGGGTCATACAGCCCTGCCGTCCTTCTTAGTCACACTTGGTCGACAACTAAGAAGCTTTGCCCAAATCCAAAAATTTCTATTATTAGTCTCTTTAGGCTATATGTGCATGTGAGCGTGTATGTGTGTACAAAAATAGTGTGCTGTACATTGAACACCTTTACAGTCTCTTTAAAATGCTCCTACAGGTGCGGATTCGCACTGCTACCGCCCACATGGGTCTCAATGATGCACTGTTGGTTACTATCAACCCCCAAAGCCAACATTTTGCGCTCTCGCAGGTGCGGATTCGCACTGCTACCGCCCACATGGGTCTCAATGATGCACTGGTGGATGCTAGCAACCGGCGAAAGCCAACATGTTGGGCTGCCGCAGGTGGGGATTCGCACTGCTACCGCCCACATGGGTCTCGATGACGCCCGGTTGGTTACTATCAACCCCCCAAAGCCAACATTTTACGCTCCCGCAGGTGCGGATTCGCACTGCTACCGCCCACATGGGTCTCAATGATGCACTGTTGGTTACTATCAACCCCTTAAGCCAACATTTTGCGCTCTCACAGGTGCGGTTTCGCACTGCTACCGCTCCACATGGGTCTCAATGATGCACTGTTGGTTACTATCAACCCCCCAAAGCTAACATTTTGCGCTTCCCGCAGGTGCGGATTCGCACTGCTACCGCCCATATGGGTCTCAATGATGCACTGTTGGTTACTATCAACCCCCCAAAGCCAACCTTTTATGCTCCTGCAGGTGCGGATTCGCACTGGTACCTCCCACGTGGGTCTCAATGATGCACTGTTGGTTACTATCAACCCCCCAAAGCCAACATTTTACGCTCCCGCAGGTGCGGATCTGCACTGCTACCGCCCACATGGGTCTCAATGATGCACTGTTGGTTACATCAACCCCCAAAGCCAACATTTTGCGCTCTAACAGGTGCGGTTTCGCACTGCTACCGCCCACATGGGTCTCAATGATGCACCGTTGGTTACTATCAACCCCCAAAGCCAACATTTTACGCTCCTGCAGGTGCGGATTCGCACTGCTACCGCCCACATGGGTCTCAATGATGCACTGTTGGTTACTATCAACCCCTTAAGCCAACATTTTGCGCTCTAACAGGTGCGGTTTCGCACTGCTACCGCCCACATGGGTCTCAATGATGCACTGTTGGTTACTATCAACCCCCCAAAGCCAACATTTTGCGCTCCCGCAGGTGCGGATTCGCCATACTAGCGCCCAGATTGGTCCCAGTTTCGTATTGAAGTATTGATTTGTTCCCTAAAATCCCATTTTCAAACCGCATGAAAAAATAGTTTATTTTGGGATACTTGGGTCATACAGCCCTGCTGTCCTTCTTAGTCACACTTGGTCGACAACTAAGAAGCTTTTGCCCAAATCCAAAAATTTCTATTAGTCTCTTTTAGGCTATATGTGTGCATGTGAGCGTATGTGTGTACAAAATAGTGTGCCGTACGGCCGAACACCTTTACAGTCTCTTTAAAATGCTCCTACAGGTGCGGATTCGCACTGCTACCGCCCACATGGGTCTCAATGATGCACTGTTGGTTACTATCAACCCCCAAAGCCAACATTTTGCGCTCCCGCAGGTGCGGATTCGCACTGCTACCGCCTATATGGGTCTCAATGATGCACTGTTGGTTACTATCAACCCCCAAGTAAAGCCAACATTTTACGCTCCCGCAGGTGCGGATTCGCACTGCTACCGCCCACGTGGGTCTCAATGATGCACTGTTGGTTACTATCAACCCCCAAAGCCAACATTTTACGCTTCCTGCAGGTGCGGATTCGCACTGCTACAGCCCACATGGGTCTCAATGATGCACTGTTGGTTACTATCAACCCCTTAAGCCAACATTTTGCGCTCTCACAGGTGCGGTTTCGCACTGCTACCGCCCACATGGGTCTCAATGATGCACTGTTGGTTACTATCAACCCCAAAGCCAACTTTTTGCGCTCTCGCAGGTGCGGATTCGCACTGCTACCGCCCACATGGGTCCCAATGATGCACTGTTGGTTACTATCACCCCCCCCAAAGCCAACATTTTGCGCCCTGCAGGTGCGGATTCGCTATACCAGCACCCAGACTGGTCCCAGTTTCGTATTGGAAGTATTGATTTGTTCCCTAAAATCCCATTTTCAAACTGCATGAAAAATAGTTTATTTTGGGATACTTGGGTCATACAGCCCTGCCGTCCTTCTTAGTCACACTTGGTCGACAACTAAGAAGCTTTGCCTCCAAATCCAAAAATTTCTATTAGTCTCTTTAGGCTATATGTGTGCATGTGAGCGTGTGTGTGGTACAAAAATAGTGTGCCGTACGGCCGAACACCTTTACAGTCTCTTTAAAATGTTCCTACAGGTGCGGATTCGCACTGCTACCGCCCACATGGGTCTCAATGATGCACCGTTGGTTACTATCAACCCCAAAGCCAACATTTTGCGCTCTCGCAGGTGCGGTTTCGCACTGCTACCGCCCACATGGGTCTCAATGATGCACTGTTGGTTACTATCAACCCCCCAAAGCCAACATTTTACGCTCCCGCAGGTGCGGATTCGCACTGCTACCGCCCACATGGGTCTCAATGATGCACTGTTGGTTACTATCAACCCCCCCAAAGCCAACATTTTACGCTCCCGCAGGTGCGGATTCGCACTGCTACCGCCCACATGGGTCTCAATGATGCACTGTTGGTTACTATCAACCCCCTTAAGCCAACATTTTGCGCTCTTCACAGGTGCGGTTTCGCACTGCTACCGCCCACATGGGTCTCCAATGATGCACTGTTGGTTACTATCAACCCCCAAAGCCAACATTTTGCGCTCCCGCAGGTGCGGATTCGCACTGCTACCGCCCATATGGGTCTCAATGATGCACTGTTGGTTACTATCAACCCCCCCAAGCCAACATTTTACGCTTCCGCAGGTGCGGATTCGCACTGCTACCGCCCACGGGTCTCAATGATGCACCGTTGGTTACTATCAACCCCCAAAGCCAACATTTTACGCTCCCGCAGGTGCGGATTCGCACTGCTACCGCCCACATGGGTCTCAATGATGCACTGTTGGTTACTATCAACCCCTTAAGCCAACATTTTGCGCTCTCACAGGTGCGGTTTCTGCACTGCTACCGCCCACATGGGTCTCAATGATGCACCGTTGGTTACTATCAACCCCCAAAGCCAACATTTTGCGCTCTCGCAGGTGCGTGGATTCGCACTGCTACCGCCCACATGGGTCTCTAATGATGCACTGTTGGTTACTATCAACCCCTCAAAGCCAACATTTTGCGCTCTGCAGGTGTGGATTCGCTATACCAGCACCCAGACTGGTCCCAGTTTCGTATTGAAGTATTGATTTGTTCCCCTAAAATCCCATTTTCAAACCGCATGAAAAATAGTTTATTTTGGGATACTTGGGTCATACAGCCCTGCTGTCCTTTCTTAGTCACACTTTGTCGACAACTAAGAAGCTTTGCTCAAATCCAAAAATTTCTATTAGTCTCTTTAGGCTATATGTGTGCATGTGAGCGTGTATGTGTGTAAAAATAGTGTGCCGTACGGCTGAACACCTTTACAGTCTCTTTAAATGTTCCTACAGGTGCGGATTCGCACTGCTACCGCCCACATGGGTCTCAATGGATGCACTGTTGGTTACTATCAACCCCCCAAGTAACATTTTGCGCTTCTCGCAGGTGCGGATTCGCACTGCTACCGCCCACATGGGTCTCAATGATGCACTGTTGGTTACTATCAACCCCCAAAGCCAACATTTTACGCTTTCTGCAGGTGCGGATTCGCACTGCTACCGCCCACATGGGTCTCAATGATGCACTGTTGGTTACTATCAACCCCTCCAAAGCCAATATTTTACGCTCCTGCAGGTGCGGATTCGCACTGCTACCGCCCACATGGGTCTCAATGATGCACCGTTGGTTACTATCAACCCCCTAAAGCCAACATTTTGCGCTTCTCACAGGTGCGGTTTCGCACTGCTACCGCCCACATGGGTCTCAATGATGCACCGTTGGTTACTATCAACCCCCAAAGCCAACATTTTGCGCTCCTGCAGGTGCGGATTCGCACTGCTACCGCCCATATGGGTCTCAATCGATGCACCGTTGGTTACTATCAACCCCCAAAGCCAACATTTTACGCTCCCGCAGGTGCGGATTCGCACTGCTACCGCCCCCGAGGATCTCAATGATGCACCGTTGGTTACTATCAACCCCCCAAAGCCAACATTTTACGCTTCCGCAGGTGCGGATTCGCACTGCTACCGCCCACATGGGTCTCAATGATGCACTGTTGGTTACTATCAACCCCTTAAAGCCAACATTTTGCGCTCTCGCCGGTGCGGATTCGCTCTCATACCGCCCACATGGGTCTCAATGATGCACTGTTGGTTACTATCAACCCCCAAAGCTAACATTTTGCGCTTCCTCGCAGGTGCGGATTCGCACTGCTACCGCCCACATGGGTCTCTAATGATGCACCGTTGGTTACTATCAACCCCCCAAAGCCAACATTTTGCGCTCCTGCAGGTGCGGATTCGCTATACCAGCACCCAGACTGGTCCCAGTTTCGTATTGAAGTATTGATTTGTTCCCCTAAAATCCCATTTTCAAACCGCATGAAAAAATAGTTTATTTTGGGATACTTGGGTCATACAGTTCTGCTGTCCTTCTTAGTCACACTTGGTCGACAACTAAGAAGCTTTGCCCAAATCCAAAAATTTCTATTAGTCCTTTAGGCTATATGTGTGCATGTGAGCGTGTATGTGTGTACAAAAATAGTGTGCCGTACGGCCGAACACCTTTACAGTCTCTTTAAATGCTCCTACAGGTGCGGATTCGCACTGCTACCGCCCACATGGGTCTCAATGATGCACTGTTGGTTACTATCAACCCCCAAAGCTAACATTTTGCGCTTCTCGCAGGTGCGGATTCGCACTGCTACCGCCTACATGGGTCTCTAATGATGCACTGTTGGTTACTATCAACCCCCAAAGCCAACATTTTACGCTCCCGCAGGTACGGATTCGCACTGCTACCGCCCACATGGGTCTCAATGATGCACCGGTGGTTACTATCAACCCCCCAAAGCCAATACATTTTACGCTTCCGCTGGTGCGGATTTGAACTGCTGCCGCCCACTTGGGGCTCAATGATGCACCGTTGGTTACTATCAACCCCTTAAGCCAACATTTTGCGCTCACAGGTGCGGTTTCGCACTGCTACCGCCCACATGGGTCTCAATGATGCACCGTTGGTTACTATCAACCCCCAAAGCCAACATTTTACGCTTCCCGCAGGTGCGGATTCGCACTGCTACCGCCCACATGGGGTCTCAATGATGCACCGTTGGTTACTATCAACCCCCTTAAGCCAACATTTTGCGCTCTCACAGGTGCGGTTTCGCACTGCTACCGCCCACATGGGTCTTAATGATGCACTGTTGGTTACCATCAACCCCCCAAAGCTTTCAACATTTTACGCTCTTGCAGGTGCGGATTCGCACTGCTACCGCCCACGTGGGTCTCAATGATGCACCGTTGGTTACTATCAACCCCCAAAGCCAACATTTTGCGCTCTTGCAGGTGCGGATTCGCTATACCAGCTACCCAGACTGGTCCACAGTTTCGTATTGAAGTATTGATTTGTATCAACCCAAAATCCCATTTTCAAACCGCATGAAAAATAGTTTATTTGCACTGGGATACTTGGGTACATACAGCCCTGCTGTCCTTCTTCTTAGTCACACAATTTTTCTGGTTACGATCAACCAAGAAGCTTTTGCCCCAAATCCAAAAATTTACGCCTCTCGCAGGTGCGGATTAGTCTCTTTAGGCTATATGTGTCTCTGCTAATGATGAGCGTGTATGTGTGTACCATCAACTCCCCCAAAGCCAATAGTGTGCGCTCGCAGTACGGGCTGAACACCTTTACATGGGTCTCTGTTGGTTACAACATTTGCGCTCCTACAGGTGCGTGGATTCGCACTTCGCTATCGCTTCCACAATGGAGTCCAATGATGCACTTGTTGGTTATTATCAACCCCCCAAAGCCATATATTTTTGCGCTTCCCCGCAGGTGTGGATTCGCACTGCTACACGCCTTCCCACATGGGTCTCAATGATGCACGGTTACAAGGTTACTATCAACCCCCAAAGGTGCCAACACATTTTACGCTCTCGCAGGTGCGGGATTCGCACTGCTACCAGCCCACATGGGGTCTCAATGATGCACTGTTGGTTACTATCAACCCTCCAAAGCCAACATTTTACGCCTTGCCTCGCAGGTGCGGATTCGCACTGCTACCGCCCACATGGGTCTCAATGATGCACCGTTGGTTACTATCAACCTCCGGCTTAAAGCCAACATTTTGCGCTTCCACAGGTGCGGTTTCGCACTGCTACCGCCCACATGGGTCTCAATTGATGCACCGTTGGTTACTATCAAATTTCCCCCAAAGCCAACATTTTGCGCGCTTCCCGCAGGTGCGGATTCGCACTGCTACCGCCCATATGGGTCCCAATGATGGCACCGTTGGTTACTATCAACTCCCCCAAAGCCAACAACATTTTACGCTCCTTCTTGCAGGGTGCGGATTCGCACTGCCTACCGCTTCCACGTGGGTCTCAATGATGCACCGTTGGTTACTATCAACCCCCCAAAGCCAACATTTTACGCTCACCAGCAGGTGCGGATTCGCACTTGCTACCGCCCACATGGGTCTCAATGATGCACTGTTGGTTACTATCAACCCCTTCAATGCCAACATACCTCTTTGCGCTCTCACAGGTGCGGGTTTCTGCATCTGCTACCGCCCACATGGGTCTCTAATGATGCACTGTTGGTTACTATCAACCCCCCAAAGCCAACTTATTTCTCTTGCGCTTCTCGCAGGTGTGGATTCGCACTGCTACCGCCTCCACAGTTGGGTCATCCTCTAATGATGCACTGTTGGTTACCATATTTTACTTGCAGGTGCGGTTTCGCACGCTACCGCCTACGGGTCTCAATGATGCACCGTTGGTTTACTATTATCAACCCCAAAGCCAAGTTCATGTTTGTGCTTCCCAGGTGCGGATTCTGAAGGCTAAGCATACCAGCACCCAGACTGGTCCCGGTAGTTTCTGTATTGAAGCATTGATTTGTTCCCCTAAAATCCCACGTTTCTTGATTCAAAACTTCCGCATGAAAAACAGTTTATTTTGGGATACTTAATACATAGCCCCGCTGTCCTTTCTTAGGTCTCACTGATCATTGCTTGGTACGACAACTAAGAAGCTTTGCCTCAAATCCAAAAATTTCTATTAGTCTCTTTAGGCTATATGTGTCGCACTGTGAGCGTGTCCACACATGTGTACATAAAATGAGTGCCGCTTACGGCTTTACGAACACCTTTACAGTCTCATTTAAATGCTCCCCTACAGGTGCGGATTCGCACTGCTACCGCCCACAGGCTGGGTCTCAAATGATGCACCGTTGGGTTACTATCAACCCCCTAAAGCCACAACATTTTGCGCTTCCTCGCAGGTGCGGATTCGCACTGCTACCGCCCACATACGGGTTCCTCAATGATGCACTGTTGGTTACTATCAACCCTCTCAAAAGCCAACATTTTACGCTCCCCGCAGGTGCGGATTCGCACTGCTACCGCCTTCCACATGTGGGTCTCAATGATGCACCGTTTGGTTACGCCATCAACCCCCAAATGCCAACATTTTACGTTTCTGCAGGTGCGGATTCGCACTGCTACCGCCCACATGGGTCCTCAATGATGCACCGCTGTTGGTCATTATCAACCCCTTAAGCCAACATTTTGCGCTCTCATGCAGGTGCGGGTTTTCGCACTGCTACCGCCGACATGGGTCTCAATGATGCACCTGTTGGTTACATTATCAACCCCCAAAGCCAACATTTTGCGCTCTCCGCAGGTGCGGATTTCGCACTGCTACCGCCCATATGGGTCTCAATGATGCACCGTTGGTTACTATCAACCCCCTGTAAAGCTGTAACATTTTACGCCTTCCCTGCAGGTAGCGGATTCGCACTGCTACCGCCTCCACATGTGGGTCTTCCAATGATGCACTGTTGGTTATTATCAACTCCCCCAAAGCCAACATTTTACGCTTCCTGCAGGTGCGGATTCGCACCTGTTACCGCCCAGCTATGGTCCTAATGATGCACTGTTGGTTACTATCAACCCCTGGTAAGCTGGAAACATTTTGCGCTCTCACAGGTGCGGTTTCTGCACTGCTACTCGGCCCACATGGGTCTCAATGATGCACTGTTGGTTACTATCAACCCCCCAAAGCCACAACATTTTTATGCGCCTTTAGGTGCGGATTCGCACTGCTACCGCCTCACATGGGTCTCAATGATGCACTGTTGGTTACTATCAACCCCCTAAAGCTAACATTTGATGCGCTCCTCGCAGGTGCGGATTCGCACTGCTAGTACCAGCACCCAGGACTGGTCCCAGTTTCGATGTATTGAAGTATTTGATTTGTTAACAACCCCAAAATCCAACATTTTCAAACGCTGCATGAAAAAATAGTTTATTTTAGGGATACGTAAATACAATAGCCCCTGCTGTGTCCTCTCTCTTAGTCATGCACTGCTGGAATCGAGCCAAATTCAAGAAGCTTTTGCCCAAATGCCAAAAATTTCTATTAAATCTCTCTTTAGGCTATGATGTGCACTGTGACGCGTGTATGTGTGTACAAAAATAGATGCAATTGCCGGTTACGGCCATTGAACACCTTTACAGTCTCCTTTTTAAATGCTCCTACAGGTGCGGATTCAGCACTGCTACCGCCCACATGGGTCTCTAATGATGCACTGTTGGTTACTATCAACCTCAAAGCCAATGACATTTTATTGCGCTCTCGCAGGTGCGGATTTCGCACTGTTACCGGCCCACATGCTGGTCTCAATCGATGCACCGTTGGTTACTATCAACTCCCCAAAGCTAACATTTTACGCTCCCGCAGGTGCGGGGATTCCGCATTGCATACCGCCCACATGGGTCTCAATGATGCACCGTTGGTTACTATCAAACTTCTTTGGCTCTGCTTTCGGCACATTTTGCGCTCTTTGCACAGGGTGCGGTTTCGCACTGCTACCGCTCCACATGGGTCTCAATGATGCACCGTTGGTTACTTATCAACCCCCAAAGTCAACATTTTGACGCTTTCGCAGGTGCGGATTCGCACTGCTACCGCCCATATGGGTCTCCAATGATGCACCGTTGGTTACTATCAACCCCCCAAAGCCAACATTTTACGCTTCCCTGCAGGTGCGGATTCGCACTGCTACCGCCCACATGGGTCTCTGCAATGATGCACTGTTGGTTACTATCAACCCCCCAAAGCCACAACATTTTACGCCTCCTGCAGGTGCGGATTCGCACTTGCTACTGCTCCACATGGGTCTCTGAATACTGATGCACCGTTGTTGGTTACTATCAAACTCTTAATGCCAACATTTTTACGCTCTTCCACAGGTGCGGTTTCGCACTGCTACCGCCTGCAGCTATGGGTCTCAATGATGCACTGTTGGTTATTATCAACCCCCCAAAGCCAACAATATTTTTACGGCGCTTCCTGCAGGTGCGGATTCGCACTGCTACCGCCCACATGGGTCTCAATGATGCACTGTTGGTTACGCTTATCAACTTCTAAAGCTAACATTTTGTGCTCCTCTGCAGGTGCGGATTCGCTATACCAGCACCCAGATTGGTCCTGTAGCTCAGTATTGAAGTATTGATTTTGTTCCCTAAAATCCCATTTCTCAAACCGCATGAAAAAAATAGTTTATTTTGGAGACTTGTAACATACAGCCCTGCCAAATGCTTCTTAGTCACACTTGGTCGACAACTAAGAAGCTTTGCCCAAATCAAAAATTTCTATTAGTCTCTTTAGGCTATATGTGCATGTGAGCGTGTATGTGTGTACAAAAATAGTGTGCCTTACGGCAACACCTTACAGTCTCTTTAAAATGCTCCTACAGGTGCGGATTCGCCTGCTACCGCCCACATGGGTCTCATGATGCACTGTTGGTTCATCAACCCCCAAAGCCAACATTTTGCGCTCTCAGGTGCGGATTCGCACTGCTACCGCCCACATGGGTCTCAATGATGCACTGTTGATTTATCAACCCCCAAAGCCAACATTTTACGCTCGCAGGTGCGATTCGCACTGCTACCGCCCACATGGGTCTCAATGATGCACTGTTGGTTACTATCACCCCCCAAAAAACATTTTACGCTCCACGGTGCAGTTCACTCTACCAGCCCACATGGGTCTCAATGATGCACTGTTGGTTACTATCAACCCCTTAAGCCAACATTTTGCGCTCTCACAGGTGCGGTTTCGCACTGCTACCGCCCATGGGTCTCAATGATGCACTGTTGTTTACTATCAACCCCAAACCAACATTTTGCGCTCCCGCAGTGCGATTCGCACTGACCGCCCATATGGGTCTCAATGATGCACTGTTGGTTACTATCAACCCCCCAAAGCCAACATTTTACGCTCCGCAGGTGCGGATTCGCACTGCTACCGCCCACGTGGGTCTCAATGATGCACTGTTGGTTCTATCAACCCCCAAAGCCAACATTTTACGCTCCCGCAGATGCGGATTCCACTGCTACCGCCCACATGGGTCTCAATGATGCACTGTTGGTTACTATCACCCCCTTAAGCCAACATTTTGCGCTCTCACAGGTGCGGTTTCGCACTGCTACCGCCCATGGGTCTCAATGATGCACTGTTGGTTATACATCAACCCCAAAGCCAACATTTTGCGCTCTCGCAGGTGCGATTCGCACTGCTACCGCCCATGGGTCTCAATGATGCACTGTTGGTTCTATCCCCCCCAAAGCCAACTTTTGCGCTCACGTGCGAGATTCCTATCCAGCACCCAGACTGGTGATTTCGTATTGGAAGTATTGATTTGTTCCCTAAAATCCCATTTTCAAACCGATGAAAAATAGTTTATTTTGGGATACTTGGTCACAGCCCTGCCTGTCCTTCTTAGTCACACTTGGTCGACAACTAAAGCTTTGAAATCAAAAATTTCTATTATCTCTTTAGGCTATATGTGTGCATGTGAGCGTGTATGTGTGTACAAAATAGTGTGTGCCGTACGGAACACCTTACAGTCTCTTTAAAATGCTCCTACAGGTGCATTCGCACTGCTACCGCCCTAGGTCTCAATGATGCACTGTTGGTTACTATCAACCCCCAAAGCCATTTTGCCTCTCAGGTGCAGTTCATGCTGCTACCGCCCACATGGGTCTCAATGATGCTGTTGGTTACTATCAACCCCCAAAGCCAACATTTTACGCTCCCGCAGGCGATCTCTACCGCCCACATGGGTCTCAATGATGCACTGTTGTTATATCAACCCCAAAAACATTTTACGCTCCGCAGGTGCGGATTCACTGCTACCGCCACATGTTCTCAATGATGCACTGTTGGTTACTATCAACCCCGCAAGCCAACATTTTGCGCTCACAGTGCGGTTTCGCACTGCTACCGCCCACATGGGTCTCAATGATGCACTGTTGGTTACTATCACCCCCAAAGCCAACATTTTGCGCTCCCGCAGTGCGGATTCGCACTGCTACCGCCCATATGGGTCTCAATGATGCACTGTTGGTTACTATCAACCCCCAAAGCCAACATTTTACGCTCCCGCAGGTGCGGATTCGCACTGCTACCGCCCGTGGTCTCAATGATGGCGCGGTTACTATCACCCCCCAAAGCCAACATTTTACGCTCCGCAGGTGATTCGCACTCTACCGCCCACATGGGTCTCAATGATGCACTGTTGGTTACTATCACCCCTTAAGCCAACATTTGCGCTCACAGGTGCGGTTTCGACTGCTACCGCCCACATGGGTCTCAATGATGCACTGTTGGTTCTATCACAAAGCCAACATTTTGCGCTCGCAGGTGCGGATTCGCACTGCTACCCCCATGGGTCTCAATGATGCACTGTTGGTTACTATCAACCCCCAAAGCCAACATTTTGCGCTCCGGTGCGGATTCGCTATACCAGCACCAGACTGGTCCCAGTTTCGTGAAGGTATTGATTTGTTCCCTAAAATCCCTTTTCAAACCGCATGAAAAATAGTTTATTTTGGGATACTTGGGTCATGCAGCCTGCCGTCCTTCTTAGTCACTTGTTCGACAACTAGAAGCTTTGCCCAAATCCAAAATTTCTATTAGTCTCTTTAGGCTATATGTGTGCATGTGAGCGTGTAGTGTGTACAAAAAATAGTGTGCTGCGGCCAACACCTTTACAGTCTCTTTAAAATGCTCCTACAGGTTGCAGTTCACTGCTACCCACATGGGTCTCAATGATGCACTGTAACAGGTTAACTGTTCGGCGGTGATATCTTTAAACGTTACACACTCGTCGAACGTTCAAACTAGACTGTTTATTAATTCAAATTTAACTTAACGAGGCTCTTTGGAGTACCGAAGTCATTATATAATCACACCGTCGGATTAGCGTGCGACGGTAGCATGAACAGCTTGCCCTGGGAACAACCATAAAGCGATGACTCTGTAAAACGACACTTCCAAAACGAAGTGCATAAGCATTGAAAGGCATCGACTTGATGAGTCGCTGGATTATGGAGTCTAGAATTATATACGGCATGCCGCAAGGAATGCGATTTTATGGAATTGAACTAGGTCGGTGACATACGTGATACGCATGCTACACCACCACCTTTACTGAAAATGATTGAGATCATTTTAATTTTGACTTCAAATACCTCTCACAAATTACAATGATTATAATCCTGTTCCTTCAGTAAATTTTTCTTTCTTACATTTTAAGCTCATCCTCCTTTCGAAAAAGAATGATTTCACATGGTACAATGTAGTAACAATATGTTTGTTATGATATTTTGTTGGTGGTTGTTTTCCATAATTCTATCTGATAATGGGTGAATTGCATTCTCAATTTCGTGGATTCAAAATAAAGGATAAGTTTCATTAGTATTTAAGAATATGCTATCATTTTAATTTTTAAAATATCAATTCGAAAGGTGTGAAATAATCTCCACTTTTCAGTGTACATTCCACTAAAAACTCTATATATATTATTTTAAATATAATTAAATTGCAGTTGAAGTAGTGTTATACAAATAATAATAATGCTTTTGTCCAATATGCTTTGGATTATTCACTGAAGATCGGTAGACATTCATTCAAATACCTTCAGTTTTTCTCTAACGAACCGATAATTTTGTGAAATCTTCGTTTTAATATACAAAACCGAGTTTAGGTAAAAGAAATGCTTCTTCATTTGTAACTGCTTCGTACACATGAAGTTGATCAGGCTTCTGTGTTTGAACGTTGCAATGAATAACATTATCTTGTTTTTAAGAAATGGAACTGGTAATTTAATCAATTTAAGCGAAAAGGTCTCAATATGAATTTTGCTAAAGCAGTTTTTATTTCTTCTGTATAATTCGTTACGTCTTACGAAATATATAGTAGAAAAATTAATGTTGCATAGAAAAAAAAAATCATATAATTAAGGACAGATCCAAAATCAATAAAGTATTAAATATATATATTTGAACATTCTTGATTGTTTTTTTTTCAACGTTGTCGCTATCCATGACAAAATTATTATAGCTGATAAACATTTTTTCCTATATTCTATGACGTCCTTCTGCTCTTCATTGAGGCAGGCATCCGGGTAATAATAAAAAAAACTAGCGTGCGCAGACTTATCTGGTCGCTTTTCAAATAAATTTAGGCAACAAGCACTAGATCTTGGCCATTTCTTCTTCCGGGCATCCGGTATCCTTTTAATCCGGGCATCTGGGGCAATATTTTTCAATTCAATAATAAATAAATACGTGGGTGCAGGCCTGCAAACCCTTTTTTCTATCACTTTTAGCACCCAGGCATTCCTTGCTATGGATTTTAAGCCTTTTCGCATAGCTAAGGAGAATATTATGATTTTGTTTCCTAATTCTAACAACCTTCTGGGGATTTTAAGCCTTTTCGCCCAGGGTTGAGTAAATAAATAATGAAATGTATTGGTTTTTAACGAAATTCTGGGGATTTTAAGCCTTTTCGCCCAGTAATTACGTAATAAATAATCAAATGAAATAAATATGTTTGAGCTTACTTTGTAATTTGTTGATATTATTATTTATGTGTTTTTTTGTAGTTGACATTATAAAGTTTTTAGCCATTTTATTTGTATTTTGTTTAGTTTTATTTTAGAAATATCTAATCATATCGTATTTTATATTTCTACATTTTATATTCAAATTTTCATTATTCGAGGGTTGTTATTAATGATTTTTAAAAGTTTAAGTTATTTATTTGTTATTGTTGACAAATTATAACAGTTTTGTTTTTGAATTGAGTTTTTCAATTGTTAATTTTGCTTTTGTTTATGAGTTCATTATAATATAATTATTGTGTTGAATTTAAATCTTACTTTTTTTAGTAATATCAGAAATATTTGAAAAAAATAATATGTTGCAAATCTTGATTTTGGAATTTTATATTTTCTTTATATATTATTATTTATAAGATATTTTTGTTTTAGGTATATTTTATTAAAAATTATTAACACGGGGAAAAAATCTTAACGTTTTACATCGTAGTAGCAAAGCTAAACGTTCAAAATGAAAGTACTGTGAGTTCACCTCTATTTGTGACAATGTAAAATATAGCCCGAGAAGGAAAACATGTTTTTTATTATTGGAAAGAAGAAACAAAAAATAAGGGTATAACTCAGGAAAATCGACACATACTTTATGGCAAAAATCCATGTATTTTTAAATATGCATATCATACGTCGGCACATACTTAATTGCATACAAATTCACACATGGTTACTATGACCCACATGGATAGTATGTGTGAACACTCATGCACAATGCATGCAGGGATTTTGTAAGTGTAGGGATAAATTTATAATGAATACCAAATATTGTGTTTGATTGATCATTTTTTTTGTTATTGATTGGTAATGATCAATGTTTACGAAATTTGCATTGTTTTTTAATTTTGAAGGCAAATTTGAGCAAGATAAATATAGCCATTCACTTTTATACGGTGAATAGTAGGATAGAGGAGAAAGAAACTTGTACGATTAGGTTAAAATCAATTAAGTAATACAGAAAGAATGCAAATAATTGTTTTTTTCCTTCCTTGGATGATCAAAGTGAAAACTTTTTGCTCGAAGAAAAAAGTAAAATTGTATAGTTGAGTGTACTCTTCATGAAAGTATTTATAAATGGGTACCTAATTTGGCGATGCAAAAAAACTTAACAAAAATGAGATTGCATGAATGGGAATATTGTGCTTACATTTTAGAAAACCACAAAATTACAAAAACTTTTTTTTTGTCATTTTATTTTAAGTTTAACCTGAAACTAAGATGCATAGTTCATTTAAATGATTATTTTCAAATGTATAAACAAATTTAGATAGGCTTAAAAACATATTTTTGAATGGTTACATGAAGTAATGCTAAGGTGAAAAAATAAAATTAGCAGTTTGATGAGTTACCACATTTTGGAAAAACATATATATAGGATGAGAAAATATGTTTTTTTTTATAGGTCAGTTTTGGACATTGGTTTTAAGTATGCATTAGAAACGGCTTGAGTTAGTTTGCAAATAATTTAAATTTCCTTTCAAGGACAAATTTCCGTCGTATGATACACGTTGTATGTTTGATATTATTCGAAATTTTGGTAATAGAGTTTGCCATGACATTATTTATAAATAATCTAATCGCAAATAAAAAAGATACAACTGAATTATAAACAAAATATATGAATTAAAATTAAAAAGAATAAAATTAAATTGTATTTTTTTGCAATTGTCAAATTTCTGACAGCAGAAAGGTGTAAATGCACAACGGAGTCTTTAACTCAAAAGTGTAGTTTAGGATTAGTTCGCTTAATTGCAACAAAGTAGATAAATTTATGACAACTTCGTACAAAAAAAAGATGTTTGTTTAGCATTGTAAGTAAGTTTTTAGTTACACTGGGATTCTTTTCTAACAAGTTTGATAGCTTTTTTTTTTCTAAATAAAATCTATTCTTCTTTTTTGTTAATTTGAATAATTTTGTAATTTCAATTCTTCAATAATGTGTTCAGCAATAATATTATAAATAGCAATATATAATAATAATAATGATTTTTTTTTTTTATATAAATTTTTCGCTGAGTTCTTTAAATTTATTAGTCTTTTACTGTTTGATTTAATTATTATGTGCATTTGTGGCAATGATCATATCAATTTAAATAAATAAATAGTAAAACTCTAAACTAAACTGCTAAACGTCACCCATACTCGAGTGATTCTACTGTACTTTTGTATTGCGCAATTCAGTTGCAACATGAATTTTCTTTATCGTAAACATGTATTTAACGATTTTCTTCGACTGCTTTACTATTTCTTCGATTAAAAACACTTATTTTTATATGCTAAATATTGGATTCACCGTGTTTCTATGCCTTTGTAATTTCATTAAAACGCATAAAAAGATTCACTTCTTCGTAAAATGTAAAAAAAAATCAAATTCGTTTTTCGTTGAAGTTTATAAGTGGTTTTTAGTATTATACTTTCTCATTGTGTGCTTTTTTTGGGTTTTAAACGAACAAATATACGCGCGAACAAAACAATACCGCAGTTAAACAATTAGTACGAAAACCTAATATAAGACGTAAAGTTGTAATTTTGAATCATCAATAAAAATCTACATTTACTCTGAGACTTACAAGAAAAGGAGAAACTAAACTAGAGCTCATCTATAGAGAAAAATGTCGCACGACAGTTAGAAGATAGCACTATTCAACAGATTATAATTTTCTTTGATTTTATGCGTACATACAAACAACATGTTGTTCATTTTACTCACTTTCTTTTGAAATTAGATAAATTCCGCTATTACCTGGTTACTGCTGCATACTTGCTAAATGTTTTCAGCGAATCCATCCGTGTCGAGTCTTTCGGCGGTTCAAAAGACATTGGGGTACATGCCTTATCCAGGTTATGGTGTTAGATGATTTTGCTGTGTGACAGCACAGCGACGGCGGCATCCGGAGTTAATGTCGATGTCTTTCTTCCTCGATATTGGCACTTTATTCTAAAATCAGCGTAGCTCGACCAGACGGACACCACATTAACCGTGCCGTCGTCAACACGTATGTACTTTTCGCTTCACCTGCGCCAACTGCATGTATTATGTTGCGCGAGTTGTGCTGTACTCGATAATTAAATCCACCTGCAGCTCCACTTTTGGTCTCGTGTTTCCAAGCGTTGACTCACGAGGCATTTTGATTGATAAATCCCGATCTCCTACTGAGGCGATGATCGTAGGTTTTGTTATTGTTGCTTCTGATTCAATCTTATAGATCACACGTATCGACTTGTACACAAACTTTGGTTCAATTGCTCTGTTCACTCACGTTCAAATTTCCATTAGCTTTGAAAATAAGTTTTGTCCAACATATAACGTCATTTTTTCAACATATTATGTAGCGAATGCACTTGTGTATTCTGTGTGTCCTGCGTCAGCAAATCTCGACCCGAGAACTAAATTACACACATGGTGTGATAACCGCAATTGGGGACATACTGGGCATCATTTAAATCCATTTTAGCCACTCAACTATGTACATTTTCTTCAGCCGGCAGGGTGACGGTTCCTGCCGGCTCACCAGTCTTTATCACTTTATTAATTGCCGGATTCGGCCACTTGTTCACTGGTCGCCATGTAACAGGTTAACTGTTCGGCGGGTGATATCTTTAAAACGTTACACACTCGTCGAACGTTCAAACTAGACTGTTTATTAATTCAAATTCTTAACTTAACTTGAGCTCCCATTTGGAGGTACCTGAAGTCATTATATAAATCACACCGTCGGCACTAGCGTGCGACGGGTAGCATGGGAACAGCTTGCCCTGGGAACAACCATAAAGCGATGACTCTGTAAAACGACACTTCCAAAACGAAGTGCATAAGCATTGCAAAAGGCATCGACTTGATGAGTCGCTGGATTATGGAGTCTAGAATTATATACGGCATGCCGCAAGGAATGCGATTTTATGGAATTGAACTAGGGTCGGTGACATACGTGATACGCATGCTACAACTGTTGGTTACTATCAACCCCCCAAAGCCAACATTTTGCGCTCTCGCAGGTGCGGATTCGCACTGCTACCGCCCACATGGGTCTCAATGATGCACTGTTGGTTACTATCAACCCCCCCAAAGCCAACATTTTACGCTCCCGCAGGTGCGGATTCGCACTGCTACCGCCCACATGGGTCTCAATGATGCACTGTTGGTTACTATCAACCCCCAAAGCCAACATTTTACGCTCCCGCAGGTGCGGATTCGCACTGCTACCGCCCACATGGGTCTCAATGATGCACTGTTGGTTACTATCAACCCCTTAAGCCAACATTTTGCGCTCTCACAGGTGCGGTTTCGCACTGCTACCGCCCACATGGGTCTCAATGATGCACTGTTGGTTACTATCAACCCCCCAAAGCCAACATTTTGCGCTCCCGCAGGTGCGGATTCGCACTGCTACCGCCCATATGGGTCTCAATGATGCACTGTTGGTTACTATCAACCCCCCAAAGCCAACATTTTGCGCTCCCGCAGGTGCGGATTCGCACTGCTACCGCCCACGTGGGTCTCAATGATGCACTGTTGGTTACTATCAACCCCTCAAAGCCAACATTTTACGCTCCCGCAGGTGCGGATTCGCACTGCTACCGCCCACATGGGTCTCAATGATGCACTGTTGGTTACTATCAACCCCTTAAGCCAACATTTTGCGCTCTCACAGGTGCGGTTTCGCACTGCTACCGCCCACATGGGTCTCAATGATGCACTGTTGGTTACTATCAACCCCCCAAAGCCAACATTTTGCGCTCCCGCAGGTGCGGATTCGCACTGCTACCGCCCATATGGGTCTCAATGATGCACTGTTGGTTACTATCAACCCCCCCAAAGCCAACATTTTACGCTCCCGCAGGTGCGGATTCGCACTGCTACCGCCCACGTGGGTCTCAATGATGCACTGTTGGTTACTATCAACCCCCCCAAAGCCAACATTTTACGCTCCCGCAGGTGCGGATTCGCACTGCTACCGCCCACATGGGTCTCAATGATGCACTGTTGGTTACTATCAACCCCCTTAAGCCAACATTTTGCGCTCTCACAGGTGCGGTTTCGCACTGCTACCGCCCACATGGGTCTCAATGATGCACTGTTGGTTACTATCAACCCCCCAAAGCCAACATTTTGCGCTCTCGCAGGTGCGGATTCGCACTGCTACCGCCCACATGGGTCTCAATGATGCACTGTTGGTTACTATCAACCCCCCCAAAGCCAACATTTTGCGCTCCCGCAGGTGCGGATTCGCTATACCAGCACCCAGACTGGTCCCAGTTTCGTATTGGAAGTATTGATTTGTTCCCTAAAATCCCATTTTCAAACCGCATGAAAAAATAGTTTATTTTGGGATACTTGGGTCATACAGCCCTGCCGTCCTTCTTAGTCACACTTGGTCGACAACTAAGAAGCTTTGCCCAAATCCAAAAATTTCTATTAGTCTCTTTAGGCTATATGTGTGCATGTGAGCGTGTATGTGTGTACAAAAATAGTGTGCCGTACGGCCGAACACCTTACAGTCTCTTTAAAATGCCCCACCCTTCCCCTCCCATGGCTGTCACCAGGATTCGAACCTAGAGCATGAACAAAACCGTCAGAGAGATGCGGTGACGCTATACACTCCTCTATGGTTACTGTATGAAATGTTTTTGTTATTGAATTAAGCCTCTCCTGACTGAAACCACACGAAAGGAATATGAGAGTGTGTTTTTTGTAGCCTTTCGCTTTTGTGTTCGTGATATGTGTGGATGTGTCAAGTAGTTTAATTGTCGCTGAAAAATGCAAAAAAAAACATGCAACAAAAGCGATAACTTTTTGTTTTCATATGCAGAGAATAGAGACAATCTTGTGTTCCATTTTATCTGCAGCTAATATGGTGGTAGTGTTGCGATAGATTGTATGTTTCGGAAGTAAAACACAATCCCTCGAGTAGCACATATGTTCCAAGTCAGGTGTCGAAACTTATACACTGAGCATACTGGTCGTAAGTATTTCATACGACCAAACTTATGAGAATGTTTCATAAGAATTGAACTATGAAAATATTAAGATCATATTTCGGTCAAATTAATCTTTTTTATTGTATATCCAACAAGACGCCTGAAGCATCGGTGGGTGTGTGGTGTGATCTCACGCCGCCTAATCACGACGTCCACGGTTCGAAACCAGGCTACACTTTTGTTAAAGGAACATAAAATTTTTCATAAGATTGTCGTATAAAATGCATTCCATTTTTTAATCGTTTGAAAATGATTTTCTTGTGGCGAAATTTCAAAAGAGAATCGTATGATCGTCTTACATTGACCAGTATGTCCCTATATGTCTGAATTTGGTCACAATCACCAGATTTGATAGAAATGTGTTACTTGAGTCAATTCAACAGATTTTAAGCTCGCTCCAATTTAATTGCAATATTATACTTTTATATATCAGTATCCTCAGAGTTGAACAAGAAATCTCTGGAGTAAGGTCTTAGCTTTACAAGAAATCTGTGGAGAAAGATCTCGGGTCTACACGCGTAACCAAAGTTCTATCGACTAGAATCGAAGTTTCAAAAGAGGTACACGCTATTTGTGGATTTTAGTATAAAATGGGATCACTACATATATCCTGCACTATTCTAGAAATATATGGAGTGAGGTTTAAAGTCAACATGCATAATCAAAGTTCTATCGACTTGTTTCAAAAGTGGTACAATCTGTTCATGGTCCTTGTAATAGAATATGACTACAGCATATGTTCAGCGATATCCAAGAAATTCGGGAGTGAGATCTTAAGGCGTACACCCGTAATCAAAGGTCTTTTGAGAAGCTTCAAATATAATACATGTTTTTTTGTGGATCTTAAAATACTATGTGGCCTTGTCCCATTCATTTCCTTGGGAAATCTATCACACATAGGAATATGTACCATATTTGAAACAGTCTGGTAGATCTTCATTTACGATTGAAATCTTAAAGGATTACTTCAGAGATTTCTTGCATAGTTTTGAACACATGATAAAAATACATTCTATTAAAAATACAAGAATAGCTTGTTCAAAATTTAAAACGGGCTAATAGACCTCTGGTTACGCATGTAGACCGTGTAAACAAACGCAACACTGATGGTATTCCCATCGTCCATGCTCTAAACGGTTGTATTAACCCTTAAATGTGCTATTTTGTTTTAAAACAACAAATCAAGTAATTTACAATGTTATGGAAACTCATATGTGAATATGTACGTTATGTGGAAGATATTGATTTGAAAAATGTATTGGAGGTAACCACTTTCCCTTCGATGGGACTCGAACCCATGACCCTACAGTACGCTAGACTGGTGCTTTAACCAACTAAGCTACGAAGGACCTCCGTCGGCCTTCGCAACCTAGCGGCTAGCCTAGCCTAACTTTGATTGAACAAATCAAGACAAAATTTTCAAAACGACTTATCTGCTTTTGTAAACAAAGATTTAAACGACGATTTGACGAATCTGATAGCTCTCCCATGCAAACCAACACCATCCATAGGTAGGTGAAGGTTTCCGCTACCTGTTGATGGTGTTGGTTTGCGTGGGCGAGCTATCAGATTCGTCAAATTGTCGTTTGAATCTTTGTTTACCAAAGCAGATAAGTCGTTTTGAAAATTTTGCTTTGAAATATTAAATGATCAAGGAAATGATCCATTTAAGTAAAGCATTCCAATAAAACGGCGATAATCTTGCACTATATCGGTTGTGTCTAGACATTCGTGTATATTAGACCTCTTCATGTTTTCAAAAAGTATCAAAATTTCAACTGGTCAGCCCAGAATCACAATTCTTATGATAAAATAAGTCTCCTGTCAAATTTTCAGCTAATTCGGATAAAATTCGAGGTGGCTCAAGTCGATTTAGTGTTTTTGGGCTATTTTCAATTTTGGAAAAAAAATCTAACATGAGATATAAACGTCAAAAACTATCGCAACAACCTCTATACGGAAGCTATTGGTGTCCTCTACAAGTCTTGTGAACATTGCGATTCGTTACGTTTACGTTTTGTCCATGTTAAAGCGATTTTTATGCTTTTAGGTGCATAAAAATACTGTTTCCCCCAAAAGTCGTTGCTCTACAAAATTCTTGAGTTTATAACAAATGATTATTAATTTATTATATTATTATTCCTCTTTTTTCCCTGGAAATTTGAGTCATAGAATTGCCAATTTGCGATTTACCGTTAAATTCTTAAAAATCAGAAGCTGAACATTTGTCATAAATTTGCACGCCGAGATTTCTTCAAACAAGTTGTTCAAACAAAGAAGCTTCGATTTCACTTGTTACTACGATGCACTCAATGTTAAAAGCATGCAGACATATGGTGAAATTAACAAAATTTGGAAGTCGTTTGTTGTAAGCATCAAATATCATATGATTTGATTTATGTTTTGTTCGAACAACTTGCTTGAAGAAATCCTAACGTGCAAATTCATGACAAATGTTCAGCTTCTGATTTTTAAGAATTTAACGGTAAATCGCACATGGGTAATTATATCACTCAAATTTCCAGGGAAAAAAGAGGAATAATAATATAATAACATAATAACAATCATTTGTTATAAACTCAAGAATATTGTAGAACAACGACTTTTGGGGGAAACAGTATTTTTATGCACTTAAAAGCTTAAAAATCACTTTAACATGGACAAAACGTAAACGGAACGAATCGCAATGTTCACAAGACTTGTAGAGCACACCAATAGCTTCCGTATAGAGGTTGTTGCGATAGTTTTTGACGTTTATATCTCATGTTAGATTTTTTCCAAAATTAAAAATAGCCCAAAACACTAAATCGACTTGAGCCTCCTCGAATTTTTATCCGAATTAGCTGAAAATTTGACAGGAGACTTATTTTAGCATAAGAATTGTGATTATGGGCTGACCGGTTGAATGTTTGATACTTTTTGAAAACATGAAGAGGTCTAGTGTATATATTGGTAAATGATTCATTGCGCTCAATGTTTTACTTGCCAGAAAACGCAATGAATCATTGTATTTGGGGATGCGGGACGCAAAGTCTGTCAGAATAAAAACTGAATAGAGTTTATTACCAGTAACACAGATGAAACATTGAAATCGTTACATCAAATGCAATTCAGAAACCAAAAAACCCCACCACTGATTCTGGCAACTTGTATTGTTATAACGGCGCCGATCAAGTCCTTATAGTCAGTTAGGAAAAGAGAGGAATGCTAGTATGTAGTAGTAGTAGTGTTTACTATTTTTGTGATTTTTTTCAGCAGAGCGATTCCAAGCAACAGCATCAAAATTTTAGAAAATTTTTAATTCATGATTTTCTATTGAGTTGAAACTTTGCACAGTTTTTCAATTTCATCTAAATCGTCATTTTTCGATATCAAATCTTCATATTGAGTCACGACTAACTTTTCAAAAGGGTGTATGTGAAAATGGTTCAAAAATATTTAAAAAGCTGCACAGCAAAAACGGAATGTTCGATTGTTATGATTTTTTCAGCAAAGTTAGACAACTAAATGGTGATTCTTAAGAAAATGTGCACAGAAAAAAAAATTTTTTTTGCCTTTAAAAATATCATTTTTGTCACAAAAACTCAAATATCTCAAAACCCTATCTTTTTTCGAACGTAAACGGTCCATTATATTAGCTATCTACCATAAAAATTTGGTGATGGTAAACTAATAAACAAAAAAGTTATGACATTTCAAACATTTCACAATTTTCACAAATAGTAAACAAAAAAAAATTTCCGTGTATTTTATTTTTTTCAAGAATCGCAGTTTGATGCTGATTTTATTGTTAAGGGCCTTGCGTGAGTTAAACAAGTTGTTTGTATGATATTCCATATTTATGTATTCATCGATATTATGTATATTATATGTATAAATATTATATGTATAAATAAATAAAAATGAATTAATATTATCCTAAGTATTAAATTAAATGTGGCAGTTAGACAATGTTGTTATAGAAACTCTAAGAGTTTTGGGTTTGAATTTTGGTATGGGTTATGATAGCATGAAAGCAGTTTAGTAATACTTATTTTTATTTATTTTTATTCAAATTTTTACAATATCGAACACTTTTTAATTATTATCAGCACAGTTTGAGTATAGTTTTGCTTTAATTTTATTTTCCGATAATGGAATGAAACAGTGAAATTTTTAGGTTCCTTGAAACATTTTTGCGTTATTATATTGCTCGCTGAGCTCTGAAGTCTTTATTTCGTACACTTTAGTAGTAGTAAAACAAAATGATAATTAGGTTAAATCTTTTTCTTTTCTACGATTTGCCCAATCAAAAAGTTCTTCCGCAGTTTTAATTGGATGCTCACGTTCTTTGGCTAAACTTGCTCTTGTGGCCATGCGCTTTATTGTTCCTCCAATAGCATCACAAGGACCTTTGCCATGTGATGTAGCAAAAATGCCATTCTGCATCAATTCCGTACATTGATTTAAATTGACATAGGCTCGAAAAATTCTTACGATTTTTGTACTGCGACGCTGCTCCATCAGACATGAAATATATCTTTTTGACTTCTTTATGCTTATCAACGCGTAAAAAGTTAATCATTTTTTCAATGAACAAGTTTACGGATACTGAATCGTGTCTTAAATCTTCGGAAATTATAATAAAACTTAAGTGTTCAATTTGCGTACTTCCATTAAAATAAATAACGAATGGATGAAATGTAGCTTGTTGTACGTTGCAGTGATGGGACTGCACTTCATCTTGCAATACAAAGCTGTAATTTTCAGAAAAATCACAAATGACTAAAAATTCACCATTTTGTAATGTATTTTTCGTATTTTTTAAAAAGCTGGATTGTTCTGTTTTAATGAAATCGTGAGGGATTAAACTTTATAATTTCAAGCAAAATATGACACAAACTCATCTACAGGTTTTACAATAGTTTCTATGTCACACCTATCCGTGGTCACCCATTGCTCAAATGATAACTGATCAATATATTTTCTTCAAACTCAGCGAATAAAGTATTTTCCAATGATGAAGAATCTGGACAATCCGAACAAGATCGTAGATAGCAATTTGATGTTGTATTTTCACACAAAAGACTACCAGTTAACATTTTAATATCCTTTGTTAAATTGATTCTTTTCAAACTATGTAAAATAAGATTAATATTCTCATGGGTTGTGCACACACACACATTATGTGTTCCTGAATTGGAAAGAAGCTTACATTGCCTTGGCCGAAGGCTTGCAAATGAGGAAAAACCTATTTTAATATTATCGTGAATTTCCTTGAAGCGTGTGTACGATTCTTTCAAAGTCGTCATCATTAATCGTTTTTGGATTGCTTGACGCTTTCCATCTTTTTTTACTGATACATAATCTTTTTGACCAGGCATAGCTCGACTTACTTCATCATCTTCAAAATATTGAACTACTATTTCTTTTGTCTCATCTGTTAATGCAGTACTAGACCTAGATTTTTGGTTGAAAGACAGTTATTCTTCAATTGTTTTGCCTCTTTTACTGTATTTCTATTGGTTTTGAACTCATCAATGGCATCCTGAATAGACCACGAACTTGGCAGCATCGACAAAATCAATAATTTTTCTTTCCTTGTCGTGGCTGCATTCGAGAACCTTTCCTTCATATTTATAATTACCTCATCGTAGTCTGTATTTTCCACATCATCAGGTCCTAATTTGAAGAGGTTTCTTCGTACAGCTTCGTTTATTTCACGGTATTTTTTCTCCGGGTAATAAACGTAGTCCATCTTACTCCATTTAATCAGGTCACTTTTATCCCAGCTATGCCCTCGTTAAAGCGTTCGATGTTGACCTTTTGGATACACTCATCTTCCGATTGATTTGTTGAAACAGATTTCGCTGATGGTACGGTGGCAAGGCTCTCAGCACTTAATACTTCTGGTAATTCCTCAGTTGTTGTCGATACATCTGGCAATTCCTCAGTTGCTGTCGTTTTCGAACTTCCTGCGCTCTGCTCAACCGATGATATACAGATTGCTCTTTTGTCAACGTTTAGACGGCAGGACGTGCAAATGCGTAAATTTGTATTCAATGTGGACATTGGAGCATAACCAGTCGCTTTCAGTTTATCTATGGTGCTTTCGGTGAGATTTCGTAACTCTTTTGAACACTTTTTTCCATCAAACGGCCTACAACAGTTGAGAAAGCGGCTACTCATGTTGTTCGTAATATTTCAATAAACAAAATCACTTTTAAGTTTTTACTGACTAGTTTGGTGTCATTTGCTTGACTGAAGAAAAAAATTACTATAAGATCTTTAACAACCTTAGTAGTAGTAATTTTTTTGCTTTTTCGTGAGCATTGTCATGGTATGTACCTATCATGCATTTGTTGTTGTTGAAGATACCCGTTTCCTCCCGATCATAAAGTCTATTCTCTAAGAGGTATATTTTTTGCAGGTTAACTATAGACGTACACGTGTATATAAATCTTTGATTTTGCAGCTTTTGTCTTAAAAATAACATTTCTGATATGTTTCTATCAACGTTATTATCAACAGGTTTCAACACTATTAAAAGAATTTTTCGCCAGTCACGTGCAATGAAAATTATGACACTATCAATACTTTTGATCACAACACTGGATCGTGTCTAAGTTTCTTATAGATGCTATGAATAATTAAATCAAAATATCATGAAAACAACTTGTTTAAATCACGTCCCTTAACAATAAAATCTGCATCAAACTGCAATTCTCGAAATAACTTACACAGAAAAAATTTTTTTTACTAAATGTGAAAATTGTGAAATGTTTGAAATGTCATAACTTTTTGTTTATTAGTTTACCATCACCAAATTTTTATGGTAGATAGCTAATATAATGGACCGTTTTCCCTAAAAAAATTACGTTCGAAAAAAGATAGGGTTTTGAGATATTTGAGTTTTTGTGACAAAAATGATATTTTTAAAGGCAAAAAAAAAAATTTTTTTACTGTGCACATTTTCTTAAGAATCACCATTTAGTTGTCTAACTTTGCTGAAAAAATCATAACAATCGAACATTCCGTTTTTGCTGTGCAGCTTTTTAAATATTTTTGAACCATTTTCACATACACCCTTTTGAAAAGTTAGTCGTGACTCAATATGAAGATTTGATATCGAAAAATGACGATTTAGATGAAATTGAAAAACTGTGCAGAGTTTCAAATATTTTCGAAATGGTCGCTCAGGATCGACTGACATGCCCCCGTGGAATGCCTCGTAAGCAGGCATGTTGACAAAAAGAAGCGACGAATTTGGTGCCGTATTACTTTGTTTAGCGATGAGATGGATATATGTACAGTGAGATGGAGATCGGAACATTTCCCCTAATTGTTGCGAACCCAAAACAAAAAGTTGTGACATTCTTTGTATTAAGCGTTTTGTATGAAATCTCGCATGCAAACCACTCAGAGAATGTTATATTTGTTATGCCAGCTCATTGCATAAGTGCGGTTTATTTGGTTTCGATTAATACATCTAAACGATTCTCCTTACTCCTTCATATGATAATTATCAGATTCATATAACATAAAACGAAGATAATGGTAGTCTTTTATCACTACTCATCTCTCATCTGGTATACAGTCCAGATGGCAAGCGCGTCAGTCGAATAGCGCAAGGGCTTGGTGGAGAGTTCAATTATCTTTTTAGGCCGATTTTTTCACATGGTATGAAAACTAAGAAATAGTGTATTCACACCATAATGAGTTCGATACCATATGTTTGTATTGTCAGAACTCATAACTTGTTACTTTGAGCGACATTTGTTTCAAAAGTGGAAACAGTTGAGTGTTGACGGAAAGGTCTTACAATTTGCAGACCTAAGTTCGATTCTCAGGTTGTTTTTTTAATTAAAATTTAATAAGTACAACATGTAAACTCAAACACATGTTTTGAGATTACGAATGAAATAAAAATGAAATGTTTTAAAAACTTGCTTTCAATAATGCCATTTATTATTGATAAAGGTTAATCAATAATAAAAACTGAAGAATTTTTCTCAAGGACTTTTTTCTGAAATTCTCATTGGAATTCCTCCAAGTACTTTTCATGAATTACTTCGAGAATTTCCACAAAACTCCTTTTGAATATCACATAGAATTTCCACGCCCGGAAATTTCTCCAGATTTTTTTCTGAGAATGCTTACGGAAATTCAATTGCGAATTTCTCCAGAAAATACCTCCACGTAGTTTCCGAAACATTCGTCCAAGAATCCACCTGGAAAATCGTTTTCAAATTTGTCAGTAATACCTTCGGAAATTTCCCTTAACACTCCTTAAAAAAATCTTCTGGAATCCACATGAAAACTCCTCTGTAAATTATAAGGCATTTTATGAGACAGATTGAAACAGCTGTTTCTCTCGTGCTTATCTACAAATAGTGGGAGCCCGTTTGTTTGGTTAATTCACGCTGAACATTCCAATGGGTCGGATCATCACTTCTACCTAGTTTTTTTTTTTTTGGTTTCTAGAGCTTAAGAACAAAGCTTTTCATACCATTTCCAATACGTGTTGCTAGATTATTCATACTATTGCATTCTTAGCATAAAATGCTGAAGAAAACATTATTAAAACAAATTAAAAGTTAGAAAAATTATTTTGTGTTTGGACATAACTAGATGTTCACGCAGAATTATACCAAAACAAAACATTAAATTACATGTAATCGGGCCGCCGCGAAACGTCTCATAAAATACCTTATATCCAGCTGGGAATTTTTGACGAAATTTCTGATTAATTTCCCATTGGACATCATGGAAAAGTTACCGAAAAAAATCTGAAAGAATTGAAGTATTTCTAAAAGAAATTCGAAAAGAATTTCCTGTTTCGAATTAGATTTTTTTTAAATAAATTCTTGAAATAACTTCGGGCGGATTTCTCGATAGGCTTCTATATTCTTGACGGAATTACTAAAACAAGTATTTTGAAATGGAGTTCCTTAAAAAAAGAATCTTTTCGAGTTTCCAAATTAAATTACTTGTCATAAGACAACACCAATGAAAAAGAAGAATATGAAATTGACTGAAAATATGTATTTCCTATAGGATGAACCAGTAGAAATGTTCAGTACGAAACTCGTTAACTTACTGGTTTAATACTCGTTCAATAGCCATCGGCGTGATGAAAAATATTCATGCGGCGGCTCGCCGATTAATTTTCGACGGCGGCGGCGACGTGAGAAAATCACCGGCTGCGGCGGCGGCATGACGCAGCGGCGCACAGGTCTTCATCATGCAGTAATCCATGTGGTACCATACGGTACAATCACACCATACTGCTACACCACACCACACCACAATTAGCCTTACTAATCTTCTTTCACTTTCACTTTATGAAATCCTGATTCAGGATTTAAATAACACTTTCTTCTCATTTCTTCTTTCCGCAGCAAAACGAAGTGCACAATATAAATTCAATAAACCCCAATTCACTGAAAAAAAAGCCCACCACACGACCGCAACTACCGTCGCTTGCGCGATAAATTCAATTGAACACTACTAAAGAAGAAAAAACAGTCTATATTCAGCTGATGTAACTGTTATTTCTGTTTTTTCTTCAAAACTATCACGAAATAGTTACAAACAACGCGAACCGCACGCCCGACCGACGACCGTGTTGACAAGACTTGAACTGTTCCATTCGATTTGCCCGCCGTGGAAGGCAACACGAACCGCACGAAGACTCTGAGCGGGTGGTTCGTTTGCACGCTTAAGTTAATCAACATAGTTTACACATAACGGGCATTTCATGAGATAAAATTATTATGTGAATGGTAAATTAACCAACAATGGATCTCCTAGCACCTGCATTTCACTATTGCTACTATTGTGGTGTCAAATTGTTGATTCATTGTTATTATTGTTTCAGTTGAAATTAGAATGGACCGCAAAAACCGCCGCTATGAAATGAACAGATCGTGCCACCGTAGACATGTTCTGTCAAAAGCACATGAATAGAAATACATATGCGTATACAGTGCCGCCGTTGTTTTGATGCGGAGAGTGCTAAATGAGATACCTTGATTGATCCATTTCGATCTCGCGAAAACTGATTTTATTCGCGTTCAACTTATAGCGCATCATTGCGCATGTAGTACATATTGTTTGCAACCAGATGCGCTATGCAGCGCACCAGATGCGCAGTAATAAAACTTGCGACTAATAGGAGAAACATTGATTTTCGCGAGTAAAAGATACCAGCAAAATACAGCAGTTACCCTTCCTGGCAATCTGAAATGAAACCTTGGGCCCAGAAGGTTACACAAAAAAAAGCTAAAAACTCAACAGCGCAGATACCAAAATTGGCAGGATTATTTGCTTCGTCGCATGAATCAAATCTCTTAGGCTAGAGCTAGACCCCTTTTGCTTTATTTTATTATGAGTAATCGAACTGATTGCTCAATTCAATATGAGGAGAATTATTGAGAGGAAATGGAGAATTCAAAGATTCTACCATCCTTTTTTGTTAATGCTCAAGGTATAGCAACGTGGAAACGAGACCTTCTGAAGGTTTTTTTCCAGAACGGTGTCCTTGCAGGCAGAGTGTATGTAATTAAGAGTGGCGACGATACTGTCAGAATTGGAACAAAATTCATCTGTCATTCCCATATAAAATTGTGTTCCAAACGAGCAGGAGAACTGTCAAATGCGGCACACTCTGCTTGCAGGATCACCACCGCTTGGCGGAATTTTTCTTTTGCAAATGGCTCCAACGTAAAACGGAGGCACATGTAACGGGATCAATAGGTACAAAAAGCTCTGAGAAGTGCTGTTGAAATTAAAATAGCATTGGGTAGGGTAAAACGTCCTATCGTTGTGGTATGCCCTAATGTTACGGTAGTGTTAAAGTAGTCCATTCTGGATATAATACCATTGAAAACAATTGTGGGTACGCTAATACTCTTCGAATTAACGACTAGAACAGCATTTGTTTGACAAAATTTCGTTCAAAATGATGAAAAATCAACATTTTTCGTTAAAAATTTGAATCCCTTGAGCCTATTATTGCGGTAGTGCTAAGGTCCTATTGTTGCGGTAACGCTCTCCATAAGAATTACATGCAATACCGCAACAATAGGACTGACCTTCAAAAAATATCGCAACGATAGGCAACTGCGTCCTATTATTGCGGTAGTTTGTTTTTATTGTGATAAAAACAAAACAACATAAGTTCAGCACAATTCACGTAATATTTACGAAACTATAGTTAACGAGCATCCTATTCAACTACTACAATATGGAATTCGACCAACAGGTAATTTCTGAAGAATTTTTGTAATTAATTTCATTTTGAAACGGTGCTTAACCCCTCCATAATAGGTCGTTTTACCCTAGCATTAAAAACTTCCTGCAACATTGTACATATTGCACAGAGAGAAGGGGTAACGATGGTAAAGTGAACAGGTGGGGTAAAGTGGGTAACGGGAACGGCTTGTTTATTTATTTTTTTATTTATTTATTTATAGAACAACTAGGATTTAGCTAGTCGCGCTGCAGCAAGGTACCCGGCAGAAAGTGGAACGTTATAGACGGAATCGGAGACAGCAGACCCGTCTTTTTCAGGAGAAGAAACGCCGCCTGTTAGAGGCGGAGTGCGAGGAGATGGAATAGCTGTGCCGTTCTCAAGAAACACGCAAGTTCTGATAGAACTCAACGCATCCCGCAAAGGCTTCGTGCCGCGAGCCGAAATGTGAAGGGGTAAGGATGGGAGCATCTTGACGGACGAACGTGTGGTGATCGAAAGGTTGAAGCAGCACTACGAGAAACATTTGAGTGAAGTGAAAGTCAAGGCAGCGGAGGAGATGACTACGTCAGTTCAGCGGACGATGGAAGCCAACCAGCCCCCTTGAGGGAAGTTAAGGATGCCATCCAACAGCTAAAGACCAATAAAGCAGCTGGTAAGGATAGTATCGGAGCTGAGCTCATCAAGATCGGCCCGGAAAAGCTAGCCACTCGCCTGCACAAATTGATAGTCAGAATCTGGGAAACTGAACAGCTACCGGAGGAGTGGAAGGAAGGGGTTATATGCCTCATCTACAAGAAAGGCGGCAAGCTGGAGTGTGAGAGCTTTCGACCGATCACCATCCTTAATGCCGCCTACAAAGTGTTATCCCAGATCTTTTTCCGTCGTCTGTCACCATTAGTGAATGAGTTCGTGGGAAGTTATCAAGCCGGCTTAGTTGACGGCTGCTCGACAACGGACCAGATCTTTACTGTACGGCAAATCCTATAAAAATGTCGTGAATACCAGGTCCCAACGCACCATCTGTTCGTTGATTTAAAGGCGGCATATGACAGTATAGACCGCGTAAAGCTATGGAAAATTATGGACGAGCACAGCTTCCCTGGGAAGCTTACCAGACCAAAGCAACGGTGGATGGTGTGCAAAACTGTGTGAAGATTTCGGGCGAACACTCCAGTTCGTTCAAATCACGCCGGGGACTAAGACAAGGTGATGGACTTTACTGCCTGCCCGACCAGTTAGTCATAACAAAATTTTATCACAATTATATCAATATGCGTTATAAATAACAAAACTTGCAATAATTTTGTTATAAATTCTCTGCCAAAGATGGAGGAAAGAAAGTTTCATGATCGTCATAACATGATTATAACATAATGTGTTATGTTTATTTCTACCGAAAAAAAATTGCCTACATTTTTGGTAGATAGGAATTGGAAAAAACGAAGGTACCACCTACACTATAACTCGAGCCTACATTCAAAGTTGAGCCAACTGGACAAAGTTAATTGCCTACATTATGGATAATCATAATCTTTTCAAGAACATAATTTGTTATAGTACAAGCTATTTGCACCACTTTTTATGTAACACGAGTTATATTTTTGTTCAATAAATAACATATTTAGTAATGTTTTTGTTAAAACTAGAAGAGATTTTGTTACAATTTTTGTTATTTTAACTACTAATGTTCGCTTCCGATCCGGCATGTAAGAGACGGCGTGGAGCGCAGCGCACGAGATGGGCAGACCAGGTGCAAAACGACTTGGCGAGCGTGGGGCGTATTCGAGGATGGAGAGTTGCGGCCTCGAGCCGTGTATTGTGGCGTCAAATTGTTGATACAGTGTTATCTGTTTAGATGTAGACCAAATAAATGAATATACTGAAAATAAATTCTTTCCCTAGTCGCTATAATCAAGCAGGTATCTCAAGCATACCACATCGTTATATAGTTGCATGATTGAGTGTTTGGTTTTAATAAGATATCGAAAAAAAATTATGCCTAAAAAAGGTGGTAGAAAAGATATTCTAGTTACAAGATAAAGATTGTCGCTGTCGTCGCTGTTCGGAACATCTTTTGCTGGCGAAGATAGGGTGCTAAATGTCAATGAAGGAAAAATACATACGATTTGACAGATTGGTACCACACATGTTTGGGACAGCAGAACAAATGGAATTGAAGCGACAATCTTTATCTTGTAACTCACATATCTTTTGGTAGTAGTTAATTAACACTGTTGTTTACATTTAGAACCAAATCCAGATGTCACACATATCGGGGTAGGGTTTTACTGTTCCGCCTTCTTCCCCTGCCGGAGTGGCCTGTGTAGTACACAAAAGTATTCTCCATTCAGCTCGGTCCATGGCTGTACGTCGCGCAACCACGCAGTCTGCGGAGGGTCGGCAAATCTTTCCCACCTGATCTATCCACCTTGCCCGCTGTGCACCTCGCCTTCTTGTTCCCGTCGGATCACCACAGTCTTCCGATTTTCACGGTGTGAATGATGGATGGTTCTATCAACAGCTGGTGCAATTCGTGATTCATTCGCCTCCTCCACGTACCGTCCACCATCTGAACCCCGCCATAGATGGTACGCAGCTCTTTCCTTTCGAAAACTCCCAGTGCGCGTTGCTCCTCTTCGAGCATTGTCCTGGTCTTGTGTTCGTAGAGAACTACCGGTCTAATAAGCGTTTTGTAGATAGTCAGTTTTATACGGCGGCGAACTTTATTCGATCTTAGCGTTTTGCGGAGTCCAAAGTACGTACGATTTCCTGCCATGATGCGTCTCCGAATTTCTCTGCTTGTATCGTTAACGGGGACCACTAGTGAGCCTAAGTACACGAAATCTTCAACCACCTCGATTTCATCACCGATAGACCGATAGAAACTCGTGATGGGTGATGTACTTCGTCTTCGACGTGTTGATGACTAGTCCAATTCTTTTAGCTTCGCTTTTCAGTCTGATGTAGGCTTCCTCCATCCTCTCAGAGTTACGTGCCATGATATCTATGTCGTCGGCGAAACCAAATAACTGGACGGACTTCGTGAAAATCGTACCACTCGTGTCAATCCCTGCCATTCGTATTACTCCCTCCAAAGCGATGTTGAATAGCAGACACGAGAGACCATAACCTTGCCGTAACCCTCTGCGCGTTTCGAAGGGACGAAAGACGTTCAAAAAAGACTTCACAAGGGCCCTACGAATCGCCACGGTTTGCCTTTTTGACAAAGTTATACTGATCTGATACATATCTGATTACATTTACACTCTATTTAAACATTGAGTCGGATAACTTTTGTAAAAAAAAATAGGACAGAATAGTTAAAGGTACTTTTCGTTTTCTGTTAGATATTTCTAACAAGCCACTGAAGACGTAGGAAAAAAACGGCTTTGGCAGGTTTTGTTCTATTATTGTCAGGGGGTTTTTGTCGACCAAATTTTATGAAATTTGGCCACATTATTTTTTGATATGCAAAGAATGTTTAAGCCAAATTTAATCAGTCATAAAAAACCCCCGTCATTCCCCCTATTATAAAAGAAAAATAAGTACGCATTTGTCGACATTATATAGTAAGCGTTAACAGAAAAATGTGTATAACGAGTATAACGAATTGAAAATAGCTTTATGATTTTATTCAGCGGCCCGACCAAAAATTTTGAGTTTACTCTTGCACTCAGAGTTATATTTTTTTAGGGGCATAATTATGCCAAAAACACTAAATCGATTTGAAGCGCATCTAAATTCCAACCAATTGAACTGAAATTTTCACCAGAAGTCTGTCTTAGCATAAGAATTGTGAATACCAGTAGACCGGTCGATTTTAGGAAACTTTTTGAAACAGATCTAGTGGGCAGGTTGTATTCTTGGCATTTCTGCAATACCTGACGTACGGCGAATACCTGATCTGTGGTAGAGCGTTCACCCATAAATCCCGCCTGGTACTGCCCCACGAACTCTTGCAATTGGTTTTAGTCGGCAGCATAAAATTTGGGAGAGTATCTTGTAGGAGACGTTCAGCAATGTGATTGCGCGGTAGTTGTTACAATCCAGCTTATCGCCCTTTTGTAGATGGGAGACACGACACCTTCCATCCACTCCTGCGGCAGAGCCTCATCCTCCCAAACCTTGGAAATTACCCACTGCAGCGCTGTAGCCAGTGCCTCACCACCGTGTTTAAGCAGCTCCCCTGGTAGCTGGTCAACTACTGGGGCTTTGTTGTTTTTCAGCCGGTTGATCTCATCCTGGATTTCCTGAAGATTTGGAGCCAAAAGTCGTATGTCCTGCGCGCGTGCCCAGGCTCATTACCATACCGCCACCGTTGCCTGCCACATCGCCATTCAGGTGCTCTTCGTAGTGCTGCCGCCACCTTTGGATCACCTCACGCTCGTTCGTAAGAAGGTTCACGTTCATGTTCTTACACATATCGGGCTGTGGCACGAGGCCCTTACGTGAACGGTTTTACTTTTCATAGAACTTTCGTGCGTTATTAGCGCGGTACAGTTGCTCCGTCTCTTGACGGTCTCGATCTTCCTGCTGGCGCTTTTTCTTCCGAAAAATCGAGGTGTTGCAGCAATCTCACTCATGCTGCATTCTTCTACTCAACTAACTGCTCACATTCGCTGAAACATAACATAACAGTCGTTCTCTGGTCCGGGGACACCGTGCCTAGTGCAGCGGTTGCGGTGCTTCCAATGGTGGATCGAATATCTTTCCAGCCATCTTCAAGAGACGCTGCGCTTAGCTGCTCTTCCGTTGGGAGTGCCACTTCCAGCTGCTGCGCCGTATTGTAGCCGCCCAGTCGTTGGATTCAATATTCGCACTGCAGTAAGTGCGGACGCTCGTGATATCAGAGAAGAATTTGCTGTCGATTTGGTTTTCCGTTTCTTGATTAGGTGATCTCCATGTGGCCTTGTGGATATTCTTGCGGGGAAGAAAGTGCTTATACCATCCCGCGGGAGGCTACAAAGTGTATACATCGTTGACTGTTGTCTGTACATGTAAAAGGGTATGAACCACAAATTGTACCAGCTGTTGGGAGAACCATTCATTGTTCACACCGCGCACATTGGACGACGGTGGTGGACGGTATATTTAACTTCACTCAAGGTGCGGGTTGGTTAGTTTCCATCGTCCGCTGAACTGACGTAGTCATCTCTTCTGCTGCCTACAGCCTCACTGCCTTGACTTGCCTTCCTGCTTATGTTCTCAGCGCCATTAAATTTTCCACCTTTCGATCGCCATATGTTCATATGCAAGGAGGCTCTCATCCTTATCCCTGCACAGTGGACACTGGCGTTTTTTAACGGTACTGTTCCATCTCCTCGCACTCTACTTCTCCCAGGCAGCTTTGCTTCTCATGGAAGGGGTGGGTCTGCTGTCTCCGTTTCCGTCTATTGCGTTCTACCTTCCTCCGGGTTCTTTGCTGCAGCGCGACTGTCCACACTGCGCCCTTCTTCTTCCGAATCTGTATGCACTCTTCGCCGAACCAACTAGGTATGATTACTAAGGTATGATTACCTGTAAACGTTCACACCATTATTGATCCCTTCTAACACTCCTCCTGCAACGCGACGATGCCGAATCTGCTGTCTTCCAGCACTTCGACGAGGATCCGTGTGCTCCCAATGAGGTTGGAAGATTTGCAATTCAACGAACCGAACTTACAGTTCAAAGTTTCACTGAAATTCGTAGTTTTAAATATGCGCCCTCATAACCACCTTGTACTAGCGCCCCCTTTAAAAATAGGCGACTAAGTAGCTCATATTTTACGACGACAGGGCTGGTGAGGTACCTGTCAATCCCTCGTTATCCTCGCAACCGAGACGCATTGTGGAAAGCATTATGGAAGCCCCCGATTCCTCTAGCTCAGTTCTGCCTTCTGATGCCTGCACTCACCTCTGTCGTCCTGGTCCTGACGCTAGCTGCAGATCGGGGGTCTTCCAGCATCCGACGACAGGCAAGTACAAACAAGTTTTTGTTTCTCCGACGTCTGATGCCGATCCACTTTTCAGTATCCTGCGCTCGACAAATATACGTGCTGATTCCCCTATATGGCCTACCTCTGGGAATCCGGAACGCGCCGCAGAGAGTCTCAAAGGAGCCCTCAACTTCTACGACTCAATTAAGCCTCTTGCCATCTCCGCTCATCACAGTTGCTCCGGTCCTGCTGTCGGAAGCAGGGAGAGGGACGTCCAACAACTTGAATACGCCGAAGAACATGATTATCCGTCAGCTCAACCGAAATATGATATCGCACACCTTGCCTCTACATCCAGTACGCTCCCGGGACGCACTCATGCCGCAAGCTCTGAGGAAGCCCCTAATCCTCCCAACTCAGTCGTGCCATTCCTGCCAGCGACCAGCAGACGCCCCGGTCCTGTGCTTGGGTCAGGAAATGGGGTCTTCCGAACTCCTTATGCCGGCAAGTACTCTCTGTCAATGAATTCTTCTCTGCCTGATAGTGTTCCGATTTGCAGTGTCTCATCCGCACCTCGCCACATGCAGTCCGACATATCCATCTACTACCAGAACGTTGGAGGAATTAACGGCCTTCTGGACGAATATAGACTAGCTGTTCTGGATCAGAACTACGACGTCATAGTGTTTACTGAAACCTGGCTTGATTCTCGAACTATTTCAAGCTACGTTTTTGGAGCCGGCTACGAAGTTTTTCGCTGAGATTGCAACACGGAGAATAGCAGGGAAACTACCGGAGGTGGCGTACTTGTTGCAGTTAACTCCAGCTTGAAAGCAAAAATGGTTGAGGACGATTCTTGGAACACCGTTGAGCAAGTATGGGTTATTATTCAGCTTCGTGACATGCAACTATTCCTCTGTGCTGTGTACATCCCTCCGGATCGGACTCGCGACTTGGATCTCATTGACACACACTGCCGATCTGTATCTTGTGCTTCAGATATGGCCGCGCCTTGTGATGAGGTTGTGATTTTGGGCGACTTCAACCTTACGAGCATTACATGGACTCCTATTCACAGCGGCTTCTTCCGTTCGGATCTTGAAAGCTTCACGTTCACGCAGGTGCCGTTAAACTTCTGGATAACTACAGTATCGCAACGGTATCTGAAATCAATGGCGAGGTTAACGAGAATAATCGCTTTCTGGACCTCTGCTTCGTGAGTGGTCGTATCTGTTTGGTTCCTTCACCCTTAGTTGAGGATGTTGCTCATCACCGCCCTCTAGTGATTGCCGTCGAAGATAATGTTATGCGTGATTTCTTCAACCCCCCAGCCGTGGTGTCGTACGATTTCCATAAGGCGGACCATCGCAGTATTACAGAAGTGATATCAAATATGGATTGGGAACATATTCTTGATCCAGTAGACAATGATTCTGCTGCAGAAACTTTTTCTCACATCATGGTGTACATCATCGACAGGCATGTCCCAAAAAAGTCCGTTCGATCAGACTCTCGTATCCCGTGGATGACGAATGCTCTCCGGTCGCTGAAAAGGTGCAAGAAAGCTGCACTCAGAAGTTACACGAAACACCGTACGTTGCCACTCAAATTCCACTATGTCAGACTCAACAACGAGTATAAGCTGATCAGTCGTTATCATTTCCTACGCTACCAAAGAGGGATACAACGACGACTAAGATCTCACCCAAAGTCCTTTTGGAGCAGCGCAAAGAGACTGGATTTCCATCGTCCATGGCATTCAATAGTGAATCTGCAAGCACCCAACAAGGTATATGCAACCTGTTCTCAGCTAAATTCGCCAGTGTGTTTGAAGACGAACAACTACCTGTTGATGTCGTGACCACCGCTGCCAGCAACGTCCCATTAGCTAATCAATCGCTCGGTGATATCGAGGTGAATGTCGAAGCCATCTCGAGAGCGATGTCAAAGCTTAAGACATCATCTAAGCCTGGTCCTGACGGTGTTCCATCGATGATTCTCAAAAAGAATATTACCTGTCTGCTGGAACCCCTTCTCCTGTTATTCCAACTCTCTCTATCCAGCGGCACATTCCCATCTTGCTGGAAGACTGCAGATATGTTTCCGGTCTACAAAAAGGGGAGCAAGCGTGATGTGAACAATTATCGGGGTATCACATCGCTTAGTGCAATAGCGAAGCTTTTTGAACTGGTTGTCATGGACCCGCTGAATGCCCACTGCAAACAATATCTTTGCGCTGACCAACATGGTTTTACAGCTGGCCGTTAAACAACTACTAACTTGTTGTGCCTAACGTCGTACGTCACGGATAACATGATTGCTCGCACTCAAACGGACGTGATTTACACGAATCTTTCTGCAGCATTCGATAAGCTGAACCATAAAATTGCAATCGACAAGCTTGACAGACTTGGAGTCGGTGGAAATCTTCTCGATTGGTTTCGATCATATCTGACCGGACGCCAGCTTGTGGTTGCTTTAGGCGATTGTCGCTCAGATAGTTTCCGCGCTTCGTCTGGTATACCGCAGGGCAGCCACTTGGGGCCTTTAATTTTCCTGCTTTACTTCAACGATGTTCACCATGTAATCGATAAACCACGGCTATCCTTTGCGGACGATCTGGAGATATTTCTTCAGATATCCCTCCAAAACCAGATCACTGTGTTTGCCAACTGGTGTACTAAGATATTATGTATATAATGCACCGAATCGCTATATACCTACTAAAGTGGAGGCCATATACGTGCTAAATAAGGACTTTCTCGAGTTTTCATGATCATTTATACGACTTCTGGGAATATTTGAAAAAATATATGGTAACAACCCTGTCTCGAACATTTGACCTCTGGAACTAAAGACTGGTGCTCTACCCGTGCGCTACTCAGCAACTCTTGAAAAGCACACACTACGAAAAAGTCCTGTAACATTATGTCATTTAAGACCGACATATGCAAGCGAACCAAAAGACGCATTATTGCGTTCAAATTAATTTTTACAAGGCTCTGAAAATGTGTATCCTAAATTTTACACGGCCAAAAAAACTAGTGTATGTAGCAAAAATGGTAAGGCCCAGCATGTCAATCTAACACCAGATCTTATGAGTGGGAGTCCCGTTCGATACCACTCTACCATTCCTGCTGCTTGGCAGAAGGGAGATCGAAGCTTAACATGTTCTACAATTTCACGAATATGGGGAAGCATCAGCCCATCCACTGCTTGTTCCTTGCAACTACGCTGAAAAACTGAAGGTGAAAAAGGAGAAACGAAAACAGTGCTCAGCTGGTGCGTGAAGAATCTTGAATTCATGGGTCACTTTGTTTGTTTCGGGGCGCTTTGGAGTTCAGTCATTCTTACTGTACATTTAAGCCATTTGGTAATGAGAAGCGTTTAATGGATAGCATTCGGTATTTGATGACAGAATGATACTGCAATTATATTGTTTTGGGCGTCTGAAGCAAATATGACACAATATTATGTTATGATTGGATATGCATCTCGGTTGATTACGTCAGCTTAAAGGATTGTGTCCCTTATAAAATTAAGAATTTTTTGGTATGCAGCAAAATTTTGACAATCATAATCTAGATGGAGATTTATTATTGACAAGAGCTTCAGCGTACGATATGAACTACATTCATACGATTCGGATGCCTTGTTGTTATACGTACAAATGTGGCTTGAATCGTATATGATAACAACTTATGATTATCCTGATAATATTCCAACATAACAACGATTGCGCATCATTCCAAACGATTCGACCCACGTATAAGCGATTCTGAAATGTCAACATCAGTAATGTCTTTCACCGTGTTTACTTTCGAGCTGTGTTTACAGCTCAATTACATTCTACACAGATAGAAAAATCCACTGAAATTTACGCGAAAAATCATGCACATAAATGGAACGTCATTATTAGCGTGATACAACAACGAATATAGCCTAAATGTATACAATATTTGACGTGAATCGTCTATATTGCATGCAAGTTGTAAGCAATCTTGTTGGGAAGAGGGCCATTTCAGCGAAGAATAGCGTAAACTTCCGCATGGCAAGTTTTACGCGCTGTTTACTTTTCATAATTTGTTTCTGTGTAGTTGTTCGCAGATATTGAGCGATAATGGTTGGCAGCACAAAATTATACCGGCAATAATCGGAATTTTGGCAGATCGGATGGAGTAAAGTAAGTAATTTTGAAATTAATTTAATCGGTAAGGTTCAGTGGCTCAGTGCTCAACACGCAGAAGGTGGAAGCTATATACGTACAACGCACATCGGAATATGATTTGCATGACAATATTTGTATTCATAAACGATATTTCCGATTTGATCCGATAAAACTGATATTGTTTATATAGGTTTATGACTTTCATAAACGCAATCGTAAATATTGCATACGCAGGTATCATATACAATATTATTGATATTTTAGCCATCTTTATAAGCAGTCATATACGAATGTGAAAGAAAATAGAAATGATAATATGCGATACAATTTATCATTTCATATACGATATGTGGTTTACTGGGCTCTCGTCCGGTCGACGTTGGAATACTGCTCAGCGGAGCGCATCGAATCAATACAACGCCGCTTTGTTCGTTTTGCATTGCGCAAACTACCATGGAGAGATCCATTTCGCCTCCCTAGTTACGAGGATCGCTGCCAGCTGATCGACCTTCTTCCGTTGCGTATCCGTAGGGACTTAAGCAGAGCACAGACCGTCGCTGACATTATACAAGGAAGAATCGATTGTCCAGACATTCTGCAACAAATTAACATTAACGTGCAACATCGGCCATTGCGGAATAGCATAATGTTGAGACTTCTCCTTCGCCGCACCAACTATGGTCTGGGCAACGCACTGAGCGGGCTACAGAGAGTTTTTAATAGGGTGGCATCAGTATTTGACTACCACTTGACAAGAGATGCACTTCGCCGTAGATTTGTAAATGTTTTTCGTCGTAGTAGCTGACGCGCATATGCTAGATAAGTTTATTTAAGTCTCATGACAATGTTATTTTTCGTTGTGATTTTACTGTTTTGTTAATTAGTTATTATTGTAATGACCATACTAGCACAGACAAACAGACATAACACATGGAATATTTCCCGATAAAATTCATCGTCGCGCGAACACTAACGACATCTGTTGTTTACGTCGACTTAGGCAAATCACGAACCAGGTGGCGGTAGTGAGCAAACGTCAAACTCGAGCAAAACCGATTGGTACGCCGCGGTCGGTCAATTGGCCAACTAATGATTATTTGAATTGACCGATAAATCAGTGAACGATGGAAGAATCTCGAGTGTTATGTCTGTTTGTCTGTGATACTAGTTTTAAATCTTCATTAGGATTACGAACAATCTGTTGATGTACACCATAAATAAATAAATAAATAAATAAAACCTTAGACAACCAGACACAGCATTCGATGAAAAAAAACACAGACAACAGACGTTGAAAATTTTGATATTTTTTAATGCATGAATCAATGAACCGTTTATATTGAAAAAAAAATCACTTGCCACGGGTGCTACTGCGTCCACAAATAAACTAGTATATTATATATTATATATTATATATTATATATTATATATTATATATTATATATTATATATTATATATTATATATTATATATTATATATTATATATTATATATTATATATTATATATATATATTATATGTTATATATTATATATTATATATCATATATTATTATATTATATATTATAGAAATCAATCTATGTATGTATGTATGTTCGCTAACTCCTTCTGAATCACTTGGCCGATTTCAACCAGTGGTATTGTTTACTAAAATCTATATTACGGAGCGTCGTTCCGTACGTAGCTTCGGCTGATGATGCTTGCAGTTCTTCTCGTAGAGATGATGTCAACTCAAGGAGAACGATCGGTAACGATTCTGTCCACTCAGTATTGGGGTGATGATCGCGGCTTTTAACTGTCGATGCATCCTCTCGATTTGTCCGCTCGCTTGCGGATGGTAGGGCGACGTCTTTAGATGTGTTATTCCCAAAATGCTCGTCAGTTCCCGAAATAGCTAGGACTCGAATTGCCGACCGAGGTCGGTAGTGACTCTGATAGGCACTCCGAAACGTGCGACCTAACCCAACCACCAATAAAAGCTTGGGCTACGGTCACAGAAAAAAAATAATGAAAAGTAAACAGCGCGTAAAATTTGAGATGCAAAAATGTACACTATTCTACGCGGAAATGGACCTCTTCCTAACAAGTTTGCTTACAACTTGTAAGCAATATTGACGATTCACGTCAAATATTATATACATTTAGGCTATATCACGCGTGGAATTATGCTAATAATGGCGTTCCATTTATGTGCATGATCTTTAGCGTAAATTTCATTGGATTTTTCTATCTGTGTGGTTGCTGTCATATTCTCGATTGGGATAACCACGGGCCAGCGAGAGAACTTGTCTATTAATGTTAGACAATAGACGAATCCTTCGGCTGGTGGAAGGGGTCTGATCAAATCCATGTGCACATGAACAAATCTTTCATTTGGGGTGGTGATCTGCAGTGTTGGTGATTTGTTGTGTCTGCATACTTTCGCTTTTTGGCACGGGTTGCAATGCGTAACATTTTTTTTTTGCAATCCCGCCGGAGAGACGGCCACACGAAGCAATCGGCTACCAGCTTCGGACTCCAGGGTGTGGAACGTTGTGTAGGTTTGCGACGATAGGGGTCCGGAATTCTTTCTGAACGATTGGTCTGATTGCTGCTGTGGAGATATCGCAATGCATAGGCGAGGAAGACAATGATGATTGCAGTGCCTTCAGTATCAAACCGCATCCCTTCTTCTTCTTCTGCTTATTGGCATTTACATCCCCACACTGGGACAGAGCCGCCTCGCAGCTTAGTGTTCATTAAGCACTTCCACAGTTATTAACTGCGAGGTTTCTAAGCCAAGTTACCATTTTTGCATTCGTATATGTCATGAGGCTAACACGATGATACTTTTATGCCCAGGGAAGTCGAGGTAATTTCCAATCCGAAAATTGCCTAGACCGGCACCGGGAATCGAACCCAGCCACCCTCAGCATGATTATGCTTTGTAGCCGCGCGTCTTACCGCTTGGCTAAGGAGGGCCCCCTTGGCTAAGGGATGAAACCGCATCCCTGTGGGGGTGATTTTAAATACTGCTGTAAATCCGGATCGTCGTTTTGCCGCTATATCATGATGTCGTAATCGATAGTGGTAATGGTCGAAGTAATGTGGCTTAGCATATCAGCAACCTTGTTCGCCTCTCCAGGCACGCGTGGAATAACGGTTGTATAACTCACTGACTCACATGACGTTGCTGTGTTGGTGTTGCTCGGTCAGAGCGCTGTTGAAATGCGGCAACGAGAGGTTTGTGATCCGTGTAGATACAGAATTCACGAGCAGTTATCAGATCATTGAAGTATTTAACCGCTTCATACATAGCAAGAGGGGGCCCTCCTTAGCCGTGCGGTAAGACGCGCGGCTACAAAGCAAGACCATGCTGAGGGTGGCTGGGTTCGATTCCCGGTGCCAGTCTAGGCAATTTTCGGATTGAAAATTGTCTCGACTTCCTGGGCATTAAAGTATCATCGTGCTAGCCTCATGATATACGAATGCAAAAATGGTAACCTGGCTTAGAAACCTCGCAGTTAATAACTGTGGAAGTGCTCAATGAACACTAAGCTGCGAGGCGGCTCTGTCCCAGTGTGGGGATGTAATGCTAATAAGAAGAAGAAGAAACATAGCAAGCAGTTCTAGATCATAGGTGCTTGCTTTTTGTTTGGCGTCGCTCAGCTTACGTGAGAAAAATGCCGTTGGTTGCAAGCCGCTTTCGTCGAGTTGATGGATGGAGTACAGCGCCTATTGCAGTGCTAGAGGCATCTACTTCTAAGGCCAGTTTAGCATCAGGATACAGATCTGCAGTACCAAGATCGTGTTTACATTGTTGGAAGCCATGGTTGGTGGATACATCTTCTGTAGAATTTTTTTAGAGATAGGGGTAGGTGCTGAGTTGGGTGCGGTTTTTCGGGTACGCAATAAATTCACGAATTTTCGTTTCGCGGCTTTGACGTACCGATCACGTCAGGGTCACCAAAATTTGGGGTGTTCCTAAGGTTTCACGGAGTGAAAGATACGTGTTATCGGTAGTAGAGTCAATTTATTATAAAAACCTATATTACATTTGCTCTTGAGTGAGTGTGATACCAAATGAGTGAGAAGCTACTGTATGTTACATTGCTAAATATAATAATAAGATGACACCTTGGATGACACAAAAGATGTGATAAACAATAAAGTTGTGTTTCGCCACAAAGCTAAGCTAACAAATTTGCCGTTATAATCACATTTCTAAATAAAACCTTGCAAAAAAATGTAAGAGAGTGTATCCTGATGTGGGCCTAGATGCGTGCTTCGCTCATAACTTTTTCAGTTCAACATTAAGCGGTAATATGACCACCAACGGAAAGCTACATACCTTAGCTGACTTAACTCTTAACTAAGTAACTATATATATTGTTTTAAACAAACGAAAATATTTTGCGGCTACACATATGAAGTGTTGATTTTTTGGCAAAAAGAAATTTTATATTTCAATCCATCGTACATGAATTATTTTACCCAATTCGTCTACGTTGACATTTGACGTATGGAATGATAACGTTCTGAGGCAACGCTTCATTTTGGATCATAGCATGCGGGCAAACAATAAACAGCCTAATGTCAACTTCCGGTTTTCTCGCAGAAACTTAAAATGTGCGTTGGGGCAGCTCTTACTACTTTGAAAAACTGTTTGCAACTAATAATAATCGCACCTCGGTTGTACCTCATTGGTTACGATATCGCCACTGCGCCAAGCTAAATTTGAAAAACTATTATCAGATCAGATTAATTATCCACTACCTAAAGAGTCTATCCCTTGGTCTATCCAACGATAAAGTCGACCGGTTTGCGAAATTTTTCCATTGGTTTTTGTATTGTAGATAATAAGATTAGCATTAAAAAACGTAGCAATCACTTAATGTTCAATTATGAGTTCAATATTATCCTATAGGAGTCGGGTCAGGAAATAAATTGAATAAATTAGTTTTGAGAGTAAGAGGTGAACCAGTCTCCGGCTGAAAACCTCTTAAATAAAGCTATAATAATAATAATAGTTTTGAGAGAGAAGTCGGAAGTAAGAAGTGCTGCTAGTCTTACAGTGCAGGTTTTTCTGACTTGTGCTGAACGCATAGTATAGATATCAGGAGAAGTATTTCAAATTCAGACTCTGAATGTCAGTACGACCACTGTTCAAGCGAATCTATGGTAAAAGGTCGAAAGGACAAATGTAATGTCCCAGTGAGGGAACTAATGCCAATGAAGAAGAAGAAAGAAGAAATAAGTAGGAAGAATGAAGAACGAAGAAGACGAAGGAAGGACGAAAAAAGGACGGAAGAAGAAAAAGGGAAAAAGTAAACAGAAAAAGGAAAAAGAAAGAAAGAAGAACGAAAGAAAGAAAAAGGGAATAAGAAGAAAGACAAAAAGTGTTAAGTAACAAAAGATTGAAAAGGCAAAAGATCGAAGGGACAAGAGGTCAAATGGCAAAAGGTCGAAAGGCATAAGAGGTCGAAAGTGACGGAAGGTCGAAGGGTCAAAAGGTGTAATAGGAAAAAAGGTCAAAAAATAAAAAAGACGGCATACGGGAGAAGAAAAAAAAAAGAATGAAAAAGAAGGAATGAGGAAAAAAGTTGAAGTAAGGAGAAAATATTGTTCGACCTTTTGTCCCTTCGATTTATTGTCTTTCGGCCTTTTGTGTCTAACCCTTTCAAGCCGGTCTTCTTGGTGAATAAGCGCTCAATCAGCCATAAGTAGCACAAACAACCCAAATTAAACCACGTAGTGTCTTGGCTAAATGCGAGGAAGGCAGTATCACTACTAAGTGACATTTTTTGACATTTACTTTTGAACGTAATGACCGATCGTTATCAAATAGCGACCGACAATGCTTTACCAACTTTCAGCTGCAACTTGTTAACTTGCAACGTTCCCGGAGTGAAATGGATAGCCTTTCGGAACAACTTTGTTCAACGAGAAAAGCATAAAGAATAAACTTCTGTTTACCCTGTCAAAATACGTCCAAAGTATCCACTTAGGTTGGTTACACGATGTTTAAGGTTGCTTATAATCCGGACTGCCTCATGGGAAAGAAGGGGTTTATTTAATTTTTTTTATGTACGCGAAGTAGCAATAACACACATTACAGAGCATTTACCAACAGGAATTAACGAGAAAACTGTTTCGCTACCTTTTACGTTCAAATTGATTCAAATTTACGAGATAAGACATGAGTTATATTCTAAAACCCGTTAAAATCAGGAATGGTCAACTAGCGTAGTTTGCTCAAGTCCTATTTGTATACTTGAAAATAGACATCGCTTTCCATCATAGATGCGTTTGCAGGCATTAATTCTTGGTTTGGTTTAAGGTGGTTATACAACAAAGCTACAAATCGGCCATCTTGGAAACCACGTGCTTTTTTCAAGAGCACGAATTGAGAGAACCACAATGCCCATGGGGATAAAAACATCCGTAGATCAATTTCAGCATTGTACGAAAATTATTACGCTAGATTTGAACTTTTGATAATAAGAGTAGAAAACCGTGTGGTGGTTAATATCTCCTGTCCTTAAACTGAATAAGAAATATTATCGATGAACTAAAACCATCAACACGACTTAGAATTTGTTGATTGATGTTTTTTGTCAATTTTTCGGTTATCGAATTGCTAAACCTAAACCTTTGACGGGTACCATGAAATTAATAAATACAAGGTATCACCGAAACAGCACTCATACGGTATGATCAAGCATTCCATTGCTTTTGATGCAAAGACGCTTCTGTTGAAGTGGATACTCAGGGCATTGTTTCTAGAACTGGAACGTGAAACGCAAATTCATCATGGCTACCATTGATTCGATTCGAGTTGATTGTGCAACATTTGGCGCAAGGATTTCAATATGTTTCGATTACGAGAGTCTTTTAAATAATTTTCTTTAAGAGCTACGTTCAGGGATTGAATCCTAAAGAGCAAGAGCAAGTGTCTCACTTATCATCTCTGTATACATATACGAATGTAGCATACCGCGAGAAACTTTTTTCGCAAGCTGTCATGATAGAGAACTAATTCGGGATGTTATACCCCATGATAAATTTCTTTTAGAAAGCTCCAAATGTGGGGAGCACTGGCTCTGATGATGCATTTCAACTTGTTCTACACAGCTGTGCAGTAACCAACACGAAAGGAGCGAAAACAAAGCGAAAATCACCATTTTTCTGTGGGGCTGCCTATCCGATTCTGTTTTTTCGCACTTGTATACAAGTTTGATAAATTTGTTATCATGGCTTGTTATGATTCGGAACAGTTTTTGCCTCTCTTTTATCGTTGTTCGTTATCTATTGAGATCGATTTCTGCAAACCCTGGCTACGTTTGTTTGTCTGTGCTGAGTAGTTTGTTGCCTGGAATCGTTTTGCTGTGAGGCTCGTACCGTTGAGCATGCTTTTTTGGATACCCGGACAGAAGCCATGAACAAAATAACAAAACATTATATGGACTTGATTGATATTAGGGTGGTTGGTATTGGCCATTTTGGACAAATACCGGTACTCGGTATTTGGTGGAGTCAAAACCGGTAATACCGGTAGAATACCGGTTTTTGTGAAAATTTCAGGTACTCAAAGAAAAACTTTTGATTTGGACTTTTCGATAAAATACAATATTTGTTGACAAATTTCAGATGTTAAAATCATTGCTTGTTGGGCTGGGCAAAGCGAAAATAAAGAAGGCATTACATACTAAGCGACTCATCTGCCAATCCGCATTGAATGCAGCAATGTTGCCTACTACTGAGAATGCCTTCTCTGATTCAACCGAAGTTGGATGAATGGTTTCAAAACCATCAAAAAACAGTGTAAAATACTTGCCCTTAATCCCTTCAGATCCAGATCCATCCTTGCGTCAACGTATTTGCCACCAGCTACGCAAGTGTTTTGCTCTGCTCCAGTCTCTTCGCAAGTTACGATAAACGATAAACGATAAACCACTAAAATTATCCATAGAGACATCTTCTTCGTACCGATCGCCAAGTATGGTCGTTGTCTCAGTTTCAGCGATCGCATCAGGAACGATGAAACGCTTCAAGATCCCGTCAACCTGCCTAATCAAAGTAGCTCTGGATGCCTCGAAGAACATGTCAAAATCGTTTCTGATTGATTGCTTCACGGGAGAATTATTCAAAAAATCAAAATCAGTCTCTCTTGGATTCGTTCCTTAAAAGCATCGAATAAGTGGCAGAAATTTCTGTGGCTCGATTTGATAATTGTTCCAACATAATTTGGAGCTCCACGTTGGCTTCATATATAGTGCAGAGCTCACTGAGGAGTAGTTCCACAGCAGCTTGAACAGGTTCGAGGGCTTGAATTATTTTACCAACCACCAAACAAACATAACTGAAGTTGAATTTGGATTAAAGTTTCAACTCATGGATTCCTTTGAGCATAGATAACATGTTATTCCAGCGTTCCTTGGCATCAGCCACCAATACACATTCTTTTCCGAATTGAGAACGGACATATTTTTTCAGAAAATGATTTTTCACAAGTGATTATCTTGACAAGTTATCTTGGAATTTGCAAAATCAATAAAGTTGGCGGTTTTCACAAAGCTATTCAGAAGTTCGAAAATGTTATCCGTAACTTCACCAGTTTACAAGGATTTCGACTGGATTTGTTGCTAATAATCAGGGTTTTTGACCTTCAGTCACATGAAATTGTTACCAAATGGGTCAAATGGGTTGGGGTTATCTTATAGTATACCAATATGACAGGCAAACTATGAACATTGTTTGTTGGTCTATGATCGACAAACAACGAGCTGGAGTGTAATCTTGATAAGCAGGAATAAACGAATAAAAGGACAGGGGTTCCAGTAATCGTGTCGTGGTTCTGTTATCCATCAGAAAAATGGAACTCACTTCATAATTCTTCGTGTTCCTCTTTCCCCTCATGGCGTTAAGACTTCACCCATAACTGCAAGCATTACTGCAATGGCACGCTGTTCATCCGTTCGAGTACATCCAGCACCCTTAACTACCCCGATCCATCCGAGTGATGAAAATGTTGACAGAGTCCCAATTTAATTTAAACTTCTTCACTTCCTTCTGGCAAGCCAACCGAAAGATGAGAACACCACCTTGTGGCGGGCGGGAGGATGCTTCTGGACTCGTTAACGAGCACGGTCCGACATCGTCATCGCCGTGTCTTGGGCGGTCTCGTTTGGTTTGGTGTATATTGGAACGACCAGAATGGGCAGACTCGCGACGGGTTTTTGGGGTGGCTGCGAGAGCACTGGGACTGAAGTGAATTTGAATAAATACAAACGAAGCACCCGCGCTGTCGACGGCGTTGCACAGTGTAGTAAATAACTAGTTTGATTCCGGAAAATCGATTCAAACTATCAACGAGTTTTCGAAAGGCTTTGCAAAATAGTCGGATATCTTCTTGAATTTGAAAACACTTAAGTTGGAATGGCTAAACGTGATTTATGAAATTTTTAGAAGTTTGATACAAATAGAGGTGTTAGGATTCCTACTGCAGACCACTGTGTGCCATCGTACTCTTCTAAGGCGCCATCACATCGTTCTCGTTGATACACCGGAATTGCCATGGACAAAAGACACCGAAGTTACAAAAAAGTGTCGGAAAGCAGATGATGAGACGTGCTTGAAGAAAAGAACTTGTCCCGTCGTCGAAGGCTACGTCTTTGAAATTCGTTTGACTTTGTTATGTTGATGGAGTTGGAGATGTCTGCAAGCTCGTCTATATGTTTGCGTGAAATAGCATTTGGTAACGAAAATGCTAATGGTTCATCTTATTCTCTTTTCAATTCCAGATAATCCCCACTGATAGAACTCCCCATGCGGATTGAACCAGTCAAGTGGAGCTGTTTTCCAGAGAGCTGTTAGATATCCCGGAACCAATATTGACGACACCCGGCTATCCTTCTTCCCCCTCCAATAACGTAGGCAGTAGTTTCAACTCTGCTGGAACAAGAAAAGATATGAATGTCGTCTGGCGAGTGTTGGTCTTCATCGGAGTCCTTTGGAGGTTTCACGACTGTGAGCAGTTTTCGCTAAAACGGTGCCCGGGAGGGTGCATCTGCGTGTCTCAAACTCAGGTGAGTAAGGAGCTTAAACTATTCGACACAGCAATGGAACTAACTCCATAAAATGGCAAAAAAATTGCCAATGCAGAGAAAAAAAAGCTATAAAACGGGCAAATTAAATAAATTAGGTTAATCAGGCAATATCAAACAAATAAAGCAGCCAGAATGAACTGAGGCGGACAAATCGAACGAATTAGAAATAAAAACCAAGTTAGTAAAAATGAACTATAATTGGAGAAATGAGACAAAATTGATAAATAAACTATAGAAAAGAAATAAAAATGAAAATATGATTAACTATTTCATGATTCCACCATGTTTTCAAGCTATGAAAATACACTATTCACATAATTAATGATTCCATGAGATAGTTTCATGTAACACATTTGTTGTTGAATTCATTTTTATTTGCTTCGTCTTGGTTTGAAATATGTATTTTTGAAAACATAATAAATGTATGGTCCTTTATCTTTGATTTAGGTTTTTTAAAAGGCGTTCGTTTGTTTACAAAAAATAGTATTTACAACAAATTGAGAACCTAGTTGACACATAGCACCCTTGTTTGTGGCTGGGCAGAGGCCAAACAACGGACCTTATAGCTTTCCTCACACTTACCAAAGCGCTCGTGTAATGTTTTACTACCTGACAGACGGTTGACCCCGGATGTTCTTGTTCTGTGAGGACAGTTGAGGATCATCCTCAGTAACTTGTTTTGGATCCGATGAAGTTTAAGCTGATGAGTTCTAGCGGCTTGGGAACCGGCCCCAGTCGACTCGATGTTAGTTTCACCCGGGCTGCCAAGATCTAGCTCCAAGCACATCTAATGATACATGAAAGTGAAACTCTGAAGCCACAGGTTGAATGTCTTCCATAGTCCATAATTATTACAATGAGATTACGCAGCATCATATTGTTCCGAAGGAACGTTTGCTTGAATGCCACTAGACCGAACAAACCATTAGTCCGAAATCCATCAGGCCGAAAGTCATTTTGCCGAACGGGTCATTTGGCTGAATAGGCTATTTGGCCGAATAGGTCATTTGGCCATTCTGCTGAATAATACAGTAAACAAATCACCGTGAAAAAATATTTGCTGTTTTTATTGATAACTTTCAGTGAAAAATAAATCAAGACAGCAATTTAGCGTTACGCGTTTCGGCTTACTACACTTTAGATATCAACAGACGCTACTAGCTGGCAACCTTTGAATCTCGCTTTTTGATAGATCGTCCACTATGGTTTTGGTGCTAAAAGCTAAATTTCCCCATTCGCAAGTTCCTCGGGGGCATCCCAAGTTACCATTTCTGCATTCGTATATCATGAGGCTAACACGATGATACTTTCATGCCCAGAGAAGTCGAGACAATTTGCAATCCGAAAATTGTCTAGACCGGCACCGGGAATCGAACCCAGCCACCCTTAGCATGGTCTTGCTTTGTAGCCGCGCATCTTACCGTCGGGCTAAGGAGGACATTCAGACTTATTTTCACCAAATACATCCGCGTATTTGGGGGCAGCAGGGACTATGTCCAAGGGCTTGACGATCCCTCCCCAGGCCATCTACGAGTTGTGGCGCATGCCTAGGATGTGGTGGGGTTTGACAGTGGGTCCTGTTAAACCTCTATAAAAAGCTGCATGTATCCGCAAGTAGGCTCCGCCAAAGCGACCGTGTGCAGCTCAAAGCGCGCAAGCCCAAGTCCTGGTGTTAGGTGGGACGCTAAACAGCCCTGACACAACGGCCCTCCGACGAGACAGGAGGTTTGCGCAGGCCCAATAAGCCTCCCGCGGAATGGTAGTCCGAAGTACTTTCTTCCCCCGCAAGAATATCCACAAGGCCACATGGAAATCACCTGATCAAATAACGGAAAACCAAATCAACCACGTTCTAATCGACGGTAAATTTTTCTCCGACATCACGAACGTACGCGCTTACCGCAGTGCGAATATTGAATCCGACCACTACCTCGTTGCAGTATGTCTGCGCTCAAAACTCTCGACGGTGTACAACACGCGTCAGAATCATCCGCCGCGGCTAAACATTGGGCGGCTGCAAGACGGTAGACTAGCCCAAGACTACGCGTAGTAGCTGGGAGTGGCACTCCCAACGGAAGAGCAGCTAGGCGCAGCATCCCTTGAAGATGGCTGGAGAGATATTCGATCCGCCATTGGAAGCACCGCAACCGCGGCACAAGGCACGGTGGCTCCGGATCAGAGAAACGACAGGTATGACGGCGAATGTAAGCAGTTAGTTGAGGACAGAGGCGCGGCCACGTTCCGAGTCGTGGGTAGGACAAAAACTGGATTTCAAAAGATTTTTTCGGACATCCTCAGATAAGTTTAAACTTCCTATGACTATAAGGACATTCATTTCATTTCCAGAACATTTTCAAAAAGCTTGTCTTTAAACATTTTTAAGAATTTCCAGAGTGATTATGGATTCTTATAAATTTTATAAAATATTGGATGATTTCAAGCAATTGTCACTAACTTCTATGTTTACGAACCTTCAGAAATCTACAGAAATTTTGCTACGAACTGCTAGTAATGCTTATGATCATCAAAGAATCTTCAAGGGAAGGTATTCAATACTATTTACGGGTTTTAGGAAATCTCAAGAATAATGTTCTTCCGAATTTCAGACTTTTTTCTTTCTAGCTTCTAAGATTTCATGCAAACGTAGGTATATTTTTGATTCCTACAGATTCCAATAAACTCTTAGAAGCTTCAGAATTCTTCTTCTCATAGGCCTGCTACCAGATATCCGAATATGCTACAATCATCATAAACTGCTTCATATTTGCATCTTTCTGCAATTGTTCTCTCATATCCTTGTTTAGTTCCCCACTTTTGGAGATTAGCTCAGCAGTCTAATGAGTACAGCTTATGCCTTATAGACAGGAGGTCTGGGACAAACTACATCACTTTTCATCTGTTGGTTTATTTACCTTACCGAGTTAATGGATTTTCCTTTCCGCTGTATTGTGGGGATGCAGAGTCTTCTCGGTCTCTAACATTCCTAACACTAACATTCCTCTCCTTTCCCAACCGAGTATTTGTTTACATTCGGTTCGCTAACGAATGAAATCGCAATTGAGTGGTGAGTGAGGATTCGGCAGAAAGATTCACGCCGCAAAACGAATCATTGAGTCTAAATTAAATCAATCTTATGAGTCCAACTCAATATTTTCTGCTGCACTCACTACTCATCGGTTCATTCTCATCTCTTGATTTCTTTTCGCACTATCTGTGGTTTCGCTTATTCCTGTTGGGATGCACTCAGTAGGTATGAATCGTTTGTTGGTTCGCTGTTGGGTTGAGTGGCATTCATTTTGCAATCGTGTCTTCGCTGATGGATTGGGATTTTAAATTGGTGTGGGTCGTGTGAGTGAGTGAGTTTTCCCAAGGCTGCTGACTGGTGCTGTAGGTAGTAAATACCAACCTTTATTCACTTGGATCGCAATATACACCAGTTCTGACCAGTCACGAAGAAGCAACCATTAACAACTACAGTCAGTTTTTGCTTAGTTAAGCTGAGCTATATCCTTGTTTAGATATTCAACTTTTGATTCTTTTAAAATTTAAGAAACTCTCTGAGCCTCCCTGAACTAGCACACATAATTACGTACTTCCAGAAAGTTTTCACCAATTTTTGGATGAGCAGAAACTATTCGAAACTTCAAGACTTCTTGGAAAATATCAATACATCATTGACCATTTTTTGGAATGAAAATAATTCCTCATAGACTCTGAGAAGCTATTCGGAATAGATTTCTCCTTTACAATCCATGGAACTTTGAAACGCTTTAATGATATTTTTATAGATCCAAAAAATTTAAATGGTATTGATAGTATTAGATCTTTTAGGTAACCATGTGGTATGTTCTTACCATAATCATGGGTAGGACAATACTTCGACTGTCCTACCCAGGTATTTTCATGCGTAGGACATGTCCTACCTGTCCCACCCACTCCCAGCGCCACTGGTTGAGGAGAAGAATGCAGCATGGGCGAGATTGCTGCAACACCGCACGAGGGCGAACGAGGCACGATACAAACTGGCGCGGAACAGACAGAACTCGATTTTCCAAAGGAAAAAGCGCCAGCAGGAAGATCGAGACCGTGAAGAGACGGAGGAACTGTACCGCGCTAATAACGCACGAAAGTTCTATGAGAAGTTGAACCATTCACGTAAGGGCCACGTACCACAGCCCGATATGTGTAAAGACATAAACGGAAACTTTCTTACAAACGAGCGTGAGGTGATCCAAAGGTGGCGGCAGCACTACGAAGAGCACCTGAATGGCGATATGGCAGACAACGATGGCGGTATGGTAATGAACCTAGGAGCACGCGCGCAGGACATGCGACTTCCGGCTCCGAATTTCCAGGAAATCCAGGAGGAGATCGGCCGGCTGAAAAACAACAAAGCGCCTGGAGCTGACCAACTACCAGGAGAGCTGTTTAAACACGGTGGTGAAGCACTGGCTAGAGCGCTGCACTGGGTGATTACCAAGGTTTGGGAGGATGAGGTTCTGCCGCAGGAGTGGATGGAAGGTGTCGTGTGTCCCATCTACAAAAAGGGCGATAAGTTGGATTGTAGCAACTACCGCGCAATCACATTGCTGAACGCCGCCTACAAGGTACACTCCCAAATTTTATGCCGCCGACTAACATCAATTGCAAGAGAGTTCGTGGGGCAGTACCAGGCGGGATTTATGGGTGAACGCTCTACCACAGACCAGGTGTTCGCCATACGTCAGGTATTGCAGAAATGCCGCGAATACAACGTGCCCACACATCATCTATTTATCGACTTCAAAGCCGCATATGATACAATCGATCGGGACCAGCTATGGCAGCTAATGCACGAAAACGGATTTCCGGATAAACTGACACGGTTGTTATGAAAACTCATATGTTTATATGTACGTTATGTGGAAGATATTGATTTGGAAAATGTATTGGAGGTAACCACTTTCCCTTCGATGGGACTCGAACCCATGACCCTACAGTACGCTAGACTGGTGCTTTAACCAACTAAGCTACGAAGGACCTCCGTCGGCCTTCGCAACCTAGCGGCTACTGAACGAGCTCGAGATTCCCAAATTGGACGCATAGTCAAATCACTCGCAATCCATTTCTCAAGCCAATACTTCCATATGTGTATTGTACACGTCCTGGCAAATAGCTTACACAACCTCACTTGATCAGTACCGTTGCTGATGAAGAATGTGTATAGCCGCCAGACATTCTAAATACTCACGCTCCTCTAATGTGGACGTGTACAATACACATGTGGAAGTATTGGCTTGAGAAATGGATTGTGAGTGATTTGACTATGCGTCCAATTTGGGAATCTCGAGCTCGTTCAGTAGCCGCTAGGTTGCGAAGGCCGACGGAGGTCCTTCGTAGCTTAGTTGGTTAAATCACCAGTCTAGCGTACTGTAGGGTCATGGGTTCGAGTCCCATCGAAGGGAAAGTGGTTACCTCCAATACATTTTCCAAATCAATATCTTCCACATAACGTACATATTCACATATGAGTTTTCATAACATTGTAAATTAAGGTCCAAGTCGGGTGGTTTAATCCCCGGAAATAGGCAATTACCTTTGATTGAACTGACACGGTTGACCAAAGCGACGATGGATCTGGTGATGTGTGTACTTCGAGTTTCAGGGGCATTCTCGAGTCCCTTCGAAACGCGTAGAGGGTTACGGCAAGGTGATGGTCTTCCGTGTCTGATATTCAACATCGCTTTGGAGGGAGTAATACGAAGGGCGGGTATTGAAACGAGTGGTACGATTTTCACAAAGTCCGTCAAATTGTGTTGTTCTCCAGATATGAGATCTCCAAATACAATGTTTACACTGACTAGATACCGCAAATATGCTATGCTAGCTGATCCGTCGAACTTCGTCTCTCCAAAAACCCAATTATTAAGCGCAAACATTATTTTTGTGTCCATAATTATGGTTTAGCCCTTCAGAAACCACTTTCTCAAAAGAGAGACGGTGTAGTATTTTGAAAAGGCAAATGTAATCGCAGCGCAAACGTCAAAACCTATGTTCCCTGCCACAAGATTTTGGTTTGCTTTTTTTCATCTGTATGCTTTTCCCATGACTTCCAGAGGATGGAAACACCATAGTAACATTTCTAGTTTTCAAAAAACTCTACATGCCCCATTTGGTTCCATTTGCCTGATAAGTTCCCGAGTTATGCAGAAACTTATATTTTATTTGCAGTCCCCCCTTTCAGAGGAGGAGCACACAGACAATCATTGGAACCTTTCCCGGCCCCAAAAACTTTTGCGTTCTGTTGATTTCAATATCATCATGCACGTATCATCTGCACTGAGAAAATTCTTCATATTGATTATATTTGTCGCACACATAAATTTTTGCAATTTGGCGACCCAAATATATGCAATTTGTACCCACACATAAATTCAATAACTGCATATTAGAGACCACACATACATTTTATTTGATTATAGATTATATTTGTACTTCGTGTGGAGAGTGGTTATGTGTGCACTAATTAGAATCATGAATTAAATTAATGTATTTTTGCCAATAAAAATGTGTGGAATTTTTGCAGTGTGGTATTATGAATATTGTATTTATAGTATATGACTACTGTTATGCAAGGGCCTCAAGTGGCATTTTATCAGAATGCCACTGACTATATCTCATTGTTAAATGTAATTATATGAACCACTCCTTACGAAGATTAGCTATTGTGCATCTCGAGATAAAATAGAATACTGTACCTTCCTGCAGGTTGCTTCTCAGATAATCGCTACGGTCATTAAACACAACAGAGTCAATGAAATTCTCACCCACCGTATGCACTGGGGAAGGGTCATTTGGTCGAAACCCATTCGGCCGAAAGCCATTTGGCCGAATGCCACTAGGCCGAAAGTTGTTTGGCCGAATATACCATTTGGCCGAACAGTCATTTGGCAGAATGGGTCATTTGGCCGAAACGGTCGTTTGGCCGAAAGGTTCATCAGGCCGAAAGTCATTTGGCCGAATGGGTCGTTTGACCGAGAAGGTCATTAGGCCGAATGGGTCGTTTGGCCAAATGGATCATTAGGCCGAATCGGTCGTTTGGCCGAATGGGTCGTTTGGCCGAATGGGTCGTTAGGCCATATTGGTCGTTTGGCCGAATGGGTCGTTTGGCTGAATGGGTCGCTCCAAGACACGTGGATTCTTTTTCGCAAATTTCATATCAATTTGTCCATTTCGAAACATATGCTGTGCATATGCACAGCCAAGATATTTAACAAAAAAAAAATAGTTTTCGTACGGCCGAGTTGCCGAATAATATGCAATTAATTGGGTCGTTTGGCCATATGGGTCGTTTGGCCGAATGGGTCGTTTGGCCGAATGGGTCGTTTGGCCGAATGGGTCGTTTGGCCGAATGGGTCGTTTGGCCGAATGGGTCGATTGGCCGAATAGGTCGTTTGGCCGAATAGGTCGTTTGGCCGAATGGGTCGTTTGGCCGAAAGGGTCGTTTGGCCGAATGGGTCGTTTGGCCGAATGGGTAGTTTGGACGAATGTGTCATTTGGCTGAATGGGTCGTTTGGCCGAAAGGGTCATTTAGCCGAAAGGGACGTTTGGCCGAAAGGGTCGTTTGGCCAAAAGGGTCATTTGGCCGAAAGGGTCATTTAGCCGAAAGGGTCATTCAGCCGAATGGGTCATTTGGCCGAAATTTCTCTTCACACTGTAAAAAGTGAGAAGCGCGAAATGAGTAGTGAGACGTCGCACTACCAACTTCGCAGATGTCACACTTCTCACTCATTTATCACTTCTCGCTGTCAAAAGTGAGAAGCGCGAAGTGAGTAGTGAGACGTCTAACTATCCACGTCGCGCTTTTCACTTTTAACAGTGAGAAGAGAAAAATGAAGAAAAAGAAGTAAGACGTCTCACTTTCCACTTCTTTTTTCTCATTTCTCACTTCTCATTGTGAAAAGTGAGTAGTGAGACGTCTCACTACTCACTTTTCACAGTGAGAAGCGAGAAATGAGGAGTGGGAAGTGAGACATCTCACTGCTCACTTTGCGCTTCTCGCTTTTTACAGCGAGAAGTGATAAATGACGAGTGAGAAGTGAGACGTCTCACTTCTCACTCCTCATTTATCACTTCTCGCTGTCAAAAGTGAGAAGAGCAAAAGTGAGAAGGGAGACGTCTCACTTCTCACTCCTCATTTCTCGCTTCTCGATGTAAAAAGTGAGTAGTGCGAAGTGGGTAGAGAGACGTCTCACTACCCACTTCGCACTACTCACTTTTCACAGTGAGAAGCGAGAAATGAGGAGTGAGAAGTGAGACGTCTCACTTCTCACTCCTAATTTATCACTTCTCGCTTCTCGCTCACTTCTCGTTTCACATATCATATCACTTCACGATGTAAAAAGTGGGTAGTAAGACGTCTCTCTGCCCACTTTGCACTACTCACTTTTTACATCGAGAAGTGATAAATGAGGAGTGAGAAGTGAGACGTCTCTCTTTTCATTGCTAATTCTCACTTTTCAAATGAACTATTCAGCTAAATGTCCTATTCGGCCAAATGACCCTTTCGGCCGAACGACCCTTTCGACCAAATTACCCTTTTGGCAAAATGACCTTTTTGGCTAAGCAATCCTTTCGGCCAAACGACCCTTTCGGCCAAATGACCCTTTCGGCCAAATGATCCTTTCGGCTAAGTGATCCTTTCGGCCAAACGACCCTTTCGGTCAAACGACCCTTTCGGCCAAATGACCCTTTCGGCCTAATGACTTTTTCGGCCAAACGACTCTTTCAGCCAAACGACCTTTTCGGCCAAATGACCCTTTCGGCCAAATGACCCTTTCGGCCAAACGACCCATTCGGCCAAACGACCCATTCGGCAAAACGACCCATTCGGCCAAACAACCCTTTCGACTAAACGACCCTTTCGGCCAAACGACCCATTCGGCCAAACGTTCATTTCGGTCAAACGACCATTTCGGCCTAATGACCCATTCGGCCAAACGACCCTTTCGGTCTAACGACCCTTTCGGCCAAACAATCTATTCGGCCAAACGACCCATTCGGCCAAACGACCCTTTCGGCATAATGACTTTCGGCCAAATGACCCTTTCGACCAAACAACCCTTTCGGCCGAACGACCCTTTCGGCCAAATGGCTTTCGGCCAGATGGGTTTCGGCCTAATGGTCTGTTCGGCCTTGTGGCATTCGGCCAAATGGCTTTCGGCCGAATGGGTTTCGGCCAAATGACCCTTCGCACTTGCCATGATAAACACTCTCTAGGTACTCAGTGACTCCAATTACATCTCACTAATACAATCAAACACTGCTGGCATTTCGCGAAACGCACGTGGTTTTGTTTTGAGCGGGAAAATTCTGCCTATATTTTAACACGGCGGCTATCTTGACGTTTACCTTCGCAGTCGAGCCTGCGAGTGTAAGACCGCAGCAGCATTCTAGAAAAAGATAAGCGCGAAAATACAATAAGTCTCACTTGCCAATTTACGCGAGCACCACTCGTGTTCATTCAAAAAGTCATAAAAATAACTCGTACTGAGCACTTCATGCGAGTACCACTCGCGCTCTTTACGAAGATTAGCAACACTAAGTTGCACTGAGCACTTTATGCGAGCACCACTCGCGCTCATTCAAAAATTCATAACAATAACTCGTACTGAGCACTTTATGCGAGCACCACTCGCGCTCTTTACGAAGATTAGCAACACTAAGTTGCACTGAGCACTTTATGCGAGCACCACGCGCGCTCATTCAAAACATCATAACAATAAGTCGTACTGAGCACTTTATGCGAGCACCACTCGTGCTCTTTACAAAGACTAGCAACACTAAGTCGCAACACTGAGCACTTCATGCGAGCACTACTCGCGCTCATTCAAAAATTCATAACAATAACTCGTACTGAGCACTTTATGCGAGCACCACTCGCGCTCATTCAAAAATTCATAACAATAACTCGCACTGAGCACTTAATGCGAGCACCACTCGTGCTCTTTACAAAGACTAGCAACACTAAGTCGCAACACTGAGCACTTCATGCGAGCACTACTCGCGTTCATTCAAAAATTCATAACAATAACTCGTACTGAGCACTTTATGCGAGCACCACTCGCGCTCATTCAAAACATCATAACAATAAGTCGTACTGAGCACTTTATGCGAGCACCACTCGCGCTCTTTACGAAGAATAGCAACACTAAGTCGCACTGAGCACTTTATGCGAGCAACACTCGCGCTCATTATCATAACGAGAACTCGTACTCACTCACGCTTATTCAAAAATGCATAATACTAAGTCGTACTAAATACATTTTATTAATACTGGTATCAAAAATGATACCACTACCAGAAAAAGTTTCGTTTGGTAGCCATGAACAGCGCTATACGTGTGCTTGGGCCTACCTTTTCTTTTTTTTCTGGAAGTACAAGTTTGTGGGTTTGATCGAAGAATTAATTCCGTCCATTTATTTGCTTAAGTTGGTTTCAAAATAGGTGACCGACCTAAGAAAAATGTCCATGCATTAGAAAATTGTAGCATCTGTAACAAAACACTAATCTTTTTTTTTATAGTTTTCTATGCGAAAATAAAGATGTACCGCACGCCTATAAAGAAAAGTTTAACAACTGAAAAAACAATTTACATCTCATTCTTTCATCGTTTTAACTTTTTTTTTTACAGCTCTCAAATGAACCAACGATTTCAAATCACTTTTAGAGTGAAATCAGTAGTGATTCAGTCTCGTTGCAAACCCTCGAACTCCATTCTAGTTTAAATATGAGGTAAAATAGAACAAACTCACTGGCTTCTCCAGCAGGGTTTTATTCATGTTTGAAACTTGTTTCCAATAAATGAAACTACTATGCTGCTGCTAAGGAAGGCGCCGCAACGCAAAATGGATTGATCCGTACATAAAATGAAGCATACACCAAAACAATTGAAAAATAATTGAATCTTGTGATTCCTTAGTGGTTCAAATCTGCAGAAAATAACATGTCCAGTTTTAATTCATTTTCTAAAATTTTACTCACCCAATGTCCAAGTATTCGACCACATCACTTCCACTTGCACAAACAATTCAATTTCTTTATGGGTGCTCCCGCTTGCTCAATACTACTTTTTTTTAAAAGGCTGAAAATCCAGCAGGATCGCCAAATGTGGAGTTCATCCTAACTGTTGGCAAGCGGGAGCCACTTGGAACGTCTTATCGCACTGTTTGTTCACTGAATATGACGGACGACACATTCCCCGATTGCTGTGATTGCTGATGATGTGACTCTAAGTTGTGGTTCACATTAGGCCTATTTCGATGGCTACAAAGCAATTGAATATATGATTTATGTAGTAAACGGCAAGTACTGTTTCACTCCCACACAAACACGTCGAAGACGAAGTACATGATAGGAAGAGGATCAAGAGAGGTCAATGTAAGCCACCCACCACGAGTTTCTATCGGTGGTGACGAAATCGAGGTGGTTGAAGAATTCGTGTACTTGGGCTCACTGGTGACCGCTCACTGGTGACTGCACTTGGAGTTTTTGAAAGGAAAGTGTTGCGTACCATCTATGGTGGGGTGCAGATGGCGGACGGCACGTGGAGGAGGCGAATGAACCACGAGTTGCATCAGCTGTTGGGAGAACCATCCACGTTCACACCGCGAAAATCGGAAGACTGCGATGGGCCGGGCACGTAGCCAGAATGTCGGACAGTAATCCGGTGAAAATGGTTCTCGACAATGATCCGACGGAAACAAGAAGGCGAGGTGCACAGTGGGCAAAGTGGATCGATCAGGTGGAGGACGATTTGCGGACCCTCCGCAGACTGCGTGGTTGGCGAAGTGCAGCAATGGTCCGAGCTGAATGGAGAAGTCTTTTATGTGCAGCACAGGCCACTCCGGCCTTAGTCTGATAATAAATAAATAAACTAGCGCATCGCCCCCTCAGCAAATGTGGCTGGATTGCCACTATAATGCCAACGGTTGCCCCAAATGGGGGCGTACATAACTTTGTTGTAGATTGATGATGAGTAGAGTTTCCATCCCGGGACATCCCGGGACAAAAAATCCCGGGATTTAGGAAAGTTCGGGATTTCCCGATTCCCGGGATATTATTATTGAAATCCCGAAAATCCCGGGACAAAAAATTCTGTTTCATTTCCAGTTCGCAAACAGTGTAATTTTTCTTCTTATAAATGTTATTTGTTTTGAACGTGAAACCAACAAATATTTTAGTTACTAGATAAAGATTGTCGCTTCGGTTCTTTTGTTCTGCTGTCCGGAACATGTTGGGTACCAAGCTGTCAAATCGTATGGATTTTCCTTTTTTGATATTTAGCTCCCCTATCCTCGCCAGCAAAAGATGTTCCGGACAGCGACGACAGCGACAATCTTTATCCTATAGTAACTAAAATATCTTTTGTGAAACCCAACTTAGGTGATAAATTCATATCATATTTTTATACCTCCCATCAGACATGATGTTTTTTCCAAGTTCGTTTATTTGGTAGGCACAGGCACGTATACGGAGCCAAGGTTCTTTGTGATGCACAATCGATATCATCTTATTATTAAATTAGTAAGAGAGGATCAGACATGAAAATATCGGAGATAGTTAATAGAACACCTTCACAAAAACTATTAGATTCCCCTATACCACTCAATGGAGGGCTACTGACTGATACTTTTTCCAGCAGCTACAGCTCTCTATCAATTAAACGACAAGTATCTACAGTACAAGATCAGCTACATCTATTTGGCGCCTGCTTCCTACTCTGCTGTCTGTCTTCCTGAGCTTCTTGCCTCCAAAACAATTCTTGATCCAATTCATGTCCTTCCAATCGACGTTCGTACAACAAACTTTCCAGCACATGCGCAAGTACAAGTGGTCCGACCCCGATGCTCTGCCTATCTTTTTTGGTTCTTGTTGCTGACCAGCTCCTGACCAAAGCTTCGCTTGGACTCCTACTGATCAACTAACAAGCTACCGAAAGTTCGAACCTCCCACTAAATTCTGTACGGCGCTACCCATGACTTTCGCAGCCAATGCATGATCCCACGATGCCACGAGACTTATGCGCCCGATCCATGGATCCCGGACTGCGATTACGTTTCTGTGAGAATCCATCGACACTATGTTTAAGATCCGAAATCTTCTTGGACCATAATCTGTTCCAGGGTTGTTAATCGATAAATCATCGTCGTTAATTTAACGCCAACTTCGATTAACGATAACGGTTGTACAATGATGTTTCGTTGACGATAAAGTGAGCGTTGATTTAAGGTACACTGGGGGAAGTGGAAAAAGGGGGTAAGTGTAAAAATCGACTTGAAAAATTGGAATTTTCCATACTTTACAGTTTTTACCACACCATAACATTGTGCAAGAATATACTTTGATGTCCACACTAATACTATATTAAAATTTGTATAATACATACACTAACACGGTTAACGCTTGAACTGTCATTTTAGGTTTCGCGAGAATTTGATTTTTCCATTCATAAAATCACATTTTATTTGCACCAATTGTCCCTTTTTCAAGTGAATTTATATCACAGGTGACTATTACAATACAATTAAACTAATCCCATTCAATTTGTAGTGGTTATTACCATGAAAGCAAAGAATTCAAAGATTTTACACTTACCCCTAGTATCAAACACTGCGGGGGAAGTGGAAAATGTTCTGATCACGCAATTTTTTTCTTCCCTCCAGGGTTTATTTGGATAGCTGTGAATCTTAATATGTTCCTTCTTTGTTATCATTGTGATTTCAGTGGTAATTGGACTGATGTACATAAGAAAACGCCTGATCAATCCACCTATCGGTATTAATGCCTTTCACATGTTTTACATATGAAAAAAATCTATGAGAATGAAAAAAATAGCACTGGTAGGTGAATATATTCCATAATGCACATTCATTTATATTTTTGGCAAGTTTTGCAGTTGAATGCAATTTTTTGTGCGAACAAATTGGTTAAGGACAAGTGCTTAAAAATAGGAGATAATTTTGTACGTGTTTTGCGCACACACATACATACAAACACGCACACACAGACATCATCTCAATTCGTTCAACTAAGTTGATTAGTGTATAAACCTGTAAGCCCCATTTTTCCTATAAAAAGTTCATCTTTGGGGCGAATATATAGATTTTACGTACACTTAATGTTCGAGAAGGTAAAACCAGCCCTCCACTAGCTATTACGAGAATTTTTTGATGACCTATTCCGTTAAGCCAAAGAAATTATTCAACAAAAGATATTCAGAGCAATTACCGTTTTGATTTTTGTTATATGTAACTACTTATCACAATTGAAGGTCAAGGTAACATGGGTTTTCCACTTACCCCATCCCACTGGGTTAAGTGGAAAAACAACTCCTAATTTTTAAATCTTTTTCCATCAATTTCAAGCAACTAAAATGGTATGAACTACTACACAGTTGATGCAAAATTGACTGTTTTTGATAGCCCATTTTGATTGAATGCATTTAGATCATTTAAATTGGTTTTACACTAATTAGAACATGCACTATCGATTTTTCCTTTTCCACTTCCCCCAGTGTACCTTAACGTTATCGTTATCGAGTACTCGCTGATTTATCGACAATTATCGAGTTAACTGTAACGTATACTACAGTTAAAAGTACAAATATTCACAAGTTGGTTTTACAAAACCTATTTCAAGCATTGCATCACCTTCAAATATTCAGAATCGCGTTTAAATCGTGGATTAAATTGGAATTCAAGAAGATCACCGAATTTACCAATCATTGAATTTCTTACAGAGTCTTTGTTTTCCATAGTAAATAATCTGAGAATATTTTTAATGTCTTCACTGTTTAATTTAGTATGATTAACAAAACTTCTATTTTGTATATGCGAAACACCCAGTTAAACGATTATTTTTGACCAACAGTGAGGAGAAAATTCCTCAATTTAACCGAATCATACTGAATAGGGGACAAGGTTGGTTCACCAATTCATTGAGAGTATTTTTACTCGGTGCAGATACTCTATGCCTAGAATGCAGTAATGCAGGTCGCTGCATCAAATATTGTTTTAGAGCTTGAATCCCAACATGTTGCCGAGGGATCCAGCTGCTTATCCTTGCTTATCCGATAAGAAGGATTGACAAAGAAAAAGTCACCATGCGTCGGCGGTAGAAGCGTACATATATTGATGTACATCTGTCTGATTAGTTCTTATCAGAAAAACTATGCATATTCAAAACAATGCAAACAGTCCAGCCGACTTCAACCGCCAGCGAACCCTTCTTCTCGGACTCGGCGATCATATATTCCAAAAGGGTACTCTACCTTCGGAGAAAAATGTGAATATTATTTGCTTCTAGTTTTTTTTTTCGAAAGAATCGATTCAAATTAGAGTTCAAATTTGAACTCTGTATTATCTGGCCTTTCTAAAATATGAACTTTATCTCTGAACATTGAATAAAATCGTTTTTGAATAAAAAATAAGTTTTCTAAGGAAACATCGAAAAATCCCGGGATCCCGGGATTTCCCGGGATAAACGAACAAGTTTATCCCGAATCCCGGGACAACGAAAATAGCCGGGAAATGGAAACTCTAATGATGAGGCGATGACGTATTCTGGAACAGATGTCGGTTCCTCCCAGGCTTGGTGAATTCTGAAGGGAGAACGCATCAGAATGTTCCCGGAGTTGCAGTAAACATATACATAACTTTGGGATTGCCCCCAGGCAGTAGCGACGGTTTGTATCGCTGGATGCCTTAAGATGCCTGGCCTGCCTGCTGGCGTGTTGATTCATCGGTCTGGTTGCCCCTGATGGGCAGAATACAAATTTTGGAGATTGCCCGGCGATACTGACCCTCCTTTGTGCGAACGGTGACAACCCTCACGTTTCCATCTTGCCCTGGATGGATCTCGGTCACGCGTCCCAGTCGCCACTTGAGAGGTGGAATATTATCCTCTTTCAATAGAACCATAGTTCCGACGTTCAAGTTGTTTCGGTGCTTTGTCCACTTGTTGCGACTCTGAAGATTCGACAGATAGTCAGTTGACCATCGTCTCCAGATAATTTGGTTGAACCGCTGCATTATCTGCCACCTGGAGAGTCTGTTCTCCGGTAGCTACAGAAGTGTAGGCTCCGGCATCGCAATGAGCGGACGCTGCATCAGGAAGTGACCTGGAGTTAATGCTTCCAAATCTTTCGGGTCGTTGCTAAGCGGAGTCAAAGGTCTCGAATTGAGGCATGCCTCTATTTGAGCTACGATGGTGTGCATCTCATCAGGTTTCAGCATCCTTTTCATATGGCCCTTTAGCGATTTCACCGCAGCTTCCCACAAGCCGCCAAAATTGGGTGACTTGGCCGGTATGAATTTGAAAATTATCGAGTCTCTTGAGGTTTCTGCGCAAAGCTGTTCTGGAAGCTGCTGTCGCTAAAACATGCGGTCTTATTCACTCAGCTGCCTCCGTGCTCCAACGAAATTTGTCGCATTGTCGCAGTAGATTTCGATTGGCTTCCCACGTCTGGCGACGAATCTTCTCAGAGCGCCAAGTAGTGCTTCTGTAGTTAGATCCATAACTACCTCGATGTGTACGGCTTTGCACGCCATGCAAACAAACAAGCAGAGGTAACATTTCACAAGAGCGCCTTTCCTCGTTGCAGGCTGCAGTTCGAAGAGTCCACAGTAGGCAATTCCTCTGGCAGGAGCAGGCGAAACTCTCTTAATCGGCAAATCTCCCATCAGCTGCTCGTGAACCGTTAATTTCGCTTTAAGACATTTGACGCATTCATGCGTCACCCTTTTGGCCAAGTTTCTCACACTCAGTGGCCAGAATATTTCCCGTATGCAGGATATCATCAACTGAGGCCCTGCATGGAGTAGTTGGTGATGGTAGTCGATTACGATTAGCTTCGTTAAAGGATGGCGGCTATCCAGGCGCAGACACCCGCCCTCGCGAAACTGGAGCATTTCCAAGCCGGCCGCCAACGCATAGTGTCCCATCAACCATTATCGGGTTGAGGTTTCGGAGCTTCGATGTTGTTCTGACTTCATTTTTTGACGCAAGATCAGACAATTCCAGCGGAAAGCACTCCGATTGGGCGAGTTGCACCAAAACTAGTAATGCTGCTTCGTATTCGGCGGTTGTTATGATGCCGCACTTTCGCTGAAATTTGTTTCGGGGTTTGCAATTGAACGAGAACCGACGGATCCTAGCAGTTATGCGAATAGTATTCAGCAGAGTCGATCGCAACGTGAAGATTTCATTCGGAGACAGAATCTGAAGAACGGCTGACAGTAACGGTCTTTCCTCCAGGGTTACCGAATCGAATTTCTGTTCTGGAGCCAGCGTGCTTACTGGCCAATACTGTGTATCCATTTTCAACCAATCTGGACCAGTCCACCACAGGGAACTGTCCGCTATTTGAGCTGGAGTTGCTCCTCTCGATATTATATCCGCAGGATTCTCGATCCCCGGAACATGGTTCCAAGCACCAACCACCCAGGCGATCAGTGATACGCTCTCGCAGCATCACCTCCCAACCGCCGCCGGTGTTGCTATCGGTCGACCGTTCGACCCCGTAGAATAATAAAATTATTTACAGTCCACAATTAAGTGTTTTTCGGTGGAAATAAATTTCGATAGTTACCGTATCACAAACTGTAATTATTCGCGTTCCGAAAAAGTTTCCGCGGGTGCAAACGGGAAGATTCCCAACAGTCTTCTTGACTTGAAACTATCAGTGGCTCTGAAAATATACTTCCAGGATTCATTCTTTTCATATTTCTGTAAAGTGGCTATGACTCAGAAATGGGAAACAACGAGCACTGAACATTTTATCGTTTCCACTTCCATACGAGCAATTTCCATTTTAAAATTTGCGAAAAATTAAACAATCACTCCCAGGGGTAACCGACCGAGTGCTTTTGCAAACTCTGCGAGTAAAAAAAAGTCTCACTAACAACATCAAACCTGGCAATGATGACGGCCCGACCCAACAAGGATGTAGACGTAGGTAGGCTGTCTGCATGTGAAACCTTCACCAAGCGCCAAAGCCCACAGCTCCTGGGACGGGCGAGGTGTGTAGGCACTTCAGACTTCTCACGTTGCACTCTTGATAGGCGCCAGGTTTTTGTAGCTGAAAACAAATCCAACTGTTTGTGTCACAGAGCGCAAAAAAACAGAACCCAAAGCAGAAACATATCTTTTCCATAAAAGGTGCCCGAGCTGGGAGCCGGAAAAGCGTTCTCCCGAGACAGATACTCATCTGAAAAGGGAGTTTCTCGCCTCCGTAGTTCTGCTGGGCGCACACGAGCACAAAACATTTCTGGCCTGGCACGTGGCGTATGAAATCGGAGAGTGTTTGCCACTGGCTTGCACTTTTGTAGTATGAGAAGTCTGATGTGGGATTATCATCTGACGAACTTACAGAAATAATCCGAGAAATGCCAAGAAAAGGAAAAAAATATGCTTTTTGTTTGCTACCAACTTGGGTGACGGAGTTTTGTCTCAAAACAATCAAATTACGACTGTTTTCCCCTTTTTAGTATGTGGAAGATAGCACATTAATTGTCCATTTATATTTGATATAACGGTGTCCATGGTTTAGTTCGGAGTATCCGTAATCCGTTTTAAGCCAATTAAGAGCAAAGTGACTTTACAGAAGAAGATTGAAATAAGAAAAAATTCATACAAAATCTGAGATGGTGCTAAGACGTTGAGCTGAAATTCAACGCAACCGTTTCAAAACTGTATTTGCTTTAATATAGGTCGATAGATAAAGCAAAAACTGAAAAGGACTTACGAATATTGACATTCCATCCACTTTTACAACTAAAAAGCTTAAGGCGCTTGACCCGCATCTCAGGTATCGTTATTTCGTTCTGAATAATAAATGGGTCGAAGCCAAAACGAATAACCTTTTTATCGCCCTTTATGAGGTGAATTTTGTTTTCCTTGCCGTCAAATTCCTTCTCAAATGGCCATCCAAAAGTTACCCGCAGTCTCAGCGGAAGGGAAAATACGAAAAGCATCGTCTGTTGTCGGCTAGAGCCCATTCGCCCTCCTAGCCGGGTTGTAATGCTTCAACACGCTTCGGCTACCGGTGAAGAAGGGGTCGTCTGTTCCTTAATTTCGATGCCTCAATTTCGGAGTGCTCTCTCAGCCAGTGCCAACTACCAGATTGCAAAAGGAGTCAATTTCCGAGAATGAGCCATCGCATTAAGAGCCGAGCCCGAGTGCTCAGAGGACGGATCTCGAAATGGAAACGCTGCTATGCGAATATCGCACGGGCGGACGGACCGTGATTAGATGGGGCCGAATCAACATTTCAAATTATGACATCTGTTGTTGCGTCGGTCGTCCATTCCAGCCTCGAGTAACTGGAAGGATCAAAGCTAAAGAGGGATAACCAGCTCATAGCCCGGAAGGCTTTGTGTGAAAAGTTTTCCAATTTGGGTAAATCGCTTCAAAATGTGTTTGGGTTGACTAGACAGGTTAGCTGTAACCGAACCGGAGGACCAGGCCAGGCGTCATCATGCAGGTCAAATTTTTCGCTTTGCTTCGTTCTAAGATTGGATGGCGGAAACTCAGAAAATCGCTTCGAAATCGATCGACCTTGAAGAATTAGGGTAACTCACTTAGATTATATGACTCTCGATACCCAGACCCACCGAAACAGGATGGATTACAATTATCGTATATTTTCTATCGAAATCGATACCAATTCCAGTGACCCTCATAGCACACCGAAACCAGAACGAACTCTAACGAATCGACATGTTTTCTCTTCTCCCCCAGGTCATGTGCAACAGTGGCTCACTGCGGGAAATTCCCCTGGCCCACATGCCCCCGACGGTGGAAGTCCTATCACTGCAGAAGAACATCTTTCCGATAATTAAAAGCGACGCGTTCCTGGGACTGAAGGCACTCAAAAAGCTCTCGCTCGACAGGAACAACATCAGCACGATAAAACCGTTTGCCTTCCGTGGGCTTCCCCGGCTGCGGGAGCTCTCGATCCAGCACACCCCGCTGGCGACCGTGGCATCGTTTGCCTTCGCCGGGCTGCAGAACGTTTCGCAAATAACCCTTTCCCACAACAAAATTTTGCGCATCGAAGCGTACGCGTTCGCCGGATCGGCCGGCATCCTGCTGCTCAATTTGGCCGACAATCCGACGGTGCTGGTCGAGAAGAACGCATTCTCCAATTTGGGCTCGGTCGAACGGTTGACGCTGCCCTCCGGGATTCGCAACATTTCACAGGACGCGTTCAACGCGCTGGACATGGTGAGTTTATGGGCGACTTGGGGGGGTTCCGATTAGCTGCACAGATTTTTCGAGAGTGATGAATTTTTAAAATGATTTTTGGCCGTTCTTGTAACAACACAGTTGTACTAAAATGTGACACTTATTGAGTTTTTGTTCATTCATGTTGTGAATTTCTGTATGGCAAAGTTGTTTCTGGATTATCCTTTTTTTTTGGTAAAGAAATTTGGAATTTCTCTTAGAAAAAAACTCAAGAGGTGTAGGTGCACCATATTTACATTTACATTCGAATGCCTTTTCGAAGGAAAGTTGATGCGCATTCTCGTTTACGCCAGCTAAATCAATTGGAAAGACGATTCGAACGAATCGATTTCGTTCGAAAGAATCGGTTCGTCCGTGAACACGAAAAAAGGTGAAAACCGGAGTCTAGAAAACCGCGTCTACTTGAGAGACTGACCCCGCAAGTTAACTTTCCAAACGTGTTCGGGTCAATATGACCCCGCACGTTAGCTTTCATTTTAATCAAGCTTTTCGACCGATCTTCCATTATGATTACATTCCAAATGTCTCCTGATACGTAAATAATAAGAAACCAACCAAAAAGATAGATCCTGGAGTCGCTGGGGTGCCCACTAGGAACATCTAAAATGGGACATTTCAGTTTTAGCACCAAAGCTGGTCATTCGGCGGCTCGTTCCCCATGGTTTTCTATAAGGAAGCGTGGTCTGAATATAAAATGATCCATTGACGACTTTGACCGCTTCCGAGACTTACCAACTGCCCCAAGGGATCCTGTAGAAGGGGACATTTAAGTTTTAGCGCCAAAGAAGTCATTCGACGACTCTTTTTTCATGGTTTTTGATCATGAAGCGAGGAATGAACATGAAATGGGTTATTAGCGATTCTGACAACTTCCGAAACCTATGGATTGGGCCAGGTGAACTTGTAGAAGCGAACCCGTGTTAGAGGGGTTTTAGCAGCAAAACCAGCTATACGAGTGCTCGTTTCTCATGGTTTTCAATCAGGGAGCCAATCATGCATATGAAATGGACCATTGACGACTCTAAACGCTTTCAGGTTTAAGGTTGCAGTGGAGCCGGACAAAAATAGGAATGAATAAATATATATTTGATTAAGATAAAAAAAATTAAAATTCAGCTCGTCACCCTACATTTGTTCTTGGTCATTTGCTGTGATTTTTCCTATTCCTGCTCAACCGTTGGACAAAGAAACTAAGGTTTATATTTTTTCTGCGGGTGTAACTATGTTACAATATTAGACAAAATATATTCAGTTTCAGTTCGATTAATCAACCCTTTCGTCTTGAGAAAGATTGATTCAAATCAGAAGCTAGAGGATTTGAGAACTTGACAATTATTTATTTATTTATTCAGACTAAGGCCGAAGTGGTCTGTGCGGTATATAAGAGTCTTCTCCATTCGGCTCGGGAGATTTGAATGCCCACTACGAAGCGTGGGGCTCCAGGAAAAATTATGGAAGAGGAAAGACGGTGCTTGAAGTTGTAGTAGACAATGGGCTGATAGTGATCAACTCTGGGGAAGCAACGCAAATCGATCCCTCCAATGGGTCCTTAGGGACAATTGATCTAACGATAGTTTCGTCGATAGTTTCAGGACTTCATCGATCAGAGTAGTGATAACATCACTAGTGTAGCAGAATTCACAAAAATAGCTAAAACAAGTGCTCAGAAGTTCATACCGCGAGCAAGTGCGAAGTTTGGAAAGAATTTGGTTCGTTGGTGGTCTGAGGAAGTGAAGGCGAATGTGAAATACCGGAGGAAAATGTTACGAAGAGTTAAAAAATTATCCGAAGACCACCCTAACAAGAAAGAGGCAGTGAAGCAATTTCAGCTAGCAAGAAACAACTGTAGAAGAGTTTAGAAAATCGAAGAACTAAAGTTGGGAAGAGTTCGTTCAATCCTTCAATCCGGACACACCGATGACCCTAATCTGGCAGAATGTACATAGTTTAAGCGGAAAAAAGAAAGCCGTAACACCTACACTTCGACTTCAAGGGAAAATAGTGGAGGATCCCAGTGGATATCGCTGAAGCAATAGCGGACCATTTTGAAAATGTCTACGAACCTTCAGACTTGCCAATGATCGAACCTTCCGCTGAAGAAATCAAGACAGATGGTCAGATCAACCAAGATATCACTATGGACGAGCTACTGTGGGCCATCAGTCACGGAAAGGGTCAATCCGCTGGACCGGATTCCTTCGGTTACCCTATGCTACAGCATTTTTTTTTAATCTTTCGTTTATTTGGAAGGCTCATTTGCCGTGAAGTGTTACGGAGCCGAAATCAAGTTTTACAATACTTTTCTTGATTCTTAAACATAGTGTTAGTTTTGGGGAACCGAAGTCTTACATCAGAAACTTTCAAAAATTGGTGGACCAGGGACATGTACTCGAAATCAAGGCCCGACAACACTTCCCTAATAGGCTATGGTTGTTTTCCTCGGACCCGAAGATGTTCACTTAGCGCAGATCTGGGGCCACGATGCTCCTCGCACGCCCACACGACATGATCGATGTCCTGATAATCCTCGCCGCAAACACAGAGATTTCCTTCCGAGAGCCCCACTCTGAAAAAATGTGCATTTAAAGTGTAGTGATTGGACATTAGACGACACATGGTACGAATGAAGTCTCGTCCCATATTCAATTTTTTGAACCATGGACGCTTCGACACCTGCGGGCGAATTGAATACAGCGATCTACCCAACGTCCCCATTTGTCCATTTCTGTTGCCAGCTGTTCAAGGTTTCCTGACAAACTAATGTGAAAAATTCATCGAAGGTGATTTTCCGATTGTAAATATCACCTTCCATAGCGCCCACCTTAGCCAAAGAGTCCGCTTTCTCATTTCCCGGGATCGAGCAATGAGAAGGGATCCAAGCCATGGTGATTGTGTAAGACCGTTGTGATAAGGCACTCAAAGCTTTCCGTATCCCATTCAGAAGATACGCTGAGTGCTTAACCGGTTTCATTAACCGAGCAGCCTCCAAGGAACTTAGACTGTCGGTGAAGATGAAAAAGTGGTCAGGAGGTAGGGATGCTCGAGAGAATAGTGTATAGCTGCTAGCTCAGCAGTATACACGGAACAAGGCTCTTTAAGCTTAACCCTTAAATGCGCAATGTTGTTTTAAAACAACAAACCGAAAATACGTTTAATGTTAATGATTTTAATGGTTGTTTACGTTAAAAATATTTTCGACGATTTCTAAAAAAATCGCCTTGCGCCTTTAAGGGTTAAAGTAGGCGCTTTAAAAAACGTTAAAAACACCAAAACCAGTGGAGTCATCCATTTTTGACCCGTCTGTGTAAAAGCTTCTCTCCTCGCTGGCGTGCCCGTATTTGCTTGCAAATAATGGAGGTATGACCTCCGGACGAAGGAAGTCTGGTATTCCATGAACCTCCTGCTTCATGAACAGATCAAAAATTACAGAGGAACTGAAGGAGTCTAAGAAGTTAGCACGATTGGTATCTACCGAAGAAGGGCTTACCTCCAGCGTTATGTACCAGTGGTAAATACTCATGAATCGAGATTGAGGGTTTTGTTCGAGCAGCTTCTCGAAGTTGTCAATGACCAATGGATTAAGAACCTCACAGTGGATGAGGAACCGGAGCGATAATTCCGCGAAACGATCTGTCAGAGGCAGTACTCCCGCAAGTACTTCCAGGCTCATCGTATGAGTCGAATTCATACAACCTAACGCGATACGGAGACAGCGGTACTGAATCCGTTGAAGCTTCAGCATGTGTGTTTTAGCCGCGGACTGGAAGCAAAAACTGCCGTATTCGAGGACCGACAGAATGGTTGTTCGATACAACGTTATAAGATCTTCGGGATGCGCTCCCCACCATGTTCCGGTTATTGTTCGCATGAAGTTGATCCGTTTATGGCATTTTTGTGTCAGATACACAATGTGCTTCCCGAAGGTGCATTTTGAGTAGAACCAGACCCCGAGATATTTAGAAGACATGCTATGAGTGATTGTTCTTACCCATCAGTTGGAGCGGGAACTTTGCCGGCTTATGTTTTTTTGAAAAGACAACCATCTCAGTTTTCTCCGGAGAGAATTCGATACCCAGCGTAGTATCCCAAGTGGACAAATTGTCCAGAGTATCTTGCAATGGTCCTTGCAGATCAACTGAGGTTGGCCCCGAAACGGATACAACGCAGTCATCTGCAAGCTGTCTTAACGAGCAATTTTACATGAGAAACCAAATTGTGTATCTGACAAAAAACTATTCGATTCAACCCATTTGTCTAGCCGGAAGAGAATCATCTTCTCCAACAACTTCCGAAGACAGGACAGCATCGCGATGGGGCGATACGAATTATAATCCGACGCGGGTTTTCCGGGCTTCTGAATGGCTATCACCCTCACATGCCTCCAATCATCCGGAACAATGTTGCACTCCAGTAACTGGTTGAACAGGCTCAATAAGCGCCTCTTCGCGACGTCTGGGAGGTTTTTAAGCAAATTGAACCTTATTCTATCCATCCCTGGAGCGGAATTGTTACATGAAAGGAGAGCAAGTGAGAATTCAATCATCGAAAAGGGACGGTCCATATCACCCCTGTCAGCAAAAGCATCACGTAGCTTTTGCCTTACCGGTACCAAATCCGGACAAACTTTCTTTGCGAAGTCGAGTATCCACCGCGACGAGCTTTCACGATCTTCGTTTACGGACGACGCGTTGCGCATTCTTCTCCACAGAGTTTTCATTGAGGTCTCGCGCGATAAACCTTTAAACAAAAGTGCGCCAATATCCGCGCTTCTTCACTTTGACCAGCTTCTTGAACTAGATCTCGAGCGCGATGTACCGTTTGTGAAGAACGATCGAACCGTGTTTCCGAAATTCTTTGAACGCGGCGGATTTCTTGCGATAAAGTTGTGTACACTCGACATCCCACCACGGACTGTGTGGTTTCCTACGAACCGAAGCTCCTGGCACCGGTCGGCGTTGTGCCTGAAGAGCGCTGTCAAGGATCAACTGTGATAGAAACTCGTACTCTTCCCGCGGTGGAAGTGTTTCTATCGACTGTATGCCATTAATGATGGCCTCCGCATATTTTCCCCAATCGATGTGCTTTGTGAGGTCATATGAGAGGTCGATAGAAACAGATGGATTACGTCCATTGGAAATCGAGACTTCGATCGGCAAATGATCACTACCATGGGGATCTTGGACTACCTTCCAAGTACAGTCCAACGATAATGAGCTCGAACAAATGGAAAGCTCTAGACGGCTATCTCTTGCTGGAGGAGCCACTCGTGTAGCTTCTCCTGTATTCAAAATTTACATATTGAAGTCGTCGCAGAGGTCGTATATCATTGATGAACGGTTGTCGTCGTACAGTTCCCCCCAGCCTGTTCCGTGGGAGTTAAAATCTCCCAGGAGCAACCGTGGCTCGGGCATAACCGAGCAGATGTGCGAGAGATCTCTACGAGATATCGCGGTGTTTGGAGGAAGATATATCGAGGCGATACTGATGTCTTTTCCTCGAATAGTCACCTGACATGCGACAGCTTCGGTGCCTGACATCGGAGCAAGATCGACTCTATAGAAGGAGTGCTGTTTTTTGATCCCTAAAAGCACCCCTCCATATCGATTTGCCCGATCGCGGCGGATTATGTTGAAATCAGGAAAATGAAGGTTCACATCTGGTGTTTGTTTGTCAACTAAAAATTTAAAAATATCTAATTTTGGAAGAATACTTCGACAGTTCCACTGTAGAATCGAAATCATGTTACCCTTATTGACTAAGTTAGCCATCGAAGGATACAAATGACTCGAGGAGGGGCAGTTTTGAAGCCAGCTGCTTCAGGAGAGGAGTCAGAATAGGAAGAACAGTTTTGACCATGATCTTCACGGGGTCGGAAGCATCAAAAAAGTTGAGGATGAGCTCCACGATGCCAGAAAGAGTGAACATTGGAGCGCTCGTGGGCTCTTCTGCTCGCTCTCTATGCTCTCTTTCTGGCTGAGAAATCGCAAAAATTGGGGCATCTGGGATTTTAGATGTTCCCGGAAGCGGTGGAAACTCTCGATCATCCCGATGTGAAACCACAAAAGTTGAACGTTTTTGAGTATTTCCACCCGCTTGGAATTTGATCATGTTGGATTGGGGCTCACTTTGCGGTTGTTTTCTAGGCTTTTTCGAGGGTCGCTGGCTCTGTTTTATTCGCTTCCTCGTTGAGCCATTGAAAACAAAGGGAACCCCATTTCCAACCTCGGAGTCAGAGCTACCTTGATCGTCCAAAGGAAGAGACGAGTAGATGGTGTCAGAAACGAGTGGAGAAGCGGCCTTCCTCAACATTTCGGCGTAACTTCGCCGAGAACGCTGCTGAATGGACCGCTTCTGGTGGATTCGCTGCTGTATGTACGTTGGGCAAGCTTCAAGAGCATGTGGAGGGCTTTCGTTACAATAGACACATTTCGGTGCCGTCTTGCACGCGCCCTCCACATGCTTCTCTCCGCATGATCCATAGCGAGGTTTATTGACGCAGTACTGAGCGGTGTGGCCCAGCTGCTTGCAATTAACACAATTCATCACCTTCGGTACATACAGCCGAACAAGTAGACGAAGTTTGCCAATCACTACGTAGTCAGGCAGTGCGGACCCGGAAAAGGTGACGCAGAAAGAGTCAGACGGGGAATAACTCCGCTTCTCTCCCTCCTGCGACACCGAATACATTTGTTTGCAATCCAGTATCGCAACAGGAGGCAAAGAAACGTTCTTGAAACGACCGAAACCTTGTTTCAAATCGTCACATGTCATACTTCCCTCCGTCACCACCCCCGCGATCTCACACACTGCTGACGGTAAATACACCTTATATTCGAGGGTGAAAAGCTCACAGGTGGCAATCTCGTTGGCCTGTTTGCGATCACTGACCGTGACACGGAGTTTACTGGACCCAACCATGTCAATGATCGAATTTGCTAATCTGGCTGATATTCAAACGTTTGCTTTTGGGTCGGAAGAAAACAACATACGGCCCACTAGAGTCGTGAGGGTAGACCTTGGGACGTGGGCTCGTAAGGGAAATTTTAGCGTTGCAGGAGTCCATTTCGTTTTGGTTAGGAACAACCGAATGCAACGAATGATTAGACATGGAATACGAAGTACCCCCGCCATCTTCGGCTACGCGCATTGCGGACATGAAATGCGCCGCTGCAGCGAGGCACAATCTATTTTAAAACTAAACAATTATCACAAAACAGAAAAAAAACACACACACACAAACAAAATAATTATTTGGAACAGTGGGGAAGACGAGTAAAAAGGAAAGAAAAAAACTGTTCCAATAAGATGGTGAAAAGAGGGGAACAATGAGAGGGAGCTCAAGTCAGGACCGGATTTAGCCGGAAGGGGGCCCCGGGGCCGACGGTATGTGGGGGCCCCAAAATGTACAAAAAAGGTTGGTTTTGGTACATAAGATTTGTGGGGGCCCGGGGCCACGCCCCCCCCGGCCCCCCCATAAATCCGGCCCTGGCTCAAGTAAATACTTGCGTTCACACTGCTGTGTCACCGGCTAACAGATCTGGCAGCACGCACTGGGTGGATGGACACTCGCCGGTGGTGGAGCGGTCGAAGCGAATCACGCTATTGTTGGTGTTCTAGCCGCACACAACACTGCAACTGGGTAGATGGATGGTGGCAGGAGGGCAGCGCGCGTCTGTGTTGGTGGAGACGCACGATGGATGATGACTGTCGGCGTGGGACGATGATGCCTGCGCCTGCGATGGACGCCGAAGAAACTGCAAAGTTTTGCGTAGTCTTGCAAAACCATGGCTACTACGAAATGGCTACTTAACTGCTTTAGCCAAGCACCACTTCCACTCAAGCACTATGCTTCAAAACACTTTCGGGAAAAAACCGCTACCTGTACTTCAGGAAAAAAAAAAAAAAACGAATGAGAAGCAGACCGTACGCGGACTTAAAACCGTCTCGCACGGATGCTCGACGTGGAATGTGATGCTACAGCATCTTCCGCTCAAGACAAAAGCAGTTTTCCTAAAACTGATTAACGAGATCTGGGAGTCTGGAAAAATTCCGGAGAGTTGGAAAGAAGGTACCGTTATACCTATCCCTAAGCCAGGAAAAGATCCTAAAGTGCTAGGAAATCATCGTCCAATTGATTCTAAATGGAGACTTCATCCCAACGGTAAACAGCCTCGTAGTCTTAGGTGTTACAATCGACCATAACTTTGACTTCAAACAACATGCCAGAAATGTCAAGAAGGCCTGTACAAATCGAATCAATTGACTCCGCATCATCGGTCATCGAATGGTGGGCGGATCTAGAAAGACGATTATGCACATAGCAAAAGCTACCGTGATACCCAAGATATTCCATGGATGGGGCCTGGTCAGTAGAGGAAAAAACCGGGTTGAAAAAATACTGGAACCAATATATAACGACATGATCCGTATTTGTTCCGGAGCATTCAAAACCAGTCCCGTAGCGGCTTTATACGCTGAATCTGGAGAGCTACCATTCGGACATTTGGCATGTCAGAAACTGGTGGCAAACTAGAGGAGAAGAAAGTATTGTCAAATTAAGGAGGTGAATGGCCGATTACCGAACGATCGAAGAAAAAGCTTGAGGAGAATACCGGGGATAAACTTCCACCGGTAGCAGAATTCCCCCTTTAGCTGAGGAGCGGTTGGGCATCAAAAGAGATCCCAATTGATTGGACGGTTAAAAATAACTTCAAAGTTGGAGAAGGAAGTAGCAAAGCCAAAGCGCTATACAGAGAACTGGAGCAAAGGAAATATGCGGGTTTCAAATATTTATTTACGGATGGCTCAGTGGATGTAAAGGAGCAAGTCGGATATGGTATCTGGGACGGAAATTGCGGGAAAAGCTATAATTTGCCAAAGGGTTGCACCATCTTTTCTGCAGAAGCGAAAGCATTGTATATCGCACTTCAAGCTATCAAAACTGGAGAAAAAGCGGTAATCTTCTCGGACTCCGCCAGTTGCATATCAGCCATAGAATCTAAACTTACACCCATGGATTAGAGCAACACAAATGGAAATTGAGAAAAAGCAAGTCGGGATCTGTTGGATTCCGGGACACTCGGGTATACCTGGCAATGAAAAGGCGGACACACGGGCTAATATGGGAAGAATTGTTGAAACGACGGAGATGGAGTTTCCTGCAGTAGATCGCATCTCATGGAGCAGGAAAGTTTTGGAGGACGGGTGGAAGAATAGCTGGTACAAGGAGCGTGATGTACGTCTGAGGAGGGTTAAACCTTCGACAGCTGAATGGCCAGACCGGAAATCCAGACTAGAGCAAGTGCTCTTAACACGTTTGCGAATAGGCCATACTAAGGCCACCCATGAGTGGATGCTAGAGAAAGGAGAGAGTCCCAAATGTCAATTTTGTGGAACAGCACTATCTGTCGAGCATATGCTCTTTGAATATCTGGAATACGAGAACATCAGGAGACAGTTACAGATGGAGGGTAACACCTGCCAAGTTCTGTGCTACGAGAATCTGAATACAATAATATAAAGGGAGGAGAACAGTCGGAAAAAAAAATGAGATGGGAACAGTCTTGAGCATGAGCATGAGCATGATTGACCGCCCATGGTTGCTACTCCGTTATTGCCAGGCCAGCTGTAATTACACCGAGAACCAACAGATGGTGTTTGGGACTAACATCACCCTCAATGTGTAAGAACTGGTGACCCAAAATTAAGCAATACCAGCGCCGGCCGTGTCCGAATGCAGGTCAATTAGGGAATGGGTAGGAAATGTTGACGTGATACCCGCTTTGATAGAAGCCGACGAGTCATCTGCACTTCCACGAGAAATCACCGGGATGTTGGATATATGGGGTAGGGAGTGTAGTAGGGTTCGTTTTGGTAAACGACATGCGGGGTGTTACGTGTAGTTTGATCGAAATTAAACAAAAAAAAACTCATTCGAACGCGCATTAGTTAATTGAGTTACCGTCCGCACCACGCAGAACATAATATTTCGATGATCGCACGATCGTTCTGCGTGTTAGAAGAAACCCGATTGGACGCGCACTATTCTTTTAATTGTTATTTACTAACTTGCACTACGCAGAGCAAAATATTTCGAATATCGTGCGATCGTTCTGCGTGTTTGAGATCGAGAAAACTGGAAACATGATCAAATGCGCACTCCTTCCACTAGAAATCACTAAAATGATGGATATATGGAATTGGGAGTGTAGCAGGGTTCGTTTTGGTACACGGTATGCCGGGTGTATCGTATAAATCGAAACTGAATTTGAACGCTATCAAACGCGCACCTATTACTTTGATTTCCGAACGACTCTATGAAGATAAACAAAATGACTCGGACTTCAAGAACATTCTGCGCGCCTCATGAAAACACGATTGAACGCGCACTAATTATTTTGTTTTCTGACCGACTGCATGGAGCAAAACTGCATGGAACATTCAGCGAAAATTTTCCGTGCCTTCCTAAAACAAGTACATGTAATTCAAATATACAATATGACATAAGGGATCCATCACAACTTTAGGGAAGACACTTATCTATATGTACGTTATTGTATTGTTCGATCCTTATAATTTTATTATGTTCCAGTTGAACTTTTAACATTGTCATAATGCACGTTTGCAATCTTTTGACATAATAGCAATGATGCAATACGACTCTAAAATACATATGTGTGCGTAATAGATTACATAACATATAGAGAAGTGTGTAATAGCATATCGCGTAGAACAAAAATTGTGTGAAAAAATGCGTACGTACAATGCTTAATTGTAAAAATAAGCGGTAACCTAGCGAGGGATTTGACGTAACTGCGAGAAGTAGAGCTCGTAAATAAGTGAGTGCGACAGTGGGCTTTGATGAACTTTTATGAAAAATGTCTTCATGAAACTAGGTTTTGGCGAATCCTGCTTGTTATTCTTTCCTCGATGGTCCACTGATCACCCGAAACTTTTAAGTTCGCAATGGCCTGATCCACGGAAATATCGGTTTATCTTGATTCAAATGTGCCTTTTATTCTTTAGCCCGAGGCCGTGACCTTATATTCACTTAACTCGGATTTATGACTTTCATTAAATAACGTAAACTAAGAAATGGGCACTGATTTTTTTACAATTTGACAGGACGTAAAAATCACTTGTGTTGTCAAAAATGAATTCAAAATATAAAGAAAATTTCGATTCAACTTTAATAATCCATTGGATCTTAGTGAAGATCATATTGAATAATCCAATAATTTGTAATAGAGAATATAGATCGAAACGTTATAATACAAATCTCGCTTAACTTTTTAAAAGGACCTAAGTAACATTTTTTTCAAGAAATAATTTGAGTACTGCAATCAAAAGCTTTCATGTTGTTCGGTTGATTGCGCTATTCAAATTAATTCATGTTAAAAATGTTACTTAGGTCCTTTTGAAAAGTTAAGCGAGAAATGTAATATAATGATTGTAATGTATTGAAAATAAGACGGTGGCAACATAGTTACAAGATGAACCAGTCTCGGGCTGATATTCTTGCTAATGAAGATCAAAAAAATTTGTTAGCAACCGAGTTTTCTTCTCATTAAAGCATTCAATACTTAATGAGTTTGAAATAAACGATTTCGATATTCACTCATCATCAGCAAGTACTTAGGCTAAGAGAAAACATTATCAAAATAGAATGGAATCGCGTTTAAACAAATTAAAATTTGAAATTTATGGAAAATAGAAAGTATTTTATTATTTCGTTCATTTCATTATGAAATCTGTGATGTACTAATAACACATTTTTTAAACACTCTGAATTCTAGAGTCATATAACAGAGAGACTGATAAAAACAGCCCAAGTAATCAATAAGTCGTATATCTCGCAGATCGGCCATATAGTGGGGCTTTAATTCATATAAGTTTTAAAATAGCCATATATTGGACCTATATGGCAGCTTGCCGTAATACAGTGGTAATGGTTGCTTAGGAGTAGATTTTCATTTTAATATTGCAAATTTAAAAGCAGACCATGAAGTGATGGAGTATCAATGAAACTTTCTGTGTGCAATTTACGCAAGCTAAAAAAATCTATAGAACTTGTTATAGAAGATATTATGTTATAGAAAATTTAAATAGTTTACCTTGGATGCTGAAATTTAACCTAGGAGTTGATATGAAGTGAAAAAGATTTGATCTCACCAAAACAGCAAATTGGAAGACTTCTTAGGATCAGTAACGAAGAAATGTAAATGCCCATCGATGAATATTTCACGGTGGCCAATTGAACGTGAACCCATGAATCGTGCAAGGATCAACTTCTGTACTTCCATGAAGATGACTCTGCTGACTCTTTTAACTCTTGACACACGGATGTCTGAATGTCTTGCTGCACGGCGATGCCGGCCATTGATAAAACTTTGCATCGCGACACTTTGATTTGGCTAACTTGTTCTCACTCAGCACTTTGCTTAGCTACATGATGTGATGTATGATGACTTTTAGAAGTAACTTTCAGCAGCACTTTCCTTTCGAAAACTCCGAGTGTGCGTTGGTCCTCCACGAGCATCGTCCAGGTCTCGTGTCCGTAGAGGATTACCGGTCTAATGAGCGTTTTGTAGATTGTCAGTTTGGTACGGCGGCGAACTCTATTCTAACGGAGCGTCCTGCGGAGTCCAAAGTATGTACGATTTCCAGCCACTATGCGTCTCCGAATTTCTCTGCTGGTATCATTTTCGGCAGTCACCAGTGAGCCCAAGTACACAAATTCTTCTACCACCTCGATTTCGTCACCACCGATGCCAACTCGCGGTGGATGGCTCACATTGTCTTCTCTTGAACCTCTTCCTATCATGTACTTCGTCTTCGACGTGTTGATGACTAGTCCGATCCGCTTGGCTTCCCTCTTCAGTCTGATGTAGGCTTCCTCCATCTTCTCAAAGTTACGTGCCATAATATCTATGTCGTCGGTGAAGCCAAATAGCTGGACGGACTTATTGAAAATTGTTCCACTCGTGTTAAGCCCTGCTCTTCGTATTACCCCTTCCAAAGCGATGTTGAATAGCAGACACGAAAGACCATTACCTTGCCGTAACCCTCTGCGGGTTTCGAAGGGACTCGAAAATGTCCCTGAAACTCGAATTACGCACATCACCCGATCCATCGTCGCTTTGATGAACAGTTTTAGTTTATCCGGAAAACCGTGTTCGTGCATTAGCTGCCATAGCTGGTCCCGATCGGTTGTATCATATGCGGCTTTGAAGTCGATGAATAGATTATGTGTGGGCACGTTGTATTCGCGGCATTTCTGCAGTACTTGGCGAATGGCGATCACCTGCTCCGTGGTGTGCCTCACGAACTCCCTTGCAATTGGCGCTAGTCGACAGCATAAAATTTGGGAGAGTACCTTGTAGGTGGCGTTCAGCAATGCCATTGCACGGTAGTTGCTACAATCCAGCTTATCGCCCTATTTGTAGATGGGATACACGACATCTTCCATCCACTCCTGCGGCAAAAAATCCTCCTCCCAAATCTTGGTAATGACCCAGTGCAACGCTCTACCCACCGTGTTTAAATAGCTCTCCTGGTAGTTGGTCAACCCCAGGGGCTTTGTTGTTCTTCAGCCGGCCAATCTCCTCCTGGATTTCCTGGAGATCCGGAGCCGGTAGAATTATGTCCTGCGCGTGTTCCCCCAGGTCCATCACCATACCGCCATCTTCGTCTGCCACATCGCCATTCAGGTGCTCTTCGTAGTGATTTGGATCACCTCACGCTCGTTCGTAAGAAGGTTCCCGTTTATGTCCTTACACATATCAGGCTGTGGCACGTGGAGAACTTGACAATACACCTGTGAATTGAATGTTTGCTAATTCACTTTAGAGGAAGGAGGTTTTTGGATTGGATTAGTTAATTTTTGAGTATTTTGGAGGGTTCCGTTTGGGTGGAACATTGTGGTTGGATAGGTCGGACTCGCTTTTGATTACTTCCGCATGTATGATGGACTCGCCCTGAGTCTCGCCGGGCATACAAATATTGCTGGTTCACAAGCCAACAATTTAATTGTCTGCTTGGCGCTTAAGTGAAGTCAGTCGAAGGAAACCAGAATTGAATCAAATAGATGTTGAACCGTTTCATTTGGCGCCCAACGTGGGGTAATTTGAGAAAATATGGCTTGCGAACAAATTATAGGATATTGAAATTGAATTGGAGTATACATTGTGCTTGCGAGTGCATTTGGGCTAAGACTATTGAAAATAGAATTGTATTCATATTTGATTTTGCTAAATTATTTTCGGAACTCGTAATTTACACTGCCAAAAATATCAATATAAGATATATGTGTCGCCGTTATAAATTTTTGCAATAGCTCCACCCTAATATAATCGATATAGAACCACACATAAATTAAATAATTGCTAATTCGAGACCACACATAAAGTTTATTTGGATATATATTTTATTAGTAGTTCGCGTGGATAATGATTATGTGTGCGCTGATATACATCATAAGTTAAATCTATGGATTTTTGCCAATAAATATGTGTGGATTTTTAGGAGTGTAGGATTAGTACTTAGTACTTACGTTGGGTTTTTGGTTGAAATCGTCGAATTGGGATACGTTAGAAATTCGCTGGAATAATTTATCTATCGTTATGCATTCGGTTCAATTAATCGGTCATACCTAAAATAATAATCTAGTATAAGTAAATCGGATTTTTGGATTGAGTTTGATTTATATTTATAGCCAAAATGGCTCACGCTTCTAGCCCTGTACGATCCCCCCCCCCCACAAGCCATCTGCGAATTGTAGGGCTTGCCTAGGATGTGGTGGGGTTTGACAGTGGGCCCTGTTAAATTCCTATAAAACACTACATGTAGGTATCCGCAAGTAGGCCCTACCAAAGCGACCGTGTGCCGCTCAAAGCGCACAAGCCCAAGTCCTGGTGTTAGGTGGGACGCTAAACAGCCCTGACACGACGGCCCTCCGGCGAGACAGGAGGTTTGCGCAGGCCCAATAAGCCGCCTGGAAATCCATTAATTACGAACAATATAAGAGATAATGCGACTCGATATAATCGGCAAAGACCTAGGCAACGAATAAAGGATCACGATTGGAAGCTTGGAACATGGAATTGTAAGTCGCTAGGCTTCGCAGGTTGCGACAGGATGATCTTCGATAAATTACATCCCCGCAACTTCGACGTCGTGGCGCTGCAGGAGATTTGCTGGACAGCAGTCTTCACGAAAACATGAGCGGTGCTGAGCTTGAGTGCAGTTTTTGCAAGTTCATGTTCATCCCGAGCGCGCGTTCTCCTTCAAGCTCGTGTTCACCACCAGCATCGAACATGGGTGCGAAAAATGAACGCGGTGCGGCTCAGCTCAGGCTCGAGCTCAAGTTCAAAATTTGGGCTGTGTGCTCAGGCTGTGTGCTCAGACTGTATGCTTAGGCTGATAACTGAGGCTGTGAGAATAGGTTTTGGGCCGAGCGCGATGCTTTACGATTATGCGGCACGTTTCGAATTCGCCATAGTTGAGCGGCATAGCAAAAAAAAGATGAATCGGAGTTGGTAGATGAAAACAAGTTGTGCTTTCAGCATTTGCATTTGCGTGGGTCAAAACGGGAAAACAGTCAAAACGTTCGCAAAAGTACCCATTCTGCTCAGCCCTTTAGTATGTGAAAAGCAAGCGTGTTATGTTTTATTGTTGAAAATAATTCAAGACGTGAAGCAAACTAACCTTAACATGTAAATTTAGCGTGTTAGCAAAGATGGTACATAACAATATTGTTTCTATCCAGCTTCATTAAAAGAATGAAACTCAATTGGGGAAACAAATGAAATATAAAATCTACCTAAAAAAAACAAAAACATAAAAAGTGTACAATAAACGGAATAGTTAATTGATTGCCTGTATCATGTTTGGGTCCAGTCTAGAGTGTTTTCGTGAGGGAAACATTTTCGACGCCCTGGGCTATACTATGCCCTGGGCTATACTATCATTGTGTTTACGACGCCCTGGGCTATACTATCATTGTGTTTGCTACATAAGGGTCTGTTCACAAATTACGTAACGCTTTTGGGGGGAGGGGGAGGTCCAACTTGCGTTATACTTTGTTACACCAAAAGGTGGGGGAGGGGGTTGGTACTACCTAATGTTACGCATAACGCGAATAATTATTTATTTTGAATGCTTTTTTAATCACTGATTGAAGTAGGTATTATTGCCTACATGTTTTGATCAAGACGATGAATACGCAACCTATCCTCTTCACTATCATACTAGCCATAATTGGCCCATGCTAGTCTTTCTGGTTTTTAGTTTTTATCTCAAAGCCGGCTATGATATGTCTATCGTTATCGTATAAGTCATTAGCGAAATCAAGCACATAGTGAGACTGATATGCGTAAAAACACCAAGCGAATATTGCGAATCCGCCAAACTGTTTGATAGGTCATGATCACAAATTCTGTTGTTGTTTCTACTAGTTGTGTTTTTAATATTCTTGATTTTTGATCATGTGCCGTTCCTATTCTAACAGTGTTCAAAAAATACTTAAACCCACACAGAAGGAAAAAAAATCTGCCTTTACTATTTTCATAGTTACGCGTTATACGGGGGAGGGAGGGGGTATCGAAAATGTTACTTTTTGTTACGAGGGGGAGGGAGGGGGTCAAAAACTCGGACTTTTGCGTTACGTAATTTGTGAACAGACCCTAAGATACACAAAACACATGTATACAATGGCAGGCATAGAAAAACCTCAATTATAACGGTTTGCTTTCAATGCTAATAGGGAACACTTAGTTCAAAACAAGTCAAGTTGCAGTTGAAATGTTGACCCATTGAAGAAGGAAATGTTTCGATATTTTAAACTGTATGTCAACTTGGGGGCCCTCCTTAGCCGTGCGGTATGACGCGCGGGTACAAAGCAAGACCATGCTGAGGGTGGCTGGGTTCGATTCCCGGTGCCGGTCTAGACAATTTTCGGATTGGAAATTGTCTCGACTTCCCTGGGCATGAAAGTATCGTCGTGCTAGCCTCATGATATACGAATGCAAAAATAGTAACCTGGCTTAGAAACCTCGCAGTTAATAACTGTGGAAGTGCTTAATGAACACTAAGCTGCGAGGCGGCTCTGCCCCAGTGTGGGGATGTAATGCCAATAAGAAGAAGAAGAAGAAGAAGAAGAAGATATCAACTTATTTTGTTTTCCACAAACCCTCAAATTGTGTTGAACATATAAAATTGTTTTTTTTTTCTACAGTAGGTAGATACATCGTAAAGTACGTGAGTTAAAATTTATGCATTAGTTGTCCAATAATTCCATTTCACATGGAGGCTTATATAATCGTGAATTGAATACTTCTGATTGTTGATTATTGCATTGCCAAAATATGTACACACATTTCCATCCCAAGTAGAGAGAAATCCCTCAGTGCCGGACAACATAGTCACATTACGTAAAATTCTATAAATTTCGGGTTCTGCGACAGGTACCCTGCATATACAAAATATACGATCCATATTTGATTATTTGAACATGATTTCCGATGATGTACTTTGATAACGACTGAAGGTAAACAAATCTCGGATTACAAAACCGTTCTCCAATATAGTAAACTTTAGCGGCATTTTAAAATATAACTCCGTTCCAACGCGCTTGAATCAAATAGGGTTACTGCTCCTGGACTTCATCTCATAGCTCCGATATTGGTCCTACGAAAAACAAAGCAACGAAAAGGTATTTGACTTGTTTATTATTTTTGTGATTTTTTTCAGCAGTGAGCATGCATGTTAGCAAAAAGAAGGAACGAAATTGGTGCCGTATTTTTTTGTTTCGCGATGAGATGAATATATGTACAGTGAGATTGAAAACGGAACAGTTCCCCTACAATGAGGCCGGTCTTTATGAGGGGAATACGTTCCACGTACAACCGCGTAAAAAAACTTTGTAAACAAATTCCCGTAGAAAAACGGCGTAAATGTTGAATTCCGCCTAAAAAATCGCGTGATTCATGAAGTCCATTTAAAAAGTGACCCCAGTATACACATTCATAAGACAATTTTTCACTTGTGTAGAGATAGAGTCAGTGCAAGTAGTGCGACTTTTAAACGAAATTATATAAAACCTAAAGTTCCAACCTTTTTCAAAGTCGAATAAGTAGCGTAAATAAAATATTTTATAAAATCTGCACAGGGAAGCAACCGAAAGAATTTTTGAAACTCTTCTCAACAAGTCTAAAGGATATTCAATTAAAAATGGTTATAAGTACGGGGATGGACTTTTCTTATGCTTATGTTTTTCGTAGAATGTCCTCTTACTCTGCCATTGAGGATATTTCAAATATCTACGCGCATAATAAGATGATAAATAAGTTCCTTTTCACTTTTACGAACAAAGTATCATTGAACCATTGAAATTCAATTATATTAAAACTAGAGTTTCAACACCAAAATGCTAAGCCAATCCAACCAAGCAATGTCTGTTGATTGTAACCGATGTTTTGTACCGTGCTCAAAGCGGCGCTCACAGCCGCGTTGAAAACATCAATGTTCGAGCGCCGCTGTGAGTGTGGTGCAAAACATGAGCATCCAGCCTACGCTCGGGTTCATGTTCATTTTTACGAGTGCACGTTCGAGCCCGAAGCGAATGTTCATTCGAGTGCGGCAGCACGGAAAAACATTTGCGCGGGGCTGCACCTTGAAGACTGCTGGACAGGACAGAAAGTGTGGAATAGCGGGCATCGGGCGGCTACCTTCTACCAAAGCTGTGGCATCAGCAACGAGCTGGGAATCGGCTTGATAGTGCTGGGTAAGATGCGCCAACGTGTGATTGGGTGGCAGCCAATCAACGCAAGGATGTGCAAGCTGAGGATAAAATGCCGTTTCTTCAACTATAGCATCATCACTGCCCACACGAAGGTAGACCCGACGACGAGAAAGAAGCGTTTTACGCACAGCTGGAGCAGACATACGATGGATGCCCACTGCGGGACATCAAAATCGTCATCGACGACATGAACGCACAGGTAAGAAGGGAGAAAATGTATAGAACGGTCATCTGCACATCGGATAGTCTGCATACCGTATCGAATGACAACAGCCAACGATACATAAACTTCGCAGCCTCCCGCGGAATGGTAGTCCGAAGCACCTTCTTTCCCCGCAAAAATATCCATAAGGCCACATGGAGATCACCTAACCAAGAAACAGAAAACCAAATCTACCACGTTCTAATCGACGGTAAATTCTTCTCCGATATCATGAACGTCCGCACTTACCACAGTGCGAATATTGAATCCGACCACTACCTCGTTGCAGTATGCCTGCGCTCAAAACTCTCGACGGTGTACAACATGCGTCGAAGTTGAACGCCGCGGCTTAACATTGGGCGGCTACAAGACGGTAGACTAGCGCAAGGATACGCGCAGCAGCTGGAAGTGGCACTCTCAACGGAAGAGCAGCTAGGCGCAACGTCTCTTGAAGCTGGCTGGAGAGATATTCGATCCGCCATTGGTAGCACCGCAACCACTGCACTTGGCACGGTGCCCCCGGATCAGAGAAACGACTGGTATGACGGCGAATGTGAGCAGTTAATAGAAGAGAAGAATGCAACATGGGCGAGATTGCTGCAACACCGCACGAGGGCACGATTTAAACAGGCGCGGAACAGACAAAACTCGATTTTCCAGAGGAAAAAGCGTCAGCAGGAAGATCGAGACCGTGAAGAAACGGAGCAACTGTACCGCACTAATAACACACGAAAGTTCTATGAGAAGTTGAACCGTTCACGTAAGGGCCACGTGCCGCTGCCTGATATGTGTAAGGACATAAACGGGAACCTTCTTACGAACGAGCGTGAGGTGATCCAAAGGTGGCGGCAGCACTACGAAGAACACCTGAATGGCGATGTAGCAGACGAAAATGGCGGTATGGTGATGGACCAGAACGCGCGCAGGACATAATTTTACCGGCTCCGGATCTCCAGGAAATCCAATTGACCAACTACCAGGAGAGCAATTTAAACACGGTGGTGAGGCACTGGCTAGAGCGCTGCACTGGGTCATTACCAAGATTTGGGAGGAGGAAGTTTTGCCGCAGGAGTGGATGGAAGGTGTCGTGTGTCCTATCTACAAAATGGGCGATAAGCTGGATTGTAGCAACTACCACGCAATCGCATTGCTGAACGCCACCTACAAGGCACTCTCCCAAATTGTATGCCGCCGACTAGCACCAATTGCAAGGGAGTTCGTGGGGAAATACCAGGCGGGTTTTATGGGCGAACGCTCCACCACGTACTAGGTGTTCGCCATTCGTCAAGTACTGCAGAAATGCCGCGAATTCAACGTGCCCACACATCATTCATTCATCGGCTTCAAAGCCGTATATGATACAATCGATCGGGAACAGCTATGGCAGCTAATGCACAAACACGCATTTCCGGATAAACTGATACGGTTGATCAAGGCGACGATGGATCGGGTGATGTGCGTATTTTGAGTTTCAGGGTTTCTCTTCGAAACCCGCAGAGGATTACGGCAAGGCAATAGTCTTTCGTGTTTGCTATTCAACATCGCTTTGGAAGGGGTAATACGAAGAGCAGGGATTCACAATTTAGCAAAAAAGTTAATTTTAGGAAATGACTTCTGGAAGGTTTTTCAAAATAACTCCAGCTGTAGAGAGAAATGGAAATCTTACACGACTGGAAACAAATTCTATCGGTGTCGAGCGATAAGGCATAAATTGTGTCGTTCAATATTTTGCGGAAGAAAATGTTGAGATCAATCTAGTTCTGTGTGTAGAACAATCCACTGACATCATTACACCAATTCGAATGGAGGAAGATACGAGTCTAGATTTGCCGTCAATTGAAACTCCCAAGAACAGCGAGCTAACCTGTATCAAAACCGAACATGACCTTACTGAGAGTCAAAGACGTGAACTCTTGGAAATTGTGAGTCATCTACTGATGGGCAGCTTGGACGAACAACAGTTCTGCAGCACAAAATTGAAATTCTGGAAGGGGAAAAACCGAAGAGACCGCCACGGTATCGTTGGTCTCCGGCGATTGAAAAAGAAATGCAAAGGGAAATATACCGGGAAATATTCCTGGTGGAAATCTAGGAAGAATTTCTGGAGTTTCTGGAGGATTTCTTGGAGAAACTTCCGGAGGTATAGCTGGAAGAACATCCGGATGAACTGCAGAAGGAACTTGAGGAGAAATTGCTGGAAGAACTTTTGGAGGCATTACTGGAGGAACTTCCAGATGAATTGCTGGATGATCTTTCGAAGGAATTCCTGGAGCACGTTCCGGAGGAATTCCTGGAGGAACTTCCGGATGAATTGCTGGATGATTTTTCGAAGGAATTCCTGGAGGAATTCCCGTAGTAATTCTTGGAGGAACATTCGGAGGTACTTCTGGAGGAACTTTGCAAGAATTTGCTGGACGAACTTTCGGAGCAATTGCTGGAGGAACTTCCAAAGAAATTCCTGGAGGAACTTCCGGAGGAACTTCCGGAGGAATTCCTGGAACCAGATTTACGGAGGAATTCCTGGAGGAAATTTCGGAGGAATTGCTAGAGGAACTTCCGGAGGAATTTCTGGAGAAACTTCCAGAGGAATTGCTGGAGGAACTTTTGGAGGAATTGCTGGAAGAACTTCCGGAGCAATTTATGGAGGAACTCACGGGGAAGTTCCTGAAGAAACTTTCGGAGGAAGAATTTGCTGGGCGAACTTTCGGAGCAATTGCTGGAGGAACTTCCAAAGAAATTCCTGGAGGAACTTCCAGAGAAATTCCTGGAACCAGATTTACGGAGGAAATTTTGGAGGAATTGCTAGAGGAACTTCCGGAAGAATTCCTGGAGAACTTACTAGAAGCTTCCGCAAAATATTTTATGCGTGAAATTATTCACGCCGAACCACACCGCCACGCTGCCCTCGCCGATCACCAACGGCGTGACGCCGCCACTGGCTTAAAACGATCTATCGCACTGCCGTTGATAAAATACAAATCGGCGCACTGGTCTACAGAAAACATCCTAGAACGGACCGGAAATCGAACTTACCACTCTGGATTGGCAATCCTACGCCTTTGCTCGCAAGATTTCTGGACCCCATTGGTTGCTATTGGCTTTGTATTGTGCTCAGTTGACTTGGTAGACCAATTGGCCTCAACTCCATATTGGTTTGGAGACCTAAATAGTAAAGCATGTGGATGGTTTCAAAGGGCCTGTATGGACACCATGGGTTTCTATTCCCTTTATTCCAAACTCAGTTGACTTGTAAGATCATTTGGATTTAATTTTAAGAGATGAGCCAGCCTAGGGCTGAAAACCTCTCAAATAAAGACAAAAAAAAACAAAATAATTTGACCCAGTTGACTGAACTCAAGAATGATTTGAAGTACTTAAAACATCCAGATTGAACATATCTGAATCGTAAATCATGCGCATGGCTTGGAGAACTCAGAATATCTGGTTTGGACATATCCAAATCGTGAATCATGCACACGGGATCTACGGAATGGTTGCTATTGGCATGCGTTGATCAGTTGACATTGTAGATCAATTGGTCTGAACTCAAGAATGGTTTGTAAAACTTAGAACATCCGGTTCGGACATATCAAGATATTAAATTATGCGCATTGCCTCTCAGGGCCTATATGGGCACCATGGGCTGCTATTGATTTCGTACCAAGCGTAATTGAACTGGTAGACCAAGGCTGAAATCCAGAATGGTTTGGTGAACCTAGTACATCTGTAGAAATATTATCAGCATCCATTATTCATCATCTCTGAAATTGTATTGGGTTGAGAAAAACAGCAATACAATCGTTCATGCGCGATATTCTTGTGCAGTACCTATACGTCCATATAAAATTGGCCATCTGGTTCTTCCTTAGACGATTAACCGATCAGGGGTCAGTTTCGGAAAGTAAGCCTCACATGGTACGTATGGTCGGTAGTGTTAGAATGACTGAAGTCTGGTGAGGCCTAGCAGGAGTGTCGGGTGGCGGATACCTCTGCGGCACCTCAGAATTTGGCGACACGAAAGTCTTGCTATGCCTGGTAGGAGTGTCGGGGGGTTCATGCTTCTGCGGCACCTCAGAAATTGGAGACGTGTAAGGTAAGGCTTAGGCAGTAGTGTGATCCGGCTGCCAGTGACGGATTCAGTGAATTCTTGCCAGGCCTGGCAGGAGTGTTGAAGGCAGATACTTCGGCATCTTAGAATTAGGGGACACGAAAGTCTCACTATGCCTGGCAGGAGTGTTGGGGGTTGATGCTTCTGCGGCACATCAGAAATATGATACATGAAAGGGTCTGCCTCGTATCTGAGGTAGGAGCGGCATAGGAGCCACCAACCTAGGGTCGCCTCCGGCTTGGTAGACAAGTGGTGCCACCCTGTTGCAGAACGTTGTGAACACCAAACTGAATGAGGGCTGTCTATGTTGTAAGATAGCAGCATGGGGTACCTCCTGCAGGGTACCTGTAAGACTCTTACAATCATTCGAGCGGCAAAGGCAGCTGAGTGTTGGGGCACTTGTGGTGCATGGGGAGTATACTAGGAGAGTTGAGGCACATACGTGCACTTATGTTAGTCATGTAGGAAGAAGGGTCATTTGGCCGAAATCCATTCGGCCGAAAGCCCTTTGCCGAATGCCACTAGGCCGAACAGACCATTAGGCCGAAACCCATCTGGCCGAAAGTCATTTGGCTGAAAGGGTCGTTTGGTCGAAAGGGTTGTTTGGGCGAAAGGGTCGTTCGGTTGAAAGGGTCATTTGACCGAAAGAGTCTTTTGGCCGAAAGGACCGAATATACCATTTGGTCGAACAAACCATTAGACCGAAAGTCATTTGGCCAAAAGGGTCGTATGGCCGAAAGGGTCGTTTGGCCGAATTGGTCATTTGGCTGAAAGGGTAGTTTTGCCGAAAGGGTCATTTAGTCGAATATGACATTTTTCCGAATAGTGAGAAGTGAAAATTAGGATTGAGAAGAGAGACGTCTCACTTCTCAGCCTTGATTTTTTTTCTTCTCACTGTAAAAAGTGAGAAAGGCGAAATGATTAGTGAGACCTCTCACTACCCCCTCCGCACAACTAACTTTTCACGGTGGGAAGTGAAAAACGGAAAGTGAGAAAGGAGACGTCTCTCTTCTCACTCATCATTTCTCACTTCTAGCTGTCAAAAGTAAGAAGCGCGAAGTGAGTAGTGAGACGTCTCACTACTCACTTCACGCTTCTCACTTTTTACAGTGAGAAGAGAAAAATGAAGAGTGAGAAGTGAAACTCCAAACGAGGCCAAACGACCTTTTCGGTCAAACGACCCTTTCGGCCAAAGGACCCTTTCGGCCTAATGACCCTTTTGGCCAAATGACTTTCGGTCTAATGGTCTGTTCGACCAAATGGTATATTCGGCCAAACAACTTTCGGCATAGTTGCATTCGGCCAAATGACTTTCGGCCAAATAACCCTTCCCCGGTTGCAGATTTCTGTTACCTTCATTAAAAAAGAGTAATTCTACGGTGCCATGCATACGGTAGCCATTCAACGCAAGTGGCGGGAAAATTGATTACTCTCATTACGACATGGCACAGCGAAGGTCCTATACAAAATTTTGTAAGGCTATTTCCAGAATTACGCACTATAAGAGGGATCGGTGTACGTTAGAGTAGTGTTCCTATCACCGCTAGAATCTCCCAGAGATCCATCTTGGGCCCTGTACTATAAGCTCTTGGAAATTGAAATTAGAGTGAGCGGGCCAATCTGATTCGCCTATTCTAAGTGTCTGGTTGCAGATTACCTTCTTACCGTAGAAAAAATGAAGCAGCCAAATGAATTATAAATTGTTTCAGTTGCTGAGATAACCATCCATCGTTAATACAATAAAAATCGGTCGTTTGCCGGGCTCGTATCCAGAATATTAAACAATAACAATGATTGGCGATATGCAGCTAGGGACCGACAATAATTTATGCACTGACCAGGAATCTTTATCCTTGATTTGCTAAGTGCTAATCCAAGTTTGATTTTTATCGCAACATAAGCAAGGAGTTTGTTTATTTACAGCGCCGGCCTAGGTTATTAGTCCCAGCTTATTACATTCATTACATTACATTCACGCCTGAAAATTCCTGATAGGAATTCTGCGTTACAATATAGTTCAATCATCATCAAACACAAAATCCATCCAATGATCCTATACTATCATTCTATAAAACTAAAATAATAGAATTTCGTGTTCTCAATAGCATTGTTAAAATTAATTTATAAGTCCGACAATAATCACGTATTTGATTTTCTGCTCCTTCTCCCAGGTCGGTCACTTAAAACTCTCGTTCATGGACCTCACCGAAGTCAGTGCGTTCACGTTCCGTGGACTGACCAATGTAAAGCTGCTTTCCCTCCAGGAGTCCGACCTCGGTGTCATCAGTGCCAACGCCTTCGACGGACTGGACCACGTCGACACGCTCAGCATCCTTAACAACAAAATTGATGCCATCCAGGAGCTCAACATCACGTACGCCAATCACATCAAAACGCTCCGATTGCAGGGCAATCACTTACTGGAAACACCGGAGCCGGGCAGCATCGTCCTGGAGGGGCTCAGCCAGCTGCACGTGGTAGGTAACTATTTCCCCTGCGGTTGTCACATTCACACCCTGCTGGACAGCCCGCTGGCGAACGGGTCCTACCCGAGCGGGGAGGACTTCCTTTCGAAAAACTACTGCATCTCCCCGCTGGAGTACAACGGTCGGAAGATGAGCAAGATCGATATCTTCGCCATCGGCCGGTGCCACGAGCAGGTGACGCGCGAAAACCTGGAAGCATCAGGAGCGGCCAGTCGGCAGCACTACTGGACTATTCTGCTAGGGAGGAGACGACCGGAAGTGACCGGTGGCGGATCCAGCTTTTCCAGCGGGAATTGCTGCAGCAGTAGTGGCAGTGGCAGCAGCTGGTGCGGTTGGCATTGGTGGAATCGAATCAATTATTCAACAGCCGCACTGCTGCACCTGCTTTCCGCACTGGCACTATTAGGCTATTTTAAATATTTCAGGCTGAAAATCAGTTGAACAGAATAGGCACGTGCAGCTGCCGCCAGAAGCCAATTGTTTATATTTAGTTGTCACACGCTTAGGAGAATTATATCCTCGTTGGGTGGGCTCGCTTTCGTGATGAAAAGGGTTGACCCCGCAGGATGCGCATAGGTATAAAATAGGTAGGGTTCTTGGGTCATTCCACGTTGGTCTACACAATGTACACAAGAGGGTTAAGGTTAATTTCGAACCGTCGAAACAGTGCGAACGAATTGAAACCGGTCAATGACTGAGAGCAATCAAACAAATTATCGACCACGGAAATACTGGCAGTGTAGGAAAATTTTAACCACCCCTTGGGCGCCAATTGTAACAAAGTGCTTCGACGTGGAACGACACAACACCACCAATCAACCGGCAACAACTGTAACAAATGTAGAATAAACGCAAAACGACTGTAATAATTATGCTGTGCAACTAATTTTCTCCCCGGATCCCGGATGCGGACAAAATGCAGCCGTTGCGCAAAACTCCTAAAATGTCATGCCCGTAATTGGCGGCACAATGGATAAATACAGGGCACCTGCACAGGTATGGTACGGCGGTAGCAAATAATAGATCAGTTTAAAATTGTTGAATGTCGGTACGGGAGGGAGGCGTTCCAAGCGGATGGAACACAATAACGCAGGGCTTAAAACTAATGACGTGAAATGCGAAAAGCTTTAGAAATAATGAGCATCCCATGCAATGCAGTCCACCATTGACTATGGGCTTAGTTGGTTGCTACAACGAATAACAACGGAGAGTAAGTACCTGCCTAGTAGGGCAGATTGGGCGACACAATTGACTTTCGCGCGGATAAATTGGGTGGAATTAATTGGTTTGAAGATTCAACAATTTAATAATTAATGCATGGTAATTTCAAATATGAAGCTTTTCTGTCACTATCAGGCATCAGGAAGGATTCCTGGATATGTTAATGTTGTTTGGAGATCCCAGATAGTTTAGTCGGTAAAGGCACGGCATTACCAAGCTAAAAATGATCTTTTTTCGACATTTTTCAATTTTCAATTTAACGTCCTACATGTTTGTCAAAATGAATCGAAAAGGTTGATGATAGCAGCTTTACTTCGATGAAAATCCACATGCACGGTGGATTTCTGTTTACCTACAGAAACATAAAAACCACCAATTGCAAGTGTTACATTTTCATTACCATGTGATGTGGTTTTTTCGCACCATCATTTGCGGTTTTTGCGGATCTGTACAGCGAGATCAATTGCATCGGATTTTGATGCTAGCTGTTGTGACTAAATGATTAAAATGCAGCATATCAGTCGTAATCCAGCGGTTCCGGATGGAATTAAAAATGAAGCGACTTTCAATTAGTTTGCAGTGCTGCATCAATGTCGGATGCAACATTCAGCCACAGAAAATAGATCGGCAACTTAAATTTGGAAAAAAGTGCAAAAAGGAAGCATCTTTTACCAACTAAAATAATATGCCACCATGTTAGCACCACCAAAATCTGCATTTTTTAGCAATATTGATTCTTTTTGATAATTTTTTTAAGCCTTTCTTCTCCTTCATGAACCTTTATTCTCATTTCATTTTGTTTTTCACCAACGAACTATAATTTCAAAACTTTACATATTTTCACTGGCAGCTTCATTCTAGTTTGGACGTCTGTTCATTGTGGTTCAACTGCGATTCTAACGAAGTGGAAATGGCTCGTGCCGCCACCATTCTCCTAGGTTAGATTCCCAACATTTTAAGCGTTTCGATCGGTGGGATGACATCAAAGTTGGTCGGAAAATGGGTAGCAGACCTCCCGAAAATGAAATTGAAACAGAACTAGGTATGAGAAAAGAAAAAGAATTTGGGAATATTTTAAATTGTCTTTAGAATTCAAAATATGTTTAGTAGTCATCAAAAAGTCACACCCCTGTCTTGTAGAGCATGAAAAATGGAATATTTAGGAATAATGACCTTGAGAAGTTCTCGGAGGCGCGAAAAACCTAACCATGAGTTTGAGCTTGATTGTCAACCCGTAGTTGCTAGGTTCTCCATTATGACCGGATCAGTTGTTCTTGCACAGAGAACCAACAGATGTTTGCTTGGGGCTAGCACTCATCTTCAATGTACCAGTACTGGTGATCATATTTGTTGGGCCATACTGGCGCCTACCACGTCAGAATTCTAGTCAATGTAGGGAAGGAAGAGGAAATGGTAATACAATTGGTCGCCCACTGCAAGCCGAATATGCCTCTGCACTTTGCACGAGTTCATGCAGAATTTATTGGAATTTTTGGTTTCGGTTCGAGGGGCAGAGGTTCGTCTTGGCTAACGAGTTGCCAATGTGATAGGAAAGCAGGCGATGAAATTTTTTTGATTGCTTTTCAACAAGCTTTTCGTCTATTTACAAATTTAGCAATTACTGATCGAATAGTCAAGTTAGAGGTTTTTTTTATAGAGAAACGGAAACGGTATGGATGTCTATTTCCAGTTCTAGCGATTGCTAGAACTGAACATGAAGCATATAGAGAAAGATCCTTACTTGATACTTGATGGGCTACAGCTCTTCGATGAACCTTCGCCGAATGGAGTATCCTTCTCCATTGGACTCGATCCTGAGCCAATCGCTTCCAGTCGCCCTGAACATTGAGCGACCTCAGGTCCTCTTCAACTGCAAAAAGCCATCGAGTACGCGGCTTTCCACGAAGCCTGCGGACTCTTCCGGGGTCTCTACTAAATATCATCTTTGCTCGACGTTCTTTCGGCATTCGATCAGCCTCCTTTAACGTCCATGTTCCATGGCCGTATAGAGCCACCGGAAGAATCAGAGTAGTATACATTGCAAATTTTGTCTTCGTTTGCAGACTACGGGACTTCGAAGTCCGTAATAAGCCCTATTTGCAGCTGCAATACGCTTTTTCACATCGCGGGTAACATCATTATCTGACGTGCTGATAATCTAGTGTTCCAAGATACACAAATTCTCTACCACTTCAAATTTTTCACCATCCAGCACCATTTCACTACCACCACCACTAGTTTATTTATTTATTTATTTATCTATTTATTTTATTTTATTTCATCTGACAAAAAATGTCTTAACACTAGGATTCATTCGTTCAGAAAATCGTTGTAACTAAATTTTCAAATGGCTACATCTCAGTGGTTTTTCAACCGATTTTCTCAGTTTTTTCACCAACCTCTTAGCCATCTCTTCTAGTTTCTGGACATTGCCAAATATTGTATCTAGGGGTGTTCAATTTTTCACTAGAGCTATGGGAGTAAAGACATGGAAATGATAAAATAACACATAAAAGACAGCACTTGGAACATAAGAACAAATTTTGAGCATCCGTACTATGCATACGATGATAATTCGGTGCCTTTAGGAACCACTTTATACTACAGGATGTATGAAGCTCCAGAAAATGTTTTCAAGCATATTGTATACTGTGAATTTGTTAAAATAAATGTAAACTATATACGAAACATGTGGGATAATAAATTATGATGTTCTAGGATCCCCGAACTGTACTGGAATTTGAATTAAATGGTCTAAAAAATATCTCTTTTAGGCTCTTTTAGTGGAATGTATTCAACCGTCTAAGACGACTTGTCCTAAGACGAGTTTATACCATCCCATTGAATTCCACCACTTAATTGTATCTTGACAGATACGTATTTCGACCTCAACAGTAAGGCCGTCTTCAGTGTCTCGTACTTGACTCGACTTGAAGAAAATGATCGCAGCTTACACTATTTATACTATGCGTAGGTATAATAATTTATCTAGGTACTTATCTAGTTACATTTCGTACGGTGCTTACTTCTACTCGCTTGTTGCGCTTAATGCTTAGGTATAAACTTGAAGAGCCAGGAGCTACCATATATACTAAAAAGCTCAAAATAATTTTCTTATCGAAATGGCATCCAAGCGGAACGAGCGTAGTACTTTTATAGATTTGAAGAGGAGGATCGCAGGTATTCTTAAGGACGTGGCCTTCTTTAAGAAGTGCCAAAAGGAGAGGCTGACTCCTGTCAGCCATAGGATTAAGATGGGAGCTCACATCCCAAAATCTATTAGTAAGAGGGCGGAATCGGATTTGTTGAAGTTGTCAATCAAGGGACACTATGCCAAGCTAGAGAGGTTGAACTTGGAGTGCTACAACCTGCACCTCAAGCTGGCAAATGAGAACCAAGACTCTTTCGACATATTCCTAAAGAAGGTACAGCGGGCCGAAGAGTGTGAAGCGGACAGGAAGAGGAGACTGCACAAGAAGAAATTGACCATTCTACGAGGGAAATCAACGACGGAAGGTAGAACGACTAACCCCTCAGTACCGTTCGACACAGCAGTTTACGGAGGAACAATTAGCACATCTCAACAAGGGGTTAGGGTATGCGACAACCCAGAAAGCGGACCTAGAGCAGATAATCGTGGATACTGAGACAGCGATTTCACGAAATGTTGATCAACGGGATCAGAATAGTGTGAGAAACATCGTAGCAGACGCCATCAAAGCAGGACAGCATGGGACATCGAACAAAGACGAGAAGAGGATTTTAAAGGAGTTGAAGGAGAAACCAGTTTACTACATGAAGGCGGACAGCTACCGGAGGAGTGGAAGGAAGGGGTTATATGCCCCATCTACAAGAAAGGCGACAAACTGGAGTGTGAGAACTTTCGAGCGATCACCATCCTTAATGCCGCCTACAAAGTGATATCCCAGATCATCTTCCGTCGTCTGTCACCATTAGTGAACGAGTTCGTGGGAAGTTATCAAGCCGGCTTCGTTGACGGCCGCTCGACAACGGACCAGATCTTTACTGTACGGCAAATCCTTCAAAAATGCCGTGAATACCAGGTCCCAACGCACCATCTGTTCGTTGATTTCAAGGCGGCATACGACAGTATAGACCGCGTAGAGCTATGGAAAATTATGGACGAGAACAGCTTCCCTGGGAAGCTTACCAGACTGATCAAAGCAACGGTGGATGGTGTACAAAACTGTGTGAAGATTTCGGGCGAACACTCCAGTTCGTTCGAATCGCGCCGGGGACTAAGACAAGGTGATGGACTTTCGTGCCTGTTGTTCAACATTGCGCTAGAAGGTGTCATGCGGAGAGCCGGGTGTAACAGCCGGGGTACGATTTTCAACAGATCCAGTCAATTTATTTGCTTCGCGGATGACATGGACATTGTCGGCCGAACGTTTGCAAAGGTGGCAGAATTGTACACCCGCCTGAAACGTGAAGCAACAAAAGTTGGACTGGTGGTGAATGCGTCAAAGACAAAGTACATGCTTGTGGGCGGAACCGAGCGCGACAGGGCCCGCCTGGGAAGCAGTGTTACGATAGACGGGGATACCTTCGAGGTGGTCGAGGAATTCGTCTACCTCGGATCCTTGCTAACGGCTGACAACAACGTTAGTCGTGAAATACGAAGGCGCATCATCTGTGAAAGTCGGGCCTACTACGGGCTCCAGAAGAAACTGTGGTCGAAAAAGATTCGCCACCGCACCAAATGTGTCATGTACAAGACGCTAATAAGACCGGTTGTCCTCTACGGACATGAAACATGGACAATGCTCGAGGAGGACTTGCAAGCACTCGGAGTATTCGAGAGACGGGTGCTTAGGACCATCTTTGGCGGTGTGCAAGAAGACGGTGTGTGGCGGCGAAGAATGAACCATGAGCTCGCCCAACTCTACAGCGAACCCAGTATCCAGAAGGTAGCTAAAGCCGGAAGGGTACGATGGGCAGGACATGTTGCAAGAATGCCGGACAGCAACCCTGCAAAGATGGTGTTCGCTTCCGATCCGGCAGGTACGAGACGGCGTGGAGCGCAGCGAGCGAGATGGGCAGACCAGAACGACAGAACGACTTGGCGAGCGTGGGGCGTATCCGAGGATGGAGAGATGCGGCCTCGAACCGTGCATTGTGGCGTCAAATTGTTGATTCAGTGTTATCTGTTTAGATGTTAACTAAATAAATGAATGAAATGAACATGAAGGCGGACAAAGGAAACGCAGTGGTGATAATGGACAAAGAGGACTACGATGAACAGATGACGACAAAAATCAACGGAGGACCATACAGGCATTTGAGAGTGGACCCACTACCCGGACTAATCCGACTTACGGACAAAACGATAAAGGAATGCAAGACGATCATCGGAGAAGCCCGGGTTAAAATGACGAACCCTGTGTTACCAAGGATCAAAGGACTACCAAAGATACATAAGCCAGGTACAGAGATGCGAGAAATAGTTTTATCAGTGGGATCCCTACAAAACTTGGCCAAGTGGTTAGTCAAGGAGTTCCAAAGTATGCCGAAGCCGTTCCCCAGCAGATCAGTTGTAAACACCCAGGAGTTCACCAAGAGGATATTGGAATCAGGAAACATCGGAGAAGAGGACATCATGGTATCATTCGACGTAGCGGCATTGTTCCCAAGCGTTCCAGTGAAGGATGCTCTGAACCTTTTGGAGGATTGGCTACTAGGACAACAGACGGATACAGCATGGCGAGGAAAGGTAAAATGTATCTCAAGCTTGCAAGATTATGCATGAATGAGAACTACTTTACATTCCGTCGAAGCTTCTACAAACAAACGAAGGGTGCACCTATGGAAATCCGTTATCACCGTTTTGTGCGAATTATTCATGGCGAATTTGGAGGACAACCTAGAGGAACAAGGAGTACTACCCGAGAAATGGTGGAGATACGTGGACGACATTTTCAGCATCATCAACCGGAAAGATCTACCCAGGATTTTGGAAGCGATGAACAACGTGCATAAAGACATCAAATTCACCCACGAGGAGGAAAAGTAAGGTAAATTACCTTTCTTGGATCTACTGGTTATCAAGGAAACAAATGCAACATTAGACTTCGAAATCTACAGGAAGCCCACCAACACCATGAGAGTCATCCCATACACATCAAATCATTCGTATCAGCATAAAATGGCAGCTTTTCATCACATGATCCACAGGATGCAGACGATTCCCCTGAGCGAAGAAGGAAAAACGAAGGAGCTACAACACATCTTGGAAACAGCGAGGATCAACGGATACAAGGAAAGAACAATACAAGCAATCATCAACAAAAAGCAGAGGAACTTACGGAAAAACGAACTGACAACACTGACACCGATCGATGAACCGCTGAAGAGAGTATCGGTCCCCTATGACCGACACATCACCCACCAGCTACGCCATCGACTGAGGAAATTCGGCATCGATTTAGTATTCTCCAGCAGAAGCAATCAACTGAAGACACTTTTGGGCTCTACAAAGGATAGAGTAGAAATGTTAAATAAGGCCGGGGTTTTCAAATTAATTGTTCACAGTGTGATAAAGTATATGTAGGTCAAACAAAAAGATCGTTAGATGTAAGGTTCAAAGAACATATTGCAGAAGTAAGTAAGGCTAAGTGTTGAATGCAGAGATATTCGGAACTGTATAATAAGATACACTTATTCAATCGACACTTATTTTATTGACACTTGCCGGTAGTCACGCCTCAAACTAACTGACTCCTTTCCCAACGCCTACTATCTTTCTTTCTTCCAATTTATCCCTGTGCTCAACTCACGTGTTCGACCCTACAATCCCCCCCAGCTTTTATTACATTAGTGAGGTATATAATCTTTGTACTTGGCAGGTTCATTTCTTACACGCTTTTCTCGACGGTCTACATCCTCTGCACTCTTAGTCGCCATTGAAGCATCAGCTGTTTCAATTTTCTTCAAATGGGTCACGTTTCTTCGATATTCTTTTCCGGATTCGTATGACCGGATCGTAGTATCGGCTCCCACTTTTCGAACTACTTCAAACTCTTCTGGTCCAAAATCTGCGTCTAGCTTGTTACTTTTTTTCATTCGTTTAGCTAAAACTCGATCGCCCACATCAATGTCACTCTCCTTTGCATTCCTTTTCTTGTCAGCATAGATCTTACCTTTTTCTTTAACAACTTTATCGCGGTCGCGTACTTCCCCATCATCTAGTATCATTGGTGGTACCACTGGTAGCTTACTCAGAATTCTTCTTCCAAACATAAGTTCTGCTGGTGATTTCCCGGTAGTGCTGTGGCTTGTTGCATGATACGTCAGGAGGTATTTCCGCAATTCCATCTTCCAGTCCTTTCCAAGTTCTTGGGCGATCCTTAATCTTTTTAATAAAGATCGGTTTTGCCTTTCGACTTCTCCATTCATTGCAGGCCAAAAAGGTATAGTGTTGATAAGTTTGATTCCACTATTCTCACAGAAGTCTCGAAATTCGTCACATTTTTTACTGAATTGGGGTCCATTGTCCGTCCTCAAGGTTGTTGGAAGGCCATAACGACTAAATATTGTTGCCAACTGTCTTATAGTTTCTAGTGCCGTTATGTCACTCATTTCACATACTTCCATAAATCTACTGTAGTAGTCAACCACCACTAACAAGTATTGTCCCTCCGGAAGCGGGCCAAGAAAATCAGCTGCTAAATCTTCCCATGGTTGAGTTGGCAATTCCCGTCTGATCATCGGTTCCGGTGCATTAGGTGCCGATACTAGCGTACATCCCTTGCATTGTTTGACGAACTTCTCAATTTCTTGGTCCATTTTGGGCCGCAAACATTCGTTCTCAGATGACTTTTCATCATCCTCATTCCCGGATGCCCTTCATGTCCAATCTGTAGTACGCGCTCACGTAAACTGCGTGGTACTACGATCCTATCAACCCTCAAAAGAACAGTGTCAATTATAGATAATTCATTCACGATTACTTTGTAAACCAATGGTAAATCATCTTCGTCGCCGCTTTTAAGGATTTGAATTACATTCGAAATTTCTTCATCATTTTCACTTTCTTCTTCAATTTCACTCCATTTCAAAGCCACTGCAGTACTTGCCAATGCTGCTATTTCTCTTATTACCAACTCTTCCTCTGGATCAAATGGGTGTGACGGTATAGTTGCCAAACGAGATAGACAGTCTGCGATGTTCTGAGGTCCTGGAATATGCACCACTTGATACTCAAAGGATTGAAGGCGTAATACCCATCGTTCAATTCGTGCACATGGTCGTGATCGCGGGGTGAACAAATACTGTAAAACTTTGCAGTCGGTCATCAAATCAAAATATCTTCCGTATAAGTACATACTAAAACGTTCCACACTCCAAACTAATGCGAGGGCTTCCCTCTCAGTCTGGCAATATCGACGTTCTGTATCTGTTAACGATTTGGAGGCGAAACAGATTACGCGAGGCTCGCCTATGCTATTCGATTGAAGTAGCACCGCTCCCAAACCAGACGGACTAGCATCTGCCATTACCATTGTTTTGTCTGATACGCTGAAAAATCCGAGTTCAGCAGCTGAAGCCAACTTATTCTTAATTTCTTCAAACGCTTCATTGTGCCTAATACTCCATTCGAATTTTACATCCTTCTTCGTGAGTTCTCGCAACGGTTCCGCAAGAGTAGCCAGATCTGGTATAAACTTATTCATATAGTTTGCCAAACCGAGAAAACTGCGTACTTCAGATTCCGTAGAGGGAGAACGAAAAGATAATACTGCCTTAACCTTTGATTCCGATGGACTTATCCCTTTCTCAGAAATTCGGTGCCCTAGAAAATCTAGTCTGCTGACTCCGAACTCACATTTATCCCAATTCAGCTCAACACCTCTTTCTTTAAGTTTTTCAAGAACCTAAAATTTTAGTCTCTAGTTCATTTACGATATATTTTCGGTTTATTACTACGTTTTAATCTAAAACAATAGAAACTAAAATACCTTTTTCAAATTCCTGTCGTGAATCTCCTTCGTTTCTCCCTCAATTATAACATCATCCAGGTACCAATATGTCCCCTCACATCCGGAAAGTATTTCCTCCATTATACGCTGGAAAATTTCTGGTGCCGTTACTAATCCGAATGGAAGCCGCTTAAACCTGAACAAACCACGATTGGTAATAAACGTCGTGAAGTCCCTAGAATCTTCCGCAAGCTCTACTTGGTGAAATGCTTCTCGAATGTCAAGCTTACTCCACATATTTCCTACTCCCAGTCGTGCCAAGTATTCGTCCACAACTGGCATAGGGAAATGCTCCCTCACTACAGCCTCATTCACACGACGCAAATCCAAACATATTCTCGGCTCACCAGAAGCTTTTCCTACAATAACTAACGGCGATACCCATGTGGCTGGTCCTTGCTTTACCTCTATAATATCACGCCACAACAGTTGATCCAGCTTCCTGTTCACAGCTTCCTCCATAGGTATGGGTACTCGGCGGAGAGGTTGAAATACTGGCCGAGCGTCTGGAGTAATCCTGATATGAGCCTGAACACCCTTTATTTTACTAAAAGGTTTCGTTTCAGAGTCAACCTCATTGACTTCAATACCCACTTTCAGCACGCGAATCTTCGCATTTTTCATCATTTCCCATGTCTCGTGCCGAATCAGGTTAGCGTCTGCTCCGGAGTCAATCAACACATTCAGAGAGAATCCTCCTATTGTGCAATCCAGAGTGTTACTTTCATTACCCCCGTAGAACGCATAGTACACCTTTTCTGGCATTTCCAATCCATCGTTTTGCTCCTCTTCGACATGGCGCTTAGATTCCTGCAAGTTATCTACGTTGAACACTCTCTTCGACTTGAGCGCTACATCCGGAACATGTTGGCGTTTTCTGCACATTGCTTCAAAGTGATCTAGACCCCGACAACGCCGACAAGTACGTCCTTTTGCTGGGCAACTCAATGATCTTGAACTGTGCCCTTGTTTACCACATGAATAGCAAGTCAACTGCTCATTCCGTTTACCGTGTGTACCTTGTGATGACCCATGGAACACCGTCCGTTGCGTCATAGATTTCTGGGGTCGATCATTTCCTAAAGTGCGATAAATCAACTAATTATAATATCCAAAATTATATTTATATATAATACAAAAATCCTTGTAAGGAATTTAAACATACATTACCAAATAAATATTTCAAGATTTAATTTTATTTTAACTGTTAGTCTTTTTTTTACCTCTGTTCTGGTAGGCATGCTTAGCACCAACTGTGAATCCACGGGCACTTCCGATTCCATATATTGGTGTATCGCATGAAACACTTCCATTCTCCTTTAAATCCTTCAACTGCTGATCTGTGTGGTACATCTCCGAGTTTTCGCCGTCCATTTTTTTTTTAATTCCGGTGCTATAACGTCGACCGATCGCTTCAAAACTAGCTTACTGAATGCCCAAATGTTGAAACTCACTCAATTTGCTCTCCTACATTTCTTCCTCATACACACACTAACTCTATTCGCAATAATTACACTCACACTTGCTAAGCTCACACTCTAATAATCCTCACTCATCCATTTTTCACAGAACACAACTCAAGCTCTATTCAAAAGCATTAACACACATGCAAAGTATTCGTATAAACTGCCTACCTGTTTATTAAATTACTTTGCAGAACATGTAATAACTTTCACACCGAAGCTCTCCCGAGACTTCAACCATAGTCATAATTCCAATTCCATTCTGTTCCATTATTTTTCAATCAAACTCAACGACGCTCAATGCTATATCGAACATATCGAATCGCAGCAATCTGAACAGTGCGACAAATGTCATTTTTCAAGTTTTGTTTTATTACATTCCATTCCATCGTTGTTCGTCGTCTACGTTTTGGTCTGCATGTAAATAAACGGTAAGTCAAAATAATTAATTCGGTTTTATTTTATTGCTCCGCTTATCTTCTACATTCCTTCCTGTCTCTACTCTAGTATTTAAACTACTGAAAAACAAAATAAACAAATTTGTCGTCGAATCTGCCTGGTCTTTTTAGGGTGTCTCGGCGACGTAGGCCTTGGTGATGCGAAGTCTGTGGATCCAAAACAGCATCCGAAACGAGAGTATCGGGATCACTGATATACGTTCCTCGCTGTGAATTTCCAATACCGTCATCGTCTGTGTGGCTGGAAGTATCGCGAAAAACGTCTGCGGCTGTGGATTCGATCGTGGACCAAGGGACTCTTTTAACATCTTGCACATTACGGGCGTATTGTATACCATTCTGGCTCATCACGACCACTTTAGGACCATCCCTTGCTACCACCTTGTAGTGTTCCTGTGAGAAGGCGGGATCTGATTTAGACCTCTTCTGCTGAGCTAACAAAACCGTATCTCCAATTTTAACCTCAGACTGTTTCGCACCGCGAGCTAAATCTGCATCTTGTTTGCTTCTCAATTTCGTTTCAGCATCTTTTTCACGTACATCTGTGCGGTCCAGCTGTTTATCTGTGCGTTCCCAAAGACACGGGACGTGACCGCGGAATTTCCATCCCCACATAAGCTCGAAAGGTGTTACCATTAGTCTGGAATGTGGAATCAAATTGTTGTGATTGTGTGTATACCTTGAAGGGCACGCCTCCAGTTCTGGCCATCAATCTTAGATGCTGCTAGTGCTTTCGTTATTCCTTGGTTCTGTCGTTCCACAGCCCCATTTGACTGCGGGCTGAGTGGAATCGACTTGCGTACTTTCACGCCCTTGTCTTCCCAAAACTTTATGAATGGAGTTCCTTGAAAAGGTGGCCCATTATCACTTTGTAGTATTAACGGGCACCCCCAGAGTTTGAAAACTTCACAAAGTGCAGAATTTGTGCTGTTGGCATCCATGTGCTTCATTTCGATCACAGAAAGGTAGCGTGAATAGGTGTCGACAATCACTAAAAATTCGCCTGATCCGAAACCGGGTATACTTAGAAAATCGATCTGTAATATCTGCCATGGCCCTTCCGGCAGCTCTCTACTGCTGAGGGGAACAGGAGGATTCTTCCGAGAGAGTCGCAAACATGTACTACAATTCTTTACGAACCGTTCCACGTCCGATGACATCCTTGGCCACCAGAAATACTCTCTCAAGATTCGCTTCATCGCAACTTCTCCGATGTGTCCACCGTGTGCTGTATGCATGACGCGTTGCCTCAGCGAATATGGTAAGATGACTCGATTATCTTTAAATATAAGGAATCCAAGTGAATGCAGGTATTTCTTTTGTGCTTCGAACTTGCGGAGCTCAGGTGGCCATTGATTAAGCTCTATAGCAGTATGTAGTAATTGAAGCTCGTCGTCGTTCTCGGAGTTGACTTCAATTTCTTCCCATGTCACATCCAAAGAACCTAGTTAGAAAATATGTAGTTAAGTTTGTCTAAATGGTGGACTAATTCATCAATACCTGTATCAATCGCAAACAAAAAATGGTTTTCATCATCCTCATCGAAAGGTACTGACTTTTGTGACTGGTCTATCAGTCTCGATAGAGCATCTGCTACGTTAGACTGTCCTGGAACTCTTCTTATTTCAAAGTCATATGGCTGTAGGCGAAGGGCCCATGCATCAGCTCTAGCCAAAGCTCGTCTACCAATACGAAATTTCGATCCAAAAATATACTCGTTCGCTTCTGCATCGGTTCTTATGATGAAGTGTCTACTCAAGAGGTATGAGGCAAAACGTTCTACCCCCCAGACGACAGCCAATGACTCCTTATGTGCATGAGGGTATTTCTTCTCGGTAGGAGTCAAGGATTTTGAAGCACATGCAATGACCCTCGGTACACCAGCATCGTTGAACTGTACCAACACCGCACCTAGGCCAATAGGAGAAGCGTCCACGTACAATTCTATGGCATCTGTTGGGCTATAGTATCCAAGCGTCTTTATAGTATTTAGGGCAGCATCTTGAAGGAATCGAAATTCATTTTCTTCTCGGTCTGTCCAGTAAAATTGATCCGAGTGGGCCAAGGCTCTTAGGTTCTCCGTTTTATCTGCCCTTTTTATGATGAATCGGTCAATGAACGTTACCAATCCAAGAAAACTTTTTACTTCAGCGCAACTCTCTGGTTTTCTGAACGATTGTAACGCTGTTAATTTTTCGTCATCGATCCGCCAGCCTTCCGATGTGAGTACAAACCCAAGGAAATCGACTGATTGGCTTCCAAATACGCACTTTGATTCATTCAGCTTAACGTTATGTTCCTTCAACCGTGCAAGTACCGCTGCAAGATTTATGTCGTGTTCTTCTTTCGTGTTTCCATGAACCAGCACATCATCAAGGTAGTTCTTGCAACCTTTGCATTCGCCCAGTATTTTTCTTTGCAAGATCTCCTGAAACAAGTCAGGTGCGTTGCAAAGACCGAACGGTAGACGCACGCATCGGAACATCCCAAACTCGGTAAAGAAATTTGTCAAGTGGCGGGATTCAGTATCGAGCTCCACGTGGAAAAAGGCATTACTTAAATCGATCGTTGAGAACCATTTGGCTCCGTTCAGGTCGGCAACGATACTTTCCAATGTTGGCATGCTGAACGGTGTACGATGGATGTACTGGTTAGGCCCTCTTAGGTCAATTACCAGACGGATATCATGTTTTCCTTTGGGTACAACGATCATGGACGAGCAAAACGATGTGTCCATATCATCCGTTACTTTTTCGATGATATCAGCGTTCACTAGTTGCAAGAGTCGTTCTTCCACCAGCGGTCTTACTGCTTGAGGAATATTTAGATAGATGTTTCGGCATGGCGGCTCTGATTTATTATATGAAATTTTCACAGGGGGTATGTTGAATTTTGGGAAAATTTCGTTTGTGTTGATAGAAGCAATTTCTCCCGTAAGGAATGATACTGTAGAATTGGCATCATTACTAATCGGTACCTTCACACCCAAAAGTAGTATACTGTATCTTGTCGCTGTTGACCGACTTAAGAGTGATCTGAGCTCGCGGACAACGTAGAATTTTTCTAGAAATATTGGCCTATCGTTTGAAATAAACAAATATGCCTCGAAGGTTGCCAGAACTTCAATCTCGCCCGCTGAAGCGTATCCTTTGAGAGTACGATCTGCTTTAGTTTGAACGTTGTAAATCCCGTTACAGTATCTGGAATCTGATGTTAACATGCGATACAATTCATCCGTGAGCGTATTGACTTGCGCTCCAGAGTCAATAAGAAATTTGCATGGCATTCCTGCAACCGTAGCTTCAATGATTCCTTCGTCTTTCATATTTGTAATCATTGCAATCCGTTTAGCCTTTTCAGTGTTCTTCGATGCATCGGAATGTACCTGTCGAAAGAGTTATGTTCCAGGGTGAATGTCATCATTTTCTTCTGAGTATTACTATTATTTGCTTTCCTTTACTTAATCATTTATTAATCCATTTTTACTCTTTATATTGATTTTGTTGTTATTTAAAATGATTTGTTAAATAATGTAAAACTGAGAATATAAGATCAAATGTCAACAAAATAAAACTTATGGAAATTCAGTAGTTTTAATCTGTAAGTATTGCTAACGCTTCGTATAACAAAACTAGTTTTCGTTTTCTACACTTACTTTTTCAATAGTACCATCATCACAATCTTCTTTCTGGATTGCGGCAATCTTGTGTGGAGGAGACTCGGATGGGGCTGTCTCATACACAGACTCCCGTTTAGTACCCGTATTGCACATTGTCTCGCAAGCAATTTGTATATGCCCCTTTTGTCCACAGCTCCTGCAAATTTTGCTAATCGCATGGCAGATCGCTGCATCATGAAAAACACTGGTACACCTCCAACATCTGGTACCATGTGCCCTTCGGTTTCCTTGCTGAACAAACGCCGTTCTAATGTTATTGGATGGGCGCCATGGACGAGATGCTTGACGTACTGGGTACCCACGAACCATTCCACGTTGACGCGGAAGAGATGCATTGAAGTTTGGTCTTCGGTATTGCTGGTTGTAATGTGGGAAGTCTGCACTGACTGGTGCTAAGTTTGCGTGCTCCTTTGGTTCTTGTCGCTCCTTGAAGAACTGTTCACTTAGCTGTATGCACTCGATTTCACGAACCTTATCGATGAGGTCCGTAAAAGATCCTTTGCAGTGCAATATTTTTAGAGCAGCCGTACGAACCTCCTTCGTTCGAGCATGATCAGCTACCGTTCCCAATATTGCTTCTGATTCTCTATCCTCGCCGAATTCGCACAAGCGTGCAGTTGTTCCGACCCGTGTTATATAAGCTGAATCAGACTCGGTAGGTTTCTGGAACATTAGTGCTAGCTTGCGTCTCTGTAACATAGTGTCCGAACCGGAACCGAAGAAGTTTTTCAGTCGGTGCATCGCATTTGAGAAAGGACTAGCTTCAAAGTCAGGAGCGTTCTCGTCTGATTTGGCGTTTTTGTAAATGTCCAGCAGACGTCGTCCTGCTTTCACCTTAAAGATCATGTACTGTGTAGCTTCATCACAAATTCCCGCGAGTTTTAAGGAATCTTCCAATAAGTCTTTCCACTGGTCAAACGCATGTCGATGTATTTCTCCATCATCGCCCGTTGGCATACATTCTGGGATATTTACTGACGATATCGATAATTGGTTGATCGATGACATGAACCGGGACTCCTCTAGAGAGGATTTGTCTTTCTGCGTACTATGTGGCCGGAAGCTTGCGCTATAGTCACTTATACTTTGGTTGTCGACATCGGTAGCCTGCGCTTTACTACCAGCAACTTCGAGCTGCTTTTGCATTCGAATTCGTTCCAGTTCCTGTCGAAGCTCGTCTGAACGTAACTTTTCTGCTTCTAATTCGTTTGCCATTGCGTCATATTCTTTGATTTTGCGGGCCATATCCTTCTTCTTCATCTTTTTGCTCGAACAGTCGGTTTTCGTAGTAGTCGACTCCATCATTGATGCCTTTTGTGCAGATTTTTTTCTTAAAATAGAAAAAAAAATACATTTCTTGTAAATAATTTAATATCCGATTTCATTCGAGTGCGCTTCCCATTTTCAGGAAAAAAGTTATATATATATATATATTTATCTACTTTACTTATCTACCAAACTTTTTTTTTATTAACTTGCGTAGTAAGATCATAAATCTACTTGATATCAGCAGGAAAAATCTATGTATTTTCTTTATTTATTTATACATCTATACTTGTCCATTTTGTTCATCCTGTGTCATCGTAAGATTTTTGGAAAATCAATTCCAGCTTGAGCTTGAGCTTGAGCTTGATTGACTGCTCGTAGTTGCTACTCCATTATGACCAGATCAGCTGTTCTTGCACAGGGAACCAACAGATGTTTGCTTGGGACTAGCATACATCTTCAATGTACAAGTACTGGTGATCTCATTTGTTAGGTCATACTGGCGCCTGCCACGTCAGAATGCAAGTCAATGTAGGGAAGGGGAGGAAATGATGATGCAATCACTCGCCCACTGCAAGCCGAATATACCTCTGCACTTGCCACGAGTTCATGCGGAATTTGTTGGAATTTCTGGGTTAGGTTGGAGAGGCAGAGGTTCGTCTTGGTTAACGAGCTGCCAATGTGATAGATGGGAGAAGGTAACTGATGGAATTTCTAATTGGATGTAGGAAACGAGCTCTATAGTTCATTTCCAATTCTAGCAGATTACTGTTAGAATACTCAAGTTGAAGGTATAGGAATAAAAATGGAAACGGTATGAAAGTCCATTTCCAGTTCTAGCGATTGCTAGAACATGAGAAATATAGAGGAAGATACAAAGTAGGAGAATGGAACGGACCTGGGATTGAACCCACGACCTCCTGCGTATGAGGCAGAAGCAGTAGCCATATGACTACCAAGCCCGCTTCGAAACAAGAGAGATCGCGCACAGAACTGATTAATTTTATTACCGGCCGTGCAATGCAGAACACAATAATTCGTCCGACCGCGCGATCGTTCTGCTGTCCGAAACAAGAGAGATCACGCACAGAACTGATTAATTTTATTACCGGCCGCGCAATGCAGAACACAATAGTTCGTCCGACCGCGCAATCGTTCTGCGGTCCGAAACAAGAGAGATCACGCACAGAACTGATAAATTTTATTACCGGCCGCGCAATGCAGATCACAATAATTCGTCCGACCGCGCGATCGTTCTGCTGTCCGAAACAAGAGAGATCACGCACAGAACTGATTAATTTTATTACCGGCCGCGCAATGCAGAACACAATAATTCGTCCGACCGCGCAATCGTACTGCGATCCGAAACAAGAGAGATCACGCACAGAACTCTTTTTGGAAAATCAATTCCAGCCTACTTACTACCAGCAGGGGGAAATCTATATTATACCGACCTGTGTCATAGCGAGCCTACCGGAAAATTAATGCCAGCCTACTTACTACCAGCAGGGAAAATCTATATTATATCGACCTGTGTCATAGCGAGCCTACTGGAAAATTAATTCCAGCCTACTTACTACCAGCAGGGAAAATCTATATTATATCGACCTGTGTCATAGCGAGCCTACTGGAAAATTAATTCCAGCCTACTTACTACCAGCAGGGAAAATCTATATTATATCGACCTGTGTCATAGCGAGCCTACTGGAAAATTAATTCCAGCCTACTTACTACCAGCAGGGAAAATCTATATTATATCGACCTGTGTCATAGCGAGCCTACTGGAAAAAAATATTCCAGTCTGCTTACTACCAGCAGGGAAAATCTATATTATATCGACCTGTGTCATAGCGAGTCTCCTGGAAAATTAATTCCAGCCTACTTACTACCATCAGGGAAAATCTATACATGTTCTTTTTTTATTTAGTCCAATCTGTGTCATAATAAGCCTGCTGGAAAATAAATCCCAGCTTACCTATTACCATCAGGGCAATCAACAAACCATAATCAGCAGGTAAAAAAAACCTTAAACTTCATTTTCCTTTTTTTTTTCTTCATTTGTGTGTTACTTAGCGTTTTTCAATTATTTTCTTCACTCCATATTTCATTATTGCACTTAAATACTTACCCTTTGGGAGCATTAGTAGCGCCATTGTGGTACATCTCCGAGTTTTCGCCGTCCATTTTTTTTTTAATTCCGGTGCTATAACGTCGACCGATCGCTTCAAAACTAGCTTACTGAATGCCCAAATGTTGAAACTCACTCAATTTGCTCTCCTACATTTCTTCCTCATACACACACACTAACTCTATTCGCAATAATTACACTTACACTCACACACACGCTAAGCTCACACTCTAATAATCCTCACTCATCCATTTTTCACAGAACACAACTCAAGCTCTATTCAAAAGCATTAACACACATGCAAAGTATTCGTATAAACTGCCTACCTGTTTATTAAATTACTTTGCAGAACATGTAATAACTTTCACACCGAAGCTCTCCCGAGACTTCAACCATAGTCATAATTCCAATTCCATTCTGTTCCATTATTTTTCAATCAAACTCAACGACGCTCAATTAGGCTTTCAGCGATCGTGTACGTACACGCACGTTTCACTCACACTTTTACTCGGTTTGTTTGCAACCACGAGCAGCTGTCACGGCAAAATCAAATGGGATTGTTTGCAACCACGAACCTGCGTTCGTGTTGGTGAGAAATGTCGGCGAGACCCTAATGCTATATCGAACATATCGAATCGCAGCAATCTGAACAGTGCGACAAATGTCATTTTTCAAGTTTTGTTTTGTTACATTCCATTCCATCGTTGTTCGTCGTCTACGTTTTGGTCTGCATGTAAATAAACGGTAAGTCAAAATAATTAATTCGGTTTTATTTTATTGCTCCGCTTATCTTCTACAATCTGTATCCTCTATTGTAGCCGCAATCTCTTCGATTTCTCTCAACGAACGATCACGTTTTAGGATACTCTTCCGGAGCTCGTCACTTCGGCAATTTTCGACCACGATATCAATCAAATAAATTTCCTTCAAAATTTCTCCAACCTCTGCTGAGTATTTATCAAAACCACAGTTTAACGCTTGCTGACGGAGACGGATTACATAATGACCGAATTTTTCGTTTTGCCCTTGTTTCATTTTGCGCAGTTTGCGTCTCTCGATAACATCCTGGCGACCAGTTTGAAAATATGAATCGAGGAGTTCGATAGCCAAATCGTAAACTTTTGGATCCAAAGTTACCAACGGGATTTTGTTGTGATCTGGCAAACTGCGAAAAATTCTTTGTAGTTCCGCTCCTCCCAAATGAAGTAGCTTAGCGCGTTTAATTTTTTGGTCGGAAATACCATATGCGTCAAAATAACATTCCAATGACCATTTCCAAGTCCCCCACTCACGAGAAATCTTGCCTTTTTCAATAATTTCGCAACGGAATGGTGGAATCTGGCGAATTTCCTCCATCTGTAATATTTTTTTTTATGAGCATTTGTTAATGAATTTTGAAAACTATGTCAACACAAAATGAGAAATATCGGATGAAGGCAATTCGAATTCTTAAAAATAATGTAAATGTAATAAGTTAACCAAACACTGTTTTTTTCCTTTACGCATCAAAAATATATTTATTGTGTAGGATATAGATATTCAGTAAATGTGATAATGATAACTACTGCTTTATTAAAATTCATGGACCCAACTAGTTCAACACATTCTAATAACGCATGAACGCTACTGGTTTAATGCAATTCTTGAACGCTGCTGGTTCATTGCAAAAAATGAACCCCATTGGTTCATCACAACCCATGAACCCCTATTAGTTCTTGGTAATCCTTGAACGCTACTGGTTCATTACAGTCCAAGAACGCTACTGGTTCATTGTAATCCATGAACGCTACTGGTTTAATGCAATTCTTGAACGCTACTGGTTCATTGCAATCCATGAACCCCATTGGTTCATCACAACCCATGAACCGCTATTGGTTCTTGGTAATCCTTGAACGCTACTGGTTCATTGCAGTCCAAGAACGCTACTGGTTCATTGTAATCCATGAACACTACTTGAACTCTACTACACTACGAACGATGACACGAAAAAAAAAATCGAAAAATTGGCAATCTTCCCATTTTTTTTAACCAGATAACAAATAGTTTGGACATCACTGAAATAATAAATGTTCTGTTTTTTTTTTCATTCCCCTATCGATGTTTGTTTTATACAATATCGATTCAAATGTCGGTGCTATGTGTTCCATTATTCCCAGTTTAACTTAAATAATATTTATTCATTACCTATTTTTTTATAATGCTCAATAACATAGGTATACGATGATTGAGATGTAATAATCATATGAGAAAATGCATTCTGGTTGTTTCACAAAAAAAAACTGTCTTCTTTTTGTTTTGTGTGTTTTGTACGCAGCCATTCAAAATTCAAGGTAGGCGTAATTGAACGAATGACTTTAAGCCTCTCCTCCGTAGTAAATAAACAAGAAAGAAGATACAATGCATCATTCATAAAATATCCATTCAGTTTGTATTTCTTTTTGTGATCTAGTTAGATTTTTTTTTTTTTTTTTTTTTTTTTTTATTAATATTTTGAAAATAACTATACGTATACGTGTAGTGAAAATTGCTACTTCGTCAATGATGTTGCGGTAAGTGGAATTAATGCTCGTTCCTTATATGGCAGAAGCAAGAATGTTACCTGGCGGAACGGCTAGACAGTTTGCACACGCACACACAAAACCTACGCAGCACACAGGTAAGAGGAAACCATCGGTTAAGACATGTACTGTTATGAGTTAGGTGGTATGACTGTGGAGCCGTACCGAGTACCGTTACCAAGGCAACAGCTGTTTTTTTTTTTTTTTTTCACTGGAGCGGCCTGGATTCAACCAAAAGTTACTTACGGAACAAAATCAAATTTCGGTTTTTCGACGCAAACTAAAACGAAGACACGTTTTTTATTTTATTATTATTATTATTTTTAAACTTTACAAGAAAGACAAGATCAATCTAAAGAAAATTCCGATTCAACACTTCATCCGATATCTCATGTTTAAACATCACATAGCATTCATTAATTGACATTTCAATTTTGTCAAACTCTTTAACATTTCTTTTAAATAATTTTATTCGCTCTTACCTTTTAATCCTCGTCGCCAATTGTTGAATGCAGAGATATTCGGAACTGTATAATAAGATACACTTATTCAATCGACACTTATTTTATTGACACTTGCCGGTAGTCACGCCTCAAACTAACTGACTCCTTTCCCAACGCCTACTATCTTTCTTTCTTCCAATTTATCCCTCATTCCGTGCCGATAGTTCGAACGAGCCAGACGTGTGTGCTGTGTCTCATCGCGGATTGTGTTCGGTAGTGCGAGTCTATTGTGTGGTGCCTACCTACGGATCCAAGGCGATCGCTGTCGGCGAGTGAAGTAGCTGCTTCTGGCGACGCCAGTGAAGCAGGCTATTGTTACTGCTGCTACCTACAGCAGCAGGGGCAGATAAGTAGAAACGTTTTTATTGTTCTCCCATCTGCTTGATTCGGAGTGGGACTGATAGAATAAATAAAATTAGTTTTTTTTTTTTAGTTTTTTTTTCTGATTAGCTATTAGTCTTAAGTTAACATAAGCAAAATCATCCTTCCACCTTGCGGGGTGAGAATGGAGACAGAGACTGTGGAAGGCAATAGGCCTCCAAAAGATGCAGGGCGCACACGATTGTACCATGCGGCTTCGCCTGGGCCTTGGGTTGTTTACTTTCGGCAGAAAGTGAAGAGCCTAGATTTTCTGGGCATAAAACGAGATTTGACGCGTCGTTTTACGAAGCTTGAATTCAGCCAAATCAACAGGAACAAACTACGCATCACCGCACCTACATACCAGGTGGCGAATGAAATTGCTGGCGACAGGGCGTACAATGTTGAATATTTAGTTTATGTGCCCTCGCGGGAGGTCGAGATAGAAGGCGTAATCAACGCAGCGAGCTTGACTTGCAAGGATGTGCTTGCAGGGAAAGGTCGCCTAAAGAACGCCCTGCAATCTACCGTGGATATTCTGGACTGCAAGGAATTGCATTCAGCAGCCACGGTAGATGGCAAAAAGGTTTATTCCAAGTCGGGCTCGCTTCGGGTGACATTCGCCGGTTCGATGCTTCCAAAGTATGTAGATATAGAAAATATGTTGTTTCCGGTGCGTCTTTTTGTGCCAAGGGTATTTAATTGTACCAACTGCAAACAACTTGGTCACACTGCCGAGTTTTGTGACAACAAACCACGTTGTGGCAAATGCTCAGAAAGACATCGGGAGGAGTTCTGCCAGCAACAAGCAACAAAATGTGCTTATTGTGGTTTGAATCCTCCCCATGGTTTGCAGGAATGCCCGGTGTACAAAAGCGCACCCAAAAGTGAAGCGCTCGTTGGTACAGCGCTCCAAGCAGTCGTATGCGGAAATGGTTAAGTCGCAAGACACATCCGCCACAGCCACTGCATCGACTGCTATTTCAGCCACCGTTCGTGTGAGTGATTATTATGATTCCATATCCATTGATGAATTGGACTCTGACGCAGCCGATATGGATGATCCTGCGGAGGTACACGTGCCCGAAAAGAGGAAGCAACCGTCTTCCCCGGGATCGCGCCGCAAGAGAACAAAAATCATCCATAAAAGCTTGGCAAAATCTGAAGGTAATGGGGTTTTTTTTTAAAATCCCGAAGCAACCTGTCCCTACTGCTTCTTTTGATCCTAGTTGCAGTAAGGCATTCCCGCCATTGCCAAAATCCGATGTTTCGAAGAAACATCCGGCTAGGAGAATCAACGAAAGAAAAAAACAAATTCGCACTTCTAGAAAAAGTATTCCGTCCAAGCGAGGATTGATCTCCTTTAAGGACCTTGTGGACCGTTTTTTGAACTTGTTCAATATTCCGAATTCATTGAGGCCAATCATTGACCTCTTTATTCCAACAGTTGAAAGTTATCTGAAGCAATTGACTGTTTCATGGCCCCTTCTTGCAGAAATTGTATCTTTCGATGGATAATACGGCCAACACCGAAGATACAATCACTGTGCTGCAGTGGAACTGTCACAGTCTGAAAAATAAATTAGACGTGTTCAATTCCGATTGCGATATATTTGCACTCTGTGAAACATGGCTTTCTTCTGAAGATGAAATCAACTTCCACGATTTTAACATTATTCGCCAAGATCGGGATGATCATTATGGTGGCGTTCTTTTGGGGATCAAAAAATGCTACTCCTTCTACAGAATTCCCATTCCGACTGTTCCCGGCTTAGAAATCGTCGCATGCCAAGTAAATGTGAAGAATAAAGATCTTTGCATAGCTTCAGTGTACATTCCTCCAAATGCCTCTATTAATCGTCGACATTTTGGAGCGCAGTCTCACTCCTATCATCTCCAGTATTGATATTGGGTGATATGAACGCACATGGTATTGGATGGGGCGAAACGTATGACGATTATAGAGCGCCTATTTTCTATGATTTGTGTGACGATTTCAATTTGAATATTTTGAACACTGGTGAAGTAACTCGAATAGGACCAAATGGTCAACAAAGCCGTATTGATCTGTCTTTATGTTCAAATTCACTATCATTAGATTGCACGTGGAAGGTAATTCAAGATCCCCATGGTAGTGATCATATGCCGATAGTTACCACAATTAAAAGTAGCTATCAACAATCTGAGCCAGTTAATGTTCCTTTCGACCTCACGAAGAACATTGACTGGCCAAAATTTGCATCGGCGGTAAAATTGGTATTGAATCAACTGATACTCTTCCACCTTTGGATGAATATCGATTCCTTACTGAATTGATTCATAAATGCGCACTGGAAGCTCAGAAACGACGCGTTCCAAGTACATCTGTCATAAGAAGGCCAGCTACTCCTGGATGGGATGATGAATGTACTAAGTTGTATTCTGAGAAATCTGATGCTTTCAAGGCCTTCCGTAAACACGGAAGGTCCGAGCTTTTTGAAGAGTATTTGAGGCTCGAAAGAAAGCTCAAAAATCTTCTCAAGGCAAAAAAACGTAGCTACTGGCGACGTTTTGTCGAGGGACTATCGCGAGAAACCTCAATGACAACACTTTGGAAAACGGCCCGCAACATGCGGAACCGCATTTCCACCAACGAGAGTGAAGAATACTCCAATCGATGGATATTCAACTTCGCAAAAAAGGTCTGTCCAGATTCCGTACCAGCAGAACCGCTATTTCGAGAATCAGTCACTGATCCCGGTTCTTTGGGTGGACCATTCTCAATGCTGGAACTTTCTTTGTCTCTTCTTTCATCGAATAACTCTGCTCCGGGATGCGATAACATCAAATTCAATCTTCTTAAAAACCTCCCAGATATCGCAAAAAGACGATTACTTGACCTGTACAACTGTTTCATGGAGTACAACATTGTGCCACCTGAATGGCGACAGGTGAAAGTAATAGCTATTCAAAAGCCTGGAAAACCAGCGTCTAATCAAAATTCATACCGACCGATTGCCATGCTATCATGCATGAGAAAATTATTGGAGAAAATGATCCTTTCAAGAGTCGACCATTGGGTCGAAGAAAATGCATTGCTTTCAAATACTCAGTTTGGATTTAGAAAAGGGAAAGGAACAAACGATTGTCTAGCGTTGCTTTCTTCAGATATACAACTGGCCTTTGCGCACAAGGAGCAATTGGCTTCAGTATTCTTGGACATTAAGGGCGCTTTTGATTCAGTTTCCATAGAAGTACTGTCAGACAATCTGCACAGTAGTGGATTACCCGTTATTTTGAATAATTTCTTGCACAATTTGTTGTCAGAAAAACAAATGAACTTCACACTCGGCACTCTGACAACTTCCAGAAATAGCTACATGGGCCTTCCCCAAGGTTCGTGTTTAAGTCCCTTGCTTTATAATTTCTATGTTAAAGATATTGACAATTGTTTGGAAGGACAATGCACGCTCAGACAACTTGCAGATGATGCCGTGGTCTCTCTAAGAGGTCCATGTGCAGCTGTCTTGCAAGGACCATTGCAAAGTACCTTAGATAATCTGACTGTTTGGGCCAGACATTTAGGGATCGAGTTTTCACCGCAAAAACTCAATTGGTTGTGTTTACTAAGAAGCGGTATCCTGCTCAACTGAAACTCAAGCTGTTGAATGATGACATCAACCAATCTTTATCTTCTAAATACCTTGGGGTCGTGTTTGATTCCAAATGTACCTGGAAACTCCACATTGAGTATTTGATACAAAAATGCCGGAAAAGGATCCATTTTCTACGTTCTATCTCCGGAACATGGTGGGGTGCTCACCCGGAAGACCTCATCAAACTCTATAGAACGACTATTCTCTCTGTTTTAGAGTATGGCTCCTTCTGCTTCCTCTCAGCAGCTGATTGCCACCTGATCAAATTGGAACGAATTCAGTATCGTTGTTTGCGTATTGCCCTTGGTTGCATGCATTCAACGCATAACATGAGCCTGGAGGTGCTTGCTGGAGTCACTCCTTTAAAGCACCGTTACTGGGAGCTCTCACTTAGAATACTCATCAAATGTGGAACAAGTAACACACTTGTTCTAGATAACTTCGATAATATGCTTGAACTAACTTGTCGTTCAAGATTCCTGAGAGTTTATCTCAACTACATATCGTCAGATCTTTTGTCTTCCGTGTTATAATCCCCTCGAGTTCACTTCACCAACGACAGTTCCTCAATTGTATACGATCTGTCCATGAAACATGCTATTCAAGGAATACCAGATCATCTTCGACAAATATCTATTCCCTCACTTTTTTCTGAAAAATATGAACATGTCAATTGCAACAACAGATATTTCACTGATGGTTTCTCACATCAACGGATCCACTGGCTTCGGTGTTTTCAATGTAACTTCAACCACCTTCCAAAAACTTCAGGAACCGTGTTCGGTATATGTTGCTGAGCTGGCAGCAATTAACTTCGCTTTGGGGATAATTTCCAATCAGCCCGTAGACCATTATTTCATCTTCTCGGATAGTCTTAGTTCTATCGAGGCACTCCGGTCGATGAAACCTGTTAAGCACGCATCTTACTTTCTTACAAACATAAGAGAGCAGATGCGTGTTTTGAATCGAAAGATCATTCAAGATTACTTTGTTTGGGTCCCATCTCACTGCTCAATCTACGGCAATGAGAAGGCAGACTCGCTGGCAAAGGTGGGCGCACAGGAAGGTGAGGTTTATGATAGACAATTCTCGAGCAACGAGTTTTTCCCATTAGTCCGTCAGAGTACTCTTCAAAGTTGGCAAAGAAATTGGACACACAACGAACTTGGACGGTGGCTATTTTCTATAGTTCCAAAAGTTTCTGGGCGAGCGTGGTTCAGAGGTGAGGACTTAAGTCGAGGCTTCATTCGCGTGATGTCGAGACTTATGTCTAATCACTATTCACTAAACGCACATTTGTACAGAATAAACCTTGTCGATAGCAACTTATGTAGGTGCGGAGCCGGTTATGATGACATCGATCACGTAGTTTGGTCCTGCTCGGAAAATGACGCCTCCAGAGAGCAATTATTGGATACCCTTGTGGCCTGAGGTAAACAACCCTTCAGGGAAGTTCGAGGTGTTTTGGGAGATCGTGATGTTGTCTATATGCAGGCCATTTATAGTTTTCTTTTGTGCTTCTGACATCAAAATTTAATATTTTGTTTTTTCTTCTTTCTTCAAAGTTTTTTTGTTTAGTCTCTGCCTTTTTGTTCCGTAGAGCTCCATAGCTCTTGCCATCCGGAAGATGCTCCCAGTCGAACCATTCCTCGAGCATGACGACACGCCACACCGTCACTGACGCCAAATGCCCGGATGAGAAGCTGAAATTTCCTTATCCCAAATCCTAAGCCCCGTCCATCCCTAAACATTGTAAACTAACCTCGAGTCACCACGAGTACGCTGGCTCCTTCCCCTCTCTTATTAACTGTATAATAAAATGATATTGATTGTATATATCACAAAGAACCATGGCTCCGTAAAGTGTTATACACGCCTGAGCCTACCAAATAAACGAACTTGGAAAAAAAAAAAAAAAAAAATTTATCCCTGTGCTCAACTCACGTGTTCGACCCTACACTAAGAGGGAAACTGATAAGGGAATGAATTATGAGTTTAGGTCTAAGGTAGCTGAACATGTATATCAAGAAAATCATTCAATTACGCCATCAAACATTAAAATTTTAAGAAATATCTCTTCTCCGTGGAAACTTGATGTTGCTGAGAGCTTGGAAATCTACCGACAGGTACAAACGCGGTTGTTGAATAAAGATCAAGGAAATGGTAGCTCCTGGCTCTTCAAGTTTATACCTAAGCATTAAGCGCAACAAGCGAGTAGAAGTAAGCACCGTACGAAATGTAACTAGATAAGTAGATAAATATTATACCTACGCATAGTATAAATAGTGTAAGCTGCGATCATTTTCTTCAAGTCTAGTCAAGTACGAGACACTGAAGACGACCTTACTGTTGAGGTCGAAATACGTATCTGTCAAGATACAATTAAGTGGTGGAATTCAATGGGATGGTATAAACTCGTCTTAGGACAAGTGAAGACATTCCACTAAAAAGCTCAAAATAATTTTCTTATCGTCTAAGACGAATTAAGTACTGTCCATTTAATTCCACCAGATAATTTTCGTTATCTTTGCAGATACGTATTTCGACCACAACTGTGTGGTCGTCTTCAGTGTCTCGTACTTGACTCGACTTGAAGAAAACAATCGCAACTTACACTATTTTTACTACGCTAGGTACCTAATCTAATCTTATTTGCCTACTTTATTTACCTATACAGTAAATTATTGCTTAGGTAGAAACTTGAAGAGCCAAGAGCTGCCATTTAGCTCTTAAGCGTTTTAAATATCGAAGCCGCGCATTGTCCCATGCAGGCTTAGGAGCAGGTCGATCTGCGTAAGTGCGTGCTTCATAGAAACGAGATCTACCCTATTGAAATCAAACGCCACAGGATCTTCTATGTTTTCGAACTGAATAGTGATGGAAATATCAACTAATGTTTCCAATGCCGGATGATCAGCATCAAGTCCTATTAAAGGCTCAGGAGCTTCGGATAAAAGATTCGCCACCGCACCAAATGTGTCATGTACAAGACGCTTATAAGACCGGTTGTCCTCTACGGACATGAAACATGGACAATGCTCGAGGAGGACTTGCAAGCACTCGGAGTATTCGAGAGACGGGTGCTTAGGACCATCTTTGGCGGTGTGCAAGAAGACGGTGTGTGGCGGCGAAGAATGAACCATGAGCTCGCCCAACTCTACGGCGAACCCAGTATCCAGAAGGTAGCTAAAGCCGGAAGGGTACGATGGGCAGGACATGTTGCAAGAATGCCGGACAGCAACCCTGCAAAGATGGTGTTCGCTTCCGATCCGGCAGGTACGAGACGGCGTGGAGCGCAGCGAGCGAGATGGGCAGACCAGAACGACAGAACGACTTGGCGAGCGTGGGGCGTATCCGAGGATGGAGAGATGCGGCCTCGAACCGTGCATTGTGGCGTCAAATTGTTGATTCAGTGTTATCTGTTTAGATGTTAACTAAATAAATGAAATGAAAAATGAATGAGCTTCGGATACTGTACAATTAGGAAGTGCAACATCGTTCACCAAAACTAAGTCGAGTAGTCGGGAGTTGCGGTTCATCACCACATTGATTTGCGCCAGACGATGTAGATCGAAGCCGTCGAACAGAGCACAACATTGTGTCAGCATGTGTGTGTTCAGACCGCATCGTGCTTTCGTGCTGTGCGATTCTTTCTCTCGTTGCGGAAGGAAGTTTTTAATACTACCCGAAGCTATTTTAATTTCAACGGTGCTTCTTAGCGCTATTTGTACCCACTGATCCCGTTACGATCTTTGCAAGGACCCGTGCCTTCGTTTTACGTTGGACCCGTTTGCGGAAGTAAAATTCCGACAAGCGGTGGTAATCCTGCAGGGACACCGTTCTGGGAAAAAACCTCTTAGAAGGTCACGTCTCCACGCTCAGCAATGAGCATTAATAAAAACAAGAGGAAGGGCGAGTCTCTGAATTCTCCACTTCCTTCAAAGAAACAAGGTTTCAAGACCGTCCTGCCAAAGCGCGGAAAAATAGAAGGAAGCTGGAGAATTCAGATATTCCTTCTAACTCTAATATCGGAAATAATTCTTCTCCAATCGAACTGAGCAATCAGTTCGATTTGATTAATGATGAAATTGAGCAAATCGAATATACCTCTAGCCCAGGTGATTCGATTCATGCGAGAAAGCAAAGGATTCCGCCAATTGTGGTATCTGTTGCCGAGTTTTCTGGCTTCCGGAATGAGATTTTGAGTAACCTTCAGGGGATCAAGGTTTCATTTCAGATTGCTAGGAAGGGTGATTGCCGCGTTTTGCCTGGATCCTTTGACGATCGCAAACGTCTTCTTCAGTATTTAACTGAGAAGCGCCATAAATTCTTCACATACGACGACAAAACTGAGCGATTGTTCAAAGTCGTCTTGAAAGGTCTCCCCAGTGATGATAAATCACTGGAAGAGATTAAAATTGAAATTTCTCAATTACTTGGATTTTCACCAGTCCAAATAATTAAGATGAAAAGAAATCCCACTCTGGTACTTCCCAGAGGGCATTTGTCAAAAATTTTATTTAGTTCATTTTTAAAAAAGTGAACTAAATAATATGAAAAGTTTGGAAAAGGCCTGTATTATGTCCCATGTCCGTGTTACATGGGAACATTTCCGCAGGCCTGGGGGAAATTTCCAAAACCCCACCCAGTGCCGTAAGTGCCAAAAGTGGGGTCATGGAACCAAACATTGTCACATGGATGCTAAATGCATGATTTGTGGTGGAACCTCTCACGCCAAGGACGCATGTCCTGTGAGAGAAGATTCCAATAAATTTAAATGTGCAAATTGTGGGGGCAATCATAAATCCAATTTCTGGGAATGCCCTTCACGCAAAAAAATTCCCGTGCAAAATTGATGACGGGAAATTCCAATCGGATCCCAGATTCGACGGGTAGACATTTTTCAAACGCTCAAATTTCGAAACCAGTTACCGGTCGAGCAATTCATACCCACCACAATTCACAAACAAATTTTGCCGCTCGTCAACGGGTAGCAAGCACTTCAGTAAATTCCAATTTTTCGAATGTACCTACGTATGCAAACATCGCTGCTGGTAGACAAAATTTCTCTTCTCAAAATGAGGTTTATACCCATGTCTCAACGGAAAATAATGGTCATGTTGCCGATTCAGGTAGCATGACTGCATCCGATTTTGATTTTTTAACTGAACAATTGCATCACATGATTGATGCAATGTTCAAAGCAAGTACCATACCAGAAGCTGTTCAGGTTGGTATAAAGTACACACAAAAAATTGTTATTGGACTCCGTTTCAATGGATCTAAATAATTGTGTGAAAGTTCTAAATTGGAATGCCCGCTCTCTAAAGGGTAAGGAAGATGAATTATTCAACTTCCTAACAGTTCATAATGTGCATATTGCTATTATAACTGAAACCTATTTGAAACCAGGACTCTCCATTAAACGAGATCCAAATTATTTTATCTACAGAAATGATCGTCTTGACAGCGCCTGTGGTGGGGTCGCCATTGTCATCAATAGACGTATCAAACATAAATTATTTTCTTCGTTTGAAACCAAAGTTTTTGAAACCTTAGGAGTTTCTGTTAAAACAAATTTTGGTCAATTTTCCTTCATTGTAGCCTATTTGCCTTTTCAATGCAATGGGCAGCAAAAGAATTTGTTGAAAGCTGATCTTCAAATTCTGACTCGCAACAAATCAAAATTCTTCGTAATTGGTGACTTCAATGCCAAACACCGTTCATGGAATAATGCTCAAAGCAATTCCAACGGCAACATTTTATTTGAAGATTGTTCTGCGGGATATTATACTATTCAATATCCCAATGGCCCAACTTGTTTTTCATCCACTCGAAATGCTTCGACAATTGATTTGGTTTTAACGGATTCAAGTCAGCTGTGTGGCCAATTGGTAACTCATGCTGACTTTGACTCTGATCACCTTCCTGTGACATTTGAAATCTCACAAGAAGCCATTTATAATCCAATCAGCTCTACTTTCAATTATCATAGGGCTGATTGGGATTTATATAAAACGTATATCGATAGGAATTTTGATGTTGATATTCCTCTCGATACCAAAAGTGATATTGATAATGCTCTCGTATCTTTGACAAATTTAATTGTCGAAGCCAGAGGCATTGCAATTCCTAAATGTGAAATTAAATTCAACTCCATTATTATTGACGACGATCTTCAGCTACTGATCCGTCTTAAAAATGTGAGGCGACGGCAATACCAAAGAACTCGCGATCCCGCGTTGAAAGTTATTTGGCGAGATTTGCAAAATGAAATTAAAAAACGTTTCGCTATTCTGAGAAATACCAACTTTGAGAACAATGTCTCGAAGTTGGATCCCAGTTCGAAACCCTTTTGGAAATTAACGAAAATTCTTAAAAACCTCAAAAGCCAATTCCAGCGCTTAAAGAGGGAAATAAAATTTTATTAACAAATGGCGAAAAGGCTCAAAAACTTGCTCAGCAGTTCGAGAGTGCCCATAATTTTAGTCTAGGTCTCACTAGTCCAATTGAGGATCAGGTTACACGAAGCTTCGAAGACATTCTCGATCAAGATAATGTTTTTGACCCTTCGTTGGGAACTAATTTGGATGAAGTGAGATCTATTACTAGAAAATTTAAAAATATGAAAGCCCCGGGTGATGATGGTATTTTCTACATACTTATCAAAAAACTTCCTGATAGCTCTTTATCCTTTTTGGTTAATTTATTTAACAAATGTTTTCAATTGGCATACTTCCCAGATAAATGGAAAAACGCCAAAGTTGTTCCTATTTTGAAGCCGGACAAAAATCCAGCTGAGGCTTCTAGTTATCGCCCAATCAGTTTGCTTTCTTCAATAAGCAAACTGTTTGAAAAGATTATTTTAAATAGAATGATGGTTCATATTAATGACAATTCTATTTTTGCTGATGAGCAATTTGGTTTTCGCCATGGGCATTCAACCACTCATCAGTTATTAAGAGTTACGAACTTAATTCGGCTCAACAAATCTGAAGGATATTCGACTGGAGTTGCTCTTCTTGATATAGAGAAAGCGTTTGACAGTGTGTGGCATGAAGGTTTGATTGTAAAATTGATGAATTTTAATTTTCCTCTGTACATTATTAAACTGATCCAAAATTATTTATTAGATCGCTCACTGCAGGTAAACTATCAGAATTCTAAATCTGATAGATTACCTGTAAGAGCTGGTGTTCTCCAAGGCAGCATACTGGGGCCCATTTTGTATAACATTTTTACTTCTGACTTACCTGATTTACCACCAGGGTGTCAAAAATCTTTGTTTGCAGATGACACGGGCCTTTCAGCCAAAGGGCGAAGCCTTCGTGTCATTTGTAGTAGATTGCTAAAAAGTTTGGATATTTTCTCCACTTACTTGCAAAAATGGAAAATTTCCCCGAATGCTTCCAAAACTCAGCTTATAATTTTCCCACATAAGCCGAGAGCTTCTTATTTGAAACCTTCTAGCAGACATATTGTCACTATGAATGGGGTTCCAATTAATTGGTCTAGCGAAGCTAAATATTTAGGACTTCTGCTAGATCAAAAATTAACTTAACATTGAAGGCCTTCAAGCCAAATGTAACAAATATATTAAGTGTCTATATCCACTTATAAACAGAAAATCAAAACTTTGTCTTAAGAACAAACTTTTGATTTACAAACAAATTTTTAGACCTGCCATGTTGTATGCTGTGCCAATATGGACTAGTTGCTGCAATACCAGAAAGAAGGCACTCCAGAGGATTCAAAATAAAATTTTGAAAATGATTCTGAAGTTGCCTCCGTGGTATAGTACCAATGAACTTCATAGAATTTCTAATATTGAGACATTGCAACAAATGTCCAACAAAATAATTTCCAATTTTAGACAAAAATCGTTGCAATCTTCTATTGCAACGATTAACTCCTTGTACCCTTAGTATAAAATAGGTTAAGATTAGTTTAAGTTATACATGGTTCAATTCAACCAGAGGAAAAATTCTAACTGCCAGAGGCAATTGAAATGTATTAATAATAACAAAAAATATAACATAACAAATAAGGATGATAGTGTTAAGAAAACACGGAACACCTAGTCTAAGAGATGAATGCATGTATTAGATAATTAGCAAATAAAATTAGTTAAAAAAAAAAAAAAGAAAAAAAAAGTGTCAGCATGTGGGATAGCAAGTAGTCAATTATTGGGAGCTCGTTATCAGTGACATTCCAAACCACTCCAGCTTGATTATAGTCACCATACAAATACTGAACCGATCGAATTGATGTGATTCTCGATGTACACCATGTCATGTTTACGATTTGGAGGAAGACACATTGCACCGATACTAATCCTACGATTGGATGCTGTAATCCTGACCCAAAGTTGCTCAACTGATGTGCTAATAACAGCGGTGTCCAAGCAACAATCTAGCCACTTAGATACTAGAATTAAAATGCCACCTCCACGTGTCTTCGTAATATTTAAATAATTGCGATCGATACATTGAACTGATTACCGAATAGTTGTGTGGAATGTATTCGGTCATCGAGCCAAGTTTCAATGAGAACCAAAACATCATATTCCGATACCGTAGCAGCCGTGAAGAAGTCATCAATTTTGGTTCGTAATCCACGCACATTCTGGTAGTAGACCAGGAGACCATTAGAACCAATCAGAGGGGTTTCGCTAGACTGCTGGGAAAGGCTAACATTTCCAATGCAGCCTTCCAGAGCCGAGGCTGTCGGGGGTACATTGCATGGTATCGCTCGATCACTTGTTGCTAACGATGCATTGTAGCGAACAGGATTGTTCAGAGGCTCGGATTGAAGTACCGTAGTGCTGCTACTATTAGACGAGGAATAACTGCAAACGGGACGAATATCAGTGCTATTTCATGTCCTGAGATTACAGTACTTGCCTAGGAGAGTAAGGTGGGAAACCCCATCACCAAATCCGAGCACAGGAACGGAACGACTTGTATGACTGGAATCGACATCAGGAATTGGTGAACGCAGAAGCTCGACTGTGACGGATGGCTTAGGGGTTCCCATAAGGCTGTTTGGTGCGCGTTCCGTTGATGAACTCAGATGAGGACTAGAGTCGATGCAGCTGCTATCGTTCCCAAACGGGCTATCGCTAGGATCAGGGCGAGATTTAGGGTTCGAAAGTTTGCTTAATACATTGTACTTGCCTACGCAAGTGTTGCGTACCATCTATGGTGGGGTGCAGATGGCGGACGGTACGTGGAGGAGGCGAATGAACCACGAGTTGCATCAGCTGTTGGGAGAACCATCCATCGTTCACACCGCGAAAATCGGAAGACTGCGGTGGGCCGGGCACGTAGCCAGAATGTCGGACAGTAATCCGGTGAAAATGGTTCTCGACAACGATCCGACGGGAACAACAAGGCGAGGTGCACAGCGGGCAAGGTGGATCGATCAGGTGGAGGACGATTTGCGGACCCTCCGTAGACTACGTTGTTGGCGAAGTGCAGCCATGGACCGAGCTGAATGGAGAAGACTTTTATGTGCAGCACAGGCCACTACGGCCTTAGTCTGATAAATAATAATAATTTCCTGCGCAGGCCGGATGGAAAGCCCCATCACCAAATGCGAACACAGGTACAGAACGGCTTATCTGACTCGTGCAATTGTCAGGAAGAGAGGCATTACAAAACTCGACTGTGTCGGACGGCTTAGGGGCTTCCATGAGGCTGTTTGAAGTGCGTTCCGTAGTTGAAAGAATTCCATTACGACAGGGGTTGCATGTGAGCTCAACGGCGATGTGAGCCCACGTTGGTTGTCAGCGACCATGTACTTCGTTTTGCTGGTATTGATCATGAGTCCAATCCTCGTTGTTTCCCTCTTAAAAGGCGCAAAAGCCTCTTCCACGACACGGCGATCAATCCCGATAATATCGATATCGTCCGCAAATCCCAGGAGCATATGCGATTTTGTGATAATGGCACCGCTTCTTTGCACACCAGCTCTCCTAATCGCTCCCTCGAGCGCTACATTGAACAGTAGATTCGAGAGTGCATCACCCTGCTTCAATCCATCTATGGTAGCAAATGAACCCTTACACTTGACTTCGATCCGTCCAACGTTATACGAATCAACCGTATCAGTTACGCCGGAAAACCATGTTCTAGCATAATTTGCCATCATTCATTCCGTTTCACTGAATCGTACGCCGCCTTGAAATCAATAAACAGATGACGTGTCTGCAAGTAGAATTCCCAGAATTTATCAAGGATTTGTCTCAGGGTAAACATTTGATCCGTCGTTGATCGCCCCTCACGAAAACCTGCTTGGTATTCACCGACGAAGAACTCTCCAAGCGGTCTCAATCTGTTGAACAGAATACGGGACAAAATTTTGTAAGGGGGTTATTCTTCGGTAATTGGCGCACTCCAGTCTGTGCCCTTCTAAAAGATAGGGTAAATGAGGCTGTCCAACCAGCTACCAGGCAATTCCTCGTCTTCCCATGTTTTCGACATAATATGGTGCAGAACCTCATAAAGCTGCTCACTGTCATGTTTGAGAAGTTCAGCCGGGAGCTAGTCCTTCCCCGCAGCCTTATTATTTTTCAGCTCTATAATAGCTTTTCAAACCTCATCTAGTGTAGGTTGTTCCGTGGCCCCGGGCCCCACATATCTTATATACCAAAACCAACCTATTTTGTACATTTTGGGGCCCCCACAACCTGTTGGCCGCGGAGCCCCATTCCGGCTAAATCCGGCCCTGTCAGCAAGTGTTATAAGGTGAGCCAGAGCTATTGTTTGCCATTGATTTGTCGATTGCAACATGTTTTGAGATGCACAACGTGATTTGGGTCACACTGCCGAAGCCGATCCTAATTTACGCGACGGTTATTGCAGCGTGTTGCAACATACCAAAACGCTGACATTTGTAAATTACTTGAATAAATATATTGAATTAAAATGAAATTTAACTACAAACAAAAACAAAACTAAAGTTGAAACGGTCTCTACCTTTCCGGTACCTACCTCTACCTACCGCCTTCATCATAGTTTCCATTTAAATCCCGAACGAAAAGATGCCTAGCCTGGAGAACCAACTGCTTAGGCTTTTTAGAAATTTGCTGCCAATGAATGGGAGATGTCAATGGCTAGAGAAATTTTTGTTTCCAACGCAGCCACCGTCTCCGGCTTAATCGTCCTGAACGTTGGCTCACTCACGTTCACGGGAAATGTCAACGCTTGCCCCGAGCTCACAAATGAGCCGGCTGCTGACGGGGACTAAGGGCTAAGACGCAGCGATCACTACCCGATCCTCCTGGTGCTTGATAGCCAATCCATTGTAGTAACTCGCAGGCGTCGTTGGTTATACAAACAAGTTGACTGGAATTGGAGTTACTTCCAAAGCCAAATTCAGCGGAAGTTGGACAACAAGCCCCAACCACGACCATAGAGCTGTAAGATAGCTTTCTCCGGCCAGCTAGTAGCAGCATCCCAAAAGCCATCTCAACCCCGCACAAAACTAATTTTTAAGAGCAAGGGTAAAGAGCTTCGAGCCCTAAATATGACTGAGAAGCACCTTCCACCAGATAGCCCCGATACATACTAGAGTTCCCGGAAGCTATCCCGGAAGACAAAGGACAGGTCGTGAGTAGAGTTTCTTGGCGGCATCAATAACTAGAAGCCCTGGCGAACCATTTCAAACAGCAGTCTTCCTATCAGCATTATCCGGAACATTTCCAGAAGAATCCAAAGGAGCCGGCTTCAGAAATCCAGGCGCTCCAAATCCTCGCCGGCTCCTCTAGCTACCGCTCAGTTGCGCTGACCAACGTGGCTGCTAAAGTTGTGGAAATGATGGTGAATAGGTGGTTTAATGACTTCCTCGAGCGTAACCAGTCAGTACAAGATCGTATATGATGTCACATAAGATGTTAAAGTGGAGGCCATACAGGTACAATCCATTTAGCCAAACGGATCATCCGGCCGAATAGGTTATTTGGCCGCATAGGAAATTTAGCCGAATAGGACATTTATGCGAACAGGTTATTTTGCCGAACAGATCATTTCGCCGAATTGGTCATTGGGCCAAACAGGTCATTTGGTCGAACAGGTCATTTGAAAAGTGAGAAATCCAGACCAACATTTGAAAAGGGCGTAACAGCCAAAATTTATTCCTTTTGATTCTTCGTCCACATATTTAACTATATATGTAGACAAGGAATCAGAAGAAATAAATGTTGGCTGTTACGATCTTTTCAAATTTTGGTCTAGAAATAAAGTGTGAGAAGTGAGACATCTCACCCCGCTTTTCACCCCGGAATAAGAATAGTGCAAAGTGAGAAGTGTAACGTTTCACTACTCACCTCTCACTTATCACAGTAAGAAGTGAGAAATGAGGTGTGAGAAGTGAGATGTCTTCTCACTTCTCACTTCTCATTTTTTTCACAGGAAGAAGTAAGTAATGAGTAGTGAGAAGTAAAGCGTTTCACTTTTCACACTTCATTTCTCACTTTTCAAATGACCTTTCCGGCCAAATGACCTGCTCGACCAGTTGACCTGTTCCGTCAATTGACATGTTCGGTCAAATGACCTATTCGGCCAAATGTCCTATCCGGAGAAATGTTCTATTCTGCCAAATGACCTACTCGACCATATGACCTATTCGACCGGATGACCCGTTGAGCCAAATGTCTTTCGGCTGAATGGGCTTCCTACACTCGATCCTTCCCCCTTATTCGCCTCGTCTAAAATGTGTCCTAATGCCACAAAATAGGTACTTGCACCGGGACCGGAGCGGAAAGATTGCTTCTTCCAGTCAACACATATTGTTTTGGGAAGAGGAAGGTCGAATAAGGTAGATCACCACACTGAGCTAGCCTCCCTGGAAATGGACATCTCTCAAGCCTAAATCCAGACCTGGACTCCCGGTGTTTTGGTTTTAAGGGACTTCCAACAAGGATGCTTCTTTCGAGTTCAGTTTGCAGCTCAAACATCCAATAGTTATTTATTATATCGTTGTATTTTTGTTAAAGGAAGTCGATCAGTTTGAATTCAAATTTAACAATTAGGACCCTGATGGAATCTTCAGGACCCATATTTAGCGAGAATCAGCAAGGGATTCCTAACGGTTATTCCCTAAACTAAATGTTATGCAGTGATAATCGTTTAATTCCTATAAAACATTATTCTCACTTGAGAATTGAACTTAGAATAAATTTATTGATTTCAAAAATTGTTAAATCGAGTCGTTAAAGGAGAAGCTTGGAATTGGCCAGTTTGACTTTTTGTTGAAGGCCAATCAGCTTGAAGCAAAAAGGAATGTAATGTAATGTGTATGCGTACATAAACGTTACGCACATATGTCGTCGGACCGACGTAAGACATAAGGAGGATCGAATTACGCTGTGTATTAATCGCAAAGGTGAAGGATTAACAATCCGGACATGGCAAGTTCGATTCTCGGTCTGGTTAGGATGTTTTCGGGTTGGAAACTTTCTCAATACCCTAGGCATAATATATACACCCAAAAAACAAATCTGACAATTATTGTATAAAATCGTGGCGTATACAATTCTGTAAGCTTTTTATACAGAAAATAATACAAATCTGTAAGATTTCAATACAACAATTGTATTAAAATCTTCCAAAAATTGTATATGCCACATTATTATACAGTTTCTGTAAGGTTCTTATGCAGAACTGTATTAAAATCTGTCATCCACTGGTTGGGTGACATTGTACTTGCCACACAAGATAAGATACTAATACACACTTAATTTTTTTTACCGGGATCTCAGCAAAATGTTAAACTTTTACCGAGTTTCGCACAGCCGTGCCCCAGCAAACATGTTTTTTGCCGAGATTTCTGTCAAAATTGCTGAAAATCAGCAAATAATTTGCCGAAAATCAGCTAACAAACGTCATTTTTGCCGGGATATCAGTTTTTAATTTGCTGGGCAGACGGCTGTGCGGATTTTTGCCGAGGTGCAGAATTAAAAACTGAGTGTGTAGAATACTACGTTGAAAAGCAGGCCAAGTTCCAGTTGGAATGTAGAGCCATAGAATAAGAAAAAGCAACCGTGATTCAAACTGCTACTGGAATTCTAGAACGACGTGAATTCAATTCCGATTGCACAGAAATAATTCATACTGACAATTTGTCACAAATCCTACAAACAAGTTCAGATTTTACAACCTTTTAAGGCTCGGATCTCTGACAGCACTCAGTATCCGGCGTTTGAGCACCGCATACAGGACCGCCCGTGACAACACAGGCAACAGGATGAACCACATCATAAAGTGCAAACCGCACTAATTCCACATCCATTTTAATTAATAATAAAAGCTAAAACGCTTTGACTCCACGATAGAACCGCATGGTGCAGTGCAACAAATTACCATGACAAAAAACAGCCCAGGAAGTGTGGAATTACTTTCATTATTCACGCTTCATGTAACAAGATACCGAATGAACAATAAATGAATTAATTTCCAATGACAACTATATTATTGCCTTCAATATGCCCAAAGCACGACGTAAAGATAGAACAACTACAACAAGTGAAAACCATTATATTTTATTCCGATTCACTACGAAAAAAAACCGAAACCATCAATCCATTGTTATGGCTTGTAAAAAAAATCGAACTAAAAGCACAGCCATTAAATTTTCAATCGCATTCCAGTGATCTCATTACGATTATATCATCATTTCCGTTGCAAAACAGCACAACGAGGAAGGAAATTAAAAATCGATGCACCTGTCATAAAACAAATTGAAAAATAAACACTGCAAAACCTCAAACGGTGGCAAATGAAATGGCGGTGGCTTTGATCGTAGTGCGGTCGCGTTACGGCGTGAAAGTCACGAACAGCGATTTAAACACGCACATTCCATTTGAATCGGAGACGTGCTTTGCTGCTCCTCACCGACCGGGGCTGCAACGCGATGCAATGCAATGTAGTGAACACTAATGTTTACTCAAGTGAAAGGGCTTTCGTTGTTTGCTAATTAATTAGTATTGTCATTGATGTTGATCTTGTAACGAGATAGGTAACTTTGAAAAAAAAGTGCGGCGGGAAGAATGATTTGTTTGTGGGCAGTGAGTTTATTTTATTCGGACAGTTCCATCAATGTTAATGGCCGGTTTTCCGGGTATTAACCACCCGACATGGACATTAATTACTATGTTTACAGTTGAAATTACGATTACAATTGAAAACTTGATGCGCATAGTGTGTGTAAAATTTCCATAAGTCAAACCTTAATTTTTCAGCTTCATTTCCAACAATTAAATGCTATATCAGAATCAACCTTGGACCCATCAATTGAAAACAAAATTGAATAAAAGCATATTTCTTAAGACCAATATGTATTGATAAAACTTAGAACTAATTTAGAAAGTTCAAAATTTAGTTTGTAGTTAAAAAATGGTCGACAAAGGTAACATAGACGAACCACTCGTGTATTTTGATCCAGAAACCCGGAACCAATCGTACAATGAAGATCCAGGTATCCAGGTGTTATATCGTCGGCATAGACGAAAATGTAAATGTTCGGGGGGAACTGAATGACACACTGTTCATGGCGACAAGGAACAGCGTCACTGTCAGAAGAAGATTCCCAGCTCTCCCCCGGGCAGGGCCGGATTCAGCCGGAAGGGGGCCCCGGGGCCGACAGCTTGTGGTGGCCCCAAAATGTACAAAAAAGGTTGGTTTTGGTACATAAGATTTGTGGGGGCCCGGGGCCACGCCCCCCGGCCCGCTAATAAATCTGGCCATGCCTCCGGGAAATTCCCCGAGCCCTCCTGCAAAACGTCTCTCGCTTCCGTTTCTCCGCTTCATGCTTCGTCCAATTTTCCGCCAGGTTCTTCTCGTATTCATTCCTATGAACCACTCGCCTTCTTTCAATTGTTTTCCATTATTTGTCACTTTTTCCGTTGCAACACCATGTATTTCTTGTTGTTCCACTTCAATTATTTCTTCTTCCAAGACTTCTATCATTGTGGGTTCCATGAAGACCGATTGAACTTCGCTTACAATTTCAGCATACGTACTTAATATTTTGCCGTTTTGTAACCTTCTTTTATTATTGTTTTTCAATTCACGTTGGGGGCAAGCATTCCTCTTGTGCCCTTCTGAATGACGCAAAAAAACATTTGTTTTTAAGCCCATCATAAAACACTTTTGCCTTCCAACAAAGGATATTCACGGTAGGAGGAATATCTTCCTCTATTTCCATGTAGAGACCTCTCACACTAGTAAACATGTGACCAAGGCCTGAATCCGACGGAAACGTTCAGCTTTTCCGAATTTCGAAAACATCGAAGATAGAAATTCATCCGTTACCTCCGGTGGAACATCAAAAACTCTTACATATTCAGCATTCATTCCTGTGGGTACCATGAAAAGATATTTTAGTTACTAGATAAAGATTGTCGCTGTCGTCGCTGTCCGGAACATCTTTTGCTGGCGAGGATAGGGGAGCTAAATGTCAAAGAAGGAAAATCCATACGATTTGACAGGTACATATGTACCACACATGTTTCGGACAGCAGAACAAAGGGAACCGAAGCGACAATCTTTATCTAGTAACTAAAATATCTTTTGTACCATGCGGATATCGATTTTTTTTTCCATCGGAGTATGTACTTAAACTTTACAAGTTCCAAATTTCGCTTCAGTGCTTCCACCATTGCTGCCGCTGTTTTGTATTTTATACACAGACTTCTTTCCGTTCCCATCTTGTACACTGTTTCCATATTCGCAACGTTAGGATCTAGTTGCTTCACGAATCCAGCAATATCCAACCAGGATGTTTTTTTTAATGTCAAAACAGTGCACTACGCAGCCACCTACGCGCACGCATTGAAAATACACCAGCGTGTAATATACGCCTGTGTATTTGATGCGCGGCGTGAACCATTTTGACAGATCGAAGTGACATTTAGAAAACTCAACATCCATCTGTTGGTTGTACTCACTGAATGAATTTTATTTAATTGTTAAAAATTGTGAAAAATAAAAGAGCAGAGTTTTCGTTAACTGCGTAGTGCACCTCTGGTGCTAGATTGACTCTCTCCGCTTCAGTTCATTGTCCATTTTGACCTTTTGTCCCTTTTGACCTTTTGATCCTATTGATCTTTAGTTTCTTTCGACCTTTTGTCCCGTTCAACATTCTGTTTTTTCGACCTTTTGTCCCGTTCGACCTTTTGTCCTTTTCGACCATTGGTCCCTTCGACCTTTTGTCTTTCGACCTTTTGTCCTTTCTACCTTTTGTCTTTCGACCTTTTGTCCCTAGTCCATATGTTAGTGCTTGTTGAAGAGGTGGTTAGGTGTTTAGGCTTTTTATTGGTTGTTCTGGGCCCTTTGGAATCAGGTGATGTTCACCCTACTTATTTGGTCTCTGTTTGAAGTCTTTGGTTGTGATGGATCAAAGACGTCCTAACCTAGGAAGATGTTGAACGTGTAGGCGTTGTCGTTTTGCGAAGACTGGGAAACCGAGCGAATAGTAGGAGAATCGCTGTTAATTGCCGCTTCAGATGGATTGATTGCTTGGACGTTTGACTGGGAATGGGGGTATGATTCGCAGCTATTTTTAGGGAATCAACTCTGCTGTCTCATTGCCTAAGTTGTCAGGTTTGTGGTGATGTGGGATGTGATTTCTTTGGACAGCTTCGGCGTTGATCATCTTCTCTTCTTAAGGCAGCGGTTATCAACCTGGGGTACTTACATGTATCCCATGTTTTGATAATTATTAAAATTTTGATTCTAAAACTTTGTGTTGTACATAATATCCTAAGCACACGCGCAAATAGCTGTTTGTTCCTAATAAATTGCATTGAAGACACTGGCAATATATCGAGTCACATTAAAGCCCCTTTCCAGTTTCAGGAACACACAATGTTTTATTTCTGTTTCAATGGCGTTCAATATGCCACGCGTCTGACTTCTTGGGTGATTTGAAATTCATTGTGCTTCATATCAGAAACAAAACATAAGTTGCAGTATTAATAACTCTTCGATTCATTGCTACTACGACAATGTTTCTGATATGTTGCAAAACACTTTGAGTTCAGCTGAGTAGCATTTTATTTTTGACAGTCCCTTGCATGTTCCGTATAAGGTACAATGAAGCTACAAATGACTTGGTTGTTTATGTAGTGCACTTGTAGCAGAATTTCCAAATAGAATTATTGGTGTGATGATTATAGTAGAAGGTTACAAATTTCATGGTCCGTGGTTCGATTCCTAGTAGGATTTTGTGTTTTTATTTTCATTGGAACCGCAAGATGTTGCAAATAGGCTCCACCTCTTGCGCTTTTTGTGTCACAAAGGAGTTCCAAATACGGCGCGTTGTGCATAACTCAGACTTTTAATAAGTCAGTTTTTGTTACTTACTGAGAATAAAGTGGTGTTGCTTGGGGCATGGTGATCAATAAATCAAAAAGTTGCCTACCAGAACCAGCACAGTCAGTGTATGAAGGACTGTAGGACAAAAGGTCAGAAGGACCAAACCACGAACCAACAAAATATGAAATTTTTTCATGTAATCTATCTAATTGCGAACAGAGATGTAAGCTTAAAGTACTTTTTCCGAAAAGCCGGATAGCTCTGTTACAAGAGGCTTGGAAGCCCTCTAAGTCAGTGGTTCTCAACCTTTTTCTTGAGAGGTACCCCTTCGAACTTTTGCATTAATTGAGGTACCCCTATTTTTTTTGCTGAAAATGATGATAATCGTAACTCACGAGATCCATGAAAAATGGACCTGGAAACTAACGGGATATGTGGCTCTCCATAAGTTGGGATGAAATTTTCATTATTCCGCGAAACTTTCCAATTCAAATTAAGTTTATACATCAAGCTTACGAATCTCTAGAAAGTATCCTTCCGAGCCTCTTGAAGGGAGGTTTCGGAAACTTTGGAAGGGAGGGTTCCGTGCCCCTTTAGGCGGTTTTTCAGCTACTTTAAAGAAGGCTTCTGAACATCTTGAAAGGACGCCTCTGAGCCACTTTAAAGTAGGCTTTTAAGCCTCTTCAAAGAATAATTCCGAGCCCTTTGAAGGGAGGTTTCCGAGCCTCTTGAAATGGGGCTTCCGAACATCTTAAAAGGAGTTTACGAATCTCTTGAAAGTTGGCTTTCACCCCTCTTGGTAAAATGCCTCTTAGCCTCTTGAAGGAAGGCTTCCGAGCCCCTTTAATGACGGCCTAAGTGGCTCAAAGGAAGATTCCTAGAATGTTGAAAGGACGCTTCTGAGATACTTGAAAGAACGCTTCCGAGCCTCTTGAAAGGAGGCTTCCGAGCCTCTTGAAAGGAGGCTTCCGAGCCTCTTGAAAGGAGGCTTCCGAGCCTCTTGAAAGGAGGCTTCCGAGCCTCTTGAAAGGAGGCGTCCGAGCCTCTTGACAGAAGGCTTCCGAGCCTCTTGAAAGGAGGCTTCCAATGCTCTTGAAAGGAAGCTTCCAAGCCTCTTGAAAGGAGGCTCTGAGGCCTCTTGAAAGGAGGCTTCTGAGCCTCTTGAAAGGAGGCCTGAGCCTCTTGAAAGGGGAGGCTTCTGAGCCTCTTGAAAGGAGGCTTCTGAGCCTCTTGAAAGGAGGCTTGAGCCTCTTGAAAGGAGGCTCTGAGCATCTTGAAAGGAGGCTTCTGAGCCTCTTGAAAGGAGGCTTCTGAGCCTCTTGAAAGGAGGCCTGAGCCTCTTGAAAGGAGGCTTCCAGGCCTCTTGAAAGGAGGCTCTGAGCCTCTTGAAAGGAGGCTTCTGAGCCTTCTTGAAAGGAGGCCTGAGCCTCTTGAAAGGAGGCTTCTGAGCCTCTTGAAAGGGGAGGCTCTGAGCCTCTTGAAAGGAGGCTCTGAGCCTCTTGAAAGGAGGCTTCCGAGGCCTCTTGAAAGGAGGCTTGAGCCTCTTGAAAGGAGGCTTCCAGGCCTCTTGAAAGGAGGCTCTGAGGCCTCTTGAAAGGAGGCTCTGAGCCTCTTGAAAGGAGGCTTGAGGCCTCTTGAAAGGAGGCTTCTGAGCCTCTTGAAAGGAGGCCTGAGCCTCTTGAAAGGAGGCTTCAAGCCTCTTGAAAGGAGGCTTCCAAGCCTCTTGAAAGGGCTTCCAGGCCTTGAGCCTCTTGAAAGGCGGCTTGAGCCTCTTGAAAGGCGGCTTGAGCCTCTTGAAAGGCGGCTTGGGCCTCTTGAAAGGAGGCTTCCGAGCCTCTTGAAAGGAGGCTTCTGAGCCTCTTGAAAGGAGGCTTCTGAGCCCTCTTGAAAGGAGGCTTCTGAGCCTCTTGAAAGGAGGCTTCCTGAGCCTCTTGAAAGGAGGCTTCCTGAGCCTCTTGGAAAGGAGGCTTCTGAGCCTCTTGAAAGGAGGCTTCCGGGCCTCTTGAAAGGAGGCTGGGCCTCTTGAAAGGAGGCTTCCGGGCCTCTTGAAAGGAGGCTTCCGGGCCTCTTGAAAGGAGGCTTCCGGGCCTCTTGAAAGGAGGCTTCCGGGCCTCTTGAAAGGAGGCTTCCGGGCCCCTTGAAAGGAGGCTTCCGGGCCTCTTGAAAGGAGGCTTCGGGCCTCTTGAAAGGAGGCTTCCGGGCCTCTTGAAAGGAGGCTTCCGGGCCTCTTGAAAGGAGGCTTCTGGGCCTCTTGAAGGGAGGCTTCCGGGCCTCTTGAAAGGAGACTTCCGGGCCTCTTGAAAGGAGGCTTCCAAGCTTCTTGAAAGGAGGCTTTTGGGCCTCTTGAAAGGAGGCTTCCGGGCCTCTTGAAAGGAGGCTTTTGGGCCTCTTGAAAGGAGGTTTCCGGGCCTCTTGAAAGGAGGCTTCCGGGCCTCTTGAAAGGAGGCTTCCGGGCCTCTTGAAAGGAGGCTTCCGGGCCTCTTGAAAGGAGGCTTCCGGGCCTCTTGAAAGGAGGCTTCCGGGCCTCTTGAAAGAAGACTTCCGGGCCTCTTGAAAGGAGCCTTCCGGGCCTCTTGAAAGGAGCCTTCCGGGCCTCTTGAAAGGAGCCTTCCGGACCTCTTGAAAGGAGGCTTCCGGGCTCCGAAAGTGTCATTTCAACAGGCTTGGAAGATTAATGTAAAAGTAAATTTGAATTGGAAAATTTCACGGTACAACAAAAAATTTTAACAACTTTTTCGATAGAAACCAATTGAGAGCCATATATCTTTCTAGTTTTCAGATCCGTTTCTTCATATATCTTATTAAGTAACCTTATTTTGATTTTGCTGAATGTTGAATGCAAAAGTTCAAAAGGGTACCTCTAAAAAAGGTTGGGAACCGCTGCGTTCGAAGTTCTGTCTGGCCTCCGGGTAGGCGCAGCCGTAGACGACTTTTAACCTCTGGACATCGTTCTCAGCTTTATAGCTGGAACATGATCGACTCGAGATGCCATGTTGATCACTGTTGCATCTAACGCAGAATTTAGGGAGATCACACCACTGACTGGTACTCTGTGGTTGGGTGGGTACCCGATCAATTCCCACAGAACAAGTTTTGGGCCTTGCAGTAAGCTTTGGTGCGGCCGAAGAACAATGCAATGCATCGCAGAAGGATAGTATGGCCTGGTAGGGCACCTCAAGAAACCGATGAAGATGTACTTCGGTCTTGAGGTCCATCGGAACGTAAGGACGAGTATTCACCCTTTCATCGCCGACTTCTTTAACAATGCGGTGGACTTCGTTCACACCTTGGTCTTCTATATCCACACGCAATTCATCATTAAACCCGGTTGTGTAGCGGACGAAGGTTTACTTCGACTGTCGTATCGTCCTCCAACATCTGCAGTTTGGTCAGCTTGTTAAAGTGACTTTGATTTCTGGCTTTGAGTGCGTCCGTCCTACCACCACTGTCCGGAAAAGCTAAACCAATGCTACCTCCTAGGAAGCGATAAACGGTTTTTTTTTATCAGGAAGGTAGTTGAGGGGAGGGGTTTTCCGTCGACACCTTGGTCATCCAAACTATCCTTGAATTGTGGACTTAGGATCTACAGCTGCAAGAAAATCTTTTTTTAGTACTCAATCTTTCAATATGCATTCAATTATATCCATTACACCTCCTGGGACGTCTTTTGATATGGTTGAATACGTATCCAAGCTTGGAATGATAAAAATAAGCTTGTGTCGTGGCTGTCTGGACTCAATGACGGTTCGGATGACCCAGGAGATCCCAAAACAATCTTACCATGTCTCTTGATTTTCACGAATATGTTATAGATATGGATGAATACATACCCAAGCTTGAGTGACGAAAAAAGCTAGCATGGTAACTGTAGATCGCCAGCTCTGGAATCACTTGAAAATTTTGGGCATGAAAGGGTAAACAAGAATTGTGATTTTCAATATTTAGTTTGTCGTTGATAATCAAAGGATTGCAGGGTGATTGCTGGAGGCTCATCATACTTATACGGACCTATCGGTACCTCGTCGTGAAATGATTGAATTTGAACGACTCTTATGTTTTTTTTCAACTCTGAGGAATAAAGGTATATTATCATGCCGCATGTTTATGACCATAATCGTCCAATAGATCATATTATTTGCTATCGTCCTAACGAAATGAGTTGAATTTTGACTGCACTCTCGCATTATTGTTATTCAAACTGTTACATATGGAAATTATATTCTGTTACAACAAACTAAATTGTAATTTAAACGACTGATGAAAAGGAAAGGCTTTGCTCAAAATAATTTGACCTACATTTAGCTTAAGATACTTCGTTGATCTAATCTTCGAGGAAACCGTTCGTTAAATGTTACAAGTTTATTGCCCTCCTCCCCCAGAATATGAAACAACAAATGCCAATTATTCCCCATATCAAACTGCTGATCATTTATGAAAGTCGTGCACATACAGTAAAACTAGAAATAAGCAAAACGCCGCCATCGTAGGGTGTGAGTATGGTTCTGGGAACAGGAATTAAATATCTCAATTAAAGTTTTGTTTTTGCAAAGCTTGTTTAAATAGTTTAGGATAATGATTATAAAATAAAAAACAAATATTCCAATGAAATATAAACCGTTGAATATTTGAATGTACATACACTCTAGTGAATTAAAGACGCAACTAATTAGTGGAAGGCTAAAAATGGAACGAAAATCAGAGAAGCAATATTGAACAGTCGATTGAGCTCGTGTAGTGTAAACAATGTCAAGTAACAACTGAGTGATTCTGATTTTGAGAAAGTGCTAAATCTTAGTAATAACAAAATGTATGTAAATCAATGAAAATACGAATATGATGAAAATGAGAGATAGCTTCCACTATTATTTAAAGCAATTTAAAAATTACGTAGCTTTTATAAAACCAAAAAAAAGGTATCCAGCACATCTAGTTTATCACAGCATATGTAAAACAACAAAGTATAGAGAAAATGCATAGACTATAATAAATTGTAAATTGAAATTAAAACGACTGCTAACACAAATATAGGTGTGTTAAGAGAACATAAATATTGTAATTAGGTATTGTAATGAAAAATCATCGAATACGTATAATCATCAGTTGCAGCATCGGATATACATTGAACGATATGAACAATCTGTGTGCGACTTAATGAAAATCACTGCCAAAAAACGAGTTAATTACCCTCCCTTTGGTGGTTGGCGCTTGAGTTTCCAAATAGGTACATAACCAAACCGGTTGGCAGCAATGGTTGCATAAAATGAAAAAGGAAAAAAAAAATCCGCATGGGACATCGCATCGGTGCCATTTTTCCAAGATATGAAAAATTAGTTTCCGCTGCGCATGGTTGCATACATAATACATTTATGTACGATTTCATATGTTTTAAGGCACCCAATCTGTATTAATTATGCAAACCCTGGCCGATTTATTCATAAATTATGTGCCTCTTGGTGCCGCTCCCGATTTGCAGTTTTGAAGGCTGAAAAAAATTTGTTAAATTGCCGGGAATTAATAAACAGCGGACGAATAATTATTATGAAGGACGTTTGTGCATGAGTGTGTACACTGTACAGCAGCCAGTATGGGATGATACCTTGATTGACCGGCGGTGGTACAGCGCAACATATGGATGAAATATTCATGGTCGCTTCGAGAAAAAAGGGAAACTATATCCCTACATGCGAATATACGAATCAATGACGCGGGAAGTGCATAACACTACTCCAACGCAATTACTGCACAAACATGTACTGGACTTATAGAACAGTGGACAGGAAAAACGTAAAGGTAACTCTTTATAGCGAAAGTTGAAGTTCGAATGTTCAGTCAGATGAGAGAAAGTGAAACAAATTGGTTTGTCATTTCATTAGATAACTTACTCATCCAGTTGATTTGTTTGACCAGTCTATGAGCTTAAACTTATTTGACATTGATTGACATGACAGATATTTGTTAGGCTAACATTCCATATGTTGACCCTTGACTTAATTTAAATAAACCTCCCAGAATCCAAATCTGAATGCACTCGCGTTTTCAAGGGCACCCCATTTAAAATGGTAATCACGCACAACTGTCATTTTTATTATTATAGTTTGGCAGCATGCGTGAGATAAAAAAAATGACTATTGTGCGTGGCTTCCATTTTGGATGGAATGCTCTTGAAAACGCGGTTGCATTTTGTTTTGGATTACGGGAAGTTTGTACTTAAGCTAGTAATTATTTGGCTCTATTACAAATTGGAGACCTTCCTTAGCTGGGCATAAAAGCATTACCGTGTTAGCAAAAATGGTAACCTTGCAGTTAAACACTGCGGAAGAGCTGAAGCATTCATTAACCACTTAGATTTTGTCACCACCGACACAAACTCGTGGTGGATGGCAAACATTGTTCATTACTGCGCATCTTTATGTCATGTATTTCGCCTTCGACGACGTTCCACTCGTGCCAATCGCTGCCCTTCATGTGACCATCTTCAAAGGGATGTTAAATAGTACACTAAAAACCATCACCTTACGTAACCTCTGCGCCTTTCCAAGGAATTCAAAATTACACATCATCCGATCCATCGTAGCTTTGACCAACCGTATCAGTTCAGCTGGAAATTCGTGTTCATGCATTAGCTAGTCATCATAGCTGGTCTCTATCGATTGGATTATATGCGGCTTCGAAGTCGGTGAATAGATGATACGTGGGCACGATGTATTACAGCATTTCTGTAATATATAGCGCCAGCTAACACTTGTTCCATGCCCCATGATCTAACAATTAGTACTAGTCGACGGCATATAATTTGGAAGAGTATCTTATAGCCAGCGTTCAGCAATGTTGTTTTGTTACTTACAATCCAGGCTGTTGCCCTTTTTGTAAATGTGATACAAGACACCCTCCATCCATTCCTGTGGCAATCAGCCAATCAGTTCCTCACCACCACCGTGTAAAAATAGCTCTCCTTTCTGGTGGAGCCAAAAATATGCAACACAACCATTGTCAAACTAATTCGCATCTGTGAAAGCATGTAGTTGTAGTGCATTGTACATACTACAGTAACCTCCAAAATGGTAAAGAGCTATCATTACCAATTCCACAGTTGACAGACCATCACAAAATTAGACTCCCAGTTTCGTATCTCAAAGCCATCTTGAGAATGAATGAACCCTAACTTCAAGAGCTCACCGAGCAGTTTCTTGTACGGTGTGAGCACTATCGAAAAAACCTGATCAATCCACCTAGCGGTGTTAGTGCCTTTTTTCGTTTGATATAAAGAAAAAATGCACATATGAAAATTGTATATTGCACTGTTAGATGGATAGACCAGTAGTCATATTCACAGTTGCTGGCAGAGATGCATCTAAACACGAGAACGCGTGTTCGTGTTCAAAACGTTCTGAACACTGCACACTGTTCAAGAGCACTGACCTTATTTAGCAACTTGTATCCTAGGAAAACAAATTCAAGTGACAGCATGCTACACATTTTTCGGCTAGTAATGGAAAGTTTTTGCAAAGTTCCAAATCTAAGGAATCTTAGTTACCATGATCGTTTTGCTTGCGTACCAACCCAGTACACACTGAACCGTGTTCAGAGTCCAAAACTAAGACACCAAGGCACGCTCTTGGCTCATGTTCTGTTCAGGTTGCATCTCTGGTTGCTGGTTGGGTGAAGACTTCGTGGATTTATTTACAGTTTTATTGGAGCTTTGTTCAATGTTGTAAGACTATCCTTAATTTAAGTTTCAAAACCATGATAAAATGTGTAATAAACAAATGTCAAATACTTTATATTATGAGTTATTTTACAGCCTGACGATTATCGAGGAGATCAAAGTAGACAACGCGCGTGAATTTCTGCAACATTATTTTGTTGTCATACATTTTCTGGTGTTTCTGTGAATAAGAAAATAGTGACTGTGGAATTGCAGTGCAATTACATCAGCCCCATGATTCTACGAAGTACACCGGAACTATACTATGCTAATTACATCAGCCGCAATCATAATGTTGACCGAAAACTGTAGCCGAATTCCGAATTTAGCTTAGCTTTAGCTTAGCTTTAGCTTAGCTTTAGCTTAGCTTTAGCTTAGCTTTAACAACTTTAACAGCACAACAACACAAGCTTTAAGCTTAGCTTTAACAGCTTTAACTTAACAGCTTTAAGCAACTTTAAGCTTAGCTTTGGCTTAGCTTTAAGCAAAACAGCAGGCTTAGCTTTAAACAGCTTTAAGCTTAGCTTAGCTGGCAAACAACTGAGCAAAAGCTGAGCCAAGCTGGCTGAGCTTTGAGCAGGCTGAGCAGGCTGAGCAGGCTGAGCCCAGGCAGGCTGAGGCCAGGCTGAGCAGGCTGAGGCCAGGGCTGAGCCCAGGCTGAGGCAGGCTGGGCGGGCTGAGCCAGGCTGAGCGGGCTGAGCGAGGCTGAGGCAGGCTGAGCAGGCTGAGCAGGCTGAGCGGGCTGAGGCAGGCTGAGCCAGGCTGGAGCCAGGCTGAGCCTTTGGCAGACTGGGGCTGGGGCTGGGAGGCTGGCTGGGCTGAGCGGGCAGCTGAGGCCAGGCTGGCCAGGGCTGAGCAGGCTGAGGCAGCTGGTGGGCTGAGGGCGGGCCAGGCTGAGCAGGCTGGGCAGGCTGGGGCGGGGGCTGGGCAGGCAGGCTGGGCTGGGCCAGGCTGAGCAGGCTGGGGCTGGGCAGGCTGAGCAGGCTGAGCTGGGGCAGGCTGGGGCTGGGCTGAGCAGGCTGAGCTGGGCTGAGCAGGCTGGGCTGAGCTGGGCAGGCTGGGCCAGGCTGAGCAGGCTGAGCGGAGCTGAGCAGGGCAGGCGGGCAGCTGAGCAGGCTGGGCTGAGGAGCTGAGGCAGGCTGAGCGGGCTGGGCAGGGCTGAGCAGGCTGAGGCCAGGCTGGTGAGCTGAGCCAGGCTGGTGGGCTGAGCAGGCTGGAGCGGGCTGAGCCAGGCTGAGCAGGCTGAGCAGGCAGGCTGGGCAGGGCTGAGCAGGCTGGGCGGGGCTGAGCCCAGGGCTGAGCTGGGCTGAGCAGGCTGAGCAGGCACAGGCAGGCAGGACGGGCTGAGGCCAGGCTGGGGCTGGGCCAGGCTGGGCAGGCTGGGGCACTGGGGCTGAGCCGGCTGGGGCTGACGGGCTGAGCCAGGCAGGGCAGGCTGGGAGCTGGGGCTGGAGGGGCTGACCAGCTGGGCAGGACTGGGGGCTTAGGGCAGCTGGGGCCGGGCTGGGGCCAACAACTTTAGCTTAACTAGCTTAGCTTTAGCTTAGCTTTAACAAGCTTTAGCTTAACTTTAGCTTAGCTTTAGCTTAGCTTTAAGCTTAGCTTTAGCTTAGCTTTAAGCTTTAGCTTTAAGCAACAACAGCTTTAGCTTAGCTTTAACAGCTTTAGCTTAGCTTTAGCTTAGCTTTAAACAGCTTTAGCTTAGCTTTAGCTTAGCTTTAGCTTAGCTTTAAGCTTAACAGCTTTAAGCTTAGCTTTAGCTTAGCTTTAGCAGCTTTAAACAAGCTTAGCTTTAGCTTTAGCTTAGCTTTAGCAAACAACAGCAACAGCTTTAGCTTAGCTTTAGCTTAGCTTTAAAAGCTTTAGCTTTAAGCAGCTTTAAGCTTAGCTTTCGAAGAATATCAAATGATTACGTTTTTTACTATTTAAAAATGTTTTAACGGGCCCTCTGATATTCTGCTTTTCTTAGCTGTTTTAACCAGAAATTAGAACGCTCAAGAAAATTTTATACACGCGAACACATTTCTGAGTATTCACATAATCAAAAATTGTTTTACCTCCATATTAGGGTGGCTCAAATTAGTATGGGAAAAACTTTGTTCAATTTTTTTTTATGGGCCGCCGTCTTATTCGTTTCTATTTGATGCCCTGATGCTCTGGACAAAATTTCAGCCAAATCGGTCAACGTTTGGGCGGTGCTAAACTCGTTGGAAGTTTATATGGAAAAATATATGCAGAAACATCCAAAAACAGTAAATTGCAGCTAGACTACACAACTTACGATGAAGAACTATGATACTCATTCAGATCTTGGAGAATTTAATACAGAATGTTTTGCAGAAAACCGCGAGAAGATTCGAGTTTGCCTGGCTAAGTTATTAGCATTTCTCTGCAGTGGGGTTTGAGCAAATTTCGTTTCTTTTACCTTTGAAAAGAAATAAATTCACCCTACAACACTCAGTAAAATACTAATAAAAAGACGTCTGTTCTGATGGCTGGTCCAGATGAAAAGAGACCTTTAGTTTATTTTTTGATCATCTTCTTAGCTTGAAGCGTTACGTGTGTAACGCTTCTTTGACGTATGACAAGATGGTTTGACCAAGGTATTTACAATCATATAGATGTTTCAGTGTGGGTGACACAACGGCTGTTCCCCCTTTTTAATTAATACATTAGTATTTATATTTCAAAAAATTCGAACTTGAAATATCATTTATCAAACTTAACAACTTCAAATTAACTTTAATCCTAAATCAATTCACTTTATCGATAATTCATCACTTTGAACTTATACTCTACGAATAACTGAACTCGGATCTTCGTTTCGCTTGCGGACCCTCTTCGATCGCCGTAGACACACGTTCGGCAAGTCCGCCGAAGTCGCGTTTCGCTTTCTGGCCTTTGCCGGAACCATAGGGAATCCTAAATGGTTCATCATCAGAGCCGCTTCAGCGTTAACTTCTTCGGTGTCCTCTTGGTTTCGTTCTTCAATTCCAGTTCGTTCTTCGACCGTAGCATCTCTACCACGTACCGACTCCCAGCCACGTTTTGTCTCGGCTGCGGGTTTGCCCTGTAGCACCCAAGCTGACTTCGGTGGGCCATGGTGAGAGCGCTTCCAATTGCTATCTGGAAAGTGTTAATAGAAAAACGTTTGAGAAACGTTGCCTTTATCCATTTATTCGGTAAATGATGATGAACATTTCGATACCATACAGTATCTCCTTCTGTCAGTGTGTCTAAGCCGTCATTCGACTTTCTCGGCATATTAGACACATTTTGTCATCATTCATATTTGTAGTTTGCGGTACTTGTAAATAATTTCTATAAGTCTTTTTGGATTCAAAAGGTCCAAAATCGTTTTGGCTTAAAAGAAATATTTTCTCCGAGGAAGTTGCCCATCACTCGAAACAATATTATTTCTATAATTCATTAGAAATAAGTTTATCTGATCCTCCAAATCAACATCTTGCAAGTCTGGTTCTAATAAAACTTTTCAATACTGTTTTAACAGTTCTCACCAGCCGTTCCGCCTGCCCATTACTGGAGGGGTTATAGGCTGGACTTTTCAAAACTTTTATTCCCTGTTTTTCAAGAAATGCTGTGAATGAGAATGAATTGAATGGAGGACCACCGTCCGATACCAGTACATCTGGTAAACCAAATCTAGCAAAATAGGCTACCAATTTCTTCACCACTTTTGCACAATCCGTGCCCTTCTTCATCCATTCTACTTCCAACCACTTTGAGAAAGAATCAACAATCAGTAAAAAAGTGTGGTGAGAAAAATAAAAGAAGTCAATGTGAACTCGGCTGAAGGGTCTTGTTGTAGGTTTCCAGTTGGATAAAACTTTTGTTTTTGGTACTATTACCATACTTCCACATACATCACAATTCGATACATACTTTTCAATGTCTTTATTAATGCCAAACCAGTACACTTGCCTTCTTGCCAATTGTTTCATTTTAACTATTCCTGCGTGGTTGGCGTGTAAAAGCTTCAAAATTCCGTTTTGCATTTTATGTGGAATTACCACCCTGTTCTGGTACAAAACGCACCCTTCAACAATTTCCAAATCAGTTTGATTTGCAAAACGTCCATAAGACATTTATCCAACTTTTTTGGCCATCCATCACGCAAATATTTCATAAGTTGTTGTAAAAACTCGTCGTCCTTTGTCCATTTGGCAATCAAAGCAAAATCAATGGGTAATTCATCACCAAAGTTTATACTTTTTATAAACTCATGATCTAACTCAATAGGAACCTTCTGCTCTAATGGGAACCTCGAACAAAAATCCGCGTTTCCCATTTTGCAGAAGGTCTGTACCTATATTCAAAATCGTAAATCGAGAGTTCAAGTATGTATCGTTGGAGTCTTGTTACAAATATGGAATTTTTCCCTTCTTTGCCGAAAATCCTATCAATGGTTTGTGATCAGTATAAGCAATGAACCTTTGCCCATATAAATATTTATGGAATTTTTAATAAAGTACAAACCAAGGCCAAAGCTTCCAGATGAAGAATTGGGTAACCTTTCTGCGCGTCATTTAACGTAAAGAAGTAAAACTAATAGGCTTTTCGATGCCTTCTATCACATGTGCAATCACTCCTCCTAGGCCATAGCCTGAAGCGTCTATTACTACTACAATGTCTTTTGATGGGTCATAAAATTCTAAAAATTGGTATTAACCAGTGCGTTTTGCTTTTTGAAAGCTTTGTCACAATTACCATCCCAAACAAATTTAGTATTTTTCTTCAATAGTTTATACAAATGGAATAACTTGATAGACATATGGGGCTGAAACGATTATAGTAGTTGATCAAGCCTAAATATGACTTTAGCTCAGTCACATTTCCAGGAACCTTTGCTCTTTGAATTGTTGAAATTTTGTCTGGACTAGGTAGTAACCCATTTTCGCTAAGAATATGGCCCAAATAAAGGCAATTCTGACACAAAAAATTTACATTTCTCAACATTTACTTTAATATTTGCATTTGCGAGTCTTTCTAAAACAAGAAACAATTTCTCGACAAACTTCAAGTTTTCACCTGCTATGAGTACATCATCAAGATAAACATAAACATTTTCAATCCCGTCTAAAATTTGATCCATAACTTGTTGGAAGATCGATGCACTTGAGGAAGCCCCCTGGGGTAAACGATTATAGATGAACAATCCCTTGATTGTGTTAATCACCATAAATTTCTTAGAACGTTCAGTCAATGCTAGCTGTGTATAAGCTCCCTCTAGGTCTAGTGTACAAAAAACTTTACAATTTGCCAATTTAGCGAACAAGTCGGCTGCCAAAGGTAAAGGGTAAGTATTTGGTAATAAAACTTTATTTATTGAAACTTTACAATCAATTACGAGTCTTATTTCATTATTTTTTTTCATAACTACAACCACTGGTGATGCCCATTCACTGGTCTTCACCGGTGTAATCACATTTTCTTTCTCTAGTTTTGTCAAATAATCCAGGACTTTTCCCCTCAACCGATAGGGTACATCATAGGCCCTTTTGAAAATAGGAACATCACTTTTTAATACCAAATCAGCTTCAAAATCTTTAATGGGCGTTGAAAAATTTTTCACAAACACTTCCGCAAATTTGCTTTTGATTTCTTGAATAATACACTCTTTGTCTGCTGAATCTACCCTGTTTACCATTTGTTTACTAAGAAAATTGCTCCTCCACTGAGGAAAGAAAACATCAAGCCAATTTCGGCCAAACAAGGGGATAAATTTAAAATCTGTGTCTAAAATTAAAAGATTTAATTTCATTTTCAATCCATTTAGATTCACTAAAGCATTTGTTTCCCCTTCAATTTTTAGTTTTGACCCATTGACAACTAGCAGTTGCTTCTCACTCATGGTTAAAGACTTTTTGAATAACGAAAAATATTGAGATTTTCCCATAACGGTTACACTAGAACCACAATCAACCTCCATTTGCACCAAACGATCATCAATTGAGACATTTATAAGACATGGTTCACTTATTTTTATTAAGAGACGCAACACACATACACTGCAAATCACCTGAATTCCATTCATCATCATAGCTGTCATTGTCAGCTCCTGAAACGTCGACATTCTGCCCATTAAAGTGCTCAGGTCTTTCTCCGCGCTCGTACCCGGTTTCGCAACATCCACGAACTTTACTGCATCCCTTTTCATGTTCTTTAACCTAAAACATTTCCTTTTTATGTGTCCTTTGACCCCACAAAAATCGCACGTCATATTAGAATAGTCTGTCCTACGTCTGTCATTGTTCCGGTTATTGAATCTAACTGTCTTTTGTGCACGATTGTTGTAATCTTGGGTACGTCTCCTGTTATTGTATGGTTATGCATTCCGGTTGTTTTGTCGGTAGGGTTGGAAACCTAATATTTCCCTAACTGGTATCCGAACTTGATTCGGCCGTTCCGGTGTTTCCACCGGACTATCCCTTGCCGTATTATAAACCTGAAGCAGTTGATTTATCCGAGAACCCTGAGGAAACCCCGTGTTAATCGTTTTCGCATTTTTTTGCTATATTCCATGTTGCAATGAATTTGTCCATACATTCAAGGGTTGAGTTTTCCTCATTCAGAAGCCTTCGCTTCAATGCCTCATCTCTAAGTCCATGCAGAATTCTATCTTGAAGAGCAATGTCCTTAAATCCTCCAAAACCGCAGAATTCCGCTTGGAGTTTTACCGCCAAGACAAAATCCTCGGCTGACCCATCTGGTTGTTAGAAGGGATGGCTAAACCGGATTCGCTGAACTTAATCAGGTTCAGTTCTGTCGAACCTTTGTTTCAACTTGTTAACAATTTTAGCGTAACTAACTGTCGATAATTGTCCTTGCTGAAACACTAGTTTTAACTGGGAATAAACATAGGGTCCACACAAATTCATGAAATGCGACTTTTTTTGTACTTCTGACAATTCATTTGCCTCAAAAGAAAATTGCAGACGGTCAACCCAGTCTGAGAAGGAAGTTCCCTTGCGGTATGGTTCAATACTAGAAGCCATGCCGCCTGGGATTGATTTGCAAATATGTTTAATTCTTTACAAAAGAAATAAAATGAATAAAAGAAATAAAATGAACAAAATAAATAAAATGAACAAAAGAAATATAAATATTCTTCAATTATAGGCTCGCGCAATAAAAGGATCAAAAACGACTTACCCGTTCAGATGCTATTGGCTTTTGCCTGAGCCTTTGCCCGTGCCGACAATTGTCGCAGTTACCCTACACTGTGTTCTCCGAAAACGACGCGGAGTCGTATTATTCGGACCACGATTGATACTTCCTTGGTAGCACGAACACTTCCTCTATTGTCTGAGATCTAAGGTTGAAAGAAAACACTGTTAGTACACTTCAAAACAATGTCTCAATCCTGTGATAAAAGGAACAATTGGTTAAAATCACCAAAGGATTCTTCTGCTTTTGTCTTGCACTATGTGCACTAAGGAACAAGGAAACAAAGTGGAATCACCCACCCCACAAAATGAACGCTTTTTCAGAAGTAATTTACCTCTAGCTTACTAACCTTCCGACGAAAACGCCTTCTATCCACTGCAAACTGAACGATTACCACGAAATAACTGCCTCTGCCTGATTTATCCGGCGCTCTTGACGACCAACTCGCAGAAGAACCGCTAGCACTTTTTGTATCGATCGGTGCTTCTGTCGCCGTCCAGTGTCGTTACAGTGGGAAATTTCGACTCGATGAGCAGATTTCGTCGCGAGGTTAATAGATACCGTCGTTGTTATGGGGAACTAGAGCACTCTCTCGAAAGCCGCCCCGGCGATGGCTTCACCGACGCCGTTGAGAAATAAAGATGGCACCGTTTTCACAAAATGTCGCCAGCCGTTTGCGATCGTCGATATATTTGCCGGCGTTTCTTACTACCGTTGTTATCGAGAATCCACATTTACTGCCACTACGTACAGTCACGCACAAGCTAACTTTGCACTACTTTGAATTAATATTCACAAATGGTTCAAAAAAAATCCCTCGTCGCCAGTTAATAAAAAAGACGTCTGTTCTGATGGCTGGTCCAGATGAAAGAGACCTTTAGTTTATTTTTGATCATCTTCTTAGCTTGAAGCGTTACATGTGTAACGCTTCTTTGACATATGACAAGATGGTTTGACCAAGGTATTTACAATCATATAGATGTTTCAGTGTGGGTGACACAACAAATACTAATATCTTTGCGTAATAAACTCTCATCATCTCGCGGTTTTCAGCATAACATTCTGTATTTTATTTTACAGGAACTGAATGAGTATCATGGTTCTAGATCGTAAATTGTGCCGTCCAACTGCAAATCACTGTTTTTGGATGTTTCTGCATACATTTTCCCATATAAACTTTCAACGAGTTTAGCACTGCCCAAACGTTGACCGATTTGGCTGAAATTTTGTCCAGAGCATCAGGGCATCAAATAGAACCGAATAAGAGGGCGGCCCATCAAAAAATTTGTAAAAGTGTTTTTTGAGCCACCCTACTCCACATGCATTATTTCGTATTAGGGTAATTCGCCAAATGTTGAACGGCTAATTTCTACTATTGTTTCTAATATTGTTGAACGCACGTGCATTTCTTATGGGAGTTCAACAATAAGGCGACAAAATTAGCTGTTCAACATTTGGCGGTTTCTACTTTTTTCCATTCACCCAGTACAGCATTTTGCCATTTTTCCTAAACAATAACAGCTGGCTCCACAAAAAAAACCGAGATTAATCCACCTACAGTGAGATTATGACCCTTCCTTAATTAAAAGGAAATATTATCAGACTCCAGTATTTAAAACAAGATAAAACTACTCAACCTCCCACGGCGATTGAAAGTGTAAATGACAAAAATAATTGCCTACCAAAAGGCGGATTCCATGGGTTGAGTGACAACAAAACGAATGATTCCGCACTGTACGTCAGGTTGCCTATCTATCAGGCGCTCGTCGGATTGAATATGTATTGTAACATGTGGTAACATGGTTGGTTAGAAACTATCGTAACGCTGGCAGCATGTATATTCGTAATTTCCAGAGACCTTGATATTAATTAATCCAGAACTAACCAATCAGTCATTGATCTGAACGAAACTCGATAGCGTTCAATAAAATATATAGTTTGCCTTATGGCTGCCTAATTTTGTAAAACTAATGATGTTTAATACCTTAAAATGAGCGAGGTTTATATGGTAGTAAATTTTGGAATTTACACACATACGCACACATACATGCATATAAGTGGTCTATTAGAATCTCAAAACATGCTCACATATGTTATCTAGCTTCCACTAAAGAAATTTTTGAAATCCCTTCAAATGTTTACGTTTTTGCTTTTCTGAGAAGGTTTTGTGGTACATGCTACTATCTGTTCCTCAATTAAAACCAATTGTTCCTTTAAAACAAATCCGAAAAATAAGCATATGTTCATATCATATCACTTGTTGCAATTATATTTTCAATATTAAAGTGAATTTGTTTCAATTGCCATACATTTTATTTCATAATTCAAGAGGTTTATTGATAGATTAATACATAACACGTCTGCGTAACGCATGCAAAGTGAAATTATAGACACTTCCGAAGGAAGGGTCAAAAAGAAAAAAAAATCTGACGGTGGTTTCATCAGCCTTTTATCAGACTTGTACTTGCTTTGAAGACGTTCTCAAGATAGTCTTCAAAACGTTGCCGTGGAGGTTTTAGTTTTGTTGTCTTCTAAATTTGCTCTCCAAAACTACTAAAACTCAAAATGTTACTTGACCAAGCTACCCATTAGTGATGCAAGCAATATTTGGTAGCTGTTGATAACATTATTCTCATTTTTGTTAGCAAACTTTTTAAATTTATTGGCTGTCATAATAAAGCTGTAAATTTCACATGATTATTGATTTTTAAGAAATATTTTCTTTTGTGGATCTACTAATACTAATACACTAACTCACGCGACAACAGAATCATTCACCATCAACTTTATCCGCAAAACTTACAGTGTGATATACTCTTTAAAATAGGAGGAAAGCGATGTCGAAAACAGGAATTTCTTTTTTTTTTAAGATTAATTCCCCCGGGAAAATTTTTGGAAACTACGCCAGGTATTCCTTTCGACATTCTTCTTGCGAATTCCTTCGGAAAATTCTCTCCTCTGCAGGAATTACTTCAAACAATTTTTTTTTCGGAAATTTATGAAAGAAATCCTAAAGAAATTTTTTGAAGAGAATGTCTGAAAAAATGGAATTTCTTAAGGAATTTTTTAAGGAATTCCTAAAGAAATTTCCAAAGGATTTCTCCTGAAAGAATTTCCGACGATATTCTTAAAATAATATCCTTATTCTTTATTAATTACTTGTGAGGGAAGCCAGATTTTTTAATCCTTTTCCTTTTTTAGAAAATATGTTTGCCATTTTAAGGTGTTTTTATGACATATTGCGAAAAAAGATTCGGCTGCCGGTGGGACTTAAGCCCACACTATTCCATTTACACGGACGTATTACCAATTATACAACAGTCTGCCCTTGCGAGAAGTTGTTTGATAACCAGCTAATAACGATGGGATATCAGTCAATTCCCTATATGGTAAACGAGCTTCTATTGTCGTTGCAGAAGCAAACCCGCCTAAATACGACAAGTAGGAGCACATGTTTGTGCATCTTTGAACATTAGTGACGTGCGATAATGATGTAACCTGCGAGGTGAAAAGGCGTATGGCAACTGCAAATTGGGCTTATTACGGACTTCGTAACCAGCTTAAGTCCCGTAGTCTGCAAACGAAGACAAAATTCGAGCGTGCAATCAGCTTTTCTATATACGAATTCATACTCAGACTGTAGATACCATCCGAATCTCGCTCGATTTTCATTTCCAAGAAAAACCTTGCACCTTCAAGACAATTAATTTCAAAGTGTCGCTTCATCTGCTCAAAATCTGAGATATCGCTCTTTCGTCCGCGCAGCCAACAAGAAAATCGTCGACATACACAATTAAGTAGATCTTTTTCCCTTTCCGCTCAGCAACAAACAAGCAAGGATCCGCTGTGCTAGCCTTGAATCTCAAGCTCCTCAACACTTCTGTCAACTTTCGATTCCAGCAGCTCGCGCTTTGCTTCAAGTCGTAGATACTGCGGCGTAGAAGTCATACTTTCTTCTCCTGTCCTAGAACTGCGTAGCCCGGTGGCTGACGCATATACAGTTCCCCATCGACGTCGCCGTAGAGGTAGGCTTTTTTAACATCCAGGTGCTTCAAATGCAAACCGTACATCCTGCCCAGCCCCAGCAACGTCCGCAGTGTGGCATGCCGGGTAACAGGGCAAACACTTCCTCGAAATCTAAGCCGTGTTGCTGCCTGTAGCCCTGCGCCCCAATCCATGCCTTGAACCTCACAACTTCGCCCGCTTCATTGCACTTTGCCTTGGAAACCCAGCGGCTACCGATCAGTTTCTTCCCAGGAGGAAGGTCACAAGACTGGAGTTCATTTTTCTTCGCTCGCTTCGACGATGCACTCTCAGGACACTTCACTGCCTCACTGTAGCTAACTGGTTCAGTCATTAGCTGCGTAGCCACACCCACTACGAAGTCGGAGTAGTGTCCAGGCAACTTTCCACGATTCCGACGCGATGGTTCCCTGTCCGCTGAAATACTTTCTGAAGTAACGTCATTGTCTGGTTCAATTTTCACATCATGAAGGTCGTCCATCAAATACGAACCACTCACGTCAAACAAATGTTCGGACTCACTTTGTTCACTCCTCGACATATCATAGCACTCATCTTCTTCAGCCTCTTCATCAGCCTCCATCGGCTCCACTTCCTCGTCCACTTCAGCATTCGGAACTGCGCCACGCTTCGAAATTTCATCTGGAATCCAATGAAACTCGTTCTCGACAGGATCACACTGCGCCTTCTCCGGAGACGCAGATTCGCCGTCCATCTCCATGAACTTTGCGTCACGGCTCCCCGTAGCATTCTCCGTTGTCAGATTTACAAACCGATAAACCTCATGCTGCTCCGAGTATTCGATGAAAGTAAGCTTTCGCGCCTTGCTATCGAGCTCCTTCCGTTTCACGTCTGGGATATGCACCCATGCCTTCAACCATACACCCTCAGATGATCCAAGTTGGATTTCCGGCCGAACCATTTTTCGAACGGAGTGACGTCCACTGAGCGCGAAGGAAGCCGATTCTGCAAGTATGCAGCTGTCATCGTCGCTTCGCCCCAGAACTTGTTATCATCGGAACATCGTTCGGGCCATTTCTTGAAAGATATCTGTTGCGTCGTTCGGCAAAGCCGTTCTGTTGGGGGTATACGCGATAGTGAACTAGCATAGAAACTCCGCAGCTTTTCTTTCGCATACTCCCCGCCACCGTCGGACATACGAATTACCCGTGGCTTCCTTCCGAACAGATTCTCCACGTAACGCACATACTCCACCATCTTGTCAGCGGCCTCAGATTTCTTTGGTAGAAAGTACACGACCCAATATCGACGATAGTCGTCAATAAGTGTCATGAGGAATCTGTTTCCACTCGGTGTTGACGTTTCAAAGGTCCACACAACTCTGTATGCACCAAATCCATAATCTGTGTCGACTTCCGCTCAGCTTTCTTCGGGATCGGTGTACGTGATAGCTTGCCCTCCATGTACGCTTCGCATGAAGTCGAATGCCACAATCCTTAACCTTAACACGTACGTCCCCAACCCCCATTTTACGACAAAACTCAAAATTCAAAACCACGCTGCTCAGCCAATTTCTAACGGATTTTCAAGCAATCTTCTGGAATCGATCACAAAATTCTTATAGTTTTAGGAACCGAGGGTCAATTTTTTGCTATGGCCATGGTTCCGGAGATATTCAGGGGAGTACTGGGGTTACCTCCTCCCGGAAAAAATGGTCACTGGCAGATCGGCTTGAAATCCATCGTGCGACATATCAAACTTCATGATTTTGCAAAACAAGTACACTGGAGTACACTTCGGCGACTTTCGATCGAATTGGCCACCCTCCGGGTGCTTCCAAGGCCTGAATCCCTTGGGGAAGTGGCCAACATCCGTTCAATCTTGGAACCCATCTTGCGGCATGTCAAACTTCATGATTTTACAAAACAAGTACACTGGAGTACATTTCGACGATTTTCGATCGAATTGGCCACCCTCCGGGTGCTTCCAGGGCCTGGTTCCCTTGGGGAAGTGGCCAATTTTCGTTTAATCTTGGAATCCATCTTGCGACATGTCAAACTTCATGATTTTGCAAAACAAGTACAATGGAGTAAATTTCGGCGACATTCGATCGAATTGGCCACCTTCCGGGTACTTCCAGGGCCTGGTTCCCTTGGGGAAGTGGTCAATATTCGTCCAATCTTGGAACCCATCTTGCGACATGTCAAACTTCGTGATTTTGCAAAACAAGTACACTGGAGTACATTTCGACGATTTTCGATCGAATTGGCCACCCTCCGGGTGCTTCCAGGGCCTGGTTCCCTTGGGGAATTGGCCAATTTTCGTTGAATCTTGGAATCCATCTTGCGACATGTCAAACTTCATGATTTTGCAAAGCAAGTACACTGGAATACATTTCGGCGATTTTCGATTGAATTGGCCACTCTTTGGGTACTTCCAGGGCCTGGTTCTCTTGGGGAAGTGGCCAATATTTGTCCAAGCTTGGAACCCATCTTGCGACATGTCAAACTTCATGATTTTGCAAAACAAGTAAACTGGAATCCATTTCGGTAGTTTTCGATCGGATTGGCCACCTTCCGGGTACTTCCATGCTCTGATTGATATTTTACCGGCGGTGGCCTGATAGATAATTTGCAGCCAGTCTTCAAGAAATTCCTTTGGACATTCCTCCAGATATTTCTCCATAAGTGCCTCTGGGAAATTCTTCCAGATACTCCTCCCGGATTTCGTCTGGAAGTTCCTTTAGGAAGCTTTTCCAAGAATTCCTCCAGGAATTCCTACGGAAGTTCCTCCAGGAATTCCTACGGAAGTTCCTTCAGGAATTACTCCGGAAGTTTCACCAGAAATTCCTCCGGAATTTCTTCCAGGAATTCCTCCGGAATTTTCTCCAGGAATTCCTCCGGAATTTCCTCCAAGAATTCCTCCGGAATTTCCTCCTGGAATTCCTCCGGAATTTCCTCCAGGAATTCCTCCGGAATTTCCTCCAGGAATTCCTCCGAAATTTCCTCCAGGAATTCCTCCGGAAGTTCCTCCAGGAATTCCTCGGAAGTTCCTCCAGGAATTCCTCGGAAGTTCCTTCAGGAATTCCTCCGGAAGTTCCTCCAGGAATTCCTCCGGAAGTTCCTCCAGGAATTCCTCCGGAAGTTCCTCCAGGAATTCCTCCGGAAGTTCCTCCAGGAATTCCTCCGGAAGTTCCTCCAGGAATTCCTCCGGAATTTCCTCCAGGAATTCCTCGGAATTTCCTCCAGGAATTCCTCGGAATTTCCTCCAGGAATTCCTCCGGAATTTCCTCCAGGAATTCCTCCGAATTTCCTCCAGGAATTCGTCGGAATTTCCTCCAGGAATTCCTCCAGAAATTCCTTCATGAATTTCTTCGTAAGTTCCTCTAGGAGTTCCTCCGGAAGTTCCTCCAAGAAGTTCCAGTTATTCCTTCGGGAGTTTCTCCAGGAATTCCTACGGAAGTTCCTCCAGTAATTCCTCTAGAAGTTCCTACATTTATTCTTCCGGAAGTTCCCCTAGTACTTCCTCCGGAAGTTTTTCTAGTAATTCCTCCGGAAGTTCCTTCAGTAATTCCTCCGGAAATTCGTACCGGAATTCTTCCGGAAATTCCTTCAGGAATTCCTGCCGAAGTTCCTCCGGGAATTCGTCCGGACGTTCCTTCAGGATTTATTCAATATGCTCCACCAGGAATTCCCCCGGAAATTCCTCCAGGAATTCATCCGGAAAATCCTCCAGAAATTTGGTGGTCAATTCCAGTTTCCAGAGGAATTCCTGGAGGAACTTGCGGAGCAATTCCTGGAGGAACTTCTGGAAGAATTCATGGAGAAACCTTCGGAGGAATTCTTGGAGAAACTACCGGAGGAATTCTCGGAGGAACCTCGGAGGAACTCCTGGAGGAACTTCAGATGAATTCCTAGAAGAGCTTCGAACTTCCAGACGAAATCCAAGAGGAGTTTCTGGAGTAACTTCCCAGAGGCACTTACGGAGGAATGTCCAAAGGTATTTCTTGACGATCTTTTTAAAAAAAACTAGTAGAAGAACTTCTGGAAGAATTCCTTGATGAATTTCTGAAGAAATTTTGGCGCTTGAACTGGTTTACGCCGATCCACTCCACCGCTGATCACTAACGGCGTGACGCCGCCGCCGCTGCCTGAAAATGATCTATCACGCCACCGCCGGTAAAATATCAATCAGCGCACAGGTCTACCTGGAAGTACCCGGAAGGTGGCCAATTCGATCGAAAATCACCGAAATGGACTTCAGTATTGTTTTGCAAAATCATGGAGATTGACATGTCGCAAGATGAGTTCCAAGATTGAACGGATATTGGCCACTTCCCCAAGGGAACCAGACCCTGGAAGCACCCGGAGGGTGGCCAATTCGATCGAAAATCGCCGAAATGTACTCCAGTGTACTTGTTTTGCAAAATCATGAATTTTGATATGTCGCAAGATGGGTTCCAAGATTGGACGGATATTGGCCACTTCCGCAAGGGAACCAGGCCCTGGAAGCACCCGGAGGGTGGCCAATTCGATCGAAAATCGCCGAAATGTACTTCAGTATACTTGTTTTGCAAAATCATGAAGTTTGACATACCGCAAGATGGGTTCCAAGATTGAACTGATATTGGCCACTTCCCCAAGGGAACCAGGCCCTGGAAGTAGCCGGAGGGTGGCCAATTCGATCGAATGTCGCCGAAATGTACTCCAGTGTACTTGTTTTGCAAAATCATGAAGTTTGATATGTCGCAAGATGGGTTCCAAGATTGAACGGATATTGGCCACTTCCCCAAGGCAACCAGGCCCTGGAAGCACCCGGAGGGTGGCCAATTCGATCGAAAGTCGCCGAAATGTATTCCAGTGTACTTGTTTTGCAATTTCCTCCAGGAATTCCTCCGGAATTTCCTCCAGGAATTTCCTCCAGGAATTCCTCCCGAAGTTCCTACAGGAATTCCTCCCGAAGTTCCTCCAGGAGTTCCTCCGGAAGTTCCTCCAAGAAGTTCCAGTTATTCCTTCGGGAGTTTCTCCAGGAATTCCTACGGAAGTTCCTCCAGTAATTCCTCTAGAAGTTCCTACATTTATTCTTCCGGAAGTTCCCCCAGTACTTCCTCCGGAAGTTTTTCTAGTAATTCCTCCGGAAGTTCCTTCGGTAATTCCTCCGGAAGTTCCTCCAGTAATTCCTCCGGAAATTCCTTCAGAATTCCTGCCGAAGTTCCTCCGGGAATTCGTCCGGACGTTCCTTCAGGATTTATCAATATGCACCAGAAATTCCCCGGAAATTCCTCCAGGAATTCATCCGGAAAATCCTCCAGAAATTTGGTGGTCAATTCCAGTTTCCAGAGGAATTCCTGGAGGAACTTGCGGAGCAATTCCTGAGGAACTTCTGGAAGAATTCAAGGAGAAACCTTCGGAGGAATTCTTGGAGAAACTACCGGAGGTATTCTCGGAGGAACCTCCGGAGGAACTCCTGGAGGAACTTCCAGATGAATTCCTAGAAGAGCTTCGAACTTCAGACGAAATCCAAGAGGAGTTTCTGGAGTAACTTCCCAGAGGCACTTACGGAGGAATGTCCAAAGGTATTTCTTGGCGATTTTTTAAAAAAAAACTAGTAGAAGAACTTCTGGAAGAATTCCTTGATGAATTTCTGAAGAAATTTTGGCGCTTGAACTGGTTTACGCCGATCCACTCCACCGCTGATCACTAACGGCGTGACGCCGCCGCCGCTGCCTGAAAATGATCTATCACGCCACCGCCGGTAAAATATCAATCAGCGCACAGGTCTACCTGGAAGTACCCGGAAGGTGGCCAATTCGATCAAAAATCACCGAAATGGACTTCAGTATACTTGTTTTGCAAAATCATGGAGATTGACATGTCGCAAGATGAGTTCCAAGATTGAACGGATATTGGCCACTTCCCCAAGGGAACCAGACCCTGGAAGCACCCGGAGGGTGGCCAATTCGATCGAAAATCGCCGAAATGTACTCCAGTGTACTTGTTTTGCAAAATCATGAATTTTGATATGTCGCAAGATGGGTTCCAAGATTGGACGGATATTGGCCACTTCCGCAAGGGAACCAGGCCCTGGAAGCACCCGGAGGGTGGCCAATTCGATTGAAAGTCGCCGAAATGTACTCCAGTGTACTTGTTTTGCAAAATCATGAAGTTTGATATGCCGCAAGATGGGTTCTAAGATTGGACGAATATTGACCACTTTCCCAAGGGAACAAGGCCCTGGAAGTACCCGGAGGGTGGCCAATTCGATCGAAAGTCGCCGAAATGTACTCCAGTGTACTTGTTTTGCAAAATCATGAAGTTTGATATGTCGCAAGATAGGTTCCAAGATTGAACGGATATTGGCCACTTCCCCAAGGGAACCAGGCCCTGGAAGCACCGGAGGGTGGCCAATTCGATCGAAAGTCGCCAAAATGTACTCCAGTGTACTTGTTTTGCAAAATCATGAAGTCTGACATGACAAGATGGATTTCGTAGCTGATCTGCAAGTGACCATTTTTCCGGGAGGAGGTAACCCCAGTACTCCCGGAATATCTCCGGAACCATGGCCATAGCAAAAATTGACCTCGGTTCCTAAAACTATAGGAATTTTGTGATCGATTCCAGAAGATTGCTTGAAAATCCGTTAGAAATTGGCTGAGCAGCGTGGTTTTGAATTTTGAGTTTTGTCGTAAAATGGGGGTTGGGGACGTACGTGTTAAACTACACCGCAAGCTTATCTTTGGCAATTTTATCCACCAACGCAGGGTCCCTATGACCGAATCGCCAATGCCATCGATGTTGGCAAAAATCATTGTGGTGCTTACCTTCAGTTCCAACGTGCAAACCCATCTCAACGATCTTCAGCTGGTACAGGCTTCCCGAAAATACTCCCTTGGCGGCCACCTTACCGTCACCATCGCAGATGTCACAACAGTTGTCCTTGCAAACCACCGTTAATCCCTTGGAGGCCAATTTCGTTACAGAGAGCAATCCACAATTCAACGACGGCACATAGAGAACATCAGTCAGCGTGATCTCCACGGTACCACCACGTCCATCAACGCCTTCACATCAACCAGCTGACTTCACTGCAGTTCCGTGTGCTAGGAACACGTCAGGAGCCTTTGACTCGTCCAACGTTGCAAAAAAATACCTATCGCTGGTCATATGACTGCTTGCGCTGCTGTCAATAATCCACTTGCTTCGGTGGTTTAAACCGACCATAAACAGCACGGCACTGCTTACCTGCTCCGCTTTCGGGGTTTCCTGCTTCGGTTTCGCCTGGAACAATTGGCAATTCCGTCGTAAGTGCCCTTTCTTTTTGCAGAAAAAGCAAGTCTTCTCCGACACAGCAGTGGCACTCGGTTTTACATCCGCTTTCATGACCTTGTTGTCAATCGAGGATCCACCGGAACGATCCTTACGCCGCTCGTACTCATCCAGGAGCTTTGACTTTACGAGCTGCAGCGTATGATCCTCGACGGGTCGACTTTCCAACACAGTCACGAGTCAGCTGTATGAATCCAGCAAACTTCGCAGGGTCATCGCTATCTTCAGGGACTCTTCCAGGGTTTGGCCGGCGTTCTGCACTCTCGAAGAGCTCTTCTACGTTGAACAAATGGCTTTCCAAGTCGCCTCCTTCGAGCAAGTTCAGGATACAAAGTTTCTTCAGAAGGGAAACTCTCGATATGACGGTGAGCTTTTCATGGTACTGTTCCTGTTTCCAAAAATCCATGGCAGTAGCAGCAGTCTGCACAAGGCATATTTCACAAGTATTTCGTTGATACACAGCCTCATGGTAGCGCGAGCCTTTTTGTCGTCCTTGTCCCACTGTGCTGTGCCGTTTTTGAGCTTCGACATTCCGACAACGTACCATAATTCCTCGCGGGTCAACATCATCTCCATTCTGAACTTCCAAGAAGCCCAGTTCAGTTTGGTAAATTTGTTGATCGCTTCCATCCTGCACACCGAACCGAAAAAAAAACACTTCTTCCGCGCAGTGGAAGCGTGTTGGGCCCATAACCTGTGGGACTGGGGGGACACTCCGACGCAACGGAACAACGTAGTTGACGGAAGATAGTGGCCAAACTTCGGGAATATATCTCGTGAATAAAAAAAGCACACGCGGTCACGAGTTACAACTTTATTTAAACAAAACGTAAAAACGAAAACAATACTAAAGGTATATAATAAAAGAGGTGCACGCAAGATGTGCACTAGAGAGGCGCGCCGTCGTGAATAGCGTTATGGTCGACCGTCGCTCAGCTTCATCAGAAGAGACGTAGGAATTGTTGACCTTGACGGTTTTCCGAGTATTCTTTGCTTTCGGACATTTTCAGTTGTTTTTCGCAAGCATCTTCAGTAACTTGTTTTTGGCTGATTACCTGCTGATTAGGCACTGTGGACTTTCCCTGACGCTTCCGAATAATAATGTCCATCTTGACCAGTTGTTACTACTCAGTTCGGCCGCTCCAACCTTTCGTATCGTGGTACAGAACAATGTGGCCACTTATTCGTTGATTTCACTTTTAGCGTCTGCTGCACATCGGCGAAGACGCCATCTTGTTCAATCAAATCGTCAAACGCGGTTCCAATTCGAGTCGTTTACATTTTTTTCATCCATATGAAGCGTATGAAGCAAGCAAAAGTGATGCCAGTATTATTTTCACGATTTCACACTTTTTTATACGTTGCCATTTCGACAGATTTATACTCCGTCGGTCTTTGGTTATAGAATTGCTTGGTCACAAAACGCCGTCGGACGGCCAAAACCAAGCTTCCGTTTTTTTTATCTCATCTGTTGAAAAAATCAGATTATATTGTATTAGGGGTCGTTCAATAATTACGTGGCGGGAGGGGGAGTCATTTTATTTCTCTTCATATAAACAAAAAATAATTTGAATGGGAAAAATCTTACAAGGGGAGGAGGGGGTCCGAAAAATCCAGAAAAATGCTTTCGTAATTATTGAACGACCCCTTATATGTGTCTTGTTGAAAAAAAATCCATTCACCCAGTAGTGATAGCGGAGTTTGGGGCAAGTGTGCAATTTTATAATGAGCATCAAAATTGCGACCAATTTTATAATATTCCATCCAATTCAAATAAGTTGTCAGATTACATACAAGCAAAATATCGAGAAAGTGTATATTGCAGTGTGGACCTGAATGAAAGAGTAATTGTTTCTAGCGATGACTCAGTCAACAAAAAAAAAATTTCCCGAAAAACAGTTAATTTATGAAACTTGTTAATGTTGGGGTAAGTGTGCCACCACTAGTAGGGGCATAAGTGCCACCTACTATGTTCGTTATTTTTCTCGAGAGTGAAGCTATCAAACACGTAAACACATTTGTTGCGTTCACAGTGAATCAGGATGGTGTGTAAATACCAGCGAATTTCGTCTCGAAAAAGTTGGCCAGCGGCCAGAATGGAAACGGCAGTGCGGTCCGTGACCGAAAAAGGTACTTCGGTGAAACGAGCTGCTGAAGAACACAAAGTTCCAAGGAAGACTCTTGCCAAGTACCTGAAGCTCAACGAGAACACTCCCGGCGCCAGCTTGGAGATGAGTTTGAGTCGTTACGAGCCTGTTTTCAACGCGTGGCAGGAGGAGGAATTGGTTAACCACATTTTGGAGCTTGAAAAACTTCTTCTTCTTCATTGGCATTACATCCCCCACTGGGATATTGCCGCCTCGCAGCTTAGTGTTCACTAAGCACTTCCACAGTTATTAACTGCGAGGTTTCTAAGCCAAGTTACCATTTTTGCATTCGTATATCATGAGGCTAACTTTTATGCCCAGGGAAGTCGAGACAATTTCCAATCCGAAAATTGCCTAGACCGGCACCGGGAATCGAACCCAGCCACCCTCAGCATGGTCTTGCTTTGTAGCCGCGCGTCTTACCGCACGGCTAAGGAGGGCCCCGCTTAGCTTGAAAAACGATGCTACAGAATTGGTCCTCGTTATGTGCGCCGCCTTGTGTTTGAGCAAGCGGAGCGCAACAACATAAACCATCCGTTCAACCGAGACACCGAACTGGCCGGTTGGGATTGGTTTTATGGCTTCCGAACCAGGGACCAAGAACTTTCTCTCAGGATCGAGTCAATCGAGTTGCTGTTAACAGATTTTTCGATCTCCTTAAGAAAACAGGAAACCCACACAAGTTCCTCCCAAGCAAAATATTTAATGTGGACGAAACATCAATTTGCACGGTTAGAATAAAAACACGGTTTATTATATATTTTTACTTAATTTATGCTTCTATGAACCACAAACCAAGAAATCACGGGTCTGGCGCTGCTAGGAAAAAATAAAGTTGGCGGAATAACATCAGCGGAACACGGAATCATGGCAACGGCCTGTTTGAACATGTCAGCGAGCGGAATTTTCGTACCACCGATGCTACTTTTTGCAAGAGCTCCAATGACGGAAGGCTTGAAGAAGAGCGCCACATCGGAAACATTGTTTCATTCCAACAAAAGTGGATGGATGACGGGTTTTGACTTCGACAAATATTTCGATCACTTCCTTAAACATACTCGACCAACTGAATCGAGTTCGATATTGTTGCTGCGCCGCACTGTAGTCACCGGATGCAATCGTTGGATGTAACCTTTATGGGGCCATTAAAAACACATCTCTCCAGAGCAATCGACGAATACCTTAAGGAAAATCCAGGCAAGGTCGTTACCGTAAATGAGCTGAGTGAACTTTTTGGAAAGACTTACATTAAAACATGCAACGCAACAATCGCAATTACCGGATTTGCCAAGACGGGATTGGATTCCCGGAGCAGGCAAGTGTTCAGTGACGATCTTTTTGCACCTGCTGGTGTTACCGACATCGACCTTTCATGCAGCAACCCGATTAACGTCAACGGCAATCAACTGGAGATGGCGTCGAAGCTTGCGGATCGCCTGACAAAGAAAACGACGAAAACCTGATGGCACTCAGCAGTTATGAACCTGTGGATTCGGTTGCTGCAGTTGATGATGAAGAAAACTTTCCGCCTGGAACATCGCATGCTTCATACGAAGGATTTGCAGTTTCTCCAGAGGCCATACTTCCGCTACCCATGACACGAACCCAGAAGGTGACCGGGAAGAGGAAAGAAAAGGCAATAGTGCTCACATCAAGCCCATACCGTACGGCTTTGAAGGAGTCCCAGGCATCGAAGGATAAAGAAACTATCAAGAAAGCACAAGAGACGTCAGAAACCCAATACAAAGCAATCTACGAAGCGCAAACGTGTAGTTGATGACGACTCACTTGAAGATTTTTTATGTGATCTGTGCGGCAAATGTTTCCTTCTATCTGAGCATGGTAAGAAATTGGAACAAGTGTGGTGCATGCCATGCTTGATTTTCACGAATATTACAAAGATGAATGTCCAACGATGTATCCACTAATCTGCAATGATCCATAACACGCTATTCACTATATAATGATTCTCCATTTGAAAGGTGGACAATTTTTCCATGCAGAAACCAGAACCGTATACTTCAAGGGTTCACAGATTCAACCGCTGAACATTGAAAATGAAGGAAATTGTCAATCTGAGACTTTCTGAGGTGCAGCCTTGGGTCTTGGGCGAAGGAACGTCCCTTAATTATGTCACGCAGAAAGTGATAATTAACACAAAAGCCGGCATATACAAATAGTTTATCCGCCTTTATCATATGTTACGCGGGATTTCAAACCCTCCTCCCCACCATGTCACACTTTTTGTATGAGGCTCAAAAACTGTTGTATTGACCATCACGGTTCCTCGCTCCTTATGCGTGACATGATTTATGGACGATCCCAAACGACCATTGTTTACGTTGCTCAATATTTGAATGACACTTTTGTAAAGTAACATGAATAGTTATGTCAAAAATATTTATTGAAAATTTGGTACGTACAATAAATCCGTTTTTCAAAGTCACACTCAATAACGGTAAACTTAAAAATGTATGAAAATGCTTCCTTTTGGATACCCCTAGCATGTACCAGTGCCATACCTGCTAATATATTCATTTTCCCTTTAAATTCTTTGATATTATCTAGGTGGCCGTCTTGCCCCATATGGGTGGCACTCTTGCCCCGTAGCCCAAAAAAACTCGTTATTTATAACCATTTTTAAAACGCTTCAGAAATAGCTTTTTTTGCATTTATTTTTTCTGGGACTCAATCATTAGTGAAAATATAAGTGTAAATTGGTATTGAAACCATATCCGAGTTTTAACAAAGAGTTTTTCAAAAGTTATTTGGTAGACTAATTTCGTCATAACTTTCTAAATTAAACTTTAGCGCTAAAATTGGTTGAAAATTGCTATATGCAATGATAACGTTTTATAAAGTGAAAAGATTGGTAGATTTGGATTATAGTTACATAATTCTTCATCTTCAAATAACAAATACCTAACTCAAAGACCACCATTTCGGTACGTCTACAATAAATGCAAATCCGATGAAGGTAAATATGCAGAGAGTGGTATGGAAATGTAGAACTGGTTATCAGCTACTAGTAATTGTAACATATTTGAGGTTATGGCTTTCAGTCTTCTTATGCTCAAAAACGGGTTTTACGTTTTTATCCGACGTTTCGGTTACATATATTGTACCTTTATCAAGGAGTTAACAAAACGTTCTATGCTAAGACAATGTAACAATAAAACGGGACTTAGTTAACTCCTTGATAAAGGTACAATATATGTAACCGAAACGTCGGATAAAAACGTAAAACCCGTTTTTGAGCATAAGAAGACTGAAAGCCATAACCTCAAATATCACCATCATAGTCGATCTCTCCTAGAAAGTAATTGTAACATTTGTAATATTTAGACTCTAGTAGGTCCCCTATTGGTTATTTTGCGTTACGAATGAATACCCTATTTTATCAAAGGTGTGAAAGCATACGAGTTCGCTCGCTCGTTCACAATCCAGATGTGAAAATATTAAATTTTGATAGCGCTACGCGCTTCGTTCGCGAAAAACAACCGTAAAAACAATTCCAACGAAAATCAGACGTGTCTTCCCCAGCATTTACCGAAAACACTTGCAATGGTATGTCCGGGGCAAAGGGATGCGGAGGTAATTTCATGTCGATCGTTCGTTTTTAACCCATTATCAATAATTAATTATTCGTTCATTATCGACGAGTTTTGGGGCGGTTTAATGATTGAAGGCCCACATGGGAGGTGGATGTTGCAGCAAAGGGACGCATGCTGTATTCATGCGATGCAGTTTAATAAATTTTAATTCCATCGTATGTTCCCGCGGCGTACTTTGGCAATGGAAACGTAAATCAGCCACAATCCAAATATGATTTGCAGAGATTAAAATATTCGAAAATGGCTTGTTTCTTGCAGTCACAGCACAATGTCAATATAGTATGCGTGTCTTGAAATCTCAATTTAATTTCATAAGACTATCATTAACAAAAAAGTCCGTCGTCCAAAACTGAATAAGACAGCGAAAATTTTCAAAAACATGACCCAAATTCAAAGAACAAATGAAAACTCTTATAGATTGATTTGTATGCACCATGGCCAGTGTGATTTTTTTTCACTTTTAAGAAAAACAATTGACAAAAAACGATATGTTGATTGATTTATTCATTCGCAAAAATATCCTCAAAGCAACCATTCTGCGAACGAGCAAAGGATTCCAAAGTATTTTTCATTGTACCATAAACATAAACAGTCAACATCATTTTAAATTACAAATAATATTTAACATTAACCTCACGGAGATCGAAAACACATAGAAAGAATAGCCACACAGCTAGACGACGTAATAGTCGATTGCGAAACAATTAAAAGAGCTGAGCAATGTATAAAAAAAGTATATCGCATTGATATTGTAAAATACACATAGGAACAAAAAACAATTATTGAAACAGGTAACCAGAGAGTAAACTAAACAAGCAGTAGAATAAAACCAAAACGCGAACAAAAGTGAGTCCATCAACAGAGGCTCGTATATGTACATGCAGCTGACCACATTCCCAGCGATAAAGCGCGAATGCAAACAATGAATGAATAGGGAATATGCTGGTGAACATAAATGCTACAAACTAATTTAATTGTAATTTTATCATGTGGTTGTAGTTAAATGAAACATGAAAACAGTTTTGTATAAAAAGGATGAAAATAAAAGAGAGCGGATTATCGACAAACAAATTAAAACAATGACAGGCAAAACGTATTGATTTGATTTCTATATCACATGGCCTCCTCATCGTAAAATTCATAGCTGATGATTACACTTATAATGAAACAAAACTAGGAAAAACGAAGGGAATAAGAATACTAAACGTAAGTGGAAACAATTTGTAACTAATACTTATCTAATGAACTTTGTTATTTACAGAAAGTTTTTAATATACAACATATTAACAATATACACATGGGAAGTGTATTAGTTTTTTTATTATTTATTTATTATTTTTATTTTTTTTATTTACTACCAGACTAAGGCCGGAGTGGCCTGTGCTGCACATAAAAGTCTTCTCCATTCAGCTCGGTCAATGACTGCACTTCGCCAACCACGCAGTCTGCGGAGGGTCCGCAAATCGTCCTCCACCTGATCGATCCACCTTGCCCACCATTTTCACCGGATTACTGTCCGACATTCTGGCTACGTGCTCGGCCCACCGCAGTCTTCCGATTTTCGCGGTGTGAACGATGGATGGTTCTCCCAACAGCTAATGCAACTCGTGGTTCATTCGCCTCCTCCACGTACCGTCCGCCATCTGCACCCCACCATAGATGGTACGCAACACTTTCCTTTCGAAAACTCCCAGTGCGCGTTGGTCCTCCACGAGCATCGTCCAGGTCTCGTTGCCGTAGAGAACTACCGGTCTAATGAGCATTTTCTAGATAGTCAGTGTGGTACGGCGGGAAACTCTATTTGATCGGAGCGTCTTGTGGAGTCAAAGTACTTACGATTTCCAGCCACTATGCGTCTCCGAATTTCTCTGCTGGTATCGTTATCGGCGGTCACTAGTGAGCCCAAGTACACGAATTATTCAATCACCTCGATTTCGTCACCACCGATAGAAACTCGTGGTGGCTTACATTGACCTCTCTTGAGCCTCTTCCTATCATGTACTTCGTCTTCGACGTGTTGATGACTAGTCCAATCCG